>NC_059332.1:34322731-35522731 GCF_018350155.1 Leopardus geoffroyi | reverse complement strand
TCGAGTGCTAAGTGTTGCCATGCATAAGTCTGGGAGGGGGTGTTCTAGGTAGGGGGTACAGCAGGTGCAAAGGCCCTGAGGTAGGAACAAACTCACTGCACTCAAAGGACAAAAAGAAGGCCAGTATAGTTTGAGTGCTGTGAACAATGAAGACAGTGGGCGGTATGGTTGCAGAGGTCTACAGGGGCAAGTCCTATAGGGCTTTATAGGCCATGTAGGAGTTCAGACACTGCTCTGAGTGTGATGGGAAGCTTTTTGAGGGTTTTGAACAGGATAGTGATGCAGCCCCATTTATGTTTCAGAAAGACAGCTCTGGCCACTGTGTGCAGAGCAGACTGTGGGGGAAAGGACAGAAACAGGAAGACAGTTTTCAGTCTTGTGGAGTACAGGGATGAGACGGGAGTGGGCAAGGACAGTGGGGATCCAGTTTGTCTGATGGTCAAGAGTTTAAATGTGAAATGAAATGACCCTTTGCCACCACGCTGTGAGCCCAATTTGGGATGTCTGATGACCAGCGTAGGACCTGGTCCCAGTCACATGACATAGACCTTTATCAAAAGATTTAAAGTAATGAATGGTCATTATTACTGCTAAGCCCTAAAGCAGGAGACAAGCCTCTCCAGGAGCTGGACTCCAAGGCAAGCATGGGGTTGGCTTTCTGGACTCTCCCGTTTTTTGCTTTGTTTTTGTTTTGTTTTAATGTTTTTATTTATTTTTTAGTGCAAGCAAGGGAGGGGCAGAGAGAGAGGGAGACAGAGGATCCAAAGCAGGCTCTGCACTGACAGCAGAGAGCCCAATGTGGGGCTCGAACTCACGAACCATGAGATCATGACCTGAGCCAAAGTTGGACACTTAACTGAATGAGTCACCCAGGTGCCCCTGGACTCTCCCATTTTTGCAGAGAGGAGTCTGCCTCTGCAAAGAAAGGTCCCTCTTGAGCCTCGGGTCCCATGGGCAACCTTTAATGGCCTTTGCTCTTGTCACGCAGCTGAATTTTCAGGGCCCTCACTTGCCATCAGCGGGAGCAGGCGGTCTGGGACGAAAGCCTGCCTCTGGGGACTAGATGGGTCATGGGCACTGCTCACTGTCTCAGGGTTAGGGCTTTAGAACCTGCTTTGGCACAGCAAGGTACTGTCACGGTGTCCCTTAAAATCCTGATTCTGTCACTTCCCTGAAACTCTCTGAGCTTTAGTTTTTTCCATCAGTAAATGGGATCCTGATGCCTGCTCGTTGGGCTGTGGTGTGGACGTAATGACTGAATCGCTCATCACAGTCCCTGGCTGTGCTCAATACTTGTAAATATCATTATGCAATACTGTCAGACAAAGCTGGGTGGAGGGTCTGCCCCCTGTCCTGCTGCTCCCTCAGTAGGAGGTCGAATGACATTCCTGTGGCCTGTGCGGTTTCCACATCAGCAGCACCCCATTATCCCCCTTGGCCTCAGCACACCCCAGATGAGGGGGCAGAGGCACAGAGGGGTCCCCGTTTCACCCAGTGACTCAGCCAGAGAGTGGTGGAGCTGAGGTGTGAGGTGGTCTTCTGAGTCCTCCCATCTGACCAGGCCTCTGTCAGAGTGGGCTTTTCGAACTTCAAGGTTTGATGTGAATTTGTGCGTGGCTCCTGCCTCCCCTTCCCCTGCTCAGCCAGAGACGTTTTGTTAGTTCCGTGTAATACGGTAGACAGGAGCCCAAGATTTCACTGGAAGAGAGTTTGCTTTCTAACTCTGGGGGTTGCTAAACCCCGAGGTTCTAGTCCAGATCTTTTGGCGGCCGAGAAACCTATTTACTCTTCAGTGTCAATGTCCCGGTGCATTTTACAGTTGTGGCGGAACTGTTGAGAGTGTGGGCTCCGAAGTCAGGGTGACTGGGTCCAAATCCGGGCCACCACCTTCCCAGCTGGGGCTTTTAGGCAAGTGCCTCGGTGCACAAGCCTGCTGTGAGGATGAAAGGAGCTAATTCATGTAAAGCGCCTGGCAAGAGAAAATGCTCAATAACGGCTCCTTAGAAGTCCTGAAGGGAGGAACCGCTGCTTCACCTGGAGGAAAGAACCATTGATGGTATCATTTTAGACACCCTGATGCCATTTGGCAGGAGCTATAGGGTGCTCTAGGGGACAGGTGCCTTTAGGGCGGGGCTTGCTCAGGGCCCTCCCCCCACAGGCTGCTGCCAGACCCAGGGCTTCCTGCCCAGGCAAGACCAGGGCGCAGGCTGGTGCAGAGTGTTTTGCCAGCAGCTTGGCAGCTAGGCTCATTGGTAAAAGGGCCATTCCCTCCAGGAACTGGGACTTTTTAACAGATTATCTGGAACAGTGGCTAATTAGGAACTAAGCCTTTTGTCAGGAAGTCTTTCATTATGAGCTTGGCCGATGCTGGTGTCTGGGGCCAGAGAGGGAAACTTCTCTGTCCAGGCCTGGACAACGGGGAAGGCCTTTGGAGCCTCGGGTCTCTTCACTCACCTCTGCCCTTCCACACCCAGAGGACTTAACAGAACAGGAAGTGATCTGGAAGGCCATCAGGCCACAGAAGTTTCACTCTGTAGTTTAGGCAAGCCCCTTCCTCTCTTGGGCCTGGTTTTCCTCAAGAGGGTGGCCACAGAATCCTGGACTCCTCCTGTGAGGGAACCTCAGAGAGCTTTCCAGACTGAAGACGATGTGGGCCTGGCATGGAACCAGGTCCTTTGTGCTCCTGCTGGAAACCCAGGCCCTCCTTCCTCGTGCCCAGACCTCAGGCCATTCTTTTCTCCAGCCCCGGGCACCCGCTCGGGCCCCATTCCCAGCACTGAGCACACCCCTTTTTCCAATTTCTATTTGAGTCAGAGAGCTTTCTGGCCTCTAATTTTAATCCCGGTGAACATGATTCATGAGGGGCCAGGGCTGGGCTCTGCCACAGGGCTTTTAGAATCCCCAATTAAGGAGCCATCAATTATATATGAAAATTATAGGGGAGCTCCGACTGGGAAAGGGTGGGCAGCTTCGAGGTGGAGAGCCGTCTGTCAGCTCTGGCCTCCTTCTGTCCCGGCCAGCACAGCCACTGGGGGCTTTGCAGCTGGGGGGAGGTCTCTGGAGCTCCATCCAGCTGTAATTTGTAAAAAGGCAAGGGCTGCTTAAATCCGGGGCTGTGAAGATTGTTCAGGCTTGCAGAACCACCCACTCATTACTGAGGCAGGGGACCGCGGTAAACACCATGGGACACAGTGGCTCCATCACTCCTGGGAGCCCTGGTCCTCCCTCCCCACCGCTGGGTGCCTCTGGGAGGTCCTTCTGGCCTCCTGGAGCCCCGTTCTCTCATCTGTAAAATGGGGGTGACAATCATAATGTCTCCATGGGGTCACTGGGTGGGGGGGAGTTAAATGAGATCACGGAAGTGATTTGAAGATGAGGAGTCACGATACAAAGCAAGAGGAGGAGGAGGATTTGATGGGAGGAAGACCTGAGAGAAACCTGAGAGAGGAGGCGTTGACAGGCTCCTGGGAGGACAGGGCACTGCTCCAGGCTGGAGCTGACCTGACCTGGGCTCTGGTCACAGCCTTTTGCCTCATTAGCTGTGTGACCTGTGTCAGAGCACACCGCCCGCTTCTCTGCCTGTCTTTTCTCATTGGTTGAGAGGATTTGGTTCCTTCCACCTCTAAAATCTTCAGCTTCCAGGTCAACTTGTTTATCAACAAATGTTTATGGAAATCATAGGAGGGACCAGGAGTATGTGGGTGGGGGGTGGGGTGTAGTCTGTGGGAGTTGGAAGTGTCAGGTGGGAGGTGAGCAGAAGAATAGGTCGGGGACACTCACCTGGGCCATGTGGCCTAGAGCCCCCCAACCCACAGGAAGAGTCAACAAGGTGGAAGAGAGAGCAAGCATTAAAGGAGTCGAGAGGTTCTGCTGAAGGTAGGAAAATAAGAGGAGTAAAGGCTGGATAGGACACAGTCCAAGCCCCACTCACAGTATTAACCTCTTATTGGTTAGTGACTATATCAATTCCTTATTTAAAAAAAAAAATTTTTTTTTTTAACATTTATTTATTTTTGAGACAGAGAGAGACAGAGCATGAACGGGGGAGGGTCAGAGAGAGGGAGACACAGAATCCGAAACAGGCTCCAGGCTCCGAGCTGTCAGCACAGAGCCCGATGCGGGGCTCGAACTCACGGACCGCGAGATCGTGACCTGAGCCGAAGTCGGACGCTTAGCCGACTGAGCCACCCAGGCGCCCCTATCAATTCCTTATTGATTTGGAGCACAGACTGCCGGGGTTCGAATCCTGTGTCTTCTACCCACCAGTTGTACGACCTTGGGCATCTGTAAGATGGAGATAATAGTAAGGGAGACAAAATGTGGAAAACACCTAGCGCCCGACTGACTTTAGGGCTACGTGAGGGTTATTGTCAGTACTGAAGGTCAACTGTGCAGCAGACTTTCTAGGTAAGGCTTCATGCACATTCCGTTCTGTCCTTCCCTTGGAGAAGGAATGAGTTGCTGTCTTAGCAGTGGGGAAATGCACCCTCTGAGGGGTGATTCTAGGTAGTCTCCTGTAAATAATAAGAAGCAGAAGTCTGGCCAGTGGGGGTCCTAAACCCATGGCCTGGCTACCTCTGTACGCCACCGTGGCTCCATAGCCCTGGCCCCCAGTGCCCCCCAACCATGGGCATTTGCAGGGGTTTGCAGGTGGTTTGTGAGGGAGGAGGGGACCAGACTTTAGAAATCTAGAAGCAACAGAGAAAAGAGCCTCTTCCCAGGCTGCCTTGCTTTGTACCTCCTAGCTTGGTAGTCCGTGTGTCTGAGCAGGGTTAGCGAGGGTCAAGAACTCTCCTCCCCTCCCCACCCTCACTAAGCAGCCTCCTAGCCCGAGGGGCCCTTCTGCCTTGCCTTCCCAGCCAGCAGCAGGAGAGCGAATTTTCTTCTCCAGGCCCGGGTCTTTAAGCAAACCTTACTCGTTCTACTGCCTTTTTTTTCTAGCAAAGGCCTTGGCATTTAAGTTTGTGGGATGCCCACGGGGAGGCCAGAGCCTGGAACTTAACAGAGTAGCTGCTGGGTAAGAGCAAAGGGGCAGCCCTGCATTTCTCCCTCAGCCTTGCCCGCGTGTGGAACATGTCTGGAGAGAAACCGCTCAGAGCCTGGGCCTCTCGGGCATGCAAGGTGAGGAGGCAGTGTTAGCAGTTAGGGCTGGCAACAGCTCAGAGAAGAGGCTGAGTTCGGAGACTCGGGAGGTACACACTTCCTGGGTGACTGGGCCAGGCTTTGGGATTTAGGAAGGACCAGAGTGTGGAATCACTAATTTACAGAGCTCATTTTATGTCCCAGGCTGCCTTTCTAAGTACATTACATAAACCAAATCGTGTAAGCCTCCGACAGCCCTACAATGTGCGGCTAAGTTGTCATTTTGCAGAAGAGTAAACCAAAACACAGTGGGGCAAAGGGATTTCTTCTAGGTCACACAGCCACTGAGGAGCAAAGCCAGATTTGGACCCAGGAAGCCTGGCTCCAGACTCTGTTCTATTTACTTCGCTTATTTGCTGCCTCACTTCCTGCCATGTGTGGGAAACCCTAAGATCTGTCTTCAAAGGTAGAATCAGAGGTTCTTAAAGCTTTCTGAAGACATGCTTTCCCTTTAGGAAACTAATGAAAACCACAGCTCCTCTACCCAGAAAACGCAGACATGTACAGGCAGACATTTGCTTTCAATTTCAGGGTGTCACAAACCCACTTAGAGCTGACTAAAAGCCTCAAACTGTGTCTCTAATCTGGTAGGTGTTCTTCCCCACCTGGGCCTCATTCTGGCAACCGTGCGGATGGGGCCCGGATGGCCACTTTCTGCCAAGTGGAGGAGGCTGGGGTGGGAGCCCTGATCCCCGAGAGTTCCCACGGGGGTCCTTAGCTGGGACCGCAGTGCTGAGACCCTGCATCCCAGAAGGCTGTCATCCCAGCTGCATGGGTGGGAGTCGCATCCTTTGTTGGTGACATGAGTGTTAACACAGTGTTTCAGCAGAAGGAGTGGGGTGGGGACTTGGTTTATGTTCAGTTGAGTTGGAAATTGTATGTGTATGAAGGTGTTTGTGAGAGAGAAACTAGATCAGTCAGGGCAGCAGCAGGGGAGAGAGAGTTTACTCGGTTCGTTGAACTCAAGAGACAGAGGTAATGGGTTTCTTTCAAAGGTATGGGTGAGGTTGAGGAAACCCATAAGGGTAGGGCAGCACCCAGGGCCCAGCCACAGCAGAGAGCTGTTCTCACCGCAGGCTTGAGGGGTAGTGAGAGGAGATTGAGAGGCAGAGCATGGTTGGGGGGGGTGGGTGAGGTGGGGAGCAGCCCCTCCCAGAACCGTGGTGCAGAGGCTGGGCCAGAGTGGGAAGAAATAACCCCATGTCTCTCTCCACCTATGTCCCATCTGCTAGGGCCTCCCATTGGCCAAACCCAACTGAAATCCACAGGGCAAGGGAACCAGGGCAATGGGCTTCAAAAGGGAAAGGATCCCCTGGAGTGTAGAGCAGGACAGAGAAGGAGCTGGGTGGGGTGGGGTGGGGTGGGGTGGGGTGGGGGCAGCAGAGAATAAGCCGCCAAATCAGTCCACGACTAACTGCCAGCCCTATGCCCCCCTGGAGGTCAGGAGGCCCAGGTCTTGACAGAAGATCACCCCCTCCTGGCCTCATAGCTGGCTGTAGAACGGAAAGACCTTACTTGCCTGACCGGGGTTCTCAATCCCAGCCTTGCAGTGGCCCTTGCAGTTTGCTGGGACAGCTGCCCACCCGCCCCCGTAACTCTCAACTTCTGTGTGTAGCAGAGCCCCGGGGAGCCATTTAATTTAGTTCTCAAAGAAGGTTTAAGTCTGCCTTCCCTTTGAGGGTCTCACTGGAACTGATGATATGTAATTAATGCTGCTTAATTGATATTCTTGGGGCTTAGTCATAGAGGTTTTAGGAGCCCTCGGGAGCATCTTTTGTGGCATGTCAGGAGCTTTTCCCGCTGGGTTTTGTTGCCAGGGACAAGTGAGCTTTTCAGAGGGCGAATACCCTAATTTCCAGGTTTCTTACTTGTTTGTACTTTCTCTTTCTTTCTCCCTTACTGGGAGACTATTCCAGGCTTTGGGGCCCACGGAGGTCCCCCTCACCTTTCTTTCAGATCGCTCAGCCCCTTCCCCAGTTTCACACCGTGCCCTACCCAGTCCACACTTGCCCTTGTCTCATCGGGAACAGTTCTCCAAGACCCTCTGCATGAGAATCACTTGGTAAAACCAAGATTTCGAGGTTTGCCTTCAGCTTTGTTCATCAGAGAAATCCCATGTCCACTAGTGTTTGGGGGCCTGTGCCCCAGATTGTGAGCAATGTGAGATACTGCCTGCCATCTGCAGAGCCTGGAGTGTAGACAGAGGAGTTCAGAATGGACCGAGGGAGGGGCAGGGAGCTGGAAGAGTGTTCAGGGCTGGGTTGGCTCTGATTATGGTTGGCGAGGGGTTAACCCATTCTCCCCTTCTCCCCCAAGCAGGATTTGCCATATGTCATTCAGACTGTATGCTTTGGGGCACCTGGGTGGCTTAGTCAGTTAAGCATCTGACTTGGGTTCATGGTTCATGGGTTCAAGCCCCGTATCGGCCTCTGTGCTGACAGCTTGGAGCCTGGAGCCTGCTTTGGATTCTGTGTCTCCCTCTTTCTCTGCCCCTCCCCCACGCTTGCTCACGCTGTCTCTCTCTCTCTCTCTCTCTCTCTCAAAAATGAATAAACATTTTTAAAAAGTTAAAAAAAAAAAAAGACTATATGCTTTCATGTGGTTCCCACTGCTCGGTGCTAATACCTCATCTGTCCAAGTCCCTTGTGGCTTGGAAACAGTAATTCTGTGTGGAAGGAAATCCAACCAAATTGAATTTTTTTTAAACATCAGTTAGGTTGTTTCCTAGTGTCATTAATAGGTGTGTAAATTGGGCCTGACAGAGACCTGGTTGCTTCTTGGATGTTCAAAACCCAAGTTTTCCCTTTTTTCCCCCCTTTGTTATTAGCCAAAGTAATGAAGGCTATAAAACATCTTTAGTAAATCCCTGGGTTGTAGATTTCACAGTTGTTTGTGACTGGCATATGTTAATTACCCCTGTGTGCTGGAAATTCATCACTGCCCAGCCTGGCTCTCTTGCCCCCTCTCCTGTGCTAGGAAATCTCGGGGGTCCTTGGAGTCCTGCTCCAAGTCCTGTTTCCAGGGGAACTCCATTTTCTTCTCTGGCAGAGATCACTCTCTAGGGAATTCCCCTCGAGTGAAGCTTCAAGTGCCATTTTAAAAGCAGCACCGTCATCTTCCCTAATGGGTGTTTTCCTTGCATCTCTGAGGAGAGTCGGGTGAGGAGAGAGACCGCACCAACGCTTGTGCCTTCTGGACTGGGGTTCGTCTAAAATTCAGCCAGAGGGATTTTTTTTTTTTTTTTTTTTTTTTTTAACCTTGTTTGGGAGAGCAGTACATTGAGGAGGTGGCAGAGCCCTTTCTGAAAGGAGGATTCTCTCACACCTGGGTGTGAGAGAAATTTTCCTTTTGTCTGAAGACTAGAGGTATTAACAATTAGAAAGAGCACAAGAGGAAAATGCAGCAGTTCTCTTGGAACGAGGATTATACATTGTAAGATCGTTATTGAATTTTAGGGGATGCAGGAGGAGCCCAGTCTTACTCACCTCTGTGCCCTCGCCATTGCCTTGCACACAGTGGGGATTTTATAAATACTTGTGAAGTACACCTCATCTTTATTTGGTTTTCATCGTACTTGAGGAGGCCTGTTAGATGTTAGATGAAATAAAAATATAATGGGTTTTGGATTAGACATACCTGCGTTTAGGTCCCAGCTCTGCCTAGCTGTGTGACCTTGGGCAAGGTACTTAACCTCTCTGATTCTCTCACTTGGAAAATGGGTAGTAACTGACGGGGGCGTTTTATGAGAACTGAATGAGATAACGATCCACTTGATCTATTGAGCATTCAGAAAGGGCTCAGTCAAGGTTAGTTTTCTTCCTTCCTCCATCAGTGGTTCTGAACTCCAACTGCACTTTAGAATCACCTAGGAAACTGAAAAAAAAACACAGTTGTTCGGGCCCCACCCATTGAGATCGGGTTTCATAGGTCTGTGTGGGGGCTTTGAGCTTTTTAAAAAAGCTCCTGTTAAAGGATACATTTTTTTAAAAGGTAAAAGCATGACTCCCATGCAAATATAAAATGAACACATGGTAAAGATTTATTTAACTTGTTAATTAAATGAGGGAACCAGTAAGATGTTACAACTGGTTCAGATGACTCAAACAACACACATACTGTTGACCCTGAACAACACGAGTTTGAACTTTGCTGATCCACTTATATGCAAATTTTTTTCAATAAATACAGTATAGTACTATAAATGTATTTTCTTTTCCTTATGACTTTCTTTTTTTTGTTAAATTTTTTTTTAACGTTTATTTATTTTTGAGACAGAGAGAGACAGAACATGAATGGGGGAGGGTCAGAGAGAGGGAGACACAGAATCTGAAACAGGCTCCAGGCTCTGAGCTGTCAGCACAGAGCCCGATGCAGGGCTCGAACTCACGGACCGCGAGATCATGACCTGAGCCGAAGTCGGCCGCTTAACCGACTGAGCCACCCAGGCGCCCCTCCTTATGACTTTCTTAATAACATTTTTTTTCTCTAGCTTGCTTTATTGTAAGAATACAGTGTGTAATATATATAACATAACAAAATATGTGTTAATCAACTCTTTTTTGTTATCAGTAAGGCTTCTGGTCAATAGTAGGCTATTAAGTTTTGGGGGAGTCAAAAGTTATATGTGGATTTTTGACTGTGTGTGGAGGTCAGCTCCCCTAACTCCGTTGTTCAAGGGTCAGCTGTATCCAGGCAATCGGGAATGCTGAAATTAATTTATAAACAGATGCAAAATTGGTCAGTATCCACAGGATAATAATCAAGTAATTATATTCCACTGAAAAAAAATTATTTACATTTCTACACATAAGAATCATTTGTAAAAAAAACAAAAAAAACAAGCAGGGGGTATGGGTGGCTCAGTCAGTTAAGCATCCAACTATTTTTTTTCTTTTCAAATTTTTATTTAAGTTCTAGTTAGTTAACATACAGTGCAATATTGGTTTAAGGAGTAGCATTCAGTGATTTATCACTTACAACACCCAACACTCATCACAAATGCCCTCCTTACTACCCATTACCCATATAAATTTTTTTTTTTAACGTTTTATTTATTTTTGAGACAGGGAGAGACAGCATGAACAGGGGAGGGTCAGAGAGAGGGAGACACAGAATCTGAAACAGGCTCCAGGCTCTGAGCTGTCAGCACAGAGCCCGACGCGGGGCTCGAGCTCACGGACCGGGAGATCATGACCTGAGCCGAAGTCGGCAGCTTAACCGACTGAGCCACCCAGGCGCGGCCCCCCCCCCCCCCCCCCCCCCGCCCATTACCCATATAGCCCATCCCCCACTCACCTCCCTCCATCAATCCTCAGTTTGTTCTCTATCTTCAGCAGTCTCTCATGGTTTGTTTCCCTTTCTCTTTTCCCCCCTCCCATATGTTCATCTGTTTTGTTTCTTAAATTCCACATAGTAGTGAAATCATATGGTATTTGTCTTTCTCTGACTAATTTCGCTTAGCATAATACCCACTAGCTCCATCCACGTGGCTGCAAATGGCAAGATTTCATCCTTTTTGATGAATAATATTCCGTCATACATACACACATGTATATATATATGCTTTCCTTATCTATTGGTAGATAGATATTCCATCCTTTATCTATGATATATGTGTATATATATATATGTATGTATACACACACACACACACACACACACACACACATACATACCATACCTTCTTTATCTATTCATCAGTCAGTGGACATTTGGGCTCTATCCCTAGTTTGGCTATTGTTGATATTGCTGCTGTAAACATTGGGGTGCATGTACCCCTTCAAATCTGTTTTTCTTTTTATATCCTTTGGATAAATACTTAGTGGTGAAGTTGCTGGATGGTAGGGTAGTTCTATTTTTGAGGAACCTCCATACTGTTGTCTAGAGTGGCCACACCAGTTTGCATTCCTGCCAAAAATGCAAGACGGTTCCTCTTTCTCTGCATCCTCGCCAACACCTGTTGTTTCTTGTGTTGTTAATATTAGTCATTCTGACTGATATGAGGTGGTATCTCATAGTGGTTTTAGTTTGTATTTCCCTGATAATGAGTGATGTCGAACATCTTTTCATGTGTCTGTTTGCCATCTGGATGTCTTGTTTTTGGAAAAGTGTCTATTCATGTCTTCTGCCTATTTCTTAACTGGATTATTTGTTTTTTGGGTGTTGACTTTGATAGATTCCTTATAGATTTTGGATGCTAACCCTTTATCAGCTATGTCATTTGCAAATATCTTCTCCTATTCTGTAGGCTGCCTCTTAGTTTTGTTGATTATTTCCTTTACTGTGCAGAAGTTTTTTTTTTATCTTGATGAGGTCCCAGTAGTTCATTTTTGCTTCTGTTTCCTTTGCCCCCGGAGACGTGTCTAGGAAGAAGTTGCTCCAGCCGAGGTCAAGGAGGTCGTTACCTGTGTTCTTCTGTAGGATTTTGATGGTTTCCTGTCATTTAGGTCTTTCATCCATTTTGAATTTATTTTTGTGTCTGGTGTAAGAAAGGGGTCTGGTCTCATTCTTTGGCATGTCGCTGTCCAGTTTTCCCAACACCATTTGTTGAAGAGACTGTCATTTTTCCATCAGATATTCTTTCTTGCTTTGTCAAAGATTAGTCGACCATATAGTTGTGGGAAGCGTCCAACTCTTGATCTCAGCTCAGGTCTTGATCTCAGGGTCATGAGTTCATGGGCTTCACTCTGGGCTAGAAGCCTACTTGAAAAAGAAAAAAAAGAATCCTTTGCACTCTGCTTCCTTCCTGCAGTTTACAGAGTTGTAAAATAGCTCAACAATAACGAAAGGTGCAGATTTCTATGAAGTCCGATACCTGGACTAGTATGTGAAGCAGGACACCCAGTAATCTGCTTTTTTGTAGATTTCACTATCCTTCACACCTCCATGGTGCTTCTGGTGTGCAGGCTGGGGACTGTCGTAGACGTTTGTATGTAGCTCTGCTAGCGCTGTTGTCACACTGTGTTGTAGTTGTCCCACCTGTGATAGAGAAGTCCTTAAGTGAAGGGCTCATGCTCCCTTAGTAGCTCAGCACCCAGCACACTGTCCGGCCTATGAAAAGTGCTTAAAATGGGGCGCCTGGGTGGCGCAGTCGGTTAAGCGTCCGACTTCAGCCAGGTCACGATCTCGCGGTCCGGGAGTTCCAGCCCCGCGTCAGGCTCTGGGCTGATGGCTCAGAGCCTGGAGCCTGTTTCCGATTCTGTGTCTCCCTCTCTCTCTGCCCCTCCCCCATTCATGCTCTGTCTCTCTCTGTCCCAAAAATAAATTAAAAAAAAACGTTGAAAAAAAAATTTAAAAAAAAAGAAAAGTGCTTAAAAACTGTTGAATCAGTAATTGACTTAGATGATACCCCCAAGAAGTAAGGAGACTGGAGCTTTGAAAAGCTCCGATCAAGTCCCACAATTAGCTTGTGATAAGGTTGGGACTGAAACCCGCTCATCCATTCCCTCACTCAACCCTCCTTCCTTCAACAATTCCTGAGTACCTACTGTGTACCAGTCGCTGGGAGCAGTTATGAGTCTTTGCGCTCCCGAGGGACTTTATGTGTAGCACAATGTGGCTTAGAGAGCATGGGACGGAATGCCTAGCTTGTGACTTGACCTCAGCGATGACTAGTTGTGAAACCCTGGACAAATGGCTTAGCTTTTCTGTGCTTGTGTTTTCCCATCTATAAAATGGGGAAGCCTACCATAAAAGGACTAAATAAGGTAAAACGGTGCAAAATATTTAGCTCAGTTCCTGGGACTATTAATCATCTGCGACTATGAGCCTGTGACTGTGTTAGACAGTGTCAGGTCCTGGGCTGCAAAGATGAGGAGAGCTTGGATCCTCCGCTGTTCGAGAAGCTCAATCTAGTAGGGTGGAAACAGCTTCAGTAGATCATTATCAGGGGACATGGTAAGTGCAGCAAGAGGGGTGTGAGGGGAATTATGGGAGCACAGGGGAGGGCTTGGGAGTTGGAGAACAGGACTTCCCCGGGAGCTGAGTCTTCAAGCATTAGGAGTGTTCCCACTTAGTGGACCCACTAGGAGGCTGCTGCGGAAGTTGAGGTAAGAAAATGGTAAGCCCAGACCAAGGCCACAACAGAGGAAACGAAGACAGAGGGATAGGAGAGAGACTTAGCAGGTGGACTTGACAGGGAATGAGGGCAAGAAGGTTCCAGATCTAGTGCTCTCAGCTGAACCCACACTGCCTTAGATGGGGGTTCTCTTTGCAGCTTTCTAACTTAATTCAGGGCAGAAGTGAGTGCTGGGGTAGATCCTACATAACTGGGCCTGGCCCACCTCACGGGAGAGGGGCCCAGGTACTGGCATTATTCTGGATTGCAGAGCCCCATTAAGGAGGACTAGTATTCAGGATTAATTTTTTATTTTGGCAATTACTACCCAATTTGAAAAAACATGTTTATGTATTCGGAAATATTAGCGACTGGGGCACCTGGGTAGCTCAGTCGGTTAAGCGTCCGACTTCGGCTCAGGTTGTGATCTCACGGTTCGTGAGTTCGAGCCCTAAGTCAGGCTTTGTGCTGACAGCTCAGAGCCTGGAGCCTGCTTCAGATTCTGTGTCTCCCACTCTCTCTGCTCATCCCCCACCCTCACTCTTGTCTCTCGCTCTCAAAAATAAACATTAAAAATTAAAAATATATATATTAGCAACTTATTTAAAATATTTATTGTGCACCTGTCTGTCTTGTTCACTTTGTGGAATATCCTGCCTTCCCTTCAGGAAGGATATAGTACAGTGCTTTTGTGCTTTATCTTTTAGTCCCACGTCGCTTTTGTGAAACAAAATCTCACCAGAAATGTCCAGTGTGTTGAACAGACGTAAGAGTGAGCTGTTTTGATGGAACAGATGGCCTGGAACTATGTCCACACTGCCTTCCTCCATTCTGCAGGGAGACTCCAAGGAGCTCAGGGCCCTGTGTACAAAGGTCTAGCCCAGTGGTTGTCAAAGGGAGGTCCCCGCACCAGCAGCACAGTTTGAGAGATGCAAAGTCTCAGGCCTCACCCTAAATCTATTGAATCAAAACCTCTGGGAGTGAGACCTACAATCCATCCTTTAACAAACCCTCCAAGTGATCTGATGCCCAGAAATGGGAGTGACTTGCCTTATGTCATTTGGGGAGTTCAGGGGGATTCAATTGTTGAGTGCCTAATGTGTGTAAAGTTGTAGAGTATATGCCATAGGGGATACCAAGAGTTACATCAATGCATTAGTTATCTGTTGCCGTGTAACAAATTAGCCCAGAGTTTCGCAACTTCAATAACAGGGTCATGAATCTGGGTGCAGCTTTGTGGGTTCCTTTACCTCAGGGTCTCTCACAAGGCTACAGTCAAGGTGTGGGCCAGGGCCTCGGTCATCTCAAGATTCTGCTGGGGCAGGGTCCACGTCTAAGTTCACTCAGTCGCTGTTGGTAAGATTCAGATCCTTACAGGTGGGTTGGCTGACAGCCTGGTTCCTCACTGGCTGTTGGCCTAAGGCTGCCCCTCAATTCCTTGCCACATGGGCCTCTCCAAAGGGCAGCTGGCTTCCTCAAAGTGAGCAAGCAAATGAGAGCGAGAGAGGGGGTGCCCAAGACAGAAGTCATAGTTGTTTGTAACATTTTGGGAGTGGCTTGTGCTCCGTTCTGTTCATGAAATGAGTCATGAAGTCTAGCCCACCCCGAAGAGGAGGGGATTCTACAAGGGCAGGAGGTGGGGGATCTTCCAAGATACCACCATCCCTTCTTCTGCCCTTTCGTTTACAATTGTGGCATCAGATACGTGCACGCCTAACTGTGGAATCAGCCAGAGAAGGACCGTGGTCATAGGGGTGAGCACAAGTTCAGTGGTGGTTCGGAGAAAAGTAAAAGTCTCTGAGAGGAAGAATCAGGAAGGCTTCTTGGAGGACACAGCATTATCAAAGGACCTTGAAGAAATGGAAGATATGCCTCTGGCACAAAGGGGAAGGCCAGGTGGAGGACAGAGCGTAGGCAAAGGCAGTGAGGTGGGGAAGTGAAGGGCCCGCTCAGGTGTCCAGGTATCAAAACCTTACAACTTGCGTGGAGCCTGGATAGAGGTAGAGAGAATAAAGCTGACAGTGGAGATTGGACCCATAGGGTGGATGGTTTCCATTGTTAGAGATGGAAGAGATCTCACCCTTGCTGGGGGGTGGGGATGGGGGCCATGAGGTGGGATAGGCATGGCTTCCATTACTGCTGGGGCCAGGACTGAGGGGCTCTGAGCTCAGTGCTCTCCCTTGCCCCACCAGCCTGGCCCTGAGGTCCATGCCCCGTTTTCTCTTGCAGTTCGGACGCACTGAAGTCATTGACAACACACTCAATCCTGACTTTGTGCGCAAATTCATCGTGGATTACTTCTTTGAGGAGAAGCAGAACCTCCGTTTTGACTTGTAAGTGGAAGATGGTGCTGAGGCTGGGGCTTGGGGAGGAACCACCGACGGGAGGTGGGACTGTAGGACCTGGGTTGGTAGTAGCTCCCCTTACCAGAGAAGGGGAGGGGCCAATGATAGTAGAGGGAGCTCAGGGTTGGCCTGGAATAAAAGTGACGATTAGCTGAAGTCTAGCCCCGCCTCCATCAGGAGATGGAAAAGAGGTGAGGAGAGAGAACAGAGGCTCCCCACCGGTTGTCTCAGCTACGTGGGGGGCCCTGAACAAGCCCTAACTCTAGGGGCCAGTTGAGGAAAGCTCTTGGGGGCAAGCTCTAACTCCACCTCCAGGGAGCCTTTTTCTCCCCAGCTGCCAGGGCGGTCCCCATTGACTACTCCCTCTGTCAGAGCTTGTTTGAGGAGAGGTTACTCCCCAGTCTCCCCTCCTGCAGAGGTAACCTGGCTGATGGGGCTCAGAGCATGTGCATGTGTCTCGCAAAGGAGCCGAGTGCCCCTCTGCTGAGGTTAAAGATGATGACAGGAGGAACATTGTTTTGTTGGTTTTCCAAGGCGTGGAGTGGTTAGAAAGGACCGTGTCGCAGAGAATTGTGGACAGGGTGGACAGAAAGGGGGTTGGGGGCTTGAAGGAGCAAAGGAAAAAAAAAAATGCAGTGGAAGGAAATGACTTTTCAGGGACGGATGGAGGGCTTGCAGCCCATTGTCGAGAAGTCACCATTTGGGGACATTTTGGAGAGAGAAGGTGCTCAGGGTAGGGGGAGCACGAGAATGAGTGCCCTCAGCAGAAGGCATCTGGGTCTGCATGGCCTGGTGACTGGCGAAGAGGGCTGCAGGTATGGCTCCGGATAAAGGGAGGTACCCAGCTGCAGGGAAGAGGTGAAGGTGTTGAGTGCATCCCTCGTTCTTGAGTGACAAGACCCAAGGTCAGGCTGGGCCCCCCTGAGCAAGGTGACGCAGTCGGGGAAGGTCAAAGGCCAGGTCCTGAGCTCGTTTCAAGGGCAGCCAAGCCTCAGCTGGGAAGATGGGAGAACAGGCAGCGAAGGGCAAGGTGGCCCAGCCACCTGTGAACCAGCCAGGGCTGCACGGCAAGTTTGTTTTCCTTTTTCAGTCTTTAAGGAGGTATGACATGTATATAAGAGTCCATTCCATGATGCACTTTTAGATGTTCACACTCATGTAACCACCACCCAGATCAAGAGACAGAACACGTCCAGCACCCCACGGGGCTCCCACGTGCGCCTCCCAGCCATTACTCCCAGGGGTAACCACTGTGTCAGAGACTGGTTTTTGGAGTACAGGGGTCCTGGCTTGGCTCAGGGGCCCCAGCAGTTCTGGGCAGGATGCCCCAGCTATCTTCACCATCTCTGTGCGTCCCATGCAGATACGACGTCGACTCGAAGAGCCCTGATTTATCCAAACACGTGAGTTTTGCCAGCGACTGCCCAGAGGTTCTGAACATCTCTTAAATGCCAAGGTCTGGGTCGGCCTCGGACTTCACCGTGACACAGGCTGTGTGTCTGATGCTGCCACCTGTCATTTCAGAGCCCTCGTACTTCTAGGGATGGGGTGATGGAGGAGGTGGGGTGGCTGTGGGCAGGGTGGGCGACACTGTTTTTTTTTTCTGTTCCCCGGGTATGCAGGATTTTCTGGGCCAAGCCTTCTGCACCCTCGGAGAGATTGTGGGGTCCCCTGGGAGCCGCCTGGAGAAGCCCCTCACGTAAGTGTAAAGGGGTGGGGGGCCTGCCTGGGTTGCTTCCCCAGCAGTGGGCCAACTTTCCAGCCTCCCTTGGCTCAGGGTAGGGGCAAAGCAGTCAGCCAGTCATGCAGGCTGAGGAGGAGTAGGGAGACCAGGTTTGGGGGGCTCTGAAGTTTATGGAATTTGGGGCCCCCAGAGTGAGGTATGTATCTGTCCCTCCCAGCTCCCAACTGCCTGGGTCTAAAGCCCATTTGTCATTCGGGTCTGTTTCCTCCCTCCTGTCACCCAGCCCACCTTTGGAGAGGCGCGCCCTCTGCGGGGATTGAGGAGGACCTCAGCAGGAGATGGCTGGGGAGGCCAGCCATGAGAGCAGGCAGGATCCTGGAGACGATGGGTTGGTGAAGGAGGGGCACCCGTTTCCCCCACTGAAGGTTTCAAATGCTTCATTCTCCCCAGTGAGACCCACGCACAGCTCCCCTTCATTGGGCATCTCCTCTGGGCCAGACCATAATCAGCTTCTCTGATCTCACAAGATTCACTCGGCAGGTCTCCCCATTTCACAGTTCACACACTGAGGCTCAAAGAAGTGGAGCAGTGGTCCTCACACTGTGGCAGGCTTATCGTCAGGAGGGCTTGTTAAAGCACAGATGGCTGGGCTCCACCCCCCACCCCCACCCCCAGGTTCCATCCAGCAAGTCTGGGGTGGAGCCTGAGAATTTACATCTCTAACACATTCCCGGGGGACGCTGATGGTGCTGGTCCGGAGACCACACTTTGAGAACCCCTGAGGGGCGGTCGCCCAGGACTTCACAACAGGGCTTGGGAGGAAGACCTCTCCTTTTTCTGGCCCATGGCTTTTGGTCCTGCTTTGACGTTTGATCCAGAATAGAAACCTGTCTCCAAGAATTCCGATGCCAAGTTCTGTGGCCTCTCAGGACGAGGGTACTTGGCTCATGGCATGCTCTCTCTTCCTCTCTCTCCGCAGGATAGGAGCATTCAGCCTGAATTCCAGGACAGGCAAACCCATGCCAGCTGTGTCCAATGGGTAGGTCAGCAGACATCTTTGGTCCTGGAGTCCTCAGACATCCAGGCAGCTCTGCAGAGGGAGCCTCAGAGTCCAGGCCCGGTCCCTGCTCCCACCACCGTGCACGCAGCCCTGGCCAAGGGGAGAGAGGAGCCTGGGTCCCTCCTGCAGGGTGTGGGTGCTTTGGGCCACTCTGCAGCCAGCCCCTCCCCCATCCAGACCTGAGCTCCAGCATCCCCAGGCCCAGTGGCCCATGGGACTTCAGGGAGCAGGGTGGGGATCAGAGGTAGGGGCTGCTTCCGGTGGCCCCCAGGGACTGGACACATTCTCTTCCTCTCTCCCTGGCCTGGTTTCTTCAGCCTCTCACCTCTTGCCCTTCTCCCCTTCCTCTTTCCCTCCCTTCCCTTTATCTCCTTACTCCACTTCCCCTCCATGCTCCCACTGCTGGATGTCTGCCTCTTCATGGAGAAGATTCTGCTAAATCCTCACTTTTTCTATTTGCTTACCAGCTGTGGTGGGCCAGCCCCATTCCCCTGGCCTCCACCCTGACCATCTGCTTTTGGCCGGCTTCCTGCAACTGTGTGCAACAAAGACCCTCCCTCCCCACTCCTTGCCTGTCCCCTCTCCTGGTTGGAGGGAAGGTCCTCATCTGAGGGTGTTGGGGGGCAGGATAGGGGATATCTGCCTGCGGGAGCAGCCTTGGAGGTGCCTCAGACAGCTGAGCATTTTGGCCCAGTGAGCAGAGCTCCACTGGCCTTGCTGAGAGCTCCCAGGAGCTGGGGTCCCAGCAGCTGCACCGGCCACCAGAGCAGCTGGATATGGGACAGGGGCTCTAGGGGGCCTAGGGTGCTCACGGCCCAGGAAGGGTGTGGATGCTAATTTACCAGGAGAGTATGGAAGCAGCAGTTGGAGAGGGAACAGGAGTCAGGGAGAAGAGCAGAGAGGGAGGGCCAGAAAGGCAGAGAGAGAGAGAAAGGAAGGCCAAGCAGGTGGGAGTGGGTTGGGTCTGGAGGGGAGGGAAGGGAAGGTGGGAAATAGGAGAGGGGCCCAGAGGCAGAGGGAGAAACACTGGCGGAAGAGGCTGGTGTGAGGACTCTGTCTCCCTGGGCAGACACATATCAGTCCCGGGAAGGGCCAGACCGGGGCTGGGGAGGTGCTTTGGGGGCACTCCCCACGTCTAGGGGGACAGGCTGGCAGGCCCTGCCACCCATCTGTGATGGGAGCCTCCAGATGTGGCCCCTGCTCTGCTCACCTGATTTGGAGAGCTCTGGGCTGTCCCCACCTCTGGGGCCAGCTCCCCTGCTCCTTTCTACTTGAGAGCCCCTCCCTCCGAAAGCTGGCACTGGGGAGAGTTCCATCAGTGGTTCTCAAAGTGGGTTCTGCCGACAGCGTGCTGCTGCTCCTGAGGCTGGCCTGAGGGGTGGGGCCGGATTTTCTCAGTTTTGCAACTTTGTAAAGGAAAGGGGGCGGGGAGGGAAATGATACGCACTGTGTGTGCATGCTGGTCATAATGGAGGCTACAAACACACTCATTTGTAGGGGCTAGGAAACGGAGGCTCAGAGAGGTGCAGGCATGAGTCCAAAGTCACACAGCTGCTGGACAACGTAACATTTTTTTCTCCCTCCCAGTGGCCCCTGGCTACACCGGGGGCCCCCACCCCCAGGTTCATCCCAAACACTGGAGTGGGATGGGCTGGTGCCTGGGGGAGGGGTCCTTCCTGACCTAGGGAAGAGGTGGTACAGGTCCCCTGGGTGAAGGCCCACCCTGGGAACTCGCCTTCCCGGAAGGGATTCTTCGGGTGGGCCGACTTCAGGTCCTGGTTGCCCCCCTCACTGAGTTGCTGCATGAATGGCCAGGAGCTCTCTTCTCTGGAGAGACCCCAGCCGAGGAGTTCAAGGGGAGGTAGCCGTGGGAGAGAGCCTGGACAAGCTGCCCTAAGAGCATTCCAGCCCTTCTGCTTAACTCCCCCTTGCTGCTCTCCCTCCCATGATAAATCGGAGTGGCTCAGAGCTGAAATGTCCCGGGACTCTGGGGGTCAGCTGGGTGCAGGGTGGGGTGGCTGGCCCACGAGGTCTTTTGCCCACAGAAGTGGTCTTTGGATGGAAAGTTTGAGAACCACTGGTCTGGAAGCCTCCGGGTGAGTCTGGATGCTTTTCCACTTCTAGGACTTTCATTGCAGACACTACCCTTGGCGGGGCTCTGGGCTCTCGGGGAGCAGGGGGCGGGGCAGCTCCAGGTCTGGGGGCCTGGCCCAGGAAGCAGTGCACTAGGCCACACTGCCACATGGATTTCAGGAGACTCTGTCTCCCCAGGGGCTTTGGGCAGGTCTGCTGGGGTGGGGGGGAGGAGGGAGGGTGAGGAGGGCTGATTCGGGGAGTGTTCAGGCTTTGTGTGTCTGTCTTTGTCTGGCTCTCCATTCTTTCATCTTCTCCTCTCCCAGTGGTGTCCCAGGGAAGAAATGTGGCACCATCATCCTGTCCGCCGAGGAGCTGAGCAACTGTAGGGTGAGTGGCAGAGGGGCTCCAGGACGGGACCTGGTGGGGGCAGGGGTGGAGCAGTGACAGAGGGCAGGCTGCTCTCCCTGTGACCCCCGGGGCCACGTGTGTCTTTGGAAGGTATCCGGGGGAAGGCAGGGCTCCTCAGTTTGACCTGGCGGTCACAAAATTCTGTAACATCAGAGCTAGCCCGTGAACTGTGAGATCGTGACCTGAGCCAAAAAACCAAGAGTCGGACGCTTAACCGACTGAACCACCCAGGCGCCCCGGTGCCTTCTCCTTTATAGCGGAGCGCACTGAGGCCCAGAGGGGGAAGGAACTCGTCCACAGTTAGCAGCAGAGCCAGACTGGCCCTGGCCCCTGCCCTCCACGCCGGGGCTCCTCCATTCCCCATCATGATCACCTCTCACATGTCTTTGAACCAAGACTGCTTTGGCTCCAGGACTGGCAGAGAGGGGCTTTTTCCGTCGTGGAGCCTGGGGGCTTGGCATGTCGTTGTCATATTGCGCTTTTAGCTCTGGAGTAGGGTGGCGCCCTGCACAGGGTCGAGGGAGTGAGGGTGTGTGGTTGGGGTGTGTGTGTTGCGAAGCTAGAGTCTGCCATCGCAGGCGGCCCTTGGTTTTGCTCCTTCGGTGGGACCGTGGAGAGGCAGGAGGTGGGGACAGCTGAAGGGGTAGCTGAGCATACCAACAAGGGGCTCAGGGGACTCAATGGCTAAAAATAATGGCAAAACATAGTGATGATGATAGTTATTACTTGTCAGGGGAGGGGCATTTTTGCCTAAGTTATCACTGCTCCTGACAACAATCCGAAGAGGTGGGTGCTGTTCTTGTTCCCATTTTACGAATGAAGAAATTGAGGCTCAGGGAAAGGGAGTCATCTGTTCAAGGACAGGAAATGGTAGAGTCACGGTTCTAACCCAGGTCAACCCGATTCTAAAACCTGGGCTCGTTCCCAGGCTTGCATGCCTCTTAGGTTCATTAGAAGCCACAGGTGGGAATGGGGGTGGGTCCCGGGGAGAGAAGGAAGAGGTGGCCACGGAGTGTGAACACAGGACCAAGCCTGGGGTAACCTGGGAACCCGAGTTCACATAGGGCTCAGGTTAGAGGGTGTGGGAGGGAGGGGGAGAAACAGGATTTTCTGACCTTCCTGGGAAATCAGTGCAACTATGATATTTGTTAGCTATAAATATTTGCCTTATTAGAAAATAAAGTTGAGCGATTAAGAAGCTATATGTTAATTCACTTAGCAATGACAACATAAATAACAACTTTTCTGAAAAATACCTACCTTTTCCAAAACAAGAGTCATTTAGTGAGAAGAGCGGCCTTGTTTTGCATTTTTGTAAATATCTTGAATGTCAGGCTGAACAGAAGAGAGTTAGAGTCTCATATTTGCTTCTGCAGTCAATCTGTTGTGTATCACTGCTAGGTAAATTCTAGAAAACTCCATGTCTTATTAGCATTATTATGAAAAGAGTTTTGGCCTCCTGGACCACCTCCTGAGGGTTCCTGGTCCATTCTTTGAGAACTGCTGCTGTGGGGGTATAAATTGTTAGCCAAGATTAATTGAGCAATTATACTGAGCCACACCCTATGCTAAGTGGTTTACATGTATCCACTTCTTAATGTGTATTAGTGTGATGTGCGATGTAATACTGTAAGTAGTGTGATGTATTACATAATATCTGCTATATTACAGTTTTTCTTTTCCAGAGAGGTTAAATGACCTGCCCAGGGTCACAGAGCCACTGGGTAGGAGAGATTTGAACCCAGGCAATCTGGTTCTAGAGCCAGGGTCTTTAAACACCAGGCTGTGGGCTTCCAAACTCTGCTTTCAGGGGCCTCCCGTTGGAGAATAAGACACAGAAATGATAGGCCAGGGCAGTGTAGTGATGACCAAATCGACTTCTAGGCCACTGCTCGTTCTGGCTCGTCCAAGTGTCTGTTAACCTCAGTGGGTCTGGAGGAATTTAGCAGCAGGACCACACCCCCTCTGGTGTACCGCCCCAGCAGAGGGCCTGGTGTGCGGTGGCCAGTCCTGCAGGATCGATCAGGAGGAATCTGTAACCGAATAAAAGCACAGACCAAATGTTTAGCAGCGGACCGCGATGAAAACTACAAATGTGTATGCTGACCATCCGGAAGTCACTGGCGTTCAGGCAAGGGAGAGAGAACACAGCCGACATTACAGGAGAGCTGTCGAAGCTCCCCGAGCCTCAGCTTCTCCATCTGTATGTTGGGGCTGATAGAGGTGTCTCCAGGATTAAAGGGGCTCATGGAGGCGGCTCTGCCTAACTGGTGCCTGGGAAGGATGGAATCTGAATTTCTTGAAGCCTAAATTCCGTTTGCCCCCAAGCTTCCAGCTCAGCTGGTGATTTCCTCCCTAGTTTATAATTAAATAAGGTAATACGAGTGAAAGTGCTTTGGAAATTCTAAAGCCCTGGACAATGCTGGGTGCTGTCATTGGTCTAGTTTTCCGGGATTGGCAAACAATCTGCCTTTTAGTATCCATTAGGCGCCTCCCTGTTCCTTGCTCCTTCCCCACCTTCCCTCCAGGGGTGGCCACAGTTTCCTTGATTTAAGCTGTTCCCAGGGCAAGGAGGTGGGGGGTGGGCTCCCTCCCCCACCCTTCCTCTTGAGATTGTCAGCTCCTTTTCTTTCGGGGCGTCTTGGGCTGAGTTCTGTCTTTCCCTAGAATACTTACAAGGAAAAGAGACTAATTCCCAGCATCTGGCTGAATGAAAATAATTACATCTGAGCTGCTTTGCTTCTGTGGCTCCAGCTCGGCATTCAGTAGGAGGATCAAAGGAAGAGGGTGGAGTCTGAGAGGGTTTTTTTTTTTTTTTTTTTTCCAACCAGAGCAGGGCTTTCTGCTCAAGTGAATGTGTTCTGCTAAGTAGTCGGATGGTGTGGACGGGTGGGGACTAGCAAAGGACTTCAGTGGGTCACCAGCATGCTTTGATAGGTTACAGAAAAGCTTTCCTTATCTAGAATTTAAACAAGAAAGTTGCAACAATTGGAATTTGATCCCAAATACTATTCATACTGGATGTTGACAACGATGAGCTTAAGCTCCTGAAGGGCCTCTGAATCACCAAAGATTTAATTATGTTCAGCAGTAAAACTATTATTATTCTGTGTAATACTGACCAACATTTGCATAGCCCTCACAATTGACCAAGATCCTCATGATTATAGTCTATTTGGTCCTCACCACAGGGCTGGGAGGTGGGTAGGAGTGAGTGCCTCCAGTTCACAGGTGCAGAGAGGTTGAAGTGACAGCTTAAGATTGCTAGGCGGAGAGGGGTGCCTGGGTGGCTCAGTCGGTTAAGCGTCCGACTTAGGCTCAGGTCATGATCTCACCGCTTGTGAGTTCGAGCTCTGTGTCAGGTTGTGTGCTGACAGCTCAGAGCCTGGAGTTTGCTTTTAGATTCAGTCTCCCTCTCTGCCTGTCCCTGGCTCGCACTCTGTCTCTCAAAAATAAATAAACATTTAAAAAGTTTTTTTTTTTTTAAAAAGATTGCTCGGCTGTGGACCCCTAGTCCTCAGGGAGTAGTTCCCTCAGCCACGGTGCAGCCATGAGCTTTATGGTACATGAAACAGGGGTGGGCTTTGTGATCTTTGTGGGGCCAGTAGCTTTCAGCAGGCATGGTGAGTGGCTGGGCTTCTAAAGAGAGCTGGGGGGGTGTTGTGGACGCACAGGTTGGACAGCTCCTGGCCCTCCCCTTCCCAGATCCTCAGCTACCCTTACGCCTGCCAGACACCCAGACCTGCTTTGCCGTGGAGCCCGGGGGTCCTGGCCAGATAGCACGTCTTCACTGCCTCCCTGTCAGGTTCCTGTACACACTGGAGAGAGTGTGGCTCCCCTCTCACAAGCCTCGGGAGTCAAAGCTTCTCACTGCAGCTGCCCCATGAGACCCCCACCCCTTAGGTATCACTAGCCCGCTCACGTGTTCATTCATTTTTTTCAGCAAACATGCTTGGCTCAGTCCTTGCCACCACCCCAGAGTTTCCAGTTTAGTGCGAGAGACAGAAATGTCAACCAGCAATCACAGTACAGCAGTAGTCCTTAATTCATCAGACCCATTGCCTCTTTTTTATTTAAAAAAAAAGGGGCGCCTGGGTGGCGCAGTCGGTTAAGCGTCCGACTTCAGCCAGGTCACGATCTCGCGGTCCGTGAGTTCGAGCCCCGCGTCGGGCTCTGGGCTGATGGCTCAGAGCCTGGAGCCTGTTTCTGATTCTGTGTCTCCCTCTCTCTCTGCCCCTCCCCCGTTCATGCTCTGTCTCTCTCTGTCCCCAAAATAAATAAACGTTGAAAAAAAAAAAAAATTTTTTTTTTAACGTTTATTTATTTTTGAGACAGGGAGAGACAGCATGAATGGGGGAGGGTCAGAGAGAGAGGGAGACACAGAATCTGAAACAGGCTCCAGGCTCTGAGCTGTCAGCACAGAGCCTGACACGGGGCTTGAACTCACAGACTGAGAGATCATGACCTGAGCCGAAGTCGGATGCCCAACCGACTGAGCCACCCAGGCGCCCCCCATTGCCTCTTTTTTAATAGAAAGCATTTTACAGCACTCTTTACTATCCTGAAGAAAAATCCATGGATAATATCATGTAATATGCCAAAATACACACAGGTGAAGGAATAAGCCCTTACAGCTACCTTGAAGAAGATGGCAAGGAAAGCAGCTTGTGCAAAGGCCCTGGGGCAGGGAGACAGTGATAAGTGATGTCAGAGAGGTGAGGGTGTAGGTGGGAGTGGGTGGGAAGTGGGGGGGGGGGAGGACCTTGTAGCAGAGCCCTTTAGCAGTTCTGAATCTTGATAAAGTCAGAACTCTCACTGTTCTGAGGACAGATACCAGGGAGAGCCCAGTGTCTCCATGTGGGAGCCTAGGGGAGAGTCCTGGGAGGAAGGGAGAGAGATAAGAAGAAAGAGGTTAGGTGAAGTGGGGGGAAGTGGTGAAGCTTTTCTGAGACTCAGAAGTATGCAGGTTGGTATTTAGGAAAGATGCATGTTATGGCTAGCACGGATATAAGTGTCCTGCAGGCTCCAGGTTCCACGCTGTGAGCACGGAGCCCAACGTGGGGCTCAAACCCATGAACCGTGAGATCATGACCTGAGCTGAAGTTGGAGGCTTAACCCACTGAGCCACCCAGGCACCCCTTTTATAATTAGTAGAATATGGTATTCAGATTTATTTTCCCATATCATTAGATATTTTTTGAAAACGTGGGTTTAATAGCTATATATTGTTCCTCTATTATATGGATGAGCCATCATTTATTAAATCTATTCTCTTCTAGGAAAAAATGTAATTAATACTGCCCTGAACATCCTCCTAGCCAAATAATCCCATTTTTCGTTTGAGCTTTTGTTGATGGATTTTGGTTAGTATCCCAGGCACATAGTCTCCATGAGTGGGAGGGAAAACAGTCAATCTGGGGTTTTCAGCTTCTGAATGACCAAATCAACAGATGTACAACTGATTAGATTGTTTGGGAAGTCAGCTATTAAGACAGCAGAGAAAAAACAGCTTGACCCCCATGTGGTTGTTACAGTCAACGTGTAAAGACAGACCCAATCTCTTAGACCAACGTCTACACCCACCATCTATATTCCAATCAGTTCTAGCCTATGTGGTCTTCGCGGACATCCCAGAACACCTGTGCCCTGGGTCCCTGCTTCTGTAGTCTTATCCCAGCAGCCTGGGGTTCCGGGCCCTTCTGTGAATGTGGAAGCCCTCTCAGAGGTCACTGCGCACAGAATGACTCTTGACTCTGAGCTGTGTTCCCTCCTGCTGGAGTGCTGAATTTCAGAGTTGTAGCTAATGATTCTTTTTCCTTTTAATTGATGTCTTCTCTTTTTTGGACTAAAAAAGACAATGTACAAGTTCCAGGAAATTTGTAAAACCCAGCCAACTTTGAGGAGAAAACAATAAATATCACCATGGTTCCACCATCCATTTAAAAGTACTTTTTTTTGGGGGGGGGCACCTGGGTGACTCAATCAGTTAAGCATTCGACTCTTGATTTCAGCTCAGTCATGATCTTAGTTCGTGGGATCAAGCCCCACATCAGGCTCTGTGCTGACAGTGCAGAACCTGCTTGGGATTCTCTCTCTCCCTCTCTCTCTTCCCCTTCCCCACTCACACACACTCTCTCAAAATAAATAAATAAGTAAACTTTTAAAAAAGCTATAAAACTACTTTTTAGGGTGTAGTATGTGAGCAAAGTGGCTAAGAACTTGGGCTCTGGATCTAGACCAAATGCCACTGCTTACTAGCTGTGTGACTGTGGGTAAGTTACTTGACTTTTCTGTGCCTCCGTTTATTCATTTGTAAAACGGCTTTATTTAAATCGTTGGTGTTTTATTATGGATTTTTGCACTGATGCTGATTTTTAAAGGTGTCACATTATATCTTTATTTTGATTACTGAGATTCGGGGCGCCTTTTAAATTTTGTACTCGCCTTACTCTCTTGTTCTGATCCTGGAGCATGCCAGCAAGACCCGGTTTTCTTTTCTCCCCTCCAGGGTGTTGCTACCCTCTCCCAGCCTTCAGCCCACCTGCTGACCTCTGGGCCTGACCTCTGACCTGCAAGGCCTCTTTGGGTCGGAGGGCTAGTGCTAGAGTGGGCCAGGCCACCCTGGAGAGAAAGGCTGTTTGCTGTAGTCTCCCAAGCAGCCTGATTAACATGTGGAAAGATGCAAATTGAGGCAATCCTGCTGTTTTAGAAGAACTTAATATGTTTTTTAAAAAGATAGGGCGAAAAGGCAGAAATTGCAGGAAATTATATATTGCAGGAGTTGTTTATCTTCTGCACAGTTGATTCCAGAGATGCTTCTGGTTTGGGAACAGCGTTTCTTGTGCTCAGAGAGCCCCACCCTCCAGCTGAAGCTATCAAACAGAGGGACCTCTGACCATGGCCGGAATTCGTTGCTTCCTAGTCCTGCTGGCTCAGTCCCAACTGTTGCCACTTCCCAGCCTCTTCCTGGGGTCCATTCACTAACCCACATTTAAGGGGAGCAGTCAAAGCCTTGTTCATATGATATGACTGTTGACATAATTCAGAGCCGCCTTCCGAAGTAGGGTCCCCAGACCAGGACAGTTCCTTGTCTCCAGGACTCCCTGGGGCGGGCTCACCCGTGAGGGAAGAAGCTTGCTTTCGTTACAGCCTAGAAATCTCACTGAAGGTCTGTTGTATCCCTGTGGATTCCACAATGGCACAGCAGTACCCATAATCTTAATGGGCTTTTGGTGATTGTTTCTGGGTCTAGATCTTGTTAGGGATGGCAGGGCAGGTTGAGCGACAAAATAAGCCGCCAGCAAAACCTGTATTTGCCATCAGCAGGGGAATGAGGTGTGGCTGCCTGGAAGCTTTTTCCAGTTAGCTGATTTTTAGAGCCAGTCTTTTCTTTTCTTTTCTTTTCTTTTCTTTTCTTTTCTTTTCTTTTCTTTTCTTTTCTTTTCTTTCCTTTCCTTTCCTTTCCTTTCCTTTCCTTTCCTTTCCTTCTCTTTTCTTTTCTTTTCTTTTCTTTTCTTTTCTTTTCTTTTCTTTAATTTTAACTAGTTTGCACGGAGGAAGCCTTTCTAAAATGGATTTCACACTTTTCTGAGTCCTCAAACTGAGGCTGCAGAACACAAATTCAACTTATCTTGATGATTCGGGGGGGTCATCATTTGGAATCTCGGTTATTAATCTTTGGAGCCAGACTGTTGTGTTCCAATCCCAACTTCTCCTGTTAGTAGCTGTGTGGCTTCCGGCGAGGGTGTTAACCTCTCTGGGCCTCAGTCTCCTCATCTTTAAAATGGGACCGATAATGGCATCTACCTCATTGGGGCGGTTGAGAGGATTCAACGAATTAAAATGAATTAGTCACCGTAAAAACAGTGCTTGGCACGTCCACCTGAGGTCGACCCATGTGGTATTGCCATTTTTGTAGGTAGGCAGTTTCATGGGGTCCGGCCCAGTGGAGGATGGCATTCCACAAGTGTTGGCCCCTGTTCTTGCAGCTGCTCCGTGCTAGGCACTGTGGGCTGGTATTTGACATATGCCATTTGCCTCAGTCTTCCTGACAGGCTCACAGGGGGCGTTATTACTCTGTTTTTCCAGAGGAGAACACCAAGGCTTAGGGTAAGTTGCTTGTCAGAGGCTGCTGAGCTGATAGGTCGCAGAAGTGGTTTCCAGCCAGGTGGCCTTGACTCCCCTGTACTGTTCTCTGTGTCAGGTGTTGTGCCGGGGCCAGGGGCCCCCCCTCCCAGGGGAGCACTGAATGGTCCTGGAAGTTACAATAATTAAGTTCTGCATTGATTTTGTCCTCATATTCCTGCCCCCCTTCCTGATCTTGTAGGGCCTTGAAGGTTCTCCTAGGAAGCAAAAGGAAGAGCTCTTTCTCCTGGATTTCTTGGTTTTGGCTGTTGCAAGTATATGTGTGTATTTTACAGTCAACCGGGGCAGGTTGCTGTGTGTGGCTTGCCTGTGTTCATTCAGGTGCAGGTGTCCTATAGGTGACCTCTGATTGTGTGGAATCACATCTGGAGATACGACTAAACCGTATCCCGGGGAAGCCGGTGGAGGGGTTTTGGATTCCCAGACTGTCCCCTGGGTGCCAGCCTTCCCCACGGCCATCCCTGTCCCAGGGCGCTCCCTGTAGCATTCACACGGAAGCCTAAATTGCCCTGCATTAAAGGACAGTGTAGTCATCCTGTCCAGCATGTCACTTTACAGATGGGGAAACTGAGGCTTAGACACCAGAACTATGGGCGCCTTGCTGGGCTATCTCCACTCTGTCCTCAGCAGAATCTGAGAGGTCAGTGTTTTCTTCTTCTTCTTCTTTTTTTTTTTTTTTAATTTATTTACTTAGAGAGAGTGAGAGTGTGCTAGCTGGGGAGGGGCAGAGAGAGGGAGAGAGAGAGCATCCCAAGCAGGCTCCACACTGCCAGTGCAGAGCCCGATGTAGGGCTGGAGCTCATGAGCCATGAGATCGTGACCTGAGCTGAAATCTAGAGTCAGAAGCTTAACCGACTGAGCCACCCAGGTGCCCCAAGAGGTCAGTATTTTCTGATGCCACTGCCCGCTGCCTCCGTGAGGAGGAGCCAGCACTGGCTTCATGGGCCTATGATCTGTGCAGTCACACAGGGCCTAAGTTCGGTTTAATGCCCTGCTGTCACATTTTCCCTTTCCACTGGGCCCCACAAATTATATAGCCAGTGCTGGGAGGAGCCCACCTGGTCCTAAGCCGCCTCCTTTTTCTAGGCCATGGGATAGAACTCCCCAGGGAGGCATTTAAAATGCTTCCTCCATCCAGCATGGGGTGGGATTGAAACTTTCTCCTACAGTGACTATAGGGGACAGACTTAGAAGGCTAGAGATCTTTTTGGGAGGCTGAGAGGGAATGCCCTGAAGTCTACCTGCCTCGGTTACCTCCTGTGTGACTGTGGGCCTATGACAGCCTTTAAAAGCCTCAGTGTCCTCATCTGTAGCATGGGGAGAATAGTGGAGTTACTTCATATGGTCTTTATGAGGATTCAATACAATAACGTATGTAAAGAGAAGGCTTAACACAGTGACTTGCACACAGTAAGTGCTCAATAAGTCAGCCATTCTCTTATTCCAGGTCTGAAGTCCTAGGTTTCTCTGGAGGCTCTAGGATTCCTGGGGCTGCTAGGCCTTGCAAGCCCCCAGTCCAGCTCCTTCTTCCTCTCGGGTCAGTCTTGAAGAGGGACACGATGAAAGCCGTCCTTACCCGCGCACCTCTGTGCTCTGGCTGCTGTGTGCCTCAGCACTGCCCCTCCTCAGAGCCTCCCTTTAGTGGGTACTTCCGTCCCAGATTAACCAGAGGCCAGCCCCTCCCTGCCCCTTCCCCCAACCCCGACCCCCCCCCCCCCCTGGAGTCCAAAGAAACCAGGGAAGAGGGCCTCACAGCTGGAACGCGCTCCCTCTCAGCAGAGTGGTATGCCCAAAGAGGCCTGACTTTGCAGCCAGTTCATACGTGCTGAATTACACTCTGCTGGTTGCCAGCTGGTGATCTTGGGCAGGTCAGCTTCTTCTGCCCTAGCTTCCTCATTTATAAAAAAGCAACAGAGGATTACTTCTCGGGCTAAAGGTGATAAGGAACTCAGTGACTTGGCTACACGTACGGTATCTAATAAATGTTTGTTGAATGAATGAATCAGTGAGTGAGTGAGTGAGTGAGTGAGTGAACGGATGCTCTGTGTTTGCTATTGTCAGCTGTCCTTGAAGGGAGGCATTTGGGGTGGGGTGGGGCAGGGGCAGAGGCCACATATGTTGTGTGTGCAAGGAGGGCAAGTGTCCAAATATCCCTAAGAGCTTACACGTACATGGCATCTAGTGTGCACCGTATATATCCTGTTTTCAGCAGTACACTCATATTAACTCACTTCAGCCTCACAACAAGCCTATGAGGTAGGCATTGCCAGTACCCTATTTTACAGATGAGGAACTGAGTGCAGAGAGGGTGATTAACTTGCCCTAGGTCACACAGCTAGAAAGGGTTGGAACTGAAGCAGGTGGTCTGGCTCCAGTGACCATATTCTTTTTTTTTTTAAATTTTTTTTTTTCAACGTTTATTTATTTTTGGGACAGAGAGAGACAGAGCATGAACGGGGGAGGGGCAGAGAGAGAGGGAGACACAGAATCGGAAACAGGCTCCAGGCTCCGAGCCATCAGCCCAGAGCCTGACGCGGGGCTCGAACTCACGGACCGCAAGATCGTGACCTGGCTGAAGTCGGACGCTTAACCGACTGCGCCACCCAGGCGCCCCTCCAGTGACCATATTCTTAACCATTATACCACCACCTTCTCCCTACCAAACCTTTTGACCACGCCCTTCAAACTTGTGGGAGGTTGCCTTTTCAGCTCTGCCACCATTTTGGTCCTCACCGGGCTGTGGGGCTGAGCTCAAGAGACCCTCTTCCCCACTGAGAGGAAGGGGGCAGCGTGAGAGTTAGGTGACTTCCCCACAGGCCCTAGCCCTTGAGGGCAGGCCAGGCCCAAAGGACTAGAAGACAAAGCTCCGAGCTCTGGCCGGTTGGCAGGAGATTTTTCGGGATGCAGAGATTTCAGGTTGAAGAGGCCACAGGGGGATGGGTGGAGAGAAGGACATGGGGGCATTTCTGCCCAGTGCCCTGTCAGCCATGGCAGACTGAGGGGCTTGGGGTCACGTGAGGGGAGGGATCCAGCAGTCCTCAGCAGGGCCTGGATACCTTCTTTGTGCTCTTGGGCTGAGTATTGGGTCATCCAGGGCCATGAACGACCCGGGGAGTCAGAAACCCAGGGCTCTGCCTGGTGAACTTGGGGGAGTCGCTCCCTGCTCTGAGCCTTAGACTCCTCAGCTGTAAAATGGGCCATATCTACCTTCGAGAGTTGGGTGGGCCTCTCCTGGGTTAGTGGGTGTGAAAGCAATGCCTCATCTGGGCTGTCCTCCAGGAGCCACACAGGGTGTGAGACAATGAGGCAGTGTGGACAGAGTGAGGGCTTTGAGGTTGGCAGACCAAGTTCAGAGTAGCCTTGAGGCTGGCCGTCTCACCTCTCTGAGCCCCCTGGTAAAATAGTAATAAAGCGACGTGCGCGTTAACATGGACGTGCCTGCTCCTGGGCTAAGTGCTTTGCAATTTGGCCCTCACGACGGTGCTTTGAGGTCTGTACTGCCGTCAGCCCTGTGTTACAGAGGGGAAGCTGAGGCTCTGACGGCTTGCCTCCCTTGTTTGAGGGCACACAGCTAGAAAGTGGCAGAGCCAGAATTCAGACTGGGGCAGCTGGCTCCAGAATGCACCTGCTTCACACACCCCCCCGGCTGCTCCATTAGACCTGCGCCGTGGGGTTTGAGGATGAAATGAGACCGTCCAACGTGTTAGCCCAGGGCCTGGCCCTTGGTTGGCGCAGGGCAAATGTAACATGCTGTCCTTTCTAACCAGCCTGGTGCTCAGAACCCTCCTATTTTCCAGGGCCCTGGGGCTGTGTTTCCACAGGGATTGGGGCACCTTCCAGCCTACTCCTGCCTCACACCCCTGTTCTCTCTCCCTCTCACCAGGATGTAGCCACCATGCAGTTCTGTGCCAACAAGCTGGACAAGAAAGATTTCTTTGGGAAGTCCGACCCCTTCTTGGTGTTTTACAGAAGCAATGAGGATGGAACGTAAGTTCTCTAACAGCACTTCACCCCCTTTCGGGAATCAGGGATGGAGGGGTGTGGTGACCCACCAGGCAAGAGGGCTTGGGCCCGCCTCTTCCCAGTGCTGCCCTGGGGCTCCTGCTCAGGGTGGAAGTCTGGGGCTCCTGGGTGGTGCCCTGACACGTGGTAGGGACTGGTGTGTGTGTAGGGGTAAGGGGTGGGGACAGCTTCCAAGCCAGCAGTGCCCTCCTGAGGGGCTCAGCAATGGTGGGTGGTAGGTACGTTGGAGGTGAGGGGAGCGGGCAAAAACAGGGCTAAGCTGGGAATAAGGAGCTCCTGTAACGGCCCCTTCTTCTTCCACACAGATCAGTGCCTATCTCTAGCCCACCCCGTCTCTACCTGCAGCCGTCTCGACACCCCACTACCACCTGGGCCCCCCACCCAATTACCAGACGCTCAGCCTGGCAAATCTGAACCCTTTTACCTGCCCAGCCCACACCTTGCCACAGGCTTCATTCAAAACCGCACACGTCTTCAAAGCCCCCATTTCCTCCTCTCCTCTCCCTAATCTAGAAGCCACCCACAATATGACAGAAACACACACAACACACTGGCAAATGTAGGTCAGCCATGCACACAGATGCACAGATTCTAGGTTGAGGGTCTGGGGACCTCGGTGCCCCCCACCAACTCGCTGTGTGACCTGGGGCAAGTTATGCCCCCTCTCTGGGCCTGTATTCTCATCAGTAAAATGAACCAGTTGGATTAGGAGGTCTCCATGGTCTCTTTAAGCAGTACAGCTCTGGGAGGCTGTGGCCACTCACAGCTGGGATTCTGCAGAACCAGGAAGCGATGGGGCCAGGGAGGTTAATTAGAGAAACGCTGCTGGAGAAGGGGAGCTTGGAAGCAGGTTTTAAAGGAGGGGAAGAAAATGGGTCCTTGGGGGAGGAGCGGGGAAAAATAATAGGGTAGGGAAAATGAAAGTAAGTGCAAAGCAGGTATGCTCTGAGCAGGGGACAGAGAGGCGTCCACCAAGTTTCCCTAGATTCTGAAACTCTGGGTGTGTGTGTGTGTGTGTGTGTGTGTGTGTGTGTGTGCGCGCGCGCGCGCGCGCGCGCGCGCACTGGGGGGCAGGGAGTAGCAGGAGGAGGTGTGTTTCAGTTCGAGGGGAAAACTGATTTTAAAACCTGAAGGAACAAAACAAGGGAAATTAGGTATGATCATTTGCATAACAAAAGGAGTCTTTGTCTCACCGAAGGACTCCCAGCAGGGTTTCTTTAAATAATTCTTGTTGACTTTGACTTGACTTGAGGGAGGGAGGAAAAGGGCCCAGTGATGCTCTGGGCGCCCACGGAAAGAAAATGTCCCCACAGGTCCCCTCCAGAGAGGCGATGCCTGGTCAGGCCGGGTCTGTCTCTGAGGTGAAGGCCAGCCGGCCGGGAGAGAGGGATTTTGGTTTGGGAGCAGGAGAGGGGTGTGTTGCAAAGTGTTTGCCAGTGATTGTTCTAGAAGAGCCTGTGTAGGATGGGTGGGGAGGGGGCAGGGAAGAGGGAGAGACTCGTGACTGACACCGCGAACAGGTGGGAGGTGCTGAGCGCAGGCGAGCCTTGCTGTGGAAAGGCAGGGAGGAAGCGGGGAGGGGAGGACCTCACTAGGCAGGACTCGGGTGGCCACTGACGGCAGAGCCCCCCTCCTCCCCAGTAGTGGAGCTGTGGGGAACCCAGAGTGTTAAAGATGGCAAAGGAGCTGGTCAGATGGGGGAGGCGATGGGAGTTTATCTGGGGGCGACTTTCGCTCGAAGCATGGGGGCTGGAGCTGTCTTGGAGGGGACGCTCAGGGCAGCTCAGGAAACCCACCCAGAAGCCCCTGAAGGGTGGGCCAGCCTGCGGGCACAGGTTGAGGCTGAACTGGTGCAAGACGGGCTTGAGGAGAGAGGAGTAGAAGACGGCCCCAGTTAGGAAGAGGACAGGAGGAAGGTCAGTGAGGGACCCCAGGGAGTGGAATGTCATGCCTGCCTCCCCAGGAGGGAAGGGGAAGGAGGCACCCACAGAGCACCCCCTGTGCTCTGGCCCTGTGCAGCCTGTCCTGCCTCGTTCAGTCCCAGTCTCTGGGATCAAGAACGTGATGGAGAGCCGGGCTGTGCCAGCCCGCCTGCTGTGTAACTTTAGGCAAGTCTCTTAACCCACGGAACCTTCTGGGAGGGTGGATATGTTCTGCGTCTGGCTATCCAGTGCGGTCGCCAGTAGCTACATGTAGCTGTTGAGTATGTGAAACGGGGCTAGTGTGACTGAGGAACTGGGTTTTTAATTGAATGGAGGTTAATTTAAAGGTCAATAGCCCCATGGGGCTACCATGTTGGACAGTGCAACTATAACGTCCACAGCTCAGTTTCTCAGTATGCGCAGTGGGGATAATCATAACACCTCCCTCACAGGGTTACTTTGAGGACCAAATGAGTTAATGTAACTAGAACAGGGCCTGGCAGTGGTAGCTACTGTTTTCTCCCCATTTTACAATGAAGGGGAAGCTCAGAGAGACAAAGTCACTTGCCCTGGGCTGCACAGCTGGTTGAAGTGGCCCTGGGACTGGAGCCTCGCCTGTCTGGCCCCGTGGCTCCTGCTCTCCCACACCACGTCCTGAGTGTATGCCCGTCTGTCAGAGTGAATGGAGTTGAGTCATGACAGGATGGCAGGGACCATCCTGAGGTCCGTGGCCACACTGAGACCTGGCCCCCCAGGGCAAGTGCAGCGGGGAGTCGAGGAGTCTGTGGGTTTGGTGGTGAGGGGCCCCGGGGGACCTTAGAGAAAGCAGTTTCAGACAAGAGTCTGAAGCAGAAAACAGAACGACACAGGGCTCAGGGAGAAGCATGTAGGGAGGAAATCGGGCTCATAGCTCAGAAGACTGGGTCAAGAAACTGGCTGGCAGGGGATAGGAGACAGAGAAGTCAGCGGGTCCAGAAAGATGGAGGGGCTGGGAGGCTCCACAGCAGGGCAGCAGGCCGGGGTCACTGCTCCAGGTAGGAGGCCTCTGGAGCCCGGCCAGGGCTTCTGCACCCTGGAACCTCCCTCCCTTCACCGCCCAGCGGCTGCACCTGATTCTCCCCCAACCCTTTCCTCTTCCTGCCTTACCTACCTGCCCCAGCTTGGGCAGCCATGGTCCCTCCTGTCCCCGTCGCCCCTGTTCCTGTCCTCGTCACCAGCTCCGGGGTGTGTGGGGAGGTCTCCCACATGTATCTCTACTCTCCAGTGGGCGGGCGAGAAGGAGCAGAGAAACGCTGAGCCGCGGTGACAGGAATGACATTTTGACTTGAAAATTGCCAGAGAAGAAATGGCACAGGCTGTGTGGGCATGGGTGGGGCCCAGGCACTTTCCGGGGTGACCTTTCCAGGCTGGGAGGGGGCTGGAGTGGATGCTGGGAAGTGTCAGGGGGACAGCCTCTGCCCCCAGCTCCACCCTGGCTCCTGGCTGCCCCTCCAGGTGGTGGGGCAGGCTTCTGGGATAGGGCCAGCAGGCGTGGCATGGGGAGTGGGCAGGGATGCTGGATTGGAGCCCAGCGGGATAAGCCAATTCAACACTTTTAGTTTGCAAAGCAGCCTCATGGATTCAGACTGGGAGAGCCTAAAGTGTCTTAGAGATTGTCTAAGCCAGGGGCCTTACTTTCACTGCCTTGAATGCCAGTGAAATCTGTGGAAACTCTCCTCTGAGACGTACAGATATTCGTTAGTTCGTTCCAAAAAAAAATATTTAGTGAACACTTACTAAGTGCCAGGCACTGTTCTGAGCACTGGAGATACACCAGTGATCAAAGAAGACAAAACGCTTGCCTTTACAGGACTTACATTTTAGTGATAGACCGTACAATAAATAAGGAGATACACAGACTATGTCAAATGTCAAACAGTAACAAGTGAAAAAGAAAAAAAAAGCATGGAAGGGGTCTAGGGGATGTCGGAGTCAGGGGACCAGGAGCTGTCAATTTGATATATGGTGCTCAGGGCAAGTGCTCGTGTCAGAGGGGTGACATTTGAGTAAAGACCTAAAGGAAGTGAGGAGGCAAGCCATGAACATGGAAATCTGGGACAGTGTTCCAGGAGGGGGACAGCAAGCAGATGAGAGTCACCCACCCAATTTCCCCCAATTCCAGGGGTTCACAAACCCTGAAATCCCATCCACAGACCCTGAAATCCCTGAAATCCCTGAGACCCATCCACATGGGTCTCAGATGAAGAATGGCTGATAGCAGCCAACTCCCTGAGTTCACAGGGGAGGGTTCTGCTAGCTCAAAGTCACACAGGGTGGGGGGAGGGGGGAGGAAGGGCAGAACCCATATCTCCTGATGCTCTGCACCTGCTCCCTCAAAGATCACCAAGAGGGGCACCTGGGTGGCTCAGTGGGTTAAGCATCTGACTCACGATCTCAGCTCAGGTCTTGATCTCAGGATCGTGAGTTCAAGCCCCACTTTGGGCTCTGTACTGGACATAAAGCCTACCTAAACAACCAAACCAAAAAACATCACCAAGAACTGGCCATCTAGTTGGGGGGCCTGGGGGGCTCAGTTGGTTAAGTGTCAGACTTCGGCTCAGGTCCTGATTTCGCAGTTCATGAGTTCTAGCCCCCCCCCCCCCCGCCCCCGTCGGGCTCTGTGCTGACAGCTCGGAGCCTGGAACCCGCTTCAGAGTCTGTGTCTCCCTTTCTCTCTGCCCCTCCCCAGCCCATGCTCGCGCGCTCTCTCTTTCTCAAAAATAAAATAAACGTTAGAAAGAATAAAATAAAAAAAGAAAGAAGTGGCCATCTAGTTCCTGGCTGGATGCTGCTACTGACAGGTGGCTCATCATCTCACGCAGCTGTAGTTTCCACTGTCTGGCATCCGCAGAGCCTCTTGGGTTGTGGCCCCTCTGTTGACCTGGATTCTGCCTCCCTCGATTCGGGCCTGACACCTTCCCTCTCTTCTTCACCAGCTTCACCATCTGCCACAAGACCGAGGTCATGAAGAACACCCTAAACCCAGTCTGGCAAACTTTCTCCATTCCTGTGAGAGCACTCTGCAACGGGGACTATGACCGGTGAGATGAGAAAATGTCCCTCCCCAGCGCAGGTGCACGTGCAGGCTGCCCAGGCAGTATGGGCGGAGCCTCCTGGAGCTGCACTGTCCCTGCCTCTCACCTCCCTGGGCAGTGTCTGCCTTTATCTCCTCCCAGGCCTCCCTCCCCACCCTCCCCCACCGCTGTCTGCCCTCCCCTCCCCCGCATTGGTGAAGACCTCCCCAGGCTGGGGGATTGGGATTCCCCGGGGGAGCCCTTGTGGGTGTTGGGGGTCCTGGCCTGGAGCTCTGCAGCCTGTGTCTCCATGATTTCCAGTGGAGGGGCAAGTGGGAGTAGGTTGGGGCTCTAGATGCAGGCTGAGGTGGCCGGGGCCCCCACCAGCCCCAACTCCTTGCAGATGGAATCCGGGGAATCAGCATCCCAAGATAAATGGGGGGTGGGGGGTGGGGGGTGGGGCGGAGTACAGAGAACTCGTGAAACTTTTTTTTTTTTCAACCTTTATTTATTTTTGGGACAGAGAGAGACAGAGCATGAACGGGGGAGGGGCAGAGAGAGAGGGAGACACAGAATCGGAAACAGGCTCCAGGCTCTGGGCCATCAGCCCAGAGCCTGACGCAGGGCTCGAACTCACGGACCGCGAGATCGTGACCTGGCTGAAGTCGGACGCTTAACCGACTGCGCCACCCAGGCGCCCCACGTGAAACTTTTTTGATGTGACAGCTTACTCTTATGACATGTCCACTATCGCCATCACCCTTTAGAGTGTAGACTGTTGGGCGTAGGTCCCGGGTCCTCGGCTTCTAATCCTGGCTCTGTGACTTAAAAGCCCTGGCACCCTGAGCAAACTTTGACCTGTCTGAGCTTCAGTTTCCTTATCTGTAAAATGGGTTTTAAATGGCTACCTACCTGCCTTAAAGGGCTGCTCAGAAGCTCCACAAGCAGGCTCTGGTGTGCATAAAATACCAAACCTGGCATTTTGTCCACAAGCGTTTATAGACTTCCTACCAGGCACCAGGCACTGTGCGCTAGATGCTGGGAAATCCGCAGGGAACAAAACACATAGTCTTCACCCTTTGCCCAACCTTGTGGAGTTTACATTCTCGCGGGGGAGGCAGACATTAATCCAATAATCACACAGAGAAACATGTAATTACAAACTGTGGTAAGTGCCGGGGAGTGGGGGGGGGGGGCGGTGGGGGTAGAAGCTGGAAGCTGGTATCGGTCTGTGTTAAGTCACGAGAACCCAGCCTGGTTTCCTGGTGATTGCTGTAGCTGGGGGATGAGCTGGCAGGGGGTTCATGGGCAGGGCTGCCTGGGCAGCCTTGAGGAGGCCGGGCCTCTGCTGGCCACTTCGACAGGAATACTGGGGTGTCAGACACCTTCGGGGCATCCTGGCCGATGGCATTGGCGTGGGCTCCCTGGGACCCTGCTCACAGTGGCTTCCGACTGGGTATGTGTGGTGGGATGGAGAGTGAATGACAAGGTGGATGGCCTTCAGACACCCCTGTCTTCCTCCAGGAAGCCCTCAAGATTGCCTTACTAGGTTGCTGATCCAGGAGATGAAGTGGCTCCTTTTCCTGCCTCTTTGTTGGGAACAGAACAGCCACAATCTGCTCCAAAGGCTGTCACTGAGCACCTCCAGAGGCAGTCACAGAGGCTGGCTCCACTACACCAGCAGCTGTGTGGCACTTAGGGGAATATAAATGTAGCCACGTTTCCATCTTGAGGGAACTTGAAGTCTGACCACAGGGAGTTCAGATGTGTGCACATCTGCATTTTAGATAGCTAAATAATTGTGCAAAATAAGACTGGAGACAAAAATAGGCATTCCAGCCAAATGAACCCCTGGTATGTGTCTGACCGGGTCCTGAGGCTTCTGGGGTGCTGGGGGCTGGGAGGACGGTCTGGTTGGAGCAGCAGGGTTAAAAGGAGGCTTGGGGAAGGCTGGGAGGAGCTGGGGGTATTGGTTCCTGGAAGAATGGTTGAGATGACAGGAAAAGGGAGGGGAAATTCAAGGCTGAGGGATGGGAGAGCCTGGCAGGTCAAGTTGCACAGGGTGGGAGGAATTGAGATCTCTGGCTCCTCTGCCCAGAGGCTGTTGGGGGTCCAGCTGACCCCCCACAGCCCTGCACCCTCAGAACCCAACCTCGTCGGGGACAGTGAGGAGGGCAGCCGGGCTCAGAGGCCTGGGGTCACTGTGCAGCCACTGGAGGAGGTGAGGGTGTGGTGGAGGGTGCAGATGGTGGGGAACACCCCCACAGGCCCCCATTTCCCCCTCCCAGGCTGAGCCCCAGACCAGTTTCCCTGCAGAATGGCCAGGCAGCTGGGTCCTTCTCCACAGCCAGGAACAGATTGACCGTGAAGTGAAGTGACTGATGGTAGTGTTAATGGAGGGGCCAGGCATGTCACGCTGGCCTGGAAAACGAGCAGGCCTGTCTGCTGCTGTGCTCCAGGGTGACCTATGTACCCAACAGCCACTTGGGAGGTGCAAATGTCCGGGAGGCCCTCTCAGGGGAGGAAAGGGGAGGGGTTTGTGCAAGAAAACAAAGCCACTTTTCCTCTTCCGTCTGAGGTACCTCTTGAAGCCTCACAAGAACACATTCAACTTGATCTAACAGCCTTGTTTTCCAAGCCAGCCGGCACTGGGCACCAGGTTGCGTGCCGTGGGCATTCTGAGCGTCAGACCCAAGTCTCCCTGTTAGGTTGCTCCCAGGCCAGAATGGGAGGCAGACAGGTAATAATAATGATAATAATAATAATAATAATAATAATAATAATAATAATAATAATAGCAAAGGCTCCTGTAGCATCTCCGTGGTAATTTATGTCTATGAACTAAGTTAATTTCTCCCAACGATTAGTATTTCCCCTGAAAAAGGTGCTAATACTATCCACCTTTTACAGGTAAAGGAACAGAGGCCAGAGAGGTTAAGTAGCTTCCCCGGTGTCTTACTATTTGGAACCAGGCAGGCTGGCTAGAGAATCCGTGTTCTTAACCTTCAATCTGCTGCCAGATGGCTGAGACGGGTGTGAGCTGGGTACGTTTGGAGGAGGGCTCGCCCAGGGCCTTGGGGCAGATCTGCTTTGAGCCTGGAGGTGGAAGAAAGACTCAAAAGCCTTGACATCTGCCCAGATCAGGGGGTGAAAGGGAAGTCAAGGTGTTTGGAGCTGGGGTCAAGAGACAGAAATGGAAGTGTGACAGGGAGCCAGGGTGAGGGGCTGTGGGACAGGCACAGCGATGCTCTGCCAAGGGAACGGGGGGGACAGAGAGCTGGCAGAGGTGGGGTGCCCAAGGCCTCCGTACAGGTTGGAAGCAGGAGAAGGAAGCGGAGATGGTCAGAGAGGTAGCAGGGTACGCGGGGAGGGCGGCTGTGAGCAGGGCACTGAGAGGGGAGAATCCAAACAGGAGTTATCAACTCCTATCATGAAAAAGAGGCCAGGAGGATGAGAACCAGGGATCTGTGAGAAAGGATCGTTTTCCTGCCATGATGGGAGTCGGGGGTGGGGGGTGGAAATGAGTTAAGATTGCTGAGTCTTTCAGACATGGGCCAAATTGTGTCGTAGTTGGTTTGAATGCATTCTCGTATTTTGTGCATTTAAATCGCACTAGTAACCCAGAAGTTGGGTACTAGTGACATGCCCATTTCACAGATGGGGAAACAGAGGCCTGGAGCTTCTGTATCTTGCCAAAACAAGGAGAAGGGACATTTCTCTTCTCCAGAAGTCGCCTCTGGCTTGGCCCTCCGGTTTGGGGTCCCCCTGCCTTTGCTGTGTCTCCAGGCCAAACCCACGCGAGCCAGCTGAGCACAGTTGGAATCAGGGGAGCTGGCCTCCAGATCAGAGCAAGTCCAGCTCTCCAGTGGAGTGAAGTGGGTGATGACAAGAAGCACTTCCCCTGGCTTTCCTGAAGTCCCCCTTCTCTCTCCTTGAACCTTCTGTGATTTGAGGATTTAGTCCCCTTAAGCCAGATTGCCCTGGTTGGGATGCTGTCACTCACTCACTCACACCTTAATGTTGAATGAGTGGATTTTTAAGAGGGTCAGTTGTCCTGGGTCCTCATCTGGGGAGAGGATTCCCCAGAATTGGGGGCTCGCACCTCACAGAAGCTTCATGTGCTTCTGCCAGCCTGCTGGAGAAGGGAAGTGCTTCTCCTCTGAACCCAGCCACTACATGTGCCCTGGGTTGGGAGCGTTCTCTCCTCCCCAGCTCGCACGTGCAGAAACTGAACTGCGACAGAAGAGGTTAGGCCCCTGCCGTACGGCTGGGGTTGCATGGAGCGCTGCCATCCGGTCTCGCTGCCTGCTCAGTGAGGCCTGACACCCCCTCTTCTTGGCCTAGAAGCCTCTAGGACTGTTGACTGGGGGGCTGACTCAATCAGGCGAGGGGACCTGTCAGCCCAGTTCCTCTTCCTGCCCCGGGAGACGCTCATTAGGAGGCAGACCTGCACCTCTGCCAGGGCGGGGGCGGGGGGGGGGGCAGACTATGCTGCCCGTGTGCCAGTGGTGTGTCAAGAGGGGGGCCTGCTTCCTTTGCCAGCGTCCCTCATCCCTGCTGGCCTGCGGAGGCTCACATACACCCAGCTCTGCAGAGCCGCCTTGTGACCTGAGGAAAGCCACACACCCTGGGCTTCCCTTTGTGATTTTGTGGAAGGAGGGGATTGTTACTGGGTAGTAACTTCTCGGAGTTGTTAGATCGTAGTCAGGCAACAGGCATTGAATAATACTTATGTTCCCTACCATATGCTAGGCACTGTTCTAGAACCTGAAGATACGTTGGTGAACAAAACACACAAAAATCCCTAGTGTCGTGGGGCTGATATTTTCATGGTGAATAGGGGATTGTTTGGGAGACAGGGTCTTGGACAAAAGGCTGGAGTGTTTTAGATGGAACAGAACAACACGTGTCCAGTGCTGGTGTGAATGATGCGGGAATGACATAGTTGACTCCTCACAGCACTCCAAAGTGGGTACGATGATCCCATTTGACAGAGGGGTAAACAGAGTCCCTGAGGGGTAGGCCAGTTGCACAGGGCTACACAGCTGGTACCTGGAGGAACTGGGACTGCCCCAGAGCCTGCAGCCTTCTCTGGCCACCTCACTGCCTCTCAGATTAGGGGCTCCGTGTTCTGAGCCTTAGATGTCAAATAATACGTTCATTCTGTGGGTAACAGAGGCCCATTTCACTGTCCTGTACCCAGGAGCCCCTTCTCTATTGTGCGGTCCCCAGAAATCACAGTTGGTCTGATATGAGCGTTTATTAGGCCTGTGCTAAGGGGTTGGAGCCGAGGCCCGCAGCCCACAAGTGGCACACGAGGTGACCCAGGGCAGCCCAGCCAGGGCTGGACAGTGACAGAACTGTCCGTAGAGTAGTCAGAGCCGTGTCTGGCTTCTGCCTCTGCCTCCCCCTGTCTTGGGTGCCATTTCTCTTACCTCCTTCTCCCCCAGCGCTGGAGGCTGCAGTCTCTGAGCTAATCTGACCCCTTAAGCTGCAGCCATCCCTAGAGCCTCAGCTGAGGCCGGGGTGGGTTTACACAGGAATCCACACTCCAAGTGGTCTTTACCTCGGCTGCAATGTCACATTCCCCAAGGAGCTTTTCACAATCCCCCTGCCCAGGCCGTACCCCAGACCAACTGATTCTGAGGCATTGGCTTCAGGATTGCTAATGCTCTCCAGGGATCCAGTATGCAACCAGGTTGGAAAATCAGTGCTCTCATCTGGAGAAGGTCAGTGGTTCTGGAGCACATTCCAGTCAACCAGGGGACTGACCAAAGCTACCTGTGCCCGAGTACTATCCAGACCAATTGACTCAGGCCCTGTGGCCCTGGGAGTTTTAAAGAAAAGCTCTCCAGTGATTTTTTTTGGGGTATCCAAGATAGGCTGTGGCTGCAACTGAGGTCCTCCTACAGCCTCTGAGCATGTGGCTGTCACTGATCGAGTCGCCTGAGAGGCTGGTGTTGGTGACCAGCACTCCTCCCTGGGGTTCCTGAATGTCCCCTACAGAGCTGCATGGCTCTGGGAAGGACTGGGGGACTTTGGCATTGTGAGGCAGGGTCCTGGCTCTGACCCTCACCCGCTCTGTGACCCTGGGTACATCACTGGGAGCTCTTAGGGCTCAGTTTCCCCATCCGAATATGAGGGGGCTGGAGGTTATCACTCTGGAACACGCACAGCAGAGGCGCTAGGGAAACCTTTAAACTAGATCCCGGGGGCACTGCCCAGAGCTGCCAAGAACTGGACCTGGGGCTGTGTGTGTCTGGTGATCTGGCTGCCAGGTGGCCTGGCTTGGATGCCACGAAGGTCATGTCCAGCCTTGTCGTTCCAGGAGTTGGAAGTGGCAGAGCCCAGGTACCCAGGCATGGGTGTCCCTGATTTAAATAAATTTCATATGAAAAACTATCCAAGTGTGGCCAAATGCCCAAGTGAGGAGGACGAGGCATTTTTTTCCTTTTTTTTTTTTTTTTGTTTATTTATCTATTTTTGAGAGAGAGAGAGGGAGAACACACGGGGAGGGCAGAGGCAGGGAGAAAGAATCCCAAGCAGGCTCTGTGCTGTCAGCGCAGAGCCCGATGCCCCAGCTCCGTCTCACAAACCGTGAAATCGTGACCCTAGCCCAAACCAAGAGTCGGGTGCTTAACCGACTGAGCCACCCAGGCGCCCCAGGAAGAGGCATGTTTATAGAGACCCATTTGTGTGCCAGGCGGGGTTTGCCGACTTGCTTTGCAGCTGTTCTGCAAGGCTGCTGTTGTCCCTCCTTGAAGATGATGGTCTGTGGCTCAGAGAGGTTCAGTGACATCCCCAGGTCCCACAGCATCTGAGTCTGCACCCCAGCCTCTTTCCTCTCTTTCCAGCTCATCAGCTACCTTCAGGAGCCTAGATTTTTTTTTTTTTTTCTTTCCACACAATTCACCTCAGAGAGACATAGTATTTTTGTTTTTCACAAGAATTTAGAGGGTTCCTTTAAATGGTGGGCTTCTGCGCCTGCCCCATTTTACATTTTGGTAACAAAAATCCGGTTGGTGCACAACCTACAAGACGTTCCCTCATTGGGAACAGTTATGTGCCCTGTTGCAGGCGGATCGGCACCCCGCCCCGGGGGCCGTGAAGGCGCATCTGAAGGGGGACAGCGCCTCCTGCTGGGCGCTGCGCAGTCCCGAGGCCTACTCCTCGCAGACCCGAGGAGATGGGCTGCGGCCATGGGCGAGATGATGAGATGTTTAATAGAAGACGGGCCCAGGCACGGGTCTGTGTGAGCCCCATTTAGGACTGAAGGCTGGAGACCCCGGCTCCCCACGCCTCTCCCGCCTCCCCGGACCCTGACCCTGCAGTGGGACCCTGGCAGCTCCCCCCCCCCCCCCCCCTCGTCCCTGCCTGGGCGTCCCTGGAGGACCACTGGCACCAAGGGTTAACCCGCAGCCCTCCACCTCCCTCCTCCCACCTCTGGTCTGCTAGCCTGTTGCCATGGAAACGAGCTAAAAATAAAATGGGCTCCCAAAGCCCAGCCCCATGCACAGGAGTCAAAACAAACTAATTAAAGCAGCCAGGCTAAAATGTGAAGATAATTACACCCTCACTCAGGAGCCAGTCGTCGCAATGGAAAAGCTCAGCAGGCCATCCCCCAGTCAGGGGCTCTAGGTCCTTCCCTGCTGGGCTGGCTCTCCACCACTCAGACTCCTCAGACCCAGGGGTCCCACCACACACACCTGCAGTCTTGTCGCCCCCTCCCCAGGAGAGCCCAGACTGGTTAGGCCTGAGATCTGGGGAGCGCCTCGCTCCTGCCACAACAGCCCCGCCCCTGATAAATTCACAATATGGCTTCATCCTGGGACCTGTGTCCCTTCTGGGGTGGCCAAGGAGAAGGTGGGGTGAACTGAAGTCTGCAGCTGTTTTTCCACATTCTCCCTGAAACTTGGGGGAGTCTCTACACAGCTTTCGGGCTGCCACTGTCCCTAAGACCTTAGCCAAAAGGCCTCAAGATACTTCCTTTGTCTCTTGGGCTGCTGCGTCTCCAGTGAGGGCAGCCGGAGCCTAGTGGGGGGCCCTGTATCCCCTTCTGGCCCAGGAGCAGGGGAAGGGTCCCGTTCAGGTCCCATCCACAGGTGCTGGGTCAAGTTCATCCCACCACGGACCCTTTGCCTTGCAGGACCATCAAGGTGGAGGTGTACGACTGGGATCGCGATGGCAGGTAAGCAGGCAGGAGGACAAAAGGTGAGCAGGGATGGGGACAGCTCTGGGGGCGAGAGGGTCTTCCCGTGGGAGGTCCCCTGCTCCAGTGGCTTATCCCTGCCCAGCTCCACTGAAGCACCAGAGGCTCTGTGACCTGCATGACAGGTTCCAGGGGCATAAGAGGCCTCTTTTCCCAAACTAGCTGCCTAGCGGCTGGCCAGTGACTAAAATCTCCATACATTTGGGAGAATTAGGATTTTCTGAAATGTGCATATCCTAATGTACAGAAACTAGCAACCCCCGAGCGACCCCCCGAGCATTCATGGACGTGTTCTCTGTGTGAGGCTAAGCACACAGAGGCCCGGGTGACCGGGCACAGAAGACAAGCTCAGCCCTCAGAGACTCCCCTGAATCTAGTGGCGAGGCCCTTGGTGCATCAGAGGATCTGTTTGCAGGGAGCAGGCCCTGAGGGAGTCGGCTTTGGGAAGTGTAAGCTTTTTATTTTTTTTTAAGTTTATTTATTTTGAGACACAGAGCAGGGGAGGGGCAGAGAGAGCAGGAGAGAGAGAATCCCAAGCAGGCTCCGCATTGTCAGCAGACAGCCCAACTCATGAACCGTGAGATCATGACCTGAGCCGAAACCACGAAGTATGCTTACTAAGACTGAGCCACCCGGGCGCCCCAGGAAATGCAAGCTTTGACACACTTGAATGGTCTCCAGAGCCACGAAGCAGTACCTGAGTAGGGCCAAGCCTGGCCAGTAGGGTGGCACTTTCCAGTCGGGTTTGGGGAGGTCAGTGCCCTCCCTGTCTGTGAATGTGCTCCCAGGGAGCAGCCTCACTGGGAATTCACAGATGAGGACCAGAAGGGGCCTCCTGTGGCTGTAGTCCAGAAACCTCACTGGCTCCTACTTGTCTGTTGGACCAAAGCCAAATACGCCCTGACGTTTGTGACTCCTGCATTCTGTGGGACTGCCGGGGGCGTTGCAGAGGCCCATACTCCTTATCGATGCCTCTCAAGTCTGCGACGTGGATAGGAGGTACTGTAAAGGGCTGTGCAGACAGCTCTAAGTTAGGCCCTGGCTGGGCCAAGTAGCTCACCTTTCCCCAAGGCCTTCCAAGAGAGGACACCAGTGCCCCAGCACCTGTAAACTCGCTCTGTCCCCCTGTCCTCCCCTCTTCAACCACATCACAGGTACGTCAGCTCTATGTTTCCACCCATGATTTACTTCATCTTACCTGGGAGCTCCCCATATTTCTCCTTCACTGGGGAAAACTGGGGACATCCACCAGATGCCGTAGAGGCCTGCCATCGAGGAGCTTATGGTCTGAATGCAGAGAGCTAGAAATACGTAGTCAAAATACAGTGTGGACTCAAGGCAGAGCCAGGCCCCGGGGACACGCCTTGGGCATCACTCCCCGGAAGGCACTCCAGGTTCCCTCCACCAGGGACAGTGACAGTGGGGGCAGTCCCAGGAGGTGTGGCCGCCGCAGAAAACACCTCCAGCTGCCTGGGTGGACGTAGCGTAAATGGCCTTTTCAAAAAGTGTCATTGGGAAAATGTCCAAATACGCAGAAAGACAGGCGAGTTTAATGAATGCTTTTAAGCGTATCATCTGAATTTTACAAGTGTTACATGTTGCCACATTTGCTTTATCTGTGTTTTGCTGATGTAGTTTAAATTACAGACATCAAGGCGTTTTTACCCCTAAATATCTCATTGAGAACGTCTAAAAAATAAGGACCTTTTTCTACATAACTGCGAATGCCATTATCACACCTGACGCATGGAACAATCATTCTTGAATACCACCGAATATTCGTTTCATATTTAAATTTCTCCAGTTGTCCTCAAAATCCCTTGCACGGCTGGCTTGTTCCGACAAGAACCCGAGTCCCGTCGTCCGGGGCCCCGCACTTTGCTAGGTCACCACTGGGTTTCCCGCCCCATGGGTGACCCTGGACACTTCCCCAGGGACCCAGCTTCTCTGCTGGCATGCGCCCCTGCAGCAGGGGCCCCAAGCAGAATGGGGAGCCAGGGGAAGGGATGTGGGAGGCGGGGAGGTGGGCAGAGGCAAGGCGCGGCCCGGGCCGCTTGGTCTCAGCGGCAGCCCTTCCCTTGCAGCCACGACTTCATCGGGGAGTTCACCACCAGCTACCGGGAGCTGGCCCGTGGGCAGAGCCAGTTCAACATCTACGAGGTGAGGTGGGCGCCCTGGGGGCTGGGGTCTGCTCTGATAATACATGACTCCCAGACATTGAGGACTCCAGGGGGCCATGTGTGGGGCTGGGGTATTTGCACGCTCTCCCGGGAGGTGGGTGTTATTGTCCCATTTTACAGTTAAGGAGCCTGAGTCTCGGAGAAGTTGGGGAATTTGCCCAAAGACATGCGGTTCAGTAAGTGGAAAATCAAAAGGCAAACAGTGTTGACGTGTCTGGCTCCAAATCACTGAGTAGCAGTTGGAGCCTGCTGGCCAGGGAGAGGGGACAGCTGTGGAGAGGCCTCCACAGAGTACTTCCAACAAGGTGGGGGGTAGGGGTGCGGGTGGGGCGGGGGGGGGGAACATCATCAGAAGGCTCTGAGGCCTGAGACCCAAGGTCCTGAGTTCAAGGTGGCCCTCTGCCTTCAATCAGACCAGTCTCAGGGCCTGCTGAATATCTTAACTTTTCTGGAAGGAAAGAGTCAGAGGAACGGGAGTTAGGATCCCTCCACCGGGACCTGGAGAACCTGGGACAAGGCCCCCAGTCTTACGGGAGATGATAGTGTTTGCCCTTAAAGGACACTTTCTGCTGCTGAGCCTTTGTGTGTGGGTGTGCTCGCCCTCCCGGGATGCCCTCCCACCTTCCAAATCTGGCCGAGTTCCACCTCCTCTGGTGGCCTTCCCAGCCACTCCGGCCTCATGCTTCCTCCCTGGGAACTTCATGCTTCCTCCCTGGGAACTTCATGCACGGTTCATGCTAGACCAGCTTAACTGCAGATACTTATAACCCTAATAACCACTTGGGTCCCTACCCTGACGCTACCACGTCCTAGCTATGTGACCTGGGCTAAGTTCCTGAACCACTCTGCGCCATGCATACTGAGAATTAAATAAGTCACTAGACCAGTGCCTGGCCCCTAGTGAGCGTTGTTATTATTACATCACTGCTGTCTTCCAGCATCATCTGTTGAGCGTCTGTGTGCCAAGAGATTTACATTTCACCACGGCCCTACAGTTGGGCTCTCTCCTCACATTAGCAGCCACTCAGCTAGTGAAGTTGAAGAACAGGCCTTGACTTCCGTCGCTGAGTCTGAATCGCTCCACACTTTCTTCACTCCCTCCCCCTGTGTCTGGGTTCTGAGTGGGCAGGTCTCGTGTTCTGGTTAGACAGAAGCTCCCTAAGGGCAGGCCAGGTGACAGCCCTTTCTGTGGCCTCCTGTCGTGGTGTTGGCCCCGGCAGCGCTGGGCACCCAGCAGGATCATGCTGATGATCCGTGCACACACTGAAGTCGCTTGAACGAGGCCGTTGTGAAGATAGAGCGTGGGTGAATTTCTTTGAAAGGGCTCTGATCCTCACAGTTAATTGCTTTGTTTTCTGCATCAGCCAAGGGAAGGGCTGTCTTTGTTCCCCCACCAGGCAGAGAGAAGCAGGCCCCATCCTTTCCTTCCCTGGCTTCCTTTAAGGAGATTTTTAGGGAAGTGAAGCGAAGAGATTACATCTTTGGGAGTTTGGCTTTTAAGGGTGCTTGACAGGCTCTGAAGAGGCCATGATCTCTCAAGCTCAAAGCAGACAAGGTTGGGTTGACTTGTTTTCCCCATCAGAAACACCATCAGGTAGAAAAGGAATTCAACTCTGGCAGGGCTTGCAGTATGGGGCGGGGGTCACTGAAAGGCCTTTCTAGAGTCCAAATTGTCTGAAGGGAAAACAGGCTTCTGTCAGGAAAGACCTTTCTCCTGGGCCCTGGCATCCCCATGGGTGTCTGACTCCTATGTCTAGCTGTCTGCTGGCTTCTCCTCAGACTCAGCCTTCCCAAACTGAAGGCCTCTCCACAGCTGTCCCCTCTCCCTGGCCAGCAGGCTCCAACTCCTGGGCGGTCATCATGGGGGGCACCTCGGGAGTCACCCTTGACACCTCTTGCCCCTCACCCCACATGCAGTCCACAACTGAATCCTACCACCTACACATTCTGACATTTGTTCCCTCCATTCCCATTCACCTCCACCGCCATGATCTCCCCCACGTGAGGGGCTTTGCAACGGCCCCCTAACGGCCTTCCCACCTCCTACCGTCCTCCACTCAGTAATCCAAGGGCTCCTCCAAAATGGCAGTCTGACCACCTCGCTGCCCTCCTTAACCCTTGGCTGTGCATCCCTCCTACTGCGCCAGCCCGGTTCATGCAGAGGAGTGGGGAGGAGGTTCCGAAAGACGCCCTCACCCCAGCTGAGAGTCTGCAGGGCCCTTTACCCACAGGGTAGAGTCCAAGCTCCTCCACACCCCAGCAGCCTGCAATCTGCAACCAGTGGGCGTGCATAAGTAAACTCACATATCCCACCCCTAGGAGGCCCTGGGGTCTTGCCCCTTCCCTCCCTGTCTACCGCCACTGTCAGCCCCATTATGCTGTCCAAGGCTCTCTGAACTGCCCTGCTGGCTCAGCCTCTGTGCTTCACTCCATGGTGCCTCCCCTGGGGCTCCCTTAGCTTTTCTTCACTTGGTTGGGTCTGTGGATCTTTGGAGACTCCCTTTGGGTCTTATTCCTCCTCCAGGAAGCCTTCTCTGCCTGCACACGCACTCCACCCCCAAAGTCTGAAGTAAATACCTCTCCTCGGTGCTCCTATGCACCCCCCACCCCCTGGCTATTACCTGTTTGTCAAGCTTTCTGTCCCCTCAAGGACCATGACGTCCTCAAGGGTGGGGGCAGTGTCTCACTCCCTATTCCCAAAGCCGGCACAGCTCCTGGCCCCTGAGAGCCATTCAGGAACTTGCCTGCACAGGAGGGCCCACCCCAGACTTGCCCTGGGGGGCCGTCGGGACCCTGGGGGTGTGAAGAGAGGGAGAGGAGAAGACGGAGAATTCCAGCCTGGGAGTTGGGAGATTCCCTGGCTGGCCCCCAGGGGGCGATGGTCCCCCACGTGGAACTTCAGGGTGCAGCCATTTAGGGCCGGAGAGGTTGGTACCGTCGGGTGAGGGTGGGGTGCTGGGAGGGCACGAAACCTCAGAATAAACAGGGCGTTTCTTCAGTGCCCACTTCACATGAGGATCTGAGAACAAAACATTGCTTTAATATTAAAACAGTTATAATTAGAGAGTGGAAATGTGGAATACAGGCTAATTTAAAGGTAACCCAGAAGACTTCAAAGAAATGTGCTTGTGGCCAGGTCCTTGGGCGACACCCAGCCCCCCAGGAGTCCATGTTTATTCTCCTCAGCTGGGAGGAGACTTTGGAATAAAAGTTTGAGGTGTATTCAGTCCTAAAAGTTCCACACCCTTATGGGACAGATTGAGAAACTGAGGCACAGTGCAGGGTTGGAGCTGGCCTACTACATGGTTTTCCCGTGAATGTGTCTGTGACCAACACATCATCCGAGTGGCCTTCATACCTGTGGAGGCTCTGAGGTTGTCATGGGCTCTCTCCCCAGGCTCGCAAATTTCCACCTGCAGAGCTGTGGCCAGCCTTCCCACCTGAACTTCCCACCTGGGACCAGCTCTTCCTTCCTTCTGTGTCTACCTGGTCAACCCTGACCCCTTTCCTGCTCCCGCAGCCATGCCCCGGGCCCAAGACCTGTGTTGACTTCTTGAAATGGTGTTTTGCCATAGCTCACTACCTGTTCAGCAACCCGCTCATGACCTCTCACATGGACTAGTGGGGGGCGGTAGGGGTCGTAGTAATAAAAATTAATAGCAGCTAGGGGCGCCTGGGTGGCGCAGTCGGTTAAGCGTCCGACTTCAGCCAGGTCACGATCTCGCGTTCTGGGAGTTCGAGCCCCGCGTCAGGCTCTGGGCTGATGGCTCAGAGCCTGGAGCCTGTTTCCGATTCTGTGTTTCCCTCTCTCTCTGCCCCTCCCCCGTTCATGCTCTGTCTCTCTCTGTCCCAAAAATAAATAAACGTTGAAAAAAAAATTAAAAAAAAAATTAATAGCAGCTAACACTTATATAGTATTTGCTACATTGCGGACCATGTTCTAAACACTTTGCTTGTATTGACCTATTTAATCGTCATACCTTTCTATAAGGTAGGTACTTTTTATTCCCATTTTATAGATGAGGAAACTGAAACCCAGGGACGTTAAGTAACTTGCCTAAGGTCACACAGCCAGTAGGTGGCAGAACCAAGAGGGTAAACATACCCCTGATGTCTCTCCTTCTCCCCTCCCCTCCCCTTCCAGCATCCTAGAACCTGTGATCTTGCCCCTACTAGTTTAGAAGTCATCAGACATTTAGCTTGGCCCCTCTAGGCTCTCTTCCAGCCAGCCCAGTTTACTCTTCTACTCTGTGGCCCTGCAGTCAAACTGGACCCCAGTTCTGTGCCCGCCCCCTGCCTCCCCCCACCCCCTGCAACTATCTCCTCTGACTGGAATGCCCTCCCTCCGTCTCCCTGTGCCCCAAACCCTTCCTGTCCTCAGCACCTGCCTTCAACACCACCTGTCCCGGGGAGCCTTACTGATGCTGGACCTAGAACAGTCCTTCCTTCCTCCAACTCCCTTCACATTTCTGGCTCCCCTTTTTGGTATCTCTTGTCCTGTATCTCCCTAGGACGTATCTTTCTCCAATTGGAGTGAAGGTTCTAGAAGAGAAACTGGTATCCCCCACTCCCCCCCCCCCAGAAGTATTTGTGAAGGAATGTGTTTGTATTTGTTATCAAGGTGACACCCAGGTAGGCAGGAAGGCAGGCTGAGGGCTGGAACCTCGTTTCCAGTTTGATCACTACCCAGAGCAGCTGTGTGACCTTAGGCAAGTCACTGTCCCTGTCCCTTCATTTCCTTATCTCCAGAAATGGATAGCAACTCTCATTCCGACAGAAGAGGCCTCTGCTAAAGACAGAGCTGGCCACCCCTGGAGAGATGGTGGGGGGGGGGGGGATGAATTCACCAGGAACCTGTAGAGGACCTAGGGTGTGAAAATCAAACCACCTTGCTTCCTTTGATGGGAGATTAGGAAAAGGCTGGGCCTGAGCTTCCCAGGTGAAAACAAACCAGCTGGTGAGGTTCAAGCCCGGTACGGATGTGGCAGGTGTGAAATCCCCCTGGAGGGTTCTGGTCCTCCTCATTCACCCAGGGCTTCTCAGCCGTGGTTCTGCCCGCATCTTGGACTCGATGATTTCCTGTGATGGGGGCTGCCCTGTGCACTCCAAGATGTTTCACAGCATCCCTTGCCTCTACCTTCTCCCCCAGTGTGACAACCAAAATATCTCCAAACATTGCCAAATGCCTGGGAGGGGGGAGGTGGCGGGCAGTTGAGACCACTGAGTTAAGCCCAGCAACAAGGGATTTTTTTTTTTTTAGGGGCATCTACTAAATATGCCCCTAGGTCTGTGATATATTCTCTGATGACAGGTCTGGTTTGGAATGAGAGCTTTCACATGAAGAACAGTTAAGGAAATTCTAACTGCAGTGTTGGGGGGAGGGGGGAGCCTCAAAGTCCTCTGGGCAGCAGTAGGGCTGGATCTCAGGGAGGGGGAATTGGTGGAGGAAGGAGGGGAAGGCATTTGGGGTGAGGGGAGCAGCCTGAGCCAACACACAAGGGCAGGCGCAGACAGGGCCCCTTTGCAACATCGAACCTCCTTTGGCTGCTTTGGGTGGAGGGCGTGTTTGGGGGAGCAGTGGGGAAGAAGATTAAATCAATATTACTCCTGTTGTGTTTGGTCGTGGAACACTGGGTCTAATCAGGAAGCCCGCGTGTATAAATCTAAATGCCGATCTCTCATAAAACCTCCCGGGACCCTCCCCTTCTCTGGACCCCACATTCTGCTGGCTGGGGCTGGGACCATACTCAGGGGTCGTTAGAAGCTCTGGGGGCCCAGCCCTGACTGCTTGGAAACACTCCTTCTTATCCTGTGACTTTTCTCTTGCAGGTGGTAAACCCCAAAAAGAAAATGAAGAAAAAGAAATACGTGAATTCTGGCACAGTGAGTGGCACCCGCCACCCCCCCCCCCCAACCCCACCCCCGCCGCCCCTGCAGCCAGGCATAGACATCCTGAGGTCCAAGCTAGGTCTGTTGCGCATGTCTGTGTGGTGGGCTTGTGCAGAGTGTGGGAACCAGACGTGGGGCGTTGGGGGTGGGGAGGGGTGGGGCCGATGGAGCCTCCCCCTGGGGGGAGATAGTAGATGTCGATGTAGATGGTGTAGGCCATACCTGTGACACAGAATGAGAAATTCCCATGGGGACTTCCTGTAGAAAGGAAGCAGAAAAGGAGTAGAGGCCCTTGCTGTGGGAAATTCCCCATCCCGGTGCTTTTTCATAGGTTGTTTCCTTGAGAGGCAGACATTACCATCCCTTTGTCATGAAAGAGGAAACCAAGGCTGCAGGCAGGGAAGTGACTCGCCCAAGGTCACAGAGGCAGAAAGTCGCAACCAAGGTCGTAGCTAGAGATGGCAGTGAGCACAATAGTTAAACTGAGCGCTGGCAGCCGGCACTGCCCCTGTTTACCACGACCATCCTAGGATCACACTAGCCCCGTGGCTTCCGGGGGCTGATCTTCAGGACATTCATGCATTTATCCAACAAGTGTTTACTGAGCACTGTCATGTTCTAGGCATGAGGGATACAGCTGGGAACAAGACAGACTCAAATCTTTGCCCTTCTGTTACTTATATTTTAGTGGGGGAGACAGAAAACATATATATATATACATACATACATACATATACCCTGTATTTGTCTTGTCGTTAGGAGTGCTGTAGATAAAAGTATACAAAAGGTAAAGTGTTGGGGAATGCCAGAGACAAAATAACTATTTGATGTTAAGTAATTAAAGAAAGCTTTTCTCTGAGAAGGTGATATTAGAGCAGAGATTCAAAGAAGGGGAGGGAGCAAGTATTGAGGATATTGGGGAAAGAGAATTCTAGCTGTAGGGATCAGCATGTACAAAGGCCCTGAGGCGGAGCCCACAGTGCACTTCTAGAACAAGCCAGCATCTTTGCCCTGCAAATACATTCAAGATTTGTACCCTTCGTGTCGCTCTGTGCTGTAGATGTCCACAGCCCCATCTGCAAATGCAGCCACACTTAGTCATTAGAGTTAAGCAAACTGCACCTCCAGACCCAGAAGAGGTCCTAGTCAGGGAGCTCCGGGGTTCCTCTGAGGAACCTTATTTTCTCCATCTGTAAAATGGGGCGAATAAATCATCCCTGCCCGGCTTACTGCGCTGAGTGGCTGTGACAGACAGATGGAGACGCAGGCCTGCAAACTGCAAATTACTGTGCTCATTCAAAGGGGACTGATTGTAACTGTTTCTCAGTCAGGAGAATGTTGGAATAATATTTCCTTTGTCCAAAGCTGCAGTGTGTCTGCTGCGTGCTGTCAGCATTGTTCATGTCCCAGGACCTCCCTGTGCGTCGTGGGGCGCTTAGCACCCCTGGTCTCAGCCATGGCTACCAGTAGAGCCCCAGGCATTGGCAGAGCCCCAGAACTTTCCTACACATTCCCATGCCCCTAGGGGAGGCAGCACCTTCCCCAGCTGAGAAATCTCAGATGTACTGCTAAAAAAAAAAAAGTTTGAAAACCATCGATCTCTTTCCGTTTTCTCAGAGATAAGGAAACTGAGGCCCAGAGAGGGGACATGATTTGTTTCAGGTCAGTCTTCACCGTAACAAATCAGTCAGGGTCCAGGATGCTTATTAAAATGCCTGTGCCCTGTCCAGTTCTCTGGGGTTCCATATCAGGAGGCTCGGGAACCCATGTATAGAGCTTCTCATACTTAATTTCCTGTGTGCAGAATCTTCGGGGGATCTTGTTAATGTGCCACGAATCTGCATGTCTGCATTCTAAGCAGCATCAAGGTGCTACTGCTGCTGCTTATGGTCCAGGGACCACACTCTGAGCAACAAAGTCCCTGGGTGAATCCATATGGTCAGGCAGGTTAGGGAGCTGCCTCAGCCCAGAGCCTTGTGGGGGGCAGTGGGGTTCAACCCCGGCTGTCGGTTAGACTCATGTGAGGAGCTAAAAAAAGATCCAGGGCAAGAGCCCTACCCCCAAAACGGAAACGGATGTAATTGGTTTGGGGGTCCCCTGGTCCTTGGGGGACCAGGCCGCAAGATGATCATTGGTCATCTGGTGACCGCTGGCCAGGGTAGAGGCCACTGCCATGGTCCACTGCTAGTGAAAGGAGGCTTTGTCCGTCCGGGTGCCTGACACCATAACCACAGCAGGTAGGGGTCTCCGAGGCCCAGCTCAGCACCCACAGACCTTCCCATTATTTGGGCTGATGTCAAGCAGAGGCCCTCCCTGGCCTACCCAGAGAGTTGGTAACGATAGCAGAATCTGCACCAGTAGGGGCTTCCCCAAATTCTAGGGTAGAGTTCTCTGGCACAGGTAATAGGTCCCCTGCCCCAGTCTTGCCTCATTTAATTGGTTTTGGCAGCCAGGCTTTCACTTGTCTCCATGATCCTAAATCATTATTGCAGCGAGGTGCCAGGTAGCTGCCTGTCTTGGCCGAGCTGATGCCAAAGCCGCCAGGAGGCATAGGTCGAAAGGCATCTGCTCTGAAGGGGGGCCCCCCGTCAGGTACCTCCAGGGAAAGAACAGGCTGCTTATGAGGGTCTCAGGGCTGAGAAGGCAGGGATCACGAGACACCAGAGGGATGAGCCGGGACAAGTAAGGTTTAAGATAAGCGCAGACCAAAGAGGGGTGCTTTAGGTCGACAGTTAGCAGGACATGGAAGGGTGGAGCTAGTCAGCTTTGGCAGGTTTTCAGGCCTGTGTCAGGAAGACCCCCTTGCCCTCCACACTCCACATCGGTGTCCACTTAGGGGAAACTCGTGCTCTTGGCTTGACCCCTGTGCCCCAGTGACAGAGGCAGGGCCCTCCTAGGATGCAGTTTGGCATCAAGGTCAAGAGTGCAGGCTCTGGAGTCAGACCGACCAGGGTTCCAGTCTCACTCAGCCGTGTCCCGGGCAGATGGCGTGACCTGTTTGAAGCCAGTTTCCTTGGCTATAAAATGGGACCACAGCTGCACTTCTAGGGTCGTTGTGGGTACTGTATGCAGTGGGGTCTGCAGAAGTGGCCTGCTGTGTGCCCCCTGACTCTCAGCGAACCGTCTCCCCCCAGCCCTGGGCTCCCCGCTGACCAAGCTGCCTTTTGTTTTCAAGGTCACGCTGCTTTCCTTTGCGGTGGAGTCCGAGTGCACATTTCTTGACTACATCAAAGGAGGGTGAGAAGAGATCCAGCCCGGTTTCTTTGGCTTCAGGGAGAGGAAGGGGGCCCCACCCATCGACATGAGCAGCGCTAGCCTCACGCTGGCCTCTTTGAGGCCCCAGACATAGCCTGTGAGCCCTGAGCGAACGCCCATTTCTGGCCTCAAATAACTCGCCCGGAGCCGTGCATGTCCCTGGATCCTGAGTGGCCGGAGAGGAGTCTCCTGAGCTGTGGAGGCTCCAGCCTGGGTCACATCAGGTTCCCTTGCAGGGATGGGATCTGGAGGTGGTAGGGACTCCGTGGCAAAGAGAACTAAGGGCTTAGGGAGGTGGTGGAAAGAGCCCTGGACTAGGAGTTAGGAGGCCCAGGCTCTCGGCCCTTCTTAGCCACTTGCTAATTTAGCCCCATTACTTTGGGCAGGTCGCTTTCCCTCCCTTCGTATCAGTTTCCTCCTTTACACACACACAAGTTGGAGTCAAGTGAATTCTAATGGTCCTTCCTTCTCTGAGCTGCTGATACCTGGTCTTTTGGGGAGGCTCGGTGGGGGGGGGGGGGGCGGTGGGCAATGATTAACCTGCCCAGTGTCATCAAGGACATACAAGGGACAGGAGGCATTGGGGGCTGAGCCATCAGATGGTCCCAGGTGGTCAGACACGAGTGTAAGAAGCAGAAAGAGCCAGAGGGGTTGGCATCCAGGCCAAGGCAGGCAGGGAAGCCTGGAGGCTCCAGCCAACAGCTCGAGGAAAGAGAGTCTGACTCCAAGGTGAGGTTAGTGTGCTCCCTGCCAGAACAGGTGCCAGGTCAGGGTGTGGGAAGCCGAGAGCCCACAGGTGCTGGCAGGTGAGTGACTACACCTGTCTGGAAAGAAGACAGGGCAGGTGCCAAAGGCTCTTCCCAGCCAAGTGGGCACTTGGCTGCCGGGCTCTCCAGGGCAGAGGGAAAACTCAGGCCCTGGGAAGCCACACTTACTCTCCCATGACACCACTCCCTGTCGCCTTGAAACTGGTTTCAAGGTTGCGAGCTCTCCTACCCACTGAGCACACACCTGCCTGCGGTCACCCAGAGGCCCCCCCCCCCCGCTCCCCCCCACCCCCGCCTCTCCTCTGAGCCTACTCCAGACCCTGCCCTTGCTCCCATCCCCCATCAAAACTGCCCTGTTCTCTATCCCATCAAGCATTCCATGGCACCTGCTAATTCTCAAGCAGTCCACATCCTGTTTCTCCTCATTTGCATAGTGCCCCCAATTTACAGAGCACAGTGGGCAGGGTGAGGATGATTATCTCCCATTTTACATAACTTGCCCGTGGCCACACGCCCAGCCAGCAGCAGGGTTCCTCTGTCGCCACATGCTGCATTTCTTCCACAGTAATGAATAATCGTGGCCCTGCCCGCCTCACAGCTACCAGGTGGGGTGTGATGCAGGCGGAGACAGTGGAGTTAAAGGGTTGGGTGCCGCGATGTCTCATGGAGGAGCCCTCAGAGGCTGCTGGCGCCTCCCTGGCCCTCCCCCACACCTCTCTCCGCCCTCCCCAGAGACTTGAGCCAGAGAGCTGGCTCCGGGGAGCGAGAGCTCCACGTACGTGTCCAGGCAGGCAGCTGATGGAGGCTCTTGTCCCGGGATCCTCTCTGGACCTGGAGAGAGGGATTGGCCACCTCTGCCCGGTGTCAGAGGGAGCAGCTTGCTCAGCAGCCTGCCTTCTGCCCTGCTCTGCCCTTAGGCGGGAGAGGCGAGCCCGCAGGGAGCAGCTGTCCCCTAACTGTACCTGCTTTCCAGCCCCTTCCTTCCCTGGGTCGTTTCAGAACCCAGAGCATGGGAAGACCAGTTAAGGAATGAGGCTTGCCTCTCCCCTCACCCTTATTTGGAAGAGCCGGGCCGGTGGGTGTCCCTCAGCTGTGGTCCCATAGACGAGAACCACCCTCCCAATAGTGGCCCTGGGAGCAGAGCTCTTACCCTCCAAGTGTCTCCCTTCCTCTAACAAAGACACAATCTGTCTATTCCCCAGTGAGACATGACCACAAAGAGATGAATAGGGTAGGTCAACTGCTATAACAGATAATCCTGTGACCTCAAGGCTTAATACAAACAACAGTTTATTTTTCATTCATGGGATGGCAGGGATGGGTGAGACGCTCTACACAGTCAGTGAGGGACCCAGGCTCTTGCCTCCTGGTGTCTGCATCTCTCGCAGACGTTGGGAGTCCACTGGATGCTGTGCCTCCAGGCAGCAGACGAGGGGAAAGAGCGTGGGCTGGACCGTCTCTGGCCAGCAGACCCTGGCTTGGGTCTCCTGCTAACCGTGTCCTTCATCCTTCCTAGGGGACGATGGTCCCGTGAGCAGCAGCTCATCCGTAGTCAGGTGGGGAGAGGGCTTTGGCTTCTGAGAGGTGCCGTCTGCTAAATGCAGATGAAGTAAGCCCTGCCCCATCTTACATCACCCCAACTGGGGCCCACCAGAAGGGTGTCCCCAGGTGTGATCCCAGAACCCCGTCTTCAGAATCCATCCCTGGATGAGGGCAGGGAATGTCCGTTGAGGGAATGTCTGTTGAAGATGCAGATTCTGGGGCCCCATCTCAGACCCAACTGAACTGGCATCCTTTGGAGTGGGGCCCTAGGACCTTCTTCTTAAACAAATTCCCCTGGTGACTCTGTGGTCACTAGAACCACGAGACTAGACGTTATCAGGGGTTCACGTCGTGTCGGCTTTGTTCTTTAATTTTTTTTTTTTAATGTTTATTTATTATTGAGAGGCAGACACAGAGTGTGAGCAGGGGAGGGGCAGAGAGAGAGGGAGACACAGAATCCGAAGCAGTCTCCAGGCTCCGAGCTGTCAGCACAGAGCCTGATGCGGGGCTCGAACTCAAAAACTGTGAGATGGTGACCTGAGCTGAAGCCGGACGCTTAACCGACTGAGCCACCCAGATGCCCCTTGTCGGCTTTGTTCTGTCAGCATCTAGCACAGAACCTAGAACAGCCAAACCCTCAGAAAGCTTCCACCCTGAATCTGAAGCCTCAACACCAAACCTTTTATTACAGAAAAATTCCAAATGCATGCAAAAGTAGAGAGAAGGTGTAATGAGACCCCAAATACCCTTCATCCAGATTCAACAGTTACCAACTGCTGGCCAGCCTTGTTCCATGCATGCATGCTTCCTTTCACCCAGTTAGTTTAATTTAAATGTTTATTTTTGAGAGAGAGAGAGAGAAAGAAAGAGAGTGCAAGCAGGGGAAGGGCAGAGAGAGAGGGGGACAGAGGATCTGAAGCGGCTCTACACCAACAGCAGTGAGCCTGATGTGGGGCTCCAGCTCACAAACTGGGAGATCATGACCCGAGCTGAAGTCAGACCGTCAACCAACTGAGCCATCCAGGCGCCCCTCATCCAATTATTTTGAAGCAAATCTCAGACATCATATTTCATTCCCCCAAATACTTCAGGATATAGCTCTAAAATATAAGGACTTTTTTTTTTTTTTTTTTTTTTTTTTTTGAGACAGAGAGAGACACAGCATGAACAGGGGAGGGGCAGAGAGACAGGGAAACAGAATCTGAAGCAGGTTCCAGGTTCTGAGCTGTCAGCACAGAGCCTGATGCGGGCTCGAACCCACAGACTGTGAGATCATGACCTGAGCTGAAGTCGGACGCTTAACCAACTGAGCCACCCAGGTGCCCCTAAAATTTAAGGACTTTCTTTTTTTTAATAAAAGAAATTAGATTTTATTTATTTATATTTACTTTTTAATGTTTATTTTTGAGAGAGAGAGAGAGAGAAGGAGAGAGATCACAAGTGGAGGAGGGGTAGAGACAGAGAGGGAGACAGAATCTGAAGCAGGCTCCAAGCTGTCAGCGGAGAGCCCGACGTGGGGTTCAAACCCACGAATCTGTGAGATCATGACCTGAGCTGAAGTTGGATGCTTAACCCACTGAGCCACCCAGGCGCCCCTATTTTATTTTTTTAAAAGATTTCATTTTTAAGCAATCTCTACATCCAACGTGGGGCTCGAACTTACAACCCCAACATCAAGAGTTGCATGCTCTACCGACTGAGCCAGCTAGGGGCCCCAAGGACTTTCTTTTTGTAAAATGTACCCATAATACCATAATTACACCTACAAATCAAACAGTTCCTTAATACCAAAGACCTTTTCAGTGTTCGAATTTCCCCCGTTGTCTTACTTAATTGGCTTGTTTGAATCAGAAATCCAGGTAAGATCAATATATTGCGATTGGTCCATTTGTCCCTTAATTCTCTTTTTATCTGTTGATTCCCCCAAGTACCTGAGGCTTTGCTGAAACAGATTCCTGCTCCCCGCCAAGGGATTCTGATTCACGAGGTCTGCAGGGGGCCTGGACTCCTCACTGCTGCCCCCAGACTGGCTTTTCTGGCTGCATCCCCCTGCTGTCATTTAACATGTTCTTCTGTCCCTTATATTTCCTGTAAACAACTGGTAGATCTGGAAGTTCAGTAGGATTCACGTTCCAGCTTTTGGCAAGGCAGCATCATAAGTGGGGTGTTGTTCTTCCCTCAGAGATGCACAATATCTCTGTCTCTCTTTTTTTGTCAAGTAAGCGTGAACCCCGAATCTGACTCCAAATTTGAACCAGAAACACAGTGGGACCCTACTTCACCTAACTCAGGCGGGCCCAGGCGCAGGGTTGGGAGAATAAATAAGTCATCGTCACCAGGTGTCCACGCAGAACGGAATCATCCTCAAAGAGCTTTCGCACTGCCTACCTCTTATATTCACAACAATCCTCTGGGGGGGGGGGGAGGCTGTGGCTGGCATTACTATCCCTGTTTTCCAGAGCTGGAAGACAAGGGACTCCACTAAAGCCGCATGCCTGGCAAGCCGTGGGGCTGGGGTGGAAGCCAGATTGCCGCCTGTCCAGCTAACTCCCCTGTTCCTCTTCCTCTTTTAGGACCCAGATCAACTTCACGGTGGCCATCGATTTCACGGCCTCCAATGGTGAGTGGAGGATGGGCAGAGGAGCTGGCGTGGGGCTGGGGCTGGAAAGGGATGGGGGGTACTTTTCAGAGCTGTCGTAGTTGGTCCTAGCTGGGAGCCAGATCTCCCATATTCTCTGGCCTCATCCTCACCAAAAAGAAGGTACTTAAGCCTGGAGAGCCAAAGTATAATCAAGATGGCGAAGGCATCCCCAGACTGGACCATGGTCTAATAAGTCTGGGCTCTGGACCTATGTGCCCTGAGGCACAGCCTTGCCCTTGAGGGCACCCAGTCTTCCTGCAAAGATAGGGCAGTGCTACTCTGGGCCCACAAACAGCACATGGAGAAAAAGTGTTTCCTCACGGGATTAAACCTCACATCCTTTGTGCAGGCCAACTTTCAGGCCGAGCAGAGCTCTGTGGTCCTCAGCGAGGGCAGGAGCCCCAGTTCCCACCCTCGCTGGGGCTGTCCCAGCTCCCTTCCCTCCTCTGACCTTCTCCAGGGTTGGGCTATGACCGAGTCACCAGGAATAATCAGTGCCCCACTTTACACTGTTAGAAACTTCACAACCTTCCTTGGAGTCTGGACCTCCATTAGCGGTGCTCAGTGCCCATTTCCATGTCTATCAGAAGGAGCCCAGGTTTTGGACTCCTCAGGTGGGCCCTAGCATCCTAGAGTGGTAGGAAGTCAGAGCTGGAAGGGGCCTTGTCGTTACAATGAGGGGAGTTCCAGTAACACACCACGACTCCTCACAACAATCCCAGGAGGTGAGACTATTATCCCCACTCTACGCACGAGGAACTGAGGCTGAGAGGTTAAGGAACCATCCACGAGCACACAGATAGAGACAGGATCTGTACCTTGGCAGTCCGTGCCAGAGTGCCCCTCATTAATAAACAAATAAGTAAAATGCGGGCATTATCAGTGGTGACAAGGGCTATGGAGAAAATGTAAGCAGGAAGAGGGACAGGGAGCGTTGGGGGAGGCTGTAATTTTCAGGAGTCTGCTCAGGAAGACCACACACCATGTACACATTTATAGAAAAGTGTCCCAGAGAGAACCACCATTGCAGAGGCCCTGGGGTGGGGATGGTAAGGGGTCAGGCCTGAGTGGGTGATAGGAGGGGGTGGCAGGAGGCCAGGAGGGAGGTAAGCGGAGGCCAGACCCTGTGGGGCCTGTGGGCACCCCCCACCCCGGTTGGGACTGGGTGGGATAGGAGCATGGGAGCATTTGGAGGAGAGAAGAGGCATGATCCAGCTGCCTGGGGTTTGACAGGCTTGTCTGGCTGGACGGCAGGCCCCAGGGCAGAGGCCGAGAGCTGGGCTGGGTGGCTGGTGGTGTCACAGAGCTGGGGACAGCAGATGGGATTCTGCATATATTTTGAAGGTTTAGCAACCAGGAGTTACTAAAGGATTGAAGGTGTGGCAAGAGAGAAAGGAGTCAAGGATAAATAAATCAAATTAGGGGTGCCTTGGGCACCCCCCCCACTGCATTCTGAGCCCGGGGTGCTTGGAGTGTCGACACCAGCAAATGTTCCCGTGTCCCGTGTTGCAGGGAACCCCTCGCAGTCCACGTCCCTGCACTACATGAGCCCCTACCAGCTGAACGCCTATGCACTGGCGCTGACTGCCGTCGGGGAGATCATCCAGCACTATGACAGCGACAAGATGTTCCCTGCCCTTGGCTTCGGGGCCAAGCTACCCCCTGATGGAAGGGTGTCCCACGAGTTCCCGCTGGTAGGAGGTCCTGGGAGGACAGGCTGAGGGCCCACCGGGCTCGGGGCGTGGTGACGAGCCTGGGGCAAGGGGACATCTGTGCCGCCCTTGGGCGGGGGGTGGCGGGGGGTAAGCTGCCTGCTGTGTGTAGGGGGGCTTGTAGCAGGGCCTCCAGAAGCCCACTCCCCAGCTGGCTCACCAGCATCTCCCCTCCATGTTCTGATGCCACCCACAGTGGGGTCTGCCCTCTTTTTTCTGACAAGACCCGAGTAGAGGTGGAGTAGAGACGTGGCTGAACTACCCCCACCAACACCCCAGAAATCAGGGTAAAAGGGGTGTGCGTTGGGTATGGGCAACTACAGGTAATTCCAGCAACTCCCCGAGTTAGTGCTGCGATGGGGGACCTGAGGGATGCTTTCTCAGGCCACCTCCTCTCCCTCCCTCCCACGAGCTGGGGACGCTCAATTGTGCCAGGCACAGGACACGGGAGGACAGGTTAGTTGGCTGGCCCTTCCAGAGCCACTCAGACCCTGCAGTCATTTTAGGACGGAGTGGTTTGCCCGGGGGGCCCCCCGAGGGAAGCAGCCAGGGCTCTCGTGGAGGGGGTGCCGCCTGAGCAGGTACAAAGAGTGGTGCAAGGGGCAGGTTGGAACCCTGCTCACCCAGAGCACGTGTTGCCCTGGGGTTCCCTCCTCTTCCCCTACCCCCCACCAGAGAAGAGTCTAGGAGATCCCAGACCTGCTGGCCTCCCCCTCCCTGGCTGTACGCGCCCCCCCCCCCCCCCCCCCCCCGCCAGCAGAGCACCTGGCTGCCCTCCTTCCCACTCCTCCCTCCTTCCTGAGCTCAGCCTCCCCATCCCCGGTGCCCCCAGAACGGCAACCAGGAGAACCCCTCCTGCTGCGGCATTGATGGCATCCTGGAGGCCTACCACCACAGCCTGCGCACGGTGCAGCTCTACGGCCCAACCAACTTCGCCCCTGTGGTCACCCACGTGGCCAGGTGAGTGCCGGGGCCCCTGGACGCCCATCCCAACATCTTCACACGGCCTTCGTGTCCACCCCTGTCCTCTTGGGAAGGTGGGAGGAGGTGTCTCTTCCCGTCGACCCGCCTTTCAGAGAGCTCTGACCCTAAAGAGACTCCCCTCCGGCTAAAGGCTTGTCCCCACCAAAGTGTGGGGGGCGGGGAGGGACACCGAGCGGGCCAGACAGATAGCAGCCCCCACCCCACCCCAGGACCGCGGCCGCAGTGCAGGATGGCTCTCAGTACTCGGTGCTGCTGATCATCACGGACGGGGTCATCTCGGACATGGCACAGACTAAGGAGGCTATCGTCAATGTGAGCTGGGGGGGTGGGGAAGGGGGAGGAAAATGGGGGTGGGGGGCATGCCTTCCCGCTGCTTTAGAGGAACCCTTGGGACGAGGCTTTCCACGCAGTGGGGTTTGGGGGGCGGAGGGGGTACCGGCTGATGAAGGGTCCTACCGATGACCTCTGCACCCACCCTAGATGGTCCACTCCCTCTAGATGCCTATGGTTCCCTTATTAGCCCATCTCTAGGACTGCTGCCCCAGACCCCAGCCCAGCCTGGCCAGGTCCAGCGGGAGCCCAGAGTGGGGGAGGCCCAGGAACATGGCTCCCCCTACTGGGTGTTCTCCCTGTATAAGGGACTCCCACCCCAGCTGGCACTCCTAGTTGCCCACATAAAAGATGTCCCACTTGGTGGCCCAGGGACAGCAGCGGGGATGGGGGTGTCTCATAGAAGCAGACCTGTGACCCGTTTCACCCTCTCGACCCTCTCTTCCTCTCTGGGGCCTCACCTTGGTTTCCCTTTGTCTGTGTCCTTCCGCCTCCCCCCTTTTCTGTGTTTCTGCGTGTCTCCATCCTTCTGTTCCATTTCTTCTCTTTTCCTTCTGTCTTCTGTTGACCCACCCCTTTCTGCCCCTACCCATGATCTCCCAGGCTGCCAAACTGCCCATGTCCATCATCATCATTGGCGTGGGCCAGGCGGAGTTCGACGGTAAGTCCCCATCCCCCCAGGTATTCCCCCAGAGGCTTCAGGCCCTTGGGAATGACCCTTCCCCAAAGAGTGAGAGCTCATGGGCGGGTGTGACTGTCTGGGTGAGCACAGGGTGTAAGGGTGTGTTTGTTTGCACAGGGAAGGGTGTGTCGGGCTGTGTACCCATCCCAAGGCTGTGGGGAGGAGGCCCAGTCACTCCTCCCTCCTCCAACCCTGGGAGCTTGGGGAGGGTGGGGGAGCTGGAACACTGGGCTAGAAGCCAGGGGTTCACCTGGTTGAGCTCCTCCTGTCTCCTGGCCTCAGTTTCCTCATCTCTAACATGGGGATCTGGTCTGACGGTCTCTGTCTTGGATTGGCCTGGGATTGGAGGACAAGTTCCACTGGTGTGCCAGGCCCAGGTGCCCACCATTAATTCACCCCACCCCCAATGCCTCTCCTCACACAGCCATGGTGGAGCTGGACGGTGACGATGTGCGGATCTCCTCCCGGGGGAAGCTGGCAGAACGGGACATTGTCCAGGTGAAACCCAAATCCTGCCTGCTCCAAGGAAGATGCAAGAGCCCCTCTAGCCAGGCTGGCCTTATACACCCCCCTTTTAGAGACTTCTCTAGAGAGGGGCCCTGGAGAGAGCCCCAGAGTGGCCTGGCCACCGGAGAAGGGAGCGGGAATCAGTGCTTGGGTCACACTTCTCCCCCAGCTGGACCCCTCTCTCCCATGTCTGAGACTCACCCCTAATGTTGTTACCCCGACCAGAATGCTCTGCCAGTGCTCTCCCTGAGCCCCCAGGTCTCCTTGGCCTCCTGCATGCAGAGCACTCACCCTTGGTATTTGCACCTTCCATTGTCTTCTGCTGGGCCGCCTTCCCAGTGGGAGGGCAAACTCTTGAAGGGGGGGGGGGGAGGTGTCTATAGTGTTGCTGCGGCCCTCTCCGCCCTCTCCGAGAAGGGCAGCGCTTGCTTAATTGAAGCCCTGTCTGAACATCCCATGTAGGATGGCAGATGTAATGAGCAGACAGGTCTTTGTCCTCAGGGTGTCCCTGCCCAGTCAAGCCTCAGAATGCACCTTAGTAAGCACTTCTGTCTGTGAATCTCCTGCAGACTGAGTCCCTAGTGTTTAGGAGATTGGGAATAAAAACTGACATTCTCCAGAACCCCTGGATTAAAAAGAAAAGAAAAAAAAAAAAAGAAAAAGAAAAAAGGAGGGGATGGAGGAGGGTTCATTCCAGGGGTAGAGAGCAAAGAGAGGAGGCTAGACCTCAGAGCAGGGGCAATCTGGGAGGGGGGACCCTTGCATAGACAGGCCTAGAGCCAGGAATGCGCTGAGGCATTCAAGGGGTGGTGAGGGGCTCAAGGGGCCTAGGAGGAAGCCAGAGGGGCCTGACTTTAGGTGTCAGCGTGAGAGAGAAGAGGAGAAGCGGAGCCAGAGAGAGAGAGGTGGGGGGAGATGGGAAGGCCCGCTCTTACAAGCCAGGGGGCTCAGTCAGCGTTTCCTGAGCACCGGCTAAGTCCCTGTGTTGGTGCCAGGACTTCAGAGATTAAGGGCTCTTGTTTGGTGATGTATCCTGGCATGACGTAGATGCTCAGTACGAATCTGTTGAGTGAATGAGAGAACAGGGGCGATGAGAATTCACCACCATGGGGAGGGGGTGAGTGCAGAGGGCTGAGGCTGAGGAGGAATAGGACAGGAACCCAGGCCTGGAGATGTGGGGGGCTGTGGTCCAGCCGGAGACCCTGCCTGACCCTGCCTTTCCTCTGGCCAGTTCGTGCCCTTCAGGGACTACGTGGACCGCACTGGCAACCACGTGCTGAGCATGGCCCGCCTGGCCCGCGATGTGCTGGCCGAGATCCCTGACCAGCTGGTGTCCTACATGAAGTCACAGGGCATCCGCCCGCGCCCCCCGCCTGCGGCCCCAGAGCCCTCGCCCCCACAGTCCCCAGCCCGCACGCCCCCTGCTTCCCCCCTGCACACACACATCTGAGCGCTCTTCCCGAAGTCCCCTGGCCTGTGGTGGGCGGCTGGGGCCCGGGGAGGCCAGTGGAAGTGTAGGCGGGGTCTCCAATTTGCCCCGCCCAGCGGGGGGGGAGTATAGGCGGGGTCTCTTGCAATTTGCCCCGCCCAGCCTTTGTAACATGTGTGCCTGGGAGGCCAGCAGGAGGCGGGGCCTCTGAAGACTCCTCTCTAATTTCCTAGCCTTATGGCCCAACCCAGGGAATTGGGAGGGTACAGGTGGTGGAGGTGAGGTTCTGGGCCCCTGCCCTTCTCATTTCCCCCTGATACCTGGTTCTGGCCCAGCCAGGAAGGTGTTAACAGTGAGGAGAATTGAGGTCCCCCTCGGCCCACCTGGCAATCCCATCTGCTCCTATATGGCCGTGAAGCCTGGGCTGGGCCTCCCTCCTCCTGTGGTGTCTATTTCTATACCTGGCCCCTGCCCTCCTATACCCCAGTATCTATCCCATCCCTGTTTCCTGTGAACCCTGTGAGGCTGTTGGGTTTGCAGGGATGCCTGAACACGTGACCCTTCCCAGGGACACCTGCATGCTCTGGGAGCCCTGCGGACCCATGCAGGGGAGGCTGTGAGGGGAGGCCGTAGGCCGCATGGTGGGCTGGGAATGGAGGCCTTTTGGGCACAGGGTCCTTTCTGGTGCCTCTCAAGCCCAGAAGGACATGGTTTTAGATATACAGATCCACAGGCCTTTCCTTGGTGTAGACCCACAGGCATCTCTACAGCTGACTTCTGATTCCAGGCATCCCCTCCTCTTGCCAGAGCTGCCTGGGGCCTCTGGGGCCCAGGCCTCTGCTACCCCCCTGGAGGCCTTGGAAGGAGCAGTTCAGCCCCAGCACTCCTACACTGCCCCTCTGACCCACGGGGATAAGAGATAGAGGTCCTGGGTTCAAGCCCTGCCTCTAGCTGCCGCCCGTGGGAACCCAAGCAAGGCCCTCCTGCCTTCTGGGTCTCAGTTTCCACATCTGTAAGTCAAGAGGGTTGACCAGATGGTCCCAGATTTACCTTCAGCTCTGATGTCCTGAGAGTCCATTCATGCCATGCCCAGCTCCCCCCATCCCACTCCTTAGCAGTGCAACCCCTTACCCCAGGCCGTCTTGGCCCTTGGGATCACCTTGTTCCATCCTGTCACCCCAAATCCACCTGAGTCCTTCAGCCTTGGGCTCTGGTGTCTGAGCCCAAGCTCCTGCCCCTGCTGTGGGGAAGGTGAGACAGGTGATCTCACCCCTGGGCCCAACCAGCTGCCCAGCCTTGGTCATGCATGCCAGCCCCTCCTGCAGCATGAGGCTCCGAGGCCCACTGCACATCCCATGCCTGGGCGCCACCCCCCCTCTCCCCCCCGCGCCCGTCTGCTGCCCAATGCCACTTCCCTCCCTGTCATGCATGATGGTGGTGTTTCTATGCTGTCTGGTCCTGTGCCCGTCTCTGAGACAGTCTCTGTGTGGAATTTGCCTTAAACTGGAGTAAATTTGGTTCTTTTACTAAAGTTTCTTGTTTTCCTTTCCCTGCGAAAAATAGAAAATATATTGCTGTTCGACAGAGTCCAGGTTCTCCTCTCCATCTTTCTTCCATTCTTTTGTTTAATGAAGATTTACTGAGCAACTACTATGTGCCAGGGTCTGTGCTGGGCACTCAGGATGCGGCAATGAACAAAACACAGGCCCCGTCTCCACATGGAGCTTACAACAAACACATAAATAAGACAGGAAAACCCAGTAAGCACTTAAATAGGTAGATAACTTAATTTCAGGTGGTGATAAGAGTTACAAAGACAAATAGCAGAAAATAAGGGGCTAGAGAGGGACAGGGTGGTATTTTAATGAGGTGGTTAGGGAGAGCCTCTCTGAGGAAGTGAAGGTTGAAATGAGCCCTAAGGAAATGAGAGAAGGAGGCACGATGGTATCCAAGGCCAAGTAGAAGGAACAGCAAGTGCAAAGGCCCTGAGGCAGGAGCATACTTCATGTGAAGGACAGCAGGGAGGCTTGTGTGATTGGAACTGTATTAAGTGGGGAGCTAGTTCAGGAGGTGAGATCAGGGGGGTGAAGAATCCAGAGTGCATAGGGCCTTGTGGGCCGTGGTTAGGGCTTTAGCATTACTCTTGAGTGAAATGGAGTCAGGAGGTGAGAGAGGTGAATAACATGATCAGATTATTCTCAAAAACAGGTGGGTCAGTTTATTACATTTGATCACCCACTGACTCATCCCTCAACAAGTATTTACCTAGCACTCACGCCAGGCCCTGCTCAAGTTTGGAAACACTGATTCACACACAGTTGTCCCCTCAGAGGGCAGCCCCTGCCCTCCGTGTCCCGCTTCATCTGTCAACCCCTGTGGCCATCAGAGCCCAGGATCGCAGGGAAAGGGGACTTCTCCCCTCCTCTGGGCAAGCTCACTCTCAGATTAGCCCTCCAGCCAGCCATTCCCAATCTGCACATCACAAGAAATTTGGGACTAATTATACCAAAGTTGGGGACTTATTTACTTCTTATGATTTTATAGTAAATTAGAGCTGATTCATGGCTGTCCCTATAATTAGATCACCCTCTGACTTGCATTCCGATGTGCTTGGAGTGGGTACCGGGTGGGGTCATAGCTTGGGAAGAGGGAAGTTCCCATAGCCAGTGACCCATTTTGCCTCACCTTGGACGTCTGTGGGAAAGCGTCAAGCAGAGATGCCCACCTGGCAGGGGAATCAAGTCTCAGAGCCACCGCCCAAGAGGGGCCAAGTGCACCTTTACTGAGCTTGACACTGTAGCTTCTCTCCTGGGTGATTTCTCAAGGTATGGCCCATGAAACATTGGTTTTTTGGCATGGATTTTGAGGAACTGCCTACTCTGAGCCCCTCTCAGAGAATCCCAGTGGCCTTTGGAGCATTCAAGGCTCTGATAAGTCCTGCAGCAAAGAGACCAGTTTAACTTGGTTCAATCCGGTGTTTCCAAAGCTTTTTGACCATGGAGTCAGAGAGAGAGAGAGAGAGTGTGTGTGTGTGTGTGTGTGTGTGTGTGTGTGTGTGTGTGTTTAGCTGTAACACTGTTACCAAGCAAAAAACCTTGAACATTCTGTCTTAGGACTTTAAGTAGAGATCACCTCCCTGGTTCCACCACTAACACAGAAGACTGAGGCCTGCTACCAGGAGGCCAGAGGCAGGGCATGGAGTTTGGGAGCGTCTCAGAGGAGGTTGGGTAGGAGAGGTGGGGACCTTTCATTTCTCTGGAGAGAGGAAGGAAACCACAGAGAAGAAAGGAGGGCGTTCAGAAAGTCACGGCACAAAGGTTGACTTTGTGTTCCCTTGTGGGGCTGAGAGGTGTGTGTGACTGAGCTAGGAGAGGGCAGGCAGAGGAGGGAGAGGCAGCTGAAAGGCTCTCCTGGCCTCTGGGCTCCCACCCCGGGTGCAGCTGTCTTCCCTCCTCACCCCTGTTTGCTCCACAGGCCCTCAGGATTAAGGACCCTGGACTGTCATTCCCCAGGTCATTCCCCTCCACACTTCTGCCTTTGGAAGTCCCTTTACCGATCTCTTGTCCACTCCCCTCAAGTGCCCCTGAATTAATAAAAATAAAATGATGATGATGATAATCGCGATGACCAACACTCATATGCACTTATGAAGCAGCAGGTGAGTTCTGAGCGCTCTATGTGTGTTACGAGTATCTTTATAACAACCCTGTGAAGAAGGTGCTACCATTATCCCACTTTCCAGCTGAGAAGACGGAGCCATGGAGAGGTTAAGGGACTTGTTCAGGGTCACACCACTAGAAAGTAGTAGAGCCTACAGGTATCTGAGTCCCCAGGTGGAATGGGAGCATCAACCTAGTTGCCATTTTGGTTGCTGTCTCACCTGTGCTGGGCCACCTGCCCTCTCTGGATCTCAGGGTCTCCACTGGTAAAATGGAGGGGACCGGCTCTAACGTCGCTAAGGGTCTTCCCATCTCTCTTGACTCTCAGCCCTCCCATCAGCCTATCTTCTCAGACCCTCGCCAGACCCCAGAGGCCTCCGGGGACCTGGGTTGAGGCCAGGCTGGATGCTCTCCATCACCATACCGGCCCCGCCCACACCCCCAGGGTGCCTGGCTGCCCTTGGCCTGCAGAAGAGGTCCCTGAGCCCTGCCCGGAAGGGGCGGGAGAGGTAGAAGCAGAGGATGGGGCTGACGGCACAGTTGGAATAGGCCAGGATGGTGCAGAGGCTGGACGCCACGAAAGCCACCGGCGTGGCAGGCAGGCCGCCCACGGCTGCCACGTAGCCCAGCACAGAGCAGGGCCCCCACATCATCACGAAGACCACCAGCACCACAAGGATGAGCCCTGCGTTCTCCTGGTGCTCCCGGACGCTCTCCCCGCTGGGGCCACGGGGCCGTGTCCGCAGGAGCCAGCCCACGTGGCCGAAAGAGCAGCCCAGCCCCAGCGTACAAGGCAGGAAGGCCAGGGCTCCCAGCAGGCTGAAGTAGCAGGAGGCCTGGGCAGGGCTCAGGAGCAAGAGGCAGGCCGGGGCCCCGACGGCCCCCTCCTCCACGACCACCCTCTGGAACAGCCAGGTAGGCAATGATGCAGTGAGGCCCAGGACCCACGCGGCCCCACAGAGCAGCAGGCGGGCGCCCCGGCCAGACGGGAGGGCCACGTCGGGCCAGGCCACGGCCACGTGGCGCAGAAGAGCCGTGGCCGCCATGCTGTAGAAGGTACAGAACATGGTGGCGTTGTTGGTGGCCTGGCTGGCAGTGCAGAGGACGGGGCCCAGCCACCAGTGGGGCCGCAGGAAGCTGAGCAGCAGCACGGGCACCACGCAGGCCAGGAAGAGCAGGTCGGACAGCGTGATGTTCACCATGAGGCTGTTGGTCAGGGCGAGGAGCGGACGGGGGGCGCCTGAGGCCCGGCGCACCACCACCAGCATGAGCCCGTTGGCCACCAGCCCCACCAGCAGGATGAGGCCGCAGACTCCGGCAAAGAGGAGACGGAGCAGTCGCTCAGGTGTGGCTGTGAGCCCGGAGGTGAACGTGGCGTTGGGCGCCGGCCTAGACTCCATCCTCCTGCTCCACACACACAAGGACAGTGTAGAAACCGGCCTCTTCCCCTGCTGAGCGCCCCTCCTTTCCCAGAGCCCTGCATCCAGGGGGCCCCCTTGGCATGCATCGGTCCCCTGAGACCTCACAACAGCCTGATGGCACGGGCTCGGTCTACACCGTGGGCTCAAGTCCCGACTCTGCTACGCTGTAGCTCCGTGACTTTGGGAAGTTACCTAACGTTTCCCTACCTCAGTTTCCTCAACTGTAGAGAAGTAAGGAAATAACATAAAACCGATGTCAACAGTAACTGTTACAAAAGGGTAATTTTCATGCTCCTCTTTTTAACTTCTTTATTTCTAAAACTTCTGCGGGGATGGGGCGCCTGGGTGGCTCAGTCGGTTAAGCATCCGACTCTTGGTTTCGGCTGAGGTCGTGATCTCACACTCATGAGTTCAAGCCCCACGCCGGGCTCTGCGCTGACAGCATGGAGCCTGCTTGGGATTCTCTCTCTCTCTCCACCCCCACCACCCCCACCCCACCCCGCTCTCTCTGCCTCTCTCCTGCTCAGGCTCTCTCTCTTTCTTTCTCAAAATAAATAAATAAACTTTAAAAATATAAATAAATAAAATTTCTGCAGGGAGTGCAAAACGAATTTGGGGTGTGTGTGTGTCTATGTATATGCACGTGCATGCGTGCACGCACGCACGCGCATATATATTTTTAAACAAAACCTTGCCTGCCTGTGAAACAGATTTTAATTCGAGGTTCAAGTAAGAAAGTGCATATGGAAGGGCTTTGAGAAGGTGTGAAGTCCCTGCCAGCGGTTCCCAAGCTTGTCTGTGCATGGGGATCACCTGAGGAGTTTCAAAAATACTAATGCGTGGGTCCCAGTGACAAGATTTCATTGATGTGGGCTTTTTTGAAAGATTCCAGATGAGTCTACGGGGCGGACCAGCTTGGGAACGACCGCCTTTCTATGGCTGTGCTGGGTACCCGGTGGGGGTGGGGGGAGGCACTGCTCCCCAGGTGCCGGATCTTCTCCCCCTCACTGCGTCCTACATGCTGAGAACATGGGGGGCCCCCGGAGCCAGGCTGGGAAACGGAGTCTAGACATCCCAGAGTCAGCCCAGGGGGGCTACGGTCTGCACCTGCCACCGTGCGGATCAGGCCGGGATCCCTAGCTTTCTTGGGAAGAGACTTGCCCATTAACTCAATAAATATGTCTTCAGTCTGTACCCTGAACCAGCTTCTAGGCATCCAGCAGCAAACGTGACAGCTCCGTGGGGGCCTGATTCTACTTTCCTTCCCCTTTTCTCCTACACTGGGGGCAGGGGGAGTCTGGAGAGACCCCTCTCTGGCTCGGAGCCGGGGGTCCCCTGAGCCCCTGCGGCAGAGCCCTGCCTGGGGGACTTGCTTGGCCTCGGGGCCCGAGGGCAGCCGAGAAGAGACCTCAGGGGGGCCTGTGTGAATTCTGCCTCCAATACCACGCCACTGCAAGGTCTCAGGCTCCTTCCATTCCTGGAAGGTGGGTGAAGGAGGAACCGAGGGACCAGCCTCAGTCCCTAACTGCCCTGTCTTCCCTTTCTTCATTCACCCGGCCCAGGCCTGCTGCCAATGACAGAAGTGGAGACGAGGGGAGGGAAAGAAAGGGTCCAGGGCCCCGGCCCCGGCTCCACCTAAGCGTCCGTACCTTCCTAGGAGAAGCTCCATAACTTCATGGCGACGCTTGTGGCCTCCAGAGCCTGGGTTCAAAACCCCCCTGCACCACCTGCTAGCTGTGTGGCTGCGGACAAGCGACTCATCCTCTGCGCCGCATTTTCCTTAGCTGTGAAGTGGGGATAATCACAAGCCCCATCTCCACAGGGCTGATGTGAGGGTTGAATGATACAAGCTAAGTGCTCAGAACAGTGCCTGGCGCGAAGTAGGAGCTTTGCAAATGATGCCTGTTCTGTTCCTGCCCACCCACCGTTCCAAAAATCTCTCTTCCCTGACACCTCTGTCCACACTCCAGTTTGTCCCCCTGGCCTCCCCTTCTCCCTCCACCGCCTGAGCCCCATCAGCCCAGTCCCACCCTCCTTTTCTTTTTTAAAAAAATTGTTTAAATGTTTATTTATTTTTGAGAGAGAGAGAAAGAGCGAGGGAGGGGCAGAGAGAGGAGATAGAGAATCCGAAGCAGGCTCCAGGCTCTGAGCTGTCACAGAGCCTGACGCGGGGCTCGAACCATGAACCGCAAGATCATGACCTGAGCTGAAGCCTGAGGCTTCCCGGACTGACCCACCCCAGGCGCCCTCACCCTCCTTTTCCTAACCAGCCTCAAGCTAAGTTGTGACCAGCGCCTGCTTGGCGGACGTGCCCTGGGAACTCACCACTTGCCTGGATGCTCCCTCTGAAATCTACCTTGAGCCCCTCCTGCTGCTCTCCTTACCTGCCTCGTGCTGCTCTGAGGTTCCTGGGCCCTGCTTGCTGACGCGGAGCCCTCTGACACCAGGAAAGGCTGGCGGCCCCTCCACAGCCCTGCTCGGCACAGAAGCTGGACCTAGCCAGAGAAAGCCAAGAGAAGGTTCTGGGCAGGTGTGTGGTCCCTTCTGGCACCCCACCTCGAGGGAACCTGAGCTGGCTGCCTCCAGCGGGGGCAGAGCTGAGATGAAAGGGGCAGGCCTGGGGGCTATTTCTGTACGGGGTCCCCCAGAGGACAGGGGCTCTATCCGCTCTCCTGGCTCCCCCAGGAATCACACCCTGCTTACCTGCCTCATTAACTCACTGGCCTACCGGACAGAGACGTTGGTGCCTGCCAGGTCCCCAGGCCCCAGAGAGAGCCATTAGCAACAGCAAGACCTGCCTCCCACCCTCGTCCATGGGCACACATCACTCTCTCCAGCCCACCTCTCCCTGTCTGTCTTGGAACCTACTACAATCTAGAAACTTCTCAGAGCAGGGAGACACTTGTGGGCTGACGGAGAGGATCCAGGAAGGGAGAAGAGATCGGGGATAAGAAAGAATCCATAAGAGGGGCCAGGGAGAGAACTGCCTAGATCACAAAGTCGTCCTGCGTACTGTCTAGAGGTTGAATGGGGTCCGTTAAAGGCATTGGATCCAACCTTTCATGGCTTCGGATGCCTGAACCTTTTCCACCTTGCCTCTTGCCAAGGGTCACCCAACTGCCACTTGTATGCCTCTATTGACAGAGAGCTCATTGCTGTGGAGGCATCCCTTTCAGAACCGAGCAGAGGGATGGGGGCCAAGATCGGAGACCGATTCGACCTGTAGGCAAGCTCTGTCTTCCACCTCCCACCCTCCCTTCCTCTCCTGCAGTCTCTTGCTCTGTACCCCTTTCTCTTGGAACTGTCTCTGCTTGTCTCCCCCACGGAACCGGGGTTTCCTGGGATTCAGCTGGGGAATTCACCAGGATTGAAGGATCACGAAGTTATCATTACGCACCCTGCATCCTGCACACGCTGGCCGGCAGGACATGGTGGGTGTTGTTGCGGCTAGCGGTAAGATGACGGGGACAACAACCACGACACACATACGTGACGGGAGATAGTCCAACACTGAGGGGCCGTCTCCCTAAGATTCTCGAAACAAGCTCCTTAAGGGTATGGGAGACCGCAGCCCGGGGCGGGGGGGGGGGCTGTACCTTTCAGGAGGCAAATGTTGTGCAGTTCTGGGAATCCCTACAAAAGCTCCAAAGAGGAGCCCACGGGTGACCCGCGGCCAGTGTCTCTGCTGCTCCCCAGGCCCCACCAGCCACACCCCAGCTGGACCTCGAGAGCACCCAGAGACTGACGACTGAGGGCAGAGAGCTGCACCAGGGGACGTCTTGGCATTAGAGCAGGTGATCCTTGAATACGACCGCTTAGAGTCAGGTCTGGGGGAAAGGAAGTGGGGGAGGGGGGGACAGGAGACAGGGGGAACAGGGCTTGTCAGGGGCCATCAGAACATTGCTCTTTCCCCAGACTCGGATTCTGCTCGGAAGGAACTCCATGCTTGCAAACAGGGGTGAATGGGACAAGGTTCACCAGCTTTGGCAGGCACGAAACAGGGGGACTGCTTGAATAAAGAGTATTTTGTCATTAACAGGCTGTGTCCGTTAGCAGTCAGCCCCGAAGCCAGCTCCCAGGGAAGTTTCTCTCCCTCTCCTTAGCGTTTATTTTTCATTTTGATTATATCAAGAACACCGAATCATTGCAGAAGATCTGGAAATACAAATACATATAAAAAGGGAAATAACACCTCCGCACATTCACGCTGCAATTTGACCACCCAGAGATGTGTGCCCAAGAATGTGGTGTGCTTTCCTTCATTCATTTTTCTAGACTTTTCCTTTCTTTAAAGAGTTTTCACCGCCATCACCTCAGCAAAGTCCTTCTTCAGAGTGCAAAGGGCAGCGTTAGTGCAGCCCTACCCTGGGATCCGAGTCCTGACCGGAGGAGGGGTTTTCCTGAACATCCGAGCTGGCCGTCTCTGTCATTGCTGTGTCCAGGCAGGTGGGACAGGAGCCGAGGAACAGGAAACCCGAGGGGTGCCGTCCTGTCCTGGCTGGGCCAGATGGTCAGAAGCAGCAGACAGAGCTCTTGGGTGGCCTCTTGGGGGCCACCTCCACCAGGGAGTCCTTCAGACGGTCTTCCTGCATCTTGAGTGACCTGTGTGACGACGCCAGACATCAGTCCTCTGTCTCACCTTGCCGGGGCAGCAGGGAGGGACCTGCGGGTGCAGCTGTGGGGCTGGGGGATTGCATCCCCTGAGCTACCTCTCTTCCCCCCCTGCTCTGTTCCCGTCCTGCATTCCACACGGCACCGGAAAAATGGGGCCATGGAGACTTTTGCCCTCTCTTTCCTGGCATCCTTTCCAGACTACTGTGTGCCAGGCTTGGTGCAAGGGACTCTGAATGGGACAGTGAAGCCGGCATGGCCTTGCCTTGAGTGGTAAGGGAGACAGAGAGGAGAAGGGGCTGTCAGAACCCAGGAATGGGGAAGCACGCCGAGGGACCTCACACCAGGTTCTCCAGGGATTTACGGAGGAAGGAGGCAGCGTCAGAGCTGAGACCCAGCAGCGTACAAGGGTTCGCTAGCGGAAAAGCAGGGTGCATTCCAGGCAGGGGGCAAAGGCTCTGTGTCAAAAGAGAGCTGGGGATTGGGGAAATAAAAGAAGCTCATGGGTTCATTCACTTGCTCAGATTATATTTACTGTGTGGGGACCACTGGGCTAACTCCCAAAGCCTAAAGACTGACCAGCCCAGAAAGAAGCCTTGTAGGCAACAGGGGGTCAGCGCCCCCAGGGGCCTGGAAACCACATTCAGGAACCCGGGCTTCTGTTCTACAGCGGAGGGAATCGGTTGAGCAGTTTTGGATCAGAGGCCATCACAGTGTGATCGGGTGCGTGGTTTGGCAAGCTCGCCCCGGGCTGCTTTGTCAGAGAAGGGCCTTCCAGATCATCTGGCCTAGTACCCCGTCCGCCTTACCCATTTCATTCATTTCTTGGGCACCTAGTATGTGCTGGGCCCTGGGTGTGGAGGGAGGGGCTGAACAAAACAGACGCGGCCCTGCCCTCCTGGAGCTACAGTCTGGTGCAGGAGGCCGACAGCAACAAGGAAGCAGACAAATGCACCTGTGATTACCATTTGTCAAGAAGGGTTTTTGTTTTGTTTTGTTTTGTTTGTTTTTTTCAAAAAATTTTTTAATGTTTATTTATTTTTGAGACAGAGAGAGACAGAACATGAACGGGGGAGGGGCAGAGAGAGAGGGAGACACAGAATCTGAAACAGGCTCCAGGCTCTGAGCGGTCAGCACAGAGCCCGACGCGGGGCTCGAACTCACGGACCGCGAGATCGTGACCTGAGCTGAAGTCGGCCGATTAACCGACTGAGCCACCCAGGCTCCCCATGAAGGGTTTTTTTTTTTTAAAGCTTGTTTATTTTGAGAGAGACGAGAGCACAAGCCGGGGGGGGGGGGGAGGAGGGACAGAGAGAGGGGGAGAGAAAGAGAACCCCAAGCAGGCTCCCCGCTGTCAGCGCAGAGCCCGACGCGGGGCCTGAACTCCCGAACCGCGAGATCACCACCTGAGCCAAAATCAAGAGTTGGATGCTTCACTGACTGAGTCACCCAGGCGCCCCAAGAAGGACTTTGAAAGACACAGAGGACAGGGATCCAGAATAGTGGTGGGATGGGGAGTGGTCAGGGAGGGTCCCCCCCTAAACAGCTGGAGCTGAGTGAGTGTGCACGTACACACGCACGCAGGGACAGGGGAGATGGCTCCGGAGATGAGGAAGGCCATTGCGAGGCATTGGGATTTTATTCTAAATCTAGTGGGAGTTACTAGAAGGCTGGGAGCAGGAAAGTGACTCTCTCTGTGCCACCACACTGCACAGAGGAGAAAGCCAAGGCTCAGACAGGGCACGTGAGACTTTTAGGAGGTGATGCAGTCAACGGCGTTGGTAGAAGTGGCTTCGGACTCTCTGCACAGTGCTCTCTGTCCTTCCCCAGAGTGTGAGCCCTGTGTTGTCGCAGTGCTTCCTCAGAGTGGGCCTTCCCTCCCTCAGGGGGGGTCTGGAGGCTGCCCAGGAGGCTCTCGGGGTGGGGAGGGGCGGGGTGGCACTCACCGGGCCAGGTTCATCATGGACTCCTGGATGTTGTGACCTAGGGCGACGCTGCACTCCCCAAAGGAGACTCCCAGCTCCTGCAGACAGACAGGGGTATGGGTGCCCTCGGAGAGCACACTGAGCATCCTGGTGGGGGCGGCCCTGGCCATCAGAGTCCCACCCAGTACGTCCCTAGGCCAACCACAACAAGCGAGGCAGCCCCTTCTCTGTGTGGCCACTGGTCCCAGCCCTGGTCCTGCCCACTGGCCCTCTCCACCCTGGCCAGCCACCATGCTAAAGATGCCACCCCGGAAACGTTCCAGAGCCCACAGAGCAATGGTGGAAAGCCCATGTCCCAACTTGGAGAATTCTCCCTGGGGATATATATATATATATATATATATATATATATATATTTTTTTTTTTTTTTTTTTTAATGTTTATTTATTCTTGAGACAGAGAGAGACACAGCATGAGCAGGGAAGGGGCAGAGAGAGAGGGAGACACAGAATGTGAAGCAAGCTCCAGGCTCTGAGCTGTCAGTGCAGGGGCCCAAACCCAGGAACAGCGAAGTCACGACCTGAGCTGAAGTCAGACGGTCAACCAACTGAGCCACCCCAGTGCCCCCCTCCGGGGGCATTTTAAACCATTAGTTGTGTGGGGTTTTTTATTTCAAAAATATTCAAGTGGGGGAAATACTGGAAAATACAGCATTCAAAAAGTGTAAGTGCAGGGGCGCCTGGGTGGCTCAGTCGGTCAGGCGTCTGACTTTGGCTCAGGTCATGATCATGGTTCGTGAGCTCAAGCCCCACATCGGGTTCCCTGCCGCTCGCACAGAGCCCACTTGGGATCCTCTGTCCCACTCCCTCTCTGCCCTTCCCCTGCTCACATTCTCTCTCTCAAAAATGAATAAACGTTTCTAAAAATGTATAGGTGCAAAATATAAACCACTCCTGTCAGTGTTTGATATATATCTTTTCGCTCTATTTTTTTTTATTTTTTTATTTTTTTAATGTTTATTTATTTTTGAGACAGAGAGAGACAGAGCATGAACAGGGGACGGTCAGAGAGAGAGGGAGACACAGAATCCGAAACAGGCTCCAGGCTCTGAGCTGTCAGCACAGAGCCCGACGCGGGGCTCGAACTCACGGACCGTGAGATCATGACCTGAGCCGAAGTCAGACGCTTAACCGACTGAGCCACCCAGGCGCCCCTCGCTCTGTTTTATATAACCCTTTGGGGTAGGGTGGGCTCAAGGTCATTGTACTGTTGGATTAAACCATATGCAATGGCTAGTTTGACGGGGCCCCAGTCAAATATCAGCAACCTCACAGGATTCAGAAGCTGTTCTTTTGACTTCACGTTATATTGTAAGCATTTCCTCCACACCTTCAAATATTTTTTCTGGGACGGGATTCTTAATGGCAAATGCTAGCCTCTCCCATGAACCTCCACAATTTGACCACCACCCACTGCCAAATGTCTGTTCTTATAAATAATACTGTAAATAACATCCTCACGTAAACATTCTTGATTATACATTATACGCGGGTATCCGTTACTCTATTCTCTTAGGGATTATTATTTCTGATTCTTTCCTCAGGATAAATTGCCAGAGGAGGAATTACCATGTCAAAGAGATGAGCCACTACATTCAAGAGGGAAAAATTCCCGCCAACCAGGAGCCACAGTGATGACCTCATGATTACGAGAAAAGAGAAGGGGAAGGAAATACAATATGGAAATGCCAAGAGGGGTTGTCGCAGAGGTGGGGCAAGGGGTGGGTTCTTTTTTCCTTCTCTATTATTCTCCAGAGTTTCTGGAATGTGGCCAAATTCTATTCGTAAATAAATAGTATCCACTGTCTGGTGGTGGGGCTTTTGATGCGCTCTCGCCAGAGAAGAATTTGAGTCCTAAGATAGAATAAATTAGAAGGAATGCTATGTTAATTAGAGACCAGAGAGAAAAGTAAGATTTGATTGGGAATTTTAAGTGAAGCTTTTAAAACCTTTCTTTACTCGGAAGATATTTTTGTGGGGGTCAGAATGCTGTGTGGAGAACTGCTAGTTCAACGTGAGGGTCAATGTCACGCCCACCATCACAGCTTCACGTTTGGGCCTAAGAACAGGGTAGGCCAGAGACAGAGGGGGCCAGGCCGCTGTCCACTCTGACCCGGCCTTTGGCAGGGCAGGGGCAGGGGCAGGAACGGGCAACGGGTCCTTCTCGGTTAGCCAGGCCGGGGTGACCTGTCCACTAACCTCCAGGGAGGGGTCTGCCCAGTCCCGGCTGGGTGAGGGCCTGATGCCCGGGTACTCACCTGGGCCAGCTGCTGCCCGGCCTCGGTGGGCACCTGCCGTTTCTCCTCACAGTCCATCTTGTTTCCCAGGAGAAGCATGACCACCCCATCGGACCCTGAGTCCTGCACACAGAACACATTCCCTCAGCCACACGTGCTGGGTGCCTGCTATGCTGTGCCAGGCCCTGGGTGGACGCGGCCCCGCCCTCCAGGGAGCTGACTAAGCACACCCTGCCCTTCCCCCACCCCCATGACCGCCTTTCCGGGTCACACCCACTCCACACCCTTCGGTGGACAGTGAGTCAGCCCCTCCTCTCTGCCTACAAACCTGTCAGCCATTTTCCGAGGCCAGCCTCAAAAGTGCCTCCCCTAGCAGGCCTTCCAGGATTGTTCCCGCCCATGCCCTTCTCTTCCTGCCTGTGCTGAACAGCCCGGTGCTTGATTACACAGGCCGGCTTGGCTCATTTCCTAGTGGTTTCATGACTACTACTACTGCTGCTAAGCTTCTGTTTACTGAGTGCTTACTATATACCCAGCATTGTGCTAAAGGCAATGATGTCAGTTAATCCTAACAACTGTCTGAGAGAAGCTGGAAAATCGAAGTTCGGAGAAGCTGAGTCACGTGTCCAAGGTCACAGAGTTGGAGCAGGGTAGTTGGGATTCACACCTAGGTCCTGTCAGACCCAGAGCCCAGCCTCCTTCATATATCACCTTATCCTACTTCGTTGGCTTCTCTTCAACTAGACTAGAAACTCCCACAGAGAAGACAACACGTCTTCCTTCACACCCCTCTGCGGTGCTAGCCCATGCTGCAGAATTTCAGTATGTGCCTGTCAACTAAGCACACGGGTTGAGAACTAGAGACGGGTGGACGGACGACTTATCACTTAGAGTGTCGCTACACTTGCATTATTCCCAGGTGTCAAGAAGACACCCCCAAGCTACTGCATATAGGAAAGAAATGTTCATAAGATAAAGGAAGTAGTTTGTTTTGGAGGCGGTACTATGTGGTTGTGGTTTCTTTGTGTGCCGATGCCCCCGGCCCATCCAGCCACCTGCCCTCAGTGGGTCGCATCACCCACGAGTCTGCTGTGTCACTTGTAATCCTGGGAGAAAGGGGGGGTGTGGGCAGGGTGCAAGTTCCCTCTTGGTTCCCCAAACTGGGGCCAACCCCAGCAGCCATCGGCTCACCTGGAGACAGTCCAGCCAGTGGCGCACGTGGGCAAAGCTCTCCTGGGAGGTGACGTCGTACATGAGTACCACTCCATCAGCCTTTCGGAGTAGCTGCCGAGTCACGCTGTGGTACCTGCCCAGATGGTCTGTGTGAGGCCAGGCCTGGGGGGCTGACCCCATGCCCTGGCCTCTCCAGGCCTTAGCTACTTCATCTGCAAAGTGGGGCAAGGAGCCTCACCTGCTTCTAATTGCTTCCCAAACAGAGTTTTCCTTCTCACAGGGTAGTTCTCGTTGAATAGGTAATGGTTCTCATGGCTCAGACTTCAGAAGGTACCAGCCAGCACCCAGTGAAAAGTCTAACACCACCCCACCACCACCTCCCCCATCCTGCCGCCACTCAGTCTCCCTCCCCGGGGGGCAGCCAGGGTTAGCAGTTTCCAGAGGGATTTTATGAACACACACAACTGTATATGTGCATACACGCACACACATGGTAAACACAGTGTAAAGTCCTCACTGTATTCGTTAATGCTCAGTAATCTGTACTTTGCTTTTTGAGTTCGTAAAACGTCTTGGAGGTGTCTCCCCATGGGTGCACGGGGAGAACGCTCAATCTCTTTTGTGGCTTCATACTATTCTACATATCGGGTAGAATCAGCTGGGCCACCATTCCGGACGTTTTGGTCATTCCCGGTGTTTCACAACATAAGTGATGTTGTTTTGAACGTGTCGAGACTACAGTCATGTATGAGTTGATCAGCAGAGTAAGTTTCTGGAAGCAGAGCTGCTGGGTCAAAGAAGATGTGGCTTTTTTTTTTTTTTTTTTTTTTTTTTTTTTTAAAGAGAGAGAGAGAGAAATAGCATGAGCAGGGGAGGGGGACAGAGTGGGGGAGAGAGAGAGGACGTGGGCTTTGATCCCACGACCCTGGGATCATGGCCTGAGCCGAAACCAAGAGTTAGACGCTCAGCCGAGGCGCCCAGGCTCCCCAGAAAATATGCCTTTTAAGTTTCGATCGCTACTGCCTAACTGCAAAGGGGCAGGCTGGCGTTTTCAGAACAGGCAATGGGCAGCCGTCCCTGCAGGCCATGCAGGGATGGCCCTGCCAGCTGCCCTGTCAGGCCGAGGGGCCCTTGGGTCACCTACCCCACCGGGGCTTGACTCACCTCTCCTTCCCCAGCCTCCTAAATGCTTAGGGGCTGGATACCTTTCATGCACGTGGTTGCCTCTTGCCTACGTTAGACTCTTCGAGGTCAGGGCTGCCCTCCACCCCGCTGTACCTCAGCGGCCCTGACACCACGATTACAGACAGGGCCGGTTACCTCTCCTGGCCAGCCGTGTCCCAGAGCTGCAGCGTGAAGCACTTGTTGTCCACCAGCAGAGTTTTGACCCGAAAATCCACACCTAGGACACGCAGAGGGCATCAGGTCTGCTTCTAAGTTACCATCCAGGGCTTCCAGCCAAGACCTGTCCCCGGCACCAGCCCCTCGGGCCGCCGGGCTTCCCCTCAGCTCTCCAAATCCCACCCGTACACAAGGGCCCCCGTCTGCCAAGATGCCTCTCCTGACCACCTAGCCTGCGGGCTTCACTGCCCCCACCGCACTCCCACACTCTGGCGGTCAGTGCCAGTTCGAGGCACCTTGCGTTGTTTCGACCTCTGTGAACACATCCGTCTTCCCACCTGTACAGCAATGTTTATTCCTCAGGTCCCTCAAGAAAACCAGTTTCATTATTTCCTTTTTTAGAATACTCCCTGTTTCGTTCCTAATTATGGAACAGACAGCAGGGTAGAAACAGACAGCCTAGGAGGGCGCAAGGAGCAATGCCGTCAGGGACGCCTGACTGTGAGCTGCCCGCCCTCAGCTGCTGGCTTTGTGACCCCAGGCAGGTCACTGTACCTCTCTGAGCCTCCCTTTCTCATCTGCAAGATGACAATTTATTTTTTTTTTAATTTTTTTTTACGTTTATTTATTTTTGAGACAGAGAGAAAGAGCATGAACAGGGGAGGGTCAGAGAAAGAGGGAGACACAGAATCGGAAACAGGCTCCAGGCTCTGAGCTGTCAGCGCAGAGCCTGACGCGGGGCTTGAACTCACGGACCTCGAGATCGTGACCTGAGCCGAAGTCGGATGCTTAACCGACTGAGCCACCCAGGCGCCCCATGCAAGATGACAATTTAAAAAGACCTGCACCGGGGCGACTGGCTGGCTCAGTTGGGAGAGCACGTGGCTCTTGATCTCAGGGTCTTGAGTTCAAGCCCCACGTTGGGTGTAGAGCTCACTTAAGTAAATAAATATCTGTGAAAAAAAAAAAAAAAGGTTTTAAAATAAAACAAAAGGACGCACATCGCAGAGTGGTTGGGAGAATTAAATGACTTATGTGTGAGGTTCAGCCCAGTTTCCGGAGGGGGTTCTTGGGAGGTGATCATTTTCACCATTATTCTTTTTATTTTTAATGTTTGTTTATTTATTTTGAGAGAGAGCACGCATGAGCAGGGGAAGGTCAGAAAGAGTGGGAGAGAGAGAATCCCAAAAAGGCTCTGCACTGTCAGCGTAGAATCTGACGCGGGGCTCGGACACACGAACTGTGAGATCATGACCTGAGCTGAAGTCGGACGCTTAACCGAGCCCCCCAGGCGCCCCTCATCACTATTCTCATCTCCCTGAACCCTAGCCCTTCAAATTTCCCAGGTCCACCCCTGCTGTGGTCATGCTTTCAGACCCTCTCTGTCCCTGGAGATATGAAGGTAAGAGTGAAATCCCGGGGAAGTGTAGAAAGTTTGGGGTGCACCTTCCTGCCAATCCCCACTTCCCAAGGAAATCCGGCCGAGTAGGGGGTGAGTGAGAGGGGCTTCTTTGTCCCTTTCCTACAGGGCCCACTGTAGGCCCCAGGCCAGCTCAGGAAAGGGGTGCCTCCTCATATCAGCCCTGAGCTAGTAGAGACTTTCCTCCGTCTCTTATGGTGACCTCCGTGAACACCTGCTGCTCTCCCCGGAGGCAGTCAAAACCACGGACCACCTCCCTCCCCCCACTGCCCATGCTCTCCACAGGAAGTGACCACCTGGGAGACCTGACTGCAGAATGGTGATGCAGAAGTCTGTAGCATTTACTTCTCTTTACTGCCCTCTTTCCTGAATGTCTTAGGAAGCCCAGGGTCTGCAGGAACCTCCGAGATGGTCTAATCCAACCCCCGGTGATAATATCCAGCTTCGGCTTAAATACTCACCGTGTAACCTACAAACGACTCTTTCGTAACCCCCCCTCATTACCCCCGCTGTTCTACCTCCCTGTCCATCCCCTCTTCAGTCCACCCATACGGCCCCCATACTGTCCCCCAAACATGTTATAACATAACCACACAAACCGTTAAGAATAGAAGTTATCTCCTTCCCAAGGAATCTGCTATTTACCTGAAGAGTATAACAATGACCTCTTTCCGAAGGAATCTCCCCAGGGAGAGAGTAATGCTGAACCCAGAAGAGGGTTAGACCCAGAAGAGGGTAGGGCATGTGCTTTGAAGGCAGGAGACTATGGCTATGAACTTTGGGCAAGTTAATCAGGTCTTCAATGATCTGTTTCCCTCGTCTGTAAAATGGGGCTATGGAAAATGCACATTCAGATATAACCCATTTGGCTCTGGCTCTGGGACTCCTCCTAGCCCTGTTCTTCTGAGAGGGGGTGAGAATGGAAGAGGTGACGCTGGGTGGGGAAATGTTCACGACTGGGGAAGCCAGAATCGTCCCCATGGATAATGAAGCCAGATGGATGGCGGCCACCAGGGGGCACCAAACCGCAGCTGGCCCTGGGACAGATTTGTCTCACCCACCTGGATCTCAGACACTCCCAAGCTGCCTAGCAGTGAGCGCAGGCTCGACCTGTCTTTTTACAATTTTGCAACCTGTGTTTTTCTTGATTGAATTCTGTGGGACCTTCTTAGCACATAATAACGGAGGCAGATCATTTAATACAGGGAGGGCTTCTGTAAGGAATAAGGCATGTAAGACAGGCTTGGGCACGGTAGGTAGTCAGTAACCAATAACTTAGTGATTAATAACGGTGGCCTTGCAGACCCTGTGACCCCGCTCAACATCAGACCAGGCCTGCTATGAGTCCCCTACTCCCGAGGACGCTGCACTCTTAACTGGTTCCCCAGGTTAGGATTCTTAGAAAAAAGTTTGAGAACTTGTCTTAGAGCCTCTTGTGCATGAAGGCTGTCATTTACTCACTGGCCTGACACTGGTCCCCAGACAGCCTGCACCCTGACTGACACAAACACACGGATCTCCCCCGTCTTTGTGCCTAAGTGGGTCTCCTCTTCATTCCTGCGCTTGCATTTCTGTGGCTCTATACGATGCCAAGTGGTCATATATCCTGACGTTTTTAGGTAGCGGAGTCTTTGTGGTTGGGGACATTTCATTTGCAGGGGCCACTGAATTAGACATTAGCAAATATTTACTTACAATAATAACAATAAAAACAGGGGTGCCTGGGTGGTTCAGTCAGTTAAGCGCCAGACTTTGGCTCACGTCATGATCTCGCAGTTGGTGGGTTCGAGCCCCGCGTCGGGCTCTGTGCTGACAGCTCGGAGCCTGGAGCCTGCTTCGGATTCTGTCTCCCTCTCTCTCTGCCCCTCCCCCCCTCAAAAATAAATAAAAAACATTTTAAAAACTTAATAATAATAAAAAAACTATTTATTGAGCACTTATGACATGCCAGATATTATTCTAAGACTTGACATGTACGGACGGAAGTAACCCTTACAACCATTCTAGGAAGTTAGCACTCTTGTCTCCATTATATGCAGATGAGGGTTTGGGAGCTCAGAGGGGTTAAATAACTTGCCCAAGTTCATACTGCTAGCTAGTGGCAGAGAGGGGATTTGAACTCAGGTACTAACTGACCCTACTCTAGAAATACATTCTGTGTAAAGTGTTCAACTTGCCCAAGACAACTTCCTGCCAGAGCTTGGCTAACTGGCGGGGGGGTTGATCCTGAACAAATGTGAGCAGCAGGGACCCCCGCAGTGGCCTGCCCACGGCCCATGTGGGCGGAGACTTGCTTGTTTTCACCATCAACCAGCATTGGCCCCTAAATTGCAGGGTGCTTTGTTGATGTGGCACATTATAAGCTAATCAGATCAATGCAGCAAAGCAAATTACCTATAATTAGAGATAATTAGTAAAATAGTAAGATTATGCCACATAAAATAAAGTCTAATGCAGGGCCCGTGGCCAGGAGAACCTGCAGCTTCCCCGGAGACGGCTCTCTCTGGCCCTGCTCCAGCCCCTTGGCCCCGGGCCCTGGGTTTCCCCTCCCACCCAGCCTCCTCCCCACTCTCCCCCGCACCCCCGGCCCAGGTGGGCTCTTACCCACAGTAGCTGTCAGCCCAGGGATGAAGGTGTTTTTGTGCAGCAGGTATAGGAAGGATGTTTTGCCCACGTTCGAGTCTCCCAGGAAGACGATGTGAAAGAGGTAATCAGGGTTGGCTGGGGGCTTGTTGGCAGTGAGGGACCCTGAGGATGGGGTCAGCTCAGCCTCCTTGGAGTCACTTCCTGGGTCTTCAGGCCTGTTCTCTGCCCTTGGCTCCCTGGGTCGTAGGGAGCCTTGTTCTTCTGTATGAGCAGCTGTAGGTGAGGGCATGGGGTGGGTTTCCGGCTCAACCAAGGTGGGGAGGTTCTGTGTGGGCTCCCGGGGCCCTGCTCCATCCCCGCGCTGAGCCCCCTCATGGGGAGAGTCCAGTGGAGGTGACTGTTTTCTAGAAGCAGGGGCCCCTGCTTCAGCCTGAGCCTGCGGTACGTCATTCGGGTGAGGGGCAGGCAGGCCGTCTTGCTGGGGGTGTTCTGAATGCCCCGTTTTCAGGCCATGAGCCTCAGTGGACTGCCCTGAACTGAGGTCTAGCCTTCCTTGATCCACCTGTTTCCTTTCCTCGACCTTGGGCTCTTCTTCTAGACTCTTGCGGGAAAGGGTGGGCAGGCCTTCTGGCCCGAGGACCTGGCTGTGAGCTTCTCTTGGCCCTCCAGGATGGCCCTCCTGCGCACCAGGGCCCAGCTGGCCCTGCTCCAATCCCTCTGTGGGAGCCCGACCCACAGGCTCTGGATCCTGGGAGGGCTCAGCCAGCCCCGGTGTGGGGGTTCCGGCTCCTGGGGACCCCAGTCCTGGCTCAGAGCCACTGGCGTGTGGGTCCTGATGCAGGAGGGCCTCTCTCTGCCTGGGCGGCTTGACTGGGACAGGCCCGGGCTCTGGGCTCTTATTGTCATCTGAGTATGAGGCCTGGAGCTGTTCGCTGGGCCCAGCTGGGGCCTGGGGAGGAGAGGAGGTCACCGGAGGAGGGGGTGCATCCTCCAAAGGAATGAGCATTTTGAGTGCAGCTCCCACTAGGCTCCCTGACTCCTCACTCGGGGCCCCTGGGGAACTCCCGTGGAAGATGGCCTCGGGGCCGGGCCCTGACTCCTCCTTAGGTTCCAGGCTGTGAGGCTGGACAGGCTGCTCTGGACTGATGTCCTGCCCACCCACGTCCACTCCTTTCCCCTCCGTGGCCCTGGAGGGCGCCCCCGTGGGGCTCCTTGGAGCCCCATCCAGATCTGAAGGTGGCCCCTGACCAAATGGCAAAGAATGCAGCTCCGAGATGGAGATCTGCCTGACTACTCGGGGCGTCTGGGGGCCTGCCGGGGCTCTCGGGGTGGAGGGTGGGCTCCAGGAGAGCTGCAGGGCTCTGCGCGAGGAGGTGTTGAAGCTGTTCAGGAGCTGGTCCCAGTCATCCTCATCCCCAAACAGTCCAGGCAGGGGGGCCTCCTCTGAGGAGACTGCCTTGGTGTCTGGAGCTTTCTCCTCACCTGCCCTGGGGACACTAGAAAGGGTTTAGGAAGCTAAGGTCAGGAGAGGGGCAGATAGATGTCATACCAACCCCGCTTACATGTCTCCCCATCGGTAACGCCTCACAGCTGGCCCCCCTCCCGGTCTCTCTCTGCTCGGGCAGTCCTTCTCACCCTGCACGCACCCCCTTCCTCCCCCTCAACCAATCCTGCCCATCCTTTGGGGCCTATACGAAGCCTCCCCTCCTCCAGGAAGCCTCCCCTGACCATCCTGGCCCATCTCACTCCTCTGGGCTATAACAGGTAGAGTGAGTACCTGCCTGGGGTCCATTACCACACTAGACCGTGTGTGTGTGTGTGTGTGTGTGTGTGTGTGTGTGTGTGTGTGTGAATCCCAGTTGTGTGACCTTGACACATGACTTTCCCCTCTCTGTGCCTTACTTTCCTTGTCTGAGAAGCGGGCATGAGAATGTCAGCCTGGCATGGTTGTTGTAAAGCTTAAGGAGAGAGATTCTGGGGGTGTTCTGGGTGCTGACCAGAGCCTCAGAGAACTCCCTCACCTCTCTCAGGAAGCCCCTGGTCCCCACCTCAGCCCAGGGATGGCAGCTACTTGCCTTGGCTCCTCCTCCGTCTGCCAGGACACGTGGCCCCTGGCGGCATTCAGACGCCCCCTGGTCACCTGCAGTTGCTCCTGCGCCTCCTCCAGCTGCCCAGCCAGGTCACGCTCAGCCTCCCGAAGCTGCCGGTTCTCCGCGTTGGCCTCCTGATGTGTGCTGCTGAGGAACTGGACCCGGGCCTCCAGCTGTAGGAGGCGGGGCATGAGGAGGGGAGAAGCCCAGCTGCCTTCCAAGGCGACAAACAGCCTCCAAAGGCCACCGTGGGGTACAGACCCCAGGCTTCTGGGTACAGACCCCAGGCTTCTGGAGACCGAGCTTCAACATAACATTGGAGGGGGGCGCCCAGGTGGCTCAGGTGGTTGAGCGGCCGACTCTTGATTTTGGCTCAGGTCATAATCTCAGGGTTCGTGAGTTCGAGCCCCACATCGGGCTCTGTGCTGACAGTGCGGAGCCCGCTTGGGATTCTCTGTCTCCCTCTCATTCTGCTCCCTCCCCTGTGCGCTCTCTCTCTCCCTCAAAATAAATGAACTTAAAAACACACACACAGGGGCGCCTGGGTGGCGCAGTCGGTTAAGCGTCCGACTTCAGCCAGGTCACGATCTCGCGGTCAGTGAGTTCGAGCCCCGCGTCAGGCTCTGGGCTGATGGCTCAGAGCCTGGAGCCTGTTTCCGATTCTGTGTCTCCCTCTCTCTCTGCCCCTCCCCCGTTCATGCTCTGTCTCTCTCTGTCCCAAAAATAAATAAACGTTGAAAAAAAAAAATTAAAAAAAAAAAAAAAAAACCACACACACACAAACACACACACACACACACACACACACACAAAGGATTGGGGGGGGGGGGGTAACCCCTTATTGGCCTAACAAGCTCCATTACCTCCCACCCAGGAGAGACATTTGAATTGCTGGGGTAGGGAGGAGAGAGGGAATTGTATAAGGAACACACACTGCAGCACCACAAGGGCCTGCCACGTGAATGGGATCACACCCTCCTCTGCTCAAAGCTCTGTGATGGTTGCTCATCTCCGAACCCCATCTGGTCCGCTGGGAGCTCCCGAGCCAACAGCAAGTCACATGACTCGGAGATGGCACACAGCTGGAACACTCAGAGTGGAAGGTGAAACCTGCACCGGGGCATCCTGGGCCTTGCAGAGTCCCTCCCACCCCACTGGGTCTCGGGCCTCCCCCTTCACTACTCTCCCCTCCCTCTGTCTGCTCCAGCCACAGGTCTCCTGGCTGCTCCTGGAACATTCATAGCACGTGTCTACCTCAGGACCTTTGCACTCGCTGTTCTCTCTGCCTGGACTGCACTTCCCCAGATGTCACACGGCCCACCCCTCATCTCCTTCAGGTCTTCGCTCCAATGTCATCAACTCAGTGAGGTCTTCCTGGACTCCCCTGTCAAAACCTTTCTATCCCCCCACCCTGCTTCTCTTCTTCTCTTTAGCATTATCTCACATGTTATAGATTTTACCTGCTAATTTTGTTGGTCATCTATCTTCCTGACTAAGGCTATAACTCCATGGGCAGGGGTTTGTGTCTGTCATGTCCCCCAGAACCTAGAACCGTACCAGGCATTGGTAGGTGCACCATAAATAATCATTAGGTGAAGGAATGAATGACCTCGGGGGAGACCCTTCACGTTGGCAGGGGATGGGACAAAATGGCCCCATGTGGAACGTCCAATCTCCTCCCTTGGCCGAAGGGGTCTGCCTCCATTTCCAAGGAGCAGCTGTTGTAGAGGCACCTGGAAATCAGCCCGTTGGGAAGGCGAGACCAGGTGACAGGGCCAGTCAAGGCAACGGTGGGAAAGGCTCTGGGAACCTTGTCCATTGCCGAAGGACAGCTGGTTGTCCTGGCGAGTTTACTAAGGATGGTGGTCTGGGAGTTGAGAAAGGAAGGGATGGTAGGGCAGGGTCTCAGACCCAAAGACTTAGTCGCAATGCCAACTGGAAGTGACCACAGGCCATGAGCCCTGGGGCATCAGGGCAGCAAGGAGCTAGGTCAGACTCAGAGACAGTAACAACTGTGATGTGTAAAGCACCTACTATGTGCCAGGCACCACGCCAGGCCCTCAGATATGGCATCTGTTGTCATCCCAGTGGCCTTTTATTTATTTATTTTTTAATTTTTTTTAACGTTTTTACTTATTTTTGAGACAGAGAGAGACAGAACATGAACAGGGGAGGGGCAGAGAGAGAGGGAGACACAGAATCGGAAACAGGCTCCAGGCTCTGAGCGGTCAGCACAGAGCCCGACGCGGGGCTCGAACTCACGGACCGTGAGATCATGACCTGAGCCGAAGTCGGACGCTTAACCGACCAAGCCACCCAGGCGCCCCTCAGCTGCCTTTTAGAGCAAGAGTTCTGATCTCCATTTCTCCGATGAGGAAACCAAGGCTCAGAGAGGTTAAAAACCTGCCCAAGGTCACTCAGTGGACAGTGGAGACAAAAGCCGAATACCACCCTGCCACTAAGCCTCTCCAACGTTGAGCTCTCACGTTTGCCCAGTGCTTTCCTGTTTCAAAGTGCTTTCCCATTTATTACCTCATTTGACAAAACTAGCCTGGGAGATGCAGTAGATGTGGCTATTCCCATTTTACAGATGGGGAAACTAAGGCCAAGACAAGCAAAGTTGTTACCTCAGATTTGCATGGCTCTTAATTGCAATGGCAGGGATTTGAACCTGGACCTTCCCAGCGGTCCCTCGGCACTGCCTGGCCTCATCTCAGCAAAGGGGGCCACTCTTATACGGGAGCCCAGCCAGCCCCATGAATTCTCAGGAGATGGGTGTCAGAGCCTGTGCTCAGAAATCGGGCTCCCGGGGAAGCGCTGTCACTCACCTCCCTCTGGCCCTCAGTCAGCCGCTGAAATTCACGCTCCTTGGCCTCCAGGACCTCCTGCATCTGGGAGCTGAAGGCCAGGCCCCGGGAGTCGCTCTGCAGAGCAGACAGGTTTCAGCCCCAGTGCTGCACACTCTAAGCCCCAGCAGGGCCGGGCCTCCCCACACTCCACCTCATCCAGGCCCGGGGCCTGGGTCCAGGACGCCCCAGCAGGGAGGGATCTCAGGACAACTTCCCTGACGCAGGCCTAGATGGTGGCCACAAGGAGACAGGCCCGGAGAGCAAGGCCTGGCAGAGACGGGCAGGGGGCTCAGGCACAGCTCTCCCCACCCCCTCTCTCAGGAATGCCAGCTGGGGGGGGGGGGCGGGGGGCGGTGACAGGACCTACTCCCAACAGCCTCCCCGCTGCCCCCACTGGCCGGTCTCTGGCCCCGCTACTCGCCCCCGCAGCGAGTCCAGGGCAGGGGGGGGAGGGGCGGGCTGCCAGGGGAGGCCACCTGGGCCTGCAGCTGCTGCTTCTCCCGGAGGATCTGCTGCTCCATTTCCTCATAGAGCTGTTGCACCTCTCGATGGTGATCAGAGTCCCGCCTGGCAGGGGTGAGAGGCGGGCGGCACGTCAGCACCCCGGGACCCTACTGCTGGCAGGGGTGGACTGGGCCTGGGTTTAGGGTCCATCCCACTGCTCACCTCAGGAGCCACTGACCCCTGCCACCCTGAGAGCAGTCATCCCAGTAATAGCCCCTGACCCACTCACCCCTGCCACCCTGAGAATAGTCGTGCCAGTAAGAGCCCCTGACCCGTATGCCCTTGACAACGGTCATCATGCTGACTCCTGTAACCATCACCAAGATGTTGGTTCCCCTGGCCCTGCCCCATGGTCCCTGTTGCCCCCCTCACTCCATCGCCGCTTCCCGTGTCACCATCCCCACCCCCAAACTCAGACTCCACGCCAAACCCAGGGTTGCCACATGCGTCATAATCTACAAGAGCGATGTCCCTGGAGGTGGGTGCCACGGTGGCCCTGCACTGAGACATGCTTGCCATCCCCATCACTGTTGAGGCCCAGCTCTGTCCTCCTCACCGGGCCCCCCAAGCCATCCCTTCTTCCAGCTCAGCTCTGCCCCCCACCAGCTCCCGGGCCCTGTGGTGAACCCCACCCAGGCCTCTATGCCTCTGGAGCCGAGGGAATCCAATTCGCGTTCAGCCAAACGGCAGAGAGCACGTACTCCGCACCAGCCCCACTCACTTCCGCAGGGTCAGCTCCAAAGCCTCTTTGTCGGCCTGTGCCTCCTGCAGGCGGCTGGTCATCCTGGCCAGAAAGCCCTCCAGGTTGCCTGCCAGCTGGGGCTCCTCCTGCCGCAGCTTCCCCCACAGCTGCCCGATCTCTGCCTGCCTGGGGAAGGGGGTTAGCCAGAGATTAGATATGAGGTGGGACCAGGAGGCAGGGGGCCCACTTCTCCATTTTAATGGCAACACTCCAGGAGACCCGGGCACCTGGGCGGCGTAAACCTCTTTACACCCTACCAGGTACAATTCAAGTTCCCACCTCCTCCAGGAACCTTGGCCAGAACCTCTCCCTTCGTGAACCCCCATAGCCCTTCATCTCTCCACGGTTTGGTGATGAATTATGGTGTGGGGGGCGGGGGGGGGGGGGCCTCGGGGGCCTGACGGCCCAGGGCTTCCATTGCCTTCTCTCCTGTCCCGCTCTGTAGCTGTGTGACTTTGGTAACTCCCATGCCCTCTCTGGGCTTGTTTGTAAAATGGGGAGGCTGATACCTGCCCAGTAAGGTCGCTGGAGAATGAGACTTGCCCAGTGAAAGCATCAGTTTGGACCCTGGCCCATGGCTGGCACTCGACAAATGCTGTTTTCACACAGATTTAGTTAAGTCATGAAGACAGATGCCGGAGGGCTGAGCCCAGGCCAAGCTGCCAAGTGGGCAGATGGCTCCCCACCACACCTGCCCTGCCAGCCTATACCCTAAGTCCCACGCGGCATGCCCCACCACTCCTGGCCCCACCTTCTGAGCGCCTGTCCTCACAGAGCGCCCTGAGGTAGGTAAACGGGCAACAGTGATTCCCTTGCCGGCTCTAAGAGACCCAGTGGGACCTGGGAGACGTGAGAGAGGCAGGGTCCCCCTTCTCTGGGCATGAGTGAACCCCATGAGCCCAGGGGCTGAGACAGTTTGGAGGAAATCCCTCCCCATCTCCAAACCTGTCCAGCCCAGGGCCTCACCGTACCTGAAACCACTCCAATCAGGGGATCCTCTTTGTGGGTCAAGAAAGGCACCCTCAGTGAGTCGTGTTTTTAAGAATGTGAGTACCCTGGGGAGACTGATACCCCCAACCCACCAATCCTGGGGAGCAGTCATATAGGGCAGGACAGGGGGAGCGAGTGGTGGTGGGAGGGACTCCTCAAGAGCAGACACCCTCCACACGGGCTTCATTTAATCCCACAACTGCGCTTAAACTCACTGCAGCTGGGAAACAGAGGTCAAAGGTTAGGCCACTGGCCCGCAGTCACACAGCTAACAAGTGGCCACACCAGGATTTGCACCCAGCTCTATCTGGTGGCCTCCCACCTTGACACCGAGTCCGGGTAAGTCCTCGCCCCCACGGACTGGCAAGGCCCGCCCCCACACACAGCGCCAGCCTTACTCGGGAAGTAAGTGGCCTGCCCCCAGCTGCTGTATGAATGCGAAGAACGCCTCCTTCTCCTCAGGGTCAGCCTCCTCCAGCACCGGGAAGCTGGTGGCTGCAGATTCCCTCTCGGAGGGCACTGGCCTCTTTCTGCGGACCCCGTGGGTGCTGGAGCCGAAGACGTTCTCTGTGGGACAGAGGGGACAAAAGGCAGCAGAGTGGGGCTGGGCTCACCCCCCACCCCCCATCTCCCATCTTGCCCTGCTTCAGCCCTTGGGGAGATAACTGTATCTGCGTTGGTCACATTTATACAGGGCCATGTTCATACGTTCGTCATATCGACCTTGGGAATCTACTTAAGTTATACTCTGCCCATTTTACAATGTGTAAATGCAGATTCCTGGCCTCCCTCTCTGTTGTCCCCCAAACTTGTGGAGGCTCAGCAGACCTGAGAACTCTGGATGGCTTTGCTGACATTTAAGGCCGAGCTGTGCTTTGCAGGGCCTCTGCAAGGACATCACACGTTCCATTCCCTGGGCTGGAAGGTATACCCCTATTGAGAAGATCAGTGGAAATAATGTACCCTGCCAGCCTTGGTCTCTTTAGGTCCTTTTGGGACTGTCTTGAGAATCAGGTGTTGGAGTAGCCCTGCCCAACGGGGACAAAGGGTCAGGGAAGTCCTCAACCGCTAAATATCACCCTCTGCTGCTCCCTGGGGCCTGAAATTCCCTTAACCAAAGCTTTCCTCAGGCAGAAACGAGGCTTGTGGTCCCAAGAATGGGGGTGTTTAACTTCTTGCTCAAGGGAAGCCTTTTTTGGGGGAGAACACAAGTGAGGCATCAGAAAGTAAGCCTGGAGGCCTCCCTGGAGGAGGAGGGGGGGGTTGCTAAGGGGAGCCCCCAGCCAATGAACTGCTCTCGCTGGTGGTAAAAGAAGTGAACAGGCCTCCTGGGTTAGAGTTTTAAGACGGAGCTCTGTCTTAAACCAGCTGCCTGCCCACACAGGCTTAGTATCCTCATCTCCAGATTAATCCATATTGTCATCCACGCCCTGAATTGCCCTCAGGTGTGTGGTGAGGTCCTCTATTGCCTTTCCTGTCAGGCCAGCCTCCCCGTACTGGGCACACTGCATGGGACTCCTGGCTGTGCAGCAAGTCCCCAGAGGCCCTCCCAGGACAGACATACTGAGCCCAGAGCTGAATTCTTCAAGGGAGAGGCGTCCCTTCTGCTCCACATCCACCCAGTCAAAGATCATCTCCAGCTCGTCCTCGCCACTCAGGAAGCTGAACTTGGCCACCTGCAAGGAAGAGGTAAATTGGGCGCTGTTCCCCCTGGGGAAGACTCTGGGCCACTCTCAAGAAGAAGAGGTGTTTGGGGACGTCTTTTCGGCTCAGTCGGTTGAGCATCCAACCGACTTCGTCTCAGGTCATGATCTCACGGTCGGTGGGTTCGAGCCCCGAATCGGGCTCTGTGCTGACTGCTCAGAGTCTGGAGCCTGCTTCGGGGTCTGTGTCTCCCTCTCTCTCTGCCCCTCCCCCACTCAGGCATGTGTGTTCTCTCTCTCTCTCTCTCTCAAAAATGAATAAACATTAAAAAAAAGTTTTTTTAATTAAAAAAAGAGGTGTTTGCCTTCAGCCACTCCTACCTCCCCTCTCCCCAACTTTGGAGTCCCAGCCCCAACCTGTCCTATGGCCTACCCTTGAGGCTCCAGGACCCCACCCAAGACAGCACCCCCCTCAGCACAGCCTTGACCTTTCTCCACACTTTTTCCCTTTCTCCATCCAACATCAAAACTTATCTGCTCTGAGTCTCACCCTTTAGGATCCTAATAAAGGAGAGTAGCTAATCCTCCCCAGAATGTGTTTATCGGTATCCAAAAGAATTATCTGGAATTTGAAAATAAGTCCGAAAGGTTGACAGCACGTTCTTTCAGCATTCCACAGGGGCAAAGGCCACCCAAGCATCTTCTAGACTATAGGAATGTACTTCATTTCCTCCCCCGGCACAGACTGGAGGTCCCAGACTAAATGAAGTCACACATTAACCTGTAGATTTTGTCCAGGAGAGATGTAAACAATTTTCATCTGCTGGAACAGATAACCTCAAAGATTCATGGCCTGTTGTACATTAACCAGCTTTTAAAAATCGAACTCAGCCATCTCATTGTAACACTTCTTTGTTATTCAGCTTTTTAAATGCTCTTTCAACCATTCATAATATCTCTCATTAATTAATGAGCTAAATAGAGTCTTTGAGATGGCTTTATTTTATTTTTGCCCAAGGGTAATAATTTTATCTTTCTGAAAATTATATTTTAAGAGTTTGGGAGGTTTCATGGAGATGCCCTAGTAAACTCAGATGTCAGAACCAAGCAACCTACGGTACTGGAGAGGTGCCTTTCATGGTCTCTGTGAACCCAAGCACTTTCTCTCTTGGCTCTTGGAGGGAATCCCATGTGTGACAGAACTTTAGGTTTGCTGACTCTGTTTCTAAAAAAATTTTTATTATTTATTTATTTATTTATTTATTTATTTATTTTGAGAGAGAGAGCACGAGAGGGGGATGAGCAGACAGGGAGGGAGACACAGAATCTGAAGCAGGCTCCAGGCTCCGAGCCATCAGCACAGAGCCTGATGCAGGGCTCAAACCCATGAACCGTGAGATTATGACCTGAGCCGAAGTCAGATGTTTAACCAACTGAGCCACCCAGGCGCCCCATTGCTGTTTCTTATGTTGTTGTTGTCTTTTTTTTTTTTTCCTCACTGATTTTGTGTTTTCATTTTTGGTGGCCGCCATGATGGGGAATTCAATTTTATGGACCGGCCATTGCTGATCTCTGTGGGACGCATGATAGAGACCTACTGTCTAGTGTCTATTGATTGAGAGGCAACAGAAAACCTGATTTGCTGATCTTTGGTGGTGGTGGTGATGGTGGTTTTTCTACGTGTGCTCCAAAGTGGCGAAGCATTTTGTACCCACTGGGAAGGAGAACAACTCTTTGAGATCTGGACAGGTGAGTTTCGTGTGCCTGTGTTTACTTTTGACCTGTGGCCTGTGAGTTGTGGATATGAAGCCACTGTGTCTGTGTATCTATGTGTCTACATGTCTGTAATTCAGAAATACCTTTAACTCTTCTGTGAGTATGAAATATTTTTCTGCATCTGGAGGGTATTAATGACTTAGAGTACTATGTCTCTTACAGGGGTTCTGTGTTGATTGGTTTATAGAGACAAATAAGTGTTTATATAAATCTAATTTCCCCCCAAATCACAGAAAATAAAGAAACTGAGCTTCTAATGCTTTAAATGTGCTAGATTAAAAAAAATTTTTTTTTAATGTTTATTTTTGAGAGAGAGAGAGACAGAGCATGAGTGGGGGAGGGGCAGAGAGAGAGGGAGACACAGAATCTGAAGCAGGTTCCAGGCTCTGAGCTGTCAGCACAGAGCCCAACACGGGGCTTGAAATCACCAACCTGAGATGACGACCTGAGTCAAAGTCGGATGCTCAACCAACTGAGCCAGTCAGGTGCCCCTGTGCTAGATTTTTTTTTTAAATCCGTCTTAAAAGAAATTGCTAGCTCAGAAAGCTTTTAAGGAACCAAGTTAATGTAATAATGTGGATCTTTGGCTAAATTAAATTGGTTTAATAATTTTGCTTATAAAATATAAATAATATCTGTGTTTTCTCTGCTTTATATTAAGTATTGTACAATTATACTTTCTATTTTTTATAAGATCTGGATTTCTTTTTTGTTTTTGTTTATTTATTGATTTATTTTTTTAACGTTTATTTATTTTTGAGACAGAGAGAGACAGAGCATGAATGGCGGAGGGTCAGAGAGAGGGAGACACAGAATCTGAAACAGGCTCCAGGCTCTGAGCTGTCAGCACAGAGCCTGACGCGGGACTCAAACTCACGGACCGCGAGATCATGACCTGAGCCGAAGTCGGCCGCTTAACCGAATGAGCCACCCAGGCGCCCCTGGATTTCTTTTTTGTGAAGAAACTAGTTAATCTGAATTTTCCACACTTCTGATTTTGTCTCACTAATCAAATAATCCAACATAATCCTCACATAATGTTTAAGATTATAAAAATGTAAATTTGGGTTCAACTAAATTGATTCATTACACAATTCCAAGATCCTTAGGTAACTTTAAAAACATGAACTAATATTAATTAATAAAGAATTTTAGGGGGTGCCTGAATGGCTCAGTCTGCTAAGCATCCAACTCTTGATTTCAGCTCATGTCATGATCTCACAGATGGTGAGTTCAGGCTCAGTTCACTATTTCAAGCACTGCTTTGGACTCTGCACTGACAATGCAGAGACTGCTTGGGATTCTCTCTTTCTTCCTCTCTCTCTGCCCCTCCCCCATCTCTTTCTCTCTCAAAGTAAATAAATAAACTTAAATGAAAAGAAAAGAAAAGAAAAGAAAAGAAAAAAGAAAAGAAAGAATTTTTGGCTACCTGGACAGTTTCTGAGAAAAACTGAAACATTGGGGCACCTGGGTGACTCAGTCGGCTAAATGTCTTACTTTTGATTTTGGCTCAGGTCCTGATGCCACGGTCATGGGACTGAGCCCTATGTTGGGCTCTGTGCTGGGCGTGCAGCCTATTTAAGATTCTCTCCCCTCTCCCTCTTGCCCTTCCCCCCCCCCCCACTCTCTCTCTTTCTTTTTCTCTCAAAAAAAAAAGAGAGAGAAAGAAAAAGAAAAGCTAAAACATTGATAAGCATGATTTTAAGTTTATATCCTTTTACTTCTTATTTTTATGTGCAAGAGAGCAGCTAGACCTTTGAGTCATGTTAATGAGTCAATTCATTCCTGCCACTTTAAATAGTTGTGCAAGGCAAAGCAGAGATTCAAGTAGATATTTGTACACCCCAGTTCACAGTAGCACTATTCACAATAGCCCAAAGATGGAAACAACACACGTGTCCATTGAGGGATGAACAGAAAGACAAAATGTGGTCTATACATACAGTGGAATATTACTCAGCCTTAAAAAGGAAGGAAATTGTGACACATGCTATATATAACATGAATGAACGTTAAAGACATCATGCTAAGTGAAAGAAGCCAGTCACAAAAAGACAAATATTGTATTTTTCCAGTTATACAAGGGACCCAGAGTGGTCCAATTCATGGAGACAGAAAGTAGAAGGGGGGCTTCTAGAGGATGGGGAGAAAGAAGAATGGGAATTAGTGTTTAACTGGGGCAGAGTTTCAGGGCGCCTAGTGGCTCAGTCAGTTAAACGTCCAACTTTGACTTGGGTCATAATCTCACAGTTCATGGGTTCGAGCCCCACATCGGGCTCTGTGCTGACAGCTCAGACCCTGAAGCCTGCTTCGGAGTCTGTGTCTCCCTCTCTATCTGCCTCTTCCCCTTGCGCTCTGTCTCTCTCAAAAATAAATAATTATTTTTAAAAATTAAAAAAAAAAAAGAAATCTTGCAATATTTGTTGCATGTAGATGAAAATCAAAACTGAGGGTATAAACTAACAAAATCTGACATCAAATATGGCTTGGGTTAGGAGGGTGAAGGTTACACTTAAAAACAATATTTATTTATTTATTTATTTATTTATTTATTTATTTATTTATTTATGGTTTGGGTTAAAAAAAAGAGCATCATCAGAAGAACTACCAAATTAGAAGAGATGTTCAAGCTTTATGTAGGTAAAATGTCATTAATACACTATTTCAGAAATTTCATGCTTTATGGGAAGGCCCTGGAGATTTCTCAATGCCTTTGCAAGTGCTTATTTTCAGGGGGAGCACTGATCAAACCCTTATGAAATCATTATGTGCAGTATCCCAACAAAGAACTTTACTCTCTTCTACTCTGATAATATTAGTTACTGTAATAAATAATTACAGCTTTTCAGTCTCGTTACCAAATAAGTTTCTGCTTTCCTGTTTTGTCCTGAAGTCTCCGGTAAAATCTGCAGGCCACAAAGGACTGACCCAAAGACTTGTGGGAAAGAACTGCACCAGGTTCTATGCTTCTGATACCTCTGACAGTAGCCGACCCTCAGACTGAACTGGTGGACCGACAATTTCTAGGACACTTGAGTCCAGAAGCAGCCAGCTCACCCAAGATCCAGCAGGACAAGAATTAATTGCATAGAACGGAGTGAATTGTTCAACTGAGGTTAGACATTTTAATGTTTGTTTATTTTTGAGACAGAGAGAAACGGAGTGTAAGCAGGGGAGGGGCAGAGAGAGAGACATACACACAGAATCCAAAGCAGGCTCCAGGCTTTAAGCTGTCAGCACAGAGCCCAACGTGGGGCTGGAACTCACGGACCATGAGACCACGACCTGAGCCAAAGTTGGATGCTTAACTGACTGAGCCACCCAGGCTCCCCTGAAGTTAAACATTTTAAATGCTGTCTGAGTCTCACTGACTGACCCCCTCCTGTATCAGAAACCAACAATTTTACTGAACCTCCTTACTTTCCATGTTAACATAGTTATTTACATGGGTTCAATAAGAGTCTGTCCTCCTTTCTGTTGAGATATAGCTGGATGAATCAATTGTGTAACTGATGAGTCATGTAGGAGAATGATTCTCATTTAATCAGACATGACGAGTCCATTGTAAAGAACAGCCATGGAACCAATGTCTGCAAAACCCTTCCAGAAACCTGGCCTGGAGCCAGTTGATTGATAAAGAAAACCACTTTCGGGCAGGAGAGGGACCTTAGTAAAATTGGGAACCCCAAGGAGAAAGGAAACCCTTTGCATTTATAGGGGCTGCAGGTAAAAGGTGGTGGAGAGAGAGTCTTGGGTTTAGTTTCCTGGCCTGAGGATAGAAAATAGGGTGGCCAGCTTGACCCAGTCTGCCCCAGACTTTCCCAGTGTTAACACTGGAAGTCTGTCATCCCGGGTACCCCTCCAGTCCCAGGCAAACTGGGACAAACATTCACTCTACATAGAAGAGCAAATAACAGAGGTTTTAAATCTAAGGTTCTGCATGAAAATGTTTAGACAGAAGCTAAAATGGCTTAATGCCTTCGAAGTCTGGATTTGCAGAGCAAACTCAAGGATGCACATGTTTCACTTATGGAAACCTAATGAGAATTGGCTTTTTTTATATCGAGAATAAGTTTGGGAGAGTATTTATCATCACAGAAAATCACCTGAATACTTGGAAACTTGGAAACAGGGCCAAAAGGTAGAGAGCATGTCGCTTCAAGCATTGTCTAGACTAGAGGAATGCACTCAGTCCATCTCATTGTTTATCTTTAATTAAAAGTCCCAGACGTGCTGAAGTTACTGGTTAACTTGTGGAGTTTTGCCCAGGAGAGATGAAAATAATTTTTGTCTAGTAGAACAGATAACCCCAAAGATTTACAGCCTGTGGGACATCAGCCATGTTAAAAATTGAACTCAGCAATCTTATCCTAACACTGTCCTGTCAGATTGCCTTTAAATACTGTATCCTAGCTTCTTACATACTTTTTGAGCCAGTCGTAACATCTTCCTGGCTCCTTCATTAATCAACAATAATAATTCATTAGATAAGAATTTTGATAAGTGTTGATTTTATATTTACTTGAAAGTCTATTTTTTATCTTTTTGAAAATTATATATACATATGTATGTATGTATTATTGTATGTATATATACAAATTATATATACATATATTTATTTATACATAAATTATATATATACATATATATAATTTATGTATAGATTATATATATGTATATATATAATTTATGTATAAATTATATATATACACATATATATAATTTATGTATAAATTATATATATACACATATACATAATTTATGTATAGATTATATATATACACATATATATAATTTATGTATAGATTATATATATACGTATATATATAATTTATGTATAAATTATATATATATGTATATATAATTTGTGTATAAATTATATGTGTGTATATATAATTTATGTATAAATTAATATATGTATATATAATTTATGTATAAATTATATATATATATTTTTTAACTGAATTATTCTCGGGAGTTGGCAGAGGCTCCCCTGAAAAAGTCTTATTAATTAATTAATTAATTAATAAGTCATCTCTGCACCCAACGTGGGGCTTGAACTCACAACCCTCAAGATCAAAAATCACATGCTCTACCGACTGAGCCAGCCAGGCTCCCCTGAAAATTGTATTTTAACGTCAGCCATTTGTACCTTGTGGCCCTGAGGCTAGAACACAAGAAAGGTCAGTTTTGATGGGGGAAGGACAGAGTCTGGAGCATGGAACAGTGTCCGGAGGAGACGGGCAGGCCCAGTGTGACTCCAGCAACCCACATGGGCCTCTTTGCAGAGAATGAGGAAGAACCAAAGAAGAATTGGCCAATGTTGGTCTAGGCCAGAGCCTCAGACTCGTTATTCGAACACACAACCATGGCCGATCTTATGTTTCATTGATGTTTACGGTCATCAACATGGTTTGACTTCCAGGACTCTGACTGCTCCCCAGGATAAACTTCCCAGCTCAATGGGCCCGAAATTCTATCACTTGCAAGTTCCTTCTTTGGCTTGAAGTCCTTTCCTTTGTTAAAATGCAAATGTTTCTGGAAGAGTGGCACACACAGCGTCTTGTCAGTCATTTAGTTACACATTAATATAAATAAATTCCTCACTTTTTCTGAGAGCAATTTTTATTTATTTATTTACTTGCCTCAGAAAACATGTGTATTTGTCAATTAACCCAGAGAACATTTTGGGAGGCAAACCATAAAAGACTCTTAAATACAGGGGCGCCTGGGTGGCTCAGTCGGTTAGGCGTCCAACTTTGGCTCGGGTCATGATCTTGCAGTCCATGAGTTCAAGCCCCACGTCGGGCTCTGTGCTGACAGTTCAGAGCCTGGAGCCTGCTTTGGATTCTGTGTCTCCCTCTCTCTCTACCCCTCCCCTGCTCACACTCTGTCTCTCTCTCTCAAAAATAAATTAACATTAAAAAAAAGAGAGAGAGAGATTCTCTTAAATACAGAGAAGGAACTGAGGGTTGCTGGAGGGGTGTTGGGTGGGGGAATGGGCTACATGGGTGATGAGCCTTAAGAACGGCACTTGTTGGGATGAGCACTGGGTGTCGTGTAAGTGATGAATCGCTAAATTCTACTCCTGAAACCAATACTACACTGTATGTTAACTAACTCGAATCTAAAAAAAAAAAAGGTAATAATTTGTGCCAGACACAAAAACATTAATGTTATCGTGTGACAAATGTGTTTTGCAGGCAACCAGCTCAAATGAAACCAACAAAATGGAGAACATTTCTTTGCATACAAACATAAATACCTGATATGTACATTGTGCTTTTTGCCCACTGGTCTTTGTATTTTAATTAATTAATTAATTTTTAATGGAAGCATCCTTGACACACAAGGTTATATTACTTTCAGGTACACAACATAGTGATTTGGCAAGTCTACACGTATATTGTGCTCACCAGAAGTGTGACACCACCATTCAACACTATAACAATACCTTTTTTTTTTGAGACAGACAGAGAGAGAGAGAGAGAGAGGGCATGAGCTGGGGAGAGGCAGAGAAACAGAAAGAGAGAGAGAAACCCAAGCAGGTTCTGCACTGTCAGTGCAGAGCCCGATGTAGGGCTCGAACCCACAAACTGGGAGATCATCAGAACCTGAGCTGAAAGCAAGAGTTGGACGCTCAACCAACTGAGCCACCCAGATGCGCCTATGATACTCTTAACTGTATTCCTAATGCCGTACCTTTCATCCCCATGGTCTCCATCATTGGAAGCCTCTGTTCCCCACTTCCCATCAGTCTGTCCTTTTTTTTTTTTTCAATGTTTGTTTATTTTGGGGAGACAGAGAGACAGACAGTGCCAGCTGGGGAGGGGCAGAGAGAGAGGGAGGCACAGAATCCGAAGCAGGCTCCAGGCTCTGAGCTGTCAGCACAGAGCCCGACACGGGTCTGGAACCCACAAACCGTGAGATCATGACCTGAGCCAAAGTCGGACACTTAACCAACCCCTCGCCGGTCTTCTACTCACCTCCCCTCTGGCAACCAGTTTGTTCTATTTATGAGGCTATTTCTGCTTTTTGGTTGTTTGTTCATTTCTTTTGATTTTAATTCTACATATAAGTGAAATCATAGACTATTTGTCCTTCTCTGACTTATTTCAGTTACTACAAAACCTTCTAGGTCCATCTATGTGGTCACAAATGAGAAGATCATTTTGTATGGCTGAGTAATGTTCCTTTATATGTATATGCCACATCTTCCTTATCCATTCATCTGTCAATGGACACTTAGGTTGCTTCTATATCTTGGCTAATAATGCAGCAATGAACACAGGGGTGCATATATCTTTTTGAACTGGTGTTTCTGTTTTCTTTGGGCAGATACCCAGTGGTTGAATTATTGGATTGTAGGGGTTTTTCTATTGCAAAATACTTGAGGAACCCCCATCCTGTTTGCCACAGTGGCTGCACCAATTTACATTCCCACCAACAGTGCATGAGAGTTCCTCTTTGAAAGCAAATTTTGGGTGAGAGAAAGGACAAAGAACAGGCATGCCCTGTCTTCCTGGGATGGAAAGTCTCAGACGGCTACAGAAAAGGGATTCAGGGGGCACCTGGGTGGCTTAGTCAGTTAAGCGTCTGACTTCGGCTTGGGTCATGATATTGTGGTTCATGGGTTCAAGCCCTGCATCAGGCTCTGTGCTGTCAGTGAGGAGCTCGCTTTGGATCCTCTCCACCCCCCCTCAGAAATAAATAAACATTCTTTAAAAGGAAAGAAAGGGGATTCAGGGGATGAGCTAGGGACTTGGACTCACCGCTAGGTCCTCGCGGGTGACAAAGCCCCTCTCCTTGGCACCACAGTCCTGGAAGAAGGCTTGCAATTCGGCAGCCGCCTGGGAGGACCAGGACTCTGGCTCTGGGGCCGCAGCAGCATCCAGGCTATCAGCTGCTTCTCTCATCTGCCGCCGGCGGCTGGAGCCCAGCTTGCGGCCTTTTCGGGAAACTCTCTGTTCACTCTCCATACTGCTTCGGCCTGGGGACAGAAGAATGGTGAGGGGGTACCGGGCTGCCAAACACAGCCACTCTGCTGAAAACCCTCTGGTGGCTCCTGGAGAAAAGACACCATGGCTGATGAAGCTGATTGGACCCCAGCTGGCCTCCCCAACTTCATGACCCATCCCCAACTTCGTGGCCTCCAGCATGAGGCCTTTGCCCTTTCTGTTCCTTCTGCCTGGAATGTTCTTCCCCCAACCTATCTATGTGCCCTCATCTCTTTCAGATGTTTGCTCCTGGAAAGTCTTCTCTAAGGCACCTGGGTGGCTCAGTCGGTTGGAAGTCTGACTCTTGATCTCAGCTCAGGTCTTGGTCTCAGAGTCATGGGTTCAAGCCCCACATTGGGTTCCTTGCTAGGCATGAAGCCTACTTTTAAAAAGAAAGAGGGGCGCCTGGGTGGCTCAGTCAGTTAAGCGTCCGACTTCAGCTCAGGTCATGATCTCACAGTCCGTGAGTTCGAGCCCCGCGTCAGGCTCTGTGCTGACAGCTCAGAGCCTGGAGCCTGCTTCAGATTCTGTGTCTCCCTCTCTGTCTGCCCCTCCCCTGCTCGCTCATGTGCTCTCTCTCTGTCAAAAATAAACATAAAAAAAATAAAAGCGTTGTCCAATTCATTAATTGGGGACCTCCCCACTGTCGCTGAAGGTCTGAGGTCAGTCAGTTGATGAGGATTTTGTCTAGGTGAGACCCCAAGGACAGAAGAGAGGGAGGCTGGAATCTGAAAGGGGTGTAGTCTGAGCCTGCCCTGGGCGGGGAATAAGTCTGGGGCACGTGAAACTGTATGGGGTGGGAGGAGCTTGATGTGCAGAGGCACGCTGCTTTCTGCCGGGCATGGGACTTGGGCCAAGCTCTAAAGGAGGCAGGTGGGATTTAGAAGCCATGAACAGCAATGTGCAAAAGAACTGAACAGCAGGAACAAGAAGGCCCCTCTGGGCTTTCTCTGCTGGGGTAAAAGGTCACAGACAGGCTGAGTGGAGGGGTCAGGGGACTCTGTTTCAGGGATGGGGGGCTTATTCCAGGGGTCCGGAGCCACTGGTCCAGCCTCCCTTTGGGCGTGTTCCCTCGCACGGGTTGCATAGGACTTGAATGAAGCAATTCCCCAGGCTGTGGAGCCCCCCAGACTTTAAAGGAAGTAGAGTCTGTCCCTCAATCTCTCTCCACCCACCCACCCACCCCAGTCTTTCTCTTTCTTCCTGTGTGTTTTGTGTCTCCATCTGTTTCTCTCCAGCTTACTATCTTTGCCTCTCTCGGGGCCTTCCAAATCTGTTTCAGATGCAGTTTTAAGATCATAGATGAAAATCGCAGAGTCAGATCTGAGGCCCTTGCAAAAGCCAATTGTGCACGTCTCTTTCTAGCACAGTGGCTTGGGCTCTGCCACCGGGGGAGTACTTAAGCCATATGAACCAGCAAATGCTACAAGTCAGGGCTCCCCACCCCACAGGACAGTTAGCAGTCTTCTCTGCCAAGAAGACTTCCTTCTGCCCAGACCCTTCCCAAGATCCAGCATATGCTTGAGTGACAAGCATTTACTGAGCACCGACTGAATGCCAGCGCAAGGTAGCAGTCTTGCCACGATGCAGTGTTCCATTCGGTGAATTAGGAAGAGGTGCCCCTCCTCCTGGCAGTCCATCCCACCCTCTTGAATCATAGACATGGAAAAGGAGGCCCAAGAGAGGAAGTGACTTCCAGTCACAGTGCTTTGGAGTCAGACAGACCTCTGCGTCTCCCAGTCCTGCCGCTTGCTAGCAGTGTGACCTAGGGCAAATCGCTTAACATTCCCATGTCTGTTTCCTTCTTTTTCCACCCCCCACCCCCCACCCCGCCGTGTCTGTTTCCTTATTGGAACAAGGGACTGCTGTCTACCCCACAGGGTTGCAGTGAGGATTAGATATGATAATGCAAGTTGAAACACCACCTCCCATTCCCTGGCACAGCCCCCCTCCCTTTCTGGCTTTTTTTTTCTCTTAGCACTTGTCACCTTCTCAGAATAGTCTTTTATTCACTTACTCTGTAAATTCTCCATCTCCTCTTACTGAAATGTAAGCCTCCCATGAGCCGAAAGTATGCTCTTTTGCTTACTGCTGTAACCTAATTACCCAGGGACCCAAACAGTGCCTTGCATACAGCTGGCGCTCAGCAAATACTTGTTGACTACACAGCCCACAATGAAGCCCTCACAGCTGTGCCCAGCACACAGTGACTGCTGGGTGAAGGTGGCATTGACAATAGTGGTGATGATGCAGATGGGGGCAGAATTCCATTTGAGCCTCATAAAAGCCGAGTACCGGACAGATACGATTTCTTCCCACTTGACACGTGAGGAAACCGAGGGAAGGGAGCTCTGAGAAGCAAGAGACCCGCTCGAGCCGTGACGCCAGTAGTGGAACTGGCACAGGATCTACTGTGCTGGTTTGTGTGGGATGGGCTTCCCCCAAGGCCACTTCCTAGAAAGGTCCCTCCTTGGTGGGCCGAAGGGCCCCCTGGGGACCACGGATGCCTGACGCACATGCGTGAGACAAGGGCTTTGGAGCAGGGCCGAGTGGGCAGGCTTTGCCTGTAGGTGTGAGACTTGGAAACTCAAGCCGCACGTGGACTTCCGCTGATGGAGATAACAGGAGGCAGCAAGATAAGACTCTCAGTGGGGAAGCTTCTAGAACCAAAGCCCTGGGGGAAGAGTTTATAACGATACGGGTGCCACATCACTGAGTCTGTCAGGCTCCCGCAAGGAAAGGAAATGAGAATCCTAAAACAAATTCCCTGTGGCCATATCCCAGGATATGGGATGCTCTTGACATCCTTTTCTGGGAGTTTCTGGTCGAACTGCGTCACCGCAGCCCAACAGTTCCCTGGCATTTGGTAAGAAGGCAGCACCTTCTGGACACCTCACCGGCTGCCACTTGGCCACAGCCCCAGCACTCAGTCCTTTCCCCGGAGGGCTTTTCTGAGGCACCACCCCCTGCCTGTCAGGAGGCCCCGGGACAGAAGCACAGCAGGTGCCCGACCACCAGCACCGCCTCAAAGTACGAACACCATCAGTCGCGGATGGCCAACTCTCCCTTCATGGCCTTGTAGCAACCCTAAAAACAGTCCGCGCCCCCTTCGCGGCCAGGAACGACCCCTCAGAGATAGTGGGGTCACACGCACACTCCCTCCTCAGCCAGTTCCCACTCAGCCACCACCGACCCCTCCCTCACGGGTCTCACAGGACATTCCTCACAGGTCTTTGGCGCGGACGAAGGTCCCTGGCCACTCGGAGTCACTCGGGTCAACACCCCTCAGAGTCAGCCAGCGGGGGCACCCCTCCATCCTCTGCCACATCCCCACCGCCATTATCGCCACCTCACACCCGTGACAGTCAGAAGCCCCTCACGACCAGGAACATGCACACACACCCTCAGCCCTACCCCCTTTCCCCACATTCCTCGCCCAAGCAATCATACAAACATGAAAGCCAAACTTGAGGGCAAATGGATCTCGCTCCCAGGCATCTATAGGAACCAGCTCTCCCCACTGGGGGACTGGGTTAGGGGAGCAGGCACCACGAGCTTTGGGTCAGGGAGCAGAGAGCCACGTAAGAAAAATGGGGCGGGGGGCAGGCACCTGAGTGGCTCAGTTGGTTAAGTGTCCGACTTCGGCTCAGGTCATGATCTCAGGGTCCATGGGTTCAAGCCCCGCATCGGGCTCTGTGCTGACCACTCAGAGCCTGGAGCCTGCTTCCGATTCTGTGTCTCCCTCTCTCTCTGCCCCTCCCCTGCTCATGCTCCGTCTCTCTCTCCAAAATAAAGAAACATTAAAAAAAAAAAAAGTAAAAAGAGAAATGGGATAAGCGACAGCTATCCTAGGGCTTCCCCAATTCCATCATTCTCTCACCAAAGGGGCAAGGAACTGGTTCTGCCCTTCACCCCACTTCAATAACTGAAAATAATAGTGATAGTCACAGAACCCAAATGTCCAGGTTGGTGGGTCTGAGAGACCACTGAACGCCTTGCTCTGGTCTACTCCCCCTCTCTCTTCCCCTCACTGACTTGTAGACAAACCAAGGCTCTGAGAAGCCAGGTAACTTGCCCAAGGTCACACAGCCATCTAAGGTAGGCAATCTATCCCAGTCCCCTGCTCAAGGGCCCTCATTAGACCATGCAGAAAGTTCCCAATTCTCGAGAACAGAGGGCTCAGATCTCTGCACCCTCGTCATAGGAGCCAGATGGGGACCACTGCTCCCTCTCCCCCCCCCCACCCCTCCAAAAGAAAAGAAGCATTGCAACTCCAGTGGCTCCCACCTCTTAAAGGCTCCCAGTCGGGCACCCAGTGCTGGCCTCCCGGACCTGGTGACGAGGCAACCACTGCCCCCAGGAGCCCACGAGCTCTGGAACTGTTAACAGTCTTGTCTCTTGCTTAATCGTCCTTTCCGTTACCCAGCAAGCCAATCTCCTGTGTTATCTACAGGACTTCCTGTAGCAGCGAGTACTGGCTGTCCTTTCATAATCTGGCTTGATACTCCCCAGGCCCCTCTCTCTAGAAGCTTAGAACTGTAGACCGCTGGAACTGGAGGGGAGGTCCCTCTAAGCAGAGGCTCTGAAGGGTAAGGTGGGCTGTTCAGGGTCACCCAGCTCTCAGTGGCAAAGCCAGGACTCGGACCCAAGTCTCTGGTTGCCAGGGTGATGCTATGCCTTGGAGTGTTGACGGGGCACATTATGGCTAAAGCTGGTATACAGACTGCCCCGGGGTACCTGTACACCGTGACTCAGTGTCTGCAAGTACTGGGGGAGGCTTACATTCAAATCATCTTTTAGAGAATAGTCTAACTTAGCACTAAAATGTATTGTAGAGCTACAACCATCAGAAGAGAGTGGTACTTGAGCATGAATATACAGGGATGGATCAATGGAACAGAATAGACAGGAATAGACTCAAATGCATACGGGAATTTCATGTATGTTACAAGTGGCATTTCAAATCAGTGGATAAAAGTTTATTCAAGAGGTGCCGGGGCGGCTCAGCCAGTTGAGCGTCTGATTTTGGCTCAGGTGGTGATCTCACAGTTCCTGAGTTTGAGCCCTACATTGAGCTCACTGCTGTCAGCACAGAGCCTGCTTCAGATCCTCTGTCCCTGTCTCTCTCTCTGTCCCTCCCCCACTCACACACTCTCTCTCAAAAATAAACATTTTTTTAAAAAATATTTTTAAAAAGATGGTTTACTCAAAAAACCATTCAGAGAATGGACTGGCTATCTGCAAAAAGCAAAGTTGGGGCTCTAAGATAATTCCAGATGGGGACACCTGGCTGGTTCAGTCGGTAGAGCATGCAACTCTTGATCTTGGGGTTCAGTTCGAGCCCCAAGTTGGGTGTAGAGATTGCTTAAAATTAAATAAAAACTAGGAGCGCCTGGGTGGCTAAGTTAAGCGTCTGACTCTTGATATCGACTCATGATCTCACAGTTTGTGAGTTCGAGCCCCGCATTGGGCTTTGCATTGTCAGTCTCTCCCTCTCTCTGCCCCTCCCCTGCTCATGCTCTTTCTCTCTCTCAAAATAAATAAATAAACGTTTAAAAATAAAGAAATAAATTAAATCCTTTAAAAAGAATAAAATAAAATAGTTCCAGATGGTATAAGTTCAAGCAATAAAAACCCATAAAATTATTTGGGATAGGTTTCAAAGTAATGGAGGGGTGGAAGGATGGGTGGGGCACAGATGAACTAAGGCCCTGGCCCTGTTCTGATTACTGTTGAAGTTGGCGAGGGCACCACTGATTCATTCTATTCTCTCTACTCTTGTGTATGTTTCAACAGATGCTGTAAGAAATCATGGGATGGGTTTTTAAATAATCCTGGAGCAGGTAAGGCCATTCCAGGTTTATCACAAAGTGTTTGAAGCCATAAAAGATTGACACATATGATGAAATAGAAATTTTAGAATAAAAAATAAACGTCTGAATGGCAAAAAAAATAATAATAATTAACCACTGACAAGTCAAAAAGCAAACAGACTGTGAAGAAATAGTCACATGTCACAGAAAATAAGCTCATTTCCTTCTTAGATCATGAATTCCTATAGAGAAATTGGGACCATCAATAAATAGAGAAATCAGGACCATCAATAAATAGACAGTTCATGGGGGATAAAAAAATACCAATGGCTTTTCAACATGTGAAAAATATTTATTTTCACTTGTAATAAAAGAAATACAGGGGCGCCTGTGTGGCTGTTGGTTAAGCATCTGACTTCGGCTCAGGTCATGATCTCACAGTTCATGAGTTTAAGCTCCTAGTCAGGCTCTGTGCTGACAGCTCAGCTTCAGATTTTGTGTCTCCCTCTCTGCACTTCCTATCTCTCTCTCAAAAATAAGTAAACATCTTTAAAAATTAAAAAGTAAAATAAAATAAGCACAAAATAAAACTGCAACATAATATTTTAAGTTCTCCAATTGGCAAAGCAAAAAAAAAAAAATTTGAGTGGCGCCTGGGTGGCTCAGTCTGTTGGGTGTCCAACTTCACCACAGGTCATGATCTCAGTTCATGGGTTCGAGCCCCATGTCAGTTTGTACTGACGGCTCAGAGCGTGGAGCCTGCTTTGGATTCTTCTCCCTCTCTCTCTGCCCCTCCCCTGCTCATACTCTGTCTGTCTCCCTCAAAAATAAGTAAATATTTAAAAAAATTTTTTTTTAATTGATAGCGTGCTGTGTTATAAAGGACACAGGAAAACATTTTCACACGTTGTAAGGAAGAACTGAATGAATAAACTGACACAGCTTTCCTGAAAAGCCATGTGGTGATATCTGTCAACATTAAAAAGGAAAGAGCTTTTTGCTCGGCAATTTCACTTCTAGTCATTTGTCCTATAGGTGACGCGCAAAATGACGATATAGAAAGATTTCACTACCACATTGTCTATAGCAGCAAAGGACTGGAAACAACCTAAATTTCCATCAACAGGGAACTGATTAAAGCTCAAATATGTCCATGTAGGGCCTCTAGGCAGCTGTGAAGAAAATGAAAAGGATACAGGTGGGCCAGCGTGAAGACTTTCAAAATATATTGTTGAATAAAACCAGCAAGGTGCAGAGTGGTGAGTCTAGTACGCTTTGCATGAAGAACAAGTGTGTGGATGAAATGTATGCCCTGTAAATACACATGCATTCCTATACGGCTGTAAATATGCCAAATATTTCTGATAGAATATACAAGAAACTGGTAACAGTTGGGCTGGAGAAAAGTGTTGGGATGGAGAAGGAGGGAAATTTATGTTTCACTGGTTATTTTGTACCATCTTGATATGTTGCCCACTCAAAAATAAATTTAAGGGGTGCCTGGGTGGCTCAGTTGGTTAAGTGTCCTACTCTTGATTTCGGCTCAGGTCACGATCTCATAGTTGCTGGAATCGAGCCCCGTGTTGGGCTCTGCACTGATAACACGGAGCCTACTTGAGATTCTCTCTCTCCCTCTGTCTCTCTCAAAATAAGTAAATAAACATTAAAAAAAGAAAAGAAAAGAAAAAGAATAATTTGTACATATTCAGAGAGAGAGTGATGTGGGAAACGTGGAAAAACGTTAAAATTTAGGAACTGTTGGTGAAAAGTATTACTTTACTATTTTTGCAATTTTTCTGTGTCTGAAATTATTTCAAAACAAAAGGTTTTGAAATTTAATAAATGTAATTTCTAAATAAACTGATATTCTCACAATGAACCATCCTTTTTACCCCATTTTTACAGCTGAGGAAATTGGTACCCAGAGAGTTTCTATAGCTTTATTGAACTAAATAAGGCATTCATTTTTTTAATTCAAAAATATTTATTGAGCACCTAATATGTGCCAGACACTATCCTAGGGACTGAGGACACAAAACTGAAAGGAAAAAAAAAAAAAACATATGTAATAAGTGCTTACAAAGAAAATAAAGCAAAGTGAATGGTGGGAAGTGAATTTTAGATGGGGTGGCTGGGGGAGGCCTGGATGAAGAGGTGATGTTGGAATAGAGCTTACAAATAAGAAGATATGGAAAAAGAGTGTTCAGGAGAGGGAACAGTGAGTGCAAAGGCCCTGAGGCAGGAACATGCTTTGTGTACATGAGGAACAGTGATAGAGAGAAGGTAATAGAGGGAAGAGTGGAGAAGACGAGGTCAGAAGGAACAGACAAGAGGACCTGTAGGCCACATAAAGACCTGGGTTCTAACCGTAAGTGAGGTGGAAGCCATTTGGAGGTTTTACAATGATCCCTCTGGCTGCCTTCATTGTGGATAATAGACTGTGCTACTTCAGGGCAGGAGCAGGGAGACCAGTGAGGAGGCTGTTAGGATAATTCACACAAGAAGTAACGATTTGGACCAGGAGGGCAGCCGTGGAGGTGATGGCAAGAGGATTCTGGATGTATTTTTTTAAAATATTCTCAGGGCGCCTGGGTGGCGCAGTCGGTTAAGCGTCCGACTTCAGCCAGGTCACGATCTCGCGGTCCGTGAGTTCGAGCCCTGCGTCGGGCTCTGGGCTGATGGCTCAGAGCCTGGAGCCTGTTTCCGATTCTGTGTCTCCTTCTCTCTCTGCCCCTCCCCCGTTCATGCTCTGTCTCTCTCTGTCCCAAAAATAAATAAACGTTGAAAAAAAATAAAATAAAATATTCTCTTAAGTTTATTTATTTATTTTGAGAGAGAGAGCAAGCGGGGGAGGGGCAGAGAGAGAGAGAGAGAGAGAGAGACAGGGAGAATCCCAAGCAGGCTCTGTACTGTCAGTGTGGAGCCCCATGCATGGCTGAAATTCACAAACCGTGAGATCAAGACCTGAGCTGAAACCAAGGGTTGGACGCTTAACAGACTGAGACACCCAGGCGCCCCTGATGCATTTTGAAAGTAGAGCTAACTTCGTTTGCTGCTGGTAGAGCAACTGTAACAAATCCAAGACTTTTCAGCAGTGAGGGCTCTCTCCACTTCCCTGGGAACAGAGTGAGGTTCGATTTTTAAGACCCAGCCCCCAGGATGTCAAAGCATCCTCAGTTCATTTGCCCCCCATCCCCACGACCCACCTCCCAACCATGGAAATTAAAGGGGCACGGAGGAGGCAGGGGTGGTCCCAGTCCTCCCCAATGGAGCCAGAGTGGTCAGAGCTCAGCCTGGCTGCCCTCTGCTGCAGCCCCAGGGGAGAGAATCTGCCGTGAGCCAGCTGGCAGGAGGCCGGAGCCAAGTGCTCAGAAAAAAAAAAGATCCAGGCCTTTTTGGAAGCAGCGGAGTTAATTTTAAAATATGGTGTCGCTGGACTTAAAAACACTGAGCTCAGAAACTGAATTTTACAGAAACTGAATGAATGAACAAGGATCCCAGACAGTGAGACCGTTTTATCAATGGGAAAGTTTCACACTCACTCTTTTTCAATTCCCCGGAGATGCTTGCATTCACTTGACAGTTTAGGAAACCCTGAGGCAAAAGACTCTCTGTCCTGAGGTACAGTGTCCAGACCTGGCTGGCTCCAAGCTGTCTCTAGATGGAGCTCAGGCCGGCTGGTGGGAAACCAGGGCCAGGGAGCTTGGTTCAAATTTGCATTTACATAGCACGCCTTGCAAATGACTGAGAAACCTCAGAGGGGGAAGGGGGGGGTTGGAGACAGGTGCCCGCAAGCCTCCTCAGCGTCTTCATGATGGTAGTGGCCCTGGGCGAGGCACTTCCCCTTGCTCGTGTATGGAACAAGCAGGCAATGTGACCTGGGTCATCAGCATGAATATCCTGGCTCCCCACCTCTTCCTAGAGGGGTGGCCTCAGGCAAGTGGCTTAAGGGCTTATTGCCTCAGTTTCTCATCTGTAAAACAGAGGTAGTAATAGCACCCCGTTCATAGGTTTGTTGCAAGGATTAAATGCTATAAACCGCATAAAGCATTTAGAACCACGGCAGGCAGATGATCATCAATGCTGGCCGTTGTTATATTTGTGACTTAAAAGGAGACTGGGACGCCAGGGTGGCTCAGTCGGTCGGGCGTCCGACTTTGGCTCAGGTCGTGATCTCACTGCCCCTGAGTTCCAGCCCCATGCTGGGCTGTGCTGACAGCTCAGAGCCTGAAGCCTACTTCTGATTCTGTCTGTCTGTCTGTCTCTCTCTCTGCTCCTCCCCTGCTCATGCTGTCTCTCTCTCTCTCTCAAATATAAATAAAAAAAAAAAAAAAAAAAAAAAGGAGACTGAGAGAATCTCCGACTTCTCTATCCTGTCAATTAGCAGATGGCCATGTTCAAATGCCAGACTGATTGTCAAGTGATGAGGGCAGCCACCTGGGAGTGGGGTAGGCGGAGAACTGGGTGTGAGAGATGAACGCTGGGGTCAGGAAGGAAATTCAAGCCACAGGGAATAATTCATTCATTCAACGAATATTTATTGAGCACCTACTGTGTGCTGGGCACTCCTTCGGTGCTGACACATGGCAGCAAATGAAACAGGCAAAGACCTACCCTCACGGAGCTCACATTTCTGTGGGCTGGCGGGAGAGGGTAAAGCCGCAGTGACTTTTGCCAGCATGTTTATCTGGGCACTAGGCTGGCTGAAGGGAAGTTACGGAAGCCAAAGCTGATGCCCCCCCAGCCCCCGTCCCTGTCCCACAGGCCCACACCTCTGTTCGCCTGAAACATGGGTTCCTGGTGGTGATGCAGCTTCTCACTTCAAATGTTCCCATTCTTCCGATTTCCTCCGGCATCATGGGAAGTTGTTTCACCCATGAGAGGAGGAACCCAAACTTGCCCCCTAGAAGGAAGCCCTCAATCAGCGACAGGCGTGGATACATTTAGCAGTTGGCAGAACATGCACTGGTTAGTTTCCTTATCTATGGACTAAGAGCCATTAATGGAAAGAAGGACTGAATGGAAGTCTCTTAAGTTATCCCCCTAGTCAAGACAGTGAATCGGAAGCAACGCCGCTTGCCAGGTGGCAGTGCAGAGATCGGTGCTCCTTTCAAAGGCCTGCAGGAAGCAAGGTGGTTCCCATCATATCCCCATTCCATCCACCCCATACTGCTCCTATAATAACCAAACGAAGCATGGCAGTTGATGGTTATCCACGTCGTTGCCCTAATTGCAGGCATCATATCAGATATGGTATCTTTGCTAGAATAGTCTACACAGCCTCTGACTGTAAGAAGCTAACAATATGGCCAGCGCATTCTCTCTGATCCGTTTCAGGAAAAGGGATAAGAAATGGGGCATATTCACGTTCTTTACAAGAATTCAGAGACGTGTCATGTTCTGTTTTAAGTGGTCAAATGAACTGGGACGTGCTGGGACGTTCCCTCTATAGGAAAAGACAAGTACTGAGGACATGCTCCCCCTCAAAAGAGGCATAGCTTTAGCGAGCCAAGGTGGACTTCGGAGGCCATATACTAATGCTCTGGCCCTTGGGGCGCCTGGGTGGCTCAGTCGGTTAAGTGGCTGACTTCGGCTCAGGTCATGATCTCGCGGTCCGTGAGTTCGAGCCCCGCGTCGGGCTCTGTGCTGACAGCTCAGAGCCTGGAGCCTGTTTCAGATTCTGTGTCGCCCTCTCTCTGACCCTCCCCTGTTCATGCTCTGTCTCTCCCTGTCTCAAAAATAAATAAAACATTAAAAAAAAAAAAAAAAAAACCTAATGCTCTGGCCCATTTACCAGATGGCATGGGGAGCTGCCACGTTTGAGTGGAGTCCAGAACCAAAGAGGGCTCTGTGACAGGTCCATGCTATAGGACAAGCACTTGGGACATACGACCTTGTGTGTCCCATGGTACTAGAAATATCCGTGGCAGATAAGTAGACAGTGTGAAGTCTCTGAAAAGTCCCAGTGGGAGAGCCCTACCTCAGACTCCTAGGGTTCTAGAGCAAAGCCATGTCCCATACAGCAGAGAATTATCCCGTATCTGAAAAGTGGTTTTTGGCTAAATTGCAGAATCAGGAGCAAATAAAGGTCATCGTTTTAAGCCACTAAGTCTTGGAGTGGTTAGCTATGAACAGATCATCAGAAACGTGCACATAAAGTACTTTGTTCTTTTTAACGTTGCATAATACTCCACTCTAGAAAGATACCACAATTTACACATCCGTTCTTGTTGTGGACATTTGGGTTGTTCCCAGCTTGGGTCTGTCAAGAATAACGCTGCCATGAACGTGCCTTCTGGTGGAAATATGTACTGATTTCTCGTGAGAACAAACAGGAAGGGGAGTCTCGAGTCATGGGGTGGGCACGAGGGGAGCCATTTTCAGAAGGTATTGCCTGTTTTCTAAAGTAGTTGAAATATTTCATACTTCTGCCAGCCAGGTTTGACTTCCGGTTGTTCCCGACCCTTGCCCTCGCTTGGCATTGTCTTTTTCACGTTAGTCATTCTGGTCGATGCACAGTGTTATCTTATTGTGGTTTTAATGTGCATTTCCGCCATGAGTAATGAGGTGCAGTTCTCTGGTGAGTAACATATCCCTTACTAAGAAAGACCACACAAGGAACCAAAATATTGACCGTGGCGATCTTTGCAGAGGTGTGATGTTTACTGTGGTTGTTTTGTTGTCGTCTTTTTTGGCTCATGGTCTGTTTGTTAAGCCTCTGCGTTTTTTTTTAACTTTAAATGCTTAATTGTTAAAATTGTGGAAACAACCGAAAGAACTTCTGCCTACTCATTCTTACAAATGACAAGGCGTATGGGCCACAATGGTAATATTACAAGTAAAATCACCAAGAAACATTTATTGAGCACCTGCTGTATACCCAGCACTGAGGAAGGGGCAATGAAGGGCACAGAGCAGTATAGGACTTGTTCCCTGCCCTTCAGAGGCTAACAGTCTAGGTGGAGACAGGAGGAGCCAGGAGAAAACAGTCCAGGCCAGCACGTTACAGGAACGTAAGATGTTTGGGGTCAGACCCACGAAGTGCTTCGATGCCTCCAGGGGCTCAATGCTCAGTGCTGGGAAAGACAATAACTCCCAACTCCCAGGGCCGCATTAGCCCACTTAGCATACCCTAACCACAGCCTCTACCCTACCATCTTAAAACATCTGACTCCTTGTTCAGCTGCTATCAAAGTGCAATGAAATGGGGGAGGGTGGGGCAGTGGGGAAGGTCCTTGGAGGGGCTCCAGGGGCTGGTGTCACGCTCTTCCTCCTCGAAAACTCTGCTCCCCGAAACATACCCCTGACAGAGGGATCCCCGCTCAAGAAGGCCGGTCCAACCACCAGAACCTCTGCCCCAGAAGGTAAGAGGAGGAGGCGGCCACTGCTTGAGCTGCCTGAGGTAGAACTGGGGACCCCTACTTTCAGCATACCCCTTCCCTCCCAGTCCACTAAGCTGGGGGGACAGGCACCCCAGAGCTGCCACCTAGGGCCGAGAGGGTACTAGAGGGAAAGGGTATGGGGGAGGGGAGCGGAGCAGAGAGGGACTTGAAAGCCCAGCTGGAAAAGAGGGGCGTCTGGGGCTCCTAGAAAAGTGCAGGGGAGGCCAAACATTGAGACTGGCTTCCCTGTGGGTGGCAGACGGGGTGAGAGGAGGTGGGGTGGTTTGCTACAGGACCCTACCTTCGCCCGTGCCTTCACAGAGCAGGGCGGGGCATCAGGGGCCAGGAAAGTGCCACGTTCCCAGCCGTGTTCCAGGCTGTGCCCACTTCAAGGTCACACTGCCCGACCTCAGAGAAGGGGAGGGGCCTCCAAAGTGTTGATGATGCCCCCACCCTGCTGGGCCCCCTTCAAAGTGCTATCTGTGTACTTCTCAAATGATAAAGAATCCAGGTTTGAGAATGCAGGAAAGGGGCAGAAATTTCATAACCCCCATGAGGTGGTGAGCTGAAGGAGCCAGGCCCCTCCAGGGAGCACCACCCAGAAGGTGAGGGTCACGCCAGCTCCACCTTACCTCTGGGAGAGCAGAAATGGGGAGCACAGGATGAAGACGTCTTAAATAATAGTTCGCATAATAAAAATACCTAGCGCTCTAATAAACCTATCATTCCGCTGTCTAATGGTTTTTTAAATAATTGGAAATGCCAAAGGCTGGGGGGGGGGGGGGAGCGGGGGGAAGGGTGGTGGCAAGCAGGATATGTACATGAGGAGGAGTTTAAATTAAAACACAAATAATAATTAAGACGCACAAACTGAAGGACTAAAGGCAAAGGTGTAGAAGAGGCCTGTGGGGGCAGTGGGGGGGGGGGGGCGGTGGGCCTCATTTCTAGGAGCTTGAGGCTTCCAGGGGGCAGATTAGGGCTTCCTCTTGGAGAAGATCAGCCGGCGTTTGGAGTGATAGAAATCTGGGAAGAGAGAACAGAAGTCAGCCAGGCCAGGAGGAAGAGGGCCCAACAGAGCCATCCATCCAAAACCCACAGCAGAGGGGGCAGGCCCTCTTCCCCAGGGCCAAAGGGACACATTGCCAAGTACAGGGTAAAACTCTGGCAACTCCCACTCCGTCTCCCACGGCACCGTTATACCAGGCATCCCACCACACTTCCCAGACAGGACTGATTATAACCAGACCCACATCCGTGGGCCTGCTCCAAGCCAAGCTGCCCACCACTACTGTGGTGGCCCTGTGTAGCTAAACAAACTAGAATCAAATAAAATGCAAAATTCGGTTCCTCAGTCACACCAGCCACATGTCAAATGCTCAATGGCTACATTGCGCCTAGTGGCACTGGACATTTGCATCACTGCACAGTTCTATTGAACCACACTGCTATAGGAATGCAATTAGAGAACCCATGAGAAGTGTTCTGCCCATGATGGGGCCATATACACGTGAGCCACTATCTTCAGTATTGTTAGTTCTGCACCAGCTGTAAATTTCCCGTGGCATTCTTGACTGCATCGCCCTGAACCTCGGTTTCCTCACATATAAAATGAAGTTGACCATTTGTGTAGTGCTCTGAGGACTGAATGGAAGTGTGTGTGTGTGTGTGTGTGTGTGTGTGTGTGTGTGTGATGGGGAAGGTGAGTTAGATCTGGATAGGGCAGCCGGAAAATTACTGTCATTAGTTTTCTCTCCACTGCAAATTCACTGTGGGACCATAGGCAAACCACCCTACCTCTCCGAGCCTTATTTCCACTCCTATAAAAGAGTGGCAAGAATGTTATATGGAACAGGACTGCTTTAAGGACTAAATGAAACCTACCTTAGAAATTCACCTTAGCAAAGGGCCTGACATACAATAAATGTTCCCAGTAGATGTTAGTGAGTTGGTCATGGCTGTATACCTGCCATGGGACCTCAGGAAAGTTGCTTTGTGTCTCTCTGGGCTTGCTTTCCCTACGGCCTAATGAGCAAACTGGACCAGACAGGTCCCTTGCAGGACCAGACACGGTCCCTCGCACCACAGATTCTGAGAGTCTTGATTCCTTCTAGTGTCCTTCCCTGCGTCTATCCTCACCTGTCATGCTGGTCTGCCGCCGTTTTCGGCCCTGAGAGGTGCCAGGTGCACCCGGAGACGCCTCGGGCCGCTCAGGGGAGTGAGGCATGAGAGTGCAGGACAGGGACAGGTCCAGGTGGTCCTCCCGAGCTGTCCCCGGCAGCAGGGCAGACGAGGTGCTGGGCCGCTTGCCCCCTCCCAGGTCATCCCGGCCCCCCCGGGGCCCTGCAGGCAGGTAGAGCTTGGGCAGGCCCAGGCCCCACACACGCTCCCAGGCAAAGTCGCCCTCCAGCGGTGTCTCGGTGACAAAGTCGAAGTTCCATCGCTCCCGGGCCTCCTGCACGCAGCCTGCCATTAACGCGTCACAGTCTCGGCGCAGCTGCTCGCTGTCCACTGGGCCGAAGAGGCGGCGGCAGGCCTTGCTGCCATGTGGGATCTGGTGGGCATCCCGGGACGGCTCCGACATGGCACCTGCAGCCGAGACACAAGTAAGGCCCTGGTCACTCAGGAAATTGGTCCCTACCTTACCAGGCTGTGCTGGGCTCAGATGAAGTCTTCCTCCTAGAACATGGGGTCTCTCTGGCTCCTTCCAGCTGGTTTGCCACCATCGCCTTCCCACAGGCCGTCCCCAGTCCCCAACCAACAGCCACCGGGTGGGGGCAGAGCTGGGTTAACCTGGTACCCCAAGGTCACTGGAGGAGGGAGCAGCTGAAGGACAAACTTGTGTTGACAAAGACAAGTTTATTGCAATAGCAGGGATCAGAGTCCTGTTTACCGCCAGGCTTTATCAACTAAAATCAATTTGTTGTCCCCCCAAGGTGTCCCTCATGGGTGCGAATGCCCCAAGTACGTGTGAATTGCCAGAGTCCAGTAGTTTCCCAACCCCAGCCCTGGCCAAGAGGTCAGGTAGCAAACGAAAGGGCCGTGATCGTATAGCGGTTAGAACTCTGCGTTGTGAAAGGACAGGCTGACAGCTTCTCTGGCCTCCTGAGCCCCTTTACCCAGATGCCCATGTGGGATAATCCTGTTCTGAAACAAAAGTACCCTGGCCCCTGGGATAAAAAACACCTAGGATCCAGTCCTAGCTTTGCTGCCTACTACCTAAATTTTAAAGTCACTTAAAGGGGTGCCTGGTGGCTCGGTCGGTTAGATGTCTGACTCTTGGTTTTGGTTCAGGTCATGATCTTGCGGTTTTGTGAGTTTGAGCCCCACATCGGGCTCTGTGCTGGCAGTGAGGAGCCTGCTTTGGATGCTCTCTCTCCTTCTCTCTGCCCCTCCCCCACTCATGCTGTCTCTGTCTCTCTCAAAAATAAACTTTAAGTAAATAAATAAACAAATAAATAGTCACCGAAATTTTTTTTTTAATTTAAAAATCGTAAAAAGGGGCACCTCGGTAGCTCAGTCTGTTAAGCATCCGACTTTAGCTCAGGTCATGACCTCGCGATTTGTGAACTCGAGCCTCGAGTCGGGCTCTGTGCTGACAGCTCAGAGCCTGGAACCTGCTTCGGATTCTGTATCTCCCTCTCTTTCTCTGCCCCTCCCCCGCACGTGATGCGTGCCTTTCTCTCTCTCTCAAAAATAAATAAACATTAACAAAAATTTTTTAATTAAAAAATTTTTTTTTAAATTGTAAAAATAAAATGTCACTTAATATCTCTGGGCCTCAGTTTTCTCATCTATAAAATGGAACTGTGGAAGCATCCTCAAGCAATAATAGGTCAGGGAGTCCCTTCAGGCAAGGCAGATGGAACAGAGTTGAGAGGCTGGCTCTTGTGGTTAAGAGTGTGGGCTCTGGAGCCAGACTGCCTGGGTTGGAATCCAGGCTCTGCTGGGTGACCCTAGACAAATGGCTTAACTTCTCTGGGCTCTATTTTTTCTCATCTGTAAAATGGAGACAGTATTAGTGAATGTCTCAGAGGACAGATGTGAGGATTAACTGAGTTAATGTAGGTAACATGCTGGGAAAAGCACCTGGTAGACAGAAGTGCTTGGAAAACAGAAGTGTTATTATTTTGCTCTCGGTGTTCAGTTCTGGCTGAGCCTTCTCCACATCACTCCCCGGGCCACCACCTCCTTCAGACAGCAGCTGACAGGTGCTGTGTGCTCAGGGCCTTTCCCAAGGATGTCATCAAGCTGGAGGCCTGGGGGTGAGGAGAGGCTGGGCAGGGCAGGACAATGATTGCTCCCAGGCTGAGCCACATCCTGCCAGGCACATCAGGTGATCTGGAGTCTAGACAGCCTGGAAGCCCCTGCCCCATGTTGGCTACATCCAAGGAACTCGTTTTGCAGGCAAGAAAAATGAGAGGTGGCCGGTCTACCCGGTTCCTCTCCTCCCACTTCAGAAGAGGGAAAACCAAGGTTGAGTTTGCTCATGACGAAGAGCTGGCACCCACCTGCTCTGCTCTGGCCTGACTCCAGGGCTGAGTGGCTGTGCAACCTTGGCAGGGACTGGGTTTTCCCGAGGACAAGTCCTGCTTCGCAGGCTCTGAGTGACCTCCTCGGGCAGGAAGACCTGGACCCCCGCCACACCTACCCCTCCCCACCCCACCTCTCAGAGCTGATGGGGGAGGAGAGGCACCAGGTGACCTCAGACCAAATTTAAAGACCAAGAGTTTGAAGAGATATGAGGCTTGCCCCCAAACCAGAAAACTGAAAAGGCCAAGAGCCACTGCCCCATAGAGGGGTTACCCAGTGCAGTATGTTTGCTCTCTCTCTTTTTTTTTTTTTTTTTAACATAATAAGTAACGAAGGCTCAAAGAAATTAAGTAACTTGCCCAAGACCACACAACTCACAAGTGGCAGAGCCAGGATTTGAACCCAAGCCTGTTTGCCCTGCGTTCTGCGCTCTGATGTTCATCCTTACTCTTCTAGTTTTGTATTATTAACTACAGTCCCAGCAGAATCATTTGGGGAACTTTTTTAAAAATATTTTTTTTAGGTTTGAGAAAGAGAAAGAGAGAGCACAAGTGAGGGAAGGGCAAAGAGAGAGGGAGATGCAGAATCCAGACACAGAATCCGAAGCAGGCTCCAGGCTTTGAGCTGTCAGCACAGACCGAAGCGGGGCTGGAGCCCATCGACTGTGAGATCATGACCTGACCCGAAGTTGGGCGCTTAACTGAGCCAACCAGGCACCCCACTTGGGGAGCTTTTTACAAATACAGATCCAGGGGCACCTGGGTGGCTCAGCCAGCTGAGTACTGCACTCTTGATTTTTGGCTCAGGTCATGATCTCACAGTCATGAGATGGATCCCCACTGGGGCCTCTGCGATGGGTATGGACCCTGCTTGAGATTCTCTCCCTCTGGCCTTCCCCCACTCACACTCTCTCTCAAGGAAGAAAAAAAAAAGAATAAAAAAAAACAGGGTTGTTTGGGTGGCTCGGTCAAAACAGCCACTGACTCTTGATTTTGGCTCAGGTCGTGATCCCAGGGTGGGGATAGAGCCCCTGCTTCAGGCTCTGCCCTTAGTGTGGAGCCTACTTGGTTAGGATTCCCTCTTTACTCTGCCCCTCCCCTGCTTGCGCGCGCCCGCGCGCTCTCTCTCTCTCTCTCTCTAAAAAAACAAAACAACAACAAAAACAAAAAAAACCATATTGATAGGTCCCTCTCTCCCCAGATTAATTAACTCAAATTAAGGGGGATTTAAGCAGGTGTTTGGCAGTTCCCCAGATGGGCACTCTTGGGGTGCCATTCAAGAGGGGATACACAGGATGGCCGAAATGGACATTCTGGGTCTCAGTGCCTCATTGGCACAAGGAGGAGGCGCCTGCCTAAGATTTCATCAAGACGCTGGATATTCCCTGGCTTCCAGGAGCTGGGACCAGAATCCTTTCTCCTAACACCCCAGCCCATATGGCTCCCATAGGCTCCGCATCAAAATCTGATCTCACTACCATTATCATAACTCCCAGCTCAGGGAAAGCTGAGAAACACAAACCCTTGTTTTACAAACAAGTAACTGAGAAGAGCTTCCTTTGTTGGCCTTCGTGCCTTAGACATCAACCAATTTTAATTCCGAAGTAAACAGTAAGGACTCATTACACACTGTTGAACCAATGGCGTACTCTTTTTAAGGGGCGTTGGCAGAAGCGGCGAGCGATCTCTGCGCAGGCGAAGCGAGCGGGAAGGAAAGGCGGGTGAAACCGCATTCCGCGGGAAGGCGTGTTTGCTATTCGCGCCGGGGCCGGAAGGGGGCGCTGGTCGCCAGGAAATCAGGCGCAGGGTCGGAGGTGCGTGGGCAGAGCCTTGGACAGCAGCAGGGAGTTGTGATGAGTCAGTTTCCTGCAAAGCTCTCCCCACCCGCCAAAACTTCGCTTCCACTCGGGCTGCGCGTCACCCTCTGGAGGTGGCGGGGGGTGGGGACTAGGAGGAGAACCAGGGGCCGCAAACACGTCACGCTGAGCCAGCCAGGCTTCCGAAAGCCCCGCCACTGTTGGGAAACCGCGCGCTCCTCTGTGACACACACACACACACACACACACACACACACACACAGCACGCACAGGCGCGCAGAGGTTTGGGCCCTCCACCTTATCTCCACGCCCAAAGCACGGGATGAGTCAGATCCCTGGAAAATAAAAATAGACGAAAGCAAGGAAAACAAAACCGCTCGAAAGTCCTCCTCGAAACGCGACGTGGAGGGAGGGGAGGGGGGAGCTGCCTTGGCGCCCTAAAGTGCCAAACCCTAGTAAATCCAAGATTCTTGTCCGAACTAGAAGGGCACCAGGGTCCCCAGAGGGCCCCCGACAGGACGGATGCACTGTGGCCCGCGCAGGGTGGCGGCGTTCGAAGGACGACTCGTCGTCCCCCGGCTCCGCTCAGACCTGTCGCCCTTGGAGAGGGCAGTTTGGTGGGGGGCGCCGGGAGCCCCTGGATGCTGCTGACAGAGTCCCGGAGCAGCGTCGCGCCCCCCCCCCGAAGTCCCACCCTCCGATTGTGACCCCTCCCCGTCCCCCCCTTCCCGGACGAGGGCTGCACGCCCCGCCGCCCCGCTGCGCAGGGCTGCGCTCCCTCCGCGGAGTCCCGCAACCCGAGTCGCGGGCAAGCTGGGCCGGGGTTCGGCGGGCGCGATGGAATAGAGGTGTGTCCGACTCCTGCTCTTCTCAAACCGACTGGCTGGCTTGGGCCCACCCCGCGCGGGGCCACCGCTCCGCGTCCTCGAGGGCGCGCTGCGAGGCGGGGACCGCACAACCAGTCCTGGACCTCCTGGCGTCCCCGGCTTCCCTGAGAACACTTCGTGCCAGCCAAATAGGTCACTGTGCTGATGGAGGGGGTGGGGTGGGGGGTCAGAGACCGCCGAGGGCCGGGAAGCTGACTTCTGGGGCGCCACTGTCCCCCACCAGCCCGGGCGGGGCTCTGACCTCACCCGGTTCGTTTCCCGGGGTCTCCTTGTCACCATGAGTCACCTCCTCGATTGCCCTGAAGGGACGTGTACCAACACTTTCCCAAGGACCAGGGACACAGCCCGCGCTGACCTCAGCGCCCAGCGGTGGCGGACACGGAGGCGTCGGGAACCTAGACCTCGGGGCGGGGAGACGGCACCTAGTGGACCCGGGAGCTGCCCCGGAGCGGATCGCTGATGAACCTGCTCGGCTCCGCGTTCCCCGCCCCTCCCGGAGCTTGGCGCTCAGGGGCTCCAGCCGCTCGCCGCTAGCGCTAACGGCGCCAGGGGTCCGCGGCGCCCGGGTGCCCGCCTCTCCTCCACCCTGCTTTGTTTCAAAGGGACGGGAGCACGGCTGGGATCGATCCCTCCATCTCCTGCCCTCCCTCCGCCCGGAGTCTCCGCCAAACTCGGCCTCCGTCACACGGGCACTTACGGAGACACCCGTGGGAGCAAACCCCAGACCCGCGCACCGACCCACTCACGCCATTCACCTGTGAAGACAGCACACACACATACACCCGCGAGGACACACTCGCGGACGCGAACGGACGCACAGGCAGACACTTCTCGGCTCAGAGCTGCCGGTCCAGGGTCGGCTCCTGCCTGCCACGACTCCCTCACCTCTTCTGAGGGTCTCGGTGGCTCCGTGAATCCGCGCCCGGCTCCGGGTCTCCAGGACACAGACTGGAGCAGTGGCTCACACCTCTGCTGGCACCGCCCGGCGCTGCTCTTATAAAGGATGGCTTCGGAGGCGGGACCCGCTGCTCCGCCCGCTGAAGGCCTGGGACCGCCCTTCCAGGGCCGCGGGACGCTCGTAGCTCCCGGCCGCGCTCTAGAACCTCAGAACTCAGATGCCAATGTTATCAGCTGCTGGAGGGCGTTTCCCTCCCCCCCCCCCCCGCCCACCCCCCGCGCCTGGGCGTGTGTGCTCTACACAGTTGGTGGGGAAACTAACTGAGCTACAAATCTGGGTGGTTTTCATTGGGGTGTGAGTTGGCACTCCCCAGGAAGGGATGGCATTCTTAGCATAAGCCCTCTTTCTGGCCCCGAAAAGAGCATGAGGGGTGACCATTAATAAATAAAACTCCATAAATAATAAAAAAGATGTCCCTCACTTTGGAATTCCCAGAAAAGCCCACTATAGCATCACTATTCCTAGGCTCTCTCCCTAGACCACCTCTCCCAAAGCACCGCCTGAAACACCCAGACACCTCAACAAAACATCTGGGAGGCCAGAAAGGGATCCAGTCCCTTTTATTGCACAGATGAGGAAATCAAGGCCCATAGAACTAAAGGTAACTGAGGTTCAGAGAAGTTCAGTGATCTGACTCAGGTCACACAGCAAGCAAATAAATAGCTGCGGTTGGAGCACGGGCCCATTTTCTTCTTAGTGTTTATTTCTGAGAGAGAGCACACACAAGCAGGGGAAGGGCAGAGAGAACGGGGGACAGAGGATATGAAGTGGGCTCTGTGCAAACAGCAGCAAGCCAGATGTGGGACTCAAACCTGAGATCATGACCTGAGATGAAGTCAGATGCTTAAGCAACTGAACTACCCAGGCATCCCTAGGGCATAGGCCTATTGCCTCCCACCCAGAGCCCTCTGCCCCTTGCCCTCTCTTACATAGTGGCTCTAGAAAGAGGCAAACACCCAGCACCCTTCATTTTCAGGTGACATTGATGAAAGACAATTCTGGAAATATCCACTAGTGCTTCTCCCAGATACAGAAGCAAGTGAGGTGCCCACTTCCTCCCACCCAGTTCACACCCCCAGCCCCTCTTGCACTCCATTTTTGCCTCCTTTAACCTAAAACATTTGCAGATTTAGCTTTTAAAAGATTGCAGAGAACAGGGGCGCCTGGGTGGCCCAGTCAGTTAAGGGCCCGACTTGGGCTCAGGTCATGATCTCACGGCTGGTGAGTTCGAGCCCTGTGTGGGGCTCTGTGCTGACAGCTCAGAGCCTGGAGCCTGCTTTGGATTCTGTGTCTCCCTCTCTCTCTGACCCTCTCCCACTCACACTCTGTCTCTCCGTCAAGAATAAATAAACACATTGGGGTGCCTGGGTGGCTCAGTTGGTTAAGCGGCCGACTTCGGCTCAGGTCATGATCTCACAGTCCGTGAGTTTGAGCCCCGCGTCGGGCTCTGTGCTGACAGCTCGGAGCCTGGAGCCTGTTTCAGATTCTGTGTCTCCCTCTCTCTCTGACCCTCCCCCGTTCATGCTCTGTCTCTCTATGTCTCAAAAATAAATAAACGTCAAGTAAAAAAAATTAAAAAAAAAAAAGAATAAGTAAACATTAAAAAAATTTTTTTTTTAATTGCAGAGAACAGAGGTACCTGGCTGGCTCAGTTAGTAGAGCATGTGACTCTTGATTTGGGAGTCTGAGTTCTAGTCCTATGTTGGGCATAGAGCTTACTTCAAAAAAATAAACTGAAATAGTAAAATAAAATAAATGTTTAAATCTTTAAAAAAAAATTTGCAGAGAACAGAATGTTAATTTGAACAGAAATCCCACTAAAAATTAGAACTCAGGCTTAGAACAGCTACAATTACTGACATCTAGGACTCTTCAGTGTCTAGAAATCTCTGTCCAGACATGCCCAGTTTTCTTCCTCTAATGCAGCTGACCTCAGGGAGGACAGGTCTTCTCTACTGCTGGCATAGGAGCCCAGTTAGGAGTGGGAGGGCACAGAACAGACTCTCTTGCCTACCTGATCTTGGATTTGGGCCAGGACTGCAGATGGACCTCAGGAGGGCCTCAAAAAGGCCAAGACCCCAGGACCAGTCCCCTCCTCCCTTTCTCCATGCAGCCCCCACCCCCAACATACCAAAGACTGCGTTGTCAAATGTCCAGAAGAAGACAGGCATATCCTCCTACTGCCTTGACTCCCCTTGGCTTTCAGGCATTTCAAAGAGACTTGACATTGTCTGTCTGTTTACTTTGGGGGAAAAAAAAGTTAATGAAGGCCCGTATTGAATTATTTAAAGTTTTGTGATACTGAACTTCACAAGATGATTCTTTTTGTTGTTGTTGTTGGGAAGTGAGTTCTGTTTTTTTTTTTTTTTCTATAACTTTTAGCTCACCACCACCACAACAGAATTCAACAAGTATTAAGCACCTACTAAGTGTCTAATACTGTTCAGTACTCAAAAAAAAAAAAAAAAAAAAAAAAAGAATTTCCAACCATACACTTGAGTGTGTAGCCAGGTGTGCCCTTAAAGGACTTCTGCCCTGAAGAGGGCAAAAGAGCAGGTTGTTGGAAGTCACATGCAAGATCTGATGCAAAAAATGCACACACACACACACACACACACACACACACACACCAGATCCCAGGCCAATCCCAAGAGATCTGCTGCAAAGCACATATTGCTGTTCAGAGAAATTCAGACCAAGGTCTCCTTGAGGTCTCGGGGGGGTCTCCTGTATCCCACCACCCCCCTCTTTGCCCCAAAGCAGGCAGCTCAAAGGATAAGCAGCCGCGAGTCAGTGCCCAACATGTTGGGACATGTTCCTGACGGCCGGAAGGCCAGTCAGGGCTACAGCCTGCTGCCTGGGCATGCTCCCCAGGAAGGAGGCAGCTTAGGGATGGAGAGAGGATCAGCCTGGGAGACAAGAAATTTCAGATCGGCTCCCACCAGGAAGCAGGTGATGACAGAAAGGAAAGGTGGAAAGCCCAAGCCTGAAGAAGGAGGATATAAGTAGCTACAGGGGCTGCTCAGGAAGGGAGAGGAAGTACGAGGAACAATGTCACCATTTCTCAGAAAATGTCTGGGGAGTCCCAAACAGGGGCACTTGGCTTTCAGAGGAATTCACCTCCACACAGGCTCCCAAGAAGCGAGACCCCCCCCCAAAAAAAAGACAGAACAGAAATATTATTGCACCACTGAGAAGAGCAGAAGTCCTTCTTCTTTGCTGCTTCTTCTTCTTTTTTTTTTTTTTTTTAAGGAAGAATGAGTTTGGGAGCCTTATCCCTGACTTGCTGGGGGCTTTACCCAGCCAATACAAAAGATTAGGACTACTAAACAGCAAGACAGAGAAAAAAGTCTGTGACAGAATATGTGCCACACAAACACTTCCAGACTCCCTAAGCTGACAATCTCACCTTCCCAGAGTCTGAAATTTCACCATTAGAAATTCATTTCTTTGGCATTAACTCATTCCGTTCTTTATTAAATAAACTCACATAGGCAAAGTGCTTAGCATAGTGCCTAGCTCAGAAATCACTCTGTGAATATTCGTTAATATTGTTGCTATAGAAGCGCCTCTAGGAAGGGGGTTTTCATCCCTGATTAAGTAATCACTTACTTAATCACTTACTTAGTGGGTACCTTAGATAGGTTTCCTAGAAAACACACCTGAAGTGGAGATACTCTTTTTTAAGTTTATGTATTTAAAGCGAGCTCAAGTGGGGGAGAGAGAGAGAGAGACAGAGAGAATCTCAAGCAGGCTCTGCACTGTCAGCACAGAGCCCAAGACAGGGCTTGAACTCATGAACCGTGAGACCATAACCCAAGGCAGTCAGACACTTAACCCACTGAGCCACCCAGGTGCCCTGAAGTGGAGATACTCTTGAACGAGGTTTCTTGGGGAGTGCATTCACAATCAACACCTGTGGGGGGGGGGTACAAAAGGAACAGGATCTAGCAGAGAGATGAGTTGGACTATAATGGAGACTGGAGACTCCAGACAGGCCCTAGCTGATCCCACAGGGAGCTCTGGAGCTGGGATGCCCTGCTGAGCTCCCTGAATTGAAGTAAGGGAGCTAGACCTTTATATTCCTGCTTTCACCAGTCATTTGAATGTGTCTGCCCCTGGGGTAGGGAGGGGGTGCATGACCTTGGACAAGAGAGCTCCCTTATATGGGGCCGATTCCTGAAGAAAGACTCATCAGCAACCCATGCTCCCAACAGCCAGTAGGGAGAATGTGTGCCTGGGTCCTGCAGAGGGTTCTGGGGGGGGGGGGGGCATACAGCACAGGTGAAAGGGCTGATCAGATCATTCAGGGACGAGAAGGTGGCGAGGAAACCCTGCGAACACAGGCAGCTGAGGAATGAAGGGCTCTCTGTACCTTGTACGTATTGTTCGCTGTTCCTAGAATGAGTTTTCCTGACCAACCTACCCCACCCACCTCCACTCCTTTCGCTACCTGTTGAACTCCTACTGATCCTGCACGACCCAACCCTCATGACCCTTCTGAAGGAGGCCTTCACAGGGCTTCCTCTGGCTCCCAGAACTGGTGAGCAATCCATTTCCCTGTGCCTTGCTGGCTTGCTTGGTTTGTGGGCCTAGTGCATTGCCTGAGCTGGGAACCTGGAGGGGATGAGCCCATATTTTATTCATCTTTGTACCTTTGAGGTCTAGCGGCCTCAGCCAGAGCTCATGGAATATTTATGAAATGGCCATTTTTGGCCTGCCCTCTGAGATTAGGCTTCAGTGTCACTGCTTCTGAGTCCCTTCTTCTATTTATTCATTCATCTATTCACTCATCCATTCATTTATAGATATATAAAATTAACACTCATTGCTCAACCCAAGAACCAGAACATTACAAATCACTGACACCTTCCTGTGAGTTCCTCCCTTATCCTGCAGTAAACACGATCTTGAATTTTATGTTGAGCTTTCCTTTGTTTTCAGTAGTTTCATCCCATGTGGCCAAGACCTTAACGCTCACCCACTTTTCTATGCGTTCCCAGCCCCTCCTTGTACTTACACAGGGTCACGTGACTAGTTCTGGCCAATGAAATGTGAGCATAAGTGACATTTGCCTCTTCAGGGCTGAAGCCAAGTGAAACTCTCCAGGCTTTCTGCCTCCCGTGGCTGTGGCAAAAGTGGGAGTGCGTGTCCCAGATGCTGCCACCTCAACATGGTGGAGCTTCCATCAGCCTGGGTTCCTGGCAGATTGTGTGGAACAGAGTACCCCACCGCTTTGTGTGGGATCTGTGAGAAAGCAGTAACCCTTTATTGTGTAAAGTCACTGAGATGTGGCGATTATTTGTTCCTGCACCATAACCTACCTAAGATTTATCCGCGTGGCCTTGGGTGGTTGCCATCTGTAGAAGGCCGTGGCACCCAATGAACTACACCTCTGGTTCTTCACACTCTCTCGTAGTTTCTTCCCCTTAAATCTGTCTAGGTTGTAACTCTTTGGGCCAATAGAATGGGACAGAAATAAGCTGGTACCCGCTCCAGGTTTAAGCCTTAAGAAGGTCTAGCATCTTTCTGGGGCACCTGGGTGCCTCAGTCGGTTAAGCATTCAACTCTCGATTTCAGCTCGGGTCATGATCTAGAAGTTCGTGAGTTCAAGTCCCGTGTAGGGCTCTGTGCTGACAGCTCAGAGCCTGAAGCCTGCCTCGGATTCTGTGTCTCCCTCTCTCTCTGCCCCTCCCCCACTCACGCTTTGTCTCTCTCTCTCAAAAATAAATAAACATTGGGGCGCCTGGGTGGCGCAGTCGGTTAAGCGTCCGACTTCAGCCAGGTCACGATCTCGCGGTCCCTGAGTTCGAGCCCCGTGTCAGGCTCTGGGCTGATGGTTCGGAGCCTGGAGCCTGTTTCCGATTCTGTGTCTCCCTCTCTCTCTGCCCCTCCCCCGTTCATGCTCTGTCTCTCTCTGTCCCAAAAATAAATAAACGTTGAAAAAAAATTAAAAAAAAAAATAAACATTAAAAAAAAAAAAGAAAGTCTAGCAACTTTCTGCTTTTGCATTCTTGGGGGCCTTGAAACATGTGTGAGACTTTGGTTACTCTGAGACCACCATGCTGTGAGAAATCATGTGGAGAGGCCACGTGCAAGATAACTGAACCCCTCCCCGACACACACCAAATAGCCCCAGCTGACCTCCTAGCTCATGGCCAGCATTAATGTGCCAGCCATGTGAGCAGCACCATCTTGAAAGTTGATTTCCCAGGCGAGCCTTCCCAGTCGAAGCCACATGGAGTAGAGACAAGCCATCCCCAATGTGCACCTGCCTGAATTACGGAATTGTGAGCAAATAAAGATTGTGCTTGTCACCATGTTCTAACATGGTGTCTTGTTAATTAAAACAGGGCTCAATCACTGTCACTGTTATTTAACATCCAGTGGTCCCCATCTCCTGTCAGGGAGCACTTGGGTTATTTCCAATATTGTGTTATTCTATTCCAACTATTCTTATCCAATTCTCTAGGGCACACATGCCAGAATTTGTCTTGGATATACACCTAGGAGTAGAACTGCCCACCATCTTCCTGTCAGGAAAAGTGATTGAGAAACACCACACCCAGTGTCTGGGCCCGTCTATCTCTTTCAGGATTATTGGAACAAGTGTAAAACACTGAACAAATATTAGGGATCATCATTGTTTGCATTTTTGTGGAGGAACAAACAGGAATCCAGAACAATGAAGCAGTAATGTCGGAATTACAGATATCAGACACCTGAGAGCAGACATTTGGTGGCAAAGGAAACTACCCACAGACACTGGGTTCACTGGCCTTCAAAGCTCCAAGACACCCTTCTCCCAGCCCCATTAGCTTAGAACAGCCTTCTGGATGATCCCCCAAAGAGTAGGAATTATGTGATCTTTCACTGTTTTCTTCTCTCATATTATCTTTAAGTACCTCCCAAAGAATAGCCCCGGCCTACACATCAAAGTCCTGAGGGTGTTGGGTTTGGATCTTTTGATTGCACAGAAGTGTGGAGTCTTAGGAAGTGAATTTCAGATTTATTATCTCACCCCTCACGATCTTTTCCTCCCTGCCTCCCCATCCATGACAGGTGTTGTGTGTGTATGAGCGTGTGTGTGTGTGTGTGTGTGTTTTAAGTAGACTCTACACCCAACATGGAGCCTGAACTCCCGACCCAGAGATCAAGAGTCACCTGCTCTACCGGCTGAGCCAGCCAGGCACCCCCACGACAAGTGTTTTAGACTCATATTACAGATGGGGAAATGGAGGCCCCAGGAGGCACTGACTTTGGCTGAGGTGACACAGGCAGAGAGTCTGGGCAGACCCAGGCCTCTGGCTGTGGCCCCACCCTCCCATCAGCTGCTTGTCCTTGTCTTTGCTTCCCTAGGATGGCTCTGAGCGTCACCCATGGTCATAATACCGCCAGGGCCATTGCCGAATGCCAACAGCTGCAACCACCAAGCCCCAAATGCTGGTGGCCCCAATCTCAGAGCGAGGGGGGAGACAATATCTCCCGTTCCACACATTCAGTTTGCTGTAAGGAATAATTGGACGGTTGTCCTCGTCTCCTTTTGGGTACATGTAAGCAGCTCAAGGCTGGACTTAGGAAGAAAAGTGGGGGGTGCGTGTGCGGATGCTACTACCCACTGTAACAAATAAAGTCTCCAACTGATTTTCAAGACCAACCCAAAGAAGTGTATTTCTCACACACGTATGAATACAACTAAGGTGTTATGGCCGTCGAGTAGCTGACCTCCACGTGGTGATTCAGGGATGCAGGTTCTTTCCATCCTGTAGTTCCCCATCCCCTAGGACATCAGGGTCTCTGCTTCCAGCAGGCCTATGCCTTTCTTCACATCTGGCTCAGAAGTCACGTGTATCATTTCCCACCCCCATTTCATTGATAAGAACTTGTCATGCGTCCCCACCTAGATGCAAGGGTCAATGTAGTCCCTGGATAGGGGCACAGATTTATGATGAGCTGCTAGTCATCTGTGCCACAGCAGGAGAGAGAGGCAAATGAAAGCCTCTCCCTGCCTTCTACCCCCGCCCCCCACCTTCCTATAAGAGAGTCTTTTCCTTTTTTTTTTTTTTTTATGAGAGTCTTTTTTTTTGTTTTTTTTTTTTTTCAACGTTTTTATTTATTTTTGGGACAGAGAGAGTCAGAGCATCAACAGGGGAGGGGCAGAGAGAGAGGGAGACACAGAATGGGAAACAGGCTCCAGGCTCTGAGCCATCAGCCCAGAGCCCAACGCGGGGCTCGAACTCAGGGACCGCGAGATCTTGACCTGGCTGAAGTCGGACGCTTAACCGACTGCGCCACCCAGGCGCCCCGAGAGTCTTTTTTTTTTAAATGTTTATTCTGAGAGAGAGAGAGAGAGAGAGAGAGAGAGAGAGAGAGCACAAACGGGGGAGGAGCAGAGACAGAGACAGACACACACACAGAATCCGAAGCAGGCTCCATGGGGCTCGAACTCACAAACCGTGAGATCACGACCTGAGCCAAAGTCAGAAGCTTAACCGACTGAGCCACCCAGGCGCCCCAGGAGAGTCTTTTCCTGCTGAGTTTCTGGACCTTGCCACAAGAAGAACAGTGCCACCTCTGAGCCGCGTGAACTTAGACCTCAATATCTTCATCTATAAGATGGGTACTTTCATATCCACGGTCTTGCAACCTCCCTGAGAGGATGGAAAAACATGAAATAGGCCTGATACTCCTCAGTTCCCAAAGGAGGAAACCAGCACACAAAGAGACAGTGTGACTTGTCTAAAGTCACACAGCGGGATCCAATTTCCTCTCTCTGGTACACAGGTTTGTTTTGTTTTGTTTTGTTTTGTTTTTACTAGTCAACATCAAAGTCTGCTGAGAACACTGAAATGCATGGAAAACCCCTTACTCAGCAAATCCATCTGAAAACTGCCTGGGGGCCTTGGAGGATTGTTAAGAAAGGGCCTTTTATTGCCTGAAATGCAGGTACAGAGACCCTGACAGGTTCTTGATGGGGTTTGTGGGAGCCAGCCTGGCTGGTGGGGCGGAGGGTGAGGCTTCAGGGAGGGCCCCATCCTCTATCACCGTGTAGAGGCCTGAACTCTCTCCATCAGACCTCGCTCCCTCTAGTTCACTGCCTCTCAACAGAGTGGGAGGAAAGGAAAACCCCTTTGGAAAAATGTTCAGATCCTGCAAACATATGGGCTCTCTCTGGAAGAAGACACAAGAAATAATGACTGCGTCACCCACGTCCGGGGCACCGAGCACCATCCAACTGCGTGGACAGTGCCCCCTGGAGTTGTGCTGTGTACAGCCTGCTTGGCCCGGGGTACGAGGTAGGCTTATTCCTCATAATGTATCTTTGTAATCATTAATATCATTTTGTTTTTTTAATGTTTAGTTATTTATTTTGAGAGAGAGAGAGAGAGAGAGAGAGAATCCCAAGTGGGCCCCACACTCAATGCAGAACCCAACGTGGGAATCAATGTCACGAATCATGAGATCATGATCTGAGCCAAAATCAAGAGTCGGACACTTAATCGACTGAGCCACCCAGGCGCCCCTCATTTTATTTTTTTATGTTTATTTACTTAGTTTTGAGAGAGAGAGAGAGAGAGAGAGAGCGTGTGGGAGCTAGGTAGGGGCAGAGAAAGGGAGAGAGAGAATTCCAAGCAGGCTCTGTGCTGTCAGCACGATTTCTGGCCCTCTCCAAACCTACTGAATGAAAATTGGGTGAGGGTCAGCCAGCTACACAAGTTCACAGGTCATTTGAAAAATCTCCCAGGTGCCTGAGACATCCACATCCTGCACCCTCACAGCTTTGGGGACCCTGATGTAGTTAGTCTATCCAAGCTCAAGACCCCTTCCTCAGCTTAAGAAGTTCTCAGCAGATCCTTCTACCCTGGTGAGAATGAGAGAAGTAGGGATGGGGGTACAGGACGGGTGCTCGAGGCTGAGTGAGCAGAAGGCTGGCTTTTCCTCCTGGGCAGTCGGCACCCCCCACCCTGCAGCCCTGAAACCCCCACTCCCTTCCCCCTCCCGCCCGCAGAACGCCAAGTCAGCCTCTCTGGAGGCACAGCTCAGGCTTGGCCTTGCCCGGGCTAGTCTTTTGTTACATCATCTTCTGGCCTTGCGGGTGCCAGGGGAGCCAGCCGCCCACTCACCGCTGGATACAACCAGCTAATTATATCACCCAGAGACCCAGGGCGGGAGCGTGTGGGCATTTTTCAGCTGACCCAGCCTGTTTCTACTTGCTCTGCATGATCGTTCTTGATTTTTCAAAATAATAATAACCACTACCAGCCAGGAAAAGAAAAAAAAAAATCGCCCGGGGCTGTGGAGCAGGCTGCTGGAGCAGGAGCCCCGGGCCACCTGCTGCTGCAGAGAGACCTACTCAGCATTCTTGGTTTACAAAATGAAAAGCAAGTCTCCGGACTCCCAAATCAGGGCTCCGTAGGCGAAGCGGCTCTCAGGACAGGATACGCTGGAATCAGCAGAATCAAAAAGACAAATATTGTTTCGAGGGCATCAACAACAGTAGCACAGTAATGTAGTTTTTCCAAATCTTTCAAGTTCCATTTATAGTTTAGTCAAAAGTGCAGGGAGTTCTGCTTCTCCATAATTTCCTGTATTTATTTTTTTTGAGGAGACAATGCACTCACGTGTTTCGTAGTCAAAAGATGCAAAAGAAAATGCAGTGAAAATGTTCTATCCTATCCCTGCCCTCCAGCCACCCATTTCCTTCCCAGAGGCTGTGGCTGGTTGCTGCGTCTCCTGCCAGAGGTAGACCCGTGAACATCCAGGTCCCCAGTCCTTCCTCCAAACCCCAGGGGACAGAGTGGTTTCAGAATCTAGAACTTTTCAGATTTCAGACATGTAATAAGGTGCAAATGCACGTATTCAGTAACACCCCCCACCCGATTAGGTTGTGTATTAGGATGACTCACCTTTGGGGTTTCCATACCGTCAGCTCCGTGCCCAGGGAACCCTGTCGGTCCCAGGCAAACAGGATGATTGGTCACCCGAGGTCTGGGGTGTAAGATATTCACACTAATAGGGGTAAGTAACACTGCAAAATGTCTTCACATCCTTTTAGCTCTGGTATTGCTACCGTACAAATTTGACACAAACCAAAGATTGTGTATATATATGAATATATAAATATTCATATATTCCCATCACCTGGCCACATGGAAGCACAGTGTGGGGCACGTTGCTTTTTTCCACTCAATTTGTCCCACAGCTGTTCCACGTCGGTACAAGGAGCCCCATTCCCTTTGCCATCGCATGGCACTCCATCATGTGGACAGACATTTTGGCCGCCCCTAGTCTTTCGTTATTACAAACACACATGGTTTTAGATGTAGCTGCCTGCATGGCAGGTAGCAAAGGAAGAACTGATCTTCATTTCTAATGCTTATTTGTGACTGAAAGTTTAAGTCCGAGCCTGATCAAGAGCCCGGCAAGGGGCACTTGGGTGCCTCACAGTCAGTTAAGCAACCAACTCTTGATTTCAGCTCAGGTCATGATCTCACGATTCGTGAGTTCGAGCCCCATGATGGGCTCTGTACCGACAGCGGAGAGCCTTCTTGCGATTCTCTCTCTGTCCCTCTGTGTCTGCCCCTCCCCTGCATGCTCTCTCTCTCTCTCTCTCTCAAAATAAATAAGTAAACTTAAAAAAAAAAAAAAGAGGCAAGATACAAGAAGTCCTGCTGACCTCTCCCAGACCTCCTGCACCTGTCCAAGCATTTAACATCATGAAAAGGCATCACGAATGATTTTTTTTTCCAAGTAAGAAAGCCACATGCTGTACTAGGGTTCTCTAGAGAAACAGAACCAAATTTTGTATACACACTAAATATATATACATACAGGTATCCCTCGCTTTGCAAAAGTTTGCATTACTACACTCTGTTTTTATGCAAGACCTACGTTTGTACCTGGTTTTGCTAACCAAAAGAAATCTGAAGAGGACTGTCACTTTTACAAAAAAAAAGGGGGGGGAGGGGGGTGCTGAGAGTGAAAATAGCGTTCAGTGTTTGTTCTGCACCCAGCTGTCGTAGACACAGCGCACTGGGGCAGGGAGAGTGGCGCCACCAACTGTAGCTCCCGCCCCCAGAACCGCCTTCAGCATCTCAGCACCAAGAGGCCACAGCTTTGAACTGTGTCTGTGAACATCCGTGCTTTATCTCAATTTATTTCATGCATCCATTAGCAAGATGTGTCCTAACAGATCTGAAAAGCCTAAGAGAAGTTTATTTCGGGTCTGAGAACACTCAAAAAAATTCCATGGAAGTTGACAGCAATTGCTTCTTCGCTTTCACCGTATGGGCTTACGAAAGTTTTTGTAGAACACTCTACTTTCTGTGTATGTATCCAGAGACAGACAGACAAATAGGTTTACTGTGAGGTACTGGGGTTTGTCCTTTTGGGGAGGGCTGTTATGTCCCTCATGTAGGGGCAGGGTGGCAATTTCAGCAAGACTTGATGTTGCGATCTTGGGAGACCCTCCAGAGGCAGAATTCCTTTGTTTCTTAGAGTGCGGGTGGGAGCCTCGGTGGTCTTTTCTTGTAGGCCTTCAGCTGACTGGATGAGGCCCAACCACATTAAGGAGGGTAATTACCTCAATAGACTCAAAGTCTATTGATTTAAATGTTAATCACATCTAAAAGATACCCTCTCAGCGGAGCCCCTGGATGGCTCAGTGGGTTAAAGCGATTGAGTTCCACTCAGGTCATGATCATTCAGTTTGTGAGTTCGAGCCCTGCACTGGGCTCTGTGATGACAGACAGCTCAGAGCCTGGAGCCTGCTTCCTATTCTTTGTCTCCCCTCTCTCTGCCCCTCCCCTGCTCTCTCTCTCAAAAATCAATAAACGTTAGGGGCGCCTGGGTGGCGCATTTGGTTAAGCATCCGACTTCAGCCAGGTCACAATCTCGCGGTCCGGTCCGTGAGTTCGAGCCCCGCGTCAGGCTCTGGGCTGATGTCTCAGAGCCTGGAGCCTGTTTCCGATTCTGTGTCTCCCTCTCTCTCTGCCCCTCCCCCGTTCATGCTCTGTCTCTCTCTGTCCCAAAAATAAATAAACGTTAAAATCCTATTTAAAAAAAAAAAAAAATCAATAAACGTTAAAACAAAAAAAAGATACCTTCTCAGCAACAGCTAGACTGGTGTTTCACCAAACAACTGGGTACTAAGTTAATACAAAATTAATCATCATACCTATTTAATGCTGGGGTATTTAATACTTCACCTTTGAGCGTTTGTCAGGGACGGGATGTGAAAGCCCCCACCTTTCCAGAATTAACGGTCACAGAGGAGATAAAGCTGGGACACATAAAATAATCACAAAGAGTATGACGCAGCTAGTATGAGATAAACGGCAAGGTTCTGAGCATGGCCTGAAAAAGTCCCCTCAAGTATAGTCCAGAAATCCAGAGATACACTGGAGTTCATGCCTAACACTGGGACGAGCCAGCTTCCCCTCTGGATTTTGCCCATTTTTAAATAAAAACACAAATCTTTAATAAAGAACAGCAGAGGGGCTCCTGGGTGGCTCAGTCGTTAAGCATATGACTTCAGATCAGGTCATAATCTCATGGTTTGTGAGCTGGGACCCAGTGTCGGGCTCTGTGCTGACAGTGCGGAGCCTGCTTCAGATTCTCTGTCTCCTTCTCTCTCTGCCCTTTCCCCCTCTCTCAAAAACAAATAAATAAACATTAAAAAAAAAAAGAAGAAGAAGAACACCAGAGCAGCCTTAAGAAAGCTAGAGAACACCAGCTGTCAATGAAGAACACAGGTATGACAGGGATCCTCCCTCCCTGACCTGTGACTGTTCATCAATTTCAGCTTCTGGTTGAGTTTCCAGACTTAACATATTTTCCCAAGTAGACCTGTAGTCAAGTTCCTAAGCTGCCAAACACTCCCAAGATTTCAGAGGCTTCTTGTTCCACATAGATTCAAAAGGCCTTCCAACTTCTCCTGTCTGCCAAGAGCTTTGCTCCAAGAACTAAGCCATTTTTCTGCTGGTTTACCTTGAGAACAAAACAGACCCAGAGTGTATTCATTCATTCATTCATTCATTCAAGTAGAGGCTATGGCTGCAAGAAGAGACATAAAGTACTATGCACCAGTAACAAAGGAAAACAGATTCACATGTGCAAAAATCCCACCCGGGTAGGTCTCAGTGACCAGGCCCAGTTAAAGAAAGAAGCTGGTTTGGGGCGCCTGGGTGGCTCGGTCGGTAGGCGTCCGACTTCAGCTCGGGTCATGATCTTGTGGTTCATGAGTTCGAGCCCCGCATCGGGCTCTGTGCTGACAGCTCAGAGCCTGGAGCCTGCTTCGGATTCTGTGTCTCCCCCCTCTCTCTGCTTCTCCCCCACTCACACTCTGTCTCTCTCTCAAAAGTAAACAAACATTAAAAAATAATTTAAAAATAATTTTAAAAATTAAAAAGAAGAAAGGAGCTGGATTTCATCAGAAGTCTGAATTAGAAGTCCCCTTCCCCAAATTAAAGGAGGATCCGGGTGGGGCTGAAATTTATGTAATGATGGAAAGAAGAAGAACACAATTATAAATGTAATATTGCCAGGCACTCCCCATGCAAATAAGTCCTGGAAGCCTCCCTTCATCAGCTTTACCATAAATCTACCCTGTTTATGGCTAAATAAAGATCAGGGAGGCGGTGGTGTACATGCAAGGAGTGGCACCTTAGGGGCCACAGTTTTGAAACTTAAAGGCCTAGACTAACCTGGGCTGGAGGAGAATACGAGAGAGGCGAGAGGGGATGGGGCCATCTTGCAGGGCCCAGCTTAGCCCCATCTCGTGCATCCTGTACCCCCGGCTGCCCCTACGTGGGGTGCCCTGCTGGGTGGTGTCCAATCCCTGCCTCCCCAATAGCAATGATAACAGCAGCAACAATAATTAGTATTATAGCAGCTGACATTTAATGAGCACTTTCTATGTGCCAGGCACTGTTCTAAGTACTTTCTCCATAGCTACTCGGTGAATATTCATAACAACTCTGTGAAGCACCATTATTGGCATCCCCATTTTAAAGATTAGGAAACTGAGGTAGAAACAGATATTACACTATTTGCCCAAGCCAGACAGAGACAGAACAAGGATTTGAACCCAGACAGGCTGGCTCCAGAGGCAAAGCTCTTACCCACTAATAACAATAACAGCTAACACTTAGGTGGGGATTACAACCAAAGCACAGAAAGGTCCAGGCACTCGCCCGAGTCGCACAGCTAGGAAGCTACAGAAGAGGGACTTGAACTAGGCAGTCTGGTTCCTGAGGCCACATTTTTGCGCATGGACCTGAACCCCTGTGCCATGACTGGATTTAAGGGTAATCGGAGAGCAGTGGTCACGGCTTCCATTTCTCTTCATTATGTGTGGTGCCTACACTGTAGAATTTAATAAGCACCTGATAAATACTCAGTGAATCTTCATCTAAAAGAACTCTTTCCGATATATACAGAATGTTCCAAGTTCATTGTAGAAAGTCTGGAAAATACAGAAAGCGTCCAAGATGAAATGCAAACCATCCTCCCTACAGCAGGGGTAACCACAGCTAACATTTTGGTGGCTTTCCAGCCACTGTTACAAAATAGGGATCCCATTCTATGTCCTGTTTTGAAACCTTTTTTCTCACTTATCAATACATCGCAAACATTTCCCATGACCTTACGTTTTCTTCTGCAACTTTTACAGAGGAATAATCTGTGATTGCTCAAGTGTCCTGACCAGGGTGCTGCCAGCAAGGAGCCACAGTGTCCCCCCCAAACAGCTCTCTCCCACCAACCTCTCCATCCCCCCCCCCCCCCCTTATGCTCACCATATACATTTGACCCTCTTCTACTTCCTGGTCTCTCTGGAAAGCTCATGGCATTCCCTCTGCCTTTCTCTTAGACTCAGGGTCTCCTCCACTCCTACCAAGGGCATGTCCCCATCTTTCTCAATCCTGTCCCCATACCTGTACAATCCTGTTTTCCCATCTCCAAGCCACACTGCACCCTTCTCACACCTTCCCTCGGCCACGATCAAACTTTCCCAGCCTGTGCCCCATTCCCGCAGGACTTGCTAGAAACAATCCAATTCCATCAGCAGGCTGGCATTAGGCAATGTGTGTTGCAATGCACGGAGCGGCAGGGAAGACAACACCAGCTTCGAGGTGCTGGAGGCTGCCGTGGGGGAGGCTGTCCCAGGGACACAGGTGCACTTCGAGCAGGGGCCTTCGAAGCACAACGTCTTTTACCTAAAAGAGATCTCTTGTGGTGTGATTTCAAGCTACCAGACAGGGCCTGTGAGAGCTATTTTGGTGCAGGGAGCTCTTTTGATGTACCTTAAACCCCAAAAGGGAGGCGAGGCCTAATCCGCCCTAAGGGTGGGGCGGCCTGGGCGCCTTGCCCCATTAGGACGGAATGAAAGGCTTTTGAAGGTGGTGGCTCAAGACAGGTGGCTTCTTGATTGCAGCCACACTGTCTCAGCCAGGCTGGAGGAAAGAGGGGGGCTGTGCAGACAGCTGGCAGGAGGAGGAAGCCTGGGTGGGGTGATCCGGGAGATGGATGGGACTTCTTCCAGACTTGCTCCGCCTGACCTGTGCTCTGTGACTTCAGGCAGGTGCCTGCGCCTCTCCAGCATCATTGTCATGATAGCACCTATACTACCTACCTCACAGGTTTTTCTAAGATGAGATAACTTCAGTCAAAGTGTTTTGCCAGGGGTAAAACCTCAAAGTCAGGTGTGGTTAGACTTCTTTGACTCTTTCTTCTCTTTTTTCTTTTTTTCCTTTTTTTTTTTTTGGAAGGTGCAGTGAGCAACTTTATTTTTAAGGCATTTTTTTTTCCCTAACTGCATTTCCCCCTACAGACAAGTCAGAGGATGGAACTTACTGCTGAGAGAGCCACACCTGAGTCCCCTTAGCTCTGGCCTTCTCCCCCTATCTCTCTGCTCCCAGAGCAGCTCAGATTTTATCACTGGTACTTATTGGGGGACGAGCCTAATTCATTGGAACAGTGTGTGTGTGGGGGGGGGGGGACCATCTTCCCAGATTGCCCAGGATTGAGGGCTTTCTCAGGATGTAGGATTTTCGGTGCTAAAACCAGGCCGGTTCTGGGTACATAAAGGACGGCTGGTCACCATAAGGGTACCTAGAAGTTATGTGGTTCAGTTGCTGAGTGTGTGAAGATGTGCTATGTGCATGTGTTTCTAAGATGCATGCGTATGTGTAGGGCTTGTATAACGTGTTGTATTTAGTGTGGTGTGGGTCATGTATGCACGTCATTTGTGTGCAATGTGATGGGTTTTTTTTAAATCAGAGGTTTAAGTATATATTTTGTGTTCGGTGTAGTGTGGAATGTATGCCTGTCATCGGCATGAGGAGGGAGCGGTGCGTTGTGGTGTGTGGATGTGAGTGACTCACGTATTCTGCAAAATACATGGTGTTTATAGTGCGTGCTTGTATAGGTGGTGCGCTAGTGTGTGTTGTGTGTGAGGTATTGAGGGACTTCTGCCTTTGGTGAGCAGAGTGAACGCTGTAATCAATGTCGGAACTGACAAGTACCAGTGGCAGGCAGGAACACGGCTTTGCGGTTTGCGCATGCTCCGAGTGCCGTGGTGCGTGGATTTTGTGTGGCGTGGGGGAGACGTGGATCGTTTGTGAGCCAAAAGCAGAGTGTAGCCGTGTGTGGAGGTGTGTGCTAGTGTTATCTGTGCAGGTGTCACCTCGTTTGGGCTGCTCTTGGGGGCTGCCTGGTAGGAGGCGCGGATCTCCGCGGTGGGGAGGGGGCCGTAGGACGAGAAGGGGCGGGGCTGGGGCGGAGGGGCGGGGCTGGGGCGGGGTCGGGGGCCCTCGGGCCAGACTCGCTCATGCTGTGGGCCCGGGGGCCCACTTGCGGGGCATTCAGGAAAGCGGGGCCGCGCCCACCGCAGGGGCCGCCTGGAAGCGGCGGAGGCGGGAGCGCTGAATTTGCACGTGGTGCCCGGCGTGTGTCTGCTCACCTGGTGCGGGCTGGGCTTTGTGACAGCCCCTCGGTGTCTACATTGTCTAACTTAAGGGCTCTTGGCAGCCGAGCGCCTTGCCTCCTACCTGTATTTCCCCCGTTAGTACTCGGGGCCAGCTCTTGAGGGGAGTTCTTATCCCCACCAGACAGGTGAATGACCTCAACCTCGGAGAGGTGAAGGAACCCGCTGCCCTCTGCCCTCGGCTCCCTGACGCGCCAACTTGCTGCAAGTGAGTTTACGGAGGAGAAAAACGCCATAGGGAAATGGAACTCTGGGTAGCGTGACCCTGAGTGTTCTCAAACACCTGTCGCAAGGTGCTTGCCAAAATCTCTCCTAAGACCTTTCTGAATTTCTAGCCCATGATGGAACTAGGTTTAGTGCCATAAAAGCAAAGTTGGAAGAATGAAGTTGTTGGATATGCTTATAGGGTAAAATATGATACTTCCCAGAGGGTATATAGTTGAATAATAAAGAAGCTAATTGTCCATAATTATGTTTAATACCCACTGTGGAGTAAAGGATTAACATCTTTTTAAACTCCACGTGGTCATAGTCCAGATTTGCTTCTGGTGGGATCGACGTCCTCCTCCACTTTCTCCTCCTCCTCCTTCCTTCCATCTGTCCTCATTCCTTACTCTTTCTGCTACCATTTTTCCTGTGCATTTGATCTGTTAAGTTGGATCATATGAAAGCGACCCTTTCTTTATGTAGATCAAAACGAGTTAAATGTTGGCAATTCTGTATGTTCAACCTAACACGTTTAGGAAAGCTCCTTCATGTTTTACAACATGCAGGGAAACTGTGTTGGAGTAGAGTTGCAGAAATTCTGAGATTCTCACAGATGAGAGCAGCTTGGGATTTATGCATTGTAGCTAGAGGAGTGGCATGTGAGGTGTTGGAGCTGGCGAGTACTGGCTCCCCGGGTGATTATTAAATATTCAAGAATTTTGGAAGCCAATTGTTAAAAACCACTGATAGCTCGAAATTGGCTAAGTAGGGAGTATTTACACTGTGGAAATTGCCTTCCCTCCCCACCCTCCTTGGATCCAGTTTACCAACACACTACTAGCTATTAGGTTCATGTTGGGCCAAGTGAAGTCAGAGTAAAATAGCTTTCTCAGAACCAGATAGATCCTCAAATAGAAATCAGTACTGTGGGAAGAGTGGAATGGATGCTGGGGAGGAAACAGTGAAAACTTGGGGATGAGCTAGCTATTATAGTTCACTTCAGTTAATATTTATCAAGCATTTACCATGTGCCAAACACTGTTTGAAGCACTCTATATATGTTAACTCATTTGGTCTGCACAGTGACCTTATGAAGTGGATATGATTAATATCCCTATTTTACAAATGGAGAAACTGAGGCTCAGAGAGGCTAAGCACCTTGGTCAAGGTTATACAGATAGCCGTAGAGCTTGGCTGTTTAGCTCCAGGATGTATGCTCTTAACTGCTATGTCACACTCACTGCCTGTATTAATATCTGTTGAGTTCTGCAGTGAAAACCCCAAATCTCATGGTCTTCCAATAAAGGTTCATTCTTGCTCATGTTACATGTTGGCTTTGTGTCAGCTGTAGCTCTTCACATGTCTTGTTCTGGGACCCAGGCTGAGGGAGCAGCCCCTGTGTTGGCCTTTCCCCCAGAGAAAAAAGCAATTCTAGTAACAATGTGATGATTCTTAAGATTCAAGTAATGTGTAGCGTACAATGCCTGTTCCCTCCCCCCTCCCCAGGCATTGCAAGTCACATGGCAACCTGCTTGGCAATGAATAATTAGGAGCTATTTTAGGTTAGGTTCCCCAGAAGTAGACTCTGAGTCAAGGATTTGTGGGTAAGTGATTTACTAAGGAAGTGTTCCTAGGAGAATCCAGAAAAGGAGTAAGGGGAACAGAACAGGGAAGGGGACAAAGCTAAGTATTATCAGGCAAAGTCCTGGGATGAACCTCACCCTGCAGGGCATTCTGGAGTGTAAATTACACCTCAGAGTCTGTCCCACCTGCAGGCAGGGGAGTTAGGCTCTCGTATTTCCACAGCTGTCCGTCATTGGCTAAGGGACTGCTCCATGGGAACATAGGCAACTGTGCAGTTTGGGCTTTCGGAATGCGGGTGAAGCAGCTCCAGTAGCCCCGGAACAGCCCTTTAAAAAGAGTCACAGGTGCATGGCTCTTAGAAACAAAGGCACACAGAAATCGGGAGAAGGATCAGAACCTGAAAAGAGATCTGAAAAGATCTGAGCAGAGAACCAGTGATGTCTGCTAAAGAAACATTAATGCCATCTTCCACACGGCCTTTACTTTACACTCTTATTGCTACATCAAAGGCATGACAGTGTTTCTCCTGTGGTTAATGGTGTGTCTTTGATGCCAGGCGGAGGAGCCACAGTTTATTGTGATTGGAACAATAGGCAATGGGAAGTCGTTACTGGTTGTTCATAATCTGGGGTAGTATTTGATGACCACAGATTTCTAACGTTGAAATCTCTCCAGAGTGAATAAAGATGTGTGCAATACTGACACACATTATTATTCTGACAGTAATAGCCCAGAGTTAGCACAGCCTCCGCAGGTTAAGAGCACAGTGTCCAAATAAGATGTCTCTACTCAGACCCCAGCTGCCAATTCAAGGGGTTGCGGGACATCCTCACTTCTAACCAATGGGCTACAAATTCAGAGGCTCCCATGACCCCTTCAAGTTCCATAATTTGCTGGGATGATTTATAGAATTCAGGAAAGGGCTATACTTAATAACAGTTTTAGAGGATGTAAGTCAGAACTAGCCAAATGAAGAGACACATAGGTGAGGTCTGGGAGGGTCCCAAACATAGACTTTCCCTGCCCCCTTCCCTGTTGGAATCAGGATGTGCCACCTTCCCAGCACATTGATGGATTTACTAGCCAGGAGGCTCCCCCAAGCTTTGGGTGTCCACAGTTTTTGTTGGGATTTCATTATATACACAATTGATCGAACTGACTCTCCAGCCCCCTCCTTTCCCAAGAGGAAGTTAGGCTGATACCATGTGGCTCAAATCCCCAACCCTCTAATCACATGGTTAGTCTTTCTGGCGTGACCAGCCCCATCCTGAGTTACTCATTAACATAAACTCAGATGTGGTCTAAGGGTCCCATCGTAATTAACAACGATAGTCTATTTGGAAAATTAGGAAGGGTTTAGAATCTTCCCTACAGGAACCCGGGACAAAGACCAAATTTTTTATATATAACATGTATCATCAGATTAAAGAATCATTGAGAGGCGCCTGGGTGGCTCAGTCAGTTGAGCATTTGACTCTTGATTTCAGTTCAGGTCCTAATCTCACAGTTCATGGGATCAAGCCCTCCATAGGGGTCTGTGCTGACAGCAGGGGTCTGCTTGGGGTTCTCTTGCTCTTTCTCAAAATAAATAAACTTGGAAAAAAAAAGAATCATATTGAACCCTAGCAGAATTGTCTTTTTAGGTTTATTTATTCCTTTTTAATAATCTCTACACCCAATGTGGGGCTCAAACATGCAACTCGGAGATCAAGAGTCACATGTTCTTGACTGAGCCCACCAGGTGCCCCGAGCAGAATTTTTAAAAATTCCCCCGGTAGACATATATGTAAGAGCAAATGCAGTACGCCAAAGACAAAGAAAAAAAAAATCTTAAATGCAGCCAGGGAAATAAGACAGTTTATAAAGAAACTAAGATTAACAGCGGACTACCTTCAGCAGCAATAGAGGCTGGAAGATAACGGAATGATATCTCCAAGAGAATTCTAAGGTAGGTTGCTCCAGTTGAAAGGTAGAACATAAAATAAGTGTAAGACACCATAGTAAGATTTTTATATCATCCTGAGGGAAAGCTAATGTGTTACTGAAGTCATCATCCATTTAAAAACCAAAACTGGGGCACCTAGGTGTCTCAGTCGTTAAGCATCTGAGCCTTGACCTCAGCCCAGGTCTTCATCTCAGGGTCATGAGTTTAAGTACATACATATATATACATACACTACTTATTTTTATTTTTTTTTAACTTTATTTATTTTTGAGAGACAGACAGAGACAGAGCATGAGCAGGGAAGGGGCAGAGAGAGAGGGAGACACAGAATCGGAAGCAGGTTCCAGGCTCTGAGCTGTCGGCACAGAGCCCAGCGCGGGGCTCGAACTCACAAACTGGGAGATCATGACCTGAGCCGAAGTCGGATGCTCAACCGACAGCCACCCGGGCACCCCTACATACATTCAATCTTAAATAAAACCCAAACCATCGTTTTAATGATTTCTGGTGTAACTCATTCCAAAGTATATCACCCCATCCTTCGCTTCTTAACAGAAGGTTCAAATCCAACATTGGTGTGCTCTTAGATAGTGAGACTCCCGGAAATTACTGAGGTCTGCTAGGCTGTTTGCACCTGCATTGAATAGTCCCACACTGCTGTGCTTTCTACTTCTGTCTGCTTTCATAATTCGGTCTCAGTGTAGTGGTTTTATTGAGCCTTTTAATCTGTTGCTGCATCTAATATGCAATTGTTTGAATATGGGCCAGGGGCTTTCACTGTCTTCCTAATGTCTATAGCTCACTATATGGCGCTATGTGGCAGATTATTCCAAAAATGGGCACCACAACATATCACATCCAACATGTTCTTACAATGTAATGTTGACATTCCACCCACCACGTATGCTTTCTCCCCTTGAATCTGAGTGGGTTCATGATGCTGTGTGACTTATAAGGTCATAAAAGATGATACCGGTTGCACTCAGTCCTCTAGAAATGCTGGTTCTTGGAACCTAATCACCATGCCACAGGAAAGGGGCAAACCCACGTGGAGAGGCCACATATGGGCGTGTGTGGCAGACAGCTGAGGCCCCACTCACCAGCCTCTACCCATCTGAATGAGTGAGTGAGTCTTCAGGTGATTCTAGTCCCAGCCTTCGAGCCACCCTAACGGATGCCGAGTGGAACAGAAACAAGTCGTCCCCGAGCAGCCCTGCCCAAATTACGGGTTTATGAGCAAAATAAATAATGGTTGTTTTCAGCCTCTAAGTTCGGGGTGGTATTCACGGCAATAGATAACTGGAAAACCATGTGACTCCTTTTTCTTCACTGCTTAAAAGCTGCTCCAAGTGTTGGTTGGAGCTCTTTGGGAGCCTTAACCCAAAGGTGTCCCTTGCCAATTGTAAGGAAGTTCAAACGTAAGTTATTTCGTTTCCTCCTGCTCTAGACAAAGCTTCTTTGGTTTCAAGAAAAAGAAGCCCATTCAGTTTACCTCAGGAAAAAGTTATCATGGAGGATCCAGCAGGCTCGTGGGAATCCAAGCACAGGAACTGCGGCTGCCATGCATGGGTATGTGTGGTCTTTCTGCCCCTCTGCACACACACCCTACTCTTTTCTCATTGAATATGTCTGGTTTATTTACTCATCAATCCGGAAGTGGCTCGTCATACCTTTTCCCACTTCTGTCTATATCACAACCTTTGTAATTCAAGTGCCATGACTGATTCGACGGCCATTCTTGGATTTCCCAATTCCCAGTTCTTGAAAAGGCATCTGACTGAAACAGCTCCTCTTTACTAAGCCAAGTCCCACAAAGCACGAGCAGTGGGGCTCTCACAGCCCAACTGACCTCGCTCAGTTGTCTGCCTTGGAACAGTCAGCTGGGACCCTGAGGGCAGGTTTTCAGGTAACGGTCCTCCAGAAGGAATGTGGGTGGGGCACGCAGTGACTGCGTCTCTAGGACACCGCCTCAGTAAGGCTGTGAACTGGTCAGAAAAATGAAAGCTAAGACTGAGCATAAGCATGAGCCCCCGATGAGAGCAGCACATCATCAGGAACTGCCAGTCCAGTGGAGGATCAGGAACAGGGGAGGAGGAAGAGGAGCCATGGCTGGGAGCAGATGGTGGGATCTGCAAGCCTCAGTAAAGTTGGCAGGTGGCATTTCACCCTTGAAAGCTCCGTGGCGTCCACAGAGTCTCTGGAGTCTAGCAGACTTCGTTCAAACTCCAGGTCAGCTAATTTAAAACGTGTGAGACTTCGGGCCAATTACCCTCACCCTCTCTAACCCTTGATTTCTTCATCTATAAAATGGGGATAACAGTACCAGCCTTGCAGGGTGAGGGTGGGAATGAAACAACTCTGTCAAGTATTTAACACACAGTCTGGCTCATCGGCAGCTGCTCACTAACCGTGGGCTCCCTTTCTTCCTACCCTTTGGAGTTGGGAGTTCGCCCTTCCAGATTGTGAAATGTGCTGGGACAAAGATCCTATGACTGGAGCTCAGAAGGCTTCTCACCCATTACTCACCACCTCAAAAGAGTTCTCTGCCTCAGGGCTTTGCACCTTGCAAAGGTGAAACTAGCGTTGAGTGGGTCCAGAAACCCCCTGATGGACCCTGGAGCTACCACCCTCACCCTTTTGGCTCCCCCAAATCTGCAAAACAATTAGGCTGCAATTAGGTTTGGAGTCATAACCAAAAAACACACATATTAAAAATTAGTGACTAGGGGCACCTACTTGGCTCAGTCTGCTCAGTCCGTTGAGTTTCCGACTTCAGCTCAGGTCATGATCTCACAGTTCTTGAGTTCGAGCCATGCATCGGGCTCAGTGCACAGCCAGCCTCGGATCCTCTGTGCCCATCTCTCTCTCAAAAATAAAAATTAAAAACATTAAAAAAAAAAAAAAAGAAGAAATCAATGAATAGAGGGCCTCCTGGCTGACTCAGTCAGTGGAACGGTGGAGTATGTGACTCTTGATCAGGGGATCATAAGTTTGAGCCCCATGTTGGGTAAAGACTTTACTTTTAAAAAAATAATTTTGGGGCGCCTGGGTGGCGCAGTCGGTTAAGCGTCCGACTTCAGCCAGGTCGCGATCTCGCGGTCCGTGAGTTCGAGCCCCGCGTCAGGCTCTGGGCTGATGGCTCAGAGCCTGGAGCCTGTTTCCGATTCTGTGTCTCCCTCTCTCTCTGCCCCTCCCCCGTTCATGCTCTGTCTCTCTCTGTCCCAAAAATAAATAAAAAACGTTGAAAAAAAAATAAAAAAAATAAATAAATAATTTTAAGAGAAGATGTCAATGAATACAAATTTATGGTGCAACAACACTGAAGCAGTGCTTTTAGATGGGTCCTCTCATTTTAACAACTCAGTGAAATTCTGAAACCATGGGGTAGATCTCACTCCTCTGAAGACTCTCTGTCCTTAGTTCAACAGCAGTTACCCAATGGCAAACATCACACATCAAATGCCAGCGCTGAGGCTGAGCACTGGATCAGGCTTGGGGTCCATTCCCAGCCCTGCTGTTGACTAGTTGTATGTCCTGGGCAAGTCACTCATTCTCCAAGTCTGGGTCTCCACACCTGTAACAGAGAGGTTGGGGGCGCCTGGTGGCTCAGTAATTGAGCATCCAACTCTTGATTTTGGCTCAGGTCATGATCCCAGGGTCATGGGATGGAGCCCTGCATCAGGACCCACGCAGAGCATGGAGCCTGCTTGAGGTTCTCTCTCTCTCTCTCTCTGTCTCTCAATCACTCTCTTCCCCTCTCCCTGTCTCTCCCTGGTTATGTGCACTCTTTCTCTAAAAAAAAAAAAAAAAAAAAAAGTTGGACTAGATGATTTCCAAGAGGCCTCAAACTCAGGGAAGGGGTATCTTAGCAGTTAAAAGAACCCTTAGTTGGTGTGCCTGTGTGGCTCAGTCAGTTAAGCGTCTGACTTTGGTTCAGGTCATGATCTCACGGTTCATGTGTTCAAGCCCTACATCAGGCTCTGTGCTGACAGATCAGAGCTGGAGCCTGCTTCAGATTCTGTGTCTCCCTCTTTTCTTTGCCTTTCCCCTGCTTTCTCTCTCTCTCTCTCTCTCTCTCTCTCAAAGATAAACATTAAAAATTTTTTTTCTTAAAGTTTATTTTTGAGAGAGAGCGCTAGTGAGGGAGGGACAGAGAGAAAGGGAGACAGAAAATCCCAAGCTGGCTCCATGTTGCGAGCACAGAGCTCAACACAGGGCTTGAACTCATGAAACCACGAGATCATGACCTGAGCCAAAACCAAGAATTAGAACCTTAACTGACTGAACAACCCAGGCACCCCAGAATGGGCATTTTATTTATTTACATTTATTTATTTATTTAGAGGGAAAGAATCAGAAAGGGCATTTTAAACCAGTGCCCAAGTTACTGGTTCTTGTCATGGAAGCTTAGGAACCCCTGGCAGAGAGGGTGTGTCGGCCTTTCATGGCCTGGTGCATTGTGGGGAGGAGAGGGAAAGATGCAGGGGAAGCACGAGGTTCCCTGTGTGCCAACGGACCCTTCCCCAAGGTGGCATGGGGCCAGGGAGTGGCAGGGAAGGGAGAAGTGCCTCTATGAAGTGACTGAATATTTATCTGTTAGATGCAGTTTATTTTTATTTTATTTTATTTTATTTATTTAAGTAGGCTTCATGCCCAGCTCGGAGCTCAGTTGCGGGGCTTGAACTCACAACCCTGAGATCAAGATCTGAGCTGAGATCAAAAGTTGGACGGTCAACCATGTGAGCCACCCAGGAGCCCCTACTGAATGGAGTTTAATGGGAACAGACCAAGATGCCTAACTGGTAAGTTGTCCCCTCCCTTGCTGGCTCCTACTCCCTGAGGTGGGGCTCAAGAGACAGATTGTATCAGTAACGGAGAAAAAGAAACTATCTTCTTTACACATCTGAGTGTCCTGCAAGTGAATTGTTTCTCTTGTTACATCACATCAGCATCAAAGTGTCACATCATTGTCATCAAGAACTCTTCATAGGACAGTCTTTCAGGCTTTAAAGGCTGTGGGCCCAGGGTCACTCAGCAACGAAGCCAGGTTTGGGCCCTTTTATGTCCTGGAAGCTGCCCTTCGTTCTCGGGGCAGGAGCCAGGAAGGACTCTTCCAGTCTGGCTGGGAAACAATTTGGGGGGCAGGAGGCTGGGGATTAAATCTTCCCCAAGGGATTTCACAGCCACCAAATTAAAGGGTAAGCCCACGCAGATGGATTTTGAAATTCCCACATCATTGCTTCCCTGGCCTTGGCATTCTGGGTTTCCCCTCTGGTCATACTGCTTCTGGGCTGAATGGTTCGAATCCCTAGGGCTCTGCACACTTTGAGGGGGATTTCCTTTCTCTCTTTTTGCTTTTTCTAGGCACTTTTCACTCTGCCCTAGTACAGATGAAAATTCGGAAATTCTGAACGTCAAATCTGTTTGATTATTAACCATGGAAATATTAATTATAATAAACTCAGATTTGAATCATCATGTATACTGTTTATAAGTTTTAAAAAATTGTGGTAAAATAAATATAACCTAAAATTTACCGTTTTAAGCACTTGAGTGTACAATTCATGGCATTTAGTACATTCATGGTGTTGTGCAACCGTCACCTCTGTCTAGTACCGGAACATTTCCATCACCTTAAAAGGAAACCCCATACCCATTAATCAGCCACTTTCCGTTTCTCCTCCCCCAGCCACTGGCAACCACTAATCTCTCTTTCTTTGTATATTTGCCTGTTGTGGATGTTTTACATAAATGAAATTATGTGTCTGGCTTCTTTTGCTAACCATAATGTTTTCAAGGTTCATCCATGTTGTCACGTATCAATACTTTGTTCCTTTTTAAGATTGAATAGTATTCCATTGTATTGGTATGCCACATTTTGTGTATCCGTTTGTCAGCAGACGTCCTTTATACTTTTTTTTTTAGTGTTTGTTTATTTTTGAGAGAGCTCGAGCGCGCGTGTGTGCACGCAAGTGGGGGAGGGGCAAAGGGAGAGGGAGACCAAGGTTCTGAAGCAGCTCTGAGCTGACAGTAGAGATCCTGATGCAGGGCTCAAATCCAGGAATCATAAGATCATGACCTGAGCCAAAGTCGGACGCTTAACCGACTGAGCCACCCAGGTGCTCCCATCCTTTATGCTTTTAAAATGCTTTTTTTTTTTTTTTTAATTTTTTTTTCAACGTTTATTTATTTTTGGGACAGAGAGAGACAGAGCATGAACGGGGGAGGGGCAGAGAGAGAGGGAGACACAGAATCAGAAACAGGCTCCAGGCTCTGAGCCATCAGCCCAGAGCCTGACGCAGGGCTCGAACTCACGGACCGCGAGATCGTGACCTGGCTGAAGTCGGACGCTTAACCGACTGTACCACCCAGGCGCCCCTAAAATGCTTTTATATACATTATGTCAGCTGATCCTCACAGAAAGTCTGGGAGATAGGGAGGGACTGTTCATTATCATAATGATTTTCCCCATTTTGTAGATAAGGAGACTGAGGCTCATAAAGGTGAAATTACTTGTTCAAGATCTCATAGCTGGTTAATGGTAAAGCCAGATTCAGAGTCCAGATCTCTCCAGTTTGGATGACCCAAATCTTTGCTGGGCAGTTTGGTTTATAATCACTAGTTAGTGTCCTTCCACTGAGGACATTCTGAGGGGACATGTGCTCCCTATGGCAAGGCAGTTTAGGACCAGTGAGAGCCCAACCCTTGAACAGGCCTAATTTTAGGCCCAATTTTGTCCACTGTCAGAGTCCGTCACTGCTTACAAGGCCTGATCTTGCCAGGCCTCTGCTCAGACCTTCTGGAGGACCCCTGTTCTCTCTGCATGAAACCTCTTGGCCTTGGGATGCCATAGGAGCCTAGAGCCCAGCAAGGGCAGGGACTGGATTTTGGTACCCTGTAGTCCCAGCACCAGGCCTGGCAGTCAGGATTCCCTAAATGTTTGCCAACTTTGAAGGGCCCAAAGGTGCTCTGATTTGGGCTATTTTTCTCCCCAGCAACATGTCACCGGTAGAAATCTCCCATCACCATCCAGGGCAACTCCTTGGGCTTCGTGACTTGGAATGAATAACAGGGAGCTCAGGTCCTTAGCACAAATCAGCAGCACTTCAGGGATCCCACTCTACAGCAGTGAGGGTTCCATTCCTGCTAAAATAACAATGAAACCACATAATGAAAAGTTTGGAAAACTGAACAAAACAACAAAAATGACTCATTATCTTACTTCCCTAACACAACTGTTGTTTTGAAGAACTCCCTTCCACTAGATTCCCTCCCTCCCTTCCTTCCTTCCAGGTGTCATGAAAATAATACAAAATATTGTAATGTTTTAAAAATTATTAGGGCATCTGGGTGGCTCAGTGGGCCAAGTGTCCGACTTCGACTCAGGTCATTATCTCGCGGTCCATGAATTCGAGCCCCACATCCAGCTCTGTGCTGACAGCTCAGAACCTGGAGTCTGCTTTGCATTCTGTGTCTCCCTCTCTCTCTCTCAATCTCTGCCCCTCCCCCACCCATATTCTGTCTCTGTCTCTCTCTCTCTCAAAAAAATAAACACTAAAAAAATAAAAATTATCTAATATGACAACCACTGTGAACATTTTGCATATTTCCTTCTAGTCTTTTTCAACCTTGTTTCCATAATTCAGATTATACAGAATATACAATTTGCTTAGTATATATGTATTTTCTTATGTCACAGGTTTGTTTCTAATAATAAAATTGGGTGCCTGGGCATGCTGACAGCACAAAGCCTGCTTGGGATTCTCTCCCTCTCTCTCTCTCTCTCTGCCCATCCTCCACTCATTCTCTCTTTCAAAAATAAATAAACATTAAAAAAGAAGTAGTATGTGTTTATTATAGAAATTTGGGGGGGAAATTACAAAAAAGAAAGGAAATAAAAATTACCCAGACTATCCCTTCCACAAGATAGAAATTTTTAACATGCATTTATTTTACATGTTTATAATTCTGAATACAGACTTTTAAAAATCTTTTTTCTCACCTATCTTTTTTTTTTTATAAATTTTTTTTTTCAACGTTTTTTATTATTTATTTTTGGGACAGAGAGAGACAGAGCATGAACGGGGGAGGGGCAGAGAGAGGGAGACACAGAATCGGAAACAGGCTCCAGGCTCTGAGCCATCAGCCCAGAGCCCGACGCGGGGCTCGAACCCACGGGCCGCGAGATCGTGACCTGGCTGAAGTCGGACGCTTAACCGACTGCGCCACCCAGGCGCCCCTTTTCTCACCTATCTTATAAACATTTTTCCATGCTGCCTCATAATCTTTATAGTTTATTTTATTTTTATTTTTATTTTTAACAGGTTACATATTTACATGATACAATATTCAAAAGATTCGCAGGCTCTTCAGTGGAAAGATCTCTTCCTACCTTGTTCCCCATTTGCCCATTTTCCCTCCCATGATGCTCACTGTTACCCATTTCCTGAGACTCTCCCTAAGGACTCTTCTACACATATGGAAACAAATAGGTATATATTTAAATACATTCCTTCCCCATTACTCCAGTTTTTACACTACGTGAACTACTACACTCTTTGTCAACTTCTGTTTTGATGCAACAATATGTCTTAGAGGTTTTCCTATTTATATCCAAAGAGAGCTTCTTCCGGCGCCTGGCTGGCTCAGTAGGTAGAGCATGTGACTCTTGATATCAAGGTCATGAGTTCAAACCCCACTCTGGGCACAGAGTTTACTTAAAAATAAAAACAAAACAACAAAGACAACTTCTTTTTTTTCATACTGCGTAGGATTCTGCTCCATATAGGTGTAGCATAATGTATTAAATAGACCCCATAGGCTCCTGGGTGGCTCAGTCAGTTGAGTGTCCAACTTCGGTTCAGGTCATGATCTCACCATTCGTGAGTTTGAGCCCCGTGTCGGGCTCTGTGCTGACAGCTCAGAGCCTGGAGCCTGCTTCGGATTCTGTGTCTCCCTTTCTCTCTGCTCCTACCCTGCTTATACTCTCTCTCTCTCTCTCTCTCTCTCTCTCTCTCTCTCAATAAATAAACATTAAAAAAATTTTTTAAGTAAAAAAATAGTCCCCATAGATGAACATTTAAGTCATTGCCAATCTGTTGCAAACAATACTACAGTGACACCATACCTGTATCATTTCACATGTGTGAGCATCCATCTGTCCAATAAACTCAGAGAAGTGAAACTACTGGGTCCAAAAGTGAATGCATTTATAATGTTGAGAGCTGTGGCCAAACTGCACCCTGCAGGCAGCAGTAACATATGATTTAACCCAATGTCTAGCCTTAATTACTCTCCCTATCATCTGTTATCCCTAAATAACAGAGTTAGGACCAACTTCAGGCATAAACCAATTTCCCTTCATGGGCACACAAATGTAGTCTGCAATATACTGGAGCCCTGTTAGATGACGGGCACTTGCTGGGTGCTGAGCTACAAAGATGTGTATGACAGGGTGCTGTCCTGGGGAGCTGGTCTAGGAGGGAGTGGGGGCCGGAAAGGTGGGGGCAAGGAGGAAGGGATATGTAAGAAGAGCCCCTGTCCAGCGGGCCCTAAACTCCCATAGAGGCAGAGCTGGGTCTGTTTTTCACTTTCATCCCAGCACCCAGCAGAGCACAGGGTAGGTAGCCAGCACTCAATATATGCTGATTAAATTGAATGTCTGGTGTGGAGGAAGTGGGGACAGGCACCGGAACTGGGACAGTGGTCAGGTCAGGTTTCACAAAGGAGGAAGAACATTCGAGGGCTACCTTTTTGAGGATTAATTTCACCAAGTGAAATTCCAAGCCAGAGGGATGAATATCTGTTGGTCTCCTGACTCACAAAGCACAACTGGGCAGGTGCGATGACAGGGCGTTGCGGGGTGGGAATGGGGTGATGGGTGATAGCAATGATCTGGGGGCAGATCTGAATGGGTATAGTTTGGGGGTCCTTCTGATCAGCCCTGGACAAGGGGCATTCCCAAAATAAGGCTGAGGGTCTCTGTGCTGAGACACAGGAAGGGAAGGGAGAACAGCATGTGAGGACTGCCAGAGAGAAGTTCCCCATTTCCCCACTCTGGTGCAGAATGCAGCTGTGTGGGGAACAACCATTCTCTCTGCCCCACCCCAGACTTAAGTACACCCTGTGCAGTCCAGAGGCCACACCCTGCCGGTGTGGGCTGCAGAAAGGATGCCCAGCCCCTGTCCCAGCAAAGATTCCAAACCCTGGAGGCTGATCTGATAGTTCACAAGCTCTGGCTCTATCCCCAGGAACGCAGGTGCCCGTTTTTCTCCTTAGGGAGGAAACCAGCATGATGTCAACTCCTCTAGTCCATTTCCTAGAATTTTAGAAAGAACAGTTAAAGATCTGACTCTTACAGAAAATCCAGCACTAACCCTTGTCCTATCAGCCTGCCCATTTTACAGGTGAGGAAACAGGTCTGGAGATGTGAGGTGGCCTGCCTGAGGTCACGGAGAGAGTTAGAAGCAGAGCTGGAGCTAGAAACCGAGCTCCTGGCTCTGCATCCAGGACTGTCTGCTCTGGACCAGGGGACGGAGGCCAGGACGGTGACCTAGATGTGGGGCCAGGGAAGGGAGACCAGCGGAGAGCTGGAGGCAGGGTCAGAGCTGGGGTAGGGTTGGGGTCAGCTACCCACACCTGTCCCAGTTGCTGGGTTATAAATCCTCCAGGAATTCCAGATATTCCACTCATGTCCAAGTTTTCTGCTTGGAAACAGATTTGCCAACACGGGTTTCAGAGAGGCGTCGGCCCAGAGAAGACAGGTGTGCTGAGAAGCAGCCTGGCTGAGGCAGGGGGTTGCCAGGCCATGGGATTCATGGGACCACCTTGGCGGGGAGCTGTCCCAGCTCTGCACTCCCGGGAGCCCAGAACGGCCTCTAGCAGTGACAAGACTTGCAGGCAATGTTCTGGGAACCCAGCCAGAGGGGGAAGGGGTGGCAGCAGGCCCGGACCCCTCTGTTTCCTGAACAAAGGGTGGGAAGCTACCCTTCTCCTGGCCTCTGGGGACATTGACTCACCTTTGGAAACTGCTTGAGAGTTTGCCAGAATTGACGTTATCTGCATAAAATCCTTAAGAAGAGAGTCTCCCCTGGGGATTTAGACTCTGAAATACCTTTCTGGATATCCCTGTGTCCCTGGCCTACCCCCAGCCAGGGATCCCCGAGGGGCGAGGGGTATGTGCATTCCTTTGTCCTGAGATGGTAGAGAAACAATTCACGTACTAGAGTAGACAGACCTGAATGAAATGATGAAATAACAAAACCATCTCTTACCGCATTGAGTGTGTGCCTTCAGGTTCTTTGGTTTCTAGTAATCTTCATAGCACATCTGCGAGTGGGTTTGGGAGATTAGGGAAACTGAGGCCCAGGCCGGTCATGTCACTTGTTCCAGGACACAGAGAGGAAAGAACCCAAAGTCAGGGCTCCATGGCTATGGCCTGGACAAAGTGACTCTGCCCATTCAGGTCCTCCCCTGAGGGTCCTTTCCCCACCCCCCCATCCCCACCCCCACCCCACCGCACCACCCACCCCAAGCCTCCTCTGGATGGTTGACTGGCTTTTCAACCATCAACTTACTCAGAGGAAAATTGAAAATCACTGGTAGATCAGTGTTTTTGTTTTTTTTCCCAGACTTTGTGGATTGTAAGTCACAGTAAGAAATGCATTTAATACCACAATGCAGTAACCAGACACACAAACATAATTCATAGCGTTTAGAATAATTTGTAGTTACTTCATTTGTTTATTTACAAATATGTAAAACCAAATTCAAGTTTCAAGAAATAATGTTTCCCTTCCTGCCTGAGATGCACTCTGGCATTCTCTAATCTCTGCTATTCAGTGTCATTATTTTTGAAAAGTGCTCATGTGACTCACTGCATTGATTCCATGGCCTGGCATTTGGGTTTTGAAGATTTCTTTTCCTTTTCAAATTTTTCTTTAAATTCTGGTTAGTTAACATACAATATTGCAATATTGGTTTCAGGGGGTAGAATTCGGTGATTCATCGCTTACATACAGCACCCAGTGCTCATCCCAACAAGTGCCCTACTTAGTACCTATCACCCATCTAGCCCATCTCCCACTCACCTCCCTCTTCAACCCTCAGTTTGTTCTCTATTAAGAGTCTCTTATGGTTTCTTTCACTCTCTCCACCCCCCCCCAACTTGTTCATCTGTTTTGTTTCTTAAATTCCACCTATGAGTGAAATCATATGGTGTTTGTCCTCCGACTGACTTATTTTGCTTAGGATAATGCACTCTAGTTCCATCCACGTCATTGCAAATGGCAAGATTTCATTATTTTTGATGGCTGAGTAATTCCATTCCATCGTATATGTATATACCACATCTTCTTTATCCATTCATCAGTTGGTGGACATTTGGGCTCTTTCCATAACTTGGCTATTGTTGATAGTGCTGCTATAAACATCGCGGTACGTGTGTCCCTTTGAATCAGTATTTTTGTACCCTTTGGGTAAGTAGTAATGTAATTGCTGGGTTATAGGATAGCTCTATTTTTAACTTTTAAAAAATTGTCTTAATGTTTATTTATTTTTGGGAGACAGGCAGAGCACAAGCAGGGGAGGGGCAGAGAGAGAGGGAGACAGAATGTGAAGCAGGCTCCAGGCTCTGAGCTGTCAGCACAGAGCCCGACACGGGGTTCGAACTTACAGACCATGAGGTCATGACCTGAGCCGAAATCGGACATTTAACTGACTGAGCCATCAGGAGTCCCTATTTTTAACTTTTTGAGGAAACTCCATACTGTTTTCCAGAGTGGCTGCACCAGTTTGCATTCCCACCAACAGTGCAAGAGCGTTCGTCTTTCTCTGCATCCTCTTCACCTGTTGTTTCTTGTGTTGTTAAGTTTAGCTACTCTGACAGCTGTGAGGTGGTATCTCATCGTGGTTTTGATTTATGTTTCCCTGACGATGAGGGATGTTGAGCATCTTTTCATGTGTCAGTTGGCCATCAGAATGTCTTCTTTGGAAAATGTCCGTTCATGTCTTCTGCCCGTTTCTTAATTGGATTATTTGTTTGTTGGGTGCTGAGTTTGAGAAGTTCTTTATAGATTTTGGATATTAACCCTTTATCAGATATGTCATTTGCAAATACCTTCTCCCATTCCGTAGGCTGCCTTTTAGTTTTGTTTCCTTCGCTGTGCAGAGGCTTCTTATCTTGATGAAGTCCCAATAGTTCATTTTTGCTTTTATTTCCCTTGCCTGCGGCAACATGTCTAGTAAGAAGTTGCTCTGGCTGAGGTCATAGAGGTTACTGCCTGTGTTCCCCTCTAGGATTTTGATGGTTTCCTGTCTCACATTTAGATCTTTCATCCATTTTGAGTTTATTTTTGTGTATGGTGTAAGAAAGTGGTCCAGGTTCATGCTTCTGCACGTCGCTGTCCAGTTTTCCCAACACCGTTTGTTGAAGAGACTGCCTTTTTTCCACTGGATATTCTTTCCTGCTTTGTCCGTGACCTGAAGTTTGAACAGTATCGTGGGGGTTGGCAACTGGTTCCCCCTTCCCTTGCCTGCAGGTGGGCAAGGCAGGCAGTGAGGACAGAGGCCCAAGCGTATATATTTTGTGTGTGGCATCGAAGACCCTGAAGACACAGGAAAGATACGTCTGCCTGGATCTCACCTCCAGTTATTTATAAGCAGAGAAACAAAGTCCTCACGCATAACACAAGGCTGACACAAATTAATGTCAGAAAGAATCAGTACCTCTTAAAGACTGCATTAAAGTATTCTACAGCTGCCATAACAAAATACCACAGGCCATGATTTAAACAAGTGTACTTGCTCATAGTTCTGGAGGCTGGAAGGCCAAGATCAGGGTTGCCAGAAGGCTTGATTTCTCTGGAAGCCTCTCCTTGGCCTGCAGACAGTTGCCCTGTTGCTGCCTCCTAACATGGTCGTCCCTCTGAGCATTCATGCCCCTAGAGTCTCTCTGTGCCTCCTAATCTCTTTTTATGAGGACAGCAGTTAGACTGAATTAGGGCCCACCCTAACGGCCCCATTTTAACTTAATTACCTGTGTAAGAGCCCTCTCTCCAAATACAGCCACATTTAAGGAACTGGGGTTTTAAGTCTCTTCAACATATGAATGGGGAACGGGGTGGGCACAATTCTGGCCTAACAAGGAGCAACACTGCGTTCAGCACATCAGCTCATGTAATTTTACCCCAGCCTGGGCCCTGCAGGCCTCGTTCCTGTGTGAAAGATGGGGGAGCTGGTGCTGGGACAGGGGCCCACCAGCTGACAAGTAATGGCAGAACGTTTGAGTTTGCACCCCGCCGTCTCACGTGTGGCCTTTTGTGGGAGAAGCAGAGGGAGCCAGGCTAAGCTCTCCAAGACCCTCCTGCAGGCGGAGGGGCGTGAGCGAGGCCCCAGGAGCGGCAGGAGGCCGTGCCTGGACAGGATGGACCTGGCAGGTTTGTCCACATGGAGGAAGAGGAGCTGGCTTTCCAGGCAAGGACGCTGAGAGCTGGAAGGCCCTCCTGAGAACTCGAGCTCTTCTCCCATCTGATGGTGAGGAGACTGGCAAGGGAAGTTTCCACAGCGTGGTCTGCCTGTGAGCATCCCGTGTCCTCCCTCTCCTCAGACCCGGCCTCACTAGGTGTTTCTCAGCGCTCTCTGTAGAACCGAGATTCAAGTATTTACAGAACACTCTAGACATGGACACTGGGAGGAAATGGGACAGTGCAGAGGTCTCAGCCTCTAAGGGTGGCTGAAAATGTGCACAACACCTGAGGTGAAAGCAAGCAGTTGCTAATCACAAACATTCCTAGAGCATCAGGGTGTGGATTACACACACACACACACACACACTCACTCACATATACACACTTTTTCCCCCTTTTTAAACTTTTCACACAGAGGCACTCTGTAGCTGACTATGGAGTCAGCATCAGAGGGTCGTTTCTGTCTCCTGGCTTCTCTCCCTCTTCTCCCCGCATTCACTGGAATTTTCCAGGTCCTCCCATGCTTCTTCAAGTGAGGCTTTTGCTAGACAAACTGATCTTTCTGTGACAACAATCAATCACCTCTCAAAGTATTTGTTCTTTTACTAAAAGACCTGACCAATGGTGTGCTGGTAAATGTTGAACCATCAGCTCTCCGGGGGGGGGGGGGGGGGGGAATATATATATATATATACATATATATATATACACATATACATATACACATATATATATACATATATGTATACATATATGTATACATATATATACATACATACATATATATATAACTTTGAAAGAACCAATGATAAAAAAAATTAGGGGTGCTTGGGTGACTCAGTCGGTTGAGCACCCAACTCATAGTTTCAGCTCAGGTCATGATCTCATGGTTTGTGAGTTCAAGTCCCATATCAGGCTCTGCATGGAGCCTGCTTGGGATTCTCTCCCTCTCCCTCTCCCTCTGCCCTACCCCCCTCAAAATAAATAAACTTTTAAAAATATATAGTAAAATAACTAGAAAGTGATGTGTTCTCAGTATACATTACTTTTATTTTTAATATAATATATTTGTGAGTTTACAGCTTCCATTTTCAACAGGGGTGAAAATGCATTCTTGTTGGGGACAAAAACAATCTTACTCTTTTTATGTATAAAGATAGGCATTCAGTACATAAACAGACATATAGCATGTCTTGTGACATTAAATTTTCATGGGGAGGGTGGTAGGAAATTAGGGGGAAAAATGTCTGAAAAGGCTGTTTAGTAGGCAATAGTGAGCAAAAGGATGAGAAACACTGGTTTGTATAATTTAATTTTTTAAATTTTTTAACATTTATTTGTTTTTGAGAGACAGAGAGAAACAGAGCGTGAACAGGGGAGGGGCAGAGAGAGAGGGAGACACAGAATCCTAAGCAGGCTGCAGGCTCTGAGCTGTCAGCACAGAGCCTGAGGCGGGGCTGGAACCCACAAACTGTGAGATCATGACCTGAGCTGAAGTCGGACTGCTAACTGGCTGAGCCACCCAAGCGCCCCTAATTTTTTTTTGGTTTTTTAAAATGTTTATTTATTTTTTATAAAGATTTTTTAATGTTTACTTATTTATTTTGAGAGAGAGAGTAGGGACATAGAAGGAGAGAAACAGAATCCCAAGCAGGGTCCACAATCACCATGGAGCCCAACATGGGGCTTGATCCCATGACTGCGGGCGAGATCATGACCTGAGCTGGAATCAAGAGTCAGACGCTTAACCGACTAAACCACTCAGGCACCCCAATGTTTATTTAGTTTTTAGAGAGAAATAGAGAGAGAATGAGCAGGTGAGGGGCAGAGAGAAGGAGACAGAGAATCCAAAGCAAGCTCTGTGCTGTCAGCACAGAGCCCCACATGGGGCTCGAACCCACGAACCATGAGATCCTGACCTGAGCTGAAGTCAGCTGCTCAACCAACTGAGCCACCCAGGCACGCCTATAGAATTTAATTTTCAGCGATGGCTGTGTTTAACAATCAGCTCACAAAATTCCTGAATCTTTAACAATTGACTTTTGCAAGTCTGTAGGAACTGGCTCCAGCACACCCCGCTTAGAGTGAGGCAGGTGGGCGCAAAGTAGAGGAGGGGGAAAGAAACCCCTCCTGCGGTATGGCAGCCTGGTAGGAAAGATGATGTCAAGTGTTCAGAAGACACAGAGAGTCTCTGGACCACCACAAATCAATGGGGGCCGCCCCTCTGTCAGCCACTGAGTGTCCAAGACCCTGGGTCCTGGCCTATGCCATCCCATCAGGTGACTCCCCTGTCCTGGCAGATGGGTGGCGGCATCCTGCAGGGGCCCCCCAACCCAACGGGGCGCAACAGGGATTTGTGCACAGGCCCTCACCCTGGCGCTGAAGGGAGGCTCAGAGAATTCAAATCGTCTTTGTTCGGTGCCTCTGGTCGGGTGGTTCTGCTGAAAGAGCTACCTCAGGCAACAAGGGGAGTCAGGAAGGGAGGGGCCCGTATTCCCATGGGGAGCCAGAGGGGCCCATTCCGTGATGTGCCTTCTCATGAGATACCCCCGGCGATGAGGATGACACAGCCCTCAATTAGTCTCGATTAGGTTGGGCCCGTGGAAACTTGGACGGCTTTGGGCACCTTTCAGTGCTGTCTGGGGTGGGGGAAGAGGGTCAGGGCCCCAGGCATGCAGATCCTAACTGACGCCAGCATGGGGCCCCCAGCTGGGCTGACAGCTCGGTGGATGGTGGGAGGGGGTGGAGAAGCGTGACAGTGGTTGCTCTAATTGCTTCAGGGCAACCAGTTCAGAGTCAGCCAAAGGCACTTTGTTTTCTGTAAACAGGGCAGAGAGAGGAGAGGGCGCCGGAGACAGGAAGTGGGGGCTCCCTCTCCTCTAGTCTGTCTGTCCCCCTTTCTGACCCATTAGGAGGCTAAGGTCTTGCCCGCTCATCCCAGAGCCTCTGGACCCTGCATAAAACCTCTGCAAGGCTTTCGGAGTCTCATGTGCCGAAGGCCCAGCTGCCTCTCAAAAGGGTCAGGCTGAGAAGTGGCCCCAAAGCTCCAACTTTCCTCTGTAGCCTTGCCTTTCCCTTTCCCTGTCCTGTAAAATGGGCTCAATCATTGCCTCCCCACCCGCTCAAGGCGTGGGAGGTAATTGGTATGAGTTGAGTGCTCTGACTCCCAGTGGAGGCTCTGGTGGTTCCGGGAGGGTTCAATCATTGCCTATTTGAGCCCCCAGCTGCCTGAGGCTTCTTTTTACAAAGGTCATTTATATGGTGCCCCCATTCACTCACTCTTCAAAAACTCACTGAGGACTTGCCCCACTCCCTATCCAACAAGACTGTCCCTGTTAGTCCCTTGACCAGCTTCTAGGAGCTTTTTCAGGCCTCCCTCCAGAGGCCCCTGAGGCCAGCCTGTTACTTGAAGCTCAGGGAGGTTGGTACCCACACTACTAGGTGATGGCCAGCCTCCAGCATGATCCAAGAAGGGTTGGGCCTGGGGCTCCGAACTGGACTGGTGGGCTACGTGCCTGGGAGGGCTGCCAAGGCCAGCCGGCCAGCCGGCCAGAGTTCAGGGGCAGGACTTACAGTTCTTACACTCATACCCACCCCACCCCACCCCCACACACACATCTCAGCGCCTTTGCAAATGCTGTTCCCTCTGCCTGGAACATTCTTTCTTCTTTCTGTTCTACATCTGATTAACTTCCGCTTATCTTTTATGCCCCAGCCCAGCCATCACATCCTCCAAGAAGCAGCCTTCTCATTTTCACATTTATACCAAATAACAAATGTCTGTGGTTACAGTTTTCATAGCACAGGGAACCTGTTTATTGGAGCTGACTTTTTTCGGTGTGGAAATTTGGTTAATGTCTGTGTGTCTACTAGAGGCTTTTCCCAAAAGCAGGTGAAATGTCTGTTTTTGCTCATCATCACACCCCAGTCTAAAGATTTATTGGATGAATGGATGACACGAGTTGCCACCTCTGCGAGGCCCTCCCTATGTGGCGTTCACTACCTGTGCCGCCAACAGCTAGCTATTCATGTGTCTGGTCTCTGGACAATGAGGTGACTCGGTGAGGAATGTGGGGAGCGAAGTCACACTAACTGGGTTCATATGGCCTCTGCCACTCACTAGCTAAATAATAACCCTAAGCGAGTTACTAAATGGCTCCGTGCCTCAGTTTCCCCATCTGTAAAATGAGGGTAACTAGTAAATGAGTTAATGTACATGAGATGCTTACAGCAAGGTCAGGCAGATAAGTGCTCCAATGAACGTGGGTGCTGTTACTATTTTTGTAGCTTAGGTCCCCAGTCCCCAGAACCGGGGGGCATAATAGGTGTTCAATAAAGGTTTCTTTTTTTTTTTTTCTTCAATGTTTATTTATTTTTGAGAGAGAGAGAGAGAGAGAGAGCCGGGGAGGTACGGAGAGGGGGACAGAGGATCTGGAGCGGGCTCCGCATTGACAGCAGAGAGCGCAGAGAGCCTGATGCAGGGCCCGAGATCATGACCTGAGCCGAAGTCGGGCACTTAACCAACTGATCCACCCAGGCACCCTCAATAAAGGTTTCTCGATTGAACCAGCAACGTTTGGGATTGGTCCTGGAGAGAAGTAAACTGAGAGAGGAGACAGGGAGCCTGAGGTGAGGTAGAGAGAAGATAGATAACACAGAAGTCCAGCTGCCCCACATCCCCTGACAGGGGCAAGGCTTTTCCCGCCTGACAGCACCAGTTCATTCCAAGAGGGGCAATTGATTCCAGTTTGCTTTTCCCCTGATACTTGTAGGACCTGCCTCATGGTTTCAAGGGACACCAGCACCACCAACTGGCATCCGCTCCCCAAACGTCTGGGTTTTGGCTCTGCAACCTTTCTCTGACTTTCTAGATTTGATATATTTTTTTAATGTTTATTTTTTATTTTTAGAGAGAGAGAGACAGAGCACAAGCGGGAAAGGGGCAGAGAGAGAGGGGAGACACAGAATCCGAAGCAGGCTCCAGGCTCTGAGCTGTCAGCACGGAGCCTGATGCCGGGCTCGAACCCACAGAACGTGAGATCATGACCTGAGCCAAAGTCAGACGCTTAACTGACTGCACCATTCAGGCACCCCTTCTAGATTTGAACCGTTGCAAACTTTTCTCTGTGTTCCTCTGACCCTAGGGAAACCCTACTGCCCCTTGCACTTGGGACCCTGGGATTCTCTGGCATTCTCTCTTTGCCTTTTCAATTCTTCAGTACCTAATTAACAATTCTTCAATTAGGTTCTCTCTGTGAAAATGACTGGTGTGGTTTCTGTCTCCTGAATGGACCCTGACTGATGAACTCATGTATCCTTGAACTTGAAGCTCAGAGTGATACAGTCAGAAGCTGGAGACTGCCCCACTCCCCTTGCGCCTTGCTTCAGCCCTAAGGGGTAACAGCGGCTTCGGCCCCTTTGCGGGAATCCTGTGGACCACGGAGGGATGGATATACTGATCTCAGGGATATCTAATCAGCTCTGGAAAAACTGGGCTAACAGTTAAACCACACAAACAAAAGAGCTGCAACTCCACACAGAACCGCCTGCTTGGGCAAATGCCAAGACAAACAGTTGCAGAGCTCTGGGCCCCAGCAGGGCTGCAGGCTTCCTGGGCGGGCATGGAGTCATCTCAAGGAGGGGCTGGGCCCCCAGAGTCTCTCCTTCCTGGACTCCGAGTCTTCCGTCATTCGCTCCAGGATTCTCTGGTACAGGCTGCCCTGTTCTTCTTTTCTAGAACCTTCTGGTAAAATGTGGATCCCTGCAGGGCTTACCTTCCTGGTGCATGTCAAAGGCAGAGAAGTGCACAAAGGGAGCCTCTAAAAATACTGATGCCTGGGCCCCACCCCAGAGATTCTTCTGGTCTGGCCCAGCATTGGTATTTATCAAAGCTCCCAAGTGATTCTACTGTGCAGTCAGAATTGAAATCCAGAGTTAAAAGAATGTATTAGCATGGCAGTTCTCAAATGTGAGAGTGCATCAGAATTACCCGGGGGGCCATGTCAAACCGTAGCCTGCTGGGCCTCCCCCCGCCCCCAGGTTTTAGGAGGTCTGGGGCAGAACCTGAGAACGTGCATTTCTTACAAGATCCTGGTCTAGGGACCACATTTTGGGAAGCCCTGGCGCTGGAGTTAGCTCAGGTTCAAATCCCACCTCTGCCGGATGTAGTTAACTATCCACCTGAGAAGGTTTTGTGAGGCCTGAAAGACACAACTTTCATAACACAAGACGAAGAGCCTTACATGTAATAATGTTGAATGGACATTGTTACGCTACGGTTATGATGTTTGGCAGGTGAGGCTACAGAAATCTTGAGTGATAGCATGTTAGTTTGAACCATCATTTTAATCAGAGCCTCGGCTTCCCCATCAGTAAAATGGGGCTAATGATATCCTGGCACAGCCCACTTTTAAGGTAGTGAAAGGATCAAAGGAGTTCCCTGACGTGAATGCGTTTGGGATACTATAAAGCCCGGTAAGAGAGTTTTATTAGAAATGGGTCAGGCAGGCACAGCCTCAAACTGGAGCTCAGTGAAGAGATCTGAAACACATTCACACGCTGGTGAAAGAGGAATTCTAGTGCTTTCCTCCAGCTTGCCTGTCACCCTCAGGCGTTTGACACGCCTGAGTTGGGGAGTGGCTGGTTAGCTCTTCAAACATCTAAGGGGAAGAGATAGGGGGCTGGGGCACAGCCACCCGCACCTCACCAGAATTTCTGTTAAGAAAAGGAATGTGCTGGAAGAGCCCAAAGCTGTGCAATGAAATATTCCCTCCCTAGACCCTCACCACACGCCACACGGTGGCCACCCAGGTGTCTATCCTCCTTGATCCTTCCCCCTCCATCCCGTCTGCCGGCCCACCCACCTCTGACCTCCGCCCACCAGCTCCAGGCTGCCCTCCCAGGAAAGCCGAGGGGCAGGCAGAAAACCTATTCTCGGTTCAGGAACCCGTTTACTTGGTTTCATCCCTTTTCAGTTCACCTCAGACACATACTGCATGTCTGTTGGCGTAAGTCTTTTTAAAAGGCTTGTTCACATTAATGCTTTCTGAATTAAAAAAAAAAAAAAAAAGACGGCTGCCTGGGTGTCTCAGTTGGTTAAACATCCGACTCTTGATTTCGGCTCAGCTCATGATCTCACCGTTGGTGAGTTCGAGTCCCAATTTGGGCTCTGCGCCGACAGCGCGGAGCCTGCTTGGGATTCTCTGTCTCCCTCTGTCTCAAAAATAAATAAATAAACACTGTTTTAAACGACAAATTTGGGAGGAATGGCCTCCCAGGGGCTGGGTTGGAAAAAGCCGGTAGCCCTTGGAAGTTGAGGACAGGAGAAGTGAGTGGTCCCCACACTGGTGGTTGGGAGGAGTACTTGGACCTGACTTTACTCAGGGGCAGTTTGGCAGAAAGGTCAAAAGCCTGAAGATGTGCATTCTCTGACCTGGGATTCTGGTTGAGGAACCCTCCCAAAGAAATATCACAAAATGGTCAGCCTGGTTTGAGTCTTGGCTCCAATGGTGGATGACTCTGGACAAGTTATGGCTTCATCTCTAAAATAGGGCTTAATAATTGGATTCCATCACCCAGGGTTGAGGAAGAAATGAGACAATGCTTCACAGGTAGTAAGGTGCTCAGAGATGTTAGTATCTTGGTTGGAGTCCCCACAGATGCAGATCCCAAAACAGGGATTTGGAAGGGGAGCCCAGGAGGCTCATGGGGCCATGTAGACATGACACAAGGAGGGAAGGAAGCCCACACAGGGTGCATTTACGCATTTATCAAGCTCCACACAGAATGAGCTGCCTGCTTGGGAAAATGCTTGGACTTAGAGTTGGGAAGAGGAGGGGTACCTAGGTATTTATTCCTTTAAGTCTTAATATGCTCAGGGGGCATCTGGGTGGCTCATTTGGTTAATCATCCAACTCTTGGTTTCAGCTCAGGTCATGATCTCACAGTTCGTGAGTTTGAGCCTCGCATTGGGCTCTGTACTGATAGTGTAGAGCCTGCTCCGGATTCTGTCTCCCTCTTTCTCTGCCCCTTCCCCCTCGCACCGGCGCACCAGCGTGCTCTCTCTCTCTCAAAAATAAATAAACAAACATTTAAAAAACTACTTTAAACGGGGCACCTGGATGGCTCCATCGGTTAAGCGTCCAACGTCGTCTCAGGTCATGATTTCAGTTTGTGAGTTCGAGCCCCACGTCGGGCTCTACGGTGACAGCTCAGAGTCTGGACCCTGCTTCAGATTCTGTGCCTCCCTCTGTCTCTCTGCCCATCCCCTGCTTGTGCCTTGTCTCTCTAAACTAAATAAATAAACATTTTTTAAAAATACTTTGAAATGCTCAGGACTCTCTACCTCCACAATTCATTTACGTGAGCGGAAAATAAAGCTTTTTCTGATTTAAGCCACTTACTTTGCTTTCCTGTTACACGCAGCTGGGTTTAATCCTCACCTAAATGCTGGAGGCCAGTGGCTGTCCCATCAGGAAGTTGTCCAACTGACCCATGGAGACCCCATGGCACAGGCAGGTGCCAGGGAAATCACACCACACCAGGGAAATGATCTCACCAAGGGACCCTACTGGCCCTACCCCACCCTCTTGAAGCCTAATGATGCAGTGAAAAAAGTCCTCCAAGGTCAGGGTTCTCCCGTTTTGCCCAAATCCTGGGCTATCCGGCACCTCCTTGCTGCTCAAAGGTGCCATGGCATCTCCCCAAGCTTGTGCCCCGCGCCCCCACGCTCCCCCACTCTCCTTCACAGCTTATGCGTTCTGCGGCCCCTCTCCTCGGCCTCTCCTCTGTTAGGCAGCAGCTAGCACATCCGACAAGTGGATTGGTGTTACTGGGTTAATGTGTCACCCTCCCAATGAGCAGATGTGCATTTTTGATAGGGCCAGAGGAAGACAAGGCCTCGCGTGCCCAGAGCCGAATGACGAATGACGAATGACGAGAAAATCACCAGAACAAGAGGCCGCCCTGGGGCTGGTCTCACTTCCCTGTTCCCCTCCGGTGCCCTCCTTCAGCCCCTCCCTTGGCACAGCTGGTCGTGGCCACAGCTCCGCCTCACCAAGGGCCAGGGCCCCCACCCTCCACCGCCATTTGGCCTCACTGCCGTACTGAAAGCGAAAGGAGGAGTTGGAACAGAAAGAAAAATAATAAAACCACTGAAAGAGCAGACACAGCTGGCAGAATATTGGAAAAATTCCCAGGCGGGAATTCCCAGCCCTCCAGGGCGCTGCCAGGCTGGGGACATTCTTAAAGGGCAATCCTAAAGTTTGCTCTCGGCACCTGAGCCCCGGCCCCTCCCCCTCCCCCACCAGAGGGGGTATCGGTGTGAGTCGGTGGGTGGCGCTGTTTTGCGGTGGGAGCAGAGCCAGGGTGGGAGGGAGAGGGTAGGGCTAAGGGGGACACCGAGAGGCGGGGACCGTGGTCGCTAGGCTAGGCAGCGCCTGAGGGTCAAGCCCTTCTGGGGTTTCCGGGGCCGGGGCCTTTCCCTGGGGCAGAAGGCAGCGAGCAGAAAGCTTGGCAAAGCCCCGTGGCGCAGAGGGGCGCCTGCAGGTGTGGGGAGGGGCGCTGGAAAGAGGCGGCCCTGGCAGCAGCTGGGCGGGGGCAGCCAGAAAATTAAACTGGCTGCTCTTACTGAAGCCGCAGGGACATCGTGCATCCGCTCAGGAAACGTGGATGAGAACTGGACGAGATTGAAACGGGGAGCTGGCTTGGGCTTCTGGGAGCCTGGAGTGGGCACGGCGGTGGTGGGCAGGCCGCCCAAGACGAGGGCAGGGGTACCGCCGCCCCCGGCAGCGCGGCCTCGGCCCACACAGGGGCCGAAGCTGGGACTTCAGAAGGGAATGCAGGGGGCCCTGCAGCCCGGAGGGGGCCGCGGGAGCGGGGGCGGCGGCGCACCTGAACACCGGGCTTGCGGATTGGCTGATGGAATTCGCAGAGGAGGCGGAGTCTGGCCACTGTGCAAATCATCACGTCTTCTGGCCTCGCCTGGAGGCCTTTGGAGCTCCTGGTTGCATGCTCAGGGCTCGACCCACCGGAAAGGCGCTCTCACCGCTCATGAATTGCAATGAATACTAATACAAGTAATCCACCCTGAACTGTCAGTCAGTCCTATGATCTGCCAAGTTCATTAATTCCAGGCAAGGTAAGCCCAATCTACGGATACCTCTCCCCCTCTTCAGTGAGGCCAGGGGACTGCACTGCCCCCACCCCCCGCACCCCGCCCCGAACCTCCAAGTCCGCCTGGCCAGCTGCCCCCCAGTTGATTCCACACACACTCGCAGATCAATCTTCTGAAAGCGCTGGATCCCGCTCCCCTCCCTGGTCTTTGCCACCCTCCAGACCGGTCCACATTACCTGCCAAACTGACCTCACCCGTTCTTACTGCGGGTACTGGAGTAGTGAGGAAACACGGTCAGAGCACAGGCTCTGGGTTTGAATCCTGCCTCCACCACTCCATGCCTAAGCTTTCTCGTCCGTGAACCAGAGACAAGACCCATGCTTCCTTTAGGTGGGCATTTTGAGGGTTAAATGAGTAAATAAATATAAAGTACTTGAAACAGGGCAGGGCATTTAGTAAGCGCTTAATAAATGGGAGCTATCATTATTTGTAGTGTTCTGATTTCTATTTATTATTTACATGGCTTATTAGGATAAATGACATTTGTTATTTATATCTGTTATTATGCTAGAATGTCTACAGAGGAGGCAGTCTGGTTTACCAACTTCATCCTGGTAATTTGAGCAGTGTTTAGCACCCAGAAGACACTCAGTGGGGTGTGTTGGATGTATTTATTGTTGTAAACTCTGTTCCAACCAAACTCTTCCTCACGTATACGTTCCCACCTCCATGCCTTTGCTCATGCTGTTCCCACCTCTTGAAGGGCCTTACCCCATCCAGCATAATTCTTCCTCCTACTTCGAATTTCCAGCTCCCTGCCTCCTCTCCCCTCAGAGGACCTCCCTGGGCTCAGAACCTGTACGGAACAAGCATTCACTCAAGGCTCAGTGGTTTGTGGCTGGGGTTTTTTTTATGCTTTGGCCCCAAAACAGAGTTTCCTCACTGACCTGGCACTTAGCGCTCACCGCCTCCTGCGGTGGCCCCTAAGAAGAAGAAGCACCCCAGCTCCCATTTGGGTCCTTTATCTTGTAGCTTTGACATTCAGAGAGGGCTCCCCAGGTGAAGCCCCCCTGAATAACTAGACATAACTAGATGTGTGGTCTCCAAACCACAGTTTCTGGGCTTCCTGTTTGGTGAGTTGAGAGACATGGCATCTGTTTGCCTAAGAAATATGAGCCAGGCAGCTCCACATCAACAGGCGGCTTTCCACCCCGGACGGGGCAACAGCTGCCTGTAACTTGGCTGTTTACGCACTAAAAAAAGAAATTCCATGGTGACCAGTTGACTCAAGCCAGCTCCCAATGTGAGGCGGTAGTTTCAAAGTGATCCCAATGACACCAGATGCTCTCCACCCAGTCCTTAATAAAGAGAAAAAAGAAAACAAGGGCAAAACTTCAACAGGAGTATGCCTGAGTCAGTACTCGAAGCCGCCTGGAGGGGGCAGCGTCTGAGCTGAAGTTGGATCTGGAAGGTGTTGGCCTAACAGCCCCTCCAGGCAGGCTGGTCCCCTGAAAACTCCCCTTCCCCAGAGACGGGGCACTTACCACTTTGCAGCAAGACCCATTCCACCATTAGAAAGGTCCTGTCTGGAAAAAAGAAAAAGAAAGAAAGTGAGACAAAAAAAGAAAGAAACAAAGAAAGAGGGAAAGAAAGAAAGAAAGAAAGAGAAAAGAGAGAAAAAGAAAGAAAGAAAGAAAGAAAGAAAGAAAGAAAGAAAGAAAGAGAAAAAGAAAGAGAGAAAGAAAAAGAAAGAAAGAAGAAAAAAAAAAAGAAAGGTCCTGTCTGGAAGGCTGGAGAAGAGCAGAGGACAGGAGACTGACCTTACAAGTGGCAGGTATGGTCCAGGCTACACGAGGGCCTTCTTGGGGCGCCTGGGTGGCTCAGTCAGTTGAGCGTCCCACTTCAGCTCAGGTCATGATCTCACGGTCCCTGAGTTCGAGCCCCACATCGGGCTCTGTGCTGGCAGCTCGGAGCCTGGAGCCTGAATCCGATGCTGTGTCTCCCTCTCTCTCTGCCCCTCCCCTGCTCACACTCTCTCTCTCTAAAAAAGTAAACATTAAAAAAAAAAGGGGGGGGCCTTCTTGAATAGCGTGATTTCATGTTTTCTCCACAAGCAACGGACACACACTCACCACACACTAGGCCTCCTAAGTGCATGGCATATCTCTGAATCCTCACACGCGGCCAGGAAGGCAGGACTGATTATTTCTGCCATTTTACAGGTGGAGAAAAGGAAGTCGAAGAAGCACCTGCACCACTTGAAAATAGCTGAGCTGGTTCGAACCTGGCTCTGCTGGGCCCAGAGTCCATTCATTTTTTTTTTTTTTAAGTTATTTGTTTATGAGAGAGAGCGTGTGCGTGGGAGGGGCAGAGGGAGAGAGAGAGAGGGAGACTGAGCGAGTGAGAGAGAGAGGATCCCAAGCAGGCTCCACGCTGTCAGCACAGAGCCCGACATGGGGGCTTGAACCCACGAACCATGAGATCATGACTGAGCTGAGATCAAGATGCTTAACCGACTGAGCCACCCAGGTGCCCCCAGAATCCATTCTTAACTCTGGGGCTAAGTGGAACTTAGTGTCCTCGGCTCTGCCTGTCCCACTGGAGAGCCACCCCCGCCTCTCCAGCACCGGCGTCATGCTTCGCTCCTCCCAGTGGCTACTATCTATGTGAACTTTGCACTCTGCCCTTCTTAACCCAGGTGAAGGGCTTGCTGATAAAGGTTTATGGTTTCCTCCCAGCCTTGCTGGCGACAGACACCTGCTTCCCCCTTCCCCCATCCCCACACTCATGTATACAAAGTCACCAGCCACCCTCACACACACAACGCACATACATACCCACACATTCACAGATAGACACATAGACACTCGTACATTCACACACACAGACACACACACACACACACACACACACACACACACACACCCCTCTGTGGTGGTTGATGGCTGAGGACTGACAGGCTTAGAGATTTACTTTCTAGAAAGTCATACCTGCCTCTCCTTGCTGCCCTTCCCCAGCTATCGGGCTTACAAGCTTCTGCCTCATTTCATGTTTAATAATGAGCCACTCTGGAAGGACCACGGTGGACACTTCTCTTGCCCACAGGCCAGCCTGGGCGTCCTCAGCAGGGAGTTGGGAACCAGCTTTCTTCCCCCCCCCCATGCTGCCACCTTGTGGCCTGAGCTCAGAACTGCAGGTTCCCCGCTGGGGGTATAACCACTTCGCAGGGAGGTTCCAGTAGCCAAGTGGGCTGTTAAGGGAGGTCTACATCCAACCATCCCCAGTCCACAGATGCACAAGCTAAGTAATGAAGATGCCCTCTTCCTTCACCCGATCCTTACAGGCACGCTCCGTTGGCGGGAGTGACGGGAGACGGATGTATGAACCTCTTGGACCAGGACCCTCATGGCAACCAAGCCCACAATCATCATACAATCACGGGACTCTTGGCTTATATCCATGTCTTCTTGACATCCTTAAAATCAACCCAATAGTGGATTTGGCTAAACCACCTGTGACAGCAGGTGACTGTGTGACCTCTGACACTAACCCAGGAGCTACTCTTCCCTCCTTCCCTAGGGTTCTGGAGGGTCTGCCTTTGGCTTCTCACCTGGAGCTTGAGCTCAGAGGTAGCTGTGACAGACTGACCCCCTGACCTCACTTGTTGCGTCCAAGGACACTCTTCCAGGCCTCTGTCTTTGTGAGGCAATCCAGGATATGTCCCCCCCCCTTTCCTCCTTGAGCCCAGAACCAATGTGTTTCAGGCAAAGTGATTTCATCCAGTCTCTTAGTTTTACTCAGTTTTATTTTTTGGCCCTTTGCTGCCGTGGGATGAGTTAATTCTGTTCCCTAGGTGATGGCTCACGGTCATCATTAGTCCTGGCTAGTCCCCTCTCGTTTTATGTATTCCCCTTTACTCTATGAGTCCCTCCCATTTCCCTGCCCCAGAGGCAGCCATCCTAGGATATCTTTTTATTTGTATGCATTCTGCAGTGCAGGGGTTTGTAGGCACGTATTGCCACCAAGCATGGAGCATCGCGTAGTGCCTTGTTCTTTTATTACCCTCTTTAGATGCATGTTATTTAATGTGTCTGGGGGCAGGATCAATGGATACAACACGTGAGAGAGTGGTAGTGCCTTAAGAGTTCACTGAGACTCTCGGCGCTGATGATAATGGAAGTGACTGCACCGAGTTATGTTTCCTAGAACAGACCCTCAGGATTGTGAGCCATGGCACTCTGATGAGGCACGGCTGCCCGCAGGCCTGGGTCCTCACCTCAGCTCTGCGGGACTTACCAAGAGCTCTGGCAGGTCTTTCGCCCTCTGACCGTGTCCTCATCCAGTAAATAACAGGTTAACCCAGGGCCCTTCAAAGGTTTCTTCTACCTTAAACAGTCTTTGAAAGCTGTTGTCTAGGATTCACCAGCCCTAGAATGTATTTAGTCTCTGAGATTCCGACTGAACACCCACTGCGAAGCCAGGCTGTCTAGGTTCCAATTCCAGCTTCCCCGCTTGCTACGGGACATTGGACAAATTACTTTTCATTCTTAAAATGGAGATGGTGGGGTGCCTGGCTGGCCCAGTCAGCAGAGTGTGTGACTCTTGATCTCGGGGTTGTGAGTTCGAGCCCCACATTCTGTTCGAGCCCCGTGTTGGGCCCTGCACTGACAGTGTGGAGCCTGCTTGAGATTCTCTCTCTCCTCTCTCTCCCTGCACCCCCCATGCTTTCTCTTTCAAAATAAATAAACTTAAAAAAATTTTTTAAATAAAAATGGAGATAGCCATAGCACCTACTGTCTGAGGGTTTCTGTGGAGATTAAATGAGTTAATACAGGTGAACAGTGCCTGGCACCTACTAAGTGTTCAGTAAGGTTATTGCTGTTTTTATTTAAACCCTATAATAACCCTATGAAGTAGTGTAATTAGTTCCATTTTACAGACGACAAGACCAAGGTTCAAGGAGCAAAGCAATTTGCCCAGGCTTGCGTAGTAGTATTGCCGGGAGCCAATTCCAGGTCTCCAGACTCTGAATGCTGTGCCCTTCCCCCCGCAGACAGACATAGGACCTCAATCCCCAGTGTGCAACCTAAAGTTGTTGCGCAAAACCTTCTCGCTGCTGATCTGATGCGAGGTGACCCAGGGGCCATTGTGGGGACAGCCGCTGGCCCTGGTGGTCTTTTCGGTCTTCATCGGCATCCTTCTCCCATACCGTGACCCCTTCTAAGGAAGAACCTGCTTCCTTCGGGGGGTTCTTGGGTGTTCATGTTCTCCAGGCAGCCCCTGAGCCGCCCCGAATCCCAAGGTCAGGCCTGTTGGTAGCATATACATTCAGCCGGGATGTGCCAGAAGAGAGCGGGCCCGACGAGTCAGACCTTGGGTTCTAGTCCCGGCTGTGCCATTTCCTCTGGGCTAAGTTTGCTTCAGTTTCCACATCTGTACAATGGGCAGTAATGCTGAACAAAGTTGCATGAGCACTAAGTTTTAAGAGACTCTTCCAATCTTGACCGAATGCTAGCAGTTGCCCGATCCCTGTAGAACAAAATGCCTGTTATATAGCCTGATGTGGCCTGAAATGACTTGTCCCCCGCTGTGTGCATTTAACATTTTTCCTTTCCCCTCCGGGAAGAGGACTGTCTGGACCTCTGCCATCGTTCCAAAGAAACCACCTCATTCTTTTGGGGGAGTTGCCATATCCTAGAATGTCAATGCTGGAAAGGACCTTGTGGGCCTTCTGGTCCCAGCGTGGCAAACTTGTCTCTCAAGGGCCACCCCCACCTGAAGCCGTAAGGGAGGCTGGGTCGGAGCTCCAACGGAAGGAAGAGCACCGTGGTCCTTCTGCTCCAGGTACAGCCCGGAGGGGATGCAGGCCGCCATGTGAGCTCCGTGCCACCTCTAGCTCTGCTGCCTCCTACAGAGGTGCAAGCCGAGTACATGAAGGTCTCTTGTCATCTTTCACCTGACCCTCAGGGCTACCAGATCTGCCAGCCACGTTTGACACAGGAGGTAGGTTTGTGCATCACTCGGACCAGCATAGGGCGGGGCCTACACCACACACGACTACTTACGATCATCACACAACTAGGGTTCCCGGGCTGATGGCTCTATCTTTTCGGCGTTCTTTAGAATTATCATAGTAGATTTCAGGAAACAACTTGACCTCCACCTCCATGCACAATTTTAACCATGGAAACAATGCACCTTTGTTACTATAGCCATTAAAACAGCGCAGGCTTCTTTCTTTTAGGAAAACAATGGAAATATTTGCTGGGAACCCCCAGACAGCCAGCTAGAAGAAAAGGCCAGAAAAGAGCAAACACAGGGTATAGAGCACCCTTTAAAGTGAGGGAAAAGCTCCGAAGGACAGCACTTATGTGCTGGCAGGCCTAAGGACAGCACAAAACGTGGGAAAGAAAAAGGAGGGGCCTAAAAACCCCACCTAACTGCGGTGTTTTTCCACGACCTGCCCACTCCTGGGACTCTAGGATTGGGCAGGCCACGAACAGGAGTTCGTCTTCAGTGGGGAGTGTGAAATCTTGGGCACAGGCTCCCTGCGAGGGACAGGTGGCTGAGACCCACCTCTGAGGCCCCTCCTGGTCCTGACACAAGTGCTGGGCTCGGGCTCAGGAGCTGGGGAGTTTTAAAAAATCGACTTAACCTTCCTACTATCTTTGTGACCTTGGGGAAGGCACTTCCTCTTTCTAGAATTCAGTTTCCTCATTTGTAAAGTGGGGCCATGATATCACCTCTCTCACACCCTGTAAACACCAATGAAGAAACTTCCTACTCCAAACACACAAAATAAAACGGGATTTTTTTTTTATGTTTTTATTTATTTTTGAGAGAGCGGGGGGGGGGGGGGGGGGGGGGGCGGAGAGAGGGGGAGACAGAGGATCCAAGGCAGGCTCTGTGCTGACAGCAGAGAGCCAGACGCAGGGCTTGAACTCACAAACTGAACCCTGAGATCATGACCTGAGCTGGACACTTCAAACCGACAGCCACCCTGGTCTGGTGCCCCAAGAAAACAGGATTCAAAACAAAACAAAACAAAACCTACTTACAAAAACTAGAAGCTATTGGATCACTTTATTCTTTTTGTTAGGTGTTCTATAATTTTTCCATGATCATGGATTACCTTTGAATTAAATGTGCGTAATTAAAGGGGATGGAATAGAGCTGATGTGAGGGGAAAATGCTGAGCTCGGCAACTCTCAGGGCCTCCTCTGCACCTCTTGTGGATGCTTTACACGCTGTTACCTCAGGTTTCTGTCTCAACAAGCCTGGAATGGAAGCAGTGGGGCTCCCCCTTCTCGACTGCAAAGACTGAGTTCCCAGAGCCGCCAAAGGCCTTGCCATCACGAGGCCAAGGCCCCGGTGATGCGCCAGGAGCGGGTATTCAAATGCACAGCACTTTTATCAAGGTCAGACTTCCAACTCTGGGAAAAGCAGAACCTTCTTCCTTTCCTGCAACCTGACCACACAGCCTCTGAGAAAAGCCTTCCCCATCCGAGCAACACTCTGGGAACCTGCTTCCTTCACTTCAGGTCAGGTTCATTTATTATTAAAGAACAGTCTTGTGTCCGGCCAAAGGTGTCTGTGTATGAACTTACTTTTTTTTTAAGTTTATTTATTTTTGAGAGAGAGAGAGCAGAGGAGGAGGACAGAGAGAGAGGAGAGAGAGAGGTGCCCCAGAAACAAATATTTTAAAAGTTCAAGGGCGCCTGGGTGGCTCAATTGGTTAAGTGTCCCATTCTTGGTTTTGGCTCAGGTCATGATCTCGTGGTTGTGCGTTCAAGTCCTTTATTGGGCTCCACGCTGGCAGCGCGGAGCCTGCTTGGGATTCTCTCTGCCTCTCTCCTGCTCGTGCTCTCTCTCTGTCTCTCAAATAAACTTAAAAAGAAAACTTAAAAAAAGTATTTCTGTGTAAAAGCATTGTTTGCATGTGGTATTCTCCTTCTCTTCAGTAGCAACACAGTGCATTCTCTAAACCAAATCTCTAATTATACTGCAATAAGAAACATCTAGTAACGATTTAATATCAATGCTTTTCTGAAAAAAGGAGAAAAAAAAAAGCAAGTTAAATCTCGAAATGTCCTGCCATGTATATGCAGACTGCTTCTTTCAAAGGGCAAATACTGATCAATGGGGCTTTTGAAATCCCGTGGAGGGGTGGGGGTAGGCAGCCCACCTGTTCTCCCAAGCTCCAGAGTCACCACCTGCCGCCAAGACACACACACACACACACACACACACACACACACACACACGTCTGCACCCTGGCAACACTGCGCCCCACCCAAGACGCTGCCCCACCCTGATACTGAAACCGAGGCTGATGGGGCAATGTCTGAACCGCCCAGGGGAATGGGGCAGATGAGGCCCTCTGCGGCCCGGAAAACCCTCCTTAAAAGAGCCGGTACCATTCTTCCACCCACAGGTGTCCGCCTGTTTGTTGCTCAAGAGTTCCAACCTGGCCACAGTAAGGAAGTGATACAGTGGAGCAGAGGATCGGGGGACCGCCTCGAAGCTGGCAGGGACACAAACCACCGCCTGAATCTGACCTGCACCGACTCCTGGAGCCGTGGACTGTTTGCTCTCTGTCTGAGGCTTTATCTGCCAGGGAGATGGGCAAGCGGCCAGGGCCCTCTCGGGTGAGGGGTTGAACAGCCAGGCGGCGGCACGCTGCCATACCAGATGTCATGGCTGGTCACTCAGAGGAGCTCTGGGCCAGGAGTCAGGAGGCCGAGGGCCGGGAGATGGCTCCAGCTGGGCTCCATGCATCTGAGCGACTCTCTCCCCCACAACCCTTCACTTCAGGCCCTCCAAGTGTGGAGTAAAGGGCTGGGCAGCAGAAGGATTTCTCATCCGTGCTGCACGAGTCTCGCAGACATTTGTGTTTAAAATATATACACATAGGTCGAACAATTTTCTTAAAGTATTTTTTTAAAGATAAAACCTATTCAACCATATGCATATTAACATGCTGAAGTTAATCTGCTTTTAGGTTGTTTTGGGGTAGACTTCCCTATCACTTCTGGAATTGCAACATGTTAAAAAATGTAATCATTTGCATTTACTTCTCTCTCTGACCAAAATACGGGAAAAAATGGGTTCTAAGGTCAATCTAAGACTGCATTCATCAAAACATTACTTTTCTTGTCTTTATAAGCCAGTATTATCCAGCAGAATTTACACTTTTTATAGCAATATCATCTAAACTGTTTTATGCAATTTATATTTATTATAGAAGATTTCTTTCCAAAAATACACTGGGCTAGTTTTCACCTTTGAAAATCACCATCCCCAATAACCTCTAATTCCTCCTCTGGCTCGGACTTTCCACTCATCTCCAATTCTAATCCCTGGACAAATTCATAGGGTCTTAAACTTAGTCCACAGAGAACCTTGAAACCTCTTGCCTTTACTTTGACACATGAGGCTTTTTTCTTTATATAACTAGCTTTGTACCCAAATCCCATTCTTCAGCACTCAGCTCAAGTACAACCTCTTCTATACAAAACACTTAACATGGTCTTGGACCTAAGCCTCTGTTTCTTCATCTGCAAAACATGATAGCAGAACCTCCCTCAAGTGGTGAGGTTTAAGTGAACTGGTGGAAGGTGTATCTAAAATACCAAAACATCGACACATGAGTGCAAGGAGCGCTCACTATTCTATTGTCTTTATTACTGTCTCTCGTGTTATCGTCACAGTGGAAAAGACTTTGGAGTCAATGAAGTCTCAGTTCTACCATGCAATAAATGTGTGACCTCAGGCAAAGAATTTGGCCCAGTATTCTCAGTAGGGTAGTAATGCCCCCTAGTGGGTGGTTGGGGAATTGATGTGGTGTTTTTAGGACTGTCCCATTGGTCACGGAGCATAACCGGCTTTAGAAGGGGACAGAGATACCAGATGTCTGGCACACAAAGGATTGCCCATGTCGTGGGACTGGGCCAATATGGGTCAGGTACATAGTATGAAAGGTGCCTGGATAAGGCCATTATTAAAGAGAATGAGTAAATGGACAAAAGACATTGTCTAGAAATAATTGAATTGCCCTGTGCATTCAGACTACTCAATTTTTCCTAATTCCTAATTTCCTACCAGTTATTCCTCTTCTTCTGTCAAGGGATATGTGCTATTTAATACTTACACAATATTTTGGTGCCAGGAACTGTTTTGAGCATGTATCAATTCACTTAAAAACCTCCTAAACCCAGGGGACAGGTACTCATCATTTACTCCCCTCCCCCTACTCCATGTGATAAGGAAGTTATTTTTGACATTACAGTGTTAAGGCCCAGCACATCCGTGAGAACACTGTGTGTACCTCATTTCTCCAATTCATCAGTGTGCTGTCTTGGCATGTTATCCTTACCCCCACCTCTTATCATATTCAAGTAAGTCTGAACGAATCTCTCATGACTTCCTGGCTCCAGTTTTTATTCTGGTGTCTACATGTGCCTTCACTTTCATTTTCCTGTAAGGCAAGTATGGAATGGTTTCAAGCAGGTTCAAGCATCTGACTTATGTCTTCTGGCAGTTACACCTGACTTTCATAAAGAAATACATACCTTTAATAAAATGCTTCCCTTTTTTTATCTTAGTTAAGGCTTCATCTTGATTTTTTTTTTTATAATGAACATAGAAAATGGACTTCACTTTCAAATAGTCAAGGATCTTTTACAATTTTTTTTTATTTTTATTTTTTTATTTTTTACTGTCCCTATCCGAGCTTCTTGAGTAATGGGAAATAATAACCCCAATATCATGGAGTTGGTAATGAGAAAAAGCACCACACGTGTGCTCAGCATACAATAATTTGAGTTCCCTTCCCGTCTGATTGTCTACCTTTTCTCTCCACACCTTGCTCAAGGGGGATATCCCCAACACCAACACTGTGAATGTGCTGAAAGAAGGCTCAAGCAAAGTGCCATTTTCTGGTGACAACAATCTCATCCAGCTGTTAGGTGACACCAGAGCAGGTGCCTAAGGGACGCTGGATTTTCAGTCCAGCCCCACAGCCTCTCTACAGAAGCTGCCTCTCCCTGCAAGATTAAGAGGCAAGAACAGGGATGGGCACAGAGTATGGCCAGTGGGCAGGATCCCAGGCCAAGGGCATGGATAGGCTTTGTTCCATATACAAGGGAGGCCTGGGGTAAGGAAAAGACAAATAGACCAATAGGACGACTGTGGGATCAGAAGTAGATCTTAATCCTTACTGCTCTTTAGAATCACCTGAGGAACTTTTAAAGTGTACAGACATCGGGGCGCCTGGGTGGCGCAGTCGGTTAAGCGTCCGACTTCAGCCAGGTCACGATCTCGCAGTCCAGGAGTTCGAGCCCCGCGTCGGGCTCTGGGCTGATGGCTCAGAGCCTGGAGCCTGTTTCCGATTCTGTGTCTCCCTCTCTCTCTGCCCCTCCCCCGTTCATGCTCTGTCTCTCTGTCCCAAAAATAAATAAACGTTGAAAAAAAAATTTTTTTTTTAAAAATTAAAAAAAAATAAAGTGTACAGACATCAAGTTCCCACCTCAAATAAAATGTATCAGGACTTCTGGGGACCAGGGTCCAGGTGTTAGTGATTTTTCAGAAGTTTTCCAGGTGATTCCAATATGTAGGCAAAGAGTAGAAAGTCACTGACAGACTCATCAATGATACCATGTTAGGTCTGTTTTGTTATCCCCAACTTTACAAGAAAGAAATTAAGGAAAATAAGTGACTTGCCCCAGGCACACAGCCAAAAGATGGAAATCTGAATCCAGACTGGACTAATTTGAAAACCCATTTTTATTTATTTTTTCCAAGTCTATTTATTTTGAGAAAGAGAGAGAACATGCATGTGTTTGCAAGTGGGGGAACGGCAGAGAGAAAATCCCAAGCAGGGATCCATCCCGATGTATGAGGTATGGCTTGATCTCACAAACCCATGAGATCATGACCTGAGTGGAAATCAAAAGACACTCACCTAAGCCACCCAGGCGTCCCTGAAAACCTGTATTTTTTTCTTAGCTGATGCCAGAGATGAACCTTTTTTTTAAAGGTTTATTTATTTTGAGAGGAATAGTGAATGGGGATGGGGCAGAGAGAGGGAGAGAGAATCTCAAGCAGGCTCTGCACTGCCAGTGCAGTTCAAACCCATGAAACTGTGAGATCATGACCTGAGCCAAAGCCAAGAGCCGGATGCTTAACCGAGCCACCCAGGTGCCCTGAAAATCCATTTTTTAAAGAGCCATCTACCACTCCTCTAACCCTTCATCCTATCTTTCCCACCCACCTCCCTATATCCCTATGACTTCAGAAGCTCCTTTCTTGAAATCTGCCTAGATCCTTTTAACCAGAGGTCTCTCTTAACCTTGGACCCCTGAAGTCAATCCCTTCAAACTGTACAGACTCAAAAGTTGGTAAAGGACCAGGGTCAGTGGAAACACACTGTCAGTATGTACTGGGGAATGTGAAGAATGAACTGGGGGGACTCTTGCCTACCCAGCACCATAAAGGAGTCAGTTTCACTAAAAAGTCATTCCTTGGGTACTTACTGCATACAAGTGTGAGGCTATTACTAACTAAGCAGTATATCATCACATGGTGAGTGACACATATATGTCACATTACTACATTCTCAAGATAGTAACAGGAAGCAGTTGTTTTCTATTTCTGTTCTTCGGATGAGAAAATGAAACCCTAGAGATTATGTAGCTGGTCCAAAGTCATGAGCTAGAAACAAGGAAGCCAGAATTCCGATCCTGACTACTGGCTTCAAAGCCTGAAGGCCTTAACATTATGATGCTCCCTGAAACTAGCACTGGATTAGCTGTTGGGGCAGTCCTTGTCCCAGCTCTGCCAAGGTATCCTTGTTGTCACCTTGGGCAAATTCAGCTTCTCACCTCTAACCATAACACTGGGACTATGGATTCTAAGACCCCTTCCAGTTAACCCACACCTGGTCCTGCAACCTGGGCTACACCCTTCCAACTCAATCACTACTGGATTGCAACCTTGGACAACTTGCCGTCTCTGTACTTCAATCTCAATAAAGTGGGATGATCACATCTACCTTATAACTAATCATCTCTCTCTTAATCATTTTCTTCCTGTCAACTGCCATCAAATCCAAAAAGTTGGCCCTGGTTTAGGAACCAGTCTTGGATGAGGCACATGGTAAGTACTTAACCTTTCCTTTCATCCATCTGTTGAGAATTAATCATAATCATCTAAAGAATGGAGCATTCTTCCGGGTCAGTAGACTGCAGCTGCTAGTGGACAATGAAGTAGCTTTAATCAGGGTTCCTGGGTGGCTCAGTTAAGCATCCGACTCTTGATTTTGGCTCAGGTCATGATCTCAGGGTGATGAGATAGAACCCCATGGCAGGCTCCATGCTGGGTTATTAAGTCTCTCCCTCTCCCTGCCACACTCTCAAAAAAATTTTAAATAGCTTTAATTAACAACTCCACTGTTAAAATGTAAGCAATCGTTGAGATGTGCCTTTTTCTCCCAAGCCAGTAAGAAATGTTGCACAATAGACTCCTAACTTGAACCACCTGGTTTTGAAGCCAGAGAAGGTGCTCTCTTGAATCTGCAATAGCTTTGTCCAGCCAAGGAATTCTTCTGCAGTGTTTTCCCGAAGAGTCCACTTGAGAAGAGAAGAGAAGAGAGAAGAGAGAAGAGAGAAGAGAGGAGAGAGAAGAGAAGAGAAGAGAAAAAAAGAAAGAGGAGCACCTGGGTGGTTCAGTCAGTTAAGCAACCGACTTCGGCTCAGGTCATGATCTCACAGCTCGTGTGTTCAGAGCCTGGAGCCTGCTTCAGATTCTGCATCTCCCTCTCTCTGCCCCTCCCCCACTTGCAGTCTCAAAAATAAACATTAAAAATAAATTGTGCATTTTTCTCTATTAGGTTGATGGTTAACGGGGCACCTGGGTGGCTCAGTTAGGCGTGCAACTTCAGCTCAGATCATGATTTCATGGTTCATACGTTGCAGTCCTGCATCAGGCTCTGCACTGACAAGTGTGGAGCTGGCCTGGGATTCTTTTCCTCTCTTTGCCACTACTTGCACTTTCTCAAAAATAAGCTTTTAAAGTTAAAAGGCCCCCCAATTTACCGGTCCTTGCCTATAAGATGCCACATGCACCAATGTTGCTCACATTCCTGAGTTAAAACTAGGGTGATGTCGAGACTAGGAGACCAGAGTAGCCACAGCAACTACCCATAGCTTCAAACCACTCACAAGGTGAATAACGAACTTAAGACGCATCAGTGTCAGCCTATTCACGATGTACAGCTTTGTCTTCCACAGACAAGGACAACATGGACATTCAGTGGTCCTTTGCAAGAAATCTTAGCTTACTGCTTTTGGTACCTGCCCAGATGGCAGCATGTACTGCATTTAGTATATACACATCAAATATGCGGGCTTCAGGTGTGTAAAAAAGAAAAACCTGGACACATGGTTAGCATTTCTTGCTGTATTAATACTTGCTCATCATGGAGCACGTGTGACTCGGTTGAGTATCTGACTTTAGATTTTGGCTCGGGTCATTATCTCCTGGCTCATGAGGTCAAGCCACACATCCAGCTCTGCGCTGATACTCTGTCCCTCTCAAAATAAGTACTTGGTTCATCACATATATCTAAATTTCTAGGTGGGGGGGGGGGGGGGGGGGACACCTTTTACCAAGTTACCTCTAAAAAAAACACAGAGGTCACGTACAATTTACACTTTTTGCCATGAATATGTTTGCAATTAAAGAGAGCCCCCAGAGGCACCTGGGTGGCTCAGTTAAGCATCCAACTCTTGAGGCTCGGGCCACGATCTCACAGTTCGTGAGTTTGAGCCCCACTTCGGGCTCCATGCTAACAGTGCAGCGCCTGCTTGGGATTCTCTGTCCCTCCCATGTGCTCTCAAGATTAAAAAGAGAGAGGAGCCGCAAATCCTGACAATCAACTGAATGACAAATTGCAGTTTATGAATGGGTTGAGAAAGCTAAAGGTGTAGAACGGAATACAAGGGCTTTCGAGTCAAGGCTGGCCTGGGTTATAAATACACTACTTGTTTAGTAGGATGAGGAATGTGTGAGAACTTCTTCCCTGTTATTCACCTCTCAAGTGGTTCAACATCACGTAAGAAAAAGGCCCCGCACGATGTTCAGCAGAGTGGTACTCAAACTTTCTTTCCTGACCACTACAAGAGTCCTTACCAAAGCATCCAGCACTCTAAAGCATAGGTTCCTAGCCCCTCCAAATGATAGGTGTGTTCATCCACTCCTTACTATTCACAAAGAACGCAGCTTCTGCTCCCAACCTCACTCCTGGGGAGTCAATTTCATGTCAGGTGGACAGTTATATACATTGCCAACTGAAGTCCGACCAGGACTGCCAGTTCAATTTCTTGTCCCCATTGAATCGGACAGCTGGAATGTAGGAGCCAGCCATTAATGCAATCTGATACATCAACTTCTCAGCGTCCAGCCAGGACGATGAACAAGTTATCCCACACCCGTTTATTTGGTAGTACAACCGAAAGGAAGTCAAAAATCCTGACTTGGAACTACTTCCAATTCATGGTTATAGAATCCTTTACCTCCAAACCCTAGTGCAGTTTGCACACTCAATTGCTTATACCCTCAACTCCTACTTTATGGTTAAGGTACTCATTTCTTCTCCTGATTCCTTATGGCTTACCTATGAGCTCCACTTTTAGTCCCAACACCTTGCCATCTGATCCAATTCACTCGTTTTCCTCTGTTGCTAAGGGACTTTTCAAAGATCCCTCAACTAAAGATTTGCACCTCATGCCATGTCCAAAAACCTCTTGTAGGCCACATGAAGCCCTACAACCAATAGCTCTCAAGTCATCCTAAAATGGATGAAACACTTCGAAATTAGTGAAGCTTAGGTCTCACTCTTGAACTCAGGTCAAACAACTACTTGCTAGATACTGAGCTACTATGTGCATCCTTGAATCCCACTCCACAAAGTCCCTGGGTCTTGGACTACCATAGAAGAAAAGTAGGACACAAAAACAATTGAATGACAAATTTACATTCCAATTTATAATTATTTGTAAAGCACTCTTGTTGAATCTTTTTGTTGCTGTTGAAAGTTTTTTTTATCTATAAAGAAATTCTGGAGGCAGAGAGCCAGCTGGAATGGGCTATTAGCATTAAGCAAGATTCCCCCTTGGCTTTAATTTGCAGTTTGGATGGTAAAAAAAAAAACAAAAAACAAAAAACAAAACAACAAACACCCCTGAAAGGATAGTAACTTGCCCCATATGAAATCTCAATGAGATACATACTGAAACAAAGGTGCCATTTACAGGTGAAGCAGAGTTAAGGTTACTTGGCTGGCTCAGTGGGTAGAGAGGGCAGGACTTGACTTTGAGCCCCTTATCAGTAATAGAGATTAAAGAATAAAAATAAAAGCAGGAAAAATCGCCTATGTACTATTTTTCTGAAGAGCTCAACTGTGCTCTGCAAAGAATATTCTCCATAGAAGAACCTCTCCAAATTACTAGGAAGCAAGTAACAATGTTTCCAGAAAGTTTCACTTTCTCAAAACCAAGTATATACCTGCACCAAAAGTTGTAGTAAAGGCACTAAATGACCCCATTCTAAGACTTTAGTAGAACAATCCTTAATATACAATGTTATGTATGTCACATAGAGTGGAAGAAAAAGTATAGTAGTATTATACACATGTATTTCAGGTTGTTAGTTTGGGAAACTTTTTGGCTGTTACATGTTCTGAAGGATTAACAAGAACTGAGATACTGAAGGAGTCTAAAAACTGTATCATGAATTTCTGCAATCCCAATTAAAAAAAAAAAAAAAAATCAAGCAGGCGATGTATTAGGTTTATCAAGACAAATTTTCAATGACGTCTTCTCAGAAACCTCCCAAGTGTGCTGTACAACTGAATTCTTTTGAGGTATCCAAGGAATATTTAATAGGATGAAGAAAATTTGTGAGGACACAGAAAACTGAATTCAACCCTATCAGTTGTTTTGATAAAAATATACTCCAACCCAGTTTTTCTTCAGCTACTTTAATCAGAAGTCTTTTGTTCTCAAAAAAAAAAAGAAAAAAGAAAAACCAGAAGTCTAGTACAAAAATATACAACTGAAAGACATTACCACCAACTACATCTGTCAACTAAATCATGTTGAGGATTCTGAAAATAAAAAGTACTAAACCAGTGGTCTTAATCAGGGACATTTATCATCTAACTCTTCCAAGTAACACAGTGCTTACTCTTAAAAAAGTAAATGAGCCTGGCAACAGGCTGTGTATATTTTAAAAAACTTCTATGATCAACACCATTCCTGATGAAGAATTGTAATATGAACCATATTAATAAAAAAGCAGGACTTCTCATCCAGATATAGGTGAGTCCAACTAAAAGAGATGCCATCTAATGACCACACCCTTGTAAGGAAATATTAAAAGTATATAAACAGTAGATAAGAGGTATCTACAATCTGATAAAATTCAAATTTCTCTGGCTAATTTATCTTCACCTTTCTGCTTAAGACATGAAGGTCAGAAGTAACCCACAATTAAGTGAGAACCACAGATAATTATTTTGAAAAAGCGTAAAACTAACAATCCTTCTGTTTCCTTCAATTACCACCCAGGATTAACAGTGACCTCTAGGGAACACCTGCAGTCACTACACTAAGAGGTCAGTTTTTGTGACTGACCTCTTGCAGTATTATACTCCTCCATTCAGGACACAGTACACAGTTGGCTAATGAAACTTAATTTTTGAAATTAGAGTAGCCAGAACTTTTAATGGCCACAGCTAAGTGTGCAATAAGGTTTTTAACAGTTTCTATCCTCCATTATTTTGTCACAAGCCATAAAATTGCTGGGGCTTCTAGTTAAAGTGACTGCAAATTTGGCCTAGAAGTCAGGATAACTCCCTGAGATCAACTTTATTTTAAGTTCTGTATAAGCCACATTATAACCATGACCTATCTCCTTTTTACAGAAATCCAATTTAGGACTTTGCAAGTTGTATGTTGCCAAAAACATCCCTATCAATGTCCAATGTAATTAGTGATGTACCATATTACTTCCATGACCTTTAGTATCTTGCCTTGTTCTGAACAAGTTTTAAAACGCTATGAGGAAGTGCCAAAAGACAAAAGGCCCAAAGCCAGAGCTCCCAGTACATCAACAGTCTTAAGTATCTTCTATAAGAAGGCTCATCCCAAATCTGAATTCTACCTTGTGACACCAATCTTCCTTTGTTGGTATCTGCATGAAAGGTTAGTAAGGACCACTGGAAATTTATTTAGGCCCTCCCTACACCTTATAAAGTATTTTTACAGACTGAACTCAATGCAGTGACTTCTTTCAAATTAAAGAAAGTCAGTATAGCATATTCCAAGACTATCTTTAAGTAGCACATTTAAGGAAACTAAGCCACAAGGTAGTTGCATTATGATTTAATCTAATCGCACAAAAATTTGAAATTACAACTCCTCTGGGTTTCTAAGAGGAAGGTTATGCATGCCTCCATATTCAATTCTGCACCGTTACATTTGAACCATATAGTGAAATTTACATCATAATGGATCAATTTAGAATTTCCATGCAACACCTCTGATTATATAAAATGGAAGCAATTTTTAAAGCTTTGTGGAAGGTCTCATGCTAATGATAAAGCCTTTTCTATGGGCCACTTTGGGTTATAATGTACCAGGTTGCTATACTTTAAAATGTTGGTCACGGAGTATCACGGTCTTTGAACTGGCTCCTACTCCTAAAAAATGGTTAAGTACGATCACTTAGGTGACACCAAGAATTCCCTTCGGCCTCAATTGTGTTTAAGATTTGTGTAACCAACGGATTTCCATGGGACAAGAAGAACTATGGTAATAGTGGGTTCGACTATTACACAATTATGCTAATATTTTATTAATTCAAAAGCACTTTACAAGAAAATATAAGTATGGCTTCCAATAGGAATGTTATACCTGGACTTGATACCAAGCTCACAGATTTTAGTTTTGCAAGGAAAAACAGGCTTTCAGGTTAAACAACAATTTGTAACCAAAACTTTAATCCCAAGGATTCTCACAAACATATTACAAATGACAGCATGAAAAAAAATCTTGCACAGTAACTCAAAGTTCAGCTCTACAATGTACCCTTAAACAGGCAGGACATTGGTATCTTGAATAGTTTCAAATTTCCAAAGAGAGAATGTTACATAGAGCTGTGTGTTCATATACAGCAATCCTGTTAAAATGAACTTATGACCTAAAGCAAAAGTAAACTTTCTTGAAACTTCCAATTCTACACCAACTGGACCACCTCTGCCCAGTATGAAGACAACTAGGATTCATTTTATTTTAAACCTCTAACCTAGTTTAACAGTGCAGCTTAATTTTTAGCTGCTGACTTGGGTTCACAGCAGCTTTTAAAGACTGTTCAATTACAGCTGCATGCACACTATCTCAGCTATGGAAAAACTCTGTTCAATTTTTGCCAGTTTTGTCTTCATAATATGAAATATCAAGCTTTAACTGGGCAGGAGCTAATAGGTTTATTATCAGTCTATGTAAGACTAAACTTCAAAGCAAATTCAATTTTGCTTAAGGGAACATTGTAAAGTAACAACTCTTAATATTACATGCCTCATATGATCCATTCAAATCATAGAGAATTACACCTTTATGTGTCACTGTTCCAAGAGACAAACAAATGTGAACAGCTAAAACATCTTAAAAATGCACCAAGCTTATGAAGTCTCAAACAAAACTTGAATTTTCTGTACATACTCCTGTCAAATGAAGTTATTTCCTGTACACCACTCCTCTTGCAAACGGGTCTTCTATTTCCTTTCATTTGACCTAGATCGGCTAAAAGACAGAAAACCAAAAGTTACATACATAACTCAGTGACATAACCAGGGAATAAAGTTTTTATGGGAAAAATAAAAATCAAAACAGCCTAAGAAGATCACCTTCTCTTTTTTAACAAGTTGTTTATAAATGATCAAGTCATCAAAAATCTTACCTACGAGACCTAGAAAAGGATCGAGACGGCTTGTGATTTCTCTCCCGAGACAGTGATCTCTCTCTCCTCCTATCTCTAGAAAGGGACCTAAAACCAGAGAAAAAAAAAAAAAAAAAAAATAGGGCCATTCAGAATTACACACAACAAATATCCTAAGAAGTCTTCAAAAACTAAAAGCTGGTTCACTGGTGCAACTTATTAACACTGGCTCTATATGCTACTTTTTCATTACTAAAGCCAGTCTTTTACCATTAACCACATCATTTGGAACACAGCTCAGGAACAGCAGAAACATGACTTTCTGAAGGTGGCCAAAAAAGGTAGTTATTTACCTGCTCCGGCTGCGGGAGAAGCTTCTCCGTCTTGGAGATCTAAAAGCAGAAACAGGAAAATTAGGCTAATTGTCAATTAGTACTTATGGCGTGAGGCATTTCCCAACTTTTCAATTTCACTGTTGGGCCCAGTGAATGTGCCGAAGAACTGGCACCCATCGTCCAAAAACAAAACAAAACCGAAAAAACAAAACCAAAAACAAACAAACAAAACAAAAAAAAAAACCAAAACAGAAAAAAAACAGAAAAGAAAAAAAGGCACAGAAGGATTAAGGAACCAAAAGCTCAAGTGAAAAGCAGGTATTCCAACCATGGATTCACTTTAACAAAGAATGCTTCACAGCAGATCTGTCCAATGCAAAACTTCATGTCAAACTAACTTCACTACCCAAACACCACACCAAAATATAGTCCCACAAGTAGTTCCAAAAACAGTACCATAAACCAGTATTTGGAACCCATGCAAACCTGTAAGTCCATGACAAGACTTAGGTACCAGGTGGATAGTGTAATTTTGTGAAAACGCGCTAGGTGTAAATACTGATGCCATTAAGTGCTACATTAGAACTGCATTTGTGATCGTCACATTAAAGAGTGTGTTTAGGCTTATAAAAATTACCTTAGCTTGGCCCACTTTACCCCCAAAATTTAAAATTTGAAAACTGTTAGTAAAACCATTTAAAGGTGATAGGATTCAACAAATTTTTGCTAGAAAAGAAAGCTAAATCTGTTAGGAGTTATTAAAATTTTTAGTTTGGCATCTCACACATGCAAATAAGTTTCACCTGAAGGTCTAGTTACATTATGAGTTCCCTATCACCCTTAAAAGTTTTATTCAAGCAATATATATGTACGTTACCATTCAATTATGCACAGCCAGCCTTTGATCCAGAAAAAAGAATTACTTTAAGCCGCTTACTCCTTATTTTAACCAGCAGTAAACTGTATAAGCAGGAAAAACTTACTAGTTTTGGGTTTCAACAAGCTAGAAATGGTGAGGTGAGGCTGCCGGACTGACGGCCAGGAAGAATTTGCTGAAAAGGTTTTGCCAGATGTTGCGTTGGATTTAGTTGGTTGGCGAAGGGGGTGTTGTGGATTTTTCCTGCTTTTTTGTTAGCCGAAGGCTGCTGCTGTAGTTGTTGTGAAGACATTTGGTAAATAAACAGCTGAGCTGATTGGCCAGGAATGTGTGGGCGGTCGAGGTGGCTGCTGCCGATTTGGTTAAGGTTGGAGAGAAGGCTGAGAGAAAACAGCATGCTCGGGAACCAAAGGGCGGTGCAACCTGACGACTGGCCATGCCTGGGTCATGTGAAACGACACCAGCCAAGCTGAATGGGGCGCGCTGGTCACATGACGCTGAAAGGGCTAGTTGACTGGCTAATGCAGACTCAGAGGGTGGTGAGAAGAGACATGATGGTGACTCTGTAACGGGGTTCATTTTTATTAATAGATGGACCAAAAAGCACAAAAAAAAAATGAAAAACAAGCCATCAGTACAACCATCTATTTAGCTAACAAATACTCTTTATTATGATGGGCAACAGTGTGTTGTTTTGTTTTTCAAAATAGCAAAAGGGGCAAGATTTTGAACTCCTATCTCCTAGAAGGACTTCACTCACCTGTAAGAGGTAAATTAAGTCCTATAGAAACTATTTTGGAGGAGATGTGGAGTTAGCATCCAGACAATACTGCCTGGTCCAAGAATGATGCCATTTTCAATTATAAAAAAACTGAAATCTCTCCTATTTGGTTTTGAAGAACAGATGACTGGGATTACTTTTTTAGCCCCCTTTATTGGTCAGTGACTTAAGTTAGTTTCAGAATGATTTCTACTTTACCAGTTTTAACATTACAACAGCTGCCTGTTTGATAAATACTACAATCGTGCTAATAGTAGAAAACACATTTTTGTGAAGAGCTAGAGTTGAATGTAATGTTTGTCATTATGGAGTCAAGAAATGGAAAAAGGCCTAAATTGAAGTATAAGGGAAGACTTGGAAAGATGCAACTAGAAGATGAACTAGAAGATAGATCCAAGATAGAAGTTACTGACTACCAACATGAACAGTGACCTAAAGACAAAAGCCAACACTCAGCACAACTCACATACCCCAAACTACACCCAGCAAATGTTTCATAAAAACCTCCGATTCTTCAAAGTTTAAAACCCACCAACAAACTTTGAGAGAAATACCTGCTCCTATTAGCTACTCCGTTACACCAATACCTCTAAACACGCTCTCAAGTACCTGCGACGAGGTGGAGGACTCCTTCTCCGATAATCATCTCGAGGGCGACGACCCCAAGAAGGAGGTGGGCCACGATTTCTACTTCTCTTTTCACCATTCGAGAGTTCCACTCTTACTCGGCAGCCACATAGTGTTCTAAGGAAAGAAACATTACTAAATTTAAAAGAGCAAAGACGTGTATACCAAAGCAAAAAGAAAGCACTCCTACTTAGCCTTTTCTGTAAACTACACACCTGAAACATCTGTAGAATCCTTAACAGCAAAACAAGTTTTTCTAATAAAGAAAACCAACTTCCTTATGCTTTAATGCCTTGTTAGAGCCAGTCTACATCATTGGGCTCAATGTTAATTTGTTAAGTTACAAGTGTGAAAACGGATTCTTCCTCAAAGAACCAGTTCATCTGTACATCCTGCTGGGACTTCAAGATCCCAGAACTTGTTTACTGATCTTGATGTTACTAGACTGTTGGTCTTTCTCTTCCCCAGATAACCCCAATTCTCCATGCCAACAGCAGTGAACAAAAGCATTTTGGCCATTTTACATCACCATCTCCCTTCAATCATCACATAATAGCTGACCCATTAGGAAACTGAAGCTGAGGAAAAGTCGGAAAAAAGTTATCCTCCACCTCTTGTTTCACATCCATTCAGATAAACCACCTTTATTGGGCCAGCGATTAAGAGGTGGGAACCTGGAAAAATGTGTTTCTACCATCTGCTTGGATAAATGACCTTCTCTACAACTTTACAGCCAACCCTCAGATCCCTTAACTTTTGGATCTTAAAGATTAACCATTTCCCCTGGTTTCCTGAAATCCAATGGTTTTCCAACAAGCAGGAAGGAGAGAAGGGCAGCACCTGGTCATTCTTAAAACTCAGGTGTTACTTACCAGCCATTAATGGGACACTAAACACACACACAACACAGCTACACATTCCACACTTCCTAAATATTTCAAACACATAAAAGATAATGGTACAATAAAGCCCATGCAACCATTATCCAACTACGAGAATTACCAGTTTGTGGCCATTCTTACTTGAAAAGATCTGATTTCACAATTGTTTCAGAAACAATTCAAAGGTGACACCACAAGTGACAACTTTGTGGAAAGTTTAGATTAAAATGCTTCGACCACATTTTGGATGCAAACATCCGCCCAACAAGAATCGACCATTAAGCATTTTCCTCAATCGCCACTTGAGTAAAGTTACTTCCTATTGATCTTCAGTAAAACATTTTTTCTTTGCAGAAAAGGCATATGTTAAGTCTCCAGTAACATTAACTTCAGATAGCCAAGAAGCTATCTAAAAGTCACATAACCTAGGAATTTTAAACATTAAAAAACACAAGCAACGTATTTGTCATCAACATTAGTCATTAAATTACCTCCCATCTAGCTCTCGAACAGCATCAGCTGCATCTCGGGGATCTTCAAATTCAACAAAAGCAAAGCCGGGAGGGTTTCTAGCAACCCACACACTTCGGAGTGGTCCATAATAGCCAAAAGCTCGTTCCAATTCAGTCTTGTTACCATTGTTTCCAAGATTACCTACATAAACTTTACAGTCCAGTGGACAGGAATCACGATGCATTTCTGTAATTAAAAAAAAATTACCCGAAATGTTAATCATGTACCCAATAAACCTACACAGTGAAAAAAGATCCTTAGAAAAGAATGCTGAAACACTAAAAACCAAACAATTACTACCCTTGAAAGACCCATTTCTCTCTAATCTGTACTTCTAACTACCAGGAAGCCAGCACAAAATGCATTAAGAAGAAAAATGCCTCCTGGAAAAATTGGTGGGGGAGTGGAAAGCACTGAAGAAGCATTTACAATCTGGGCAGTTAGTAACTTTACCAATTATTATAATTAATAGCAAAGATAAAGCACTTAAGGTAGAGTAACTTGTGCAGAACCAAATCCTAGAGACATAATAACCACACCTAATAACCGAAGGGATACTAATGTGTCTTCGTGTAATTAAAACCTTAACCAGCTTCATTCCTAAAGTGTTAGGAATCCAGACACAAGCGCACATATTCCAATTCTATGTATATAAAATATCCAGCAGGTAAATGCAGAGACAGATTCATGGTTACCAGAGGCTGGGTGAGAGGGCAGAGGGAATGAGACCAGCTGCTTAATGGGAATAGGTCTCCTTAGGGGGTAGCAAAAATGTTTTGGAACTAGACAGATATGACAGTTGCACAGCACTGAGAATGTACTAAATACTACTTAACCGCACACTTTAAAAGGAAGCTTATGTTAATTTCAGGGGGGATTTGTTAGTGCAATAATTTACTGCACTTTGGGGGCTTATATTTGCTAGAACTTCAGTACAAGTCACTTCCAAAACGAATCTAATCAACTTGTAGGACAGATTCAATTGCAAAGAGTAACGAACCCAATAACTCAGCTTAAGGGCTTCTCATAAACACCACGTTCTGCTCACTCTGGACTTATCCAATTAAAAAAACTAGTCCAGACACATCCTATTTGCATGACCCCACCCTGTACCCAGGAGTCTTGAGACCAAACCATTGCTGGAGATTTTTTTTTAACTTCGCTGTGAGCAGTTTTAGGAGTTAAGTATCAAAGGTAAACTGCTAGAAGTACAGTGTGGCTCAAGGAAGACCGATCAGTTTAAAAAAAAAAAAAAAGTGATTAAGACTGTAAAAAGTCAAATTAAGATGAAAATACAGGTGACTACACAAACCACGTAACATGGATTGAAAGGTCCAGCCTTGATTAGTGACTGTGGCAAAAAATCCTGAGCTTCCGAAGAAAACGTGGGGGTGGGGGAAAAAAGGCGCCATAAATTGAAAGGCCGCGGCCCGGAGTACAATTCGGTTAGCGGCCCCCTTTCCCGCCTCAACTTTCGGGTTATCCCACTTCTCAGTTCACCACCACCACCTCTCCCCCACCCTCCCGGATAAGGGAAGATTATAAACACCTCCACTTCGAGACCGAGGTACATTCTCTGATGGGCCAGGAGCCCCCGCCACCGCCCCATGCTGAACGTCACAAAATGGCGGCGGCGTCTCTTTGTCTCAACCTGGCGCCATTGGGCCTGGCCCCACCGCGGTCCTGTTAAGTGCCATTTCCCACTGCCCTCCTTTAGTCGCTGGTCTCTTACCGAAATCTTGGGTTACAAAGCAGACGCTCAAAACCACACACCCTCGGATAGTTCTTCCCGCTTCCCGCTCCCCTCCGGCCCGGCTCCCGCAGATGCTCTCGCTGACCTGGCGTCCACGAAATGGCGGACCACCGCCTTCTCCTCGCCCTTATTTATACGCCATGCTGAAGTCACATGATTGGACGGGCTCGCCCAATGAGAGGCGGAGGAGGCTGTGACGTAGCGGCCCTCAAGTCAACGAGAATCGCGGTTGCTGGGAGCGCGCTCTGGCGGTGCCGCTTGGTCCGTGGAGACGTACGCTGCCGCGCTCCAGTCGCCTTAGGCCTGGGGCTTCCTGGGGTGTTTCCGGGTGGCCGACCTCCAAGTTACCCTCGATCCCCTCTCCCTCATCTCCAGATACACTAGGGTTTCATAACACCACTGCTGTTACTCCCAAACGCCGATAGAGCCGTTTGCCCCAAATAAGATTTAGATCGTAAACTCATTACTTAATCCTCGAGAACGGTTAGACTGGAACTAAAGCATCGTGTTTACAGACGAGCTTCAGAGTTGCTCCCAAGGTCACTGAGCTGTGGGTGACCAAACTGCCACCAGATTGTGCCCGCCCACGTCTCACACTACGGAAAAGCCCGATCCTGGAAAGTCGGCCCAACTCTGGCTGGTTTCCCGCCTCTCCCCCAAACTGCAGGATTTGGCAGAGAAGGGTGGCGTCATCATCCCGGACTCTTGAAAGGTTTAACAGAAACTCAAACGCAAATGAGACCGGCCAGGCCATCTGGACGCTCACCTTTATCAAATAACAGTAAAAAGAAATTTCTGAAAAGAATTAGTTTAAATTCTGGGCCCCCAAACAAATGCCAGGAAGGGTATGTCTGGCCTCTCTCCAGGAAAAGCCTGCCTGCGTATTGACGACTTGGGGGTGGGGCTGGGGTTCTTGGACCACTCACACCTTCCTCTGTTTTCCACTTCCTCCTAGGAAAACAGAGCCTCAAGAATAATTCACTACTGGGAGAGAAATACAGCAATCGTGCTCGAAAAATCGCTAACCCCTCCCTCTCTGGAACAGTGAGTCAAGCTACGAAGTTTGTCTGGTGTCCTGAAACCTACGCCCCTACCCCCCCCCCCCCTTCAGTTTTGTCTGACTTATTGTCAACATTTAAATTTGCTTTCAAGAAAAAGAAAACTAATACCTTGTATTTTCAGTCACAAAAATGAAAAAGATATGCCAGTATTTACTTATCACTCCCGGATATTTTCTTTTGAATCCTTATCTCGTGGCTCTAAAAGGTTGGGGGGGGGGGTGGAATGCAAAGATTTAATCGCTCTGAGCCTTAGTTTTCTCACCGTACAATAGGAATTTCATACTGCAGGGAAAGAGGAGGGACAGGAACTACAGTCGAAGAGCCAGGACCTGTGCTGGCCTTACCTGGGGTGTTTCCCAGGTGAAGGGGGATTCTAACATACCCTTTCTCTTTCTCTTCTTGCTTTTCTTCCCTTCTGTAAATATTTCTCTCTTCTGGCTCACTTCTGTTGTCTCGATTTGATCCCCTCCTCTGGGTAAGCTTTTCTCCTGGTTTGAATTTTATTTTCTTCTGCCAAAGCAAAGGCTTTGAAGTGAGACAGTCCTGGATCTGGACTATCAAAGTCCCACTACTACATACTGCTAAAGTGTCTTGAAAAGAATCCCCAGGGCGCCTGGGTGGCTCAGTTGATTGAGCGTCTGACTTTCACTCGGGTCATGATCTCGTAATTCCATGGGTTTGAGCCCTATGTCTGGCTCTGTGCTGACAGCTGAGAGCCTGGAGCATGTTTCAGATTCTGTGTCTCCTCTCTCTGCCCCTCTCCTCGTGCTCTGTCTCTGTCTCTCAAAAATAAATAAATGTAAAAAAAAAAAAACAAAAAGAAAACCACAACAAACCAACAAAGAATCTCTTACCCTGTCTCAGGATTATTTCCTTCTGTAAAATGGGATAATAATACCAGCCTTTCAGGGTTGTTATGTGCTGTCTCCTCTCACAGGAACTTCAGCTTTTGTCTGTGGTGGTCACTCCTGCATTCCTAGGGCCTAGGAACAAATCTGGCACACAGCACATAAACATATTTAATTATTTAATTACTTAGAAGAAAGTACGAAAATCACCTGACAATCTCTATTCAAAAAAATGCTGATTCTTCAAAGAATATCCTATCCATTCCCACCATTTTTCCTGTCTTTGGGTTTGTGAGTGTAATGCTAGTCTAGCATGCATCTTTCAATGGAGCACTCTTAATCCCTCCAGCTGTATTCCAGAATACATTTTGAACCTCCTTTGGCCATCCACACACGCTTTCCACCTTCTGGTAACTGCAGCCAAGTGAATTATCCATTTAAATTATGGATTATTTTTGGGGCGCCTGGGTGGCTCAGTCGGTTGAGCGTCCGACTTTGGCTCAGGTCATGATCTCACAGTCTGTGAGTTCAAGCCCCACATCGGGCTCTGTGCTGATGGCTCAGAGCCTGGAGCCTGCTTCCGATTTTGTGTCTCCCTCTCTCTCTGCCCCTTCCCTGCTCATGCTCTGTCTCTCTCTGTCTCAAAAATAAATAAAAACATTAAGAAAAAAATTAAAAAATAAATTATGGATTATTTTTAATGTTGCTTTAAATATATTCAATCATCAACCACTCTTGTCCAGATTCTAGAACCACATGAAGCTGTCAGAGGGACATGTCAATATTTCTTGGTAGGGACAAGGAATGGAGATCATACGTTGTGGTAAACATCCCTTGATTTCATTTGGAGAACTACCTTCCTCGTAGTAGACCATGGCATTGATTCAGGTGTGGTTGGGTTCATGAAAGCATTCTAGTTCTTAGCACCCCCTCCCTACACCAATTAGTTCAGGAATGGATGAGTAATACAATCAGACCAGTCAACTGCTAATTCTAGTCCTGCTGTTAGGCCAACCAGAGATGTGCTCATTTCCTCCGACTAGTGGCTTACCTGAGCCAGGGAAGCCATCCTCTTTCTAGAGGGAAGAGGCAGCCCTTAGAGGATCCAACCTACAGGGAGGGAGAGAGCTGAGAGATGGGAAATAAGGAGCCCTGGAACTCTAGTTAAAGAAGCCCTGAACCCAGTTCTATTTTTGGAATTCCCTAGTAGCATACATTCCTAACACTTCACCCAGTTTGCCTAAGCCACTTGAGTTAGGTTTTTTGTTTTTTGTTTTTTGTTTTTTTCCTGACATTTGCAAACAGAAATACTCCAGAGGGACTGGGTGGCTCAGTTGGTTAAGCATCCGACTTCAGCTCGGGTCATGATCTCACAGTTTATGAGTTCCAGCCCATCATCCGGCTCTGTGCTGACGGCTCAGGCCCTGGAGCCTGCTTCAGATTCTGTCCTCTCTCTCTGCCCCTCCCCAGCTGTGTGCTCTGTGGGGCTCAAATTCATAAGCCACGAGATCATGACCTGAACTGAAGCTGGTCACTTAACAGACTGAGGCACCCAGGCGCCCCTAAAGTATTAATTCTTATACATATATATTCGTGCCTGGCCATAAGTAATATTTTTTCCTTAAAAAAAAAAAGTACTTAGTGAATAGTTAATGGGTGCATTTGAGAATCAGAAGAAAACTCAGGGCCATGGTTCTCAATTTGAGGTACTGAGAAAGTCGGTGTTAGAGTAATTTTTGTGTTTGGAGTTTTTCTTTTTTTTTTAATTTTTTTTACCGTTATTTTTGAGAGACAGAGCAAGTATCTGTCTGTCTCTCTCTCTCTCTAAAAAAAAAAAAAAAAAAAAATGAAAAAAGAAAAATTCCCAGCTGACTTCAGCTCAGGTCATGATCTCGCGGTCCATGAGTTCGAGCCCCACATCAGGCTCTGTCTGACAGTTCAGAGCCTGGAGCCTGCTTCAGATTCTATGTCCCCCCTCTCCCCCACTCATGCTCTGTCTTGCTCTGTCTCTCAAAAATAAATGTTAAAAAAATTTTTTTAAAAAAGAAAAACTCCAAACACAAAAATAACACTGACTTTCTCAGTACCTCAAATTGAGAACCATGGCCCTGAGTTTTCTTCTGATTCTCAAATGCACCCATTAACTATTCACTAAGTACTTGTTTTTTAAGGAAAAAAATATTACTTATGGCCAGGCACGAATATATATGTATAAGAATTAATACTTTAGGGGCGCCTGGGTGCCTCAGTCGGTTAAGTGACCAGCCTCAGCTCAGGTCATGATCTCGTGGCTTGTGAGTTTGAGCCCCACATTGGGTTCTGCACCGGTGGTGCAGAGCCTGCTTGGGATTCCACCCCCGCCCCCCCCGCTCTTTCCCTCTCTCTCTCTGTCCCTTCCCCACTTGTGCTTCCCCACTTGAGTCTATCAAAATAAATAAACTTTAAAAAAAAAAGAATTGACACTTTAAATATTGTGATTGACTTCAAGTATCCAAAGGAAAATCTAATAAGAGCCTGGGCTATAGCAATAGTCCATTAACTACTTGGTTCAGTGACTGTGTTGGCAGAAAGCAGATGGCACATTCAACGAAGAGTTAACTGAAGACGAAATTATTTACAGAGGCTCGGGCAGGGCTAAGGAGCAGGGAGGGTATGGTTAGAGGTGGAATAACTAACTGGACTAATCTCTCTTCCCACAGTCCCATCTTACAGTGGTGCCTTCCGTTGCCCAAAGCCCCTGGGAAACCTGAGGACAAGAGAGCTGAGTGATGCAAGCTTAGAATCAGCCTCACAGCAACAGAACAGGGCAGAGAAGACCAGAAAACTGATTCAGGGCTGTGTTATCCAATAAAGCAGCCACTGGACAAACACAACTATTTGAGTCCAAAAAAATTTTTTTTAAGCAAGAAGTCTATGTTGTTGTTGTTTTTTTAATGTTTATTTATTTTTGAGAGAGAGAGAGAGAGAGACAGAATCCAAAACAGGCTCCAGGCTCTGAACTGTCAGCACAGAGCCCCACGTAGGGCTCCAACTCATGAGCCATGAGCTCATGACCTGAGCCGAAGCCCGATGCTTAACTGACTGAGCTACCCAGGCGCCCCATTTGAGTCCAAATTAACATGTGTTGTAAACGTGAAATACATGCTGGATTCCCAACACTTAGTATATATATTTTTTTAATTTTATTTTTTTATATTTATTTTAAATTAAATTTAAATTTATTTTACTATATGTTAATTTACATCTAAATTAACATATGGTGCAACAATGATTTCAGGAGTATATTCCTTGATCCCCCTTACCCATTTAGCCCATCCCCCCCTCCCACAACTCCTCCAGTAACTCTGTTTGTTCTCCATCTATAAGAGTTTCTTATGTTTTGTCCCCCTCCCTGTTTTTATATTATTTTTGCTTCCCTTCCCCTATGTTCATCTGTTCTGTGTCTTAAAGTCCTCATGTGAGTGAAGTCATATGATATTTGTCTTTCTCTGACTAATTTCGCGTAACATAATACCCTCTAGTTCCATTCGTGTAGTTGCAAATGGCAAGATTTCATTCTTTTTCTTTCTTTCTTTTAATCTTTATTTATTTTTGAGAGAGAGAGACAGAGTGCAAGCTGGAGAGGAACACAGAGAGAGAGACACAGAATTTGAAGCGGGCTCCAGGCTCTGAGCTGTCAGCACAGAGCCTGACACAGGGCTCGAACTCATGAACCGCGAGATCATGACCCAAGCTGAAGTTGGACACCCAACCGACTGAGCCACCCAGGCACCCCAAGATTTCATTCTTTTTGATTGCCGAGTAATACTCCATTGTATGTATATACCACATCTTCTTTATCCATTCATCCATTGATGGACATTTGGGCCCTTTCCATACTTTGGCTATTGTTGACAGTACTGATGTAAACATTGGGGTGCGTGCCAACACTTAGTATATTAGAAAATGTAAAAATCTTGTTTTTATATTGATTATATGTTGAAATGATACTTTTGTGATGTATTGAGTTAAATATATTATTAAAATTAACTTAGGGGTGCCTGGCTGGCTCAGTCCACAGAGCATCTAACTCTTGATTTCTGATCATGAGTTCAAACCCCACATTGGGTGCAGAGATTACTTTAAAAAAAAAAAAGGGAATAATTACAAAAGGCCTTTCATTTTGGATGCCTGACTGGCTCAGTTGGTAGAGTATGTGACTCTTGACCTTGGGATTGTGAGTTCAAGCTCATGCTGGGTGTACAGATTACTTAAAAAATAATAATAAATAAATAAATAAAAATAAACAAATGGGGGTGCCTGGGTGGCTCAGTCAGTTAAGCATCTGACTGTGGATTTCAGCTCTTCAGGTCATGATCTCACGGTTTGTGAGTTCAAGCCCTGTGTCTGGCTTTGCACTGACAGTGTAGAGTCTGCTTGGGATTCTCTCTCTCTCCTTCTCTCTCTGCCCCTCTCCTGCTTATTCTCTCTCTCTCTCAAAATAAATAAACTTTGAAATAAATACAAATAAATAAGTAAAATTAACTTCATCTCTTTCTTTATACTTTTTTTTTTTAATTTTTTTTTTCAACGTTTATTTATTTTTGGGACAGAGAGAGACAGACAGAGCATGAACGGGGGAGAGGCAGAGAGAGAGGGAGACACAGAATCGGAAACAGGCTCCAGGCTCTGAGCCATCAGCCCAGAGCCTGACGCGGGACTCGAACTCCAGGACCGCGAGATCGTGACCTGGCTGAAGTCGGACGCTTAACCGACTGCACCACCCAGGCGCCCCTCTTTATACTTTTTAACTGTGCCTACAAGTACTTTTAAAATAACATGGTTCACATTATATTTCTATGAGGCAGTGTTGATTTACAGGGACAAATGAAAAGTAACCACACATGATTATGATAAACATTTAAGAACTCATTTTAGTGGGGCATCTGGGTGGCTCAGTCAGTTAAGCATCCAACTCTTGATTTCCACTCAGGTCATGATCTCACGGTTGGAGGGTTTAAGCCCCACGTCAGGCTCTGCACTGACAGCTGGAGCCTGCTTGGAATTCTCTGTATCCTTCTCTTTCTGCCTGTCCCCTATTCACATTCACACTTACTGTCTTTCTCTCTCTCTTTCTCCCAAAAGTAAATAGACATTTTTTTAAATAGAAAAATGAAAACTCATTTTATTTCCATATCCTTGACAAGTATTTGAAAATAGTGTTTCTGGTACTTACATTATTTAAGCTTCTTTTTTAAACCTAATTGCTTTGATAGCTCGATAGCTTTTCTATGCTTTTTTAAATATAATTCCCTGAAACAGTTTTTTGGATCGTATTACGTACTTAACAGTCATTTATTCATTCAAAAAGCATTTATTAGGTACCTTCTATTTTCCAAACACTGAGATGGATTTAGAGGACAAAATAGCCCAAACAGAGCCTTAGGCTGCTGCCACCATGGAGCTAAGTTCTAATATAGGGGGGAGTCAGAGAAAGAATCACACAAGCAGTCGTGAAATTATTTATGTGGAAAATTATCTGGAGAAGAAAATGTTGCCCTAAGAATATATTATAGGAGGGGCGCCTGGGTGGCTCAGTCGGTTAAGTGTCCGACTTCGGCTCAGGTCACAGTCTCGCAGTTTGTGAGCTCGAGCCCCGCGTCCGGTTCTGTGCTGACAGCTCGGAGCCTGAAGCCTGCTTCGGACTCTGTGTCTCCTTCTTTCTCTGCCCCTCCCCCACTTGTGCTCTGTCTATCAAAAATAAATAAACGTTAAAAAAAACTTAAAAAAAAGAATATATTATAGGAGAGAGTGGCCTGATTAAGTAAACCAAAGAAGGCTTCCCAAAGAAGACACAATTGAGCAAAAGCAGCAGGGCAAAATTTGTGAGAGGCATGAGAGAATGTTCCTGGAAGAGGGTACAGAATGTGTAAAGTTCCTGCAGTAATTTAGAGGAATTAAAAAAAAAAGTGAGGAATAGATTGGAAATTTTATTAATGTATAGAATGTTCATTTTATATATGTATTTATTCATATGTCAACAAGTACTTACCGAGTGCCTACTAAGTGCTTTCCAAGAAGCAAGGTGAATCAGTCACAAATATGACACAGCCATTAAAAAGGATGAGTTTGCACCGTTTGTGACAACATGGATGGACCTCCAGGGTATTATGCTAAGTGAAATAAGTCAAACTAAGAGAGACAAATAGCATATGATTTCACTCTGGTGGATCTTAAAAAAAAAACAAAAACAAGTGAATAAAAAGCAAAATCAAACCTGTAAATACAGAGAATGAACCAGTGGTTGCCAGAAGAGAAGGGGTGAGGGAAGTGCAAACTGGGTGAGGGGAGTGGGAGATACAGACTTCCAGTTATGGAATGAATAAGCCCCGGGAATAAAAGGTACGGTATAAGGAATATAGTCAAAGATACTGTGATTGTGTATGGTGACAGAAGGTAGCTACACTTGGGGTGAGCATAGCTTACTGGATTAGCTTTTGGAATCACTATGTTGTATTCCTGAAACTAATGTAACATCGTGGGTCAACTATACTCAAAGATTTTTTTGGCTTTGGATTCTCTCTCTCCCTCCCTCTCTCTGCCCCTCCCTTGCTTGCTCTTTCTCTCTCTCTCCCTTTCTCTCTCCCTCTCCCTCTCTCTCTCTCTCTCTCTCTCAAAAAAACAAACTTAAAAAAAATGAGTGCTTACTAGGTTTCTCTGTGGCAGGCTCAGATAGCTGCTACAATGCTATGTTAGAAGTATGAATACCGTGGAGACTTTCCCCTCCTCCACATAGAAGATTATATGTGGCAACCGGACTTTTTATTTTCAAGGGGGGAGGGGCTCTTGTGCCTGAAAAGGAATAATTGATTAACTCTGGTGTTTTGATTTATGTTAAATTAATCAGTTTCAAATTCTTGAATCCAGTTTTTTTTGGTATGTTTAAGCTAAACTTCTAATCATTGTTATTTTATTTTCTAAGACTCTACTGTCAATAATTCTCACTGTCCTTAGATAAGTCTTAACTAGAATCAGAAATCTGGGGTGCCTGGCTGGCTCAGATAGTAGAGCAACTTTTGAGCTTAGGGTTGTGAGTTCGAGCCCCACGTTCTGAGCTGACAGCAGAGAGCCAGATGTGGGGCTTCAACCCATGAACCATGAGATCACGACCCAAGCTGAAGTTGGACGCTCAACCAACTGAGCCACCGAGGAGCCCCAATACATTTAATTTTCTGAAACATTGCAAAAGTCTATTACAGCAGACTGAAAATTCTAACAAGCGATATCTCCAGTGTTCATGGATTGAAAGGCTTTACTATTGTTAAGATGGCAATACTACCTAAAACAATCTATGGATTCAATGTAATCCCTATCAAAATTCCAAAAGCCTTTTTTGCAGAAATGGAAAAGCCAATCCTCAAATTCGTATGAATTTACAAGAGGCCCCAAGTAAACAAAAATAGTATTAAAAAATAAGAACAAAGTTGGAGGACTCACACTAATTCCAAAACTTACTACAAAGCTTTGGTACTCAACTGATTGTAGTATTAGCACAAGAATAGACATATAGACCAATGGATAGCATTAAAAGTCTAGAAATAAAGCCATGCATTTATAGGCAATCGATTTTTGTCAAGGGCCAAGACTATTCAGTGAGGAAAGAATAGTCTTTTCTACAAATGATGTTGTGACAACTGGATATCCGCAAGCCAAAAAAAAAAAAAAAAGAAAGAAAAAGAAAAATGACGTTGAAATCCTACCTTATACTGTATAAAAAAAATTAACTGTAAATGTATCAATGACCTAAGTATTAGATCTAAAACCACAAAACTCTCATGGTCATGATCTTGGATTTGGCAACGGATTCCTATATATGACACCAAAAGTACTAGCAACAAAAGAAAAGATAGTTGAATTGAACTTCATCAGAATTAACAATACTTGTGCACTAAAGGGCATTATTTAAAAAGTGAAAAGGCAGCTGCTGTGTAATAAAGAATTTGTCTGGTCAGTGTTCCAGGTTCCTGACACTGAGCTTCTAAAACCCTTGGAATTTCCTGAGCAACCACATGATTGGAAGGTTGGGACATTGAGCCAGGCCCCACCCACTGCTGGGAAGAGAAGGATGGGGGTGGGAGCTGGTGATTGAGTCCTGTAGCCAGTGGTTTAATCAATTAAATCTATGTAAACAAATTCTCATTAAAAACTCTACACAAGCTCAGTGGAGCTTCCTAATTGGTAAATACATTGATGTGAAGAGTGATGCACTCTGATTCTATGAGAGGAGAATACAGAAGCTCTGTGTTGGGGACCCTTCCAGACCTTCCCTTATGCATCTCCCTAGTTTGTTCCTCCTGACATACATATATATATCCTTTGTTTTATTTGTTTCTTTATTTTATTTTTTTTTAAATTTTTTTAACGTTTATTTATTTTTGAGACAGAGAGAGACAGAGCATGAACGGGGGAGGGGCAGAGAGAGAGGGAGACACAGAATCGGAAACAGGCTCCAGGCTCTGAGCCATCAGCCCAGAGCCCGACGCGGGGCTCGAACTCACGGACCGCGAGATCGTGACCTGGCTGAAGTCGGACGCTTAACCGACTGCGCCACCCAGGCGCCCCGAAAAAAAATTTTTTTAATAATAATTTTTTTATAAAGGAAAATAACAAATATTGGTGAGGATGTGGGGAAATTAGAACCCTCATATAGAGCCAGTGGGAATGGAAAATAGTACAGCTACTACGGAAAAGTTTTGCCATTCCTCACAAACTTGAACATAGAATTACCTTACGACCTAATAATTCCACTTCCACTTTCAGGTATATACCCCAAAGAATTGAAAATTGGTACTCAAACAAGAACATGCACATGCATATTAGGACCAATATTCGCAATTGCCAAGAGGTAGGAATGTTCCAAGTGTCCATCAACGGATAAACAAATTGTAGTGTACGTATATGTAGGTATAAAAGTGAAATATGATTCAGCTACAAAAAAAAGGTACTGATATATGCTACAAAATGATAAACTTTGAAGACATGCCGCTGAGTGAAAGAAGCCGTCACAAAAGGTTACGTATTGTATGATCCCATTGATGGGAAATATCCAGAAGGAGTAAATTCAGAGGTAGAATGCAGGTTGGCGTTGTCAGGGATGAGTGGTGAGCAGATTCATAGTGGATGCCGAGGTTTCTTTTGGGATGACAAAGATATTTTGGAACTAGGTAGAGATGGTGGTGGTACTATATTGTGCAACTGGATTGTTTACCTTAATATGGTTAATTTTGCATTATGTGAGTTTCACCTCATGATTTTGCGGTTCATGAGTTCGGAGCCTGTATCGGGCTCTCTACTGTCAGCACGGAGCCTGCTTCAGATCCTCTGTCTCCCTCTCTCTCTCCCCCTCCCCTACTCGCTCTCCCTCTCTCAAATAAATAAATCTTTTTTTTAATTTTTTTTTCAACGTTTATTTATTTTTGGGACAGAGGGAGACAAAGCATGAACGGGGGAGGGGCAGAGAGAGAGGGAGACACAGAATCAGAAACAGGCTCCAGGCTCTGAGCCATCAGCCCAGAGCCTGATGCGGGGCTCGAACTCCCGGACCGTGAGATCGTGACCTGGCTGAAGTCGGAGGCTCAACCGACTGCGCCACCCAGGCGCCCCTCAAATAAATAAATCTTTAAAAAAATTTTTTTAAGGGAAAAGAAGAAAGAAAATTGTAACAAGCAAAAGTATCCTAAGCCTCTAAGCAAATCTTATAAATCCAATATAACAGACTAAATATTTGTGTCCCCCCAAAATTCACATATTAAAACACTAATCCCAACATGATTGCATTTAGAGGTGGTCGCAGTGTGGTTACATGTAGAGGTGGGCCTCCAAGAAGTAAATAGCTCATGAGGGTGGAGTCCTCATGAATGGGATCAGTGACCTCGTAAGAAGAGGCCAGAGGACTATCTAGCCCTCTTTTAACCACGTGAAGACACTTGGAGAAGCAGGCCGGTTGCAACCCAATAGAGGGCTCTCACCAGAACCTGACCGTGCTGGCACCCTGATCTTAGACTTCCAGCCTCCAGAAATGTAAGAAATAAGTTTATGTTGTTTGTTTTTCCTTTTAAATTTTTTTTAACGTTTATTCATTTTTGAGAGACAGAGTGAGCTTGGGAGGGGCAGAGAGAGAGGGAGACAGAATCCAAAGCAGGCTCCAGGCTCTGAGCTGTCAGCACAGAGCCCGATGTGGGGCTAGAACTCACTGACCACGAGACCATGAACTGAGCCAAAGTCAGATGCTTAACCGACTGAGCCACCCAGGCACACCAATTTTATGTTGCTTATAAGCCACGCAGTCTACCGTACTTTGTTAGAGCAACTCAAGCTAAGACATTTATCAAATCTATAGATATGATACATCAGAGTTTTGACCCTCGACGAGAATGTGGGATCTGAACACTAAATATTTGATGACATTAAGGAATTATGATTAATATTTAAAGAACTATGCTAATGATTTTAAAATCCCTATCTTTTGTTTTAATTCCTTTTAAAAAACGTTTATTTTGAGAGAAAGAGAGCACCAGCGGGGGAGGGGCAGAGAGCAAGAGAGGGAGACAGCATCCAAAGTATGCTCTGTGCTGTCAGAATTTGAGCCGAAATCAAGAGTCTGAGGCACAACTGACTGAGCCACCCTGTCGCCCCACTCCCGTCCACTTTTCGTTATATGTTTGAAATTTTCCACAATAAAGTAAAAGGAAAGGGAGAGAATCCATAAGAGGAGAGCAGCAAGAAAAGGAGAAAGGAAAGAGTTATCCTGTAGCTAATGTCATAAAAGTGTAGCATTTTATAGATTACGGCACATTTTCAGGCAGTTATTTAGAAGGGACAGGTGAGCTCCCGGCTTCTTCGTTTAAAGGCCAGCCTGACACAAAGACAACACTAAATGTTCATCAGAAATGACTATGAAAGATCTCATTCCCAGCCCTGTCCACACTTGCCTACAGGCTCTGCAGCAGTCAGTTCTCTCAGGCTTGGCCTTAGAGCAAAAACAAACTGTGAGGTAGGGACCCCTAGCAATAGTACCCCTTGCTTCTGGCGTCTTCCAGCCTACCCGAGCAGACCTGGATTGCTTCCAACTGCTTGCCACATATTTTAGAATTTAAATTACAAGTATACCTAGATAAAGCTTTATTCTCCAGATAAAAACCTGTAGCTTGTTTCATGAGTTTTTGTTCGTATTTTTTTCCTTATTTTTGAGAGAGAGAGAGAGAGAGAGCATGGAAGGGGCAGAGAGAAGGGGAGAGAAAAAAATCCCAAGCAGGTTCCACATTGTCAGCACAGAGCCCAATGCGGGGCTTGAACCCACGAACTGTGAGATTACGACCTGAAACCAAGAGTAGGAGGCTTAATCGACTGAGCTACCCAGGCGCAACCCTGTATTTGTTTTAAAGTTTAAGGGGCAGGGCCAGCAAATGAGGGCTTGTCATCCCAGGTTATAGTTGATAGTTCCGTTCAAGTTACACTTCCTCCCTCTCAATCACCATGTTGCATCTAGGGAAAGTTAAGTCCTTTCAAAGTGTGGCACAGAATCAAAAAGTTTGGGAAAGGCTGAGTTTCAGGTTTTCAAACTTTTTTTTTTTTTTTTTTTTTAATGGTGGGGAGAGGGGCAGAGGGAGAGAGAATCTTAAGCAGGCTCCACACCCAGCATGGAGTCTGTCCGAGGTCTCCATCCCACGACCCTGGGATCACGACCTGAGCCGAAATCAGGAGTCAGAGATGTTCAACCCCTTGAGCCACCCAAGCACCCCTCAAACTTTCATTTTCAGTTGGTGATCCAATTTCCCCTAGACTGGAATGTCACATGACCACTGAAGTTTGGGAGTGAGCTGAGGGTTAATTTGAGTAGTTGCCTGTTCCTGCCACTGCCTACCCCCCCCCCCTCCCCCGAGATACCTTTCTCCACATGTAGTCCCTCCTCCCCCCAACCCAGCACACCCACTAATCTTTCACCCTGGGGTTTTCTCTAGAATTTATCCGACTTATAAAATGTAACTTTACGCTTGAAACAAGTGGAAACTGGGATACGGAAAGGTTAAGTAACTTGCCCAAGGTCACACAACTTGTAAGGAACGGAGGTGGGGATTCGATGGAGGTGACTCTGGAGCCTGATGATTATTTGAAGAGTGCAGTGTAGCCATGCTCAGAAATTGTGGCCGTTTGGAAAGGCTGCCTTTGACATCTCTGGGTGTGTGTGTGTTTGTTTTTTCAGCTCCAAGGAACAACATGTTACAGGAACACATGTCCTTCCTTGCTGGGCCAGCCCTCTCTGGCAGCTCTGTTCCTGAGCCTTTTTCTGATTTCAGCCCCACCCTCTTCCCCCCAGGGTGGGGCCTGAACGGCAATGCCTGCCTCAGTGTATTACCTTATTTGGTTCTCAGACCCACCAAGAGGTCTGGAAAAGGATCCAGGCCTGAGTAAAAGGATTGCTTGTGCAACTAGGGGATGAGAAATCTTTATTTCACTGACCGTGGTCGGTGCTCTGGAAATCACACATACAGGGAAATGAGTTTGCTGAGAAGAAAGTACAAGAAACAGCTGAAGAGGGGCTGGTAGAGGCATCAAGATGTCACAATTTCTAGTGTGAGCTTAATCCTGTGTTTGGAAAGAGATTTGTCTTTCTTCAGCTTCCCCCATGGCTATCTTTCTTTTTTCCCCTTCTTTTCTGAATTTCTAGGGTCTACACATCAATCTGTAATTTATAGCCAGGGAAACTCAGTCCTAGAAAGTGTAAAAAAATTAGGTAGCGCGTCCTATAGCTGTCATAAGTTAGCATATGGCTTACAGGTAGCACTTAACAGCCTTTTTTAAAATTTATTTTGGGGCGTCTGGGTGGCTCAGTCGGTTGGGCGTCCGACTTCGGCTCAGGTCATGATCTCGCGGTCCGTGAGTTTGAGCCCCGAGTTGGGCTGTGGGCTGATGGCTCAGAGCCTGGAGCCTGCTTCCGATTCTGTGTCTCCCTCTCTCTCTGCCCCTCCCCATTCATGCTCTGTCTCTCTCTGTCTCAAAAATGAATAAACATTCAAAAAAAAAAATTAAGAAAAATAAAATTTATTTTTATTAATATGGCTTTTTGTTTTAAGTTTATTTATTTATTTTGAGAGCGAGAGAGAGAAAGCATGAGTGGGGGAAGGGCAGAGAGGGAGGAGAGAGTGAGAATCCCAAGCAGGTTCCACACTGTCAGTGTAGAGCCCCATGAGGGGGGGGCAGGTGCCCCTCTCCCTCCCAATGCTTTTATTTATTCCATGAAATTCTCTGAGGTAGATGTTCTCATTATCTCCCTTTTATGGATGAAAAAACTGAGGCACAAAAAGTTAAGTCACTTACCCAGCGTCCCAGAGCTCAGAATTACCAGAGCCAGGTTTGATCCCTGTAGTCAGGATACTAACCACAGGCCCACACTCTTCTGAGCACTGCCCCCCACACCACAAGTATCTGGAATCCTAGTCTACTTAACCCTTCTCATGTTGGTTCCTTTTCTCTTGCATCTCAGTCCTCTCCCTCCCAGTTTTTTATTTCATTTCATTTCACTTCATATTATTTTATTTTATTTCATTTCATTTATTTAAAAATTTTTTTTAACGTTTTATTTATTTTTGAGACAGAGAGAGACAGAGCGTGAGCAGGGGAGGGGCAGAGAGAGAGCGAGACACAGAATCCGAAGCAGGCTCCAGGCTCTGAGCTGCCAGCACAGAGCCCGACGTGGGGCTCGAACTCACGAATCGCGAGATCATGACCTGAGCCAAAGTGGGACGCTTAACTGACTGAGCCACTCAGGCGCCCCTATTTATTTATTTTTTTTACTTATGTAAGTAATCTCTTCACCCAGCTTGGGGCTTGAAGTCACAAGATCAAGAGTCGCATGCTCTACCAACTGAGCCAGCCAGGTGTCCCTCTCCCTCCCCATTTTGGAAGTTCCCAACTCTGTGGCTCTTCATTCTCAGTGCCCTTCAGGGTGCTTCTTCCTCTACTGCCTGCTAATGCAGGGAGCCTTCATGGTTTCCTCTTGGTCTCCGTGGGGCATTCTGATTGAATGGGGGGCCACCCAACGTGGAGTGTCCCAGTTGGGTATGGGCTGGCGACATATGCAGTGAAAAGAATTCACCCAAGGCAGAACGAGAGAGATAGAAGTTTATTGACTGCACTGCAAGGGAGCCACGGGCAGGACAGAAACTGTGATGAGGGGCTACACTTTTAGGGCAGAGTGAGGGAGTGTGGGGATGTATGGAATTTTCCCTTTTTTGGTAATCTAAGGGACTGCGCCTGGTTGTAATTGGTCAGTTAGGGCCTATGGCTGTTTCAAGGTGGGTCACCTAAAGAGCCTGTCTGCATTCAGCCCACTGGTCATTGTGGGTCTTTTGACCTTACTCAGGTTTCCATTGAGCAAATTTGTTGACTAAAAGTGGCCCCTACAGTCTCCTCCTGGCTCCCTGTATGTCTCTCTCCATAAGGAGCTTGGCTACTTTCAGGACCTAAGTTCTTTGCTTTCTCTTTGGTGGGGTGCTTAGTCCTTCATGCTTATATATCCAGGAGCACCTGGCTAGCTTAGTTGGTGGAGCACGTGACTCTTGATCTCGGGGTCTTGGGGTGGAGCCCCACGTTGGACGTAGAGTTTACTTAAAAATAAAATAAAATTTAAAGAACGCATACATCCAAATATGACACATGCCCTTCGGTTCCCAACGTTCTTCAGACCCCCAATTCACTCTCTCCTATGCCCCACATTTGGGTCTCACTGCTTTCAGGCTACTCTTGACTGACCATGAGCCTCATGGCCTTCATACCTGGCCCTGCCTACTTCCTAGTCATCTTGTCTTTCCTTTCCAGAAACAAGCTGCATACCTCTGTATTTGGTCCCCTTTGCCAAGAATCCCTGGGTTTTTCAAACTTTTGATCCCAACAGTAACAAGTACATGTGACCACACAAGCCACCTACTACCCACAAGTACATGACCCAAGGGTGGGCAGCGTCTCGACAGTGTTTGACAACACCGTGTTCATGTTCAACTTAGAATATAGGTGCCAGGTCATACCAGTTAGAATTCCAGTCCAGTCTGTGTCCACACCCAGGGGAGTTATTCAAAATATTTAACCCTGGTTCAGCCTGGACCCTAGCTAATGAAAACAGTCATGAGAGGGTGGTGAGAGAAGAGATTGGGGTTCAAGCTGGGCAGGAGACAGACACTGGGGTACGGATGGGCGTTCTCAGAGTAGCAGCTATTTAGCAACAAACACAGAAGTATTTGAATATTTTAACAGCTGTTACCTCTGTTCCAGAGCCTTCCAGCTGAAAAACCAGCCCTGTCTACCTACTCCTTAGCTTCCGTGTCCCTTACTGACTCTGCCATCTAAACCTCCTTTCAGATTCCTGGCTTTTCTGCTTCTTGGTACTTTCTGCCCCATCCTGGCTTGGAAATTAGCCCAGTAGGTCACCCCTAATTAATTCTAATTTCTGAAAGAAAACAGTCAGCTCAGAGAGAAGTCAATGAAGGGGGCTTTAATGGCAAAAGAATGCATTCCAGGCCTGTCGGGCCACAGAGTTTGGCTTCTGCGCCACACCGGTAGGTGCTGAGAAGGGGCAGCACAACAGACTGTGAGACACTTGGTAATGGTCCTGCTGCAAATGAGGGAGTTAACAGCTGGGAGGTGAAACGGTTCTCCATGGAGTATGACCACGTTGCTAGGAAGCAGGCGCCCAGCCCGGGCATACCGTGACAAGCCTTCAGAGTACCTTGGCAACCGAGACGTTTAATTAAATCTAGAAGCAAACTCCTATCAGGATTCTTGGCTGTTGGCTGAGACTGGGACCTTGAGCAACTTTTCAGTATCAAGCTCTTTTGAGTTTCACTATCATGTTTCATATTGCACAATGGGAAAGGGAGAATGGCCTGCCTGAATCAAAATGGGGTGTAAGGATTAAAACAACTCTTTGTTTTGAAAATGGGCAACTGAAGGGAGAGAATTAAACATTTAAGTTCTGTTCTAGTGGGAACTATATTTAGGGTAACTATGTAACCTCAGTTGATGAGCGAAAGCTCTATTTTGCTAAGAACGCCAGCTAATCAATGTAGAGGTGATGTTAGAAGTATAAAATCAGGGGCGCCTGGGGGACTCAGTTGGTTGAACGTCTGACTCTTGATTTTGGTCATGGTCATGATCTAACGGTTCGTGGGCTCAAACCCCACATCAGGCTTTGTGCTGGCAGCAAGGAGCCTGCTTGGGATTCTCTCTCTCTCTGCCCCTCCCCCACTCAAGATCTCCCTCCCTCTCTCGCTGTCTCTCAAAATAAACAAACAAGCATTAACAAATTATTTAAAATAAAAGAAATATAAGGGGCGTCTGAGTGGCTCAGTCAGTTGAGTGTCTGACTTCGGCTCAGGTCATGATCTCATGGTCTGTGGGTTCGAACCCCACATCAGGCTCTGTGTTGACATCTCTGAGCCTGTAGCTTGCTTTAGATTCTGTCACCCTCTCTCTGCCCCTGTCCCGCTCACACTCCATCTCTCTCTTTCTCTCTTTCTCTCAAAAATAAATAAACATTAAAAAATTAAAAAATAAATAAATGTAAAATCAGCATGTTTAAAAATATTTTTTATTTATTTTATTTATTTATTTTTTGTTTGTTTTAAATGTTTATTTATTTTTGAGAGAGAGAGAGAGAGACAGACCATGAGCAGGGGAGGGGCAGAGAGAGAGGGAGACACAGAATCCGAAGCAGGCTCCAGGCTCTGAGCTGTCAGCACAGAGCCCGACACAGGGCTTGAACTCATGGACCGTGAGATCATGACCTGAGCCGAAGTTGGACGCTTAACCGACTGAGCCACCCAGGCGCCCCTAAAAACATTTTCTTAATGTTTACTTATTTTTGAGAGAGTGAGAGACAGAGCATGGGCAGGGGAGGGGCAGAGAGAGAGACACAGAATCCAAAGCAGGCTTTAGGCTCTGAGCCATCAGCACAGAGCCCGGCACCAGGCTCAAACTCATGAATTGTGAGACCATGACCAGAGCCGAAATCTGACACTTAACTGACTGAGCCACCCAGGCGCCCCATAAAAATCAGCATCTTGCAAACTCTAATAAAATTGACTCAAGCAAGGATTGTCAACTGGTGTTAAAAGCATTAGGTACTCTACCCATTACAGTGGCTAAAATTAAGAACCCTGACCATACTAAATGTTGGTGAGGATATGGCGGAATTGGAGCTCTCGTGCAGTGCTGGTGGGAATGTAAAATGTACAACCACTTTGGAAAACAGTTTGGCAGTTTTTTCAAAAGTTAAATATGCATCATACAACTCAGCCATTCCACTTCTAGGTATTTACCCAAGAGAAATGGAAGCATATGTCCACACAAAGACTTACACATGGATGTTTGCATCAGATTTCTTTGGAACCACCAAAAAAACTCTTGGAAGAGACTAAGGGTATGACTCATAGATCCCCTCAGCCATCTCAATAAAAGAAAAAACTAGAGATGGGATTATCTAGGAAAGATAAGTGGAAGAATCTCTCATCTACCGCAGTGAATCCCCATGACAGGCACAGGAGACCCACAAGGCTATTGAGAAGGTTATACTCAATAGAACTGCTTGGACTGAAGGGCGCCAAGTAGATAAAATGAAAAAAAGCTGTCAGACCCCACAAAGTCTACGGACGGGAAGCAGGCTGACAAAACTCCTCAGCTGTGAACACATATACCTTTCCTGAAAAAGGAAGGATGACAGGATGAAGCCTCAAACCCAGAGAACAGAGCTGAGAGCCAAAGGATTATTCCGAAGCCTTGAAACCTGATGGAGTTTACCCGACTGAATTTTGGAATACTTGGGACCAGAGATTTCCTTTTCTCATTCTAGAATAGGAATGTCTATAACTGTTATTCTACACCAGTCCCACCATTATCTTTTGGGAGCAGAAAACTTTCTAGTTTCACAGGCCCACAGATGGAGAGGAACTTTGCCCCAGGATGGTCTATATCCAGAGTCTCACTCATATCTAATTTAGGTGATTTCAATGATGAGATTTTAGGCTTTGAGTTCATGCTCTATTGTGTTCAGATTTGGGGGATCTTGGAATGGGAGAATATATTCAGCATAAGAGATGGACTTAAATCTTTGGGGATCACAGAGCAGATTGTGGTAGGCAGAATAATGGTTCCCCAAACATGTCTGCATCCTAATCCCTAAAACCTATGAATGCGTATGTATATGGCAAAATGGAGTTCAGGTAGGATATGGAATTAAATTTAATCAGATGACCTTAAAATATATTATCCTGGATTATCTGGGTAGGCCCTATATAATCAAGAAGGTTCTTAAAAGTGGAAGGGGGGACACGTGAGTGGCTCAGTTGGTTAAGCATCCGACTCTTGGTTTTGGCTCAGATTGCGATCTTGTGGGTTTGTGGGTTTGAGCCTGCATCAGGCTCCGCAATGACAGCATGGAGCCTGCTTGGGATTCTCTCTCTTTCTCTCTCTCTCTGACCCTCCCTCGCTCATTTTCTCTGTCTCTCTCTATCAAAATAAAATAAATAAAAACTTTTTTTAAAAAAATGGAAGAGAGGGTGCCTGGCTGGCTCAGTTGGTGGGGTGTACAACTCTTGATCTCAGGGTTGTGAGTTTGAGCCCTGCGTTGGGTGTAGAGATTACTTAAAAATAAAATCTTTACAAAAAAATAGAAGTGGAGAGAAAGAGAGGAGTATGAACAATGGTCAAAGAGATAAAATGTTGCTGGCTTTTCAGGTGGACCAAGGGGACCACCTGCCAAAGCAGTGGGCAACTTTTAGGAGCTGGAAAAGGCAGGGAAATGGATTCTCCCCTCGAGCGTGTACAAAGGAATGTAGTCCTGCTGAGATCTTGACTTAAACCCAGTGAGACCCATGTTGAACTTCTAACCTACAGAACTGTAAGATAATAAATTTTGTGTTGTTTTAACCTACTGCGTGCTAATTTGTCACAGCAGCAATAGAAAATCAACACAGGGGGCACCTGGGTGGCTCAGTCGGTTGAGCATCCGACTTTGGCTCGCATCGTGATTTCATGGTCTGTGAGTTTGAGCCCCGCATCGGGCTCTGTGCTGACAGCTCAGAGCCTGGAGCCTGCTTCGGATTCTGTGTCTCCCTCTCTCTCTGCCCCTCCCCCGCTCATGCTCTGTGTCTCTCTGTCTCTCTGTCAAAAATAAATAAACATCAAAAAAAAAATCAACACAGTACTCTTTAAAAATGTGCCATTTATTGCTTGCTATACCTAAATAATTCAATGAATGGTTGACAGAGAACTGGATGCACAAATAGTCTCAGTTAATACCATATTGGTTCATTTTTAGTGTCAAATTGGAGGAGTAGATGTAATTATATTGTGGGAGAATCAGGCTATCATTCCCCTTAAGACTGGTGAATTTCAGCATCAGTAATGGTCTAGACATTAGGTGTCTTCTGATGATGTGATAGGAATACATAACACTACTAAAACTATAGTCTAGCCAAAATGTCTAAATTAAGTCTGTCACACATTTATTTATTTATTTATTTATTTATGTCACACCTTTATTTTTTTTCAACTTTTATTTATTTTTTTGGGGACAGAGAGAGACAGAACATGAACGGAGGAGGGGCAGAGAGAGAGGGAGACACAGAATCGGAAACAGGCTCCAGGCTCTGAGCCATCAGCCCAGAGCCCGACGCGGGGCTCGAACTCACGGACCGTGAGATCGTGACCTGGCTGAAGTCGGACGCTTAACCGACTGCGCCACCCAGGCGCCCCTATGTCACACCTTTAGATACAACTTTTATTTTTTATTTACTTATTAAAAAAAATTTTTTTAACGTTTATTTATTTTTGAGACAGAGAGAGACAGAGCATGAACGGGGGAGGGGCAGAGAGAGGGAGACACAGAATCCGAAACAGGTTCCAGGCTCTGAGTTGTCAGCACAGAGCCCAACGCGGGGCTCGAACTCACAGACTGTGAGATCATGACCTGAGCCGAAGTCGGACGCTCAACCGACTGAGCCACCCAGGCGCCCCGGAAATTTGAATATAGTTGGGATATCAAATAAAACGAAAGTCTACAGGAGTGAAGAGAAAGAGATTGTGGACTGAAAAAAAGGTTCACAAAATAATATGTAGGATATAATTTTATTGAATTAAAAACTATGTATATAAAAAAAGATACAAATCGATGTTAACTAAGATCTTAACAGCGGTAATCTCTGGTAATGGGATGATGCTATTGTGTTTTTCCTTAGTTGGATTTTCTAGCTTTCTACCCTTACCCTGGACACGCATGATTTTATAATAATAAAACATTATTTTTAAAGGAACATTAGGATTACATGAGACATATAATTTTTTTCTTAGATTTTTATTTAAATTTTTAAAAAATCTTTATTTATTTGTTTTTGAGAGGGAAAGACAGAGTGGGAATAAGAGAGGAATAGAGAGAGAAGGAGGCACAGGATCTGAAGCAGGCTTCAGGCTCTGAGCTGTCAGCACAGAACAAAACGTGGGGCTCGAACTCATGAACTGTGAGATAATAGCCTGAGCCGAAGTCAGACCCTTAACCGACTGAGCCACCCAGGGGCCCCACAGATTTTTATTTTTTATACATTCTTGTGACATTTCCCTTTGTAGGGAGCAGGAGCTTAGAAAGATGAACTTTTCAAATGATTCCATCCGAAATATACATTTGAAGCAAACAATATCGAAACAACCAGTGGGCAGGTGTAAAACATTCCATTAATACTGTTTTGTCTACCTAACAGTAAACATTGGTTCTGTCCCAACCCACAAAATTGATTTTGTGGTCTCCAGAGCAACTTGTTTTAAAGGGCACAAATAATACAAATAAAACATCTGGACTACATTAAGCACACCTATGATTACTTTCGTAGGTCTACCACCATGGTAATCACTAACATTTACTGTGTGCTCACAAGGTGCCCAGTATGCTTCTAATGGCTTTGGTTGTATTCATTCACAGGTTTTCAAAACTTTTGGATGGTGACTCACAGCAACATTTTACAGAGTAATACAGCACACTCATACATATATACATAGTTTCATACTATATACAACGGAAACGGAAACGAAACTTTCAGAAAACAATTATGGGGGTGGTGCTGGGTGGCTCAGTCAATTGAGCATACGACTTTGGCTCAGGTCATGATCTCACGATTCATGGGTTCAAACCCCACGTTGGGCTTTGCACTGATAGCCTGCAGTCCGCTTCAGAGCCTCCACCTCCCTTTCTCTCTCTGCCCCTCCCCTGCTCGTGCTTGCGCTCTCTTTCAAAAATAAATAAACATGAAAAAAAAAAAGGCCAATCACTTACCCTATGTGCAATGCAATCTGATATCTTCTATTTAAAAAAACAAAAATGCTGGGGGCTACTGGGTGGCTCAGTCGGTTGAGCGTCCGACTTCAGCTCAGGTCATGATCTCACTATCGTGAGTTCAAGACCCTCATCGGGCTCTGTGCTGACAGCTCGGAGTCTAGAGGCTGCTTCGATTCTGTGTCTCCCTCTCTCTGCCCCTCCCCTGCTCAAGCTTTGCCTCTCTCTCTCAAAAATAAACAAAAAAAAATTTTTTTAATGCTGGTTAACTCATTAAATTGATTTCATGATTCACTAATGGTTCTTGACCTACAATTTGAAAAACCGTTTTAACTCGTTTAATACACATAGACATGCATAAATTCCTATGCAGTAGGAACCATTATTGTACCTATTTTTCAGAAGAGGAAACTCTGGCACAGAGAGGTTAAGTAACTTGCCTAAACACACACAGCCTAAAGATGCCTAAAGATGAAGTGGGAGAACCAGAATTCTAACTCAGGGAGTCAGCACCAAAGCCTGTCCTTTGAACCACTCTCTCATATGCCTCTCATCCCACCAGCCACATGGTGACAGATGAGTCTCGGCTGATATGTGTTTCTGATTCCACAAACAAGTGACTCACATAGTATTTGAACAGGGTATTGGCGTATTTGACATTATGCAGATTTAGGGAGCATAATTTCTGACTTTTGCATTTCATGATGAACAATAGTTCTGTGTGAAGAGCATAGGCTTCAAAGTCAGATAATTCTGGGCTCCACATTAGGAACAGATCCAGATTTGGTGAGGACTGAATTCTATACAATATTGAAAGCTCCTCTTAAGGAGAAGACTAAAGCTTATGCATGCAATATTAGGTGCTGGTCCTTGAAAGAATTCCATGTAAGACAGGGTACCTTGAATTTCCTTAGTTTCATTAGCTTCCCATTTAATTTGCCTCTGTCTGCCCTTTATTAGCCTTTTATTTCTGACACTCAGTTTTCAAATCTCTGAGATAGGATTAACAATACTTGTTTCTGGGGCACCTGGGTGGCTCAGTTGGTTGGGCGTCTGACTCTTGATTTTGGCTCAGGTCATGATCTCAAAGTTTGTGGGATCGAACCTCAAGTCAGGCTCCACACTGAGCCTGCCTGGGATTCTCTCTCCCTCTCTCTCTGCCCCTGCCCCACTCATGCTCTCTCTCTCTCTCTCTCAAAATAAATAAATAAACGCTAAAAAAAAAAAAAAAACCCACAATTCTTATGGATGCCAGAAAATTAGCTCGAGGGCCCAGCACGATGTTTATTGAGTAGGTATGCAATAACTGATTGCTAATAGTAATAATACAATAATAATGATGATGATGAAAAAAATAGAATTCTTCAATTAGGAGCCAGTTTTTGAGCAGGCTTTTGAAATTAAAAACATGATATGGAGAAAATTATGTTGTCAGTTCATTTAAGCCTCAGCTCTGCAACTCAGCCCTCCCCAGAGTCCAATTATTTCAGTTTTCTCCAATGCTCTCTCTCCAAAGAGAAGTCTAAGTGAGCATAAAAACAGCTTCCAAAAACAAAGGCAGATAGAGAGAGTATCATGGGAGAAAGTCATCTGCAGGGGCCCCCAAAGGCCAGATTTCCATTGCGTGGATGTCAACAAGAAGAAAAGATATTAATCAGCCAAAGAGAGCCAGATCTCAAGGTGCATTTTGGTGTTGAGAGAGAGGCAGCTGGACAGACCCCATCCTGGTCTGTGTCAAGTTTTAGCCACCTACAGGCAAACATTTGGTGCTTTGTTGTTCTGCTGTGTCCTGAAGGATTATCACAAAGCAAGAGGCCTCTGGAGTTGGCTTCCTGCCCCTTGAGAACCAGCAGTATTTGAAGAAAAAGCATGAGGTCACTTTGCCTTTGACTTGCATCTTAAATCCTCCTCCCAGGGTTTGAGATTCTAAAAAAAAAAAAAAAAAAAAAAAGAAAGAAAAAAAGTGTGTGTTAATACAGAGTTACTTGAAAATATAATGGAAGTCTTTCTCAAACATGTGGCTTCTCCTGGTTATCTGTGGGTTTTTTTGTTTGGGGTGATCATGCTGTTTCATTTAGGTCATACACAATAAATGGGGACATGTGGGAAGACCAAGGTCAGAAGATGGTAGGAGGTATTTAGATTAATTAGGTAATTAAGGGGAGATATGTGGGTGATCATTAACTTTCTTGCTAGCTACATTTGGGCACAAGCACATGTTTCATTTTCCCTAATATTTATAAATGACTCATACCCTCTGCAATTCAACAATCACAAAATCTTCACATTTTGCTCCAGAAATTTCTCTGTGTAACGCTGAAGATCAAACAACCCTTCTTTTTCTAACTCTCTGGAAAAATGATTTTTTTTCCCCTTCTGCCATATCTGTTTATCTACTAAAGACATCAGGAAGTTCTGGATTCATCTATTATCTCCAAATCCATATTTCCCCAGATTCTCAATATCCCTACTATTGTGTCAGGAGGCTACTTTGGAATATCAACTGATGGCTTTTGTCCCCAGGATTTTGTCCCGTGCGTGACCTTTTCCCCCACTGGGTGAACTAAATCTTTGTGGTCTCAATTCAGGCAAAGGTGGGCCCAGCTAAAAGAGGAGTCTTTTCGTGACTTTGCAGCCAGGACCCTGCGGGAAACAGAAAAGACTCAGGTGAAAAGACAACACCCAAGGTTTGGAAGAATCTACTTGACCTCTACGTGAGATCAGGGTCCCCTGACTGAGGAGATGGTGAGTGGAGAATTCAGAAGCTTGTGTACTCTAGGCCCTGTTTTGTGTTCCCTACAACTGGGCCAGGCCTTCTGGGGTAGGGGTTAGGAACAAGGATGAGGAGGGAGCTTCTATAATTGTTTTGGTGGCTTCAGTGGTTGTCGTTAGGCGAAATTTCATACAAGGAGGTTGTGTGGCCACCATCAGGCCACTTGGGGACTGATGCTTCAATCATTTCCAATGGTTGCTTTGGACAAGGTCTGGAAAAACATAGGGGAAAAAATTAAATGTGTGAGGACAATGAAGGAAAGTATTCAGATCCTTTCAAACTAGCATTCATGAGGACTGTGAGCTGTTGGTACTTTTCACCCGGGCAGCACATTAGGTGATATACAGGAGCAAAGAGCCACCCTCCCCTGTGCCTTGCCACCACAGCAGTCCCTGGAAATTAGATACAACTCAGAGGGAAAATCTGGGGGGTGCAGAATGAGCCTAACACATCTAATTGCAATCTGTGATAATTGCTACTCAGGTAAAACAGGGAACTGTGCAGACAGGTCTGGGGGAACAGGGAAGGTTGCCTTGTGTAGAGAGCTGAAAGGTGAGTTAGAGAAAACTAGGTGTTCGTGAAGGTAGAAAGCAAACATGGTCCTTGGGCTGGCATTTACCAGGTGAGCCACCCCGAATCATTTATGAAATGTTGTTATAAGGAAAAGAACAATGGAACAAGGAGAAGGGACAGGCCAATACTGGTGAATGCTGCAGAGAGGTCAAGCAACGTGAAGACCATTGGATTTAAAGAATACAGAAGACACTGGTGTTGACTTTGTCAAGGCTGGTCTCAGCAGACTGCGGGATGAAAGCAAAATTGCATTGGGAGACATGTGGGAGGTATAGAAATAAAGATGGTAAACAGAGACACCTCATGAAACGTGGCTGGGAAAGGAATGGTAAAGCGTAGTAGGTAGGAGTCCGATATGGGGTCAAAGGAAGAGGCTTTTAAAGCTTTTTTTTTTTTTTTTTTAATTTTTAAATTTTTTTAGTTTATTTTGAGAGAGAACACGAGAGGGGGAGGGGCAGAAAGAGAAGGAGAGAGAATACCAGCGCAGAGCCTGACGTGCGGCTCGGACTCAGGAACCACGACCCTATGACCTGAGCCTAAACCAAGTCAGCGGCTTAACTGAGCCGACTGAGTCACCCAGGCGCCCCAAAGAGGCTTTTAAGTCGGAGATTCTTTGAACATGCATTAACATTGCTAGGAAGCAGCAAGAGTGGGTAAAGGAGAGCGGAGAGGGAGGGTGGACACCCAGTTGCAAAGGACCCCTGAGGGACTAGAAGTGACACAAACCGAAGCCCATGTAGGAACTCGGCCTAACCAGGAGGAGAAAAGCCTGAGAGTGCAGATGTCTGTAGATTTGGTGGCAGAAGGCGAGGGAACTGTCTGATGGTCTCTGGGAAGCGGGAAGTGATAGAATCTGCTAATTGGGGTGTGTTGGTGGGCGGGGAGGTTGGTAAAATCAAAGAATTGAAGAAGGTGAAAAAGATTTGAAATAGCTAGTAGTGCGGGTACAAATTCCAGACGCACACAAAACCCCCTTCTATTTCAGTGTTTTTATTCCGATTTCGAGTCCTCACTCCTCTAGGTGGCAGACGCTTCATCTGGGTCGGTTCCAGAAGAGCCGATGGAGAGGCAGTCTGATTCATGGGTGTGGGGCTCAGAGGAGGGCTGTGGGCTGAAAACACCAATCTGGGGGGCATCAGAACACAGTTTGCCCAGGAGTCACTGACGTGGCTCAGGGGGAGAGAGGAGGACACAGAGCTAAGCTTGGAAAAGCTCCAACATCTAAAGGTCCAGAAGAGGAAGAAGCAGCCGAGGAGATGCAGAGACAGGAAGAAAAGCCCGAGAATGTCATACCACAGAACTAAGGCAAGTGAATATTTTAAGCAAGTGAAATAAGAGGTCGACTAAGATTAGGATTGTAAAATATCTGTGGGAGTCAGATCTTCTTTCTTTGGGTTGGGGGAACAACGACAACAAAACAGTGAGAAGACATAATAGTAATCATAATGACTACTTTTTATCAAGTTCCCATTGCCTGATTATATTATTCAACCAGCTAATCGATCAATCACGTTCACGAGAACGCACCATGTGCCAAACTCTGCTATGGACAGTGTTTCCTCCCAAGGGGCTCATCAGGGCCCCTCAATCATTCCAATGATCACACAATAAAACACGACAATATTTCTACATCCCCTGTGGTGAATGGTGGATGAGGCTCCCGAGGCTGTCTGGGCCCCTTTGGCTACACTGAGGGCTGGGAGATGAGGTATCCCCTGCCTCTGGTCAAGGTTTTTCCTATTCTTTTAATAAGTATGATGGTAGAGGAGCTTTATTGTCGTGAGGGCAGAGCTGGGAACCACCCAGAGGAAGAGCTGCCCGTGGTCATTAGGGGGCTAGTCAGAGCTTCGGAGAATGAGGGAGGTTTCAAAAGTTAGGTGCTTAAAAAAAAAAAAAAAAAAAAGCTACATTAGATTGTTCAGCTTTCGGTAATGAGAAAGGAGTAGGGAGAGAGAGAGAGTGGGAGAGACAAGGAGAAAAACTTATTCTAAAATTTTTTTTTTTTCAACGTTTATTTATTTTGGGGACAGAGAGAGAGACAGAGCATGAACGGGGGAGGGGCAGAGAGAGAGGGAGACACAGAATTGGAAACAGGCTCCAGGCTCTGAGCCATCAGCCCAGAGCCCGACGCGGGGCTCGAACTCACGGACCACGAGATCGTGACCTGGCTGAAGTCGGACGCTCAACCGACTGCGCCGCCCAGGCGCCCCCGAGAAAAACTTATTCTAAAAATTAGAGGCAAAAACTTATTCTAAAAATTCGGAAGAGGGCACCAGGGTGGCTCAGTAGGTTGAGTGTCCGACTCTTGAATTCGGTTCAGGTGATGATCTCGGGGTTGCTCCTGCTTAAGATTCTCTCTCTCTCTTCCTCTGTCCCGCCCTCCTCCCCCTTCTAAAAAAAATAAAAATAAAAATTAGGAAGACTAAGCTTTGAGGGTCTTGAAGCAGTCTGAGCTTCAGCCTTAAGAGTTAGGAGGTGAAAATACTTGTGAGTTTCTGTCTGGCACAAGTTGGCCTGTAGGTGCTGATACCTTCTCTGATTGTGCGTTGTGCACAATGGGAAGCACCTTGAGAGAGAATCTTGCTCCTACAATAGAGTGCAGCTGAAAATAGGACTTCAGGGATGAAATCAGACTGTCAGTGGAATAATAGAGTTCACTATTGAAAAGAATCCCTTTTAGATAAATTGGTTTTGGTATATCTGTCACTGAACCATTATATAACCCTAAACAAATGAGGCAGTTTTATTTGCCTTGACATGAAAGGATTGCTGGGGCACCTGGGTGCCCAGTAGGTCAAGCATCCGACTGTTGATTTCAGCTCAGCTCGTGATCCCAGGGTCATGGGTTTGAGCCCTGTGTCAGGCTCTGCACTGTCAGTGCAGAACTTGCTTGGGATTCTCTCTCTCCTTCTCCCTCTGCCCTTCCCCCGCTAATGTGCACGTGTGCGTGCTCTATCTCTTAAAGAAAAACATTTTAGGGGCGCCTGGGTGGCTCAGTCGGTTAAGTGTCCGACTTCAGCTCAGGTCATGATCTTGCGCTCCGTGAGTTCGAGCCCTGCGTCGGGCTCTGTGCTGATGGCTCAGAGCCTGGAGCCTGCTTTGGATTCTGTGTCTCCCTCTCTCTCTGCCCCTCCCCCGTTCATGCTCTGTCTCTCTCTGTCTCAAAAATAAATAAAAACGTTAAAAAAATTTAAAAAATAAACTCCTTAGCACAGCTGGTCTAGGCCTTTAGAAAAAAAAAAAAAGAAAGAAAAACATTTTAAAAAAGGAAAAAAAAGGATTCCCGAGATGATTTTCTTTTATTTAATTTTTAACGTTTATTTATTTTTTTAGAATTTTTTATGTTTTTTTTTTTGAGAGAGAGAGACAGAGTGTGAGGAGGGGAGGGGCTGAGAGAGAAGGAGACACAGAATCTAAAGTGGTCTCCAGGCTCTGAGCTGTCGGCACAGAGCCTGATGCAGGGCTCAAACCCATGAACTGTGAGATTATGACCTGAGCCAAAGTCAGATGCTTAACCGACTGAGCCACCCAGGTGCCCTGTTTATTTATTTTTGAGAGAAAGACAGAGCGTGTGGGGGGCGGGCAGGGGCAGAAGGAGCGAGACACAATCTGGAGGAAACTCCAGACTCTGAGCTGTCAGCACAGAGCTGGACATGGGGCTCAAACCCACCCACAAACTGTGAGATCATGACCTGAGCTGAAGCCGGACACTTAACTGACTGAGCCACCCAGATGCCGCACCAAGATGGTTTTCTTTAGTGAAAAGTACAAGGTGCCAAACTGTGTTTAGAATGCTATTTTCAGGGCACCTGGCTGCCTCAGTCGGTAGAGCATGTGACTCTTGATCTTGGGGTCGTGAGTTCAAACCCCACTTTGAATGTAGAGCTCTCACACACACACACACAAAATAGAATGCTGTTTTCAAAAAAGGATATATATGGATATGTTTGCGTATGCAAAAACTATGGAAACAAGAAACTAAGGAGAAAACCGGCCCACAGGGAGGAGAGCTTGGTCACCAGGGATGAAAGTGGGACATTTGCATTGTATACTCTTTTGCATTTTGTACCAAGTATAAGTATTATTTATTTAATAAACAAAATACATGTAAATACATGAAAGTTGCCTTTGGTGAATCATTTTGCAAGGTTCATTTGTAGTGCAAACAACCACTCCCTCATTTGCTTTGGAAATGTTGACATTTCTGTCCTGGATTTTCTTAAAGCATGAAATACCAGAGTCTACAAACCACACCCTGAGTGTTCTAAATTTTAGGTCACTGACAAAACCAGCCATGCAAGTGTGACTTTCCAAAAGGCCAAACATTGTCAAGAGAAGCAGAGTGAGTAGCAGGGGGCTTAATGCATGCCCAGCATCTGACCAGTTCAGAGGAGTGGGTGGAAGTAGGACAATATCCTTTCTTTATAAATGGGGAACCTAGAGGCACCTGGGTGGCTCAGTCGGTTAAACGTCCGACTTCGGCTCAGGTCGTAATCTTGCGGTTTGAAAGTTCGAGCCCCACATCAGGCTCTGTGCGGACAGCTCAGAGCCTGGAGCCTGCTTCCGATTCTGTGTCTCCCTCTCTCTCTGCCCCTCCCCCGTCCATGCTCTGATGCTCTCTCTCTGTCCCAAAAATAAATAAACGTTGAGACAGAGAAAGACAGAGCATGGACGGGGGAGGGGCAGAGAGAGAGGGAGACACAGAATCGGAAGCAGGCTCCAGGCTCTGAGCCATCAACCCAGAGCCCGACGCGGGGCTTGAACTTCCGGACCGCGAGATCGCGACCTGAGCTGAAGTTGGACGCTTAACTGACTGAGCCACCCAGGCGCCCCAAATACATAAACATTTAAATGGGGAAACTAAAGCCTGAAGGGGAAGAGACGTGCCTAATAAAGAGATCATGCCATTTGTGTCAATAAGGGAGAAAAATGACTCTATATGCATATGTGCGTAAAGAGCTCTGGAAGGAGGGGCTCCTGGATGGCTCAGCTGGAGGGGCATCTGCTCTTAATCTCAGGAGGGTGAGCTTGAGCCTCATGTTGGGTATAGAGATTACCAAAAACAAACAAACAAACAAACAAACAAATAAATAAAATTCTTAAAAAGAACTCTGGAAGGAAACACAAAACACTAATAATATCAATGGCTAATTATGTGGAAACGGAAGGTGAGAAGTGGGAGGGAGGGAGACAGAGGTAGGAATGAGATTTTCATTTTGAACTTGAAAGAATCCTTGATCTATTTTTTTTTTTTTTAATTTTTTTTTTCAACGTTTATTTATTTTGGGGACAGAGAGAGACAGAGCATGAACGGGGGAGGGGCAGAGAGAAAGGGAGACACAGAATCGGAAACAGGCTCCAGGCTCTGAGCCATCAGCCCAGAGCCCGACGCGGGGCTCGAACGCACGGACCGCGAGATCGTGACCTGGCTGAAGTCGGACACTTAACCGACTGCGCCACCCAGGCGCCCCCCTTGATCTATTTTTTGAATAGAACCCTGTTTTAAAACTTTATAAGGAGAGAGGCACCTGGGTGGCTTAGTCAGTTAAGCGGCCGACTCTTGATTTCGGCTCAGGTCATGATCAGGTTCATCAGTTTGATGAACTGTGTACGGTCCTTTGCTGACAGCATGATCTGTTTGGGATTCTCTCTCTCCCTCTCTTTCTGCCTCTCTGCCCCTCTCTCTCTCAAATAAATAAATGTTAAAAAAAAAAAAAACACTTTATAAGGAGAGATGGGCCATGACATCTACATGACTTAAAAATTCAGTTTTCAGGGGCACCTGGGTGGCACCATCAATTAAGCGCCTGTTGATTTTGGCTCGGGTCGTGATCTCACTGTTGGTGGGTTTGAGCCCCGTGTTGGGCTCTGTCCTGGCAATGCAGAGCCTGTTTGGGATTCTCTCTCTCCCTCTCTCTCTGCTCTTCCCCCACTCATGCATGCTTTCTCTATTTCTCTTTCTCAAAAAAATAAATAAATGAATAAAACTTAAAAATAAATAAATTAAAATTTTTTCAGTTTTCAAGGAAGGTATCATGAAGCTATGGTCTCAGAGATAAAGAATGTGATGTTGAAACCACAGGTCAAATCCTGCCGCTTCAAATGCCAATGACTGTGACTGTCTGAATTATTTTATCATATTGAGATTTGTTTGAGATAGTATGGGCCATCAGCTGGCTTAGATCTCATTTTTGATATTAGGCAGATTTGTCAAAATCATGTAATAATAGCCCATTGCTAGTTTGTGGATTCAGTCGTATGGAAAGGCACCAGAGGGGAGGAGGAAGATCAGTGGACAGGAAGTCAAGAAACCTGCCTCTAATGGAACTTTGCAATTTAATGTACCTGTGACTGTGGGCAACTTAATTCCAATCCATAGGCCTATATCACATTTGTAAAATGGAAGGATTAGTTGAAGTGATCTCTAGGTCTCTTTTTAGCTTGGATATTGGGTTTTGAAAGCTCTATTCACAATTTAGAACTAAAGGGGAATTTATGAGATCATATTTCAAAGCCAGGAAGTAGTAACAGTCTGTTGGCTCTTTTGCTCCTTTGATCAGAAGCTACAGAAGAACTAGTGAGTGATCTTGGCCTCTCTCTCCTATAACCACACACCCACACCCTGATGGCAAGTATCTAGATCTGTGTTCCTCAGAGCGTCTGCTTAGGGAAATGCTAACTAATGTTCTATGAGACATCAAATACATTTATGGCATCTTGTATAATAAACGTTCCTGATGGAGAGTCACAATGCTATTAAACGTCCTGAGAAGGCCTGCCATAAGGAAACTCACATAATTTTACTTAACCCAGCATGTTTCAAACATACGGAAATAGAACACTTTGGCATATCCTATCCTCTGTTTGGAACAAATGGGATTCACACGCCTACATTTTTAGGGAATTTATGAGATCAGCTATCAGTTGGCACTTAGGACAGTTCTGGGACCTCTGCAAATATGGGAAGATCTAGTACATTCCTCAGGGAGCTTGGGAGTCTTGTGATTCTCACAGCTCTCCACCCCACCAGTTAAAAGAAAATCTTTCAACAGTGGGAGCCTCAGGACCTCCTTTGTTTTGCAGGAAAGTTCCCATCTAAGCAAGGAGGTCGGTGACATCCCTTTCACTGCTGGTTTTGATTTATTTTTGCTTTGGGGAACTTGTTTTCATCACTCTTTTGTTTTCATCACTCTTTTGTTCAATTACTGTTCTCTTTCTTTCCTAGCTCCATAAGGTTTGTATAATTTCCTCCCTCCTAATATTTTCACTACCAAACGGGTAGGTGGGAAAGGTTCATGCATCGTTTGGGTACTGAACCTGCCGGTGCTTCACATCCTTCATTTGTTTTTGAGAGTTTTCAGTCTCAATTCCCTCAATTCCTGACTCATCAGGACACACACACACACACACGCATGTGCATAGTCATTTGGAAAAAATTAATTTAATCTGTATTTCTTTTTTTAAAATAGTTTATTTATTTTTTAATTTATATCCAAGTTAGTTAGCATATAGTACAACAATGATTTCAGGAGTAGATTCCTTAGTGCCCCTTACCCATTTAGCCCATCCCCTCTCCCACAACCCCTCCAGTAACCCTTTGTTTGTTCTCCATATTTAAGAGTCTCTTATGTTTTTGTCCCCCTTCCTGTTTTTATATTATTTTTGCTTCCCTTCCCTTATGTTCATCTGTTTTGTCTTTTTTTTTTTTAATGTTTTTATTATTTATTCTTGAGAGAGAGACAGAGCGTGAGCAGGGGAGGAGCAGAGAGAAAGGGAGACACAGAATCTGAAGCAGGCTCCAGGCTCCAAGCTGTCAGCACAGAGCCTGATGTGGGCCTTGAACTCACGAACCGCAAGATCATGACCTGGGCCGAAGTCGGACACTTAACCGACTGAGCCACCCAGGCGCCCCCTGTTTTGTATCTTAAAGTCCTCATATGAGTGAAGTCATATGACATTTGTCTTTCTCTAATTTCACTTAGCATAATACCTTCTAGTTCCATCCACGTAGTTGCAAATGGTAAGATTTCATTCTTTTTGATGGCTGAGTAATACTCCATTGTGTGTGTGTGTGTGTGTATACATACACATACATACATATACATACCATACATATAATATGTATTATATATATATATATATATTTATATATATACACACGCACACACACATACACACACACGCATACATATATATACCACATCTTCTTTATCCATTCATCTATCGATGGACATTTGGGCTGTCTCCATACTTTGCCTATTGTTGATAGTGCTGCTACAAACATGGGGGTACATGTGTCCCTTCGAAACAGCACACCTATATCCCTTGGATAAATACCTAGTAGTGCAATTGCTGGGTCGTAGGGTAGTTCTATTTCTAATTTTTTGAGGAACATCCATACTGTTTTCCAGAGTGACTGCACGAATTTGTATTCCCGCCAACAATGCAAAAGGGATCCTCTTTCTCCGCATCCTCACCAACATCTGTTGTTGCCTGAGTTGTTAATGTTAGCTACTCTGACAAGTGTGAGGTGGTACCTTATTGTGGTTTTGATTTGTATTTCCCTGATGCTGAGTGATGTTGAGCATAAAATCTGTATTTCTGAAGACTTCTCAATTATTTTGGCCCCATCATTAAGCAGTTTAAAGAAAATACAAATCTCGAAGCAGGCAAAAACGTACTATGCATTGGCATACCTGTAAGTCTGAAACCAAGAAACAATATGAAAAGCTACTTTTTTTTTATTTAAAAAAAAAATTTTTTTTTTCAACATTTATTTTTTGGGACAGAGAGAGACAGAGCATGAATGGGGGAGGGGCAGAGAGAGAGGGAGACACAGAATCGGAAACAGGCTCCAGGCTCTGAGCCATCAGCCCAGAGCCCGACGCGGGGCTCGAACTCACGGACAGCGAGATCATGACCTGGCTGAAGTCGGACGCTTAACTGACTGCGCCACCCAGGCGCCCCAACAAAAAGCTACTTTTGCACTTAGTTCCTTTTTTACTTTGAGGTTTTCAGGATTTCTGCCTAAGCAAACCACCTTAGTTTTCTTTTTAAGATTTTATTTTTAAGAAATCCCTACACCCACAGGGGAGGTTTGAACTTACAACCCCAAGGTCAAGAGTTGCATGCTCCATGAACCGAGCCAGCCAAGGGGCCCCAAGATTCCCAGTTTTATAACGGGTTTATTTAAAAACTCTTCGAAAGCCAATAACCTGTTAGTATACTAAATTATTCTTCAACCCCATGGGACTTGAGTTACATGGTATGATTAGCACTTTTTTGTAAGTAAGCTCTACGCCCAAAGCGCAAAGCGGGGGCTGGAGATTACAACCCTGAGATCAAGAGTTGCACACTCTGCCAACTGAGGTAGCCAGATGACTCAAATATTAACACTTTATGTCTTACTCTTTTCCCCAGTTCCAGACCCACTAGCCTTTTCCTTCTCTAAACACTGCCCCAAATTGTTCTTTGTCCCAGGGAAATCACCTGTTTCTAATCCATCAGGCTGACCTGCCATAGCTTCACTGGCTGAAGCTCATCCTTTTGTCAAAGACCACATGGGGCACCTGGGTGGCTCAGCTGGTTAAGCGTCTGACTTCGGCTCAGGTCATGATCTCACTGTTTGTGGGTTTGAGCCCCGCATCAGGCTCTGTGCTGACAGCTCAGAGCCTGGAACCTGCTTCGAGTTCTGTGTCTCCCTCTCCTGCTCACACTATGTCTCTCTCTACCTCTCAACAGGCATCTTACCCCTGACAGTGTGTGTCTCACCCACTGGAAGCAATGACATCAGTTGCCTCTGAATATTCCTTCCATGAGAAGATAGGAACCGTCCTCAGCTCCTGCTAGCCCAGAGCTGCTCCAACTTAACATGTATACAAATCCTGTAGGATTCAATTAAAATACATATTCTGATTTAGAAAGTCTGGGCAAAATTGAGATTTTGCATTTCTTTTTTTTTTAAGGTTTATTTATTTTTGAGAGAGGCAGGGAAAGAGAGAGTACACAAGCTGGGGAGGGGCAGAGAGAGACACACACAAACACAGAATCTAAAGCAGGCTCCAGGCTCTGAGCTGCAAGTGTGAAGCCCAACGTGGGGCTCGAACCCACAAACCGTGAGATCATGACCTGAGCTGAAGTCAGACGTTTGACTAAGCCACCCAAGTGCCCCAAGATAATACTTTAATGCAATATTTAAAAAATCATTAATGTAAAAAATGCATGATGAATAAAATATCAGCATTTAAAATAAAGACAGGATCCAACAACACCAGTATTAGAGCGAGGCAAGTAAGGCCAAATTCTATGGGTTGTAGGGTCAGACCACACTCAGTCTAGGGTGGGTATTAAGTGACTGGTGGCACTTAGGTTTTGTGCCTACTTCCTGGCCACAAGTGAGTCTGGAAGAGCAGCATATTCTGGCTAAGCTATTCTGAGGAAAACCTTAGTATTTATTAGAGTTAGGGTAGAGATAAATCATTATAGAACTACAGAGAATAGAGGACAAAATACCTCTTGTGAAACTGGGGAGACTCCAAAGAAAAGATAAGGTTTGAGCTGGGGAAAAGGGAAAGCAGAAAGAATATTGGATTTGCAATCAGAAAATGGGGTTCCTTTCTTTGTTGCTTGCTTTACTAGCTGTGACAATTCAGGCAAGTCACTTTGCTTCTCTGAGTGTAACTCTTTATGTGTTTACACTTTATGTGTAAAAACTCATCCTATGTGACGTGCCAAAGATTTGTGAGGATGAACTGAGATTAAATGAGTGAATGGGGTTTCTAAACTGAAAAGCACTATGCAAACATCTTGGACTGTTATTAAGTCCATAAGGAGGGACAGGATTTTGACAAAAGGCATTGAGGGAGAAGGGCCTTTGGGCAGAGAGAATGAAAGGTGAAGTGGTTTTTGTACGAGGCTAGACAAAAGGAAACTGGGCTTTGAAGACTAGGAAGATGAAAGCAGTCAAGGAATGCCTGTGTTTAAAGACCATTAAGGAAACAAAGCCCAGGACCCCAAGCTTGAAGGGTAAAACCAAGCTCCGTGGTCTCACAAGTACTCAAGAGTGAGACACCTTACTCTCACATTTTGCTTCCTAGATGGTCTTTTTGAAGGCAGGCAGGCACTATGTCTTACTTATCTTTGTTTCCAGAAGCCTGACACTTTCTGGCCAAGTGCACTGTGCTCTGTTCTCAAGGAATGAATGAGTGTCTGTCCAAAGGCTTGGGACCTCTACCCCAAGGGGTGGTACAGATTAAGTGGTTGGGTAGCTTTGAAAAGCAGGTTCTTGTGTGCACACTGGGATGCTCTCCTGATAGCCTGGTGTTAAGAGAGCGCACCAGATCCTAGGTAAGGACGGCACTCTTAAGGAAGAGTAAGATGGGGCCAAGGGCTCTAGCCGTCTTATTGCTACGATGACTGAAAATCAAGGGAAGGTGGGGGGATGACGACTACACGTGTTAACATTTAATAGAACTACAGATGAGTGTGAACACGCAAGCACACACAGACGCACAAATGAGTGCACGGGAAACTGGTTAAATCTGAGTAAGGTCTGCAATCTAGTCAATTGTATTGGCGTGGTCAGTTGTATTGTGCCAATGTCAATTTCCTGGTTTTGACAATGTAGCATAGTTACGTAAGCTGGTGAGGGAAGCTGGGTGGGTGATGGGTATATCGAGACTTCCTTGTATTAATTTTACAGCTTTTTGTAAGTCTAAAATTATTTCAAAATAAAGCAAAGAAAGCAGAAACAAATAGAGCCTCCCTCTTGAGCCCAGCCTCGCCCTCCCCGACAGCGCCCCACACCTCACACTTCGCCCTCCGTACCCCCTTCTCCCGCTCAGGTAAGGCGGGTAGAGCGGGAGCTGCAGGGCCGCGCATGCGCAGTCCTGAAATCCCCCGCCGCGTCTCTAGGAAGTCACGCTTGCGCAGTCTTGGCCCTTGCCCGCCGCGCCTGCCCCACTACGCGGCGGGGTACTCGGCCGCCTTGGCCCCTTCGCGCCGCCGTCTTTTCCGGCAGTTGGAGCGCTTCCTGTTGTCCTCACCCGCAACCGCCCCTCGGCCCGGACTCCAGAGTCCCTCAGGCGTCCCCTAGTCTCTTCTGGTCGGCCGGGTGCTGCCGCTGGGGCTTCGCCTGTCCGCCCGTCGAGAGACATCGCTGGCCGCGCCGGCGTCCGCGGCTGGTCGCCGCCCCCAGCCCTTCTTCCCCCGGGGCTCTGGTGAGTGTCTCGCTGCCACTGTCTTCAGGCCATCCCAGGCTTTTCCCCTCGTCTCCTCCCGACTCTTTTTGGGCTTCTCCCTTCCCGCCAATGCCCTCTTTCCAGCCCTGTCCTGTCGGCCCCTCGGCCGCCCTCTTCAGCCTCCTGACAGTCCCCCTCCTCTGGGTTTCCCGAGGGTCCCCTGTCAGTCCTCTCCACGTTTTCCCAGTCCCAGGCTCCCCACCCCATTCTTTCTTTCTTTTTGTGCAGCTGGGGCGGGGAGCCAGGCTGTCTCTCTTTTCCATGTTGCCAGCTTTGTCTACTCGTTGCAACAGCTCAGTCTCCTCTGGGACCTCAGTCATTGCCAGTTTTCACTTCTTTTGCTTTTTTTCTGGGGTCTGAGAACCTAAGAGCTGTTGTGTGAGGCAGAGGTCTGGAAAGCCCACCTTGGGGTGTGGTTCCTTTGAGTCTGCTCCCTTCCCCGGTGGCTAGTCTTAGGGTACTGGGCTTCAGATCATCTTAAAATCACAGGAAAATTGAGCGGAAATTTTTTTTTTTTTTTTTTTTTTTAAGAGTAGAAAAGAAAAGTCGATAAGGACTGGGAGGAAAGTCTGTGTCAGAAAGTGTATGGAACAGCTAGTAGAGAGACCAGATCTCCCGGCTGCACTTCGAATTGACCGAAAGACACAAAGAGACACTTGTTGTTTTTGAAATGTACAGAGGAAGGTTGGCGCGAGGTAGACCTTGTGCTTCCTCCCCCTTTCAGCTCACCTTGGCTCTGAATTCGGATTAGCCAGGCAGTAGATGTGGTTTCCCTAAACGTAAAACATGACCACGATAATGGGCTCCACTGTCTACCCCAGACATTCGAGAGCGGCTTGCTCACAAGGGGACCAGAGCACTATCCTCCAACTTTGTAGAGAAAACCACTTCACGTGCCAACTCCATCCCTACCAAACATACGTAGCCCCAGCTCCTAGTAATGGTCATAAAAGATGAGTGCCTTCTTCGTAAATCTTTATAAGGTGCTTACTAAGTGCATAGCATTGTGCATGAGACTGGAGAAGGATATTAAAAGTACTTGCTTCCCATTGGCTTACAGTTCAGGAGGAGAAATTAGGATGCATGATTCTTCTTCTTCTTCTTCTTTTTAAAGTTATTTTTTGTTTACTTTTGAGAGGGAGAGAGGGAGAGAGAGAATCCCAAGCAGGCTTGTCAGCACAGAGCCCGACGTGGGGCTCGATCCCCTGCAAACTGTGAGATCAAGACTGGAGCTGAGATGGAGAGTCGGAGGCTTGACTGACTGAGCCACCCAGATGCCCCAAAGATGGATGACTGTTAAGGAGTAGTCTTAGCCTCCGTGTTCATTTGCCCAGATGGAAGGTTCTGGATTGTCAGTCACAAAGAAAGAATTAGTGAGAGAAGGGGTGTTCATAGAGGTAACAGTACCATTGTAAAGTCAGTCAGCCAGGCATAGCCATCTAGGTTGAATAAAACAGTGGTTTTCATGTGATCTGCTTTTACGTTTGCACCTACCCCTGCCTTACAAAGATCCAGTTCTCTTATTAAATTTTTAAAACTTTTAAGGGGCTCCTGGGTGGCTCAGTTGGTTAAGCGTCGGACTTCGGCTCAGGTCCTGATCTCAAGGTTCGTGGGTTCAAGCCCTGCATCAGGCTCTGTGCTGACAGCTCAGAGCCTGGAGCCTGCTTTGGATTCTGTGTCTCCTTCTCTCTCTGCCCCTTCCCACGCACGTTTTGTCTCTCTCTGTCTCTCAAAAAAAAAAAATAAATAAATAAAAATAAATAAATAAATAAAAACTTTTAAGAATTTCTCACCTACCTATTCCCTAATTCTGCAGAGTTGAAGAATGAAACAAACAGGGAAGGGACCTCCCGTAGTCTGTAGGTCAGGGCATGAAGGCTTGAATTGTCAAAAGCATAAGGGAAAGCTCTGTCTTATAAAAGGTACTTGGTTGACCCAGTAAACCTATAAATTGCTATAGGGCAATAGTAATTGTATCTTTTGATGAAAGGTTATTAGAATAGGCTCATCCTTTTATGAGTGAAGGAAGGGGAGGAGGAGGTTTTGAAGAAAGGTCAAAGGGAAGGATAGTGCAATCTTTGCTATTACATTAGAGACTGTATGTGAAGGTTGAAAATCATTCTGCTAGAAAATTTGTTAGCCTATTATATGATCATCTTTGAGTACGCTTAATATCCTGTTGATCTTTTTAAAAGCTTAGGAAGCCATGCCAGTGACTTAAATGAGTCAAAACTTTCTCCACCCCAGTATTTATATACCTATCAATGTAAATGTAATTTTGTTCTTTAATTTTGTTGACAACTGAAAAATCATTAACTTGCTCAACTTATGTTTATTAACCACTTATTATATGGAAGGTGCTCTTTGTCTTAGGTTTAAACACTCTTCTAGTTGCATTTCTATGTTAAAATAATTTCAGTTAAAATGTAACCACATCTGTGTATTTATAAAAATGTCTCCAGAAATGTTCAGACCAGGGAGGAGTACAAAGCACTCCCTTACTTCAGACTTGTTTTTAAATCTGGTTTAAAATTTCTTCACCAGACTTAGAGTGCATGTGGTTTTCATTGTGGGTGGAGGGGGTATAGGCTGACAAATAAGGAACCACACCCAAGCTTCACAAACCAGAGGTTTTTGAAAAATCTGATATCTTAAAAACATTTGCGTTTTCTTTGTTTGGTATTAGCAGAAACTTCCCCATAAAAAATATAACATAATAACAAATAACATAAGGTAGAGCTGAGCTCACTTGAATTTGTGATTACTGATCATTTTGGCACATCATCAATAAAAACATTTGAAGTAGAGCCTTGATTTTGAATTTCTTTGCTCTCAAAGAATTATTCTTTTATATGATTTTCCCTGAATATTTTTTTAATAAAGTTGCTTAATGTTAAGCCTTTTGTCTTAGTAATAATAAGTATTTGCACATTCCTTAATAGCTTTAATCTATGAGACAGTTTAAAAAGCTGCTAAGTATGGGGCGTCTGGGTGGCTCAGTCCATTGAGTGTCCGACTTAGCTCAGGTCATGATCTTGTGGTTTGTGAGTTCCAGCCCCACGTCGGGTTCTGTGCTGACAGCTCAGAGCCTGGAGCCTGCTTCAGATTCTGTCTGTCTGTCTGTCTGTCTCTCTCTCTCTCTCTGCCCCTCCCCCAGTCACACTCTGTCTCTCCTTCAAAAATAAAATAAACATTAAAAAAAAAATAAAATAAAAAATAAAAAGCTGCTAAGTATTAAAGGGAACCTGAAGGAAACTTTTCATAGAATGTACTATCTTTGAAAATGGCCCTTGGCCCCTCCTACTTTTACTCTGCTTTATATTGGGATGAAAGGACAGACTTAAAGGCAGGCAGTCATGTTGGAGGAAGGCATGATAAGGATAAAATACTGAACATTATTGCCAATGCTGGAGCAGGTCCAGATTGGTGAATGGTGTGGCCAAGTGTGACAATATGGGCTGGCAAAAATATCTGGGGTGGGGGTGGAGGATGAAATTTAAATTTAGGAAAAAATGTTCTATAAACTATTTAAACCTTGTTGGTATCAGTTTTCTCATATGTAAAACTAGGAGGTTAGGGTCCCTTGTTTTCCAGATCTCTTCCATCACTAAAATTATGATTCAGGTTATTTCTTTGTAACGATGTTTTTTTATCACAGTTATTTGTTTTAATTTGTAAATCCAAATAGACAGCAAGCATTTATCGAATATCATAAGACATGTCAGTACATGAATACCTATAAATGGGCATTTTAGTCATAGGTTTTTATTAACTATAGGAATGGCAGATTTAAAAGTTATTTGTAGTTAGGGGCACCTGGGTGGCTGGCCCAGTTGGTTGAGCGTCCGACTTTGGCTCAGGTCATGATCTCGCAGTTTGTGAATTCCAGCCCCGTGTTGGGCTCTGTGCTGACGGCTTGGAGCCTGGAGCCTGCTTCGGATTCTGTGTCTCCTTCTCTCTCTGCCCCTCCTCCACTTGTGCTCTGTCTCTCTCTATCAAAAATAAATAAATGTAAATTAAAAAAAAAGTTGTTTGTAGTTTAATAGTAATAGTACATGTTCATTGAAGAAAATATGGAAATTATGGAAAAGCACAAACGAATAAATGATATATTGTGTTCTTACTGCCTAGAGTTAAGCCGGTGGTAACATTTTGATATGTATTTCACATAATTCTGTGCACATCTGGTAAACACATAAATCAATAATTTAATCAGTTCTGTTGTTGGATATTCAAGTTATTTCAAGTTTTCCTTTGCCATTACACTGCTACATTGAGTCTCCTTGTGTATGAATCCCTATGGGTCTTTGATTTCTTTTAGGTAGATTCTTGGATGGCAAAGAATTATACTGTGTCTATATTATATCTTCTTAATTTATGCTTATGGTGTTACGATCTTGTTCTCTTCCTTTTTTTAAAATTAACAAGATGTTTTAAAGATATTCATGTCACTTTTAGGTACAGATAGATTTGCTTCTGACTACTGCATGTTATTTCTTTATGTGCACCCACAGCATTTTATTTATTTCCTTACTGAATTGGCTTCAACTTCCTATGTCACAAATGATGGCATAATAAACATCCCCTCTAATGCACATCATTGTGCATATCTCCTTAAGAGCATGTGTGACAATTTCTTTAGGCCTTATACCTAGAGATGGTATTTCTGGGTCATAGGACATTAATACATACTTATTTTCACCAAGTATTCTGTTTATGTGGCTTTCATTATATATTTACATGTTTGTCTTCCAGAAAACTTGTACCAGTTTACTTTCCTACCAGGGAGGTAGGAGAGTGATTGATAGTTGATGGATTCTAACTCCAAAACTAATACCTCTTCTTTTTTTGTTTCTAGCAGCCATGGCAATGACAGGCTCAACACCTTGCTCATCCATGAGTAATCACACAAAGGAAAGGGTGACAATGACCAAAGTGACACTGGAGAATTTTTATAGCAACCTTATCGCTCAACATGAAGAACGAGAAATGAGGTAAAGAATTTTGTTTGAGAAAATTGTGTCATGGTTTTGGCATTCATGTCTAGTGTCACAAAACACATTCATAATACTGTTGAAAGGAGATAAGAATAGCAGCATCCATATTATATCCTATCCCATTAGAACGGAAGGACAGTGCCATTGATTTCCAAAGTCCTTGATATTAACCCACTTATTTCTACTACTAGCCAATAACACAGGGGTGCCTGGCTGGCTCAATCAGTGGAACATGCCACTCTTGATCTTAGGGTTGTGAGTTTGGGCCCCATGTTGGGTATAGAGATTACTTAAAAATAAATTCTTAGAAAAAAATAACACAGAATTCCATAGTAGTATGAAAACATTGGCCAAATTCTTAGATTTATTGTTAAAGTAGTGCGATGTAGTAGAAAGAGCAGCCCTTATGGAATCAGACCTGGGTTTAGAATCCTGCCTTTACCATTTAGTAGCTGTCTGAGGCCAGGACCAGTTTCTTAGACTTTTTGTGTATCAGTTCCCAATCTGGAAAATGGGGATAATACTTGCCTCGCAGGATTGTTGTGGGGATTAGATATAACATATGTGAGTATCCACCATAGTGCTTCTCACATAGCAATCACTCAGTCACTTAGCACCTGGTATATATTATTTATATAGTAACTCGTAATTAAAATTTTGTTCCCAACATTTTATTATGAAAATGTTCAGAAGTACAGAAAAGTTGAAGGAATTAGACAGTGAATACCTGTATATACATCTAGATTCTTCAATTACCATTCATTGTTTTATCACATATCCATCTATCCATCTCTATCCATTCATTAAACCATCTTAATTTTTTGCTGTACTTCAAAGTATGTTGCAGATGTCAGTATATTTTACTTCTTGTATAGCAAATGAGTTCAATGTGTGTATATATATACATATATATTTTTTTAAATATTTTAGTTTAAACAGTTTAAATATTTATTCATTTTGAGAGCGAGAGAGCACGTGTGAACAGGGGAGGGGCAGAGAGAGAGAGGGAGAGAATCTCAAGCAGGCTCCTTACTGTCAGAGCAGAACCTGATGTGGGGCTTGATCCCACGAACTGTGAGGTCATGACCTGAGCTGAAATCAAGAGTCGGACGCCTAACTGACTGAGCTACCCAGGCGCCCCACAAGTGTATGTACCTGTAGAACTGAAACTCCTACCAAGACATAGAACATTATCATCATCCTAGAAAGTTCTTTGATTCTTGGAGATTTTCCTTCAACCCCAGGCAACCACTATTGTAATTTTAGATTACTCTTGCTTATTGTATACAAATGGAGGTTGTAAATGGATTTATATATAGTAAGCACTCATTTCATTTAAGGCTTTTTTCACTTAGCCTAATGTTTCAAGGTTCATCCATGTTGCTGTTGTATCAATAGTTTGTTCCTTTATATTGCTGAGTACCATTCTATTTTCTGACTATACCTATACCTCTGTTTTTACATTCTTCTGTTGATAAATATCTGGGCTTTTTTCCACTTTTTGACTGTTTTGGATATGTTTCTATGAACATTTGTGTACAGATCTTTTTGTGAACATTTGCTTTCAATTCTTGGGTAAATATTTAGGAGTGGGATTGCTGGTTCATAAATATACATAAGTATGTTTCATTTTATAAGAAACTGCTAGACCTTTTTCTAAAATATTATCAATAACGTATGAGAGTTCAAGTTGCTTACATTTTTGCGAACAAAACGTCTGTTAGTCTTTTAACTTCAGTTATTCTTATAGATGGTTAGTGGTATCTTACTGTTTAATTTGCATTGCCATGATGATTAATGATGGTGAACATTTTTTTTTTGTGCCTTTTGGTCATTTATATTTTTTGTGTGTGTGTGTGTGAAGTGTTTCTTCAAATTTTTTGACCATTGAGTTGTAGGAGTTGTTTATAAGTCCTAGTTACCAGTCTTTTGTCACATAAATGTTCTGCAAATAGTTTCTTTCAGTCTCTGGCTTTCCTGTTCATTTTCTTAACAGTGTCTTTAGATAAGCGAAAGTTAAAAAAATTTTTAACCTTTTGTTGTTTTTTTTTTTTTTTTTTTTTTGAGCGAGACAGAGTCAGCACCAGTGGCAGAGGGGCAGAAAAAGAGAGTGAGAATCCCAAGCAGGCTCCACACTGTCAACGCAGAGCCTGGTGCAGGGCTCGAACTCATGAACCGTGAGATCATGACCTGAGCCGAAGCCAAGAGTTGGAAGCTTAACTGACTGAGCCACCTAGGCACCCTAAATTTTTTTTAATGTTTATTTTTGAGAAAGAGCATGAGTAGGAAAGGGGCAGAGAGAAAGGGATACAGAAGATCTGAAGCAGGGTCTGTGCTGACAGCAGAGAGCCTGACGCTGGGCTTGAAGCCACAAACCATGAGATCATGACCTGAGCTGAAGTTGGATGCTCAACCGACTGAGCCACCCAAGTGCCCCAGAAGTTTTAAATTTTGATGAAATCTGGAGTGCCTGGGTGGCTCAGTCGGTTGAGCATCCAGCTCTTGATTTTGGCTCAGGTCATGATTCCAGGGTTGTGGGATCGAGCCCCACATTGGGCTCTGTGCTGAGTGTGGAGCCTGTTTGGGATTCTCTCTCTCTCTCTCTCTCTCTCTCTCTCTCTCCCCCTTCCTCCCTCTCCTTCTGCTCCTCTCTATGCTCATGCTCTCTCTTTCTAATATAAAAGTAATGCTAATAAAAAAAATAGTTTTGATGAAATCTAATTTGGCATTTTTCTCTTTTATAGCTATTGCATTCTGTGATCTCTAAGAAATCTTCACTCCTCCCAAGGCATAAAGATATTCTTTTACATTTTCTTCTGGAAGTTTTATAATTTAGTATTTACATTTAGTTCTATGATCCATCTTGAATTAATAAGTGTATGAGGTGGGGATTGAGATTTATTTTTTTTTGTTATGGATATTCAGTTGTTTTAGCACCATTTGTTGCAAAGATTTCCTTTTCCCCATTAGATTCTTCGGCATTTTTATCAAAAACCAAATACCATGTAGCATGTATCTGGTTTTTTTTTCTTTTTAGAAGGTTTTTTCTTTTCTGTCTTTTATTCTTTCTTTCTTTCTTTCTTTCTTTCTTTCTTTCTTTCTTTCTTTCTTTCTTTCTTTCTTTCATTCGTGAGGGAGAGCCAGAAAGAGAGGGAGACAGAGGATCTGAAGTACACTCTACACTGACAGCAGAGAGTCCGATGTGGCACTTGAACCCATAAACCGTGAGATCATGACCTGTGCTGAAGTTGGGTGCTCTAACCAACTGAGCCACCCAGACACCCAAGATTTTATTTTTTTAAAGATTTTATTTTTAAGTAATCTCCACACCCAACATGGGGTTCACACTTACAACCCTGAGATTGAGTTGCATGCTTTACTGATTGAGCCAGCCAGGTGCCCCCATTTGTGGATTTTTTATTCTCTTTCATTGATCTGTTTGTCCCTATGTCAGTATCACACTGACGTGGTTACTGTTAGCTTTGTGCTAAGTTTTGAAGTCATGTAGGTTAAGTCTTCAACTTCGTTGTTGGTTTTTTTTCCCCTAAGATTGTTTTGGATAGTCTAGTTTCTTTGCATTTTCTTTTCCTTCCTTCCTTCCTTCCTTCCTTCCTTCCTTCCTTCCTTCCTTCCTTCCTTTCTTTCCCTCTTTCTTTCAAGAATTTTAAAAATTTTAATACAGTTCAAATTAGTTTGCTGGGTTCATTTCAGCTCCTTTACTGCCAAATCTGAGGGCAGGGACTGCTTCAGTTTCCCTGCCTTCTCTCTGTCTGTGATGACCAAAGTGTAAAGGTATCTGCTGCATCAGACTTTAAACTTCACATTATCCTTATTGTTCTTGATCTTGATGGATTTGGCATCCTTTACCTGGCTGTGAGCAGAAAATCCTTGATTTCTTCAATTTTGTAAGACATGGCTACGAAGGGTGCAGGCAAGCATGCAGCCAGCATGGCAAGTGGCAATTTTATTTTCATATAAATTTCAGAATCAGGTTGTCAATTTCTAGAGGAAAGCTTAATGGAATTATGAATATAATTGTACTGAATCTGAAGATCACTTTGGGGGAGCATTGACATCTTAACAGTATTGAATCTTCTGATACATGAACGTGGTATATCTTCCCATTCTCTTAGGTCTTTAATTTTTCTCAGAAGTGTTTTGTAGTGTTTAATATGGGGTTGTTATATGTTATTTTGTTCATCTATTGCCGGTACTTTGGGGTTGTTTTGATGTTGTTGTAAGTGGATATTTAATTTTTTTTCCAGTTGTTGCTGCTGGCATATAGAAATATACCTGAATTTTGTATATTGACCTTATACCCTGCAACTTGATAATTTACTTATTCTAGTAGCTTTTTTGGTAGATTCCTTAGGATTTTCTGTGTAAACAATTATGCATATTCAAATAGAGAGTTTTGCTTCTTTTCCAATCTATCACCTTCTTTTTCTTGCCTTATTGGATTGGCTGGGATATCAGGTACAACGTTGGCTATATGTGGTGAGAGTAGACATTTTTGTTTTGTTCCTGATTTGAAGGTAAAAGCACTCACTATTTCACTATTAGTTGTGATGTCACCTGTAGGTTTTTCAGAGATGTCCTTTGTAGATTGGGGAAATTTTCTTATGTTCCTGTTTGGCTAAGTTTTTTTTTAAATTTTTTTTTTTTCAACGTTATTTATTTATTTTTGGGACAGAGAGAGACAGAGCATGAACGGGGGAGGGGCAGAGAGAGAGGGAGACACAGAATCGGAAACAGGCTCCAGGCTCTGAGCCATCAGCCCAGAGCCCGACGCGGGGCTCGAACTCACGGACCGCGAGATCGTGACCTGGCTGAAGTCGGACGCTTAACCGACTGCGCCACCCAGGCGCCCCATGTTTGGCTAAGTTTTTAACATGAGTGTGTGTTGAATTTTGTCAAATCCTTTTTCTGCATCTTTGCATCGCTGTTTATTCTTTTAACATGATGAATTACATGGGCTGATTTTTTGCAGGTTAAATTAACCTTGCCTTCCTGGGGTAAAGCCCTCTTGATTATAATATAATGTATTCTTTTTGTATGTTGCTGGATTTGATATACTAATATTTTCATAAGAGCTTTTGCAGCCACACTCTTCATGAAGGTATAAATCATGATTGAACTTTAAATATGCAGATCTGAAAGTGAAATAGCAAAATATTTTATAGCTGGTGGTGGCTAGCTGCTGTTCACTGAAACAGAGAAGTGCCTGCAGAGTGCCCTATGTTGGGATCATGGGGAATTCAAGGATAAATTTGCACAGTATATCTCTAGGCATGCTGTTGGAGATAGTTATTTTCAAATACAACCACTCTCTTGAAATTGTAGTTTCTGGTATTATAAAAAGAAAACAAATACTTACGAGTTCTGATTAAGATACTTGTTTTATTTGATAATAGGTTTTTTTTTGTTTTTGTTTTTTTTTTACTTCAGAGAGAGAGTGGAAGAGTGGGGGAGAGAGTCAGAGGGAGGGAGGGAGAGCGAGAGCAAGAGAGAGAGAGAGAGAATGAATCTGAAGCGGACTCCACACTTAGCGCAGAGCCCAACACTGGGCTCGATCCCATGACCTGAGCTGAAATCAAGAGTCTGACATTCAGCAGCTAAGCCACCCAGGCAACCCTGTAATACTTGGTTTTTAATCCTACTGGCTCTGCCTTAAAGTTCATTATTGATATGTATCACGTTCTCTAGTAATTATACGATAATGGTGTTATGTTATTAATAAGTGTTACGTTGTGATTTACACTAAATTACACCCCAAAATGGGTTGAAATCAGTGCTTTTTTTGTTTTGGATTCTTTTTTTTTCTTTTTAAATGTTTTATTTATTTTTGAGACAGAGAGAGACAGAGCATGAACAGGGGAGGGGCAGAGAGAGAGGGAGACACAGAATCTGAAACAGGCTCCAGGCTCTGAGCGGTCAGCACAGAGCCTGACGTGGGGCTTGAACTCACGGACCGTGAGATCATGACCTGAGCCGAAGTCGGACGCTTAACCGACTGAGCCACCCAGGTGCCCCTGTTTTGGATTCTTAAGATGGAAATACCTTCCAAAAGCGGTGGTGGTTTTGCTTTTCTTAAAGATCAAATTAACCAAAAGAGATTGTGCAAAGGGAATGGTAGACACTTAAGAGGATTAGGATGTGTGTTTTTGGTAAAAATTTTTAATGATTTTTTTTTAATGTTAACTTATTTTTGAGAGAGAGAGAGAGAGAGCGAGCAGTGGAGGGGCAGAGAGAGACAGAGACACAGAATCCGAAGCAGGCTCCAGGCTCTGAGCTGTCAGCACAGAGCCCGATGCGGGGCTTGAACCCATGAAGCACAGGATCATGACCTGGGCTGAAGGCAGATGCTTAACTGACTGAGCCACCCAGGCATCCCTCATCTTCTTTATTTAATCCTTGTTTTGCCTCTGATGGTAAGGTTCTCTAGGAACACCACTTCTATTCTTTCTCTTATGTGATCCTAATTATGTGGTAGATATTGATTATTGCCTAGATATTCATACACAATAATTTATAGCAGCCTGAAACCAAAACCAAGGAAACTGGCATTTTTTTCTTAAAAAAATTTTTTTTTTAATATTTGTTTATTTTTGAGAGAGAGAGAGAGACAGAGTGTGAGTGGGGGAGGGACAGAGAGGGAGACAGAGGATCTGAAGCAGGCTCTAAGCTGTACATCAGTACAGAGCCTGATGCAGGGCTCAAACCCACGAGCTATGAGATCATGACCTGAGCTGAAGTTGGATGCTCAACTGATTGAGTCACCCAAGCACCCAGCATTGTTTTCTTATTAAATATTGTGTTGTTTCTGTTCTTCATAAATACTATTTTGGTGGATTAATTAAAGCCACAAAAACCTAATTTAATAGGAAGTAATGGTGTGTTTCCTCCCCTCTTACCCCAAATCAAATAAGAATTTTCCTACATTTTACTCTTTGAGAATTAGCAAGTTCTACTACTCCTGTTAGATAGTCTTACCCAGATTTCCCCCTGTCTGCATTTGGTCTGATCTGATACTGAGTTGTAATATTGTGATTACTATTAGTCAGCAAGTGTCAGTTTTATTTAAGTCCCAAGAATGGGTAAATCTTGACCTTTGATTGTTAATTCACTGATTAGATATATCAGTCAAACCAAAGTAATTTGTCGAGATTTTAAAAAAATCTGTAATATTCATTTTTAGGATATTTCTTGAGAGTTTTCTCAATTTTGATCATGGAAATAACAAGTAGTGTTTATTTCTTTACTATTTTTCCTGGTTTTAAAATGTCTCATCAACAGAAATTAGAAATATTGTCTGGTCAGCTGTCTTGTAGAGTGGATTAGCTCTTTTCTCCCATTTCTGCAACCTCTGAATCAAGCTGTACTGGGAGGTAAACTTAAGGTTGGCAAAAGGGGCTAATTACATGCAGTCATAAATATGTTTGCACATTGATACACACTTGGATCTTTTCCTCCCCATTTGGCAACACACATTTTATGAAGTTGGCTGTGTACAAGACGCTATTCTTAGTGGAGAAGGAGGATTCAGCTACTTGCCCTTACCATCTCCTATGAGAAGTGGGCTCTCATGCAGATAAGTAGAGCTCACAGAAAGCCCTTGATGGGGTGAGGTTGGGGGTGGCCTCCAAGTGTAAGTGGGTGGTCTTTTTCCTGGGGCTCTGCTCTGGACCTTTGGAGTTGAGTGCAAGAGTAGCTTCACCAATGGCTGGAGTGTTAGCTAAACTGGCTCTTCCACCAGGGACACACAGTGGAGGGGCCTGCTTTTCTTTTTCATCATGAACACTTTTAAACATACATATAGAAAGACTATATGTCTTTCTATGTATGTATCTATGTATCTTACAATGAACCCCCATATACTCATTCCTCAGATTCAGTAATCATCAAGATTTTGTTAAATTTGTTTCATCTATTCCATTTTATTTTTTCTTGCAGTTGTGTTTCAAAACAAAATTTAAACATCTGTCATTTCCTATGTACTGTAGGGTACATCTTGTAAAATACGGCCATTTACTTGTGTAATTACAATGTCATCATGAATCTAACAAAGTTAATGGTAATTTCTTGGGACCATCTCACAGAAGATATCATTTGTAAGCCTTATTTCAGGCTATGCTTGCCATTTTTGGTGTCTTTAAGATCTTCATTGGCTTGGCCCCAGTATCATTACCATGGATAGGCTTTTTTCTGGATACTTTTCTGATGAACGAATCTGATTGTGTTCAAGGAGTTGATTCTGATAACTTTACTCTCAGGTAGATATTCTACAGAAACCAATTTAATTATGCTTGCAGTCAAGCTATGGAAAGCTTCTTAGTTGGAACTGAGATTTAAAATATAGTCAGAAGCAGGTGTGCCTGGGTGGCTCAGACTGTTACGGTCCAACTCTTGATTTTGGCTTGGGTCATGATTTCATGCCCAGCACGGAGCCTGCTTAAGATTCTCTCTCTCCTTCTGCCTTTCTCTCCCTCTCTCTCTCTTTCGGAAAAAAAAAAAAAAAAATACACAGTCAGAAGCAACCATCTCTGGGACACACATTATATGATAGCACATTGGACTTCTAGCCTAGTCTGGTGTGGTCATTCAAAAAAACATAGTCGGAAATTATGGTGTTTGATACTGAAGGCACAAAAAGAGCTAACCATAGTTGAGATATTATAGTTCTTGCTGTGATGTTATCTTTGATTCTTTTTGTTCTTCTCTACTTCAACTATTTAACCACTGAAATGGAATTAATTTACACTCCTGAAAGTACCAGTAATACAGCCTTCTCCTTCCAGTAATGTGCACACATAGATACACACCCCAAAATATTCTGGGAACTCAGAGAAGTGGGCAGACTGGGAGCCATGCCAGTGCTTCCCCGACACCCCCCCCCGCCCCCCGAATCAGGGTCAGAGTAGATCTTTTTACTTCCTGAGAGTTTGGATATGAATTCTTGATGTCATCTGATCCTGTGGATGTGTAATATGATTTCTAACATGATACTGATTTAAACTAATTACTGTTATTGCAATAATTATTTATTGACCAAAATAAAACCCATTATCTTTCCCTTGATCCTTTCTCTGTCTTTCCTCTCTTGGTTACTGGTGTCATTATCCTCCCACACAAGAAATTGTAAGATTTTTCCTTTGACTCCTGCTGCCGGTTGGTCATCTTTGCAATAGCTCTGTTCACTTCATTCTAGGTTTCTAGCCTTAGTTCCAGATCTTTACTGCTCATCTGAATCGTTACTAAAGCTTTCAGTCTGCCTCAGTCGTTGTCAGTTGCTTTCCCTGCCAGCCCGTCAGCTTATTACTGTGGCTGTCATTTTAAAATAGAACCTCATCACCTCACTCCTTTATACACAGGCCTCTGTAGCTTTTAGTTGTCTACAGACTGACATTTGAAGTGTGGCATTTGAAGTGCTGTGTGCCTCCCCCGCATTGACTACATGCTGTTGCTGCATGTACTCATGTACTCTGTACTTTCATTCTTCCCTGTCCTGCTCACATTGCCTGCTATCAGGAATGCTGATAAGTGATAGAGATCCCAGCCCATGTGCTTTCATTTATTATGCTGAATAAATAAAGGTTGTGTGGAATTGGTTATAAGGAAGTTTTACTTGTTTCACTGTGAGATTGTAGCTCAAAAATATCTTGGATGCAGTTTTTAAAGTTTAATACTCCAAGGATTTAGAGTCTTAAATTTTAATAGTGGTGCCAATCACGTATTTTGACCATTCCCTTTTCTCCCCCCCACCCCAAATCTCCAAATTCTGCCTTTACTAGTGTTTATTGCTCTTTGTTTGTGGCAGGGAGGAGGAGGAAGATGTAAAAATAAAGGAAGTAGATACCAGTCTGGGAGAGAGAGAGAAACACCCTGATAGAAGAGGTTATCAAACACCAGCTGTTTTGTGGTTTGTTAAGGAGGAAATAACTTAAAAATAAAGGAAAGAGAACTTTTCATTTTGAAATAAGATTCTTTGTTGCATTAACATCTTATACAATCTTTTTCAAAAGGTAGAACTAACAGAGGGTGGGAATCTTTTCACTTGTCTTTAGTAACTGTAATTTGTTTTAATGAGGCACTTTGAGATTTACCTGTTTTTATCATTACAGAAAACCCTGTGTTTGTATAGGCTTTTTCAGAAAGTTATTCAAATGTTATTTCAAATATTTTTATTTATTTTTAGACAAAAGAAGTTAGAAAAAGTGATGGAAGAGGAAGGCCTAAAGGACGAAGAGGTAATTAATATTGGGAAGTTTTTCCTTGAAACCCAACGTGGCGAGTCTTGTGCAGCACGTTGTTAGCCTTGGTGCATAGAGAAAGGGTTTTGGCTTAGTAGCAGAGGGACTTAGGAGGGCTGGTGCACTTCTGGATTTAGGTATTCATGAAGATGGAGAAATTAATTACTGAGTACCCAGGAGAGGAAGTCTTATTTAGGCCCAGTTGTAATAAATTAATTAGATTTAGAATTCCAAAAAAAAGAGATGAGATCAAATTAAAATTTTAAAAGGAAACCATAGCATATTTACAGAAATCATGGAAATATCTCCACAGAAGTGGTGCAAATGCCTGAAATCATTATCAAGGCAAAATATTTCTCAAATCAGCCCTTCCCCCCAGTGTCTACGGACTTGGTAGGAGAAAATACAGTTAAGAAACTGTGCAAGGAACTGAAATGACCGCGGAAATGCTTTCAAAAATAGGAATGAATCATAGAATCCAGGAAAATGGTGAAAAATACCAAAGTCTTGTTGGAATTATAGAGCATAAAATGAACTCGAATGTGTTAAAAAAACCCAAAAAACCCACACTTTGATTTTATATAAAAAAGTTTAAAGGAAAATATTGATTGTTTATTCTGCCTTCATTAGAAAAGTTCGAATAATTGACTGCTGAAGTAGGTTAGTCAGAGTCCACCGGAGGCACCCCGGTGATCAGTATGGTTTGGTTTTGTATCCGGAAGCTGGGGAGGGGAGGAGTGGCCTCTTCAGGGTTCTTCTGTGAGGCTCTCACCTGTGAGAAGGTCATGATTAATCGGCATGGCCCTGCTTTCCAGTCACGAGTAAGACTGCTATAGAGTTGCAGAAATTCAGCTCCTTCCCTTCCCTCCTCTCTCCCCCCTTATTTAAACGTTAGAAACGACTGAGGAGATCAGCACATGCTCGGAAGGAAACAGAGTTTCTTCGTTTGAAGAGAACAAGACTTGGATTGGAAGATTTTGAATCCTTAAAAGTAATAGGCAGAGGAGCATTCGGTGAGGTAAAAACCACAGCTACTTACCAGATAAGATACAAAAATACCACAGAACTTTGAAGCTGCCAACGTATCATAAGCTCATGATTGTTGATAGAACTGAAATATGGGGTAGGTGGGTCAGACTTGCCAGGCCCACATTGTAACTGCTGTCTGTCCTTTCCTCCCCCTCCACTGACCCAGATCTCTGATTGTTCTTCTGTTTTGCCAGAGATGATGTTGACGCTTTAAGTATTGATTTAGAGGGAGAGTTGAAAGGTAGAAGGAAATCAATATTTACTATTTACTGAGTGTTTCTCTCCTATAATCATGACAATGACTCATTTTATAGATGATGAAATTAAGACTCCGAGAAAGGATATGTAATGCTCCATAGTCACATAGCCATTGAGCAGCAGTACCAGAAGTTGGGCCCAGAAGTTCCTAATCTTTTTTTTTTTTTAAAGTTTTCATTTTAATCACCTAGCGCTCATGATGACAAGTGTACTCCTCATTCCTCACCCCGTTTCCCCCATTCCCCCATGTCCCCTCTGATAGCCATGAATTTGTTCTCTGTAGTTAAGAGTCTATTTCTTGGTTTCTCTGTCTGTCTCTCTTTCTTTCCCTTTGCTTGTTTGTTTTGTTTCTTAAAGGAGTTCCTGATCTTAAAGCTCTTGCTTTTCCCAGTCTCACACTGCCTCTTTAGGAGCAAACTAACAGCATATATCCACCCTTTATTTCTTCCCGCTAGATTTGTATTGCTCTAAAAAGGTGGTCCCAGGAGACAGAGATTATAGAAATGGGTTATACAGGTAGTGGTAGAGAGTTGAAAGCATTTGTCCCACCAGGTCTTGTAGATGCATCTTGCTCGGTCATAAGAGCAGTCTATGGGGAGGGTTTAAATGAGCCCCTGCAAGGTCATCCTCATTAGTGGAAAACACCCAAAGTGGACGAGTCACCCAAAGTGGATGATGCAATAGTTTCATTAACTTTGTATAAATTGAGCAGCATATTATTAAAAACCCGTACCTAGGGGAAATGTGAGTACATACTCAAAGGCACAGGTGAAAGATTAAATTGATCCCTCAGTGTTCAAAATCCCTGTTGGCTCCTGGAGACAGGGGAAGGTATGGTACTACCTCTAAAAGAACTTTCTGTTTAGTGAGGAAGGGACGTGGGACTCAGTCAGGAAAAACATGAAGAAAGGTGCAGGGAGGAGATAGCCTAAGTATCTTGGTGGGGGTGGGGGGTTGCAGGGTAGGATGTGCAGGGACTTGCCAAGAAGTTTTTCTTTGGGTTTGTGGACTATTGATTTTCTTTTCATCATAAAATTATGTGCTCTAAAAACATTGGAGGATAAGAAAGAGGAAAACTGCACAAAACCCTGTTTCCCTAATGACACATTTTAGGTTTTTTCCTTCTAGACATTTTTCTTGCACACGAGCTTTTGCTTTTGTTTTGAACACTGTTGCAGTCACTTCCTTAGGTTGTCTGAGCTTGTGGATGACAGGTGCCATGGTTATAATGAGTCCTTAAGTTCAAAAGGGAGGGTTTTCAAATAGGATTGACTTGTTCAACGAGGGAGCCAAACTGTTCAGATCTAGAGATACCTGAGAAAGTTTTCAGGACTGACTTCACCGTGTATAATAAATCTACTCATTTTGGAATGTTAAAAAGCACTTTTTTTCTGTTTTTTTTTTTTTTTTTTTTTTATTGCTGGTTGTTTATATTAAAATTGTAACACTTTTCCAGTTTAAATTACTTCCTATAACACGTGAAAGCATTAATTACCTTGGCATTGTGAACTTTTGACTTGGCATTTCTTTTATAACTCTTAGGTGCGGCTTGTTCAGAAGAAAGATACAGGGCATGTGTATGCGATGAAAATACTCCGTAAAGCAGATATGCTTGAAAAAGAGCAGGTAAACCACAATTGTAACGGTGATCTTAGGCTGCTTATCAGCTTTTTGTTACGTAAAACTGTTCCTTTTGTTTATTTGAAATGTATTTTCTTATTACAGTTTTCTTTAGCACTGTCATGTACAAATACACATGTATTACTTTTCTTTCCCCAACAAAGAAGCAGTTACATGTATTTTAAAAGTACAAATAATGCCTTATGTTATGTGCAGTCTTTTAAAAGTTGAAAACCTATTAGAAGCATCTGCTGTTTGTGTCTCCCAATTGATCACATGCTGTGCTTGTCATGAGGAGCCTATTTTTGGGGTCACACTTGCTGTGATGACACGTTCCTATTGAATGCTGATACACACACACACACACACACACACACACACACACACACACACTTTGGGACTGAGCCTTAGGAATTAGAATTTGGAATTTGCAGTCTAAAATGTGTCTTAATATGCTTCATTCTGTATACCCAAACCAAAGTTGGGTCTTCTCAGTAGCTCATTACTACCCAAGACAGACCAGTCTTCTTTCTGAATGAATTTGAAAAAATCTAATGCAAACGGCAGAGCAGTACAATTACTCCTTTAAGGAGCGAGAACACTTTCTAAAACCTAAACCTACTTTGCAAGTAGATTTATAAGATGCAAAAGTAACTTTATGCAAAATAAAATTTTAAATTTTGGATAATATATTAAAAACAAGAATGCAACTTTTCTGTAAATCTAATTTAATTTAGCTGTTTGCTTAAGAACAGATTTTAGTGGGTGATGCCTGCATATGTCCTGTAAAGGATCAGATGCTCCAGGAAGACAAAGAGAGAGCCTGTGGCAAGGAGAGCCCTGGACACAGAGTGAAAGAGCAGGGTTGGAGACTGGCCCCACACCCAGTCCTTTTTGCCTCTTGAAGGGAGGTGTAATCACTGAAGCTTCTCAGTCCTTTTAAGTGCCAGTGAAAATTTGAAGTTTTTATTTTCTCTTTAATTTTCATGTGTTACCTATAAGCTTAGACTCCCAGGAATTTCGGTTGAGAGTATCAAATACCCTGGCAGTAAACATTCAGACACTATAGTTTATGCTGATACCAACCTTACTCAGAATGCTCAACAGCCCTATTTATGTGTTTAAAAATTAGTGTGTGGTATGGGTATAGGCCCTGAAAGAGTTTTAGCTAGTCTTGAAAAGGAAAATGGAAAACTGTAGTGATGAGTCAGTATATTTTGTATTTCACAAGTAAGTTTTATTTTTATAAGACCTATTTCATATAACTTTATTATTTTTTTAAATTACTTAAAATAATTTTTTTAATGTTTATTTTTGAGAGAAAGAGAGCGAGACAGAGTGCAAGTGGGGGAGGGGTAGAGAGAGACAGAGACACAGAATCTAGAGCAGGCTCCAGGCTCTGAGCTGTCAGCACAGAGCCCAATGTGGGGCTTGAACTCGCGAACCCCGAGGTCATGACCTGAGCTGAAGTTGGACACTTAACCGACTGAGCTACCCAGGTGCCCTTCCTATAGTTTTCACCAAGTCTCAAAACCTTTCTTTATCAAATAATTAGTGTTCAGAATAAAATGTAAAAAGTATGCATCATGATTTTCACTTATTAATCCTTCATAACATGTGCCAGTTGCCCAGCATGGTAACAGAGGACAATTCAAATATACAGTGTAAAAACATTTTTTCAAATACTGTGCCTTCTTCAAAATCATTTTGTAAAGTGTTCCTACATGAAAGTAGAGGAGCTTCCCATGAGAATTAGGATTTTAAACAATGTATTAGCTTACTTGTTAGCTCACCTTGCTGTTGGACTGTGCTCCCTAGATTTGATCTCAGTGTGATCCAGTTAAAGTTTCTGGTCACAGACTCTACCTGAGTCGGCCATCTTGAAGAAGCGTGGTTGGTGCTAGGGCATGAGAGGAAGTAGACCAGTGCAGACCCATCACTTGGGTAGGGCTGACCAAGTTTAGACTCAGAGCCTAACTTTTTGTAGGTACAGGTTCCTTTCCCCTAGGAAAAGTTTTTTCTTTGCTTTTACTAAACTGAACAGGAGTTAGAGCTACCCACTGAGAGTTTAGGTCGTTATTCTGATCCATAGGGTGGGAATTTTGCCATCTGGAAAATAAATTTTAAAGGACAAGAGACCAGCATTTAGCTAGCTTTTTCATGTTTCTCTTACATTGCTAAAGGAAAACCTCCAATTGTGATGCTAGTACAGTATTAGGAGGGGACAAAAGATGGACTTTTATCTCTGCTTTCCTAGTGCTCAGGATAGCAACTAGCATGTGATTCCACCCCATTAAATATTTATGGAACAGAGAAAGGGAACCTCTGATGTGAGTTGCACCTTTGGTTCTTCCTTCCCTTACCCTATGTTAACCTCACTCCACTCTTAGATATTGAGGTTCCTAGTTGCTGTTTCAGCCCCAGGAGAGGAGGGCAAGGTGTGCATAGGTGGCCTGTAGCTTTCCCCTTAACAAACAGAGTGTTGCCATCACCATTCTGTCCTCCGAGGTGAGTGACGAGTGATAATAGTTCTGCCTCCCCCCCCCCCTTTTTTTTTTGGCTCCCTGCAGCAGGTAGAGGCCTTGTTGGGAGCCAGGAGAGCAGAGGCAGCTGGAGGCTGGCTTGCACAGTCTTTATGTCCGGTGACGACTGGGGCACAGCCACAGCTGCGGTTGAGCAAGTGCATTAGTGTTTCCCAAAAGCTTTGCTTCTGTATTAAAGCTGAGTAAAAGCATTAGCCTTTACTCAGCTTCTTTGTGATTTCATAACACTGTTCCTTACCACCCTTATCTACCATTTTCCCACCCTCATGCCCTAAGGAGAAATGTAAAAATGTAAGTTTTCTGCAACATTGAAGCTATTTAAAAATTTCCCAAAGAATTTTAGTAAAGACTGGAAACTGAGATATGTAAACTCAATACTTCCCTTGGGCCTGAAGGGAAGAATGAGGCAGGTTAGGGGTAAGACAGGAGAGAAGGGTGGGATCTGTGTCCAATTGGAAGAGAGAGTGCTTGGCTTTGCTAAAGACATTGCAGTAAAACAAAGCATTGTATCGAACATCGTATTGAACAAAACAACAATCACGCGCTGAGTTTGCCAACCGGAAGTGCCAGTTTATGAACTTTGGTACATCTTTACCTGTGAACATAGGGTAGGACTGAAGCCCTGCTGCATATGTTAAGAACAAAACTTCTATTCAAGAATCGCACTGGGTCTTAATAAATGTAGACCTGGTTGAACCCACCTTTGCATCTTGTGACATTTAGCGTAAGAGGAGAGGGGACAGGATTTGATAATACGCAGCTGTAGTTTGATTACTCTTACATATTTCAAGTAGATAAGGTAAATTTGATAATAAAACATTATTATGAAATAATGTAGTTCTGCCAGTTCTCCTAAACCTTTTGGCAATTTGGTCTCCCTTGGCTAGATATTTTAGTAAGAGCAGAAAGCTGGAAATACCATAAATTCGAATCAGTAACTCTTCTTAGGTATTCTTGTATTTCCATTCCGTAAGAATTGAGCACATACTCTGTGCACAGCAGCGAACTGAATACTGTGGTATAGTATTCTAGAATTGTCAGCCAGGGCACCGTCATTGCGGACACCATTGCAGACCTGAGGCAGGACTTGTTTAGAGAGTTTCATCTTGGGACTAATTTTTGTCATAAAAGGTTATTAGAACAAAAAGACGTGCAAAAGAATGGTACTTTTAATTAATCACAGGTTCAATTGACAGCACTGTTAAAGTTGCCGTTTGCATGACAGCCATTCATTTTATCCTTTTGTAAGCCTTTCATCACTCAAGTGTTCATGACTGAATACTGTCAAGTCCAGTGTTGTCAATTTTGAGTTCATAGGTTTGCCTAAGCATAAATTAGATCTTTTGCATCATCACAATTGAATACTCAAACGGTACTTAACTTGTTTAAACAAATATACAGTCTAATGAAGCAGAGCAAGGCTTGTCATTAATCAAATGCGTATACCTCCAGGTTGGCCACATTCGTGCGGAGCGTGACATTCTAGTGGAGGCAGACAGTTTGTGGGTTGTGAAAATGTTCTATAGTTTTCAGGATAAGCTAAACCTCTACCTAATCATGGAGTTCCTGCCTGGAGGTAATTACTTGACGATGAAAGGTCATTTTTCCTTTTTGTTCTGTGGTTTCTCTCTCACATCAATTAACCCTCCTTTCTGCTTTTAATCGTGTTCACAAAGTTGCTTTCTAAATCTTTTTTAGGTCTGTAAAGGAGGTCAGTAACCTGTCTTGTGCTGGGGTGCCTTTCTACAATTCTTAGTGCCATAAAAGTAACCTTCTCACTCATTCTCATGATTTCAGATGGACATTTATTTCTTTTATTTTTCTTTTTAAATGTGTAGGAATAAACTAGGGACTCTGCCTGCTCTCCTGTCAATGGGAATCACGTATAATCAGTTACCCAAATGACCAGATTGAAGCTATTATGTGATTTGCTTCAACTGTTTATCTTTTGGTATAACTTACATTAATAAGGAGTTAATTTCTCATTACCTATATTAGTAGCCAGACTCAGTCTCTCATTTCTGAGATTTCAAGTTTTACATAACTCAGCATGTGTGTCTCCTGAGACAGCTCCAAAGTAAACCCGTAACAGAATATACCATCTGTCCTGGGGAACAGTCTGTTTGCCAGTGAACAGATGAGCTGTGAGCACACTCTGGTGGGGGAAAAAAAGAAAACTTTTTCTCTTTTTGGTTCTATAGCAAAGCAAATGTAACTGTGGCATAATATTTTGAACTTGTGACAACTTTTATTTAGATCTAGGGTCACCAGTTTTTTATGAACAATTGATGAAAGTTAGGGAAGAGTCTGATAGAATGAGGAGAAACTTTTTAACATTTAGATGCTAGTTCTTAAGTAGGAATAAGAAGCAGCTCAGTCACCAGCCCCTTGACACGGGTCTCCTCAAGCCTTACACGCCCCGTCTTCCATAGCTTCTCATGTCTCCTGGACCCCGCCCTTTGCCCTCGGTGGAGCTGGCCTCAGAGCCATAGACCATCTGGCTTGAGCTCTCTGATCTGGGCAAACTCTGCTCTCCTGAGCCACAGCACTGAGGCCACACAGCTACCTTAGAGCTGGCCTGAGTGCCCCACCCCCACATCTCTGGTGTGCCTCCAGATGGAATATGTAGCTGCCAGGAATGGTTAGGGAATCCTGTTTTTCAAGTCTTGGGTCAAAAAAGAGAGCATAAATGGTTTAATTTTTGCCTGAGTGTAAAATACCCAGTTTTCTCTAAGAATACAAAAAATTCCCCCAAAGTTATAAGTGAAATTCAAAAAGCAGCATGATGCTCTATTAAAATCAGAGGTTTCTTTCTCTTTTCCCTGTTTTCCGACCATAACTGGCTTTATATGGAATCTAAACTGAATCTTTCCTGTTTCTCTTAGCTTTAAACTACTTCTAAATACTTTCTTTGCTTTGCTTTTGTCTAACCATTGAGTTAGGATCAGAATCTTTTTTCCCCCACCATTTTATGTTGCTGATAGTAAGCAGAAATAATTAAATTTTGACTTTGCAGAAAACTAGGGAGTTTACCTTTTAACTGCTAGAATACTGATCCTGTGTTGTAAAAGTCGCATAAAGCATATTGGTGTATATTTACCTGTAATAACAGTGGAGAAAACACTCTGCTGATCTTGGGGCGTGTTCACCTTGCACTTCTGAGAGGCAGCCATTGCATACCCCAGTACGTAGCATTTTCAGTTCCTTTTTAGCTTTTGTTGACTTACACTGTGCTACCTAATCTCACCTTTTTATTTATGTTCAGGTGTTTTGTAAACAAATTGGAGAGCTTGTTTTCAGTCTCCTCATATATTTAGTTTTTGTTTGGCATTTCAGCCTATACTTATAACAATGGTGGTATAACCTATGTGGAAATGGTAGTTTTCAGACAAATTAAAAAGTAAAGTAACTTTTTCCCCCAGTCCAAAAACTTACCCTAAGGAATTTTTTTTTTTTTTTAAAGTGTGAGAGAATTTTCCTTTTTCTCTCCAGAATAAAATGGGAATCACTGCTTAGTGGTCAGCATTAGGTTAGGTTAAAAGCATTTTGTTCTCTGTGGCTGTGAATGTTTTACCTTTAAGTATTAGAAACTACTTACCATTTCCACCCGTGTCGGCAGTGTGGGTCAGTTTCTGGAACACAAAAGAGTCCTGTTTAGCACTGCCTTATGTAGGCAGATAGGGAAGACCTATCTGAAAACTGGCACTTACTCATGCATTGTTGTGTGTGTGTTTGTGTGTGTGTGTGTGTGTGTGTGTGTGTGTGTGTGTTTGTGTGTGTGTGTTGGCTTTGTATCTTGTTTCCAGGGGACATGATGACCCTGTTAATGAAAAAAGATACCCTGACAGAAGAGGAGACTCAGTTTTATATAGCAGAAACAGTATTAGCAATAGACTCCATTCACCAACTTGGATTCATCCACAGAGACATCAAGCCAGACAACCTTCTCCTGGACAGCAAGGTACTGTGGTGGGGGAATAGCCAGTGTGTATTTCGTCATCTGAGCAGTGTCTGCTTTAACACCTGCAATGCCTGTGGTAATCACAGGGAGCCACGAATTGCTTTGTATAGTCTTTGTATAGTTTTCTCTTTTTTTATAGGTAAGTTTGCTGCTACTTCCCCTCTCTGGAAGGTGTATGATTCTATAATTTGAACACTCTTCTTAAATATAAAGGACATCTTTGAAAATGATTAAGAGGAAAATTGATTTAAAGTTTATTTATTTTGAGAGACAGAGCGAGGGAGGGGCAGAGAGAGGGGGAGAGAGAGAATCCCAAGCAGACACTGCACTGTCAGTGCAGAGCCTGATGTGGGGCTCTATCTCACGAACTGTAGTATCATGACCTGAGCTGAAATCAAGAGTTGGACGCCCTGAAAACTGATTTAGAAGCTTATTTTATAATAAAGCCAAAGGTACCGTCTTTTCCTAGCCCATAATTAACTATAATTAGCATATAATTAACTCTACTGATGCATCACCTATTGGGAATCCCTTTGTTGGGCAACCCAACCCACTGGGTTATTCTTGAACCCAGTGAAGAACTGGGAAGTAAGGCAAACAAAAACAACAGTCTGTGCCAGAGTTCAGGTTCCAGATCCTTTGTCCTTTGCTTAAAGAAGAGTCCTGCTCAACCTCTGGACTGGCCTATGTATTCTTTAGCCGTGCAAACGAGTTCAGTTGCTTGGTTTTTAAACTCACAGCAGATCAGAAGAGAACCCCTGTGTTGCTAGGTTTCTGGCTGCCCCTTGGCAGGCCTCCCCACTGTCCAGTCCTCATTTATCTATAAAGTGAGGATATCGATCCAGAGAAGCTCCACAGTCCCTTCCAGCTTTAACATTTTAGGGGTGCCTGGGTGGCTCAGTTGGTCAAATGTCTGGCTTATGGCTCAGGTTGCAGTCTCGTAGTTCTTGGGTTTGAGCCCCTCATCAGGCTCTCTGCCGTCAGTGTGGAGCCTACCTTGGATCCTCTGTCTCCCTCTCTCTCTGACCCTTCCCTGCTTGTGCTCTCTCTCTCTCTGAAAAAATAAAAATAAACATTAAAAAAATTTTTAGAATGTTCTGTTCTGTTACACAGAATTGTTGTCTGGACTTTTAAGGAGAAAAGTGAATTTAATTCTTTGAGTATTTTTTTTTCTTTCTTTCTTTCTTTCTTTCTTTCTTTCTTTCTTTCTTTCTTCCCTCCCTCCCTCCCTCCCTCCCTCCCTCCTTTCTTTCTTTCTTTCTTTCTTTTTTTCTTTCTTTCTTTCTTTCTCTCTCTCTCTCTCTCTCTTTCTTTCTTTCTTTCTTTCTTTCTTTCTTTCTTTCTTTCTTTCTTTCTTTCTTTCTTTCTTTCTTTCTTTCATGTATTTAAGTAATCTACACCAACATGTGGCTCAAACTCACGACTCCAACATCAAGAGTCACATGCTCCACCGACTGAGCCAGCCAGGCGTCCCTCTTGTTGTCTTTTAATAGTTTTCTTGCTGTCTTTGAAAAACCTGAACTTTTGGTGTACGTTCTTTAAAAAAACTATCTTTCTATTTCAAGAAGGCTGGAGATTTATCAGATAATTTCTTTTTCTTGATCATAAGAATAATGTGTATGCACAGTAGAAAATTTGAACAGTACAAAGAGTTATAAAGAAGAAACATACCTATAATCTCATCATTCAAAGATAACCACTATTTTGGTACAATAGCTTCAATACCTTCTCTATTTGTGTCTATAATTTATATACACTTAACATCCTAAAAGTAGCTTGTAGCTTGGTATTCTGCTTTTAAAATGTTAATGTATATATTGGGGCACCTGGGTGGCTCAGTCGATTAAGTGTCTAACTTGATCTTGGCTCAGGTCATGATCTCACAGTTTGTGAGTTGGAGCCCTGCATCAGGCTTTGCACTGGGCATGGAGCCTGTTTAGGATTCTGTCCCTCTCTCTGCCTCTCCCTTGCTTGCTCTCTCCCTCAAAAGTAAATAAATAAACTTAAAAAAAAAAAAAAGAAAGAAAGATTTAGAATCTTCTCTGAAGGTTCTCTGAACCTAAAAAAAATGTTAATGTATATAAACGTATTTTTCTGTCATTCTATGTATATAAAATTTTTTAATGTTTATTTTTGAGAGACAGAGACAGAGTGCAAGCAGGGGAGGGGCAGAGAGAGAGGGAGACACAGAATCCAAAGCAGGCTCCAGGCTCTGAGCTGCCAGCACAGAGCCCGACGTGGGGCTCAAACCCATGAACCCTGAGATCATGACCTGAGCCAAAAGTTGGACCCTTAACCAACTGAGCCACCCAGGCGCCCCTCAGATATATTTTAATAAAGCACTGGCTCTACTTTGTGTAGTCGGGTTCAGATGCCCTGATCCTGTGCCCCAGGTGCCTTAGTGCAGGTTTAGTTGCACCCTGTAGTGTCTGTTCAGGTCTAGCAGACATATTGAAAACCAAGAACTTGGGGCCTCAATATAATGAGGAGGAGTGGGGAACGCTTTTAGGTGCAGGTTTGCTCTCTACAAGATGCTAGCCCAGACTTGTAGAAAGATGTTTTCACAAGCGAGCTCATTTCGGTGTTCAACCATACAGATTCTAGAAGTGAAAGTGTAGATGTTTTGAGTTCCTGCCACATACTTAGGATACCTACAGAATCCCTGAAAATTTAGGCTTGAATAGCATTTGTTCCAGGTACTGCTTTTTAAGACACTCTCTTTTCGTAGAGGTGTCCAGGTGAAATGTAATTTTGAGAACTCTAAATTAAACTCTGTTCCTTGACTTATACAACAAGTTGTTTAAAGATCTGAAAAAAATGATACCAGGTTAGCAGGTTCAAATCTGTCTTTGTTTGGCAGTTTACTTTGTTGGGCATACGTACACGCATGGGTACACACACACACACACACACACACACACACACACAGCCAAACCTAATGGGATTTCTTCAAAACAAAACAGAATAAAACTGACCCATCTGAGCAGGCGCCTCATGTATCCTGAGAAGTTTGTATATTAAGGCCCAAGGATGTCCTGGAGGAAGGTGGTATGGATAGATCACAGATGTTGAAGTCTTTGGCCACACCACTTTTTTTTTTTTTAAGTTTATTTATTTATTTTGAGAGAGAAAGCAGCGGCAGTGGGTGGGGGTGTGGAACAGAGAGGGAGAGAGAGAATCCCAGGCAGGCTCCACACTAACAGCACGGAGCCTGGTTTGGGGCTTGAACTCACAAACCGTGAGATCATGACCCGAGCTGAAGCCAGGAGCTGGACTCAACTGACTGAACCACCCTGGTGCCCCTGGCCACACCACTTCTAAGTGTGTGACCTTGAGCAATGTAGATCCCTGAGCATCAGGATTCCCTCCCCTATTTTTGGTTTTACCTCCTTATCTACTTGAAATTTCACTACCCCAAGAACACCTGTCTCTTACTTAGAGCTAGTTATGTGCCAGGCACTAGGTTAAGATCTTTACATGCATTAATTGTCATCATTCCTACCAAGAAGATATCATTATCTCCATTTTCCAGGTGGGATCAGGGGATTGGAGAGGGTAAGGGAATCTTGGTCTGGGAGAAGGAACATGGGTTGATTTTTGGCTTTGGTTCTGCCATTTCACCAGCAAGCCATTTAATGAGTCTGAGTCAGTGAAATGTGACTTAAGAATTATAAATGAGATTACACATTTAAAGCGTGGGGCCTGGCTCAGAGGAGGTGTGAGTGTTCCTTGAAGAGTATGATAAAGTCAGACACTTACGACTGAAATACAGTATAGCAACATTTGTCAAGAACTATGTAATAAAGTTTATTCTCTGTCTTTGGAATAATTTATTCCTTGGAATGTATCCTAATGAAATAGTTCAAGCAGAGAAGAAGTTATATGAACAAAGATTTATTTACTCATTAACAATCGTTTATTAAGACCATCCTCTGTACCGTGCATGGTTAGATTTGGGGGCACAGACCCTCTCTATCACAGGGTGCTTATAATCCACATTACATGGAGTGAGGAATTAGAAATGGAATAAACACCCAGTATGAGGAGGATGGTTAGGTAAACAATGATGTACTAAGTCATTTGAATATTATGTACACATAAAAAATGGTGATTTTGAAGACCATATAGAAACACAGGAATATTTGAGTGCATTAGTTTAAGAAGTAGTAAGAGTATCTTTATTTTTTTAAGTTTATTTTGAGAGAGCGAGGGGCGGAGAGAGAGGGAGAGAGCGAGAATCCCGAGCAGGGTCTGCATATCAACGCGGAGCCTGACTTGGGGCTCAAACTTACAGACTGCGAGATCACAACCTGAGCTGAAACCAGGAGTCAGAAGCTTAACTGACTGAGCCACCCAGGAGCCCCAAGAAGTAGTAAAAGTATTTTTAGATGCCATGGAGAGTTCAACTATGTTGGGAAGTTTATGTTTGGACAAAAAGATAATATGTAAGAGTTGAAATACTTTTATTCGAATAATAGGATTTGGGGTGATCTTTTAAAAATTTATTTTTAATTTATTTTTCCCTATAATCAAAGAAAAAAAGACAGTATACTTTGTGGAGGTGTATTGGATACTATAAGGAGGTAGAGAACAGAATGTTCCACATCCATGAATGTTCATCCGTTACCTTGTTTCTTCTTCCCCATAGGGCCACGTGAAGCTTTCTGACTTTGGCCTTTGCACAGGACTGAAAAAAGCACATAGAACTGAATTTTATAGGAATCTGAACCACAGCCTCCCCAGTGATTTCAGTAAGTGTAAACAATGATGTTAGCCTTTTTATCCCTTACCTGGGCGTAGAAGAGCTGTTACCCTGGTAACCAAAATATGCAGGACAGATTAGGAGATTCTCCTGGCATGAATCTAGAGAATAAAAATATCTTCTCAGGTGTGCCTGTGGTTTTTATTGTATGTGAGGCAAGATGAGTGCTACCAGATGTACTAAGGCTGATGTTGCAAAGAGCCTTCTTTGGAGCTCTACTGAGAAGGTTACTGGGGATGAATGTGGGGCAGGCAAGCAAAAGTAGTAGAGGAAAATGTCCTGGGACCAGCTCCAGATTAGATTTATCCCAGGTGCTTCTTTCTGTTGTGGCAGAAAGACATTGATCTTTATGAGTGTTACTTTCACTCCAGTCCTGTCAAACCATTGAAACTGTGTGGTACAGTGATCCACGTGACTGTATGATTCTTTGAGCTAATGCTTCAGTGCCTTTGATTTGGATTTACAGACTTGCTGGGAAGTGTTATTCAGAGTTACTAATGTATGGGCAGAAAAGCAAAACTTTAAGGCTTCATGTGGCTTGAACCAGCCCAAAAAAGTAGTAAACATACCTGTTTGAACTTTGATTAGAACTTGTTGTCTCTACTTTTAGCTTTCCAGAACATGAATTCCAAAAGGAAAGCAGAAACCTGGAAAAGAAATAGACGTCAGCTAGTAAGTAATATCTGTGGCTTCTTAAATGCTACAAACCAAGTATGAACAAATTTTAAAAATAGGTACATAAATGTGCATTCAGTAAATGTTTACAGCACATCTGTTCCTTGCTTTTAAGATTATCTTAATAGAACGCTGTCATTGTGTCCGTGGAGCGAAAGGTAATCTTTTGAAGGAGGGAAGATAGTATTGTTCAGGTTGTGACATTTTCAGTGGAGGACTTCATTTTGAGTTCTTACGTTCGTGACAAGCCCTTTTCTTCCTACTCCCCTTGTTGCCTGTTTTTATGGTGGTAAAGGGGTTATCTTTAAGCTGGAGGTCTCTCAAGATGAAACTAAGTTACAAATACCTACCCAGAGCTTTAAGGCAGTGGGTCTCAAACTTTTACAATTTTGATTCACTTAGGCAAGTCAAGACTCTTCAATTCACCTGCCCCACCCTTTCCTACCTTGTGGTGGAAAAGAGGACTTAGTGATAAAAATTGGAGAGCAGTTTAAGGGAAGTGCTTATAATTTACTTTATAAGTATTTAAGTATATACACATAAAATTATGTCCTACAAGCTTAAAAATAAGTAACATTATTGCATTTACCTATTGATAGTATGTTGGAAGTTATTTAAATAAGTACAGATTAACCAGTGAAATATTGCAGTCTAGGCAAACTTTTATTCCGAATCATTCATTTATATTTGAAGTGCAGTGCAGTGTCTAGTTCTTGGAAAATTATTGACCGGACATCATAGAAATGTGTATCACCACATTCTTAGGCTTCATTAGAAACCCATAGCAAATGAAGTAAATGATGGTAAAGTTAAACTAACAACTGGTCGTAGGAAGCAAGAGTAGCGGCTGGGGAAAATGATGACTAACTCGGAATGATGGCCACGCACATGTATCATCTAGAAATGGCGGCACCTCTGCTAGTCGGTGTATACGGTAGTGACTTGGCAGGTTTGTCAAATAGTGTGTTCGGTCAGACTTCTTATTCTTAGTGAAACGCTGAATCAGAGTTCTCTGTAGTATCTTTAGTAACTCATTTAGTAGGTCGCTGGTAGTAGCTGGCTGTCATGGTAAAAAAGGATGCCTGTAAGGTTAAGAAAGCATCAAAAGAAAGGCTTGCATTTTTTGATTTGAGGCCCACTGGTAGGCCTCAGACCATGCTATGAGCATAATGAATATTTTTGTTAAACCTGGGCCGTGGAGGAGGCATGGTCTTAAACCAAACACTTCTGGAGATGTGGTAACTGAAATTCATCTTCGATATCTTTTTTCTAACGTTAACTTGGGGATACTTAAAGTTGGTATAGTCAGTCACATCATAGTCTCCTTTCCTTAGGAACTCTGATACTCTTGAAGTGTTTGAATTCTATATATGGTTGAAAAACTGTTTACGTAGCTTGTTGAGGGCTAGGAAATGCCAGGAACAAATTTGATCAGATGCTTCTATTGTGTCTCTCCATAGAGTAGTAGATCTTAACCTTGGCTGCACATCAGAATCACCTGTGGACTTCAGAACCTATTGATGTCTGGGTCCCACTCCCAGAGATTGATTCGGTTGGTTTGGGGCATATAATCTGTGTATTTGATTTTTTGAAAGGACTCTGGGTGATTTTACTGTATAGTGAAGGTTGAGGGCCTCCACTAAAGAGACCGTTTCTTAAATAGTAGCTCCTGCATTATTGGGAAACTGATATTTACCTGTGTTTTGGAAGCTAACGTAAGATAAGGCTCTTCTGTGATTTTTTATTATTTTTTTTAAAGCAAGCCAGGGTTTAACTTTTGGCCACTGGGCTAAAATATTTGTATTTGTTTTTTTAAGTAATCTCTGCCCAACGTGGGACTCGAATTTACAACCTTGAGGTGAAGTTACATGCTCTACCAACTGAGCCACCAGGCACTCCAATCCCTGGTTTTATAATACAAATCTTTTAACAAATAATATTTACTTAGCGCTTGGCTTTGCTGTAATAAATCTACTTTCTGAATTGAAGGGTTGCTGTAGTTTCTTAGCCTTTATAATTAGAATGAAAATACTTCTTGGGGAGGGTCCAGTCCATGTCTCAGACTTTATTTTTACTTACTTCTTTATTTAAAGTTATTTATTTCTTTTGAGAGAGAGCAAGCATGCGTGCACATTTGAGCAGGGGGTGGGGCAGAGAGAAGGGAGAAGGAGAGAGAGAATCCCAAGCAGGCTCCATGCAGTCAGTGCAGAGCCTGACTGGGGCTCTATCCCATGAACTGTGAGATCGTGACCTGAGCTGAAATCAAGAGTCAGATGCCTAAACAACTGAGTCACCCAGGCGCCCCCATGTCTCAGACTTTGAAACAACTGGCATTTATGTTATTTAATATTTGTATTTAAGAGAAAACCATGTAAAAAAGAAAAAACAATGTACAATTCTATATGGAAAAAATGGATTCCTGCCTTACAGTATACACAAAAATAAATTGTAGATGGAAAATAAAACTTGAAAATTTTTAGAAGAAAGAACAGGGCAGTGTATTCATGATCTTGGAGTAAGGAAGGATTTTTTTTTTTTTTTTTTAAATATGAAGATAAAAGAAGTACAGATCATAAAACTTGATTTTACTACTTTAAAGGAAAAAAAAACCCTTCTGTATATTGAAAGACATAAACAAATGAAAAATAAGTCACATGCTCCCACTGCTTTGGGATTATCTTATAATTCATGTGCATGCCCTACAAGCAGCACTTCTGCCCCTAGTCATATGGTCTGGGGCATCTTGTGCTTGGGAACCAGGAGCCATGGATAAGAATGTTCACTGCATTTTTGTAATAGCAAAAAACTGGAACTAACCCAGTGTCCATAGACAGGAAAATGGTTACACTGTGGGATAGAATATTTTACAACCATGAAAATAGTTGAACTACAGCTGCGTGTGACATCATGGATCAATTTTAGGAATAAGACATTGAGAAGAAAAATAGCAGAAGACTGCATGTAGAATGACATCATTTTTACAAAGCCCGAAAATAAAACTAAGATCTCATTTAGAGAGAGATGTGGGCAAAATTAAATTTCTTTAGGAATGATAAACAAAATTGACCTGTAAGGTCAGATTAGGAGGTTAGGAGAGGTGGGCTGACAGAAGGGAGAGGAGTGCAAATTTAGGTCTAATGACATTGGGAATAATTCAGTTCTTTAGTTGAACTTATAGTTATTCATTTTTATTATCATGCTTCATAATTTGATAATTACACATTTTTGGGTATATAATAAATTATCACATCACTTAAAAATGATAATAAAAATGATAATCCTCACACTGGGAGAAGATATTTTCAATTTCTAAAACTAAAAAAGGATTAATTTCCTGAATCCCAGGATTAATGCCGTGATTCATAGAGAATTCCAATGAATCAATTAAAAAAAAAAAAGATAATGCAACTAAAAAAACAAATGGGCAAAGGATCTGAATGGGAATTCACAGAAAAAAGACCTGAGTGGCTAATTAATATATAAATACATGTTCAAGCTTACTAGAAATAAAGGAAATGCAAATTAAAACATAAGATCCCATTTTATGTTCATCAGATTGGCAAAAATTAGAAAGTCTGACAAAACCAAGTGTTGGTGAGATATGGAATACCAGGAGCTCATCCCCGCTGGGGGTGTTTAAATGTGTATAACCACTTTGGAGGCTAGTTGGAAGACATCTGGTTAAGTTGGAGATGTTCATAATGCAAGACCCAGTGACACTGTTTCTGGTATATCCTCGAGAGAAATTCTCACTGTAGTGCCCACGAGGTGTCACGGGAATGTTTACTCAGGTGTTGTCATAGTGAAACATTAGAAGCAACAGAAGAATGGATAAAAAAAAATTATAACATTTGTATAACGGACAGGTGTACAGCAGTGAAATGGGTGAGCCAGAGCTCCGTGAATAAATCTCAAAATCATAATGTTAAGTTAAATAAGCAAGTTGTAGCATTATGTAGAATATAATTAAGCACCAGATGAAACCTTTTATTAAAAGTTGAAATGTTCGGGAAGTAATATCATGCCAGTTATGCAAATATTCATACAAGCATAGCACTGCAACTTTAGGGTGATTTTGACTTCAGTAGGAGAGGAGGGAGGATCTGGTTTTAATTGTGTAGTTTTGTGTTTAAAAAAATTGATCTGAGACAAATATGGCGGATTATTCATCTTGTTAGTATGGGCAGTTGGTACACATGTGTTGTATTGTCCTGTTTTTTTTTTCTGTATGTTTGCAGTATTCCATAGTAAATATTTTCCAAAGACAACACAGGTATAATTTTTTTTATTTTAGAAGTTCTACAAGGGTGCCTAGGTGGCTCAGTTGGTCGGGCATCCGACTTCAGATCAGGTCATGATCTTGCAGTTTGTGAGTTCAGGCCCCGCGTCGGGCCCTGTGCTGACAGCTCAGAGCCTGGAGTCTTCTTCGGATTCTGTGTGTCCTCCTCTCTCTGCCCCTCCTCCACTCGTGTGCTCTCTCTCTCAAAAATAAATAAATGTTAAAAAAAAAAAAAAGTACTATAATATCAGAAGCACTTAGATAAATCTGAGTCTTCTGTGTTGTAAACTCTCAAATTCTGAGCACAGTGGAAGGCTGAGTGTACTTCCCCCTAGTGTTGTAGTCCTTGTACATGACAGTAGATTACTTGAATTTAGAAAAATTTCCCCTAAGAACTATTTACATAAATAAGTAAGTTTGGTAAATTGATGTAAATCTCTAACCTATAGGATATGACTAGCTTGTGATAATAAAGCTTCCCTTTATGATTTTGTCAAATCGAGGAATGTTGGTGGTAGAAAGAGGGAGGAGTTAGACAAGGTATTAAATTTGCACACTGAGCTCTGCCACTTAACTAGTTCTGAGCCTGTGAACAAAGCTGCTTTGGGAGTTAGATTTTTTGTATCTGCAGAGTTGGACTACTAAAGTCCTCTTTACCGAGTTGTGTCAGGACTAAATAGGCTCATAAGCATTTAAGTACAGAGCCTGGCATTCTCTGGGTACTCAGTCACTTACGGTACTAGTGAACGTGGATCCTGTGTCCTGGTGGACTGTGGGCTTTGGCTGTATTTGGGAATGGACTCTCGCCTCACTGTTCATTTTGGAAGTGCTCTGGCAAATCAGACTTGCCATTAAGCTCCTGGGCCATCCTGTGCAGTTAGTTTGGGGGTAGCCATAGATGGTGCTTGAAACCTTTGGTCTCTGGAGCAGAACTCTGGGCACCCTCCTGCCTGCTGAGCCCCCCTGATGCGTGCTACCTGTTTCAGGCTTTCTCCACAGTAGGCACTCCTGACTACATTGCTCCTGAGGTGTTCATGCAGACCGGGTACAACAAGCTCTGTGATTGGTGGTCGCTCGGCGTGATCATGTACGAGATGCTTATTGGTAAGTTGCATGCTTTCAGGGGGCTTTTTCTGTGCAGCCAGGGTTGAGTCGCATACTAATAATAGACTGTTTCGATTAGGGGTGGTCTAAGCACTTCTCCCCTCTTGTCTTTCAACGTGAAGTTTCCTAGGCAGAAAGCTCGGCCGTCAAATAGCCAAGTATATTCTCTGGCCTGCTGGCATCCTGCGGTTGCTTTGCTGATCATTTATCCATTCTGCATTTTCATCCCCTCCATCTGGCAGCTCTTTCAGTCACTGACATTTGTTAAACATTCGTTGTATGCAGGGAACTTTAACTGGGCATTGCCTCACACGCTCTTTACTTATTTGCTGTCCCCTTCCTTTCTCTAAGCCTTCAAAGCATGGAATCCTCTGATCTCTCTCCCTCTTATTTGGATGGTGTGTCTGGGTATTTGGGGGACACTCTGGTCGGCGGGGGGGGGGGGGGTGGTCATATGCCCGAGAGCACTAGAAGAGTAAGTGTATCGTGGCTGTACTGAGTGATTCTGTGGGTGACTAGTGTGGCCTCTGGCGGTGTTGTCTCTGGAGACGCTGAATGGATGCCGGTGGAGGCAGATGTGATCTGTGTGGAGGGCATGCGGAGTAATATGGTATGAGAGTATTTATCCTCTTGCCTGTAGTTCTCAGTAAGAGGCATGGTGGTCACTTTTAAAGCCTGTGGTTTTTTTTTTTCCTTTTTATGTTTGTTTATTTCTTTTTTTTTTTTATTTCTTTTTTATTTTTTTATTTTTTTCAACGTTTATTTATTTTTGGGACAGAGAGAGACAGAGCATGAATGGGGGAGGGGCAGAGAGAGAGGGAGACACAGAATCGGAAATAGGCTCCAGGCTCTGAGCCATCAGCCCAGAGCCTGATGCGGGGCTCGAACTCACGGACCGCTAGATCGTGACCTGGCTGAAGTCGGACGCTTAACCGACTGCGCCACCCAGGCGCCCCTATGTTTGTTTATTTCTGAGACAGAGAGAGACAGAGACAGAGCACAAGCGGGGGAGGGGAGAGAGAGAGAGGGAAATACAGAATCCAAAGCAGGCTCCAGGCTCTGAGCCGTCAGCTCAGAGCCCGACGTGGGGCTCGAACCCACCAACTGCGAGATCATGACCTGAGCCAAAGCCGGACGCTTAACGGATTGAGCCATCCAGGCGCCTCCCTGTTTTTTTTCTTACCAACTTGTTTGGCACTTTACCCGCATAAGGATATTCCTAGAACGGAGTCATTTCTTAATGATGTTCCACCCTTTCCTCTCTTCTTTGGCGCAGTGGTTTCCATATGTGCAGCCTCTGTGTGTCCTCCCTTCTTTTCCCACCTTCAGCTCTGAGCCGGCTCCTTTTGTGGTACCAGAAGCACAAACTCACTTTGGGTTTAAGAGTTTGGGGGAGAATGAAAAATTAGTTCAGATGTTTTCTGGAATGAGTGGAAATCTTGTGCGTGTCATGGAGGGTTGAAGATATATAGAATCATCTTAAGGAGCATACTGTCAGGCGGATTCAAAGTTCTGGGATGTAAAAGCTCTGAAGTGCTTTTTTTATTACAGGCTACCCACCTTTCTGTTCTGAGACCCCTCAAGAGACATATAAGAAGGTGATGAACTGGAAAGAAACTTTGACTTTTCCTCCAGAAGTTCCTATTTCTGAGAAAGCCAAGGATCTAATTTTGAGGTATTAGAGAACACTTCCCACCCAGGCTTTTTGACATGAATGAATTCATATTTTTAAACTTAAATTATTACCTGGTCTGCCCCCTGCTCTCTCCCATCCCTCTGTTTAAAAAAGGGGGGAGGGGGCGTTCTTTTTCTTTTTCCAAAGTGATTACTTGAGGTATGCTGAAAGGCCTCTGTGTTTTCCAGATTCTGCTGTGAGTGGGAACATAGAATTGGGGCCCCTGGAGTTGAGGAAATCAAAAGTAACTCTTTTTTTGAAGGCGTTGACTGGGAACATATCAGGTATATCCATATAAAAGTTTTCGGGATTATTTTAGAAAGTCTGTAATTTGTTTAATAGTAATTTAGAAACACTGTTATTGGTAAGTCACGTAAGGGAAGAGAGCTGCTCAGAGATTCAGGGTCTTTTCTTGTCTTTGTTCGCGGTGAGGATTGGGAGTTGGGGTTTCCTGTCAGCCGTGTGGCGTGGGTTATGGGGAAGCCAGCAGTTCTTTCCAGAGTGAAGTGAACTTCGGGTTCCGTGGTGAAGGGAGCACCTAAGAAGCACGTTGCCCTTGCTTTTACCTAGAACACACCAGCTTCTCTATACCAGGGGCCACCAGCAGGGCTGTCCCCACGCACAGGGAGGTAGGGAAGAAAGTGGAAGAAGGATGCGGGTGGGGAGGGAGGTGGACGTGGCCACGGTGGCGGTTGCGGAGCGCAGCCAGTGGCAGCAACAGCCTGCACCGCCTGCTGCCGTCCAACGTTCTTACTCAGGTTGGTTGGTTGCCAGACAGAAGGCGAAGACGTCATCTCTCGTGATTGTGTTCTGACTTACATTCCTGTAAGTTTTACCTCCGCCTCAGCCACTCTCTCTGTTGACAACCTCTGGTAGAAGGAAGTGCAGAGCCTTTCGTGAGGGAGCACCCAGAGGTTTACTTGCCCTTTTTACAGACAGGGCAGGCCTTGAGGGGAGTGCATTGTTTAGATTTTCATTTTTCTCACTATTTTTGTCTTTCTTCCCAGCTGTGAAAAATTGTTATTTGTATTTTTTCATTTGGTTTGGATGCGGTCAGGTGGCGTGGTCGCTTGGTGTCACGAGCTTTTCAGAGAAAGTAAACGCTGCCTGCCAGCGGATAGTCCTCCCACGTCAGACCCGGGGGCTTTTTAAGTTTATTTATTTTGAGAGCGAGCGAGTGAGCGAGCACAGGCTGGGGAGGGGCAGAGAGAGAATCCCAAGCAGGCTCTGTGCTATCAGCGTCCCGACCAGAGGGCTTTTTTGGAGAAAGACTTAATCCGCAGTGAGCCGCGTGATTACTGACCACAGTCATTTTTGACATGTCTGTTCTTGGCAGAGAGAGACCTGCTGCAATATCTATTGAAATCAAAAGCATCGATGATACCTCAAACTTCGATGAGTTTCCGGAATCTGATATCCTTAAGCCAACAGGTAATATCCCCAACACTGCCTCCTGCTGCCTCATAGGTACATCATTTCTGCTCCCATTTTGGGGTTGTGTTTACAAGTCAGGTAGAGGAACATCAGTTCTTTCGGTTCTTTGCGAGTAGTTTTCCAGTGCTAATGCTGGGCAGCAGTGACACCTTGTCGAATGGAGACTGAATACAAATTCCCATGTTTGAACTGGATGGGTAAATCACACAGGTTTGTTCTTTGGTTTTTATTTGTTAAATTAAAGGTTAGATAACCTGAAATGACGGAAGTGGGAAAATACAACTTTTAAAGTATCCGTGAAAAATAGGAGGTTCAAAGAACATAGGCAAGCAAACGCAGGCAGTTCGCAGAGTGAAAAACAATGTTTCCCAACTAGAAACTGTGGTATCTTCTTCAGAATGTCATGTCTTCAGTACTGAGTAGTCCATCCGGGTAAGGCAGTGAATCAATTCTCACATCTATTTCTTTCCCAGTGGCTACAAGTAATCACCCTGAGACTGACTACAAGAACAAAGACTGGGTCTTCATCAATTACACATACAAGCGCTTTGAGGGCCTGACGGCTCGGGGGGCTATACCTTCCTACATGAAAGCAGCAAAATAGTATCCTTGAACTAGAACCCTAAATGGAGCGGAGTTCTTTGTACAACATTGCGTTTTTCCTCTCACATGCTCTTTTGAAAGAGTTTCCAAGAAGTTTCCGGAACCCACCGGTGTGTCATGGTAAACTCCTGAAACGCGATAGTAAGTGGAGTCTCTTCCATAATGCATCCGAAAACCTGTAGAACAAGGACGACCATTTCTACTGCATCGGCCATAAACAGCTGTGCTGCTTCTTCAGAAGCATCGTGAGCCAATTTGATAGAGGTTTTAAAAAACTCGTTTTCCTAAGTTCATCAGAATGAAGGAGAAAAAACAGCCATCATCAAACATTATTGAGATTGTAACACGTACTTACTATCAGCCAATTTCTGTGATTTTTGTGACAGACACGCTTTCTGCCAAGCCCACCAAGTATTTCTTTTCCTTTACAGCTAAAAGCTCCATAGTACTAAGGAAATAAAGCAATAACGAAAGCCTCAGCAGCCAGCACTCTGGCTCAAGGAGACGCCCCACCGTCCTCTGAGGGGGTGGTGGGGGGCTTCTCCCCATACCTCGGCCTCGGGCGAGTGGCTTGGATAGCCACCATTCACGGTGCACTTTATTTATGGTACTAGCATAAAGACCCGCAATCCAGTGATTTCTCTCCTCCTGCCCATCTAAAATACTCAAGCTGCTTTTCTGAGTGTTGATGGGGAATACTAGCTCCTTCTCTCACTGCTTTCAGAAGGCCCAGAAGCCACGGGGCCTTGCCAAGGAGTCCCAGATCACGTGGAAAACCTTCAGTATCTCTTCATGGCCGTATCAGAAAATCCCTAAGACGGACGTTGTCGTGGACCAGCGATAGCCTCAGGCGCTGCCAGCAGGAACTCGGTTCCTTCCTGGGAACACAGCAGGGAGAGTCCGGGCAGAGGCAGGAAGCCTGGAACCCCTCTTGGCTAAGGTGCTGCTCCTGCTTGGTCTCTGGAACCTCCTTGGAAGTGAAGGAACCAGCCCCCTAGAAAGTGCAGAGCCAGCCTACGAATCCGTGTAAAGTTCACTCCTCAGTCCTTGATGCAGCCGTGTTTTGTCTTCTCTCTCGGTATTTCTCCTCTCCGATTTAAGTAACCATTTTGCCTTGGAATCATGATTACGAATTTTTCCTTTGCAGATGCCTTCCTGGGGGATGCGCCTCTCCACCCAAAGGGTAGCCTGCAGCTCTGGCTGACCAGGCCTCTCCGCTGTGGCATTCTCACGAGAGACCCTCTGAATTTTAGCACAAAGTGCCTTTTCTTTCACAGCTGCCACCACCTTTAGAGGAATTTTGCTGCGTCAGAAAAATGTGGAGGCTCCATTTTAATGCATTATTTTAAAATTTTTGATAACTCTTCAAGCATCATTTGCACCTGTGTGGTAATTTTGCCTGTTGCAAAGCATCATGGCCAAGCTACAACTGGGAGTCTGCTTTCTGCTAGGCTTGAGGTTAGGATCAACTTGACAGTGTGTCCTAGCTCAGCCATTCAGCAAAGAAAAATGGGGTAATATCAGAGTTACAGTAGTAAATGAAACTGCTTTGGGTTTTAATGTCTTAGAGGAAGAAAAAAAAGGAATATAGGGAAGTATTAACTTTGGATGAAGGTAATGTTTGCCCCTTAATCTTTCATTCATGGTCTGTTAGTGACAAGGAAGTAAATGAGATTCTTTTGTGTAACTTGGTAGTTCCTTTGTATTACCCAATAGTTGATGTTTTGATCCCCAGGTGTTTTGCAAGTATGTGTGGTAAGCACGCTCAAGAGAAGTTAACAGGAGTGGTGATGGTGTGTGGGGAGTGGCAGGGGATGGTTTGTTTTAGGGGAAAATGCCCACATTTTAAACTTCTGAATAAAACTGTGTGAGAAAACACCGTGAACCTGATGTGTTTTAAAGCAAGTGTGGCTTGTGACTCTAAGGGGCAGAGTGCTGGTGGCTTCTTCCAGCCCCTTTGTCTGCGGACCACTGGAACACTGCCTCTCCGTAGGCAGGCAGAGTGTTTTTCTGTCTTGGGGAGGCTGGGACCTGCTTTCGCGTTCGCTGAGAACGCGTCTTCTGAATCGGTGTTTGTGTGAGAGCCGCTCTTCTGTTGACCCGGAGCGTCTGTTCTTCCCACCGGCTGCAGGGCTGCACGGTGGGCTCTCCCCCTGCAGCTAGGCCGAGGGCAGAGCGGCTGACAAAAGTGCCGTCAGTTGGTGGGCCCTTTGTACAGCTGTTTACCCCGCCTGGGGTTGACTGGGAACCTCACAGCCTCCTGGGATGGGGCTTCTCAGCCCTCCAGGTCCACCGGGGCAGGAGTCCTGTTGGGTCCCCCTCTGGCTTAGGGAAAGGAGCCCCAGAAAGAGGTGGGAAGGCAAAGGCCATCCGGCGTCAGAACTGCGGCCACAATGTGTATTGTCTTTGCAAAGCTTACGGGTTTCAAGAGACATGTTGGGAACCATTGGCTCAATGTTGGTCCTGTTCACTGATAGTTCCGTTTCCTGCTCCCGTAGGGGGAGTTAGAAGACAGGACTTGAACTGTATGGCATACTGAAGTGAAACTGAATACTGTCAGCATTCAGTCTCCTCTTGATTTAGGAGTGCATCAGGATTCTCTTCAGTACCGGTTTTTCTTTTTTCATTTTTTTTTTTTTTAAACGTTTATTTATTTTTGGGACAGAGAGAGACAGAGCATGAACGGGGGAGGGGCAGAGAGAGAGGGAGACACAGAATCGGAAACAGGCTCCAGGCTCTGAGCCATCAGCCCAGAGCCTGACGCGGGGCTCGAACTCACGGACCGCGAGATCGTGACCTGGCTGAAGTCGGACGCTTAACCGACTGCGCCACCCAGGCGCCCCGTCTTTTTTCATTTTTTAGAAGTAGGGTCCACACCCAGTGTGGGGCTTGGACTCACAAACCTGAGATCGGGAGTCGGATGCTCTTAACGACTGACCAGCCAGGAGCTGTTTCTTTTAGAATGACTTTGAAAAGTTAGCTATGGAGGAGTTCCTCCGGGGTTAATATTCAGGCTCCGAATAGCAGATTGCGGTTTCAAGACTCCCCTATCTGGCATAATAGGAATCCTCTGCCATCAACTGCCAATGCCTCTTCTCTGAACTGTTTGCTCGGAAAGCATATTTAGGTTTCACTTTCTCCTGTTTGTGTCACTCCTGGCCCTCTGTGTCTAACCCAAATGGTGTTTCTTCTGGAACTCTGAAAGGATTCGGTGAATGGTATTTTCGCTTCCTAGGTAGCACACACTTCCCTGGAATGAGCTATAAGAGCCACCACTGACTTAACCACCTCCATGATGCTTTTTCGGGCATATTTGCAAAGAAAACATCTTGCCCAGGTAACAGTTAAGCATCCATAATATACAGAGCACAGTACTGGACCCTCTGGGAATGCGCCAGGGAGCCTGCCATGGTTCTGGACCTCAGAGCAGTTTGAGAATTCCCACCAAGTGGCTTGAGAGCAAGCGGCGTCAGCTGTGAAGCCGCTACGTTAGTGGTGGTGTAACAGTCCTGTTAGGCCGACCTGGCGGTACTGGGGAGCTGAGCGAAGCTCCCCGATGAGGTTAAGCCGCAGTGACTTGGTGGATGCGAGTGAGCGGTCTGGGATTTTGGAGGCCGGCAGGTGTGGGCTTGTAGTGTGGCAGAGGTGTGGAGCCGGTGTTCTTTCGCGAACACTGCAGTTGCCTTTGTCGCTTCCCCATTTCCCTCTCCCGCTTCAACTCACTCCCCTCACTTCTGCCCCTCGTGTGAAACATGTATTAATTATCCTGTGCGTGAAACCTGCTAGTCTTCATTTTTAGAGTCATTTCTCCTGTCACTGGTGTCCTGACAGCCATATCCATTGACTTCCCTTCAGTCCTCGTCTTGACCAACCTGCCGCACACATACTCTTAAAACAAAAACAAACCTCTGCTCCGACCTGACTTCCTTCTTGGTGTTTCTTCTGCTACCACTTAAATGCTGGTGCTCTTCTGAGCAATGCCTTTGCCTTCTTCTTACTCGTGTGATCTTGGTCATCTCCCCGACCCTGTGACTTCAGCTGCCGTTTCTGTGGTGAGGTCTTCAAAGTGGGCAAGACTTCCTGGACTCCTCCCCGGAGCTCTAGACCATGGAGTCAGGTGACACACTAGACACCACCGTCTGGAAGGCCTCACGCAGGCTCAAACAAAAGCCATCCAGAAGAGCTCCTCTTACCTCCGTTGTGTTGTTTATTTTTGAGAGAGTGTGTGCACACGCCCAGAGGAGGGAGAGGGAATCCCAAGCAGGCTCTGCACGGTCAGCTCAGAGCCTGATGTGGGGGCTTTGAGCTCATAAACTGTGAAATCAGGATCTGGGCCAAAATCAGGAGCCAGACCCTGAACCATCCATCTGAGGCACCCAGGCACCCCTCCGCAGGAAACTTCTTACACCGCGCCCATCAGGAAACATGCACAACTCTGGATGCAGCCATCCCTCCTAGCAGTGTCTTCATGATTTCTTACTGAATGTGCTGCAGTGGCCTCTTAGCTGACCTTTGTCCCTGGTCCTTCCCCTTTCAAGCCCACTGCCCTCTCTGCTGCCAAAGAAATTCTTTCAAATTTCAAGTCTGATCATGTCATTCGCCTACATAAAACCCTTTAGGGCTCCTAATAGTTCTTATAAATGAGACCAGACATCTTTGTCTGAGGCAGAAAGAGTCCTGCCTTACTCTGGCTTCATCTCTGCATCACCCCATCTTCCCTATTATCAATTCACCTTTGCTCATATGGTTGAGTTGGCCTGGACTGCCTCCCCTCTGCACGTTCATGGATCCAAAACGACGATTTTCATTCTTCACGCTTTGGTTCACGTGTCACTTCTAGAATCTTCTCGTGAAGTCTCCTCATGGTAAATACTGGCTACTCCATCCTTCTGGGTTTCCTGAGCGACCTGGACTGCTCGTAGAGGTTTTCCCCACACAAGTATAAAACCCCCTTGAAGAGTGTCTCCAGATCATCGTGTCCCTGTTGTCCTGCAGTGCTTGGCACAGAATATACCCAACAGGCCACGTCTTCAGAGCATGTTGTTAACCTCTGTGCCAATGAAGGCAGACCTGCTAGGGAGGTGCTGGCTTTAGCCCCACTTTGAGTTTTACCACCAGTAAGCTCCCAGGCTAAGTAAGCTGAGGAAATTCTGAGTAGACACCGGACTAGAGTAAGGCCAAACCACAGAGACCAAAGGAGAAACCAGAAGCTCTACAGCAGTGCTTCCAGGGGACCTTTCATTCCTGCCATGGTTCCTCACTTGCTTTAAACCAGAACCAGAACAGAAAAGTCCGTGAGTTCTCTCGCCTTTCAAACTTACATTTGGCTTTGTGGGGGGTCCTACTTGGTTGGATTTGAGGATTCAGGAGGTCTTGAATTCCAGTTAACCAGGGACTCAAGAAGGCAGACTATTAGGGTTCTGGAAACCTCGGAGTTACAAAGAAATAGGGTGGGAAAGGCACACACAGGCTCAAAGTGACCCTACAGCCCCACAGGAAAGGAAGAGGCTCTGTTCTGGGCAGTCAAGGTGCTACTTCTTTCAGTCCCTTTAATATCTTGACTTCCAACTTTATTTTCTGCTAAAAAACAACATGAACACAAATGATAATATTTTATTATAGAAAAAGCATCCCAAATACAGGATTTTCGTAAACACTGGTAGGTGAACAAGTGCAACTTTCAAAGTAAATACAAAGTAAAGAGGTAAAACCTATAAGCATCTTGCCTTTAAGAGAAAATGTACTGTTCTTCTGCAGAGGTGATCCCACCCACAGCACGAATGTGGCTCCGTCTCTACCAGTGAAGGCATCAGGTTCCCTTTCTGAACTCTTATGCCCCTTTTAACAATCTCAAAATAATGGCAAGAAGTGGCATTGAATAAATTACTAAAATCCCTTGATTCTTAACTTTCTATTGACTTGATAGAAAAAAAAAAAAAAAAAAAAAGACTCCATATCACACTTTGACAATTTGAGTTAAAAAGCCTGTGCTCTGATTGTTTTCTGCAAATACATCCATCCTTCCTGGGCTTATTCCACAGTATTTTCATAGACTTGTATACATTAGATATCACATTGGTTTCTTGGAATTTAGCTTAAAATAATATTGGCTGTTACAAATTGTGCAGTCTAGCTACTTTCTAGCTTCCTTACCATTTTTGCTGTCATTTTTTCTGATACTTTCCCTCCACTTTGGAGAAACCGTTAAGTAATCTCACCAGACACATGTTAACACTCTTTGCCCACTCTCCAGCTCAATGCCAAATGTTTCCTAGTTAACGATACATGATAATGATGCATTAACAAACTCAGATTCTAAACCTCAAATTCAGGTTTACCTTGGCTTGCTGAGATACCTCTGAGTAAGACAGTCTGAGCAAAACCATCTTATTTTGAAGATGGTTCTGTATAAACAGCCGGCTTACTTATTTAGGCACTTAGAAAAAGAAAAAAACAAAACAAAACACCAAACCTGAGTTCCACCTTTATTAGAAATACCTCTTACCCAGCTGGCCATTAACGGACTCTGAAGGGAATGACAGCAACCCAGCCACTGTCCCCGTGGGGACTGCATGGTCCTGCCATTATGGAATGTCCTGGCCCCAGGAACAAGCAGCTATGGCTAAGGGGAGCCACCAAACTACAGTGATGCTGAGCTCCAGACTGGGAGGGTGGGGGTGCAGAAGAAACCTCCCTCTCCACAAGAAGGGACCTGTGAGCCCCACTTTTCCCTTTGTCACCATCATCTAGGGACACTGGCAGATTTGCCTATACAGGTTTCTAGCTCACTCACCCTATGGGTTGGGGCCAAATGCACATGAACCCACTATGGGGAGGAAAAAAGAACTCCTTGAAAGCCTGAGGAAACTAATCATTTACATAGAACAAAGTGTTATTAAGTACATGCCATACTTTCATACCTGGCTTTTTACCTAAGCAAGAACTAATGAGTTTTAGAGTATTAGCTGCGGCATGTTTATACTTAAATGTTAATACGTAAGATGTACAACAGAAGTTATACTTACCAGACCACACAGTTAATTCTAATTCCTCTGTGATGGCACGGAAGTCAACTGATAAGCATAAAGCACCATTAAACAATTATCTGGGCTGGTCAGTTAGTGGGTATGAGTGTAGGGCTGGTAAGGTTAAAGCCAAACCTGACAAATGAGTCCATGAGTTTCACAGACCTAAAAGTAACCTCTGGCTACAAAAAACACTAATCCTAAACTTTAACCCTTGCCATCAGCCTTACAAACTGGATGCCAGTGGTAGTCAGAAGAACTCTGTAGGTGGGAGATGGCTCAGTTTAACCCCTTACTTCTACTTCTTTACGAGTAATGAACAGAGCATTGATTTCCACTGTGCTGCTGGTCACGTGCACAAGACAATACACTTCTTAAGAACATTCTTGTTCTTCAAGCCTGGAAAGAGCAGCTTTTGACATCCATCTGACTTTACTTTTGGAGGACTAGGACTAGGACAGTCATAAAATGGAATCCACTGGGGCACCTGGGTGGCTTAGTAGGTTGAGCATCCAACTTCGGCTCAGGTCATGATTTCACGGTTCGTGAGTTCGAGCCCCGCGTCAGGCTCTGTGCTGACAGCTCAGAGCCTGGAGCCTGCTTCAGATTCTGTGTCGCCCTCTCTCTCTGCCCCAACGACTTGCATTCGGTTTCTGTCTCTCTCAAAAAAATAAACAGTAAAAGAAAAGAAAAAAAAAAAAAAAGGAATCCACTAACTTGTCCTATGGTATCTTATGGGAATGGAATTTAAGAAAACTAGTCACATTATCTTAAAGATGTTAAGGAAACTATGTACCTCTTTGAAATTTGTGATGAGTAAAGGTTCTGGGTAGGTGATAAGAAGACCACCTTTACCACAAAATGACAAATTATCCCCAGACACTTAACATCTGGCTCTAGACTTGAAATTTAGCTCTGCTAATAGCCATGGGGACATAAAGGAAAATGGTTTAGTACTTGGGGGGAGTGATCTCGGTTGTCCTACACCAATGCATTATTAACACAAGAGTCGACAGATCAAACAAAATTACTAGGTGTAATATCCCTTCAACTCATCCTTCCTTTGGGGATGACAGTAGTATGGTTTTTTTACACAGTGTGAGCTGTGTAACTGGCTACTTCAAAAACAAATATCCTGATATCCAAAAGAATTCCACAGTATGAAAAGAACATACAAAGAAAAATCCTGCGTTGGGATAAAGCCTGTGAGGTGATGTTTCCGCACTCAGCTTCACCCCAAATGTCCCCTTCCCTGGAGCTTTTAGAAGTCTTTCTGTTGAGAAACCAAGCACTTGTGAGAAATTTCTGCTCATCTCTTGAAAACCTTTAAACCGTATCGACTGAGGTTTCCCAGACACACCCATAGCAACGTGCTGCCCTAGGGTGAAGACCTAAAGGCTTCACACCAGATTCCGAGACAGGATGATCAAAGTGGCCTGATTTGGAGAGGTTCTTGTACTTGAGTTGTGAATTTCATTCCAAATGATCATTCCAAATAATTGATTTGTGTAGGCTCAAAAACCTTGAGCCTAAAAAGGTTTCATAAACACTGTTCTGCTATTACTAGAGTTCCTGTTAAAGAATCTGTATGGTTTTGAATTATTCGTCGCATTAATGAAAAAGCTGAATTTAAACTCTTTAAGAAATTTCCTTTTGGACATTTTGATGACAGCCTAGGTCTTCCGGATGCAATCTGGGCACAGAAGCCACCAGGAATGGCATCTTCATTAAATCCTGAATAAGAATCCCATTAGTACCTGGTTGTGGAAGCCAGAGATTGTCTCTTTTTAAAGTCTGGTCCCTTTGCTGCTCAGTAATTCATTTCGCCTGGTGTAAAACAAACAAAACAAAAGCCAAGAACAAAGTGTAAAGGATGAGGACTGCTTTGATGAATAGGAGGCAACAGGAGTCTTGACTTCCTTTCCTGCTTTTTGCAGTTATGCAAAGACTGAGTAAACAGCACCAGACCCCAAATTTTCAAGTTACCAGGGCCACTGCCAAGCTGGTAGTGAGTGCCTTTCATCCCCTGCCGGAGGCACAGATTTCTCAGTAATGAAAAGGACACAGGTTATTTGTGGGAGAAAGGGAGAGGATGGAGAAGCATGTCTCCTATTCAGGGTGAGACAAACCATGGGAGGACTGGCTGTGGACATTCTGGACAGAGAAGTGCTCTGAAGAGGGGTAGGTCCACAGCTGGCCCTAATCTTGAAAGTCATTAGAAGCCATCTGAGAAAGTGGGGCATTCAGCCGGTCAAGTTCATCCACTTGGGGTGGGTGGTGCATTAATATCTCCTGGTCCTCTAAGACATCTTCTCCAGCAGCCACCAGATTAGTGAGGGATTTGCTTCGGACACACTGGAAATCCACGTGGCGACTCTTCCCTTCTTCCTTTTCCCATGACATCTGGATAAAGGGGCGCTGCACATAATTATAGATTACTTCAGATCGGCCACCAGGTCTTCTCTTAATTTTTTCTTTACAGGTAGGATAACCTGAAATAAAGCAAAAGGCCATTCCCATGACTCCAGCAAATTGCTCACTCCAGCTTCCATACTTTCCCTTCCCTAACCACATCAATTGTCTCCCAAATTCAAAGACTGTGCATGAAAACTACTGGGGAAATGACCCCTGACCATGCTATGCCACTCCCAGTCACCTACACGCACACTTCCCATCTATCCGGGCGAATAGGTCTTATCCCTTAGAAAGGAAGTAACAAAAATTCTATCCCTTCTAATGGCAGGGTGCATAATTTCAGAAGCTGTTAGTTCCTGGCAGCAATACCAGAGAAGTCTTGCTAGGCCATGGCTAACTCCAGTCCTCTAATTCTACTGCGTAGAGAACACGCTGTAAGAGAAGCAGTTAAGAAGGTGTGTAATGTGTAGCCTCAAGAAAAAAACAGGAATGTTGCCTAAAAAATCTGAAAGGCTACCACATGGAAATGGGAGAAATCTTACTCAAAGTAGCTTCAGAGGCTAGAACTAGAAAGAAGACAGAAGACAGAGGAAGTGATCTACTAGATCTACTAGAAAAATATTCTAATGGTAGAACAGTGGATGGGCTTCTCTGGGAAATGGAGTAATCCTTATCACCTTGTTCCGGGAGTTTCCAGTTACCAGAGAATGACACAGTGGAAAGAGATTTAACAGATCTCCAAAATCTCTTCCAACTTGAAATTCCAACCTAAGTCAGACACAGTGAAGATCTGATGGGCTTTGTGGGCAAGACTGAGACAGCGAGATTAAAAAAACACTCGTGGAGGTGTGACCAGAATAGCTTCAGCATTCTCTAAGAATCAGTGTCTAAGACCCCTCCATGAGACCACCGGTTGGAAGTCATTGCTCAAGATCATTTAAAGCAGTTCTATCAACACATACAGACATTCCTCCAAGGTATGTGGTGGAAAAAATTAAAATTTTGAGTCTCCAAGCTATAGTTTTCAGAAGGACCCTTCCAGATCCCAAAAAGATCCTCACCAAGACCTGGAGGAATGGCCCTTGCACTTGGTGAGCCCACCAGTGTCCTTAGTCCTCACTGCTCTTTGTCCCAAACAGTTAAGTTGGAACTTCTTCCTGCAGCTGTTTTAAAGCATTTACAACTAGATACAACATGAAAAGGAAACGTAAGGGCAAACAAAAAAACAGGAATCCTTCAAAGGGGTAGGAATGTGGTTTTCATATGTGCCTATTCTCTAGGTCCTCTGGAAGCTGAGTTTTAGGGACCTAAGCTGTGCCCATAGATACAACCTGCTCCATAAGCCAAGCAAGCTGTATACTAACTGGGATATTTATTACCTTCAATTCCAATGCGAATGTTTTTCAGGCCCCGCTCCTTTAACACTGTTTTAGCGACATCACGATTCTCAATATATTTGAAGAATCTATAGAGCTTGGAGCTATAAAGAACTGGAAAAATGAAAAACTGGGTTAGTCACGGAGTGAAGACTTCCAAAAGAGGAGGGAGATGAGCTAAGAGAATCAGACTAATGAAAGATATATCTGACACTGACGCCAAAAAAAAAAAAGAAAAAAAAGAAAAATCCAGTTGGATCACAGATTAAATGTTAAGTAATAGATCAGACATAAGAAAGAAACCACGTGAGAAATTTTTATAGTCTCAGGGTGTGGAAGACCTTTCTGGGTACGGCATAAAAGCCAGAAGCCACAAAATAAAAACTGATATATTCAACCACATAAAAAAACCCAAAACATTGCTGCGTAGCCAAATCAACATTAACACAACTAAAAAGACAACCAACTGGGAAAACTATCTGCAACTCTTATTACAAAGGGCTGATTTCCTTAATATATAAAGAGTGGTCACAGAGCTTTCACAAATCACTAAGTAAAAGACTAACAATCCATTCTGTAATGGGCAAAAGGCACAAATAAAGTTACAGAAGAGGAAATTAAAATGGCTCTTAAAAACGAAAAGATGGTGAGTCTTGATCGTGAAATGAGAAATGCAGATTGAAACATTCAAATGAGAGGCTATTTTTTACCTATCAGAGTGGCAAAGATGAAAGTTTAATAAAACGCTGTTTTGTTGAGGGTGTGGGAAACAAACCTGTCATATGTTGTTTTGAGATGGTTTAACCTTTGTGGAGGAAACTTTGGCAGCATCTACCAAAATTATAAAGGAACAAAGCTTTGGCACAGAAATTCCATTTCTAGGAAACTTTTTTTAATAAAGATTTTATTTTTTTAAGTAATCCCTATACCCCAACATGGGGCTTGAACTCACAACTCTGAGATGAGGGGGTTGCAGGCTCTACTAACTGAGCCAGCTGGGTGCCCCTTTAGGAATATCATTCCATAGAGATATATGTATGTGAAAAGACTATGTTTAAAAGGATATTTATTGCAGCATCATTTATAATTTCTAGCTTAAATCAACAACACAGCTAGTTAAATCAATTATGGCACAGCCATGCGGTAGAATACCATACAGCCATAAAAAAAGATCACGGAAGGTTTTTATGTTAAGACATGGTACTGGACAGTCTGTAGAATAGGGTATTATTTGAAAAAAAAAAAAAAAAGGAAAAATCATGTATGTAATTGGTCGTGCACTGAATACACCTGGGAAGATATAAAAGAAACTGAGAAGGAAAACGGGGTAGATGAGGCAGGGATGGGATCAAGACTTTTCAATGTATAACCTTTTGTACTTTCTGAACTGTTACCAATTCAAAAGGATTTGGGCGCCTGGGTGGCTCAGTCAGTTAAGCATCCGACTTTGGCTCAAGTCATGATCTCGTGGTTTGTGAGTTTCAGCCCCCGTGTCGGGCTCTGTGCTGACAGCTCAGAGCCTGAAGCCTGCTTCAGATTCTGCGTCTCCTTATCTCTCTCTGTCCCTCCCCTGCTCATGCTCTGTCTCTCTCAAAAACAAACGTTAAAAAAAATTTTTTTTAAAGGGTTTAAAAATGACACAAATGGAGAGAAGAATGACACCACCAATTAATGGCCTCGGTATCGCCACCACACTGCCACAGTATCAGACATTGGGGGCAGGAGTGGGAGGAATAACAATGTCATATAAGCCGCATAAAAGTTAGATGTGCATCACTAGACTGCACCAGGTGAGTGTGCTCACTGCCAGCTTAACAGTGACAGTCATGCTGGTTACAGGATGCAGCTGTTACTCTGGGCAGCATGTTTCCCGCTGAAACCATCTACACCGTGCAGGGGGCTCCTACTTTGGGAATATTCCTCCCCCATGGGAGGGGGGTGGTCTTCATCCCAGTCCACAGAATCCTCATCCGTCAGCACGACGATGTGGCACTCTCGCTCCCCTTTCTTGGCACAGCCCACCATGATGGGCAAGATCAACTCTTCGAGGTAGTGGTCAAACTGCTTGTGAGCACCATCATTAGACAGTTCATGCAGTAAAGCACCTGGGGAGAGAAAATGCAGGTGAACGTCCTATCTGCCCAAGCGCAGAGATTACCGGAGTGAAAAAGACTATGAGGTAATGGCTGTTGTCACTGATAAGTTCCGGAGAGGTGGCCCATTTTAAAGGCAGAAATTGTTTCTTGCTCTGAAGTGCTAATTAAGCTGATTTTGTTAAATGTTTCACATTCCATTACTCTTTAACTTTCTCATGCTTAATAATCCCTGAGCATTCTGAACAAGTGAGGTTTTACTAGCTGTACAAGGTCAAACCATAAACATTAATTCTACAAGAGATACAACTGCTGTCTGGGGATGACTGTAGTACCTCTTCTCAAGATGCTCTAGACCCCAATTTCATGGAGTTACAGTACCACAGAAGAGGAATAATCTAAGTTTAATGACCCCAAGGGACTTGCTCTAACTGTGTGCTAAACTCAGTAGGGAAACCACAAGTCTAGAGAACTTCTTGGAGTATGCAGGGAAATGTATCATGAACCTCAAAGAATAGTTTTTAAAATAACTTCAGGAAGGCTAGGAGATGATAAGAAAATGGCATTTGCAGTCAATCAGTTCTAATCCCACCTTTAATGCTTAGAGCTTTGAACATGCTAATTTCTCAGTCTTCTCATTTGTTACATGGGGTTATCACCTGGCTTTCAGGGCTAACTGTTGTAAGAATTAAGCAAGTTCACAGCTATAAAGCTATTAGTAAATAATAACAATAATAAAAATAGGGCACCTGGGTGGCTCAGTTGGTTAAGCATCTGACTCTTGATTTCAGCTCAGGTCATGATCTCATGGTCCATGAGATCAAGCCCTGAGTCCAGCCCTGCTTGGGATTCTTTCTTTCTCCCCGCCTCTCTGCCGCTCCCTCACTTGCTCTCTGTCTCAAAATAAACAAACATTAAGGGGCACAGCGGGATGAGCTGGATGGCTCAGCGGGTTAAAGCATATGACTTTCGGCTCAGGTCATGATCTCACGGTCTGTGAGTTCGAACCCCTCATCGGGCTCTGTGCTGACAGGTCAGAGCCTGGAACCCGCTTTGGATTCTGTGTCTCCCCCCTCTTTCTCTTCCTCCCCCTGCTTATGTTCTCTCTCTCAAAAGTAAGTAAAAAACATTAAAAGAAATTTTAAAAATTAAAAAAAAATAATGATAAAAATAATTCTAAGAAGAACCCAGCCAATTTATGCTGTTTGACTTTATGAGGGAAGGCTCACTCATGTCCAAGAATCAGTATCCTTATTTATTAAAGAACTGAGACACCAGGTCCTTGGAGGGGAAGCAATTAGCTTGGTGACTCACTTGACAAGCTAGATTTAGAACCGAACACATGTTCTCTTTTGTTTACTTCCTCACAGTGCTTTGAAGCATGAGAGAGGGAATGGGTTAGTATCACAGTACCTGCCTCCCCAGATGATTTTCAATTTAGGCTTGAAACTCTAGTAACAAAAAGTTACTAGTCAAGCAAATTCAAAGTTCAGTGGCTCAAATGCAGCTGGGAGTGCTCCTGTACTCACTCAGATCTTGACATCGGATAGTGTTGAAGTCAAAGTTTATGCAGAGATAATCACATGTATCTCTAAGGTCTGGAATAGAGATGCCATCCGGACAATTAATGATACCAGTTTTGTAATAATCCTGTAAACAGATTAAAAATAAGAAATGAAGGCGAAGAACAAGACGAAAACTTACTTCCTCAACCCCCTATTCATTCCTGGTTCTGTTAAACTGATAGGATACTAGAACTACCACCAAGCTGGATGACTTATCAGATGGCCAAGTGGCTCCTGGCTCTCCTGGCCTGTTTAATCCCAACTTGATACCTGACAGGCAAGAAGTACTTAAAAGTTACCACAATAGAAAATAAAGAGGGAAGGGCAGTAACGGAACTACAGACCGAAAGTCAGTTAACAATCTGATGGAGACCTCAAGTCTGACTTGAGTCTGTGCCTGCCCCTGGGGAAGAGAAGGTAACAAAAAGGCTCCTACACACCAGCACGGTTCGAAATACAGTTGCACTGATTCCTTCAGCAATCTCATACTCTCCCTTCTCATTGGGCCGAGTGAAGTTGTACTCTCTTCCTGGTCCAAACATTCTGAAAGATACCAGGCAACAATGTTACCTTCTGCAGTCCAGCTGGATTCTTCACAGATGAGGCTGACCCCTTGACACCTCATTCAGTAAGACTCCATTCCATGTTCCCATAGTTTAAGAACTCATAAATTAAAAACACGGTGGTGGGATCCAACCCCTATTAAGAAGCTCCCTCCAGACAGAAAAGGCGGCAGCAATTGCTTTCAGCATTTGAGCAAAGGAGAAATGAAGCAGCAAGTCCTCCAGGTCCACCTGTGGCGCTTCTGGGACAGCAAATCAAGTTGGAAAATCTCTGGAGTGTGTGAGTGTTGCCTCTCAAGCCCTCCCCACCACCGAGGAACCCACCTATAAACTGGCAGCTCAAGAAGACAGGGGGTCTCATGCTCCTGACCCTTCCTGTTCTTTTCCTCTCTCAACTAGCATTATCTAGTATGCCAGTCCTCAGTATTTCTGAGTTTTGCTGTTCAGACATCTAATGTGATAGATGAATCCAGAGCGCTAGGTGTAGATGTTAATGTTCTCCCTTTCCTGATACATTTTTTTAATGCTGGAGTTCTGGGGGAAATGCCCCTCTTCAATCCGAGGAGTAGCTCTAAAGATGGGAACTTCAGGTCAACTAGGCAGGGATGGTAGATACTAGGCTCATCAGTGGTTTGACATAGTTCAGAGGGGTCTGCTCTGCGCATGAACTCAGAAGTCATGAGGGCACAGGGAGATCTTCCTTTTTCTTACTCTTTTCCCATCCTTCCTCCCTCCAGTAAAACTGGACTCATGACTTCCACCACTCCCACTGTACATCTGAGTTATGGAATGGGAAACCAGAGTGAGGGACAAGGCAGGCAGTCAGGATCTTCAGCCAGCCCGATTTAAGTTTCCAATTGGGCCTCACTGCCACTTCCTTCCTGAATCTGCTGGGAACCCCTATGTTCAACGTTCAAAACTGTTATCCGCCACCCTAAATTGGCTGCTTTTCAAAGGTCTGAAAAAGACTCCACAAATAACATGCTTTTCAAACCACTATACCATACAGAAGAAATCCATCTTGATAAGTGTCTTCAAAGAATGCTGACATTTTTCTGGAACATTCTGGCTGAAGTTTAGCCAAGACAGCTATGAATCAAAATAGTCAACATGCCATGTAATCCACCCCCCCTTCCCGCCCCCCAAGTATCATCAGCGGAACCTAAGCTCAGAGTTCTCTATCTGGTAGTGACATGGATTAACGTTAATCCATTTGCAATCTCTCAGCTTGTCCCCCTTGTGACTACTGGCCCACACCTGTAAGCTCACTGCCTAGGCTTATGCACACTGTATATAACCTCAGGACAGAGAAAACCCAAGTAACTCTCAGAACAGATAACTTCAGCTGACTCAGCTGATGAACCACCCAGATAAAGAATCAGACTCTCTTGTCATGGGACAACTCATTCCTAGATTCAAAGGGTGTCACCCAAGAGTCTATTAATCTATTACCCAGAAAATGCTTGCTTGCTTCTCTTGATCACTGTTTTCAGAGGCAATCTACCTCAAAGAGCAGCCTGTGTTGAGGCTAATGCTGACTTTGAAGCGGGGGAGGGGGGTGCAATAGTGTAGTGATACCAAGACCGAGGACAGGAAGTCAAGTCTGATAAACTATAGGGCCAATTTGGAAAATGTTTTAATGTCCTAGTTTAGTCTTAATTCAGATGTCTGAGAAATATACAAGTTTGATTCTGGTTAAAAATAGTTCATCATGAATCTCTATGTATATGTTCAAATATAAATATATTTGAATAGCTGGATTCCATTTAGCCTAAAACTCAACAAATGAGTATGGTCCATTTTGATTTCTAAATCAAAGTCCTGAGTGAGGTTAGATCTTTAAATAAGATCTACTTTGAAGTAGATAAAAACCCTCAAAAGCCAAGTGTTTGTGTGTACACATACAAGTTATTGTCTTTACTCCTTTCCCAATCTGCTCTTCCTCATGTTAAGGTCTGTGGTTGGCCAGAAAGAGAATCTCCTCACTCCCAGCCCAGGCTCCAAGAATACTTTCTGGATAGTGCTCCTCCTTGGCAGGCTCTTTCCATTTCCTAAACTCTAACCCTAAAATGCTGGAGGCAGGAAATGGTAAGACTGCAGTCTAAAAGCAGCACAGAGGGTGGAACATGAAGAAAAGAGAGCTCAATCACGAAACAACGAAAGAGCCAGATATAAAGATTTGGCTTTGGAAAACTTGAATAGTGATGGAGACATTAAAAAATGACAGCATAATCCTCCTGCCAAGCATAATGGGCAATGGATGGCAGGTGAAATGCTCTTTAGTAAAATGCCTTTGTTCTTATGTCATGTGGAACCCATGTCTAATTCTATCTTTTATTAAAAGGCAAAAGAAAAAAAACAACTTAGATCTCACCTTAACTCTAGATCTTTGACGTGGAACTCAGAAAAGATTATTACTTTTGTGAGGTATACAAACTATGGGGTAATAGAAATCAGGTCTCTTACTTCTGCTTTAGAGTGAGTTTATCGAGGACTAAGGAATGCTACTCAGCAGATTATTTTCCACAGTTCTGACTGCTCAGGTAGTTGTGGGGGCTCATTTTACTATACTGGCTTTGTAAAGAAATTAAGTACATCCCCCAAATCATCAACAGATATAAGGTGTTTTACAAGCTTGCCCTCCCTGTCTCATAAAAGTATGAAGGTAGAAAAATAAGCAATCAGTGCTTCTTTTCCTCATTCTAGTGCAAGATAAACAGCAGGTATTTCTATTCATAGAGAACAGAGTGGATTTGGAAGGAAATTATCATCAATTACCTTCCCAACATGGTATCCGGATGAGCAGTGAAAATTTGTGGATTCACAACAAAACGTGTGCCATCTACAAGAAGTGTCACTTTCTCTGGCGCCTGGGAATGAATGTTACTGCCAAAGCCCACAGTGCTGTTTCCAAATCGTTCTGGAGCCATAAAGGGTTCATGGTTCCGTTTATTCCCATTTTGGAAGCAGGAGCCTTTGATGTCTTCGGGAAGTGGCATTATGTGAGGAAACTGGAGATTTGCTGGCTGAGAGGCATAGTCAAGTGAAAGGTCTAAAAGATCATACAAACAAACCAAAATAACATGACAGCAAAAAGGCTTGGGGGGGAAATAAAACTGCTCTTCTTTAAAAAACCAATTTACCCCCACCCCCCATTTTTAGGTGTTCACAAGCAAAAAATTCTTGCCTCGAACAAATCAAAGAAAAATAAACTAGAAACTCATATTGGATCACCCTGAGCTTTTCTCCAGGTTTGTATGTTGGGGAGGAGAGAATGAAGGCAATAATGCCCATTTTATAATAAAATGGTTAAAATTTTTTAAAGGAAACTATGTGCATGGCTTTAAAAAATTTAAACACTCAAGAATTTCTGTGGACAACCAGCAAGGCCCTACCACACTCCGTGCCCTCCCCTGTCTTGTTTCACAGAGGCAATCACTTTTTACTTCCGTTTCCACTTCTAGTTCTAAATAATACTCTTATATTTCCTGTTTTTTCTTTTCTTTTCTGTTCTTTTCTTTTTTTTTTTTTTTAAGGAAACTGCTGCCTCTGTGTACAGGAACTATTTCATTTTCCACATTCAAAAATTTCTAAATGTTTCTAAATTTTACTTCCCAGAAGGGATGATAGTCTCTAATTGTCTAATGCATTACTTTTGCTAGAAATTCACATAAAAATGCATTTTCACTATGCACAGAAGAATCCTAACATTGCCAACACTGTTTTTTGTAAAGGCAAGTCTTGCCCTCAGCAGAAAGGTTCCACTGCAAGTGGCCTTGGGTTAGGATTCATTCCCAGAACCTCAGTTTTCTATCCTAGTATCACCAAAGAGTCATTTTAAGTAATTTATTTAATTTTCCAAACCTTGTTCATTTCTGTAAAATGAAAATAATGTTCACGCCACCTCCCTCACAGGATTATTTTATCAACTGAAATAAAGTATGTGAGAGCACTTCAAAGTGTGTTAATACTGTATCATGCAAAAAAGGCTTAAAACTAAATGCTGTAGCTGAAATCTGGATGTACACAGAAGACAATCAGGGGAAAGCATTTATAAAGGATTACCATAGGATTCTTTTAAATTGGCAGTTCTCCTAATATATTTTAAGTTAAAATAAGTTTTTTAAGGAAAAAATTCAAACATACCAAAGCACAGAGTTAACAATATGCATATCCTGACACCTAGATTTGACAAACTTAATTAACACTTTTCTACATTTTCTTCAAATCTTTTTTTTCCCCCCAAATCTCCCATTCCTCATGTACTTTAAGTTTGTACACAATAATTCATGAACATGATTACTGCCCATGACCTCTGGGAAATAAGTCTGACTTTGGGCACTTAGATAACCAAATAAATTGTGACCTAGAGAACACTCACGCCCCCCACCCCCACTCCATTTGCTTCTAGAGAAAAGGAAACCAAAATCTAGACCAAAAACCTATTGAGGATTCACGTCCTACAGCTTTTGACAAATTTTCAATGTGGCCCTGTGTTTGCATACCAAGAGCCAAGCTTCCACAAAATCCATAGGCAAGCTTACAACAAGAGAACACTTTAATCACCAAGGCAGGCTTTCACATTCACAGCGCTGTTCTAAAAACTGAAAGTAGGTACCTACACCACAAATTCAGATTTTAGAATGCTTGATTCCCTCCCCGCCCGCTGCCCTCTCCCCTGCACCCCCTCCCAGCAATGAAGCAATTTAACTTGGGCTGATTCCTGACGGACACCTCAAGTTGCACCCAGCATAAACGGATGAGTAGGAAAAGAAACTCACTGCACAAATTCTCCCTGACGGTACACTCTAGGATGGCAGGCACACTCTGCTCCTCTGGCAGCTAAAATATGTAGGAGAGCACGGCCCTGGTCAGAAAGACACAAGTTCAAGTCCCAGTCCCCTAACTCCCAGCAGTGTGAACCGGAACAAGTTTTCTAAGCTTCTGAAGCCTCACTTTTCTCATCTGTACAAGGATTAAGCAGAGATCAGCAAGCTTTCTGTAAAGGCCAGAAGGTAAATATTTTGGGTTTTGTGGGTCATGGTCTCTGTCACTGTAGCAGGAAAGGAGCCAAAGATCATATGTGAACAAATAGGCATCATATAAATATGATGGCTGTTATTTAAAATTTTTATTTGCAAAAACAGGCAGTGGTCTAGATTTGCCACCCTGTATTAAAAAAAAAATGTATGTAAAGTTCCTAGCACAGTGAATGCTCAATAAACCGTAACTGATATTATTCGTGTTGCCACTGTCTTTATTAAAAATTAAGAAGAACCTAACAGTTTATCAAGAGCCGGCACGTCCAATAACTAAAAAGTCTTTTGGTCTCATGAAGTAAGAAGATTATTAATATCCCTGTCTTCCAGATTAAGAAAGCAGAGCTCAGAAAGATTAAGCAGCTCATCCAAGGTTACAGATGATAGTAGCAGAGCTAGAATTTGAATGTGTCTTCTGACTCGGAATCCAAGACAATTTTTCTTATACTATCATTGCCACATTAGATATGCTGGACTGATTAAGTGGAGATTTTTTGTGATGGTCAGCTGTATAGAGCTGTGATATGTAAGCTAAGCCAATTGGCTGGATATTTTATTTGGGTAAAGAATATGCATGCCTTCTGGGTAGAGTGGATGCTCAGATGTTGGAAAGCCCACCAAATGAAGTCAAGATCTAAGCGTCATACCATCGCTCCTGGGGCCTAGAGGATAAGTAAGGTTCTGAAGACCAGAAGAAGCCGGGCTATTTGTTTCTTTCTCTTGTGCCGCAGCTGGGCTTTCATCCGTTAGGCAGCCAGCCTCCTGCCGCAATAACCTGTCGCTCTCACTGCCACGGTGAACATTCATCCTTGGATTCTGTATCCTGAACTGTCTGCTTGACCAGAAAAAATCCTAGAAGACAGGAATATGCAGGATTTAGAACGCTCTCAAAACAGATTTCCAAGGACTTCCAAGGCAAGAAAGCCAAACTAGAGAACTCACCAAAAGCTCTCAGTCTTGTTCTGAGAAGAAATGACATCTTAAACATTTCTGTAATTTTATACTTACAGGAATTGAGCTTATTTAAATGGTCTTTATCAAATCACTAAGAATATAAGCATGTTGATAAACTTGTTACTTGGGAGTAATTTTAAGCTGTATCCAAAAACATATCAAATCCACAGTTTTGGCCACAATCTTGATCAATACTACAAAGTAAATGGTAGTGCAATAATTTGATGATGTTTATATCACAGACACAAAAGAGGGGAAGAATCCAACTGGTCAATTAAAGAAAACCTGCCTCTATTCAAAAACAATTGAGACACATATGTTCCTGCAACAATTAAGCACTAGGAAACAAAAACAACCAACCATAATACTCATGGGAGTATTATGGGAGTACTCAAGCAAAATTTGACTTATCGTGCTCAAGTTCTTCTTTATAAGTTCTCTCTTTCTGCACCTTATCTTCAACCCTAGCCCCCACGTCAAAATTACATGAAGACGTCACTGGCGATAAGGCTAACTCTCTCCCAAGCAGTGCACAGTCGTGACCAAGAACACATAATGAGCTACGGCCACGTGCAAGGCATTGCTGGTCAGGCAGAAGTGGGGGGGGGGGGGCGCGGGGGAGGGCAGTTCAGGAGGCTTCATACCTTTCTTCCAGATAATCAAGCCCTGCAGCCCTTCCATCCTTGGGGGATGCCCAGCTACTTGAAACATTTCTGAAGTTCACCCTACTTATTAGCATTTTTAGTTTATACTGTACTGATTTCCACTTGGTGTTCTGGTGGAAGAATCCTCTTACGTCACTACCAATTTTTATGCAAATGGACTACATGCTAACACCGGTTCAGGAAGAAGTTAGGTCACTAAAGGCAGTAACATGTAGAGGTTAAAACAGATCCCCAGGGACTGGTAAACTCAAATAAAACCACCACTGCTCTCAAGTTTGATTCAGAAAGGTCAAAATCAGGTCTACTGAACAGGATAAGAAAAGGATATGGAACTGGGAAGAGCATTATTGCCAACAATGGAAAGACCAAAAGGGGGGTTTGCTTCTTTAAGCTTAACAGGGTTTGAATGGCAATGTTTCCACTCAGCAGTACAGATACTGCTTCTCAGCTCTTCCACTAGCGGCTCAAGAACCAAGTTCAAACTTCTCTTTGTTGCTCTCCTAAAGACCTCCTGGACCAAAGATGGTAAGCCTGAATAAATCCATCTCTTGAGAATCTGCACAGACTACACTGTATCAATTACTTCATTTATTCCTTAAAATGTGTGAAGAACAGTCACATTACAATGGAATAGTTTGAAAACAGTTTCTTCCTAGTGGAATCGGGGCTCAAAATGAAGTTTAACTTGTATATAATGAACTGAATTAACACACAGCAGGATGGAATTGAAACTTAGCAAGTTAGGCATCTCCAATGAGGTAAAAGAAAGCAGCCCTCTGAGCACTTAACAGGCATTTTACTTGCATTTAATTTTTATTGCAAATAATACATGACTATTTCCCTTCTTAAAAAGGATGCTTTGGGGCGCCTGGGTGGCTCAGTCAGTTAAGCGTCCGACTTCAGCTCAGGTCACGATATCGCCGTCCGTGAGTTCGAGCCCCGCGTCGGGCTCTGGGCTGACGGCTCAGAGCCTGGAGCCTGCTTCCGATTCTGTGTGTGTGTCTCTCTCTCTGCCCCTCCCCCATTCATGCTCTGTCTCTCTGTCTCAAAAATAAATAAACGTTAAAAAAAAATTAAAAAAAAAAAGGATGCTTTGATCATCATCCCCAATCCCAATCACTTCTCCATATCACAGCTTGCTGGTTTGAATCCTTTTGACTTTACAAAAATGAATTTATACTCTACAGATATGCTGGTAAAAGCATATGGTTTCAAAAGAACACACAAACTATATACTATACATCCATCATTCTCATTCTGTAATGTTTTTCTAAATTACTGTTCTTGAGATGCATCCATGTTGAAAGGTCAAGATCTGGTTCATTCCTTCTTCTTTTTTTTTTAAAGAGAGAGGGAGAGAGCCAGTGAGGGAGAGGGGCAGAGGGACAGGCAGGGAGAAAGGGGGAGGGGGGAGAAAGGGGGAGAAAGGGGGAGTTGGAGAAGTGGAAAGAGGGGAAGGAGAGGGGGAGGGGCAGAGGCACAGAGAGAGAGAGAGAGAAAGAGAGAGACAGAGAATATCGACCATGGAGCCTGATGCAGGGCTCGATCCCACAACCCTGGGATCATGACCTGAGCTGAAATCAAGAGTCGGATGCTCAGCCGACTAAGCCACCCAGGTGCCCCAATTCCTTCTTAACTGCTGTAAAATAGTCTGATTCCACTCTTCTATCCATGAATATTTAAGCTGTTGCTTAACTATTACAAACAATGCTTCAACGAACAAGATTAGAGTATACTATGAAACTCCAAGGACGGACCCAGATTACAGACTTCTCCCAAATGTATTTGGCGTCAGAACTCCTTTTTGCAAGAAATCACCTCAGGATTAAAGCTTAGTGGCACACACTAAGAAATTACCTAATGCAACATTTACCCAAAGTCTCCTATGAAGTAATTCCTCTGTAATTCTAGAATGACAGAACAAAACTTTAAAACCTGAAAAGTTAACTAACACCAAGTTTTCAACATACACCAGAGCAACCACTTTAAACATACTACTACTCCCCTTCCAGGATTGGTGTTTCATTCAACTTTGAATTTATATTTTCAATGCCTATCATGGTTCAATTCTGTAACCATCCCCCAAATGAATCTTGGTCCTTAAAACAGATCTAGGAAAAAGGAAAAAAATAAATAAGCAAAGCACTTCAATAATATAGTCTCTATTGCTACAAAACTATCTTTGGTCAAAACACAGTCCTAAAAGTCACAGCAACATACAATTACGAAAACTAAAGGATCATGACACCCCCTGGCACACTTAACAGTAAATGAAGAGACTGCTTCAGAAAAGAACTAGGAGTCAGAAATATATTAATAACAGAATTCAGACTATATAGCCATTAAGCAGAGAAAACTTAACATCCAACAAGCTGGCTGAAGCTTCACTTCCACACAGTATGGGAGAGCATTTTTATACACTGTAAAGAACTACGCAAATATATTTATTATTTATATCATAGACCTCGCATGAAGGCCCATTCTTTGTTAAGTCTTCATTTTGCTGACCTGGAACAGCATCATAATCTCCCATCTTGGAAAATTTACATACAATCTTTGATGGTGGAACTATCTCCACATATTCCTTACACCTTAAAATGGACACACCACAGTTTCTCCTTAGAACATAATCATCTCGAGTATTAATCCAAAATAACCTCTAGATAATGTCTATGTATTTTTTTCTTACTTGCAATTTCCTCTAACCAATTATTTCTGAAGAATGTAAGATAATTACATGGATCACTGTGCCATTAAGTTCAATATCTTGCCACTGAACTATTCAACATTTTTTGAATAGATTTTAAAATCTAGTTGTAAAGTGGTCAGGGGCAAACAACCCTAACATGGATCTATCTCAAAAGCATAATGCTTTCAGACTGTTAATGGTACAAAGGTATGATTTTTTTTTTTTTTTTAATTTGAGAGCATCCAAGCACGCGTGTGCAAAGCAGGACAGGGGCAAAGAGAGAAGGAGAGAGAGAGAATCCCAAGCAGGCTCTGCACCTTCAGTGCAAAGCCCAACAGGGCTTCAATCTCATAAACCAGGAGATCATGACCTGAGCTGAAATCAAGAGACACTTAACTGAGTGAGCCACTCAGGCATCCCACAAGGGTATGATCTTTTAAAAGGTAGTATCCTTTTTTTTTTTTTTTTTTTTTTTTTTAAATAACTTCAGAGTAATCTGGGTGGTGATAAGGTAGGATGCCACAGAATTTGCTACATAAACCAATCTACCCTTCATCTGTACTCTAGAAATCAGATTTAGAAAGTAATCACATCTGTGCCAAACCTTCATTTCAAACAAATCCCAGTCTTTTCCATCTGTTCTTTAAAAAAAATTTTTTTTTAATGTTTATTTATCATTGAGAGACAGAGCATGAGCATGGGAGGGGCAGAGAGAGGGGGAGACACAGAATCCAAAGCAGGCTCCAGGCTTCAAGCTGTCAGCACAGAGCCCGACACAGGGCTCGAACTCCCAAACCGTGTGATTATGACCTGAGCCGAAGTGGAAGTCGGAGGCTTAACCCGACTGAGGCCCTCTGTCCATTCTTATGTAAAAACCACTATGTTCCTTTAACTATTTTAATCACCTATCATTGACTTTGGCCTAGTTACATTATGTTTTTCTACTTATACATAGTAATAACCCTGCTAATGTTTTCTATTAAAGGTGAACAGATTTTCCATTTTGCTTCACATATATTCTCGGGTGATAGCCAGAAGGGTAACAGTGAGGGCAGTGGGAGACAAGAGAGGTAGAAGATAATCTAAAATATCTACATGATCACCTTCTAAGATACCATTAACTGGTAGCAAAGAGGTTACCATTTTTGGAATGTACTCTGGGTGTATGTTTTTTTCCCCCAAAGTTTGTATTTATTTTGAGAGAGAGAGAGCGCGCGCGCGCACGGAGAAGGGCACAGAGGAGAGGAAGACAGAGAGAATCCCAAGAAGGCTCTGCACTGTCAGTGCCGAGCTGGATGCGGGCCTGAACTCATAAACTGCGAGATCATGACCTGAGCTGAAATCAAGAGTCGGACGCTTAACCGACTGAGCCACCCAGATGCCCCTCTGGGTATATATATATTTTAAACAACTTCTATTGAAGCTTTTCTGTCATGTTCTATTCACCCCCTTTGCAAGTATGACCCTAATGTTCCAATCTCAGAAGAAATTCAGTCTTCTATTTAAGGAATTCTGGTTTTCCTTTTTCCAGATTATTTCTAAGAATACTGAGTAAGACCATTCCAGTCTCAAGCCCATATAAACTCTATTCTTAACATTCTAAACATCAGAGTTTCCTACATTGTTTCTCAACCCATAAGAATTTAGCTGTTTACATGAGCAAAGAAAGAGACCCCTGTTAGTAAATTATTTCCACTGGGTCCTCCCTTCACATGTATGTACCTCCTTGAACTCTGGCAGACTGGTGAGGCATGAATAACTTCTTAGAGATCTCTTGGTACATTTCTCTCCAAGTGTGATCTTCCATTATGCTCTACTTTTTATAACTGTGGCCCTGTGCAGGTTCCTAAATCTGAGTCTCAATTTCCTCACTTGACAAAAAGGAAGTAACTGTTAACCACACCGGGTTGATATAAGGAGTAAATCAGCACTTAGTACAATGCCTGGCACGTAACATTCAATAAATGTTGATTATTGTTTTATTCCCAAATCAGGGAGTCTACAAAGAAATTTTACAAACCTAATCTTATTTGGTACAGAAACAACCCCAGGAGAGATGCTTTAATTATCCTCACTCAAACTGGGGGTGGGGATGGGAATCAAGTTTTAGAGAGGTTAGCCAATTTGCCCCAAATCCTAACTCTAGCTAAGGGGCAAAGGTAGATTCTAAACTTAGGTTGTTGGATTCCCATATTCTTTCCATCCAATCACACTGCTTCCCCCAAACCATCTTGCCTTTCATCCATTACTGATTACAGAACTATTGTTTGTCACAAATGAAAGAGAAAGTCAGTAATATCCAGGGTCATAGCTGCTGTTCTTAACGTGTAGGAGTTATGGTAGTAATGTAAGAATCCTGTAATAGAATGGTTATATTTTTCCATGAAATAGCATTGTTAGTACTTCACTACTTATAAAAGCCATTAAGTACTCACTGAAAAAATTTCAGCCAATATAGAAAGACAGCAATACTTTAAAAATCAACAAAGCTGTGAACTCTTTGCACATGTTAACTCTGGGCATCTCCCCACTATATTCTTGGAATAAACTCCTAGAAGTAAAACAGATATGGAAAAAGGTAAATAATTTTTAAGTTTTGATAGGTACTGCCAGACTGTCCTCTATAAATATACCAGTTTCAACTCTTTTCAGCAGCATGGAGCATCCATTCTCTAGAACCCTTGCTAACAGCGTTTCAGTTTTCTTCATCTTTGCTAATCTGATAAAATTACACTAAAATGAGCTATCATAGTTCACTTAAAACTTTCATCGATACTTCTAAAATTTCACCTTTGAAAGCCTTAAAAGTTTTGAGTGGGTGGGGAAAGACAACCCTGCTGGGTAGGTATTAGGTAATAGCCATGATCTATTCACATCCAGTTTTTCAGGCTTGACTAGAATCACTGGATATTTCCCATGACTTGCTCTCATTTCCCTGGATGTCTGTGAGAGAATAAGGTATAATCGTACAAGACCACCCACAAGATAAGCAAAGCAGGTTCTGACTTTGGCTTCATTATTAACTAGCCATGTCACCAAAACATTCTATAAGCTTCATTGTTTTCATCCATAAAAACAGGATGGTATCTGCCATTACTAAGCTAGACAAACCTTTCTCAAATAGGATGCACGGAAAAGCTCTCAAAAATCACGAAGCACTATACAAAAGACAAGTGATAAACGCGGAGATTGGTGTAAATCTCCCTTGAACAACTGCTTAGTTAGCATTTATTTAGCTCTCTAAGCTCATCATGCTCATCCTCCACTTTTGAATGTACTTATTATGTTTTATTGTATGATTCTACTGATTTCAGTTACCTTTGTCATTTTGATTCAGTGAAATCACACCGTGTACTGTTTCTGGAATTCTACAAACTATTTTTTGCCTCAGTTGCCTAACTTCATTTGCACTTGACCTTCTGTGTCTTTCCATTTTTCTCCTCAGGAAGATACCACATCCTCCTCTTCTATTGTCAAACTGTCTTTTCTTTAGCTTTTTTAGTCCTGCAGAATTTTAAAAAACAAAGAATAATCCTGCACGCAGGTAGTACAGGTTTATTGTTCCTGGCAGAAAATACCGAAAAGACAAAAATCACCCATAATTCTTCTTCCAGACTTTCCTAAGCATAAACACATAAATATTTTTTTATTTTTCACAATTTGAAATTCTGTAAATACTATGCTGCATTTCTCAACATAACATGATTTTGGCTGTAGGTCAATAATCACACTCTTACATCATTTTCAATGGTACATATTATGCTGTTACATGGTTATACCAAATTTCACTCAACTGATTTTGTTTTATTGTTTCTTTTTTTTTATAATCTTTAACCCATATAGAATCTGTTTTGTATATAGCATGGGATAGGGATCTACCGAAATTCAAATGGTTAACCAATTAACTGCGTTAATGTATTCTGAAGAGTCCATTTTTTCCACACTGATTTGAGGTGTCACCTTCATCAAATACTGACATATGATAAATGCTTGACCTGGTTTTTACAATCTCTTCCACTGATTCATCTATTTCTGTGCCAATGTCATGTATAATTTCAGTTTAACAATCTTGCCATCATTTTTCTACGTTACTTATCTGGAAGTTCTAAAATGATATTTCTAAGTTGTCAACAGGGAAATGTTTTCTTCTGACTTTTAAAATTATGTCTTAACTATTTATGTTTTTTCTTCAATGAGTAATATATTTTATTAATTTAGAATTACTGTGATAAGAGTCCTAGAACATTACATTTAATGGATAGAGGTTGTACACAGATTCTCTGTACTAGTTTGTTACCCAGAATGTAGCTTTGTTCCTTTTTTTAAAAGATTTTATTTTAGTATTTTTTAAACGTTTATTTATTTTTGAGAGAGAAAGAACAAGCAGGGGAGGGGCAGACAGAGAGGGAGAGAGAATCCCAAGCAGGTTCTGCACTGTCAGGGCAGAGTCCGAAATGGGGCTCGAACCCACGAACTATGAAATCATGACCTGAGCCTAAATCAAGAGTCAGATGCTTAGCCAACTGAACCACCCAGGTGCCCCTAAAGATTTCATTTTTTTTAAACAATCTCTACACCCAACGTGGGACTCGAACCCACAGCCCTGAGATCAAGAGTTGCATGCTCCACCAACTGAGCCAGCCAGGTGCCCCTGTTTGTTCTTTTTTTATAGGAAGTAAAAATTTGCTTTACCTAAAAAGATAACTGCATAACTCATTCCAATGAAATATTAAAAATGTATGGAGGGGCGCCTGGGTGGCGCAGTCGGTTAAGCGTCCGACTTCAGCCAGGTCACGATCTCGCGGTTCGTGAGTTCGAGCCCCGCGTCGGGCTCTGGGCTGATGGCTCAGAGCCTGGAGCCTGCTTCCGATTCTGTGTCTCCCTCTCTCTCTGCCCCTCCCCCGTTCATGCTCTGTCTCTCTCTGTCCCAAAAATAAATAAACGTTGAAAAAAAAAAATGTATGGATAACTGAAACTATTAATACTAATTTTGCTGTTTATTGTTGAGACAATGTTTAATCAAATTTTTAATTCAAAAGTAAAACGTAAGTTTACTTCAGCTATTTTAACACATACAAATACATTATATGGATTAAAGATAGATTATGCAGTCTAGGTTAATATTGCAGCTACACCAGAAGACTGCTTCTATGCAGAAAAAGAACTTATGATACTGTACTTCTTGAATACTGGTCAGTACATGCCTTCTTATATACGCTCCCTATGAGCCTATGCAACTGTTTAACCCCTAGTAAACATCAACCCTTCTCCCCTAACTGCTTTATCTTGTTTAGATTTTTTTTTAATATTTTTTTTAATGTTTGTTTATTTTTGACAGAGAGAGAGCGAGCATGAGCAGGGGAGGGGCAAAGAGGGAGGGAGACACAGAATCTGAAGCAGGCTCCAGGCTCTGAGCTGTCAGCACAGAGCCCGACATGGGGCTCGAACTCACAGATTGCGAGATCATGACCTGAGCCGAAGTCGGACGCTCAACTGACTGAGCCACCCAGGCGCCCCTTGTTTAGATTTCTTTTCAAAGAACTGATGCTATAAAATGTTTTCCCATTTGCCATACCATTTCTTCACAAAGTCTCAAATTAAGGGAAGCTATATTTAACCATACCCTATCCTGCCTCTCCTGTATTTGCCAGCAAGTGCTTTGAAGCTAGACTAAATAGTTAGGTTCGTGATTCCACCACTTATTAGCTACGTGAATCTGGGCACATGACTAACTTCTCTGAGATTCCATTTTCTCATCTGTAAATTAATAATACCATCTATTTGGAAGAGCTATTTTAGGGATCACAAATACTTCAGATCAAGTACGATCTGTGGCATATGGTAAACACTGAAAAATTGTTAGCTGTTACTATTATTCATATATTCAAACCTAGCTTCAAGCTTATAAAAATCATACTCATAAAAGTTTTAATCTCTTCTTGTTTCTCCTTACTTGCATTATTACCTAGCTACCACATTATCCCTCATCTCAATTCCAATACTAACAACCCCTTTATTTATCTGTGTATCTGTATTTTTTTGTTAAGTACTGGATTCTGAATATGTCTGTTTGCAGAGGTAATGAAATTCATTTATGATTCCACTGGTAACTCTTAATTTCAAATATTTACCGATAACAGACATGTTATTTTTGTAAACCAAACCTGTAATTTTATAACTAAAACCTAGACAGCTTTCAAATGAATCTTTTGAATTGACTAAGCACTTTTATCAGCTAGGTTATTTTAATCTCTCAGAATTTAGAGAAGTTTCTGGTAACCTCTTCAGACTGTCAACAAATTAGCGAACATATATAGTCAGCATGTATTTACCAAACATCTACTGTGTGGAACACACATAACACTGTGCCAGCAAAAAGGGGCAAAGGACTGTGGGACACCTTCAGGGCTGATCCTAAGCTCCCATGCTGGTTAGGTGGGAATATGTGAAAAAGATAAATAAATTTAACTAATACATACAGAATAAGCGGTTCTAACCCTTGGTTTGATTGTCAGGCCTATCTTCCCAGAGTATATTAACATAGGCTCATTGTGAGGTCCAGCAGTTCGTAATTTTTTCTAAAAAGTCAACTTAGGCAGCTCTCATATGCATTTAGGTTTGGGGATCATAAAAGAAACATAAAAGTCATAAAAATTCATATGAGAAAATCACCTCTAGCTGGTGGGCTTGGGAAAAGGAAGTCTTCATCAGACAAAATCTACACAGGGCTCTGAAGAGATTTTTTCCCCAGTTTTTGGACACTTCAAATCTTCAGGAAAATAGAAAAATCATTACAATCAGTACACAGGTGTATACCCCTCAGATTTACCAATGATCATCCTGCCTCATTGGGGTGCACTTTGCATTCCTTCCCCCTCCACAGATTTTCCAAATCACCTGAGAATTACAGATATCACACTTCATCCCTAATACTTCAGTATGCACAGTCTAAGAATTACAACAGTCCCCTACAAAACACAACAGTACCATTTTCACATCTAAGAAAATGGACAATTCCATAATCTCAACACATAATCCATAATCAAATTTACTAATTTGGTTTCATATTTTCTTTTATAGACTTTTCTGGGGATCCATAATTAAGGCTTGTTTCTTGCATTTTTTTTTAAATGTTTTATTTATTTTTGAGAGAGAGAGAGAGAGAGATAGAGTACGAGTGGGGGGGGGGGAGAGGGAGAGAGGGAGAGAGGGAGAGAGAGAGAGGGAGAGAGGGAGAATCCTAAGCAGGCCCCAGGCTCTGAGCTGTCGGCACAGAGCCCAACACGGGGCTCAAACCCATGGACTGTGAGATCATGACCTGAGCTGCTCAGAAGCTTAACCAACTGAGCCACCCATGTGCCCCTAGTTGTTCCAAATTTTTTAATCTCGTATAGTCCCTCCCTCCATCTTTTTTTAAAATGAAACTTACATTTTAAAAGAGACTAGGTCAGTTCCAACATCCTGGATCTCACTGTTTCCACACAAGTAAAAAATTTTCTCCTATGTGTCTAAACAAGAATACTACATAGATGGCAGCTGTATCCTTCCAAATGCCATCACATTAGAGACATAATGCCACCATACCCTACTATAGGGGAAAAGCGTGGCCACTTGGTTAAATGGTGACTATAGATCTCTCCCCGCTGTAAAGAGAGATGTAATACTCTATCTCCCAATAACCTTTCACCCAGTGGTTTTGGCAATCTACTGATGATTCTTGCCTGAGTCAGTTATTACATTTGGGACTACAAAAATGAGGGCTCTCTGTGTTGTTCCTCCTACATCTACTGTATAGCAGCCTTCCATGAAGTACAACTATTTCTACACTTTTCCTTTAATTCTCCCTTTTAAGTATCATTATGAACTCAAAGATTTGTTTTAATCTAGTATATTATAATAATCCATTACCATGATTTTTTTTAAATTGTCCCCAATTTTTGGTTTAAACTGTCCCAAATATGGCTAGTGGGGTTCTCTTCAAGCCATTGTCTGTCATTTTAACACAATTCTATTTGCTTTTGAGGCTACTTCTGGCATAAGATTTCTTCAAGCGCACCTTTTACCATCTCTGCCCCAGACCTGGAATCAGCCACTTTGCCAGGAGCCTTTGTTCCTTTTAGTGGGCAATGGCATTTATAAATCAGGATCTGAGCACTAACTGTCCTCACAGCTACTGGGTTGTCACTGCTTCTAGGCCATTTCAGTAGATAAAACTGGGGACTTTTTTGTTTTTTTTAAACAAGCAAGAATTTACACTGATACTTTCAACTCAAATTCAACACTATAGTTTTTCTTTATATTAGCATCTTTTCCCTTACAATGAAAATCTTGGTTCATAAACTAGTTTCAAAATTATAATATCAATATTATTACTCACAATAAACATACTAAGTTTTAAGTCTACGGGGTGGGGGGGGGGGCAGTTCTTTTTGTCCTTTTGGCAATCTACTGATGATTCTTGCCTGATGTATTGTCAGTAGGATATGTTCAAGTTATTTTTTCTCTGTATGTCCTATAGGTTAGGTTTATTTCTCTCTACACTTACTATGTAAAACATTTACATGGTTTAAGTTACAGTGTTACAAGAAAGGAATGCTGAGAGAAGTGTTTTTCCCTTCCCTTTTCCCTCCAATCTTTCCCCATCTATTCCCTACAGATAACCAGTGTTATTAATTTCTGTTTATCCTTCATGTTTCTCTTTGAAGAAATTAGGATAAAATGTGTATATACATATAAATTATTAATTCCTCTTTTTCTTATACAAAAGATGGAACACCATATCCAATCCTGTCCTTTGCTATTTTTACTTAACAATATATCCTGGAATTCACTCCAAAGGAGTGATTAGAAACCATCCTCATTCTTTTTATTACTATGTAACACTCCACTCTGCAGATGTTAATATGTAGAACTTTGGTAGAGAAAAGAGGAAAGGGCAGGCCAGATAGTGCAGATGGCATAGAACAGGCAGGAAAGTAAAAGTGAACAAGGCTTTATTACTACATAAAATGGGGTGGGTGGGAGACTAATCAGGCTAGAGTGAAGGGTTAATGTGAAAGGGTGGGGAAATCAGGTTCACCATCATATCATACAACTCCAGGGAACCCCATCATCTAAGAAGCTATACAATGCACAACTTAGATGACTATACATACTGGTCCTGGGGAAGTTGAAAAACAAGATAGAGCCAACTTATGGGGGCCTTGAATTATAAAGTAAAATAGAATGTTGTCTTGTAGCCAAAGTTTTTACATATGGAAGGCTCATGTTCAATATGTTTGAAGATAAATGCTTCAAGATAAATACAGCCACAGACGGACTGGAATAGTTAAAAGAAGAGGCTATTGGAATTGTCTAAGTGTGAAATAACAGGATCTCAATAGGTTATTGTCAAGAAGGGTAGTACTTAAGACATAGTCCTCCCTTCATACAAAGAGCTTACAATCTAGTTGAAAAATCAAAACACGAGAGTTATACAATACAGAAAAGTGGCATTTTTGGAATAAGAGACCTAAGTGATTATATTGTCCAGTGGTTCTCAGGTCTAACTGATAATCAGAGTTACATACAAGAACCTGTTAAAAACATATTCTTGGGCCCCATTCCCCAGAGATTCTGATTCAGTAAGTCTAGGGTAGGATCTGAGAATGAATTTTTAACAAGCTCCTCAGGTGATCCTGTAGACTAGCTATGTTTGGGAACAAATGATTTAGTATAATCTTTCATTTCATGGACAAGAGACTGAAGCACAACAATATTCTTTTTGAAGAATATTCTAGGAGACTTACAATCTTGGGGTAGAGAGGCCTTTATAATCAGGACCAAAAACCCAAAAGCTAAAAAAGAAGAGAAAGACACATGTTATTACAAACCCCCTCCCAAAAACAAAAAACTAAAAACTTTTGTATGGCAAGAGATCCTATAAAAAATAGATTTGAAAAATTGTATTTGCAACATACTACACAGAGTTATCACAATACTCAATGAGGGGTTATAAAAATGCATGAAACTAACCCAACAGAAAAATGGGCAAAGGATGGAAAGAGAGACATACCCAAAAGAGAGCTGGTGAAGCTGTATTAATAGCTTACAAAATAGAATTTAAGGCAAAAAACTGCACAAGTTGGAGAAGACATAAAATTCAAAGACGTCTATTGGCAGAACCACTTCTGTTCCTCATTTCTTCTATCTTGGAAGAAAGCCACAATGAGAGAAGACATGCAGGAGAGAAGAGGACATGCCGATTCCATGGAAAGGCTGGAACTGATTCCTTCCCTTTTCTTTCCTTCTCCCCTATGAACTACTGAGGCCAGGCTAACAGGCAGGCAGATAAAAGCACGACAGTAGTCACAAGATCATAATTGCTCGGACAGATTTTCCTGTCTTTTCTATTTGACATCCCCAATTTACTGCCCTCAGTACCTTTTTGTCAATATACCTTACGTCCAAGAACAGGTTTTATGCACAAAGAGGCTATATTATAGTTACTTGGATTTAAATTAAGACTTAAGACCTTGTGTTCAACTTGTAACTAAGACTGCCCTTACTTTCTGTTACAAATTTATCAAGTTAAAAAAACTACTATACTGGAAACAAAAAGATTTAAACAATATAATAAAAAATCTATACTTACCACCCAGTTTAAAATACAAAATATGACAATACAGTTGAATCCCCTATAACCACTATCCTAAGTTTTGTGTTTCCATCAAAGATTTCAAACTATATCTACAATCTTAACGTATTTTCTTTTTTTGTTCTAGCACTTTGCCTACCAAGCAAATCTTCAAGTAATGAAAAAACTGGTAAATCTAAAAAGTGAAACTGATGAATTCTAGTGTATCTCAAGAAGTTCTTAAATATTTCAACACTCTTTTCAAACAGCAAAGTTTTCTTACATCCTTAAATTAATAATTGAATCTAAAACCTAATGACTCAAGAACACATTTTACATTAGGATCACAGATTAATCAGCTGAGGTTGTTCAATATGTCAAATTACTACAAGCCCTGCATCTTAAGTACAGATGGCCATAAACTTAATTCACACATATCTCGTATCACATATGGTTCTAAGTCCTTTATAAATGTTATTTAATAGTCACAGAACTTTATGAAGTAGGTGCCATTATTACCCTCATTTTATAGGTGAGGAAACTGAGGAAGAAAGAGGCTAAGGAAAGTTCTCACAGTCACACAGCTAATAAATAGTGAAGCTAGGCTTCAAACCCAGGCTTCTGGCTTCACAGTCTACTGTTACCATCATGTTATGTTACCTCTCCTTATAGGGCTGATTTACTTCATGATTTCTACGTAAACTGTATAGGTTTAGAAATATAATTCCAAGCCCAAGATCTACGGCTTGGGCATACAACCTTTCTGTGCCAATAATGGGCATATCTAACACCTTTTCTGTTTAAATAGTTGCTAGGAGAGGACTTCTATATTACCTAAGAACTGGATAAATGAAATTCTGTCATTTCTACGCATGGTGTTTCCATCTTTTGATTGGATTCAACGAGTTATGGTCATGCTAGTGACACCTTTATGCTAAGAACAATCCATGGCACATAACAGATCAGGCAAAGTCTATGCCTCCTAAGAAAAAGCCAGTCAACATATTATAGAATCTCTGGGGTGAGTTCCCTAATGTCCAGGACACTCTTCTGCTTGCTAAAAACCTAAAATCCTATAAAGGAAGAGATACACAAGCTGTTAAAGATTACTTATACAAACTTCCAGGAAATATCAAAGCAATATGCTATTAGCAATAAGGTCTTGAAAAGAACAGTACAAGCCAGTGCAATTAAAAAATTTAAAGATGTATTAGTCAACAGAGTAGGCCATTTTACAGGAAAAAGCTAAGTGTGTGTATGGCAAGAAAGTGTGTATATGAAGGTCTTGGGGACAGACCCATGGATCAGTACTGTAGCTATAGATCATGTTGAAAACTTTGGAGACAATCCAAAATCATTGTGTGAGAAGATGGTTCAAGGCCCAGTACCAATTAGTGTCAAAGTTTTCACTGAATACTTAGCAGAAATGATAACAGTGCAGCGCGCGCGCACACACGCATGCATGCACACACACGCACACACACACACACACACACACACACACACACAAATTACACCAGTTCAAAGACACTTGACACTGACTGAGACATCATCAATCTGCTAATAGCTTTTTAGGAAAAAGAAACACTAGCATATTAGATACATATGTGACTTTAATATACATCAGGATTTCAAAAATATTGAAATGTGAAGGATTACAGTATATGTTAGTGTTATGTTTTCTTGAGAAGGACTATCCTTTGTACCTAAGTTACACCTGTAATTCTTTTTTGATATTAAATGCTTTTTCTTTTATGAAAGAATGGTGACAGAAAATGATGGCCAGATTTCTTTTTAAATGGGCTTCCAATCTCTTCCCCCATAATTTTACCAATCATGAATCTCAAAAAATCTGGATCCCAATCACCTAGGACTAAAAAACACTTCTACCAGTTCAGTGTAACCTAACTAAAAATACCCAAAAATAAAAAGTCTCTTGGTTTGCTCACTCAAAAGCTGGAAAGCAATCCTTGGGGAAACATTTTTCTTCTTCTTGGGTTGAGCCAAAGTCTGCTTTCCTCCCCACACCCACCATGTCTTCCATGCTTAGTTTTAGTCCTATCCCCTGGAATAATACACCCTTCAGAAAAATGGGTAAAGCAGAAAAAACAACTGCTTGAAGGCATCAAACAACTAGTAAGGGAGCCAAGACTAGACCGGAGAGAAGCTGTGATGGTCAGTTTCATACGTAAACTTGCTTAGCCTACAGTCCTAGGTCAATGAGACACTAATCTAGGTATTACTGTGAAAGTATGTGGCAGATGTGATTAAAGTCTATAATCACTTCAATTAAGGAAGATTATCCTAGATAATCTGAGTGGGCCTGATCCAGTCAATTGCAAGGCTGTAAGAGCAGAACTAAGGTTCTCTGAGAAAGAAGAAATTCAACTGTGGATTTCAGCCTCAACAGTTCAGAATTCCAACCTGCCCTTCCTGACGGCCGCAATCCTATAGGCCAACTCCATGATAACTATCTTAACATATATATGTATTTATATATAGATGACATATATTATTGTCACGTATACACACAGAGAACCATAATCCATAACTAGAACCTTTCCATAAAGAAAACTCTAGGACCAAATGGCCTGACTAGTAAATTCTTCCACATCTTTAAGGAAGAAACTACATTAATCTTCTACAAACTCTTCTTGAGAATAGAAAAAGGAAGAATATTTTCCAATTCATCTTCTGAGGTTATTTTCTCTTATAAACATAAGCACAAAAATCCTGAACATTATTAAAAAAAATAAAATCCAGATACATAAAAAGGGATAATACATTATAAGGTTGGCTTAACATTCTAAAATTAATATAAAAATATAATTTACCACATTAAAGGCTAATAAGAAATGTTTTAGATTAATAACTAAAACAGCAGTAAACAGTACGATTTATTAGGTTTAAAAAGGCAGGTTAGAATAAATATATTCATGGAAAAAAGACTGAACATATTAATTATTCTCCCTTAATTGTAGGCTCATCATATGTGTTTTTAAATTGTATTTTATTGAATACTGAGTCTCTAAGATAAGTGTTATTACTTTTAAAATGGGAAAAAAGGAAAACATTCTCTGTAAAAACAGGGAACTCTTCAAGAAAATGGTTTTTTTAACATTTATTTATTTTTGAGACAGAGCATGAATGGGGGAGGGGCAGAGAGAGAGGGAGACACAGAATCGAAGCAGGCTCCAGGCTCTGAGCCATCAGCCCAGAGCCCAACGCAGGGCTCGAACTCACGGACCGCGAGATCGTGACCTGAGTTGAAGTCGGGCGCTTAACTGACTGAGCCACCCAGGCGCCCCAGAACTTTTTTTTTTTTAAGCTTAAGACAGTTTAAGAGAAAGAAAATATTACTACATAAGAGATTTTGAAATTTTTCAATTTAGATGAAAGAACAAATATGCTTACAAAACAAATAAGGAATTTATTAGGTTAAAATATGTGGAATAGTTTCTTAAGCAGATTATTTGACAGGATGACAATAATTTGCTTTAAATCCAAATGCAATGATTTCATGCAGAGGCATGTGTTTCTTAGGGTACTCAACTGCAAGCATGGTTCTAAGTAACGGGTGGAAGGTACGATAGGTAGGCAGGCACAGGATAAAGGATGTTGCTTCAGCCCCGGGGCACTGGGTGCTCAACAATGAGGGCAATGGAGCACTGTGATTACCTGGCATATAATTCTCTAAACAGACTGTTATGAGCTAAAAAATGTGTTCCCCTCAAAATTCTGATGTTGAAGTCCCAACTCCTAAATCCTCAGAATGTGAGTGTTTGGAAAGTAAGATTTTAAAGAGGTAATGAAGTCATTAGGGTGAAGTCATTAGTTCAGTATGACTTTTAAGAAGAGGACATGAAGAGACACACACAGAGGGAAGCCCACAGGAGACACAGTAAGAAGCAACCATTTATAAGCCAAGGAGGGAGGGAGGCCTCAGAAGAAACCAATCCTGCAGACATCTTGATCTCAGACTTCCAGCCTCCAGAATTGTAGGAAAAAAATTTCTGTTGGTTAAGTTAGTCTGTGGTACTTTTTAGGTAGTCCTACCAAACTTATATACAGAAACAACTGCAAAAATTCTATTTCATGCTCTACCACCAAAAAAGAGATTTAGAACAAACACATGGAAGGAATCTTAGATGATTTTATGGTACAGACTGTGATCTTCATATAGAGCTATAGATCACTACCTGTTTTAAGGAAGTTAAATGTTCTTTTAATAATCTCAATAATATACTGCAACTTTGCTCTCTAATTTTAATAACAGTAAAAAAACAGTATTTGCATAGCATATACAATTTAAATTTTATTTGTATTTGTTACTTCATCTGATCCTTACAACCTTCTCTATGAAACAAATAGAAACCAAACCCTCTGGTCCCAGTCACAGATCTTTGCACTATTTGTACCCAGTATTTTCCAAAATTTTAGCAAGGTTCCCCCAGTTTTAGTAAGAACAGAGATAAAGTTTACATCTATACTTATCATAAAGCCTGAGTAGAAAGCACAATCTGAATCTAAAGAATACCTTGAAATAAAATTAAAAAAACAAACAAAACCAAAGCCAACATTTATTTCCTGAGAATTTACTATGTGTCAGGCACAGTTCTAAGCTCTTTACATAAATTAATTCATCCCTGATAACCCTCTGAGGTAGGTACCTATGACAATCTCTATTTCAGGGACATAGAAACTGAGGAGTATTTTATACAAGTTAGTAAATGAAGGTGCCAGGATTTGAACCCAGGAAAGCCTGGCTTCAATTACCACATTCTTAACTACTACCCAATGAAGTGAGCATAAATCTTAATGCCTTTGGAGGCAGGCAGATTTAAGTCTGAACAGACTCTGGGCAAACTTAAGCTGTTTGTATCTTAGATTCCTTGACTATAAAATGGAGATAATACAAGAACTGATGTAAAAGCATTTAGTACAGTGTCTGGCACATAATAATGTCTAATTATTAAGCACTGACTCTTCTAATTCTTTCATGAATATACAAGGACAATCCAATAATATTTAACTTGGGGACTGCAAGCAAAAATATCAAAAGGTTCTCTTTTTGCATACATACCTCTTTCCTTCTACCTTCCAGAAATGCATATACTACCCCAATAACCTCATTTCCCTCATGAAAATATATTTAACCAGATTATATCAGTTTTATATTCTGTCTCCCACAGAATACTTAGTAACTTTGATAAGGACAACAGTATAGTTATGTGACAACTTCAAAACATTCTGGACATTGCTCAAACATCTACTATTTAATAAAAATTCACCAATATCTTAAGCTTAACTGAATTTTTTTAAAAAATACTAAGTTTGTAATGTCTTTGGGGAGTACAAGGTAACTTTTTGCTTTTATTTGAACTTTTACTACTTATTTCCAGCTTCAGAGTCCTTATTTTAGTACCCCCACTCTTCATGATTTGTATGTTTAGATCACATTCTCGTTCAATCTCCATTTTTCCAGAAAACACTACTTTTTAAAAAAAAAATTTTTTTTTTCCAACGTTTATTTATTTTTGGGACAGAGAGAGACAGAGCATGAACGGGGGAGGGGCAGAGAGAGAGGGAGACACAGAATCAGAAACAGGCTCCAGGCTCTGAGCCATCAGCCCAGAGCCCGACGCGGGGCTCAAACTCACGGACCGCAAGATCGTGACCTGGCTGAAGTCGGATGCTTAACCGACTGCGCCACCCAGGCGCCCCAAGAAAACACTACTTTTGTAGTCATGTGGAAGTCTTTCCATTTTCTTCATCTACTTATAACTGAATTTCTCTCAACCTTTTCCATTTTTGAAGCATTTGTCTTGAGATGATTTAGTGGAAGAACACTCAGCTAGGAGCCAGGAGTCCTTTCCTCTGCCACCTCATGGCTCAGATTCTTTACCTGAAAGATGAGAGGACTCCACTATGTAAGTTTCTAATAGGTTTCCTTAGATCTCAAAGCCTCTGATTTCCATGATTCTGGGTCTTCCCGAAAGAGGTCATTCAGCATTCCAAAAACTTCCCTAAACTTTTTACTCCAGTTAGCCAAGTAGGGATAGGCATGGTCAGATTCAGGGGCAGAGGGAAGGCACGGTAATCAGGAAGCCCAGGGCTATAGAAGGAAAGACACTGACATTCTGTAAGCCAACAGAAAGAGATTAATGAGAGGAGACCAAAACAAAGACACCAAAAACAGAAAAATGTCAAACCACCTAACTCTAACCTCACCCCTTCGTATCTATCTCAGGAGCATCTAAGAAACAGAAGAAGCTTTCAGCAGCACAGGTTACTCAGTCCTCATTTTCGTCTCAAGGAAGCAATGCAACTGTGTGCCATCTTTGCAATGTTGTTGCTCAAGTGGCCTCCTCCAGGGCTTTGCACAAAACAGGCATTACCTGGGTATCTGATGACTGAATTAGAGGTCAGCTGACCTGAAAGCCCTCATAAATGCTACCAGTACTGCTAGGTACCATGAACTCTGAGGACTCAAGGCCACAGGAGTTACATGGCACTGGCTGCCCTGGTTCTAATGGTCAGACTGGGATGAGAAGATGTGGCCTAATGGTGTTGCTTAAATTCTGATGATACTCGAAGCAGCCCCCAGAAGGAAAAAGCACAGATTAATAGGCGCTGGCTATCTCTAACCCACCAAGGCAGTATCAGAATATGTATGGAAGTCATTTCCTACCCTGGTGTCAGAGTCCAAGAAAGCACTACCTTTTCTTAAGTTTCCCTCTGGAGAAGCCGGCTTCTTGGCTTAGGACTGGTGGGAGGGGAAGGGAGAGTAAATCAACAAAGGGGTAAGGGAGTTGGGCAGTTCTAAAAATTCTCAGGGCAGCCCCAAGGTGGTGTTTCTTAAAGCTGGTATAACAGACCAAGGAAGGGGGTGCCTGCTTAAAGTGCCGTTTCAGGGACCCATCACAGATCTCTAGAACCCAAATTCTGGGAGTGGTACTGGCATTTTTATGAGCAAACTTACACTAGTGAACTACTGCCCCAGAATTGGGGGATGAGGGGGTGGGAGGGATTGGGGTGAGGTTCTTTGGATTCCGGATTCTTTACGTTCGACTACACCACTTTGTTTTGGGGGACCATTAAAAAAAAAAACCTCCGTTTCGCAGGTTAACTAACGCAGCTGCAGCTAGTTGCTCAACAGCTAACGGGGGCACAATGTAAGGACCTGGAAAATGCATTTTCACGAACTGGTTAACCAGTTCCTCCACGGCCTTGTTTATCCCATTTTGTTTGTTCACTGGCTTCGTGTTTAAAAACAAACCGGTTCAACGCAGGAATTTTTCAATTAAGAATCACACAGTCCAAAATCGAAGAGGTTTGTTGGTAGTGCAGAACGAGGCTTGTAAACCTGAAGTCACTGCTATAAAGAGCATGGTTTCACTTGAAAGAAAAGATCACCCAGATGCTCTGCCCGGCGCTTCTGCACTCAGAGCTACTAACGAAAAGCCAGCGGCAGAGAAGACTCCGAAGCAGGGGTGGAGTGCGAGCAAAACGCACTCTCCGCTTCAGGCAGAGTTTGATAAGTGCGACCAACTACCTAATTTGTAAAGAGTTCGACTCACTGCCAGAAACCAACCCACCAACCAACAAAAACGCGTCTGCAAACGCGTTATCAGTAAACACTCGGGGCTTTATCGTCATTTCTCTGCCGGCTGGACGAAAGCACCGCAGGCCTGCAGAAAACAGTCAAGTTACACTTCAGCTGTCCCCACGGCTGCGCTCGCGATTTCCTGAGAAGGTGCCACCCCCTTCCGCGGACTGTAAGACTTTATCCTCGGCACGAAAACCGGCGCCCGAAACCCACTTGCGGACATTTTTCGTCGCGGGGATTTCAGTCCCCCGCGGCCTTTCAATTGGGGTCCGACTCGGCGGGCGTCCGCCCGAACGGCGGCCCGAGGAGATGCCCCCCTCCCCCCGCCACAAAGGCAGAGTCCGGGCCCTGCCCGCCGCCACACTCGCCCTACCGGGTGCCCGCGCCGCCACTTACCTGACGCTCCCGCCGCGCTCTCGCGCTCGGGGCCCGAACCCGCCCGGGAGGCGCGCGCACACCGCGCCGCGAGGAGCCGCCGCGGGGACCGGCCGTGCCGCAGCGGCGCGCGCCCCCCCGCCCTGGCCGGCGCGGCCACGCGGCTGAGTCACCCGGCGCTTCACATTAAGAGTCCCCACGGCGCGCGGGGCACGCCGGGAAGGCCGGGCTCCCGGCCAGCCGCCGGGGCGGCCGCGGAGAGGTGTCCTCTTTCTTTCCCGACACGCCCCCCCCTCCACGCCCCGTCCGTGGGAGGACGCTCTCACTCCAGCGCAGCTGGGGTGGATTCGATTTCTGAGCTGCGGATGCCCCCTCTCAATTATTAAAGGTATAAAACGGAAAGTTACTAGTTACCTGGGTTGTTAAATAATCTTCGCAAAGCCCCAGGACAGCAATACTTAAAGAGAATTGTGGAGCCCCAATCTCTCCAGGCGTTTGGGGGAAGGGGGTACGTAGCAAGAGTAACGGAGGTCCTTAAACACGTTTTGCTTAAAAACTATCCTGGATATACGTTCTGGCCAAAGAAAGGCGGCGTGGGGGGGGGGGGGGAAGCCTGGAGCCTGCTTCAGATTCTGTGGCTCCCTCTCTCTGCCCTCCCCCGTTTACACTCTGTCTCTCTCAAAAATAAATAAACATTAAATCAACCGAAGCAGATTATTGGAAAACTGGTTGTGCTAGTAAAATGTTTCAACACCCGAAAAGCAATGTATGGTCCGTGTTCTATAAAACGGGTGCTGAAAACATAAAGGAAAGAAATAACATCAATCCTTATTGTCTTGACTTTAATTTTTTTTTTTTTTTAGAGAGAGAGAGAGAGAGAGGGAGAGAGAGCAGGGGAGAGGGCCAGAGGAGGAGAGAGAATCCCAAGCAGGCTCCATGTTCAGTGTAGAGCCCCACCACCTTGGGATCACGACCCCTCCAGAAACCAAGAATCCGATGCTCAACCGAGTCACCAAGGTGCCCCTATTGTCCTCATTTCTAGTGGCTTTTGTGTTTTTAAAAGTTATAAAGTTATATTGATTATGCAAACTGCTTTATTTTAAAATTGTTGAAAACCATATACGTTAATAGCATGATTTCTTAAATTCTGAGTCAATTTTTTTTGTTACAAACGTCTCTGGAAACTAATTTGGGGCTAAAGATTAGGATTAGAATTGAAGTGGAAGGAATATGAGGAAACTGTTTTGATTCTCATTCCAATAGGTTGCAAATGGTTGCTGGATACTTGTATAGCAAAATTGCATTGTCAGGGTCAATAACTTTAATTTTGAAAACCGAAGCTATACATTTTTCATTATAATTGGATCTTAGAGGTCTTAGACAATCTTAGGATCCAAACTTTACAACCAAAGTAACATAGAAGATTGTTCAAACTAATGCCTTTATTTCCATTTCTATAAAGTACAATGTTATGCTTCCTTTCTGGAAAACTTTCTCTGCAGACTTGTAATATACAAAAATCTGGCACAAAAGCCAGACAAGTCATTACAGGCTAATGACTGTATCTTTTAATTAATAGTTAAGACTAAATTGTTCTCTTTTTGCCTATAATTTCATATAATGAGTAGAATATCAGATCTAGCACTTTTTGGGGGTAGACACCAAGGAGATGAAAAATGAGAAACGTATATTCACAGAAAGCACTGGTTTATGCTGATTTTTATCATTTATTTATAAGTTAATGTATCTCCAAACATGAATCTCTCAGAAGCATTCATATCTGAAGCTGAAAACCCTTTCTAATGTCACATTGGCAGACCTGGAATTTTCCATTTCCATAATGGCTAATTCAGAAGGCGATACAGTTTATCTGGTCAACTGTGATGAGTCTCCTTAAATATGATATCTACTACCAGTAAATTTTACAAAGCACCTTTTCCACTATTTCACATTGCTTAAAATTCTCAACAACTCTGGGAGATGGATTTTACTACTCAGATTACAAATGAGGCAAACAAGACCTAAACAAGAATCTAAGGTCATTAAACTATGAAGTGGTGCTGGTGGGCTGAGAATCTAGATCATTTGCCCCCCAAATTCTTGCTCAGCATCCACTGAGCATATGGCAGTTCTGTCTAATAATTGCCTCCAGTTGAACTCCTCAGTGCCTCTAGGAAGCACCTTAAATGCCTTCAGCTGTTAACACCGAACCATTTAAGGTTGATTGTGTCTCAGAATGAAAATATTTTCAAAGCAATAACTATTATCAGTTATTGTGTAAGAAACTAATTATCCTTTTTACATAGTACATCATATGTAGTAACTGTAAAAACAATGCAAAAATCCCAAGATTTTTGAACTCTCAAAGTAATTATATTTGCATTTTTAAAAACTAAACGATTTAGGTTGTATGATTTCTAGATCACTGCGGACGTACAAAAAAAAAAGGAGACTTTTTAAAAGACTAATCACTTTCATTTGTAAGTCCAAAATTGTGCTCAAATGTAGATGTAAATAGCTATTTAATTTCTGACTTTCTGGAGAGGGGCCGGAACCCTGCAGTTAACCCAAAATATATTCACAAGAATCCTTTTTCCTTCACTTCTATCAGTTCACCTTTGTTAACAATCTCTTCATGAAAGTCACAAAGGAAACGAAGAGTGGACCTTGAAAACATAATCAACCAAAGCATCATGAATTTTAAGTTTTTAGTGGCTGGAATTTGCTACTGGATCTTTATTAGTATATATCTGCCTTACATACAACTTCGGTAAGCCTTTTAGTCTCACTTACAATGTCTCATCTACAAATCCAACAAAACATGTAGCCACAACTCAAAGGTAGGATCTCAGGAGAATTATGTAGCCGATGATAGCAGGCTTTCAACTTTAAAAAGTTAAATTTGGTTATTTGGGTAACCAAGTAAGAGATAAGGGAAAGTGAATCTGGGTAAGAGTATTCCACTATTAAGTAAAAGAGAAATGATAGATTATCCCAGTTTCGTAACTCCCTGTGAATTAATATAGGCATTAGGCCTTAACAGCTAGGATCGTAAAAAGAGAATTAGACATTATGTACCTCCTGAGGAAAGACCACACCACCACTTAAAATGCTGCTAAAGAGATCAAACCTGAATCTGATATAGACTTGAGATCCAGCTGCCAGTTTGTAGGAAACCCAGGAATATGTTGAACTGTATCATGATCTTGCAATCTGCAAAGTCCTCACTATGGGAAACTACAAGTCAAAGAGCCTCCATTCTTCAAGATTATAAAGTTAAAAAAAAAATGACTTAAAAGATATATCAAAAAAATTTTTAACTGTGTTTTGTGTGTTAAGGGAGAGACTATACTGTCTAGGAGTGAACATTTGGGTGGAAAAATCATTAAAGAAAAAAGGAAATGAAAGTGATGCTATAAAAGTTAGGATGATGGTTACTTACAAGGTGCTGGTGGTAGCAAATGATGGAGAAGGGACACTTGGAAGGAGCTTCTAAGGGTAGGTAGCAAAGTTTCTTCACCTGGGGATGGTGTTTGCCTTAGAATAATTTCTTAAGGTAAATATTTCCTTTATAGTGTCTTCTGTTTCTGTATTTTATTTTATTTTATTTTATCTTATTTTATTTTATTTTATTCTATTTTAATGTATTTATTTTGAGGGGGGAGGGGCATAGAGATCGTGAGAAAATCCCAAGTAGGCTCCACGCTCATCGCAGAGACCAGTGTGGGGCTTGATCTCACGAAACATGAGATCATGACCTGAGCTGAGATCCAGAATTGGACATTTAATGGACTGAGCCACCAAGGCGCCCCTCTGTGTTTTATTTTATGATAAAAAGATTAAAAGGAAAAAAAGGTTGGAGAGACAGGCCAGTCCTACCCAAGAGCTGAAATGTATTTTCTCCATACCTAGCTATTTTCCAATGTATCCATTTGGTTTCCTGGAACACTATTAAGGCTAAATTATTTAAAGAAGAAAAATGCTTAAAAAAAAAAAAAAACCCAAATCCTTGGGAAGACAGTCTATATTGTAATACAGTTTTGAGTTCTTGTCTTTTTTTAGAAGGTAAGGGATAAGTAGGTAGTAGAGTATATTTTGAGTGTTAGAGAAAAGGTAAATGGAATGATGAAAGATAAGGAACAGTTTCCTGAAACTTAATGGTTAGATTCCTATAATGGTCAGGAGAGTAATCTATAACATTTCCCATGGAGATTTTGATAGGGGCAAGAGCTCCCTCCCTCGCTGTCTCACGTGTGAGGACAATTCATCTCAGAATTCTTGAACTTTTTAAAAGGGCATAGAATGCTTAGCTTGAGACTCAAGAATCAAATAAACTCTGTAAGTAGAAGTCCTATGGGGAGCCAGAATAGGAGAGTCAGAAAATGTAGAAATACGTTAGCCTGGGGCTACGGCAGACGCTGGGTGTAAACTGATAATATGTTTATCTCTCATTACTTGTGTTACAGTTTATAGACTCTGACCTTCCAAATCCCATGCACCAGCTCTGATAGCACACATTGTCTCTGTTTATGAACACAGAAGTCTCACTTGAACCCAATACTGAGAATGCTGGGAATTTTTTTTTTTTTTTTTAACTTTGTAAGAGTGGTTTTTTTTTTTAATTTTTTTTTTTAACATTTATTTATTTTTGAGACAGAGAGAGACAGAGCATGAACGGGGGAGGGGCAGAGAGAGAGGGAGACACAGAAGCAGGCTCCAGGCTCTGAGCCATCAGCCCAGAGCCTGACGCGGGGCTCGAACTCACGGACCACGAGATCGTGACCTGAACTGAAGTCGGACGCTCAACCGACTGAGTCACCCAGACGCCCCAACTTTGTAAGAGTTTTAAATGAACTGCATCTGAAAAAGAAAACAAATAGGCCCTTAAATATATATTCTTCAAACTAGGGTTTGAACCAGTAAACTTTAGGCTTGCAAAAGAGACTCTAGTTACCCACTGACCCACCACAGAAAACCAAGAGATTCTTTTACCTTGCTCAAACCATACCTGCTCTTTCCCTCAAAATTTCAGTAACTGAGATAGGGCAGAATCTGTTTACTGAAGTGTGTGTCCTGGCCCCTTACCTTCACTCTTTAGGAAACTTTATCATGAAAAACAGATGGACAGTAAGATAAATGATGGGAAGTAGGGAAATTCAGGAAGGTTTCTTCTGCTTGTTAACCAGGAGCCCAAACAGAGTGTTCTTGTTTATTCGGAGTAGTAATGCCCACTTGGAAGTACATCACCGTGCTTGTGACAGTACAAACTCCATGAAAAAGGAAGTACAAACACATGAAGTGCTATCCGATTCATAAGGCAGTGTGATGTGGTGAAAAAGACATTGGAAAAAGAGCCAGATGACCTCAGGTTAAGGCTCTTCCAACACTTACTGGCTAAGGAAGTCACACACAAGCTTGTGTTTCCTAATTTGTAACATGATAACATGTTTTCCTTGAGGTTGTTATGAGGAAGAAAACATAATCAAAATATATACAAGAGTATATAATCGAAAGCACTAGAGAAATTTGAGGTACTCTTAGTATTTGTTGTTTTTTTATTTAAAACAATTTTTTAGGGGCGCCTGGGTGGCGCAGTCGGTTAAGCGTCCGACTTCAGCCAGGTCACGATCTCGCGGTCCGTGAGTTCGAGCCCCGCGTCGGGCTCTGGGCTGATGGCTCAGAGCCTGGAGCCTGTTTCTGATTCTGTGTCTCCCTCTCTCTCTGCCCCTCCCCCGTTCATGCTCTGTCTCTCTCTGTCCCCAAAATAAATAAACGTTGAAAAAAAAAAATAAAAAAATAAAAAAATAAAAAAAAACAATTTTTTATTGAAGTATAGTTGACTATTAATGTCATATGCACATGTTCCATCCAAACTAATATTATCTTTTTTTAAAATACTTTTTTTAATGTTTATTTATTTTTGAGAGAGAGAGAGAGTGAGTCAGACAGAGTGTGAACAGGGGAGGGACAGAGAGAGAGGGAGACACAGAATCCACAGCAGGCTCCAGGCTCTGAGCTGTCAGCACAGAGTCCGATGTGGGGCTCAAGCTCACAGACCCGGGGGATCGTGACCTGAGCCGAAGTCAGACGCTTAACTGGCTGAGCCACCCAGGCGCCCCAAATAAATATTATCTTTAAAAGGAACACCCAATGAGATAAAGTTGTCCTCCTTAATGTCAACCATAAGTTGTTTATATATCAAAATATACTGCTTTCCTCAACATTGTGCAGTTTGAATGAAAATAAAGCCATGTTTGTGATGAGCACTGGGTGTTGTATGTAAGTGATGAATCACTGAATCCTACTCCTGAAACCAATATTGCACTATATGTTACCTAGCTATAAATAAAAAATTTTTTAATTAAAAATAAAAATAACAAAAATAAAATAAAATAAAACCATGTTATAGTGACAAAATAGTTTCAGTATTTTCTCCTTTTATCCATAATCATTGGTAACAATTGAGTTGCTATTTTATTTTACTTTTATTTTTGTAGTTTTTAAAAAGTTTAATTTGAGAGAGAGGGCATGCACATGTGTGCATGCGTGAGGACGAGAGACAGAGAGAGAGGAAGAAAGAGAATCCCAAGCAGGCTCCTTGCTGCCAGCATGCAGCCCCATGCAGGGTTCGATCCCATGAACTGTGAGATCATGACCTGAGCCAAAATCAGGAGTTGGTTGCTTAACTGACTGAACCACCCAAGTGCCTCTTTTCTTCTTTTCTTAAGAGGGCATTTGGTTCTCTACCTGATGTGTCTTTAGTGCAGTTTTTTTAATGATACAGTAAGTAAGTGTCCTCATAAATTCTTATTTTTAAAGGGTTGCCAAATACATACATATACATACACACCTGGCTGAAGAAATTATGGGAAACTACTAACTCAGTCCTTCCTTAGCCACTCTTTGTTGTTTTGTTTTGTGTTGTGTTGTTTTGTTTTAGTGTTAGCTCTATGCCCAAAGTGGGGCTTGAACTCACAACCCTGAGATCAAGGGTTGCTTGCTGTATGTACAGACTGAGCCAGGCAGGTGCCCCAAGCACTCTGAATTTTTTTTAATTTAATTTTTTATTTTTTTAAATTTACATCCAAATTAGTTAGCATATAGTGAAACAATGATTTCAGGAGTAGATTCCTTAATGCCCCTTACCCATTTAGCCCATCCCCCCTCCCACCACCCCTCCAGCAACCCTCAGTTTGTTCTCCATATTTATGAGTCTCTTCTATTTGTCCCCCTCCCTGTTTTTATATTATTTTTGTTTCCCTTCCCTTATGTTCATCTGTTTTTCTCTTGAAGTCTTCATATGAGTGAAGTCATATGATTTGTGTCTTTCTCTGACTAATTTCACTTAGCATAATACTCTCCAGTTCCATCCATGTAGTTGCAAATGGCAAGATTTCATTCTTTTTGATTGCCGAGTAATACTCCATTGTGTGTGTGTGTGTGTGTGTGTGTGTGTGTGTGTGTGTGTGTATACCACATCTTCTTTATCCATTCATCCATCGATGGACATTTGGGCTCTTTCCATACTTGGGCTATTGTTGATAGTGCTGCTATAAACATTGGGGTGCATGTGTCCCTTCGAAACAGCACACCCGTATCCCTTGGATAAATGCCTAGTAGTGCAATTGCTGGGTCGTAGGGTAGTTCTGTTTTTAGTTTTTTGAGGAATTGTGATCGTTTCGGCAGCACATATACTAAAATAGTTTTTTGAGGAACCTCCATACTTCCAGAGTGGCTGCACCAGCTTACATTCCCATCAACCACTCTGAATTTTAATAACATGATAGCAACATAAAAGCAAGGTTGAAAAGAGCAATTTCAGAATGTTTCGCTTCTTGCTCTGAGTCTCTGAAGCACTTTAAATAGCAATTTGGGTTATTCCCTCTTGTTCTTTATTGTAAATGCAGGTAGTCCCTAAGATGCTGAAAATTAGATGTTCAGGCTTGGGGGTCGAGATCAGATACAAATATCCCTTGGTTTTTGAAAGTTTGAGTGATACTACTCTGCTTTTACAAAAAAACCTGCATTAGTACCTGTTTTCACCAATTAAAAGAACTCCGAAGAGGAATTTTGTTTTTATTTTTTAAAAAGGCAAAAAACAGAAATCGCGTTCAGCATTTGTTTTGCAGCAAACTGTTATAGAGGCAGTGTATACACTCAGCACAAGTTTCTTCCCCCGGAACCACACTCAGCATCTCAGCATCAAGCTGCCATATCTTCGAACTGTGTCTAAGAGCATCTGGCTTTATCTCCATTTATGTCATGTATTTATTAGCAAGATGTATCCTTAAGGTGTCAGAGAGGCTTAAGAGAGGTTATTTCCTTGGGTCTGGGAATGCTCAACATTTTTTCCATATAATTACTGGAGATTTCTTCTTCTTATCTTTATTTCATAAGAACGCTCTACTTTTGGGTAGTGGGGGATACCTGTGCTTAGAAATTGACTTTGAGAGAGGTGCCTGGGTAGCTCAGTTGGTTAAGCGTCAGACTTCAGCTCAGGTCATGATCTTACAGTTTGTGAGTTTGAGCCCCACCTTGGGCTCTGTACTGACAGCTCAGAGCCTGGAGCCTGCTTTGGATTCTGTGTCTCCCTCTCTGTCTGCCCCTCCTCTGCTCATGCTCTGTCTCTCACTCTCTCTCAATAATAAATAAACATAAGAAAAAAAAGAAAGAAATTGACTTTGAGAAGGAGTAAAATGAGAAAAGGCTGAACAGGGATTAACGAAATCAGGCATGTGGTATCAGCCTGGTCACTTGTAGGTCAGTCATCACCTCTATGTCTGATTTTTTTTTCTTTTTACCCAAAAGTTAGAAGTTTTAGATCAAATGATAGCTGCCATTTATTGACTGCCTTCCATATGGTAGTGTTAAAAGATAAACTGATATTAAAAGATATTAAATTGATAAAAGATATTAAAATTTTTAAGAGTTTATAGTCATAAAAAAGAGTGAAATCTTGCCATTTGCAACAACGTGGATGGACCTGGAGAGTATTTTGCTAAGTGAAGCAAGTCAGACAGAGAAAGAGAAATACTGTATGATTTCACTCATATGTGGAAACTAAGAAACAGACAAACAAAACAAAACAGACATACTCGTAGATACAGAGAACAGACTGAAGGTTTTTGCCACAGGGGAGGAGGGGATGCATGAAATAGGTGAAAGGGATTAAGAGGTACAATCTTCCAGTTACAAAATAAAGAAGACACCGGGATGTAATGTACAAGGTAGGGAATATTGTCAATAATATCATAGCAACTTTGTATGGTGACAGATGGTAACTAGAGTTACTGTGGTAACCATTTCATAAATCTATAAATATTGAATCACTGTGTTGTACACTGGAAAAGCAATATTGTATGTCAATTATTCTTCAATAAATATAAATAAAACTAAAAACATTAAGAGCTTATTTGAGCAAAAACTGATTTGAACCAGGCATCATCCAATCCAGTAGATAGAGAGGAGCTCTGAGGAGTTGTAAAAAGGAAAGACTTATAGGCAGAAGTGAGTGGGAACAAAGAAGTTATTGCTAGGCAAAAAAGCAGGTTGGTTATTGCAAAGTTACCTTCCTTTAGGGGATTACAGGGGTCTATTAGACAAATTACCTAATGGGTGCTGATCAGTGATTCCTGATTGACTGGTTTAAGATTCCATTTCTGAGAGAGCCAAACCTGTAATTAAGTTTCCATTTGGTGATGTGGAGCATAGCATAAGCAATTCCATTTTGGGTCTGTTGTCTTGTTTTTTAACAGTAAGCAGATATTGACTCTAATTCTCCTAGCAGCCTGGCAGGTCATAGTCCCATAATAAAGATATAGAAATCAAGGCTCAAAGAGATGAAGTTATTTCAGGTTGCATTAGGTGAACTCCATGGAGCCATTTTAGCTTTGGAATTCTAGGATTACTGGGGCACCCGGGTGGCTTAGTTGGTTGGGCGTCCGGCTCTTGATTTCTGCTCTGGTCTTAGTCTCAGGATCATGAGTTCAAGCTCCTGGTTGTGGGTGTGGAGCTACTTAAAAAAAAAAAAAAAAAGAAAGAAAGAAAGGAAGAAAAGAAATTCTAGGCTTACTGAGAAAATCTATCCCTTTGGTTTCATGTTTCCCTTTTAGAAATTTCATTGTTTGGGATTCAGTCACAAAATGCCTTTCTTTCTAAGGAAAGGGCCTTAGAAATCATGAATGTCAGGGTTTTCGATTGTTAAGAAGGAATCTAAGGTCCAAAGAGAATGAGTGACCAGCCCATGGTTGTGATTTATTTCCTCTTTCAAGTTTAGCTGTAATGCTCATTGTAACCTGATTCTACCTGGGTGGAAATATGTATAGGAAGGTGTGTCAGGAAATGGAGTTTTTATTTTTTAATATGAAATTCAGTAATTTTTAAATGTTTATTTTGAGAGGAAGAGAGAGAGAACGGGAGAAGCAGAGAGAGAAAAAGAGAATCCCAAGCAGGCTCTGTGCTATCAGGGGAGAGCCCAACACGGGGCTCTGTCTCATGAATCACGAGATCATGACCCGAGCCAAAATTAAGAGTCAGATGCCCGACTGACTGAACCATCCAGGCATCTCAGAAAGTGGAATTTGGCCTGGGCTCCAAAAGCTTCTTAAAAATGACCTTGGTATGTGTGTAAATATTGTCTGTCCAAATAAGCAGAATTTCCAAGACTCGAAGGTCACTGGAGGATGGTCCTTTTCTCTGGAGAGGTATAAATTGATGTAGTGAAACTTTTGCCTAGAATCACCGACCACTGAAAAGTCAAGAAAGAGTCACACATAATTAAAAAGCAATTTAATTTAATGTGTCATTAAAATAATTAATCTTAATGTGTCATTAAAATAATTCTTAAAAAGTAAGCACAAATATAGAGATATTTTTACATTTTAAAATTATCCAAACACTAGGGGCGCCTGGGAGGCTCAGTTGGTTAAGCCTCTGACTTCAGCTCAGGTCATGATCTCACTGGGACTCTGCTGCCAGCTCAGAGCCTGGAGCCTGCTTTGGATTTTGTGTCTCCCTCTCTCCCTGCCCCTACCCCACTCACACTCTGTGTGTGTGTGTGTGTGTGTGTGTGTGTGTGTGTGTGTGTGTGTGAAAAATAAACATTAAAAAAAAATTATCCAAACACTGAAAACAGGATACGTTTCTGTAAATAATAAACTTTCAATAAACATTATAAGTAATTATTATTATGGCTGAGAGGTAGAATTCTGATGGAAGGAGAAGAAAGAAGGGGGGAGGCAATACTACATTAAAAGAAAAAAGGAAGAAGAGAAAAAAGGGAGAGAAACATGGGAAGAAAAAGTTAGGTGGAGAGAAGGCAAAGAAAGAAGAATGACAAAGAGTTAGCAAAGGAGGAGGAGTCAGAGGGAGAGAGAAACTGGAAGTGGAGGAAAGGAGGAATCTGGTCTTAGAAAGGAGAGAAAAGACTAAGAACAAAGAAGATTCGCAGTGGAGGCCAGGAGAGGAGTTAGGAGTGTTCCTTTTTTCATCAACAAACGTTTATTGCCTACTGTGTGCACTCTGATAAATTCATGTCCTGGGAGAAACCAATTATGTATCACTCTACTGGAAGAGAGTTAATGATTTCATTTCTTTAAGCACCTTTTCTGTTTTTTTAAAATGAAAAGTAATCTATGCTCATTTAGAAAATTTGGAAAATAGAGAGTGGAATAAAGAGTCTCTAATTCTCTTCCTCTGGGAAAAAGAGGGAAAAAGAACCCCTGACTCTAGCCTATTGATATGTTACTGTCTTTGTTTTATGTTCTTTCTGGTGCTCGGTTTGAAGGGCAGCAGCTCCGCAGGGCACAGTCTTCTCCTGGAGATGGCAAGTGTGTAAGCAGAGGCACACTAGGCCCCTTCAGGCCCGGGTTGGAACTAGCACACTGTCATTACTGCCCCATCTCATGGAGCCATTGAAGCAACATGGGGCCAATAATCGTATGGGTCTATCTAACTTTATATCGTATAAAAAGTGTAGCTTCCTAGATACAACATAAATTTATGTTTGTACTTTTACCTCTTCTGGGACAATGCAAGGACCATAGAACACTTTGAAAGTCACTTTTTAAAACAACTATGTTGTCACACCTCCTCTTCTCTCCTGGAATGACATGCATGGTTCATAGGAACTATGTTCAAATCCAATTTAAAAAATCTATATAATGCCCTTCTCGTAGAGGAGAATGAGAGGAAAGTAATTTACAATAGCAGTTATCATAAAATGGTACATATTTCAGTATGCTAATATTCAGGTTTAATACAAGAGAAGACTCAATTAAGTAGTCATTTGGTTGCACTTATATATATAGAATCACTGGGAATGTGACAGCCACAAATACAGTCTGGAAAGGTATGTTAAACTAGGAGCTCAATTACCATGTGCGGTGCTGTAGTCTATGTTCTGATTTTCGGATATAGCAAACACATTTTGGTAAAGTTCAGAAAAACAATAACAGTGAAAGTATGTTTCTCTTGATTTCTCTGGATTTATGCTGTAGATGAATTCTTAGAAAATCCGGTGTATGTAAAACCCACACAAATAATTTTGGGGTTTATGTGTGAAACGGATTTAAGTTCTAAACTCAGATAATTATACATGGACTTTTTGCCTACTTTTTGTGAATAGCCAGAGGAACAGTGCAAATATAGTATATAGGTTGCAGTACAATTTTGGGGGGCCGGGCAGAATCTTGACAGGCATTGGGGTAGGTCTAGGGTACCTGATTGGCCCTGTTAAACCTGAATATAAACCTCTACTAATATCACTATACAAATACACAACAACATTTTCAACAACACCCCGTGGGGCTGGTACTGCCCACAGTGAAGTCCACCTATATATGCTGTACCATAAAGTTTTTGGTCACTGTTGTAACCTAGCATCTAGCACAGAACCTGGCACATAGTAGGAATTCAAGGAATATTCTCTTAAGTGATTGAACACAAGGGTGTTCTTTTTACTTACGTAGCATTTTTCATCTTCGCTAGGATAATGACTCACAAATTTAAATTTCCAGCCCTGATCTCTCTTCTGAGCTCCAAATTTGTTTTGGCAAATGCTCACTTAATGTCTTCACTTGAACGATTTTCATTCAGGGACAACATTGAATATATTCAATTTACCATTTCCTGTCACCAACACCCCTCTCCCAAAATAAAATCTACCACTAAACAAGGCAAAGTATTAATTCTGTGCTGGAGTTCTCTGGTTTAGTAACTGCCACCATAATCGACTTATCTGCTTCAACCAAAACCTGGGCATCTCCCTATCGTCCTGTTTTCTAATCAATCAGTTCTACTCCTTCAGAAATGTGAGTGATTGTTAGTTCTCTCGTATGCCAGTTTCTCTTGGATCTCGCAAATATAGGTTTGGTTTCACTTGGCCTTTATACACCCAAACCGTTCTACCAAAACTAAGGAGGATTTCAGTTATATCATGAACTAATTTTCTAATCTGATTAGAATTTATAATAGCTACCTCACTTGATTGGATTCAGCCAATTTATTTACTGTTTCATTCCATTTTGAACTCTTTTCCAAAGAGGCCACAACTCTTATGAATTAACACAAAGGTCTACTAAATTTTAGATCTGTTCATGACTTTATCTCTAAGTTTTTATTCTGAAAAATTTAAAACATAAAGAAAAATTGAGGGTGTAGTATATTTCACACGTGTATAACTACTATTTACATTAAAAATTGTCAACGTTTCCTCATATTTGCTTTATTCATTTAACTATTTTGCTGACTCACTTGAAAGTAAGTGGCAGGGGCGCCTGGGTGGCGCAGTCGGTTAAGCGTCCGACTTCAGCCAGGTCACGATCTCGCGGTCCGTGAGTTCGAGCCCCGCGTCGGGCTCTGGGCTGATGGCTCAGAGCCTGGAGCCTGTTTCCGATTCTGTGTCTCCCTCTCTCTCTGCCCCTCCCCCGTTCATGCTCTGTCTCTCTCTGTCCCAAAAATAAATAAACGTTGAAAAAAAAAAAAAAAAAAAAAAAGTAAGTGGCAGACAACGTGACATTTTACCCCCCAAATATTTTAAAATGTAACTCCTGGGGCGCCTGGGTGGCGCAGTCGGTTAGGCATCCGACTTCAGCCAGGTCACGATCTCGCGGTCCGTGAGTTCGAGCCCCGCGTCGGGCTCTGGGCTGATGGCTCAGAGCCTGGAGCCTGTTTCCGATTCTGTGTCTCCCTCTCTCTCTGCCCCTCCCCCGTTCATGCTCTGTCTCTCTCTGTCCCCAGAATAAATAAACGTTGAAAAAAAAAAATTAAAAAAAAAAAAAATGTAACTCCTAAAAATAAGGGCAAAAATTAAATAAATAAAAATAAGGGCGATCTCTGTATTCCTGTAATAGCTTTATTGTGTCCAGGAAAAGTAACATTAGTTCCTCAATACCATTTTTTTTATAGCAGTCTTTCTTTTTTTTTAAAAAAGGCCACAATCCAAAGTTCACACATTGCGCTTTGTTGTTTTATTTCTTTAGCCTTTTTAAATCTGGAGCAATGTTCCCCATCTGCCTACCATTTTATCTCTCTATAATACTAATTTTTTAAAAAGATTAGTCAGCTATTTTTTAGAATGTTCACATGACTTTTTCTGACTTGTAACAATTTCCAAGGTTATTCTATTTCAGAGGATTTCTTTGTCTTTATCTTTCAATATATGATTTTTACTGAATATTAATTTGTTTTAATATTTGTAATTTTCAGTTGTTCTTTCCTCCCCTTAGACTATTTCCTCTTTTAGGATCCTGGTCTTGTTTCCTGGATACAATATTTTTCTGATGATACTATAATTTCTTGGAAGTATTTTTATGCTCCCTGTTGTCTCTGTTTTTTGTGATTCCTTTTCCTGATTCTTACATATTGGAGGTTTTTTTACTTTCTCATGTTGAAGGTTTTTCTCTGTTGAGAAAATCTGTTGATTTTCGTCCATTCATATATTAAGAGTGAAGTCCTAAAAGCTGATTGGAGGCCCCAAGTGTGTGTTTGAGTCTTGTCAGTTAAAGGCTGTTTCTTTAGGAACCCTCAAATGTCAGTATCTGTGGCTCTTTTTGTTCATTTTTTGCTGAGATGTATCCTTTATTCTTTGCTAGACAGTAGAACTTGGCTGCAAACGTCCGTGTCTGAGCAGAAGAAACAGACTGGGTGTCTCATTTTCAGTTTCAGACTTCATTCCTCTCGATATCTCCCTCTTACTCTGATCTATGTCTAGTGTTGCCACATCTAGAACTCCTTTGGTTTACTTTCTCCAGAGGTGACATTTCCTGTTTCCCGTGGAGGTGAAAGGAGTAGCCTGATGATATCAGGTGGAGTGGGGATGTGGGGATCTGTCCACTTATTAAACAAATTTTCTAACAAATCTCCCTTTTCAGCACTACATTCCTCCCATCTCCATTTCTCTAACTTCTTGAGTCTTCCCAGGGTTTCTCAGGGTGACCTGCCTTGCTTCTCCTTGGTTTCTCCTTCTCCAACCACTTTGGCTTGACCTTCTTTGCGTCTGCTAAATCCTCCATTTTCTATTTTCACGCATTGCAGTTTGGGGTGACTACCAGGTCAATCAAAATGAAATCTGTCTTTTCCTTTGCTTCCTTGTTATTTTTGAGAGAAGTGATAGGGGAAGATCTCTGCTATCTTGAATTGAAAAGCCTTCACTGTTTTTTAGTTCTTCAAGTGCCTTGAATTCTTGACTGCCTTTGGGCTTTTGCATGTGGTGTACTGGTTCTCTGACACATTCCTTTTCCCTCCCTCCTCTTCCCTCTTGGCCAATTCCAAGTAATCTTTTATTTATTTATTTTTAATGTTTTATTATTTATTTGTGAGAGGAGAGAGAGAGAGAGAGACAGAGTGTGAACAGGGGAGGGGCAGAGAGAGAGGGAGACAGAATCCAAAGCAGGCTCTAGGCTCTGAGCTGTCAGCACAGAGCCCAACACGGGGCTCCAATCCACAAGTTGGAAGGTCATGACCCGAGCTGAAGTCGGACACCCAACTGACTGAGCCACCCAGGCGCCACCCTCCCCATGTCATCTTTTAGATCCCAGCTTAAACATCATTCTTAGATGAGTCCTGTCTGACCCCCCAGACTAGGTTAGGTCCACTCCCTATAGTATATTCTCACAATACCTACCTTGATTCTTTTTTTTTTTTTTTAATTTTTTTTTTCAACGTTTATTTATTTTGGGGACAGAGAGAGACACAGCATGAACGGGGGAGGGGCAGAGAGAGAGGGAGACACAGAATCGGAAACAGGCTCCAGGCTCTGAGCCATCAGCCCAGAGCCCGACGCGGGGCTCGAACTCACGGACCGCGAGATCGTGACCTGGCTGAAGTCGGACGCTCAACCGACTGCGCCACCCAGGCGCCCCTACCTACCTTGATTCTAATTAAGTATATATGTCTGCCTCCCCTGCTAGATTGTTACCTCCACAAGGGAAGGGACCACTTCTGTCTTGCTGACTGCTATATCCCCTGTGTCTAGTGCAATACTTAGCATTTAGTAGGGGATTAATATATCTATTTTTCATTGTTAATCAACATACATTACTCATTATAAAAATTTGTGACTAGGGGCACGTGGCTGGCTCAGTCAGTAGAGCATGCAACTCTTGATCTTGAGGTTGTGAGTTCAAGCCCCAAGTTGGGTGTAGAGATTACTTAAAAAAAAAAAAAAAAAAAAAAAAAAAGATTTGTAGCTGGATTCACAGTTACTACCAACCAAGAAGTAGTTATTTAGAGTTTAACGATCTTAGTTTTTATGATTGTTCAATTATTGTTACAGAAATACTATAATATGGACTCTTGTCCATCTCCAAACTTATTTTACAATGAACACTTTTCAAATTATAATGTACTAGGGGTGCCTGAGTGGCTCAGTTGGCTGAGCATCCGACTTCAGCTCATGGTTCGTGAGTTCGAGCCCCGCATTTGGCCCTCTGTTGTCAGCGAAGAGCCCGCTTAGAATCTTCTGTCTCCCTCTCTCTCTGCCCATTCCTCTCTCTCTCGAAAATAAATAAACATTACAAACAATAAAAAAAGTAAAATTAAAATGTACTGATAGTAATGTGCACTCAGATCAGCATAGTGTATGAGTTTCTGCTGTTATAAATGACCAGAGACTGAGTGACCAAAACACAAATTTATTATTATCTTCTAGTGCTGGAAGTCAGAAATCTAAAATGGGTTTGCAAGGCTGCATTCCTCTGGAGGCTCTAGGGGAGAATCATTTTTCTTGCCTTTTTTAGTTTCCAGAGGCTTCCTCTATTCGTAGGTTCATAGAATCTTTCTCATATCATTCTGACCTCTGCTTCCATCGTCGTACCTCCTTCTCTGACTCTGACCTTTCTGATTCCCTCTTATAAGGACCCATGGGATTAGGTTTTACCCAGATAATCCATGATAATTAGGTATTTCTCAACAGCTTTTAATTTAACCACATCAGCAAAATCTATTTTGCTGTATAAGGTGAAATATCTACAGGTTCTGGGGATTATGATGTGAACATCTTTGGGAGACCGTTATTCAGCTTACCATACATAGGCAGCAAAATGTAAATCCTGGGGCAGCTGGGTGGAGCATCTGACTCTTGATTTCAGCTCAGTTCATGATCTCAGGCTGGTCATGATCCCATGATCTCGTGGGATAGAGTCCCACTTTGGGCTTAAGATTCTCTCTCTCCCCCTCTGCCCCTCTCCCCTGCTCATGCTCTCTCTCTCTCTCTCAAATAAAATAAAAACGAGTAAATCCATACATGAATTACTTGCTGTAAGAAATGATAAAAACTTCACTCATACCTATTTTTTAGGATTTTATTTATTTTCATTTTTTATTAAAATTTTAAAATGTTTATTTATGTATTTATTTTTAATTTTTTTTAATGTTTACTTATTTTTCAGAGAGAGAGAGAGAGAGAACACAAGCAAGGGAAGGGCAGAGAGAGAGGGAGACACAGAATCAGAAGCAGGCTCCGGGCTCTGAGCTGTCAGCACAGACCCACGAACCGCGAGATTGTGACCTGAGCTGAAGTCAGATAGATGCTCAACCGACTAAGCCACCCAGGCGCCCCCATTTATTTTTAATTTTTTAAAAGTTTATTTATTTTTGAAGGAGAGAGAGAGAGACAGCGTGAGCAGGGGAGAAGCAGAGAGAGAGGGAGACACCGAATCCAAGGCAGGCTCCAGGCTCTGAGCTGTCAGCACAGAGCGCAGGGCTGAAACTCATGAACCATGAGATCATGTTCTGAGCTGAAGTCAGACACTTAACTGACTGAGCCACCCAGGCACCCCATTTTTTAATTTAAATTCTAGTCTCATATGTACTTTAAACTTTAAGTCAGAACAACTTCCAAAGTAGATAAAATAATTTATTGAGTGAAAAATATCATAAATGCATATTGAAATAATAAGACAAGCATAAACCAATGATTATTAAATAGACAACATACATCAGATCAGTAGCTGCTTCGCTTCCATGTGCAAATCCATTATCATGCTTTCAGGAGTCATGGGATTTGCTGGTGTTTTCAGGTAGGCACACTATTTCCTAAAGGCAATTATCTAATTATCTAATTATAAAAGAGCATAGTGCTTTTCTTATATATATTTAAAAGTATATTTTGGATGAAAAATATAATTACTGTGGATTATTTTTCAATAATAATAACCTCTCAACATCCTGCAGAATTGTTTGGGAAAAATGATAATGAAAACCTATTTGGGGAAAATCAATTCCAACATTCTTTTTTTTTTTTAAATGTTTGTTTATTTTTGAGAGAGAGAGAGAGAGAGAGAGAGACAGAGCGCAAGCAGGGGAGAGGCAGAAAGTAGGGGTCACAGAATCTGAAGTAGGCTCCAGGCTCTGAGCTGTCAGCACAGAGCCTGATGCAGGGCTCGAACCCACAGACTGTGGATTGTGAGATCATGACCTGAGCCGAAGTCAGATGCTTAACTGACTGAGCCACCCAGGCACCCCTCAATTCCAACACTCTTGATTGTTTACTTTATTTTATTTTGATTGTTTATTTTAAAAGGTCACGATTACATATTTTATTCTGAGTTTTCTAGCAATGTCATACGAATACATAGTACAAAATGACAATCTCGCAATGGTAAGGCTATCTGGCTCTTTTCAGATAAGAACCTCACTCTGTATCTTGACTGTCAACTTCGACTAATTACTAATTTAATAATTTTATTCAGGGCTGATTTGGCCGTGATGCATTAGCTGGAGAGCATGTCCTTTTTCCAATGTAAAGTTTACTTGAGAAGTCAAATTAGGATCAGAAGTTTGCCTGATGAATATAGTTAAAATGTCAAGCTGTTAAAATAGGTGAAGGGGATGAAGACGTACAAACTTTTAGTTATAAAATAAATAAGTCACAGAGATTTAAAAAATACTGTCCAACTGCCCAAGATACCAAAAATGCCCAGGCACTTACAACCCTTCAACCCATAGCTCCCTCTTCCGTAACCTGGCCCAAATTACAAAAATCAAAATATTCAAGCAGCATTCTGCACTGGAAAATGTAGTACATTTGAAAACTGAGTCAGAATTCTACTTGATGATTCCCACCCGCTCTTGGTTTGCATAGCTCAGAAAGCTGCCTATTGCTTTACTTTCAGTCATTTCTTTTTGGTTCTTGATTTTTTGCCTAAAGCTGCAATGCAGCCACTAGTCACATGTAGCTCCTGAGCACCGGAAATGTGGCTAGTCTGAGTTGAGATGTATTGTAAGTGTCAAATATATACTGGATTTTGAAGACGTACATTAACAAGAATGTAAGATACTTCCTTAATAATTTTGTGTATTGATCACCTGTTGGAATGATAACATTTGGATTTATTGGGGGATATATTTGGTTAAAAAATATATCATTAAAATAAATTTTACATGTTTCTTTTTACTTTAGCGTAGCTGCTAGAAACCTTAAAATTACATATGTGGTTCACATCTTTTACTGGATAGCACTGATCTAAGGCTCTTGAAGGCCTCTCCTGTTACTTTCTTTGGTTGTTCTTTACTGTCTGGCTTCTCTTAACCGTTCCTTCCCTTTCCCGTAACTGCTTAGATTTGGAAGGTAAAGTAAAAAAACTAGAAAGTGAAACTCTGTGGCCAACTTTTAAGTCAAGAGAATTAAGTGTACTGGTAAACAATGAAAATCTCAGTTCAATTCTTCAATATTATGGATTGGTGCTACAATACTGGAAAAAAGGGGGCGGGGTGGGGTGGAGAATAGTCTTCATTAGTGTCTGTAGGGATGGACTACATGTATATGGAGAATTAAAGAGATAATACAAAATCACACACATACAAGATAGTAGGACAAAATGTATTTCATCTCCAATCCTCCCCATCTCTAGGTTTTTAATCTATTTTCTTTTGGCTACACTAATTCGTCTCCCTTTATCTATGCATACTAATTTAGACTGCTCTCTTGGTAGAATGTGGCTGTTGAAAAGATGAAGAAAAAGTGTTTGGAGATGAGAATGTGGGGTGGTGTTAGATCTAAAGACGAACAACATAGAAAGATGTTTATCTAAGTTGAAAAAGACCTTAATTACCCTGTTCCATTTTCCACTCAAAACCATAACCCTTTTATGCATAGAATAAAGGCTGCTTGTAATGTTGGAACATTAATATTCATCAAACATACTGAATATATACGGATGGGGGAAATTCTCTGAAGATATATTTTTCAACAGAGAAAAACATGATGCCATTGTTTGTGAACCTAAAGAACTTCTGAATCCCTCTCCCAAAGTAACAAATTGTTGCAAATCCCTGTGGTGAAATACAGTTTTCAGAAGGAGTACATGACCCGACTTGTTAGCTCCCAGCCAGTTTCAGCCATGTCAAGAAGCCCAGGTAAGATACTACTTGCCTTAAGCTAAGATAAATATTTTTCTTGGTGTTGAGGACATAAAATTGGACATTAAATAGATTACTTAAACATTAATTGTGAGAAGATAGTGGTAAATCTATTCATCAATATTCTTAGGTGGTAAAAATCTAAAACTGACTTTGCTTCATGGTATTAAATCTCTTAGTTTCTATTAGTTCTGAATTGTTGATGTGACAACTCCTGAAGATGATTGCAAATTAACTAAAACAGATCCAATTTGTCTTTTAACGAAAACATGTCTGTAACTTGACCCGGCAATGTTAAGCAGGGAAAATTCAGTTTCGATTCCTCTTTGATTTTGCCGATATAGGAAAGAACATGAAGGAAAGATAAACTTGCATTTTTGTTTTGCAAAAATTTGCATGATTCCTAGATGCCCTTGAATGTTGGAAAATTAAAGTTTTATATTTTGAGGAGCATTAGAGAGTGTTGGGGTTAAGTTTATGGGGTTTTAGACTTTTAGATTAAAAATATGCTAGCCATGGGCCCCTGGGTGGCTCCGTGGGTTAAGCGTGCTACTTCAGCTTAGGTCATGATCTCATTGTTGTGAGTTCCAGCCCCGCGTCCAGCTCTGTGCTGACAGCTCAGAGCCTGGAACCTGCTTCGGATTCTGTGTCTCCCACTCTCTGCCCCTCCCCCGCTTGCACTCTGTCTCTCTCTCTCAAAAATAAATAAACATTAAAAAAAAAAAAAAAAAAAAGAATATGCTAGACACCCGAAAGGAAGAATTAAAGCAAATCTCAAACTATTATCCAGTGTCAAAAGAATTATATGCCACTGAGAAGATGGACATTTCAGGCTGATAGTCTCCAGCCACCATATCAGACATGGTATCTGTTTTCCAGGAAGAACTAAATTGACTAAAATATTGAATTTTGATTTGTGCAGATGTCAACAATAATTTTTCAGAGCCTGAGATTCTGTCACCTAGGAATACCTTCTGGCACGTATCTTTTTTTTTTTTAGATTGAGATGTAATCCATATACCATAAAATTCAACCTTTTAAAGGGCACAATCCAGTGGTTTTTAGCATATTCCTAAAGTTATCACTGTTCTGGAACGTATATTTTACTGTAAACTTTTCTCGGTATGTTCTCACACTTCGCCATGCCACTTGATCCTCGCAGATTTCCTCCTCGAACACCTTCAGAGGTGCCGTGTGGGCGGTTGCCACATTTACCCAAGATATTTTCCTCATTAGTTTCACCTCGAAAGCATAAGGAGGCTGAATTAATAAAGCTACTAAGTTTGATTTCTAGAGTAACAGCCAACAACCTAATCTACGTGTTTGTTTCTGTGCCTAGAACTCTCATTTTATTATGACTGTGAAATCTTATTTGTGACAAGTATTGTAGCCTGGTGGGCCACCGGTGTGTGTCCAAGGACTGCCAAACAATAGGAGACAAGGGGTCGCTCAGTGTGAGGTGGCAGCAGGCCCAAGCCTCCCAGGTCCTTTCCGCTCGTTCCCTGGCCCAGGAGCCAGCAGCGCGTTTCTCCCCCAAACGCTGAAGCGTTTAGAGAAGGGGGGTGTGCAGGCTGAAGGGGGAGGTGTAAGAGGGACACGGAGGTGTCAGTACGGCGTCAAGAACGCCAAGGCGCAGGGTAGTCGGAGGTGCCCGGCAGGGTGTTCCGGGCGCCCAGTCTCTTGGTCACACGCTCTGGTCGGTCGCCGTGAGCGAACAAGGCGCGCCGGTGCCCGCGCGGGAGACCGCTTCTGGCCGCCGCGCGCGCGCGCGCGCGCCATGTGCGTCCCTCACTGGCCACAGCGGGACCACGTGACCCCTGCCGCCAAAACCGCCGGCCGGGCGCGCGCCTTCCCGCCAGAGAAGGGGCGGGTGCAGCGCCGCGGGTGGTCGGTCTCGCCGAGGTGGACGGAAGGTCGCTCGGAGGGTTTGGGGAACTTGTCTTAAAAAAAAAAAAAAAAAAAGAAGGGGTGGGGGGCGCCTGGGTGGCTCAGTCGGTTAAGCGTCCGACTTCAGCTCAGGTAATGATCTCACACTCCGTGAGTTCGAGCCCCGCGTCGGGCTCTGTGCTGACACCTCGGAGCCTGGAGCCTACTTCGGATTCTGTGTCTCCCTCTCTCTCTGCCCCACCCCTGCTCATGCTCTGTCTCTCTCTGTCTCAAAAATAAATAAAAACATTAAAAAATTTTTTTAAAAGTCTTAAGTACTGCCCAGCGTAAAACTCCTTCTGAGGAAGCTGATTATTGAAAAGTCCCGTTATCCCCTCAGTGGCTTTTGTGCCAGGCTGCGACACAGACTGGAAATGGAAATCACCAGTCATTATTCAGTGACTCGTTGAAGCCAAAATTTGTCCCTGTTACTTTAGGGAAATAAACAGGGATGAACGCGTAGCTTTTTGGAGAAAGAAAACATAATTTTCGTATGGGAAACTTAAAGCTGTTTTTTCTTAGAAAAGTTGAGGGGATGGGTAGGCTCTTGGGAATTCCAGAACAACCACCCTGATAGGGTCATTTCAGGGAAATGAGAAACTCTTGGGAGAACAAAAGTTAGTAAAAGCAAAAAGAGGCCTTTCCCACTTCTAAAAATGTGATAATTATTGGTGGGAAAGGGCAGAATTATGTTCACATGTGTGCATGTATGTATGTATGTATGTAAGTAGTATAAATGGGATATACTGATTGTAGAAGTCAGTAGAATCCAGATACTCAGCCTCTTTTTTCCCTTTGAGAGTGCTTGGATGCTCATTTTTGCCCCTCTCTTTTTCTCCCAAGGCTCATCAACTCTCCCCCTCTTCCTCCTGATGGACACATTTTAGTTTTTTATTCATTAAAAAAAAATACTAGGGCCTATTATATTTGACACTGTGCTAGATATTGGGGTGACACTGGTGAACAAAAGCATTAACAGCCCCTTTCTTCCTGGAACATACAGTCTGGTAATGGAGGCAGATAGTAGTCAATTAAACATACTAATGGGGGCGCTTGGGTGGCTCAGTGGGTTGAGCGTCCGATTTCAGCTCAGGTCATGATCTCCCAGTGTGAGTTAGAGCTGCACATCAGGCTCTGTGTTGACAGCCTGGAGCCTGGGGCCTGCTTCAGATTCTGTGTCTCCCTGTCTCTCTCTGCCCCTCCCCTGTTCTCTCCTCTCTCTCAAAAATAAATAAACATTAAAAAAAAAACCCCATACTAATGTTAAATACAATGTGCTAAGGGCTGAGAAGAGGTCCAGGTGCTATAATGGGGCTTCAACCCGGCAGGGAGATTAGAGAAGGCTTCCCTCAAGATGTATGCCTGGACTGAGACCTGAAGGAGTTAAGGGCGGTGGGAGTTGCAGGCAGAGGGAGAAGCTTGGGCAAGGGAGAGCTGATAGCCTCTCCCCTTCCAATGACTGCCCATCTCATTCATTTCCACTACACATAAATTAATCTTGCCTCTTAGTTATCAGAGACACTTCTTTTTTCTTTCAATTGTTAAATTCTTGGGGATTAACTCATAATCTATAATTATTGTTATAGACAATGTGTGTAAAATAGCTAAGTATATTAACATACTCATCTATTAGGCATTATCATCTCTTGTTTCATATAACAATAAAATTAAAAAAACTGTAGGTATGCAAAGTGGTGAGAGATCATATTATTTTGGAAAATTCAAAAAAAGACCTCTTGAGAGAGTAAATTTTGAGATGTGATTCAAAGGTAAGATTTGGTCAAGCAGTGTAAGAAGTCTGGACAGATAAGTTGAGATGTATTCTAAGAGCCTTGAAAACAAGTCCAAAGAGTTTATGGAAACTAAATAGAAATGTTCTATTTAACTTTTAAGGACTTTTCTGAGATGTTTTTTTCCCTTCCAATGTTTACCTTGGAAAATTTCAAATCTACAAAAAAAGTTGCGCAAATAAGCCTATTGTCACTCATATACCCTTTGCATGAATTTATCATTAGAAAAAAAATTTTAATGCTTATTTATTTTTGAGAGAGAGATGGGGGGGGGAGGGACAGAGAGGGAGACACAGAATCTGAGACACAGGCTCCAGGCTCAAAGCTGTCAGCGCAGAGCCCAATGTGGGGCTCAAACCCACAAACAGTGAGATCTTGACCTGAGTCAAAGTTGGACGCTTAACCGACTGAGCCACCCAGGCGCCCCTGGATTTATCATTTTTTGAGGGGACACGTTTGCTTTATCTTTTTATCTCTCTCCATACTCATATACACACATATGGATGCATGTGCACATGTTTTTCTCTGCTACGAAGAAAGTTATGAGATAAAGTTATGAGATACTAGTTTCATCTCTAAATAATTCCATCTCTAAATAATTTGTCTCCTAAGAACAAAGATTATTTTTTGCATAACCACAATACAGTTATGGCACTTCTAAGATGCGTTTTAAATTAACTTTTGAGTATTTGTGTTAATACATTAAAAATAAATGAGTTACTAATTTTAAATGGCTTGCAACAGTGGCTGACACGCCAAGTGCTATATAAGTGCTTAAAAAATATTTTAATGGTTGGAAAACTAAAGAATATGAAAAGGCATATGGTAAAAAGTCTTTTTTGTATTCTTGTTCCCCGTCTGTTCAAAATCCCACTCTTAACACTCCTTATTCTAGTCAACCATTGTTCTTGTTTCTTGGGCATTCTTCTAGAGGTTCTTTATGCAAATATGAACAATTGCGAATATAGGTTTTTATACCCTCTCTCTTTTTAGAGGCAAGGTAGCATGCAAAGCACACTATATTTACTTGCTTTCTCACTTAACAATATGATTTGGAGATCTTTGTGCATTAATACTTGCAGAATGTCATTCTTATTTACAATGGCATAATATTCCATTGTGTGAATATAACATATAGTTTATTTAAATATTTTATTCTTCATATACATATGGGTTGTTTCCAATCATATATATATATATGTATATATATATATAAACATTTATTCATTTTTGAGGGAGAGAGAGAGAGAGACAGAACATGATTAGGGGAGGGGCAGAGAGAGAGGGAGACAGAGAATCCGAAACAGGCTCCAGGTTCTGGACTGTCAGCTTATTTTCGGTCCCAATCTCTCCACCCCCTATGTAACTGCATCTTTATAATCATAATCAATAATATCTGTCGAGTACCTTCTATGTATAGGGCACTGAGCTAGGTCCCAGAGTTATGAAATAGACACAGTCCTCAGACATGCACAAAGTGTAAATAGTTATTATGTTGAGTTCCAAAATGCAAAATGCATCTCTTGCTTTGGCACACTCAATCCTTTGTGGCGTCTTATCTCCATGTTCTTCCTTTTCTGCACCTTTGCCTACCCAACGGAGCTACCCAAGTCTTGTTGGCTTCCATATAGCTCCTCATTTCTCCCAATGTCCATTACTGACATGGATCCAACTTGTATTCCGTCTTCCTAACGCAAATACTAGATTTCGTGTTTCCCGGGTGACAGTTGATCAGTTAAACTAACAGATGCAAATCATTATGCTTTTGATTGGCACAGGCAGGGCTGGCCCTAAACCCATTTCGAAGTAGGTGTGCTCCCTTTGGAGGGTCTCCCTACTCAGTTGCCTTTTCTTCTCTCCGGGCACCTTCTCTCTTGGATGAGCTCTCAGCCCTCACTGGTACGCTCAAATAATCCTTGGTGGGGTGTCTACTAATCATTAGGGTGTTATTGCAAAATGGCCTAAGAATCTCATTAACGTGTATATGTTTCATGCTGCTGCTGAAAACAACAGAAACTGAAATGACAGGCATTATGGTCGCAATTTTTATCAAAGGGCCGTATATTTCACCTACTATGTAAGCCACCTACTTGGGGCTTACTCTTGGTTGAGGTGAGTTAATGCACTGAGACCCTGGCCCTCCCTGCCGCCTATCTTCTCCCTCCCACTTTACTCTGTTGTAGGGTTCAGGGACTCTGGGGACCATTGCCCGTACAGCTCTTTACTTTTGAACCCAGCCAGGCAGCCCTGTGTCAGTGGCATCTGGCAACAGGAAAAGGGGCCTGTGCAGTGGGGTGGCTACTCTATTCCCTTTGTCTTTTCTCGGTCGGGTCACAGCCTGGCTGTCCCCTTGTGAAAGATTGTTTTCTTCCACCTGTACCACCCTTCATTAGTGATACGCTTTCTATGCAGGCAGAAGTGGTTCTTGCTAGCTGCCCAGTGTATTTAAACATGAGGATTCAGGTAAAAATGCTGTGTTTTTGTTGCATTAGAAACATTTTTTCCAAGCACTCATGTCCATGAAAACAGATCAAACGGTACTAGAGAGTTTATGGTGAAAAAGGGCCCGAAGCCGTGCCTGCCACCTAGAAGACCTTCTATAATATTTGTTGAATGAATGAATGAATGAATGAAGGCTAAATTAATATCGGTCATCTCCTTTCACCTCCACACCTATCCCACTGTCCTGTTTCCAGAAGGGAAACTCTTTATTTTTTTTATTTTTATTTTTTTTTAATTTTTTTTTCAACTTTTTATTTATTTTTTTGGGACAGAGAGAGACAGAGCATGAACGGGGGGAGGGGCAGAGTGAGAGGGAGACACAGAATCGGAAACAGGCTCCAGGCTCTGAGCCATCAGCCCAGAGCCCGACGCGGGGCTCGAACTCACGGACCGCGAGATCGTGACCTGGCTGAAGTCGGACGCTTAACCGACTGCGCCACCCAGGCACCCCCAGAAGGGAAGCTCTTTAACTGGCTATGTTTTCCGGTTGGGTAGATTAGTGATTGTCAACCCCCGCCGCATGTTAGAATCACCTGCGGAACTTAAAAAAAATATCTATATGTAGTTTTAGTCCCCAAAACAAAAAAAAATTTTTAAGTCTCCAAGTGGGTAGTCATGTGCAACCAGAGTTGAGAATTACAGTTTCAAATAATGTGTTTATTCCTTTGTCTCTTGGTTTATCAAATTGGTGCCATTCATTGGTTCTTTTGTTTCTCATTGATTCTTTAACATGACAGATGAGGTTTAGTTCATACTCTATATACCCTCTCTTCTCATGTTTGATAGTTAAATTATTATTACAATACTTCTGTGTTATCTTTGTAAACTTAAGTAACTTAAACTCCTCTTTTATTTCATGTGTTTTCAGCACTATTAGTCACTCTTCACTATTATTTCACATGACTCCCCATTTTATAAGATGCAGATACTAAGTTTCCTGTCCTTTTCTCTCTCAGCTTTCTACATCCTGCTATTTGTCCCTTATTCTGTTTTATTTTTATATGGCCAGAGTTGTTAGTATTTACATTCTGACCTTCAGCCACAAGCAACTCTTCCATGCTTTGTCTGTCAGCTGATTCTAAAAGTTAGAAACTGATAGCCTCAGTTTACATTTTTGTACCTATGGAAATATCGCCTAATACCAAGTACAGTGGTAGAAGCGAAGACATAGAATATAGGGCTTATTGTATACCAGGCACTTTGTGAACATAATTTTTTAATATTCATAATAATCTTAAAGTCCTTTTTATTTATTTATTTATTTATTTATTTATTATTATTATTTTAATTTTATTATTTATTTTTTAAAATTTACATCCGAATTAGTTAGCATCTAGTGAAACAATGATTTCAGGAGTAGATTCCTTAGTGCCCCTGACCCATTTAGCCCATCCCCCCTCCCACAACCCCTCCTGTAACCCTCAGTTTGTTCTCCATATGTATTAGTCTCTTCTGTTTTGTACCCCTCCCTGTTTTTATGTTATTTTTGTTTCCCTTCCCTTATGTTCATCTGTTGTGTCTCTTAAAGTCCTCATATGAGTGAGGTCATAGGATTTTTGTCTTTCTCTGACCGACTAATTTCACTTAGCACAATACCCTCCAGTTCCATCCACATAGATGCAAATGGCAAGATTTCATTCTTTTTGATTGCTGACTAATACTCCATTGTGTGTGTGTGTGTGTGTATACATATATACATATATATATATATATATATATATATATATATATATATATATATACCACATCTTCTTTATCCATTCATCCATCGATGGACATTTGGGCTCTCTCCATACTTTGGCTACTGTTGATAGTGCTGCTATAAACACGGGGGTGCATGTGTCCCTTCGAAGCAGCACACCTGTATCCCATGGATAAATGCCTAGTAGTGCAATTGCTGGGTCGTAGAGTAGTTCTATTTTTAGTTTTTCGAGGAACCTCCATACCGTTTTCCAGAGTGGCTGCACCAGCTTGCATTCCCATCTTAAAGTCCTTTTTAACAAATGAGGAAACTGAGGCACAGAGAAGCTAAGTATCTTGCCTAAGAACAGGAAATTAGAAAGTAACTGGGCCAAGCCTTGAAGCCTCCTCTATGTGAGGATAGGATAGAAATTTCTTTTCTTTCTTTCTTTCTTTCTTTTTTTTAAATTTTTTGATGTTTATTTTATTATTGAGAGAGAGAGAGAGATTGAGAGCAGGGGAGGGGCAAAGAGAGAGGGAGAGAGACACAGAATCTGAAGCAGGATCCAGGCTCCGAGCTGTCAGCACAGAGCTGGACACAGGGCTCCAACCCATGAACCGAGAGATCATGACCTGAGCCAAAGTCGGCGCTTAACCGACCTTGTCACTCAGGCAGCCCCAAAATTTCTTCTCTTTAGATTTAAGTTTAGGACACCATTAGCTGGAAAGAGAATGCACATCAAGGTTATATACATATTTTCTCTTTCTCTTTTTTTAAATTTTTTGTGGGGTGGGGCAGGGTTATGGTTGTTTTAGCTCCTGTTATACAACTCTGGCCAGTTCTGTTTTTCCATTTCTGTTAATGACTAATTTCAGCCACTTCAGGATCCCCCTCTTTCTCAGCAGATGGCCTAGTTTCCTGCTGCATGTACAAAATTGATGTCGTTGGGGTGAACAACTGAACCTCCTTTTCCCGTAATCCAGACTTCTTTATGGGAACGTCACATCGTACCTCCTTCGATTCTGTCTCAAAGGAAGGGTGAACTACTGGCTCTCACCTTTGATTCAAAGTTAATCTTTCCAGGGCCGCCTGGGTGGCTCAGGAGGTTAAGTGGCTGATTTTGGCTCAGGTCATGATCTCACGGTTTGTGAGTTCGAGCCCCACATCAGGCTCTGTGCTGACAGCTCAGAGCCTGGAGCCTGCTTCCGATTCTGTGTCTGCCTCTCTCTCTGCCTCTCTCCCACTCCTTCTCTCTCTCTCTCTCTCTCTCTCTCTCAAAAATAAATAAAACATTAAAAGTTAAAGAAAATGTTTAAAGAAAAAATAAATGTTTTATTTATTTTTGAGGGAGAGAGAGAGAGAGAGAGAGTGTGTGTGTGTGTGTGTGTGTGACCAGGGGAGGGACAGGAGAGGGAGAATCTGAAGCTGTCTCCAGGCTCTGAGCTGTCAGCACAGAGCCCGACATGGGGCTTGAACTCTGGAACCGTGAGATCGTGATCTGAGCTGGAGTTGGACGTTTAACCAACTGAGCCACCCAGGCGCCCAGAGCATCTAACTCTTGATTTCGGCTTGGGTCATGATCCCAGGGTTGGGGGATGAGCCCCATGTAGGACTCCAGGCTAGCATGGAGCCTGCTTAAAATTCTCTACCACCCCCCCCCCCTTCTGCTCCTCTCCCCTGCTTATGCTCTCTCTCTCTCTCAAAACAAAACAAAACAAAACAAACAACAACGATAACAACAGCAAACATACAGTTAATCTTTCTGTGTGCTTTCATTCTCATTGCTCCCAAACCTCTGGGACTTTGCCTCAACAATTTGCCCTGCTCTGTCTCCCACTTCCATTATTCCTGCTCTCATTCCTCTCCTCAACCTACAAACTCGCTCAAGACTCTCTCACCTTAGCAAATCCCTTCAACAGACCTCTTCCTCTTGCTCCTGGTCCTTCTCTCTCCTTCCTTCGTCAGGGCACCCCTTGGAAGAATAACCTCCACTTCTTGATGCTAAATCTAGTCTGGTGGCTCAAACTCACACTTCGCTGTCGCACAAACTCCCTTTCATCCCTCCCGAATGGCCCATTCTCTTTCGCTATACTTCAATCCTGGCTGACACCAGCAGGTCCTTTTTCATTAATTACAAATTTTAAAAAGTTTATTTATTTATTTTTTTGGTGGGGGTAGGGTTAGAGAGAATTCCAAGCAGGGTCCTCGCTGCCGTTGCAGAGCCGGACGTGGAGTTTGACCTCCATGCGGGGCTCTATCCCACAACCCTGGGATCATGACCTGAGCTGAAGTCAAGAGTTGGACGCTTGACCCACGGAGCCACCCAGGCGCCCCCAGCAGGTCCTTTTTTAAAAGAGCAGTTTGACCTTGGTAAGATACTCTGAGCCTTCTTGAAGCTGATTAGTATTCTCGCTAAATTGAAGCAAACTTCAATTGCAAACTTTGAAATTATTAGGTATTGCTAGCGATAGAACATTCAATTACAATGTGTTTAATTGGTTATGAAAGGGTTGTCCTTTGAGAGGAGGCAGTTGTTGTTGATTTTGCACTTGACAGATTTAGATGTTGAAAGTGGCTGAACCTAAAGCACTAGCTAATGGCTTCAAGCTCTCCTGAAAGAAGCCGCTTTCCTCAATTAAGAGAAAAGGTCACACCGAGTTTGAGGTGAGGCCTTGTGTTCTGGCAAACTGGTCTGTCTCTGCAAAGGGGAGGTGTTTTCCAATCTGGAAGCAGAGAGGCCAAGACTTCAAAACCTTCATACTCGTTTTTGTCCACCTGTTGTGTCAGCATCCAAACGTAAAAGGTTGTGCAAGACTCTGGGAGTTAGGGATGGTGGCTACCAGGAATAAAATCTATAAGTACTGGAATGATTTTTTCCTGAGAATAATCACTTCCCAGTAATGAAACAAGGAACTGAAACGGCGATTGCTTAAAATTTGGCCCAGTCGTACAGGTAGAGTACCGTGAAGTTTAACACACAGGACCATCCTGCTGGAAGGAACTACAAAGCAGTTCCTTCATTTTCAACTTAGGCCACAGTTTAATTTGCTTCACATTCAGACCATAAACTTCCTGCATGACCTTTTATTGTTTTCTGGACTTGCTCATTGCCTTTCCTTCTCTTCTGCCACATGATTTGTAGTGACGATTGCTTTGAGTTTCCCCCAGTTTTTAGCAAGTCTCTCTTGCCCCCGGAACTTCCCTCCTGGGGCTGTTCTCTTGCTCCAATCTCGGTGCTCTGTAGGCCTATTGTACCTCTGTCATCCTGGGACTTCCCTTCACACGGGTTGAATTCACCTTCTGCTAAATCTCCTTTCTCTTTCTTGGTTTCGTCATACTCTGGGTTTTTGGAATACTCCCTCGGGAGACTCCCTAAGAAATTCTGTATGGGACGAAAATCTTCCCGAGCCCTTGCGTATCTGCAAATGTCTTTATTCCCCTCTCACATATAAGTGAGAGTTCAGCTAGACATAGAATTCTAGGTTGAGAATAATTTTTTAAGGGTACTGGGTGGCTCATTCAGTTAAGCGTCTGACTCTTGATCTCAGCTCAGGTCTTGATCTCAGGGTTGTGAGCTCAAGCCCCATGTTGGTCTCCATGTCGGGCATGAAGTCTATTTAAGGAAAGAAAATACTTATTTTATTTTATTTTTAAAAATTTTTAATGTTTATTTACTTTTGAGAGAGAGAGAGAGACAGATTATGAGTGGGGGAAGGGCAGAGATAGAGGGAGACACAGAATCTGAAGCAGAATCTGAGCTGTCAGCACAGAGCCCGACACGGGGCTCGAACTCACGAACCATGAGATCATGACCTGAGCCGAAGTTGAATGCTTAACCAACTGAGCCACCCAGGTGCCCCAAAAGAAAATAATTTTTTATAAAATTCGGGGGCAAAAATTGTGCCTTTATATTCTAGTATTTGTTGTTGTTGGGAAGTCAGTTGCCAAATTAATCCATGTTTCTCTTTGGAGATTTTTAGCATCTCCTATGCTTGGTGTTTTGAAATTTCAATATGTTCTAGAAGTGAGGTTTTTACTTCCCCATTTGTGGTGCTGAGAACTTGGTGGGGCTTGTGTGTGTGTGTGTGTGTGTGTGTGCTTGCGTCCACGCACATGGGACTTTCTAGTCTGAAGTTTGGTGACCTTCAGCTTTGGGAAGCTGTCTTACACTGTTTGGTTTGAAATTTACCCCCTCTATTGATCTCTTTCTGGTACTCCCATAAATCAAATGCTTGTCTTTCCATATCGGCCCTCTATATCACCTATCTTTTCTCTCATATTTTTTTAATGTTTATTTATTTTTGAGACAGAGAGAGACAGAGCATGAATGAGGGAGGGGCAGAGAGAGAGGGAGACACAGAATGGGAAGCAGGCTCCAGGCTCTGAGCCATCAGCCCAGAGCCTGACGCGGGGCTCGAACTCACGAACCGTGAGATCGTGACCTGAGCTGAAGTCGGACGCTCAACTGACTGAGCCACCCAAGCGCCCCTTCTCTCATATTTTTTAATCTTCTTTTTTTTTTTTTTTCCTGAGTGATTTCCTTGACTTTATTTTTTTGGACCATCCATTTTATTTTTGATTTTGAAAATCATATTTTTAAAATTGGTAAGATCTTGTTTTGGGATTATTCTTTTTTCCATAGCATTCTCTTTTGTTTCTCGAATGTAATACTTCCTTAAATCTCTCAAAATATATACTCTAGAATTTGCAAACTTACTTTTCTATTCCCTGAGTTCTATGTTTCTCTTGGGGTTAATTTTATTTGTTTTCTGGTATTTCTCTTGCATCCTGTGGTCCTTATCAATTGCTGGTGATCCTTTGTTATTTTAAAGAAATATGGACTGTGTAGCTGGTGTGGGTTTTTTCTGCTGTTGTGTGAGTAGGACTGTTTTCTTAGCAGCAGTAGCTAACAATTATGTAGTGTTTATCCAAGTTCTAGGTACTGCCCTGTGGGGGATAAATGTATTAACTCATTTTATCATTTCGACAACCTCTCTATGAGGTAGTTACTACGATACTTCATTAAGTTTGATATTCCATCAACTGTAAAATATACCATCATTTTGTTTACTACTAAGAAGATAAATGTTGTTGAAATATGACATGCCTGGGATGTAAAACGCATTCTGATTCTGGAGGCAGTAAAAAGCTTAGGGTTGATGAAATAATACATTACTATTCCTATCTTACAGTTGGAGAAACTGAGGCATAGAGAGATTAAATAACTTGTCCCAGGTTACATAGTGTTATCTGTAGTGGATTTAACAATCAAACCCAAGCGATCTGGCTTCAGGATTTTACCACTATGCTTAACTGGCTCCCCAATGAGTAGGGACTCATATGGGGGCATAGGAGGGCTCTGACTTGGCAGTGGGCATTAGGGACATGAATTAGGGAGCTCATTTTCTTGCCCCAGGTCCCCTAAATGCTAGAACAAGGAGACCTTTTTTTTCCCTTCCGCCAAGGAGACCTTTAATTTGAGGCACCAACATTCATAAAAAGGCTTTAGCTTCCTTCACAAGATTCGTTCTCTTCTGTTAGAGAAGAGTGTCTGGGGTTCTTTTTTGCTTGAAGTTTGTGGTGGGTATAGCGGCCTGGGGGTGTTGAGGGACCAATTGGTACAGCTGATCCTCATCAGAGTTCCAATCTCTCATCTCCCTCTCCCAGCTTTGGGGTTTTAGTGAGTAAATGGGCTTCCAAGCCTCAGGAGCTCGTGTGGTGGGGTCTTGGCGCTTTCTCTGTCTGGCTCATTTGTCCTCTTGTCTCATTTGCTTTCTGCCTTCCAGAAACACGTACACATCTCTCATCTGCTGTTGACCCAGTCTCCCGTTCTTTTCACTGTTGTGGTTTTATTCTTTTTTTATACATTCATTTTGGTTGTGCCTTGGGAGGGATTAGGGGAAATGGAAGACCAATGCTTGTGCTCACTCTTGAGCCAGAAGTCCCTATGCCTCTATTTTTAGTGAACAAAATCAAGATTCTGAAAGTGATCACCATATGAGAAAATAAAGTATTCACATTATAGTTAGCAGCAGAGAAACACTTATAAAATCTTAGAAGCATGTTTGCTTAAAAGTTTTCCAAAATGCAACTGAAGGGACAGTTGGTCAAAGTTGCTTATGTAGGACTCACAACACATAGCAATGTTTTTTAAAATTCCACTATATTGAGGCTTATTATTTGCTTTATGAAGGAATTATTCTTGCAAAAGGATTAACCACATGATCGTCCCAAATCTCCCAGTAGGCCATTTAGACAATGATTTTATTTTCAGAATTCTGTGTGGGGATATATATCTCCCTCTGTATTAAAAATTCAATACTTGGGGGGTGCCTGGGGGGCTCAGTTGGTTAAGTGTCTGACTTTGGCTCAGGTCATGATCTGATGGTTCATGAGTTTGAGCCCTACATCGGGCTCTCTGCTGTCAGCACAGAGCCCGCTTTGGATCCTCTGTCCCCCTCTCTCTGCCCCTCCCCTGCTCATGCACACTCACTGTCTCTCTTAAAAATAAATAAACATTTTTTTAAAAAAAGGAAAAAAGTAAAAATTCAATACTTGGAAAATAATAAAGGTTTACTTTTTTGTTTAATTCATTTTGACTATCTTGTCACAAGACTTCTCACTTCTCCAACATATGCCTATTTTATTTTTATTTATTTTTCAAATTAACTATTTATTAATTAATTTATTATTTATTTAAAAAAATTTTTTAATGTTTATTATTTATATTTGAGAGAGAGAGCATGAGCAGGGGAGGGGCAGAGAGAGAGGCACAGAATCAGAAGCGGGCTCCAGGCTCTGAGCTGTCAGCACAGAGGCGTATGTGGGGCTCAAACCCATGAACTGTGAGATCATGACCTGAACCGAAGTCGGACGATTAACTGACTGAGCCACCCAGGCGCCCCAATTTATTTTTTGATTTACATCCAAGTTAGTTAGCATATAGTGCAATAATGATTTCAGGAGTAGATTCCAGTGATTCATCCCCTACGTGTAACACCCAGTGCTCATCCCAAGTGTCTTCCTTAATGCCCTTTACCCATTTAGCCCATCCCCCCACCCCCACCCCCTCCAGCAACCCTCAGTTTGCTCTCTGTATTTAAGAGAACATATGACTATTGTAGAGCTTTGATTTAGTAATTTCTTTCCTGTAATCTTATAATATTTCTTATCCTGTGGTGGCATAACTGTTTTGCTGTGTAAATGTCTGTAGGAGAGGTATACTGACTCTCTTTAGTCAACAAATAATTCTGACTAAATAGGTTGAGTACAAGAGAGCCCTGAATCCATTTTGCATTCGACTTTTGTGAGGAGTGGGTAAATGACCAGAAGCAAAAACAAAAGCCTCTAGCGTCAGGAACCTAGTTTTAAAAAAAATTTTTTTTTTTCAACGTTTATTTATTTTTGGGACAGAGAGAGACAGAGCATGAACGGGGGAGGGGCAGAGAGAGAGGGAGACACAGAATTGGAAACAGGCTCCAGGCTCTGAGCCATCAGCCCAGAGCCCGACGCGGGGCTCGAACTCAAGGACCGCGAGATCGTGACCTGGCTGAAGTCGGACGCTTAACCGACTGCGCCACCCAGGCGCCCCAGGAACCTAGTTTTTAAATTTTACTTTCAGAGTCTATCCTGAAGCCAATGTATAGCCAACGCTATTTCTTACATAGTTTTATCTATATTCAACAGCTCTGGACAATGATAATTGACATAGATATTTATGATTATTTGTTTGGTTACAGGGAAGAGAAACCTACTCCGGTCACCTCCAGAAAGCTGTGGTTGCTGGTGAGGATGCTTGTGAAAGAGAACTGAACTTGGAGGGTTCAAGTTCTAAGGCAGTTCTGGGGCCAGTCTTTTCTTTTTCTTGCTTTCTTTATAAGTGTTTGCTCTGCTTAGGTCTTCTCTATCAGCCAGCTTCTTCCATCTCTCCTTCAAATGTTTCCTTCCCCTTCATAATTTTCACTTGCAAAGGCTTTGACTTATCCTGGGCCCAACATAATCCCGTGGCATTCCTGGTCCCCCTGCCAACTTTTCCTTTAGTCTCCTGAACTTAGTCTCCTAAACATTGAACAGAGAGGAAGGGACCCTGCTCTCTTTTGGCCAGCCAGTGGATGATATGTTCTTGGCTCAAGTTTTTCATCTCTGATCTAAACAGCTGTGGTCTGGGGTTGGGGTGGGGACATGGGAGAAGGAGCTAGACTGCTTAGGCAATATGGCAGATTCTTTTGGAAGGGGGTGTGGGCAAGTCAGACAATGATTGGCATCTTTAATGAAAGGACTTTAAGGTGTGTTTCAGGATTCTAAATCACCTGAATCATTCTGAATCATCACCATTAACAACAACAACAACAACAACACACACACACACTGACACATACACAGTCATATTCTGTATACCATACTTAACCAAGTAACAATGCCCATTAGTACAGTTTAGAAGGAAATTTTCAACAAGCGTTGAAAGATGGTTAGAAAATACTGTTATAGTGTTTCTCCTGATTCCCCATGTACCTCTCTGACTATTCCTTCTCAGTCATTTTTGTGGGCTTTTGTTCCTTTGCCTATCTTGTTAGCCATCAGTCTTATCCATCAGCTACATAAACTCTGAAAGATCTTATCCACACCTGCATTTTTATTGAATAAATAAATGATAACTCTTAAATCTTTGAGTTCTGACATCCCTTGAGCTTCAGGTATATTCCTTTTATTATTATTATTATTATTATTATTATTATTATTATTATTATAATTATTTGCTTCAGATATATTCCAGATGTCTGCTAAGATGTCCTACAGGTACCTTAAATTTATAAATGAACTCGAATTTTCTTCTTCCTCTTTCTGCCTGCCTCCTCTGCCTTCTATACCTGTCCTCCCTCGACCCTCATTCTCTGTACAGGCTGATAGTGCCATCACCTTTCCAGTCTCCTGAGCTGGCAAAGTAAGAATTTCCCTTTCCCTCACCTTTCTCAGCAAATCTTTTGCCAAATTCCAGCCTATTCTTCTTCCTAAACATTTATAGAATCTGTTCTCCCCACTCCACGTCTGTTAGTACTGTTTCAGGTTAGTACTAGTTCAGGCTCTGTATGCTGAGGTTTAAGAGCATGGGCTCTGGAGCCAGGCAGACCTGGGTTTAAATCCTGGCTCTCATGCTTTCAGCCACTGGCAAGTTACTCATTCCCTCTAACCCCACCCCTCTGCCCCCCCCCCCCCCCCCCCCCCCCATCCCCAAGCCTGGTTGCACATGGGAACCACTTGAGGAGCTTTAAACAAAATACCAATTCTTGGCTCAACTGATTTCGCTGGATTAGAGTGAGGCCCGAACAGTGGGAGTTTTAAAAGCCTCCCCAAGGGATTCCAAGGTGGAACAAAGTCTGAAAAGCACTGCTCTAAACCACAACTCTCTCATCTGTAGCATGGGGTAATGACCTCATGGGGGTCATTGTGAGGGAGTAGTCAGTAAGATAATGCTATATGGTCTGGCATGTGGTAAGTATGCTAGTTATTTTTAGGCAACTCCTTACCATCTCTCTGCAGCACTTTGCCGTAGCCTTAAAAAAAATTTCTTTTTAATGTTTATTTTTTAGAGAGGCGGGGGAGGGATGGGGGGGAGAGGGGGAGACACAGAATCTGAAGGAGGCTCCAGGCTCCAAGCTGTCAGCCCAGAGCCCAATGCGGGGCTTGAACCCACGAACCGTGAGATTATGACCTGAGCCGAAGTCGGATACTTAACCTACTGAGCCAGCCAGGTGCCCCTGCAGTAGCCTTTTAATGCATTCCCTGCCTTAAGTCTTGCCCATCTTCACTCTGATCCCAGAGGGTAAGAGCTAGGAGCGAATCTGATCAAGTCATTTCCTGCTTGAAACCTTTCAGTGGGTCCTCTGCCCTACTGGATGAAGTCCCAGCCTTTCACTGTGCCTTCATGATTTTGCTCTTGCCTACTCTGTTACCTACCTTTTTCTCCCATCATTCGCTGCCTTTTAACAGTAGCACTACTTAGAGGTTACGTACAAAGCCTCACTGTCTGTTACCCCCATGCCTTTGCTCATGTGACACTTGCTGCTGTTGGCAAGGTCTCGTTCCACTCCTTCCCAGCTGGCCCCGCCCCCATCTCCCCATCTCTCTCTTCTTCTCCTGGCTAATTCTTATTCATCCTTCCTTCTTCAATGCTGAACTCAGTTATCATTTTCTTTGGGACATCTGCCCTGGCTCCTCTGTGCAGACCTTACTTTTACTTACTATAACATGTTGAATTGTGGTTTGTGTCTCTCTTCTGCTAGACTCTTTGAGGACAGGACTTAATCTCTCAGTACTAAGCCCGAAAAATCAAAGTCCTTCAAATTTTCAAAGTCCTGAAACAAAACAGGTTCAATGCATAATTTGCTGTATCTATGATATAGCTTATATCTATTTTAGCACAAATTTATCTTCCTCTCCTCTGTATTCCTGAAGCACTTGCTAATTGTTTAATCCCTAACCAGTGGGTTATCAGCAACGTAAGGACAGAAACCTTGTCTTTATAAGTTCCCCAAAGCACTCAGCGCAGTAGTTTACTCATAGTGTTGCTTAAAAACACTTATTGGTTAGGGGAGCCTGGGTGGCTCAGTCAGTTAGGCATCAGACTTTGGCTCAGGTCATGATCTTGCGATCTGTGAGTTCAAGCCCCTCACTGGGCTCTGTGCTGACAGCTCAGAGCCTGGAGCCTTCTTCAGATTCTGTGTCTCCTTCTTTCTCTGCCCCTCCCCCATTCTGTGTGTGTGTGTGTGTGTGTGTGTGTGTGTGTGTGTGTGTGTTTAAAAAAACACACTTATTGGTTGTTGGAAGCAAATAAAGTTTGGAGGAACTCATTCAAGGATCATGGATATAAGCATTAAAATGGAAAGCTCTATCTTACAAAACTATAAAGATACAGATCTGTACTGTCCAGGATGATAGCTACTAACTGTGTTTGTTTCTTGAGTGCTTGAAATGTGGCCAGTTGAGGAACTGAATTTTAAGTTTTATTTATTTTCAATTAAAGTTTAAAAACTGATACTTGATTTAATTGTTGGAAAACTATTAAGTACATTTGGAACAACATATATATATATATATATATATATATATATATATATATAAACAACTTGGATATATGATTCTACCTTTTAAACTGTAAGTTTCATGAAATACGAATACAAATCAGGGTTTTCCAATGAAAAGATAGCACCTGGATTGAGATGTGCTGTAAGTATGAAATAAACACTAGATTTGAAAGACTTAACTATAAAAAATGCAAAACATATTGTTAGTAATTTGGGGATGACTGCGTGACTCAGTTGGTTAAGCGTCTGACTCTTGATTTCAGCTCAGGTCATGATATTAGGGTTGTGAGATCAAGCCCATGCTGGGCATGGAGCCTGCTTAAGATTCTCTCTCTCCCTCTCCCTCTGCCCCTCCCCTGCTCTCACTCTCCCTCTCTCTCTCTCTCAAAAAAAAATTGTATTGATTATATGTTTCATGATCATATTTTGGATGTATTGTCTTAAGTAAAATATATTACTAAAATATTTTTGCCTGATGTTACTACTAGAAAATTTAAAATTAATGTGTAGTTTGAATTATGTTCCTATTGAACAGAACTAATCTATTCCAATGCAAGGCTTTGCTTTTCTATAGTCATCGATGATGAGATTTCATCCCTTTCATTGTCTAAGACAGTTTTTAGTGACTAGTGGTGAGTGATTTATAGTTAATACTCTCTTTTGAACTCTTTTCTGTTCAATGTAGATCACAATCTGCCTTCTCAGCCCAAGGAGAGTAGCATTGGCCAGAACCACCACCAGGAGGAAATAATCCACAAGTTGGCCATGCAGTTAAGAAACATTGGGGACAGCATCGATCGTGGGATGGTTCAAGAGGTACGTCTTCAGTTTCCCCAAAAACAGCCAGTCAGGTAGGAAGGAAGAGCAAACAGAACAATGACTGCCGAGTGGCTGGGAGGCCCAGGAATTAGCAGAACATGAGGATTAATAATGTCCAAATGCTGAAACGTTAGATCTGAAAATTGTGAACCTGAGTCAAAGCCAATATTTGATCTCACACTTGCTACTCAAACCGTGGTCCGTGGACAGCAACATCAGCATCATGTAGCATCTGGTCAAATATGCAAAAGCTCACGCCCCAGCCACAATGCCAGAGTCAGGATCTACTTTTTTACACACACCCCAGGAGGTTTGCATGCACATTAAAGTGCGAGAGACTTTGCTCCACACCCTCCAACCAGGGTGCATATTAGAATCACCGTTGAAGTTTTAAGAACTACAGATGCCCGGGCCCCACCTTGAGAGATTCTAATTTTATTGTCAAGAGGTGTGGCCTGGGCATCAGGTACTTTAAAAGCTCCACAGGTGAATCCAATGCCCATTCAGGGAGGAGAAAACCCTTAATTGTGGTTTTCCTCCTTGAACCGACCCAGAGGTGATGATCTAAGCCCCACTCCTGCTGATTTCTTTGTTTCTCCTGATTATTATATGAGATAATAAGGGAAAACGGGAAAGAATAATGGTTACTGTTTGAGATCTTAGAGGAGATCAAATCCACTAGACTAACCTATAGTTGGCAGTGGAGAGAGAATGATATGTGAGGCTCCACGGGGGAGGGGGCTGCCCCTCAGAGCCCGACTTCTTCCCCTCAAAAGTACCTGTCCTGTGAGGATTCATCACTGCTGCTGCCATCATGCTGGTTTCAGGGATGCCATGTCCTCTTTTATGCTCTGGTTCAAATGTGGCTAATACTCAGCCTTTCCCCCAGGTAAAACGTTCCCTGAGACAAAACATGAATGAACGGTCCCAACAACAACACTACTGAAAGTAAGAAGGAAACAAAGAGGAAAGAAACACAGAGAGTCAAATAAAATACCTGACGGACCGATTTCATCCAAGCAAATTTTATTTAGTGCGTACTATATGCAAGACTCAGTTCCAGGCATTGGTAGCTAGAGTAGAGAGCCGGACAGAAGGGGAGCCTGCTCTCATTGAACTCGTGCTGAACAGTAAAGCGGATGACTAGTCAGGCAGGGATGCAGGCTCAAAGCAGGATTGGGGATACCGAATGATGGAGAGTGACTTTGGATGGGTGATCAGGGAAGGCCTCCCTGGGGAGGCAAGATTTGAGCTGAGACTGGAAGTGAGGGAGTGAGCCATGGGAATACCTGGGGGACAAGTGTTCCAGGCAGGGGAACAGGGAGCGCGTGCGATAGGAACAGGCCTAAGGAAGAGCGAGGGGGGCCAGAGTAGCTGGAATGGAGTGAGTTGAGGTCCAGGAGTTGGCTTCAGTCATAGGGGCAATGATAAGGTGTTTGGGTTTTACCCTACGCATAAGGAAGCTTCTGGAGAGGGAGAGCAGGAGAGCTTTGTGAGCTGATTCACATTTAGAATGGGTACTGGCTGCCGAGCAGAGAGTATAGGCTGTTGTGAAAATTAAATGAGATAATCTTTGTCAATCACTTAGAACAGAACCTGACCCATGGAAAATGATCAATAAATGTTAACTCAAACAAAAAATTGTTTTCTGCCTTTGCCCTTTTAATAGTTGTGCCCTGGACCACAAAACAGTTGGAGTTGACCACCTCTGTGCTATGGATCATTTACCAGGATGCTCGAGATATTTACCATTTCCTTTCTATGCTACAGTTTCCTCTGTAGGAAAGTTTTCACAGACGACTGGACTTTATGCATTCTAGGAAAGCCCTTAGTGTATCTTCCCTGCCTCTTTATCTGCTAATTCTGAATACTCATGGTTCCTTCTAATTTTTTCTCTGAAGAGGACAGAGGAGAAATCACAACCAACTATTTTCTGCATTTGCCTCAACCCAATCAAGAGGTCACTGCTCTCCGTAGCCTCCTATTCCATTTTTCTCCCTTTCTTTCTTTCCCTTACCTTTGAAGTTATAATTTACTCGTGTCTTAAATTGACCCCTACAGCTTAATAAGTTGACACTGAACTCCCTAGCTTTTTTTAAAAAATGAGGGGCACCTCACAGTTTGTGAGTTCAACCCCTCCTCGGGCTCCCTGAGCAGAGCCCACTTCAGATCCTCTGTCCCCCTCTCTCTCTGCCCCTGCCCCACTTATACTCTCTCTCTCTTAAAAATAAATAATTGAACTTAAAGTTGATTCTGATGATGGTTGTACAGCTCTGTGAATATTCTAAAAACCATTAGCTGTACATTACTCAACAGGAAAATTATACAGTATATAAATTTTATTTTTCCATAAAGTTATCATTAAAAAATTTTTTAATGTTTATTTATTTTTGAGAGAGAGAGAGAGAGAGAGAGAGAGAGCATGAGCAGGGGAGGGGCAGAGAGAGAGGGAGACACAGAATCCAAAGCAGACTCCAGGCTCTGAGCTGTCAGCATAGAGCCCGATGTGGGGTTGGAACTCATGGAACCGAGAGATCAGGACCCGAGCCGAAGTTGGATGCCTAACTGACTGAGCCACCCAGACGCCCCTCATATTGTGGTTTTGATCTGCACTTTCCTGATGGCTAGTGTTGTGTATCTTGTTATGTGCTTACTGTTCATTTGGATGTCTCTTTGGAGAAATGTCTGTTCAGATCCTTTGCCCATTTTAAAATTGGCTTATTTGTCTTTTTATGATTGAGCTGTTGGAGTTCTTTATACATTCTAGATGTAAGTTCCTTATTGGATATATTACTTGCAAATATTTTCTCCCATTTTCACTTTTTGGATGGTGTTCTTTGAAGCACTGAACTTTTAAATTTTGATGAGGTTCGATTTACCTATTTTTTCTTTTGTTTCTAGTGCTTTAGGGGTCATAGCTAAGAAACCATTGCCTAATCCAAAGTCATGAGGATTTACACCTATGTGTTCTTCTAAGAGATTTATAGTTTTAGCTGTTAAATTTAGGTCTTTGGTCCATTTTTGTGTATGCTGTGAGTTAAAAGTTTATCTTCATTCTTTTGCATGTGGGTATCCATCCAGTTGTCCCAGCACCCTTTGTTGAAAAGACCATTCTTGGGGCGCCTGAGTGGCGCAGTCGGTTAAGCGTCCGACTTCAGCCAGGTCACGATCTCGCGGTCCGTGAGTTCAAGCCCCGCATCGGGCTCTGGGCTGATGGCTCAGAGCCTGGAGCCTGTTTCCAATTCTGTGTCTCCCTCTCTCTCTGCCCTTCCCCCGTTCATGCTGTGTCTCTCTCTGTCCCAAAAATAAATAAACGTTGAAAAAAAAAATTAAAAAAAAAAAAAAAAAAAAAAAAGAAAAGACCATTCTTTCCCTATTAAATTACCTTGGCATCCTTGTCGAAAATTAATTGACTGTAAATGTGAGCGTTTATTTCTGGGCTCTGCATTCTATTCCATTGATCTATATGTCTATCCTTATGCCTGCCCTAGCGTTTCCTGCAGCATTTCACAAAGTTGGCTTTGCCCTAGGCTTTGAAAGGTACCTTGGCCTGGACCACAAAATCGCATTTTAGGTCACCTTTAAGTAGCTCACGGTGCGTCTAAAAAATAATAGTAAAAATTCCTCCTAAGTGTGGCTCTAAAATGCTCAAGGCTTTTTACTCTGCTGCTTCAAGACTTAAATCAAGCAACTGTAGCAGAATTTCAAATCTGGAATGATGTATTTCTTTTGTATATAGTCATCGCGGATTCACCTTTTGTATTCTGTTTAATCAAGCGATCACACTGATCTTCCAGATGTCTTCCTGCTTTTGGCATAAGGAAACTTTCATTCTTGTGCTTGGAGCTCCCTAGCAAGGAGTTCACCAAGTTCTGCTTTTGTCTGCGAGTAGATCTCTCTTGAGCTGCTACAAAGCTTGGTCTCTTGTTCTTTTCACGTAAGCAAGTGTTCTTTGTTTTCAAGCAGGCCTTGATTCTCAAAATAACGTCTTCTATTTTGCTATTTAGGGTTTTGGAGGGATTTTGGTTCAAGGACCTGGTTTTTTTTTTTTTTTTTTTTTTTTTATTAAATCTGGAGCATGCACTTTTCCTAGATATAAACTATGTTTTAAAATAGTCTTCCCATTGCTTTTAGGATCTTAAATGTGTCTTTGGAATTTTATCTCCATAGGACTCTCTCCTTCTGGGTTCTAGTAACTGTGCCACCCTATATCCCCAACACTACAGGCAACAACTCAGACGTTACCAGCCCATGTGGTATTGCGCCACCTGTGTGCTCCCCACCTTTGTAGACAGTCTCTTTATTTAACTGTCCCTGAATTATCCTAATTTGAGTGTGCCATCTGTCTCCTCTGGGACCCTGACTGGTACAGTAATGCATACGGAATTTCTTAGTTTGTTTAAAAGAGGGAAAGGAAACTAACATTTATTATTAAACAATTTCTTCCAGGTACTCTTTGAGAGACTCTTATGTGTTTTAGTCAATTCTCTCAATAACTCTATGGATTAGTGGATTAGTATGAGGTTCAGAGAGATTAGGTAACCTAAGGTCATTTGGCAATTAAGTGCCAAAGCTGGAATTTAAATATATGAGACTTGGTGCTCTGTACCTTTTCTCATCTACCTTGCTGGAAGGAAATCCATTCCATTTTCCTAACTGATACCAACTATAAAAGAGAAAAAAAAAACCCTTTAATGATTCCTAGTTGCTGACAGGACAAAGTCTAAATTCTTTAGCTTGCCACTGTTGGTTTATCATTCATTCATTCATTCATTCATTTATATAACTAATATTTATAGAATACTGTCTATTATGTGTCAGGATCCGTTTAAGTGCTGGAGATATAGCAGTGATTAAAAGAGAGAAAACTCCTTGATCTCATGTTGCTTATATGCTTGTTTTTTTTAAACATTAAAAAATTTTTTTTAATGTTATTTATTTTTGAGGGAGAGAGAGAGAGAGCAGGGGAGGGGCGGAGAGAGAGGGGGACAGAGGATCGATCTGAAGCAGGTTCTGTGCTGACAGCACAGAGCCCGATGTGGGGCTTGAACAAACCGTAAAGTCATGATCTGAGCTGAAGTCAGACGCTTAACCAACTGAGCCACCCAGGGGCCCCTCTTGGAGTTTACATCCTAAAAGGGGAGACAGACTATAAGCAGACAAATAACGTATGCAGTTTATCAGTCAATGACAAATATTGTGCAGAAAAATAAAGCAAGGAAAGGAAGGAGGAGTGTTGGGGGGTTTACAATTTTAAGTAGAGGGGGAAGGCCTTACTACTGCGAGGATGACTTCTGAGTGAAACCTTGACAGAGGTGTAGGAGGGAGCCATGCATCTCTGGAGGGGGAGAGCAGTGGAGGCGGAAGGGGGGTGGGAAGCAGAGACGTGGAGGCAGGAGCATGTCTGGCATGTTTGAAGAACAGTAAGGAGGCAGCGAAGGAAGCGGAGTAAGGGAGAAAGTAGTAAAAACTATGGTCAGAGCGGCTGGTTGGGGCAGAGTAGGCAGGATCCCAGGTCCCCCTGAGGACTGAAGCAGAGCCATGGGAGAGCACTGAGCACAGGAGGCACGTTTCACTGTTCACCAAGGCTGCTGTGTGGTGAATAGACTGCAGGAGGAGGGGCAGGGCCAGGGAGAGCCATGTGTTCTGCTGTGATGTTCCAGAATAAACAGCGGCCTTTACTTACTCCTCCACAAACCTGCTGTGCTGTCACCTCCCACTTCGCTCATACTCACTCCCCCCTACGCTCATCTAAGTCCTATCAGTTCTTCCAACCCCAAAGCAGACACCTGGCTTCTTTGAAAGGACTAAGAAAGTGCCCTGCAAAGCCAGAGGCAGAGGTTACCAGCCCCGGAAGGAGCGCCCCCATGTGCGGATGGTTCGGATGGAAAAGATAAATCCAGACGAAGCTTCCCAAGGCGGGTGGAGGAACAGACCCACATATCCTCCTGCTCATACAATTCATAAAGCAGCCCAGGAAGCTTGTTTGTGGCATTCATTGAATTAATACTGAGTTTCTACCTTTGGATTATTCTATCGATTTAAAAAAAATTTTTTTTAAGTTTATTTATTTTTGACAGAGACAGAGTGCGAGCATGAGCTGGGAAGGGGCAGAGAGAGAGAGAGGGAGACACAGAATCCGAGGCAGGCTCCAGGCTCCAAGCTGTCAGCACAGAGCCCGACCGAACCCACGAACTGTGAGATCATGACCTGGGCCCAAGTCAGACTTACGCTTAACCCATTGAGCCACCCAGGCGTCCCTATTCTATCGATTTTTTAAAAAAGCTTCTCTCTCGCTCTTCTTTTCCACAGGATCTTCTTCAGCAGGAAGTCAGGGAGGCACTGGCTCATTGGGTCTTGGTTTTCTTTGGAGGAGTTCACGCACTGCAGCGCTTTCTCTGGAATATCCGTTGGATGTAAAAGAAATGTAAATGCCACCTTCTAACCTCTGAGAAAACAAGAATCCCACTGGGGCAGATGGAAGCAGACCCTTCTCTGTCTCCCTCTCTTTTTACTCATCACTGTTGGTTCACGCCCGGTTTCTTGGAGGACTGCAGACTCACTGGCCGTTTGCCGTGAGACGTCTGTGACTGCCTCCCCCGGCAAAGCCCCAGGGGGCCTTGCCACTTAGAATTCTACCACCAGTGCTGTGGACGGTCCCCGGTGCTCTTTGTAAAGCAACCTGAAGCATCTTCTTTCATGAGTGAAATTGAACCTTGTTCTCAAAGCAGAGGTCACGGAAATGGGTGCTTTCTCCTGGCCCTTCCCTGGGTGCTGGGCCCTCCAGCAACCTGCTGGCCGCACCCTTGCTGCCTGTGTCCAGACCTGCAGTGCCCTGTTCTTAGACCTCTCCGTCTACCTCACCTTCCTTCTCTTCTCCCCCTTTTGGAAGCATTAAGAAAGTTTCTGGTTATAAATTATAAGTTCTATATATACATTTTGAGTTCTTTGTAGGAAGAGTGTTATTTAAAAATTAATAATTTAAGAAATGAAATAAATATTGTTATATTTTTGAGCATGAAACACCTGTGCATGTTCCTTTTGTGAAGGAGGGGTTCCACTGGTTTCTGTCATATGGGTTCAAAATTTTGTAGATTTTGATCATATGTAGCATTCCCTTCCAAAGGGAAACGTCCTCATTTTTTCAGTTTGTCTCAGGCCATGCCTATACAGTTCCAAAATAGATAAACATTAAAAAAAATTTTAAACATCTTTCTTATTTATTTTTACTCTTTTGATAGGTATTTATTCCCATGGTTAAAAATCAAAACATATAAAAAGTCTTCAATGAAAACTCTTGCTCTTTTCTTTTTTTAAAAAGTTTTTGGGGCGCCTGGGTGGCGCAGTCGGTTAAGCATCCGACTTCAGCCAGGTCACGATCTCGCGGTCCGTGAGTTCGAGCCCCGCGTCGGGCTCTGGGCTGATGGCTCAGAGCCTGGAGCCTGTTTCCGATTCTGTGTCTCCCTCTCTCTCTGCCCCTCCCCCGTTCATGCTCTGTCTCTCTCTGTCCCAAAAATAAATAAAAACGTTGAAAAAAAATTAAAAAAAAAAAAGTTTTTAATGTTTATTTTTGAGAGAGAGAGAGAGAGAGAGACAGAGTGTGAGTCGGGGAGAGACAGAGAGAGAGGGAGACACAGGATCCGAAGCAGGCTCCAGGCTCTGAGCTGTGAGCACAGAGCCAGATGTGGGGCTCAAACCCACGAACCAGGAGATCACGACCCGAGCCAAAGTCAGACGTTTAACCGACTGAGCCACCCAGGCACCCCATGACAGCTGGAATTCTAAGCCGGGTGGACTGTCCTGAGTCTAGGTTCCTAAAGACTACGCTGTACTGCCTCTTGGAGAACTTACCATCCATCACAGAGAGATGAGACAGTGTTCTGTTAAATGGATCTACCATAATTTATTTCATCAGCCCCCTTTTAATGGATGCCTGGATCGTTTCTAATTGTTCCTTATCATAAGCCATGCTGAAATATACAACATGTACATTTTGGATAGGTGCGTTGGATTCATTGAATACATTTCCGGCAGTGGGACTGCTGGCTGAAGGGTACGTGCATTTGTAACTTTGCCAGATCTTGTCTTACTACCTTCCGTGGGCTTGCCCAATGTTCTCTGTTCCCCTCGGCCTCTCCAGTGGATTATGTCATTAGACTTTTGAATTTTTGCCAGATTAACAGGTAAAAAAATGATATCTCAGAAAACTTTATTTTGCACACCTTAATAATGAGTGAGTCTGAGCATCTTCTATATTCCGGTGCCATTCAGCATTTTGTTTTAGGAGGACTTTCTATTCATATCCTTTGCTCCTTTTTCTGTTGGGTTTCTGGCCTTGTTCTTACTAGTTTCTAGGAGCTCATGGCGTATCAGTGCTAAGTAAGCATTTGTAACAGCATCTACCCCTTGGGAATTTCTGCACAAGGTCAGGCTTTCTCCTTTTCCTCGGGTGAGTGTGTTGGTTTGCCTGGAGAAGCCAGCGGCCTGGGAAAAGGTGTAGGGGGATTCCACTGAGTACTGGGGTCTAAGGCAGCAGGGGGTACCACAGCCCCTCTGATGGTGGGGCTCCGGCCAAACGGCAGGCAGAGGCGGGGTTAGGGCCAAGAAAGTCACCCATCCCTAAGGGGCGAGGCATCTGGTCCAGGCGGACAGCATCGGAGGACCCGTCCCCATCCAAATGCGGAGACACACAGGGGTGACATGAAGGTGGTCTGTTGCTGTCCTGAGCCCAAGACCAGGGGTTCCTTCGGCTCCCCAGATCCCGCAGCATCTCACCTCCATGCCCCTGGGAACCAGGGCCAGGCTGGGCCGAGGAGGGTCCGTCCACTGGGGGGGGGCACGCCGGCAGGACCGACGCCTCCGGGCTGGCAAGCAGACAGCGCCCGCGGCTCTGCTCCCGCAAGGGCCGGCCCCTGCCTCCCCGGAGCCCGCCGGGGCGGGAGTGGAAGCCGGATCCCGCTCTTTCGTTTTCGTTTCCCGGAAGGATAGAGATTACCGGAGCGCCCTTGTGAGCCTGCTCGCCCGGGAACCCGAGGCCACCCGGCGCTTCTCTTCTCAAAGAGATTTCCTCCTAGGCCACCTTCTAGTTTTGGGAGCCGAGTTAGGGGTTGGGGGAAGGAGGCCCAGCAGCCGCAGCCGGCGAAGCGCTCACGACGGACAGCCGGTGGCTCCCTCACCTCTCCACCTGTGATGCAGGTAAGAGCCCCGCGGCTGGGCTGAAGCCCGCAGTGCGCAGTGCGCGAACTGAGCCTCCTGCCCCCCATCCCTTCTCCGTTACCTCAATCAAGTTCCATACTCATTTTGTCAGAACTTTTTCCTGGCTGGAATCTCGCTTTCCAACACATAACCAAACTTCACCCTCCATCCCTCTCTCGCCGGCCCTCTCTCCTCCTAACTCACCTCCAGCCCTTCTGTGTTATATACTGCTCCTCCACACCTTCTTCTCACCCCTCCATCAACCAGTTGTGATGTCCCAGGAGGTTCCTGCACAAACCAGACCCTCACAGCTGGCAAACGCGATCGCGGAGGCCTCCCCCCACCCCCCTCACTCCTTAGCAGTCCCTCTGCCTTTGCCGTATTTCCCCAGCAGCCTCACAACCGCCCCAGAGCTGGGCTCCCTCTTCCCACCTCCAAGGCCTTTCTCCACCTCCTCTCTCCATGATCAAGTTTCAGATACATATCCATATTTTATCAGACCTTTCCCTGGCCTTCCTGCTGAGGCCCAGACCCCTCTCAGTAGCTCCCTGGCTGGCATTTCCCAGGCAGTTAAAACCCCGGAATTGGCTGGTATTAGAATGCTTGGAAGAGGGTTGAAGAGTCCACGAGGGGCTTCCTGTGAGTATCAGGCCCTAGACCCTAGACCCTTCTCCAGCCTGGCAAGCCCTCCCTCCCAGTGGCAACCTTGGAGGCTGGATTACCTGGGAAACAGCACCCATGGGAGCAGGGGGGCTGGGTCCCAGCCAGAAATGCCCTCAGAGCTACCCCAAAAGTTGTCAAATCCTCCTCTGCAGGCTTCTGGAGTTTGCTGTGTGGCTCCAAATCCCCAGTCTTTCACTGCAGGTTGCCCTCCTCAGACACCAAGAGATGAAGGTAATGCTCTTGAAGATCCTAGATCGGGAAAATGACTTGCTGGGACTGGTTTCACTTTTGCTTTTCACAGGGTGGCACCTGTGACTGGGCATAAGTCCCAACGATCCTCCTGTTTCTACAAAATCCTGTCACTTTTGTCATGCCCTCATCCTAACAGATGAACCGAATACCTCTGGGGCGAAGCTGGTTGTAAAATTGTAAAGATATAGGCTTCCCTTGGTGGGACCTTGGGATTTAGAAATTTATCCTTCCCTTTTCTCTCTTGAAAACAGCATTTACTTGGTTGCTTGCTTATTTCTGACTTCAGATCTTTTTATCCTGGCCCCTCAGGTCCCCTGTGTCCTCTCACCAAGGTCCCAGAGAGCATCCCTAGGCTCTTAGATTTTCAGCGTACAATCAGATCTTGGCAGGGGAGCCTTCTGGTGGGGTTAGGCACATTCGTGAAAAACTTGAGTTAGAAAGGTGAAATTGATCAAGTGTCCACTGCGTACAAGATGTTGAAGGTACCAAGCTGAAGACACATGGTTCCTACCTTTAAGGCAGATGCAGAGATGGTTGCTCTTTCCATTGTAAAAAAAAAATCTTAATACATGTAAGGATGGCTGAGCCTTCACCAAGAAGGCTCTTCTTTGACTGCCCTGGCTTTTCTACTTTCTAGGAGGGAGAATTGGCCAGTTTTTCTGTGAGCCCCGAGGCAGCGACACCACCCCCAGGCACCCAGGCCAAATGTGAAGCTGGAATGGACTTGCTGGGTGAAGGGGGAATCTGCAAGCTGCCAGGAAGACTCCGTGAGTAGAGGGGAGGAGAAAGGCTGATGTTTTTATATTTTTTATTGAAATAAATTTTAAATGTTTATTCATTTTTGAGAGACAGAGAGACAGGATGCAAGCCAGGGAGGGGCAGAGAGAGAGAGAGAGAGGGAGAGAGACTCTAAAGCAGGCTCCAGGCTCTGAGCTATCAGCACAGAGCCCGAGGTGGGGCTTGAACCCATGAACTGTGAGATCCTGACCTGAGCCAAAGTCAGATGCTTAACCAGTTGAGCCACCCAGGAGCCCCAGAGGCTGATGTTTTTAAAGGACATAAATGTGACACGTGGACTTCTTACCCAAGAGACTACCTTCCCTCCATTTGCTATTTCTTTGCTGGGTTTTCTGTAACTTTTCCTTGGTGAGGAAGTCAGAGGAGGTCAATGTGAATTCTCACTGTGGGGAGGCAGCTGCCATGGTCAAGGGTGAAGACGAGAAGTCTCCTCATTAGTAAGATGAGGGTTGGGATCAAATGAGCTATGGGGTCTCTTCCAGCCTAAAGACAAAGGATTGGGGATGTTGCCAATGAGGAAGCCAGATGAGGTGAAACAGTGAACCATAGTTGTATGTATATAGAACTCTCTTTTAAATAATTATGCTTCATTTTTATTGTTCCTAAAGTAGCATATGCTTATTGTCAAAAATTGGGAGATGGCAGGGAAGCAGAAGAATATGTAAAACAATCAAACCCACCCAAGGAGAGCCATGGGAGACATATTGGCCATATCCTTTTATTTCATTTTCCCGAGGAAACTCCTAACCATAGAACAGGCTGTAGATTGTTTCAGTTGCCAGAGCTGAGGGGTGGAGAAGCTAAGTGACATGCTCCAGAGCACATGGGCTCTCCATGCTAAGGCCAACCCTTGGTCCTGCTGATAATCCTCTAAGAGATTTTTATTTTTATTTATTTTTTTTTAATTTTTTTTTCAACGTTTATTTATTTTTTTGGGGACAGAGAGAGACAGAGCATGAACAGGGGAGGGGCAGAGAGAGAGGGAGACACAGAATCGGAAACAGGCTCCAGGCTCTGAGCCATCAGCCCAGAGCCTGACGCAGGGCTCGAACTCACGGACCGCGAGATCGTGACCTGGCTGAAGTCGGACGCTTAACCAACTGCGCCACCCAGGCGCCCCTCTAAGAGATTTTTAAATGTACTTCCTAAGCCAAGGGAATCATAAGATAGGCAGCAAGCTGACTGCCAGTGGGAGGTCTTAATCTGGGGTGGGGGGAGGCGGTTCTTGGGGCGGCTGTGGGCGGGTACATCTGACTGGGATTGTGAAGCATCCAGGCCACTTCTTGCTTGGCTCATCCAGGGGCTGGAACACTGCTTAACTGATTTCATACCCTTCTGATTTCCTGGCCACGACCTACTTTTTGAGCTGCTGACAGGACTGAGCAGCGGGCATGACTTCACAGGCCTTGGGGGGACCTGGCTGCCTTTGCTGGAAACAGTGTGGCATTCTCTTAGCGAGGAATGCAGCCTGTGGGAAGACGGGGACTCATGGATACGAGAGAACCACAGAACATGGGTGCCCTCACGCCTCAGAGCAGCAGTGGAGGGAAGCGGGAGTGTGATGTGGGGACAGGGGCAAGGGGCTCTGTGAGGAACCTCTCTTGTTTCGTCTTGTCCGAGTGCAAGCCCTGACCGGTAGGTAGCTTGGAGCTCGGGGCTGTTCCAAGGAGATGTTTGGCAACAGTTACATAGAGGGTAGGATTTGGGTTCTGTTCACAACCCAAACCGTGGTGATGAGGAAAAATGGGACTTTGGGGACAGAGCTGAAGACCCTGAGTGTTGCTGTGAAGAAGGACCTTTGATGACATCTCATGGCAGCTGAGGACACCAAGCCTCAGTGGTGGTTGGGGGGGCTTATTTGCAGGTCCCACGAGGCCCTCTATTATCCCCCGTTACCTCCCCATATTCAAAGTCCACTCTTCTAACTGGCACACCAAGTCCTAGAAGATCAACACTGTAGAGACCTGAGTGTCCCTCAGGTAATTCACTTGCATTCCAAATAAGGAAATTGGGGGCCAGAAAGTTGTGTTCTGCCCAAAGTCAAGTAACCTTCAGTTACCTCCCTCTTTTGGGTGCCTAGCTCAGAGTTACTGGGTAAGAGGATATAAGAGGAGTGGGGCTTTAGAAAATGTAGTCATCACCTTGGCAAATACAACTACACCAGACTTTTAATTTTTTGAGGCCCCTTTCGGTGGGGCCGCTCTGAGTCGGTCACCGGGTGTTCCTGCACGTTTCTAGTGACAAGAATTGCCTCTTCTCTTCAGCCAGCCTGTTCCCTGGTTACTCAACTCAGGGTGCCGATTTAGACCTCCTGGGGTACTAGTCCTACCGCCTTCGGCTACATTTCTCCAGAAACAGGCCCTGAAGTACTTCCCCACAGAGGAGCGAAGGACATCCAATTTATTTATTTTTTATTTGATTTGATGTTTATTTATTTTTGAGAGAGAATAAGAGTGTGTGTGCGTGCGAGTTGGGGAGGGGCAGAGAGAGGGGGACAGAGGATCTGAAGGAGGCTCTGAGCTGTCAGCACAGAGCCTGATGAGGGCCTCGAACTCGTGCACTGTGAGATCATGACCCGAGCCGAAGTCACCGGCTGAGCCATCCAGGTGCTCCTGAAATCCAATTTAAATGTAAATTGTAGCACGGTGGGCAACTGGGGCTCACTACCAGTGGGGACCTGTGGGGGACAGTGAGAGCACACCCTGAGCTATCCCAGCCCCGGGGGGAAGGAAGCTGGGTTTTCATTCACCTGCCTCCCATCCGTGATGGGGTGAGGCTGCTTCCACTGACTCCACTGCAAACTGAAAAGACCCCCTTTTGGGAAGGAGCTAGCAAACCCAGCTGGCTTGGCTCGGCTTCATCCCCACTTTCCCTTTCCAAGTTGCCCTTTGCGCTGGCTAAGTCAGGCGCAGAGTCAGGTGCTGACATTCGACATCTGGCGGCCATCAGAGAGTAGAGGTGAGAGCCAAGGGCCATGGGCAGGGCACCAGCAGCGTCCTGTGTACTTCTTAGATTTCATGACTCATATTTACTTCTGAAAGTATTCAGGCAACAAGTCCTGGCCTTTGGTAAATATCTAGCAGTCTTCCAAGACTGGGAGCGCTAAATGACTCATTTTCCTGTCAACAGCGTCCCAGATGAGCGAACTGCTGACCCCCAGTGAGGGGTTGACCTTTCAGACGGCTGTGGTGATGTCATGCGCCTTTCTTACATTTCTGGAAATTGAGTTTCCCTCGCTGGGCATCTCTCTGACATTTATCCCCCGTCACCCACCCCCCTTCCCTCCTCCACCTCCAGCTTCTCTTCTCATCAGCAGGGTGATTTGCCTCAGCAGGAAGGTGAACGAACAAAACAAATCTTGCTTAGCTTTGTGAGTGGGTGCCAAGTGGCGCACACAAGTTCCCTGCAGAGCTTACGTTTCCGTGTTTATTTGCCCGACAAAGATGTGCGGTAGAGCAGGGCAGAGTCCACTCTGGGGGTGACTGTCCTGTCTAGTGACAGGAAGGGGGCTGAGACGGAGGGGCTGGATCCCCCAGGCTCTGCACGCACAAAAGGAGACTCACAATGACGCTTCCCTCTGCGGAAGTGGAGAGTGAAAGGGGATTCATACCTTCCCTCCCCCAGGCTGCATCCATGAGGGTCTCCCCAAGGTCAGGGGTGAGTCGGGAGCCGTGAAGGCAGTACAGGCCCTGGGACCACTTGCGGGAGCCGGGCTGAGGTCCCAGGGAGTGGGTCTTGGGGGCGGTGATGCAGCCTCTAGGGACAGCTCAGGGGATTTTGAGGAGGCAGTTTTGAGATGGTCACCAGCACAGCCGCGTTTGAGGACAGAGAAACTGAGGCTCTGTGCAGCTAGCGGCCAGATGGGGCCTCATGCCTCAGACTCTTAGTTCCTGGTCCTGAGCTGCCACATTTTCCTGGAGCTGATTCTCTGGGAAAAAAAAAAAAAAAAAAAAAAAAAATCTCTGTGAACTTCCCATGGTTGGCTGCAGAAGAATTGAGATCTCTGCGTTTAGAAATTGACTTTCAAAGCTCCTAGTTGTAAACAAGCCACGGGCAGAGACCATAGAGCGCCACGTCTGATTTTCAGACGTCGTGGGCAGAGGGAGGACACGTTTCTGCAACGCCCTCACAGCATACAACACAGGAGAAGGTCCCTTGGGGTATTCCGACAGGTGTTCATGCTGCTGCTCAAGTTCATAGCCTTCACTTATAGAGAGTCCCCAGGCACTTATGTTAATGCGTACAATTCTTTTTTTTAAAATTAATTTATTTATTTTGAGAGAGACAGAGAGTGCCAGTGGGGGAGGGGCAGAGAGAGGGGGAGAGAATCCCAAGCAGGCTCCGCACTGTCAGCATGGAGCCTGATGCAGGGGTCCAACCCATGGCCATGGGGTCATGACCTGGGTCAAGATCAAGAGCGGGATGCTCAACTTGCAGAGCCACCCAGGCACCCCAACAGTCAATTCTAACAGAGTGGCTTCCTGCCATCCTAGACCAGGGCATCTCGAATTTTCGTGTGCCCGTGAGTCTCCTGGGAGCGTTATAGAAATGCAGATTCTGATTCGGTAGGTTTAGGGTGAGCCTCTAGTAAGCTATACCTCTAGTAAACTCTTGGGTGACACCACTGCTCCCGGAAGTACATTCAAGGGCCGCGTTTTATACAGCTGTGTCCTAACAGTGCTTTCCCAAGTGTTTGGTCAGGGCAGACAGCCCCTCCTCTGCTGTCCTGCCTGCCCCTTCGTTGCGGTGTATTCAAAAACTTCTATCTTCTTAAAACAAAAAACAAAGCATTTGGCCAGGACTAAGGAGTGAAATCAGTTTAGTGGGTCAAAATAAGCATTTTTAAAAAAATGAAATAGAACAGGGCGCCTAGGTGGCTCAGTCGGTTGAGTGTCCGACTTCGGCTCAGGTCATGATCTCATGGTTCGTGGGTTCGAGCCCCGTATCGGGTTTGCCCCTGTCAGTGAAGAGCCTGCTTCAGATCCTTTGTCCCCCTATCTCTCTGCCCCTCCCCTACTCATGCTCTCTCTCAAAAATAAATTTTAAAAAATTAAAAAAAAATTTTTTTAATCAAATAGAACATTTCACAGTACATCATAAATGGTAAAGGTAGCTGTGATCTCATTATCTCGTTATATGTGATCTCGTTATAAGTACATGCTTGTGTGGGTCATGATGTAAAATGCATTTTTTTTTTTTTACTGTGGGTTGCAATTAGAATGGTCTGAGGAACTGCCCTAGATCAAGGCAAGAGAAGCAGTAAGTTAGGTGGAAGCAGGAGCCAAGGGAGAGGTGGGGTGGGGTGGAGTGGGGAGGCTGGAGACTAGAAGTGGGTGTTTGGGAAGCTTTGAGTATTGACAGTGATGTTGTCACCTGCCAGTGAAAGGGAATATGGCAAACAACAAACAGATGGGAGATTCCCAAAGCCAGCAATTTCGGGACAAAGAGCCTCCTGCTCCCTAAAGTCAGGGCCAGGGCTAGACCATGTGCATCTCTGTGCAGACTGGAAAGACCCCTCCTCTGGGAAGAAGCCAAGCCAAACCCAGACAGGGCGTGGGTTGGCTTCTCCCATACCCTCCCATTCCTTCTGTCTAGTGGTGCCTTTGTGTAGGACACCACACAACCGTATGCGCGGGCCCTGCCCCACGGCCTGGTGACCATAAAACTGAATGTGGTTACCAAGAAAAGCAATATCAGCCAGGACGACCAGGATAGACAATAGGGGGATGGATTTGAGGGGACTCTGGACAGACAGTGACACTCAGTAAACCACGGAAAATGGCGATTGCTAAACTGCAGTCATTGTGGCAGAGAAACCAGCTAGTCCCTCTATTTCCAGGCGGGCTCCACCAATGAGGATGCTGATAATCATAATGAATACTATTTGCCGAGTATTTACTCTGGACCAGGCATTGTGGCGGGCATATCATACGCACTGATTGAATACACTTAAATAGGACTGGAGAGTGGCTTCTTTTATTATTCCTACCTTACAGATGTGAACACTGGGCTTGGAATCGGGAGAATTACCTTCTCCATAGTCACCCCCCAGGAAACTGGTGGGGCTGGGATTCAAACCCAGGTACCTCCAAACCTGCGGCTGTCACTTACTCTGAGCAAAAGCCTCCAATGTGGGATGATGACAGCTCCCATTTTTAGAGGACTGGCCAAGCACTTTACCATCTCCCATGTTCCTCCTGGAACCCTGCCAGGGAGGTAGAAGCCAACTGTTAGTTCTGATTTGATTGTTAAAGGTAGGCCCAGCTCTGTTGTTCTGGAAGTCACTCTGTCTAGCAGACTGTGGGGGTGTGGTGAGGAGAGTACCCGGGAAATAGCTTTGATCAGGGGGGGAGGGGCAGCTTGAGGCGGCTCTTGAAACAAGGACAGAGGAGTGTTGACTTGCTGGGGTGGAGAGTTGAGAGCCATGTCAGTTTCTTCTCTTCTCTTCTCTTCTCCTCTCTTCTCTTCTCTTCTCTTCTCCTCTCCTCTCCTCTCCTCTCCTCTCCTCTCCTCTCCTCTCCTCTTCTCTTCTCTTTCCTTTTCTTTTTTCTTTTCTTTCTTTCTTTCTTTCTTTCTTTCTTTCTTTCTTTCTTTCTCTTTCTTTTCCTTCCTTCCTTCCATTCTTTTTTTAAGTTTATTTATTTTGAGAGAGAGAGAGAAAGCACAAGTGGGGGAGGAACAGAGAGAGAGGGAGAGAGAGAGAATCCCAAGCAGGCTCCACACTGTTAGTGCAGAACCAGATGCGGGCCTCGAACTCACAAACCGTGAGATCATGACCTGAGCCAAAATCAAGAGTCAGACGCTTAACTGACGGAGTCACCCAGCCGCTCCGCCACGTCAGTTTCTTGAGCAAAAGAGTGAAAGGGGTGTTGTGGGAAGAGAGACCTGGTTGGGGTGGGACGGGGGGGCCAGAGAGGGGTAGATCAGGGTGCCTGGAAGTCTTTCAGCGCACTCATGTAGGCCATTTATATTTATTGAGCATCGACTATGTCCCGGGCATTGCTGTAGGTGCTGGAGAGAGCAGTGACTGAGACTGGCAAAGTCTGTGGTCAAGGAGCTGACATTCTAGCGGGGGCTGCAGTGACTACATAAGGAAGCTGGAAGCTCAGTGATAAGGGCAGTGGAGGGAGATGCAGCCCAGGATGGGGGAGGGGGGCCTTCAAGTCCCACCCTGTTCTGGGTATGCGTGGGAGACAGTGCTAACTCTTTAGGGAGATACTCAAACCCCCCAATGGTGTCTTGGATACACAGCCCCTCCGGCTTCCCCTTCTAGGGTTTCTGTCCAGATCTGTCCCAGAAGCTTAGAACTAGCCAAGCTGGAAATCCCCAGGGAGCCAGTGGCTGGGGCAGGGAGAGGAAAGTGATAATCAGGCTGGAGTCTTGAGAGGCAAAGATGGTTGGTGTGAGGAACTGAAAATACGGTGGGTCACAGCCAAGAGAGGGAGAAGCATGGGCTGCTCTGGGGTGAAGCCCCTGGGTGTGGTTGTACCAGTAAGGGGAGATTCAGTTGGGCTCATCCCAGTAACCAGGTCAGGAAGACGTCTTGGGGGGGGGGGGTGGCGGTGGACACCTTAGATCACACTCGCCAGCAATTGCTGAGCTCTGAGGTGTGCTGGGCCCTGTGCCAAGCACTTTACCCGTGTCACCCCAGCTAACAGCAAGAGCTCTGCTCATCTTGGAAAGTGCATACGACCTGCCAGGCCCTGGTCTTCAAATTGATTATCTCATAGAATCCTGTGACAGCCCCACGTCGCTAGTACTGTATTTGTCACCCTTGATTTGCAGGTGAAGAAATGGAAACACGGTCATTTAGCCAGCTTCCAGCTGGCCTGGCACCAGCTTCGATCCTTATTGTTGCATGGTTTTCCTTTTCCTTTTTTTTTTTTTTTAGGCATACTTTACATACAGTCATGTGTACAAATCTTGAGTGTACAAATGCTTATGCACGTATACACTTGAGCAGCCACCACCGAGATCAGGAACTAGAGCATTTCCAGCGCCCCAGGAAGGTGCCTTGCGCCTCTCCCCAGGCCACTCCCCTCCAAAGGGCGACCACTATTCTGTCTTCTCTCCCTAGACTAGCGTCTATTCTTGATTGTGTTTTTACATCTGGCTTCTTTCCTTCACCGTAGTATCTGTGAGCTTTAATCCACGTGTCACATGTAGCAGCCCCTTGTACTCTGTTTTATGGTCGAGCAGCATTCCATTGTCCTCAAACATCACAATTTGATCGTCCGTTCTCTGCCTGATGTTTCCAGTTCTTTTCTACTATGAATAGAGCCACTGGACATTCGCATACATGTCTTCCGGAGGGTGTGTTCCCACCACGGCTCTTAGGTCTTCACTCAGGGGTGAGTTGCTGGATTGTACAGATGTAGCCTGGGCTCCTAACCCCTACACCACCCTGCCCCTCAAACAGCACAGTAGCCCAGTGAGGCAGTGTTTTATCTCATTTCACAGAGGGGGAAATTGAGGCTAAGAGAGTCTGAGCAGCTTGTAGGTGACTTGGCTAGCAAGGGGGGGCCGAGCTGGGACCCAGATCCTGGGGTTGGAGATTTAGCCCAGAGCTGGGTGGCTCATCCAAGCTTGGAACTTGGTCCTTCCCTGGGGTCTCGAGTCCTATTGGAAAGCCTTTTGACCTGAGGATTCTTTGAAGACATAAGGAACAGGAAGGTCCCTCTTCTGTATTTATTGGACCTGAGAAGCTGGCAGTAAAGGGATGAAGGGTGAGGGTAGGAATGAGCAAGACGTAGTGAAAGAAAAACCAAATCCCACTGCAGGGTGATGACAGGCTTCATTTTCAAGTGCTACTGTGGGACCTCAGAGTCCCTCGGGGATAGCATAGGAAGTCCCCTGCCCATGTCTCTGGACCTGGTAGCAGGACCACACCTGTGGTTGATACTGTCTGCCAAGTTCACGATGTCCCCGCCTTCGTGCAGTTTTAGTGTTTCCATGGAGGCAGGACAGCTAGAGGGGTGTGGGATCCATCCCAACCCTCTGGCCACACACGGGACAAAGCACCCTTCTGACTCAGGATCATAGTTTTGAATTTTCAGGTTGACAGCCTCCAAGATCATGGAATAGGCAATCCCACAAAAAAAAAAATGCAATGGCCAGTTGGCCCCCAGAGCCCCAGAAGCCCTGGCTGGCTCATAGGCCTGCCCCTGGCACTCCTGAATCTCACTGTCGGGTGGCCTCCAGCTTTCACACCACGCAGCTTTTGTGTCTCGGTCACTTCTGCAGCCACTGGACGGACCTCCCGCGGAGGCTCCTCATTTCTATTTCCATCAGCCAGGCATTCTGTTCCCTGCATTCCTGCCAGCTGTGGGCGCTATCGTTCAAATGATATCTCACTCTTCTCTGATTGTGCCTGTCGGGGACCAGTGAGGTGTCACGTCCTGCCACATGAGTATTAGTGGATTTGTTCTACTGCAGAAGTTCTCAACTGGCATTGGTTTTGCCCCTCTCCCTTGGGGACATGTGGCAATGTCTGCAGACATTTTTGGTTGTCACTCTTGTTGGGCAGTGTGTGTGTGTGTGTGTGTGTGTGTGTGTGTGTGTGTGTTTGCTGCTGACATCTAGTGGGCAGGGGGCCAGGGATGCTGGGAAGCATTCCACAAAGCTCAGCACAGCCTCCACAGGGAGGAATTATCAGGTACAAAGTGTCAGTAGTGCTGAGGCTGAGAAATCCTGCTCCACCGTGAATTGCTGGTAAGATTTTTTTGTCTTAAAAAAAAAATCAGTGTAGAGATGCTCTTCCTCTGTGATAGACATTAGCCCTTTAAAAAAATTATTTATTTATTTAAATGTTTATTTTTGAGAGGGGGGAGAGACAGAGCATGAGCGGGGGAGGGGCAGAGAGAGAGAGAGACACACACACACACACACACACACACACACACACACACACAGAATCCGAAGCAGGCTCCAGGCTCTGAGCCGTCAGCACACAGCACAGAGGCCGAAGCGGGCTTGAACCCACGAACTGCGAGATCATGACCTGGGTGGAAGTTGGACGCTTAGCCAACTGAGTCACCCAGACGTCCCAGCCCTTTTTTTTTTTTTTTTTTAATGTTTATTTATTTTTGAGAGAGAGAGGGAGAGTGAGAGAGTGAGAGCAGGGGAACGGCAGAGAGAGAGGGAGACAGAATCTGAGGCAGGCTTCAGGTGCTGAGCTGTCAGCACAGAGCCTGATGAGGGGCTCAAACTCGTGAACCTTGAGATCATGACCTGAGCTGAAGTCAGATGCTTAACCGACTGAGCCGCCCAGGCGCCCTGACATTAGCCCTTTATCTGTTATCTGCATTGTAAATATTTCCCTTTATTCTGTCCTCTTTTAATTTCGTTTATGGTGTCTTTTACCACACACACAATTTACGTAATCAAATGTATCTTTCACTTGTTACAGCCTCTGAATTTCCTGTCGTGGTTGAGGGCTCACCTACCCATGTTTAATGCATATGGGTTTCCTATTTCCACCTAAAAGAAAGACTTTAGGGGTACCCGGGTGGCTCAGTTGGTAAAGTGTCCGACTTCGGCTCAGGTCATGATCTCACGGTTTGTGGGTTTGAGCCCTGCATTGGGCTCTGAACTGCCAGTGCGGAGCCTGCTTGGAATTTTCTCTCTTCCTCTCTCTCTGCCCCTCCCCTGCTCCCATTCTCTCTCCCAAGATAAATAAACTTTTTTTAAAAAAAGTAAAAGATTTTATTTGGAACAATTTTTAATATTTTTCCATTTTTGAAAGAGAGACAGAGTGGGAGCAGGGGAGGGGCAGCTAGAGGAAGACACAGAATCGGAAGCAGGCTCCAGGCTCCGAGCTGTCAGCAGAAAGCCCGACAAGGGGCTCAAACCCACAAACCACGAGATCATGACCTGAGACGAAGTCGGATGCTCAACCGACTGAGCCACCCAGGCTCCCCTAAAAGATTTCATTTTTAAGTAACCTCACACCCCGTGTGGGGCTCGAGCATACAACCCCGAGATCAAGAGTCACATGCTCCATTGGCTGAGCCAGCCGGGCACCCCCATTTCCACTTCTATTCAGGTTTCTATTGTTGTATTCATTAGGTCTTAATCCACCTGGAACTGCTTTTGATAAATGGTGACAGGTGAAGATCCAAATATATTTTTACCAGGTGGCAAACCAGTCATGGTTTTACCCTGTCTTAAGTTCACTATCCTTTTCCACGGAATTAAAATCCCATCTCTATCATGTATTAAATTTCCACACATCCACACGCGCGTGTGTGCATGTGCACGCGTGCAAATATACACACATCTCCTGGCTCCTTCTGTCCCAATGATACTTGCCAGTCTTAGGTAACAGCATCAGATCTTGATGGTACTACATACCGCAAAGGTCAGTTGCCACTTCTATTCTTTTTTTTCCCCTTAATTTTTTACTCAATTTCAGATATTTCTTCTTTATTATTCCTTCTCAGGTCCCAAAATAAAGTAAGGGGAGCCTCTCCTTCCACCCAAGCCGGGCTGTGTTGCCCTGCTTTCTGCGTTTGTAGCCTGGAGCCCCGTCCCTCTGTGCAGCTGAGCAGGAATGGTCCTTAGTCATTGGTTGCCTCGCTCCTGCCAGCCTCCCCCTGGGCCATGTCCCCAGCTGTGGCACAGTGCCTGGCACATGGCCAGTGCTCATTAGATATTGGCTGAATCGATGATCAAGCAGATGCACGTTTTCTTTTTCGGTAAACGGGAAAACTGGTTTTCTCTCTTGCGCTAATTTGGGACCAAGGCAGTCACAGGTTGGTTTAGTCTTTGGACAGTTACCTCCTCCGTCTCAGTTTTCCTACCTGTCACACCAGCCCTGATGAGCTGGGCGCCTTCCACTGTCACGTGGCCAGGGTCCTGACAGGGCTGAAAAGCTCTCGGGAGGACAAGAACCACACAAAGTGTAGCACCAGGCTGCCATCACAGTGGGCACAAGGCTGGGGGGCTCCAATACGTTTAGGGGCCCACAAAAATGTTCTGACTTCTTTTAAAATCAAGAGAGGGGCACCTGGGTGGCTTAGTCAGTTAAGCTTCCAACTTTGGCTCAGGTCATGATCTCATGGTTCATGAGTTCAAGCCCCACATCACGCTGTGTGCTGACAGCTCAGAACCTGGAGCCCGCTTCGGTTTCTATGTCTCCCTCCCTCTCTGCCACCCCTCTCCTGCTCGTACTTTGTCTCTCTCTCTGTCAAAAATAAATAAACATTAAAAAAATTTTAAAAATAAAATGAAATCAAGAGAAAAAATATGAACTTTTAGGCAGAAGAAAACGTTTTAAGATATCACGATGCACTCGTCTTTATGCAATGCAGTCATAAAATATAATTTTAAATATTTTTTAGTGGAGGAAGGGACCTAGGAAGGCAAGAGTCCCAAGGGTCCAGAAAGCCATAATGTGGCCTTGTTAAACACAACCCAGATTAGTGGGGTAAATATTTGGCATTGGTTGCCTAATAGACCCAGGCAGAGTAGAAGCATAGGAAGGAATCAAATAAAGCAACTGCTTGTCTGGGTATTTCCAGAGATAAGAACACACACGCTGAGCTGGGTGCAGGAGACTTCCTTGTCCGCTGGGCTGTTCCCTGAGCAAGCCCAGACCTGAGCTGGCGCCTTAGAGCTGAAGAGTGCGGCAGCCAGACAGACCTGGATTCTGGGCCCGGCCGTACCTTATGCTACCTGTGTCACCTGAGGCTAGTCACTTAACCCCTGGGAGTCTCAGCTTCCTCATTGGGAAAACAGTAACGGCAACACACGTTCTTTGTAGGACCGTTTAATCATACATGCAATCGGTCAACACCTGTTTAGGGAGCACTTCCTATGGTCCAGGCACCATCCTGGGTGCTGAATACATACAACAACGTGCCCCAGCACATCCCCCCCCAGTGCCTGGCACATAATAGTTCCTTAGTAAACATTTGCTGAGTTAATAGTTGGAAAGCAGGCTGGGCTGGTAGGAGGAGCCACCAAAAACAAAATAGGCAAACACAGGGCACCTGGGTAGCTCAGTCGGTTAAGCGTCTGATTCCTGACTCCAGCTCAGGTCACGATCTCACCGTTTGTAAGTTCGAGACCCATATAGGGCTCTGTGCTGACAGCACGGGGCCTGCTTGGGATTCTCTGTCTCCTCTCTCTCTGCTCCTCCCCCTGCTCATGCTCTCTCACGCATGCTCTCAAAAATAAATAAACTAAAAAAAAAAAAAAATAACTGAACACAAACATAAGGCATAGATAATGACAAACCTAAACATGTACGTCAAATGTAATGACAAGGAAAGTAAGGTGCCAGGAAGGAAAAGAACAGGACGTGGTGACAAAGTGGGGGGCAGGACAGAAGAGCATCTGCTCAGGTGTAGCGTTCAGGGTGGGCTTCTCGGAGGAGGTGACACTCCTGAAGTGCAAGCATGAGCGATTATTGAGGGGAGAGCCCTTGCCCCCACCCTGTGCCCTTTCCCAGTCCCTGTCCTCACGGTGGTTGCAGGCATCCAGCCGGCACTCTGGAGCAGGGAGGACGTGCTGCAGTGGCTGCGTTGGGCCGAGCAGGAGTACTCTCTGCAGCGCACGGGGGAGCACAACTTCGAGATGAACGGCCGAGCCCTCTGCATCCTCACCAAGGATGACTTCCGGCTTCGTGCACCTGGTTCAGGTCAGGGAAACTCGCCGGCTTCCCTCTAAAACGTGCTGACAGAGACCCAGGTAGGCCCAGGGGGGGATGATGGACGCACTGGTTGGAGGAGCTTGCTCACCTCCCAGCATGGCAGATGTCCCCTTTTCCGTAAATGTTTCCCGGGGGGCCCCTCGCTAGAGCGGGCCTGCAGGAAGCCGTTTGGCTGTTGTTTGCAGAGTCCCCAGTGTCCTGTCCTGCTGTCGCTTCCCCTCCCCTTCCCCGTGGCTCTCATCTCCCCTACCCATTTCCATCCTGCCACCTCTCATCTCGTCTGCATGAAGCTGTGACTGACGCCGGCCCTCCCCTGAGGGGCAGGTGACTGACCTGCCCCCTGCCCCCACCCCCAGGTGACGTCCTGTATGAGCTGCTTCAGTACATCAAGACCCAGCGGCAAGCCCTGGTGTGTGGGCCCTTTTTGGGAGGGGCCTTCAGGCAGAAGATGCCCCCTCAGCGCTGCCCCTGCCTCCTGGAAGGTGAGGGAGGCTCTTCTCGGAGCTCTGGGGCCTCCCCTCAGTCGGCCTCTTTGGGAGGGCAGGGCTTCCTCCAGGCAAAGGAATGGAAGAGGCAGCTGTGTGGGCCGCGCCCCCACTTCCCTCTGCCCTGCCTCCTCCACCCTCACCTCTGGCCCCTGTGAGCCTCCTGGCAGCCCTCCAGGCTGCAGCCTCCCATCTCCTCAGTTCTCTGCTCTCCTCTCTAGCAAAGTGTTGTTTTCTGGTGTCCCTATTTCCTCTCCTCCTGATCTCCCTGTGGAAATTGCTCTTGTCAGGGACTCTAGAGACCTGAACGTGGGGATGTCCGCGTCCAATGTTGGTCCTTATTCACGGTCACCTCTCATGACCGCCCCTCAGACTCTTCCCTTGGCTTCCAGAACACCCCACGGTCACTCCTTCTCAGCCTCTTGGCTTCTCATTTTCTCCCCTACTTCTAAATCTTGGGGTAGCCCCAGACTCAGGGGGTCTCTCCTCTATCTGCACTCAGACCTAGGTAATTTCATGGAGTACTGGGCGTTTAATACCATCTGGTACTGATGATTCCTACAGATACCCGGACCTCTGTGAATTCCAGACGTTTGCACCCCACACTTCCCCTGGAATGTCTAATGGACATCTCAACCCTAAAAGCTCCTAAAGCAAACACCTGATTCTTGTCCCACCTCCCTCCCCCCAACCCTGCTCCTCTCCTGGGCTTCCTTGTCTCAGCAAACTGCAGCTTCATGCTCCCAATTGCTCTGGCCAAAACGTTGGATGTCACTTTTGACTGTTTTCTCTCTTTCCTGCCCAAATCACAGAATCCCAACCGTCAACAAGTCCTGTTGACTCGACCTTCAAAATCTATCCAGGGGTGCCTGGGTGGCTCAGTTGGTTGAGTGTCCAACTTTGGCTTAGAGCATGGTCTCGTGGTTCGTGAGCTTGAGCCCCGCATCGGGCCGTCTGCTGTCAGTGCGGAGCCCTCCTCAGATCCTTTGTCCCCACTACCCGCCCCTCCCCCCCCGCTCCTCCCCTGCTCTCTCTCTCTCTCAAAAATAAATAAACTTAAAAAAATCTATCCAGAATCAAACCATTTCCCACACCTCCACTGCTGTCCATGGCCCAGCCTCTATCACCTCTAGAGAACCTCCTCACTGGTCTCCTGGCTCTGCTCTTGACCTCCTATGATCTATCGCAATAGAGCAGCCAGAGAGATTCATAAGGCAGATCGTGTCGCTTCTCTGCTCAAAATCTTCCAATGGCTCCCATCACACTCAGAGTCAAAGCCACAGTCTTTACAATGACCTCCTGCCCTCTGCTGTCCTCTCCCGCCCCTCTCCCTTTTGCTCTTGCTGCTTCAGCCACTCTGGCCTCCATGTTCATGGAACAAACCAGAGACACTCCTGCCTCAGGGTCTTTGCATTCGCTGCTCTCTCTGCCTGGCATTCTCTCCTCTTGATACCCACATAGCTCACTCCTCTACTTTCTTCAGATGTCTGTTAGATGTTAACACGTCAGTGAGGCCTTCCCTTACCATCACGTAGCTCTCTATCTTTCCTGGGATTCCCTATCTGCCTTAGAGTGCTTTATTCCTGCCCCCCGCCCCCCGCCCCATTGTATACTCTTTCTATTTTCTTTTTTATTTCAACCATCTCCCTCCCTTTCCAATCTCCCACTCCCCCACTGCTAGAATATAAGCTCCATGAGGGCAGGGGCTTGTTTTGAGTTCAGTGATATGTCCCCAAGAATTTTAGAACAATGCCTGGCTCACAGAAGGTTCTCAGTAAATATTTGTTGGGTGGATGGAGAGGACATAGGACTGAGATACAAGGCATCTGGATTCTGGATGTGGCTCTGTCACCCCTTGGCTTTGCAAACAACTTTACAGATGAGGGAACAGGTTTGAGAGATTATGTCACTTGCCTGCTGGGAGCTGGGGTTAGCACTGGGCTGTCTGGCCCTCCCCCATGTCCTCCATTGCCTCCCTGACCTTCCAGCTGGGAACTGGACGGACGAAAAGCATTAGGAGTGCTGCCCCACGGGGATCCCAGGCATGCATGGAGGGGCTGGGGGAGGCCCTGGGCCCGCAGAATCAACGGTGCTCATCTGCTTGCAGAGGGGACTGGGCGACCTCAATTGGCCCCCCGAACGGGTCTCCTGCAGCAGCCACCACACCTGGGGTTTGCCAGCTCCTTGAGCCACTTGGCCAGGTGGCCCCTTGGCAGGGAGGACTCCCTCAACGTATCTCACTGTTCAGAGCTCAGCTGCAGGGCTGAGGGAGCCTGCTCCTCCCCCATGATGCCGGAGGCTCCCATTGATGGCAGGATCGCTGGTGAGTAGGAGGCTTGTGTGCCCCTGGCCAGGAGGGAGGTGTGCTGAGGCCAAGTCCCAGAGGGTTATGAGTGACAGGGAGGAGGGTTGTTTTGAGCTGGGTGATGAGAGGGTCTGTGCTGGGCTATTGGAGTGTGGGGTGACTGTCCTGTGTACTGGCCACAATCTAGCCACAGCAGTCAGTGCTGCCCAGGATTGCCAAGCCAGTCCTAGTCAGACAGTGAGCTTGGCATGGGTGAGTATTCCGCTCCTTTATTTTTTTGTTTTTGTTTTTAAAAATCTGTTTTTTTAATTTTCTATATATTTTATTTTAGTTTTTGGTTAGATATTCAGTGAAATTTCTGTTTTTCTTCTTAATTTAAATCCAAGTTAGTTAACATATAGTGTCATGATGATTTCAGGAGTAGAATTTAGTGATTCATCACTTACAGAGAACACCCAGTGCCCCTCCCAAATGCCCTCCCTAATGCTCATCATCCATTTAGCCCATCCCCCACCCAACACCCCTCCAGCTACCCTCAGTTTGTTCTCCGTATTTGAGAGTCTCTTACGGTTTGCCTCCCTCTCTGTTTTTATCTTATTTTTGCTTCCCTTCCCCTATGCTCATCCGTTGAGTTTCTTAAATTCCATATATGAGTGAAATCATATAATATTTATGTTTCTCTGACTTATTTCACTTAGCCTAATACAGTCTAGTTCCACGCACATTGCTACAGATGGCAAGATTTCATTCTTTTCGATTGCCGAGTAATACTCCATTGTATATATACACCACAACTTCTTTTTTTTTTTTTTTAATGTTTTTATTTTATTTTTGAGACAGAGAGAGACAGAGCATGAGCAGGGGAGGGGCAGAGAGAGAGGGAGACACAGAATCTGAAACAGGCTCCAGGCTCCGAGCTGTCAGCACAGAGCCTGACACGGGGCTCGAACTCACGGACCGTAAGATCATGACCTGAGCCGAAGTCGGAAGCCCAACCGACCGAGCCACCCAGGCGCCCCTACACCACATCTTCTTTATCCATTCATCACTTGATGGACATTTGGGCTCCTTCCATAATTTGGTTATTGTTGAAAGTGCTTCTATAAACATTGGGGTACAATCACCCCTATGCATCAGCACTCCTGTAGCCTTTGGATAAATTCCTGGTGGTGCTATTGCTGGGTCATAGGTTAGTTCTATTTTTAATTTTTTGAGGAGCCTCCATAACTGTTTTCCAGAGTGACTACACCAGTTTGCACTCCCACCAGCAGTGCAAAACGGGGGAGTATTCCTCTCCTTTAAATGACGTGGGGCTCAAACTCACAAACCTCGAGATCATGACCCGGGCCAAAGTCGAACATTCAACTGACTAAGCCACCCTGGCTATTTATTTATTTATTTATCTATCTATAAATGGTTGGGTGCTTACTATGTGCCACGTGTGATTCTGAAGCTTGTATTTAATCCCACGTTGGCTTTTTGAGGCTGGTATTATTAGCCCCATTTTACGGGTAAGGAAAATGAGGCACAGAGAGGTTAAGGGACTCCCCCACGATCGATCACACAGCAATAAGTGGCAGAGCTGGGACGTGACCCCAGGCGGTCTGGCTCCAGAGCCACACTTCCATTCTACATTCATCGTTAAAGGGTTGACTAACAGGCTGCCAGACAGACTGACAGATAAACGGGCTGCCTTTCCAAAGGTGTGTTGGTTAGCCATGGCAGAGTAACTACGTTTATTCTAAGACACCACAGAGCGGGCAGGAGCCTGGCTTCTGGATCAAAAACAACTGGGGATCACTGAAACACAAGTATTTGATCTTTTTTTTTTGTTTTTTTTAACATTTATTTATTTTTGAGACAGAGAGAGACACAGCATGAACGGGGGAGGGGCAGAGAGAGAGGGAGACGCAGAATCGGAAGCAGGCTCCAGGCTCTGAGCCATCAGCCCAGAGCCCGACGCGGGGCTCGAACTCGCGGCCCGCGAGATCGTGACCTGAGCTGAAGTCGGACGCTTAACCGACTGAGCCACCCAGGCGCCCCAAGTATTTGATCTTTTACGGAATAGTGCTTAACATTCTTTGAGCACTTACTCTGTACCAGGTACCGTGCTAAGGAGTTTTGGATATATTATGTTACTTAATTGTCATATCATCCCCTACAAGGAAACTGTGGCTCGGAAGAGGTTAGGTAACCTGCCTGAAATGACCCAGCCAGGTGGCCCAGGTAGGGGGACTTAAGCTTTTGTTCCCAGGCTCCCTCTGCCGCTTGCTCTCCAAGATGGCATGTTTGATTTTCCCAGGCCTCTCACCAGGGTGCTTGACAGGATGGGTTTAACAGTCAGACTCCTTGGTCTGCCTGCCGCTGAGGAGCTCCGTGCCCGGGACATGTCCAACCCCTCTCTGAGCCCAATTCTTTATGTCTTCCTGGGGATAAAGGTAGCCACTTCCTAGAGTTAAGGGGAATCAAAGAGACAATAAGCCCCCACAAGTGGCTGTTTCTGGTAGTATTGTCGTCTTGACCATCCTGCCGCATGGCTGGGCCCGGGCCTTATGAGCCCCAAAGCACCTTGCTAATTAATGCCTGTCCTCACAGCTCCAGGAGAGTGCCCTGTCCCTACCCTCTGTGCTCTATTGCAGATTGCCGGCTGCTGTGGGATTATGTGTACCAGCTGCTCTCTGACACCAGGTATGAGCCCTACATCAGGTGGGAAGACAAGAACGCCAAGATCTTCAGAGTTGTGGATCCAAACGGGCTTGCCAGACTCTGGGGAAACCACAAGGTAAACCTCAGCCACCAGGTGGGATGACCTCCACACATCCAGAAGAGGACAGGGTAGGGGGTCAGAGTGGACCCATCAGCACTAAGGGATGGTCCTCAATGGACGGGGGCTTCACCAGCAGCTCCAAATGTGTCGGGATGGTTTTATTTTAGGAGAGACTGAGGGACAGGAAGTTACTTCTTGAGGATGGGGAAGTTCAGGGATCTTGCCTTCTACTTGCTTAGCACTTGAGACCTTGTTAATTTTGTTTAATGTTTATTTACTTTTGAGAGAGAGACAGAGACAGAGTGTGAGCTGGGGAGGGGCAGAGAGAGAGGGAGACACAGAATCTGAAGCAGGCTCCGGGCTCTGAGCTGTCAGCACAGAGCCCGATGCGGGGCTTGAACCCACAGGCCACTAGATCATGACCTGAGCTGAAGTCAGACGCTTAACCGACTGAACCACCCAGGCGCCCCATGAGACTTTCAAATCATGTTTCCATGAGTGGTGCCACATCTGCTGCGGGGTGGCTGGGCCAGATGAGGAAACTGGTTTCCAGGGGGCAGTTGGGGTAGAGATCCAGGTCTCAGGCCCTGCGGGAGCATCAGGCATCAGGGCTGGAAAGGCCTGGGAACCCCTGGGGCCAGCATTCCCAGTGTGAGGGACGCCTATACCTAAAAAGGGCACCTGCCAGACGACTTTAGGTGGTTGACTCCAAATCTCATAATTAAGTATTTATTTTAGTAAGAATGAAGATGAAAAGTTTTAACTACGATGTCAGTTTCTTGATTGACACTGGTGATACAAAGCAAGTGTCCTTGTCTATAAATAAAGTCATTTAACTAAAAAAGGAGCCTTAAAAAAAAAACTATTAGCAATAATGGTGATCTACAGGAGATAGCATTTCTTAAAATGGTATAGCATTTGATTGCTAGGCGCTGCTCTGAGAGCTTTCCCCATAGTAACTCATTTAATTCCCAGGAGACGTCATGAGGTAGGCGTCAGAGGGGAAATGGAGGCACAGAGCAGTCTTTCCAAGAGTTTGCAGGCAGTGGATGTCAGAGCAGGGGCTGAACGCAGAGAGTGTGGTTCAATGCTCCCCTCTTGTTGCCTCTCAGTGGTCTGCGGGCTGGAAGGATGCAATGGACTAAAGTTTGGGCGTGCTTACCTGGTCCAATCCCCAAATAGTACGGGGAGGGAAACTGAGGCCCAGAGAGCAGCAATTCCATTTCATGAACGTGTACTACCTGCCAAGCATTGTGCTAAGTGCTCTATGGATTAGCTAATTTAATCCTCAAACAAACCTGTGGGATGGATGTTCTTATCCTCATTTTATAGCCGGGGAAACAGATGCAGAGAGGTAAAGAAACTTACCCGAGGTCACGCAGCTGCTTTATGTTGACCCCAAAACCCAGCCTCTTTGCCCTTCCTCTGCACTGCCCACCCCTCAGAGAGAGAAGAAGGAAATACCTTGGCTAAAGTCACGCAACTTGTGGGGAGCTACTCTTACTATATGCCCCTTACCGAGCTAGCTGTCATCATTTCCAACTAGATATATACTTATTTGTTACTACTTGTGACATTGGCTATTTAAAAGCAGTGTGTGAGTCACTCCTGCCCCATGGTTCCCAGCCCCGTATTTGTCCTCTGACCTTCCCCTGCCTTTCTCCTCCCAAACTCAAGAGAACTCTTGTCACCCCTCACAGAACCCTGGGCTGAGGGGCTTAAGAAACCATCCAGTTTGACCTGCTCCTTTCCAGGTGTGGAAACCAAGGCCTGGAAGGAGCAAGGTAGGGAGCGGAGGGTGACGTGGGACTGCTTTGCCTTCTAGAACCGGGTGAACATGACCTACGAGAAGATGTCACGTGCCCTGCGACACTACTATAAGCTGAACATCATCAAGAAAGAACCTGGGCAGAAGCTCCTGTTCAGGTGAATAGCCTAGGGGCCGAGGTGAAAAGGGGAAGCAGGGCTGGGGTTGGGTGGGCTGGAAACTCTCTGCGGCTAGGGCAAGGGCTGATTTGCTCCTGGGGCCCAAATTCCAGATTTCTGAAGACGCCCAGGAAGGTCGTCCAGGACAGGGAGCAACCAGAGAGCCCGGAGCAGGGCAGGTTGGATTTCAACGAGGAGATGCTGCAAGTCTCTCCCTGAGGGGCAGGTGGATTCTGGGTACCAACCGAGTCTCCCGGGAAGGCACCTGGCCGAACGGCGGCCTCCTCCTCCCTCCCAGGGCAGCAGGGATCCCCAGCAGGTTTTGCACTCAAGGGATCACAGCTGTTGTCTCTGACCTCAAAGCTGCCTGGGCACCTGGGAGGCTGGGAACTGGGAAGCCTCACATTCAGGACACGGTGGGGGGGGGGCATCATTCTTCGGTAGGGCAGCCCTGGGGCTCAGTGGAGTGCAGGGAGTGATCCCTCTCTCTGCCCTACCCCTTGCTGCCTGCCCAGCTTGGGAGTGAGAGCATCCAGCCCAATTCCTTCAACTTACAGAAGAAGGAAGCGGAGATCCCTTACTGGACCTCAGTTTCCTCATCTGTGAAAGGGACGAGCTCATGACAACCTGACCTCGGGGGGCTGATCCTGGCTGGGAAAAAGGAGTATTGTTTTGTCAGTCTTAGTAATAATAATGGTAACTGACATTTAAGCGTTTACTATGTGCCAGGCCTTGTGCTAAGGGTCCTTCCTATAATTTATGTCATTCAATTCACACTCCAAACCCCTGAAGTTTAAAGATGGGGAAATGGAGGCAGAGGTTTGCAGAGCTGGGATGTGTCTCCAAAACCCAGTGCTATTACTTGGTTGGTTGGTTTGTTTTAGTGACTCTGAATGTATTGGGCACTTCTCGAGCAGAGGCCGTGGCCCTACCTCTCTGCCCTCAGCGTCTCTGCTGAACAGTTCATTTCACTTGGCCCAACCTCCATTTCCCGAGTTTTCGGAACTTTGGTGCCTCTGTGACAGTGACCGAGTGAGGATCTCCACTCCCTCTCCACCTGTGGTTTCCTATCTCCCGTGACCTTGGGCAAGTTGTTTCATTTCTCTGGAGCCTCAGGCTTCTCAGCCACAAAATGCAGAGGCTAGTCCTGCCCTGACCTCTCAGCATTGCAGGAAATCTTCCTAAGACAGTGTCTGTGACATGCTTAGTGGGCACCTGCTCTGTAAGGAGTACGGAATCCGTGTTAGCCAAGAGGACTCTGCAAACCCAAAGCTGCTCTAAAGCAGGGAAATGCCTCTGTGCTATGGATTCAGCTTCTCTCTGCTCCATACCCCCCCCCGCCCCGCCCCCTGCCTCGAGACTGGCTGGGGCCTCCCGAGGGGGTCAGAACCTCTGCCCTGCGACCCCTCCAGTAAGGTTTGGGGCAGAAAGGGAAGGGAGTGTTTTCACTTTGCTGAAAACAGAACTTCTTATAGTCACATCTTCTTTCTTGGAAGGAGGAAACCACTCCTGCCTCTCGCCCCCAGCAGGCCAGGAAATCCCCCTTCTGGCTGAGCCTGAACTGGCTTTGAATCACTGTGCAGAAGCTGATGAGGATTCTCAGACTTTGGCCCTCAGAACTGTGACCACTCTTGAGCGGGGCTTATGTCCTGGCTTGGTTCCCTGCCCCCTCCCACCCCTCCCGCCGGGGCCCTCGACAGTTCCACACCAGAGGAGGCCGGGCAAGTGGCCTTGTCCAAAATATTCAGTAGGAAAATCCTTGGCCGCTGTCATCTTCCTTCAGACTGTTCCATTTCCTTGACTTTGTTCCAGGATGAACCCATGCCCCATAGCTTTTCTCATCCTCTTTAACCCAGAACTACACAACTGGGCTGGGAAAGGCTGTCACAGTCAGCGTGTCCAGACTCCTTTTATTGATAAGGCAACTGAGGCCAGAGAGGGGGACTGACCTGCTCAAGGACACACAGCCCAGCTCAGCCTGCTGACTCCTAATGGGGTCTCATAGGTTACCTCTTCCAGGGAACCGTTGGCAATCGCCTGGGGATGTGTTTGTTAATGGTTGTTAACAGCCGCTTATCCCAGCGATTGTGTCTTCTTCACCCAGGGGTTGATGAATCTCACCCAGTGTTGGGACCACCGGGGCCTGGGTTGGGCAGAAGTCTACCACCCCGGAGGAGCTGGGAGCCCTGGCCTCTCCACTCATTCCCGGGGAGGGGGATCTCCACCCTTTCCCCATCTCCCCAGGCGCTGGTCAGGAACATACACCTCGGTGACAGGAATGAAAGGATTCATTCAGCCCTTCCCTCCACCAGCATTAATGGAGCACTTGCTGTGTACCTGGCGTCAGGGGAGGCTCTGGGTTTACATCCAGCTTTTACATAGTCGGATTCTTGAAAAGTGATGGGTCACTGGAACCATGTCAGAATGGACTTCCTCACAAATGATTTTACAGAGCAGGAAATATATTCTCATGATTTGAAAAAGGAGCCGGCCATGTCTGTCTTTTTCTTTTTCTTTTTTTGCCAGATACTATTAAAGTCAACAGTCGATACACAATTTATTTCAAAAGTGAGTGTGTTAAGAGGTTCATTAATGAAATAAATGACACCAGTCACTCTCTCCGTCCGGTCAAACCACTTACCACACTAACCCAGGAGCACAGGCTCCATTGTTCTCCATCTTCTCTGCTATGTGGATTCTTGCCAACAGTCTTTTTCCCTCGCAAGGAAATTCCACACCCCCCGCCGGCTTTACTGAGGGATGATTGACATGTAACACGGTGTACGTTTGTGACGACATCTAGCACTTCCTTCAACCCTGGTGACTCTGCCGCACTTTGGGCTCCTCGATGCCGGTGACCCATCATCTCTCGCGGAGGAGCCTAGTGGCGACGACCTTTCTTGGCTTCTTCCTCTGGTCCCTCCCCGTGAGGTTAATCCACATTTTCTACCCAAGTGTTCTCTCTGAAGTTTTGTAGACATCAACAGAAAACACGTACGTTTCCAGAGTAAGGTCTTCATACCCCCAACTCTCCAGCATCTGGCGGTGAATGTGAAGGTGCTCCTGGGCTCAGAAGGAGTCCGGTCCCCTCCTCTGTGCTGGCTTGGCCCCTCATTGGGACTTCTGGACTCAGCTGCCACAGGGATAGCTCCACGATTTGGGGGAAGAGTTTAAAAAGTATGTTGTTCTGGGGTCATGTGGGTGGCCCAGTCAGTTGAGCATCTGACTTCTGCCCAGGTCGTGATCTCACAGTTCAGCCCCACATGGGGCTCTCGGCTGTCAGCCTGTCAGTGCAGAGCCTGCTTCAGATCCTCTGTCCCCCTCTCTACACTCCTCCCCTGTTTGCACCCTCCCCCCAAATAAATAAACATTAAAAAAAAAGTATGTTGTTCTGGGGCGCCTGGGTGCCTTGGTGGGTTAAGCGTCCGACCTCGGCTCAGATCATGATCTCGCAGTCCGTAGGTTCGAGCCCCGCGTCGGGTGCTGTGTTGACAGCTCAGAGCCTGGAGCCTGCTTCACATTCTGTGTCTCCCTCTTTCTCTGCCCCTCCTTGGCTCGCACTCTGTCTCTCTCTCTCTCTCAAAAATAAACATTAACAAAATTATATATATATAAAAAAGTATGTTGTTCTGAAATCAGAATGTGCGTATTTTAAAAATATTTTAATGATGAACGAAATTTTTAAAAATTCCAAAACCACTGTGAGTTAATTGCTGATAGGGGGAGGGATGCTGGTGGCATACAAAGAGAGTGCGGCCCTGCGTCTGGGAAGTTCACACAGACATTGTCGCAGTCCCCAGGGAGAGGTTCAGTGAGAGGCATGCCCACTGGAGACAGTGGTGGACAAAGTGGCATGGGTGAATTCTGCTCGGGAGGTGCCAGACGGGGTGTCTAAGAAGGTTCAGGGGCACCCAGGTGGCTCAGTCAGTTGAGTGTCCCACTCTTGATCTTGGCTCAGGTCTGATCTCATGGTTCAGGATTGAGACCTGAGTTGGGTTCTGTGTTGACAGCATGGAGCCTGCTTGGGATTCTCTCTCTGCCCCTCCCCTGCTCAGGTGCGTTCTCTCTCTCAAAAATAAATAAACTTAAAAAAAAATTTTTTTTAATGTTTGTTTATTTTTGAGAGAGAGAGAGAGAGAGAGAATGCACGCAGGCAGAACGCACAGAATCCAAACAGGCTCCAGGCTCTGAGCTGTCAGCGCAGAGCCCTATATGAGGGGCTCGAACCCACGAACCCTGAGATCGTGACCTGAGCCGAAGTCCGATGCTTAACTGACTGAGTCACCCAGGCACCCCATCTAAATAAATAAACTTAAAAAAAAAAAGGATCCTATGGGCTTCTGTCTCTGTTTGCCCCATTTCTGGGGGGCCTGGATGTGTGGTGGGGCTGTGGGCTTTCTGATCACCATAAGCTGAGGGTGGGCCAGGGGAATCAGTGGCAGGGCTGACTGCAGAAGCCCATCCCTTGCGGGGGGGCGGTGCAAAAGGGTCCCCAAGTCATGTGCTTGGTTCAACCTTGCTTGCTAAGGCAGGAAAGCAGACCAGAGTTGGGGCTGACACCCTCATGAGGGTGAAGGGACAGCCTTTGGGGACAGGGAGGGGCCGTCCCGTGGTTGACCCATGAGGACCTCTGGGTCCCAACAGCACCAACTGCACATGCCCCACATCACGGGGCAACGGATGCTGTGAGGAAAAATCATTATTTAGAGTCCACAGGGAGCCTTCGAGTGTTCACCCACCGGATGACTTAGCAGCCTGTCCCGCTTCAAGGGAACCAGGCTGGCCTCTAACGCCCAGGACCAGGCTTGGGATGCATGGTTAATTAAAACCATGCCCTTTTCCCCAGAACTGAAGTGAAACCAAAAGGAGAAGTGGTGAGAGGAGCCGCTGGCCTGGGGCAGGGCGCCCACTGCCCTTGGGCCCCCTGGGTGTCACCACCCAGAGCAGAAGGAAGCCTGGCCCAGAGCCAGAGCCCGCTTCAGTGTTTTAGGGGGGCTGAACGAATCCAGCACTCCCCTCAGATGGGACGGCCCTGGCCCACTGAGCTTTCAAATGTCTACGCTTTTGCTCAATTAAATGAACACCCTGTGGTAATGCTGATGGCTGAGGCCCTCGGTGGCTCCCACTGGTGGCTGTAAAGGCCTTTGATGATAATAATGATGCAAGAGGATAATAAACATAATGAAAATATGCACTGTGGTACACAGAATCTTTCAGGATATGGTGTCCATGGGGCAAAAGCTTTTAAAAGAGTTTTTAAAAAATTTTTTTAATGTTTATTTTTGGGAGAGAGAGAGAGACAGAGACGGAAGGTGAGTGGGGAAGGGGCACAGGGAAAGGGAGACACAGAATCGGAAGCAGGCTCCAGGCTCCGAGCTGTCAGCACAGAGCCTGATGCAGGTCTTGAACTCATGAACCGTGAGATCATTACCTGAGCTGAAGTCAGATGCTTAACTGACTGAGCCACCCAAGTGCCCCTAAAAGAAATTTTGTTTAAAAAAAATTTTTTTTTTTTAACGTTTACTTATTTTTGAGACAGAGAGAGACAGAGCATGAACGGGGGGAGAGAGAGAGAGGGAGACACAGAATCTGAAACAGGCTCCAGGCTCTGAGCTGTCGGCACAGAGCCCAACGTGGGGCTCAAACTCACGGACCGAGAGATCATGACCTGAGCTGAAGTCGGGTGCTTAACCCTTAACCAACTGAGCCACCCAGACGCCCGGCATTTTTTGTTTGTTTTTAAATCGTTGTTACTTTGTGTGTGTGTGTGTGTGTGTGGTGGGTGGTTTCTCATGCAGAACAGAACTGGAAAATCTTACTTCCTGGCAAAGACAATTCAAGGTCACTCCCAAATCCAAAGACAAGCAGAACAAAGAAATGAGCCTCCTCCTGCCAAGTGCTTCTCAGTTTGCCTTCCCAGGAATCTGGAATAAAGTTTAGGAGGGATGTGTTCCCTCCAATCCCAGGGACATGCCTTAGCAAGCCCTGAGTCCCGTGAATAAATCCTCCCCGTAACAGTGGCCTCTCTGAAGCCTACTGGTGCCTGACCCAGCGCAGAGGCCTTGTTGAGCTCTCACAAATGAATGCAGGTCCTTGTGAAACTGGGAGAGCCTCTATCGTGTCTTCATAGCCTAGGATTCTGGGGACACTCAGGCGGTGGGCTTTTCTCCCTGGAAAGGCCTGCAGTTTAAAGTCCCGTCCACCAGGTGGCGCAAGGCCTCTTTTTGGGGCGGGTGTCGGAGCCCACTGCCTGTTGACAGTATCCTGTGTTGCCGTGAGCCCGCCTTCTCTGCGGGTGTGAATACACATCTCCAGCCCGGGTCTACTCCGTAAGTGGACCTCCAGCCCTTGATTAAACACGTCCGCAGATGGAGAGCTCAGCACCTCTGGGAACAGAGTAAATAGTGGGGGTTGGGGGCGTGGAGGTGGAATCGAGGGCACCTCAGGGATAATGTCCCCTTTCCTTTCCCAACCCTCAGGCCACTGGCTGCTAAAATCCCGAGTCCCAGGCTCTTTGTTGGATCTCCTTCTCTTATCACCTTATCCCTGAGTAATTTATCAAATTTTTGAGCAGAGCCCAGATGAGATCTTTCATAAGTCTGGGGCGTGTCAAAAGCCTCTCTACCTCCCCCCTCCCCTGCTTGTGGGGAGGTGGTGCGGTGCGGGGGGGGGGGGGGGGGGGGAGGGTTGATTAGGAATCAAAAGGACTGGGGCTACCTGAGTTCTCTGGTGGCTTTTGTGAAGTCAACCTTCTGGGCCTCGGTTTCCCTATCTGTAAAGTGGCTAACAGCATCTTTTATCCTGCTTGCCACATTCCGTTGTTGAGAAACTGTAAATGAAATGATGTACTCATTTATGTAACGAATATTTACTGAGTACCTACTGTAAGGTAGGCACTGTTCTAGAAACTAGGGAAGACAGATAAGTAAGCAATAAATACTGCATCTGATGTCAGGTGGTGTGGTAAGTGCCAGGAAGGAAAATACAATAGAGTCAAGTGTGGGGAGGGGGAGGCAATTTTAATACAATAGAGTCAAGTGGGGGGGGGGGCAATTTTAAATTGAGCGGTCAGAGATGTGACAAATGTGGAAGTCTGAGCAAATCTTTTTCACTTACTGCAATTTCCCCCTGTAGTCTGTTTCTCCGAGCCCTTTTCCTTGGCCAGCGGTTCCCATCGTGAAAGTGGGATAGACTTCCTGAGTGTTTTTTCAGATAGACACTGTTCTATTAGTTTCTGTTACGTGCAATCAGATGCAATCTTAATGGATATGAATAATGTGGGCTGGCTGGGAGGACATGATCAGATTGACGCAGAGCTGTTTCCCTCTTTTGCCTGTGGGAGAACCACAAGCTAAGGCCAATGAGGTCATAAATTCTCCCGAACAGGCCTCAACCCTCCAGGTCAGGCCCATCTAAACATCTCAACTCAAGAAAGTACTGTGTCTTACTGAAAGCACTCTGGCTGGAAAGCCCCAGAGTTCTAAGTATGGCTCTTGAAATCCCAGCAGTGCTTATCAGGAAGGGATTTCCCTTTAGTCACACACTCTGGCTACCGACATGCTCAGGTTCTCTACCTGTGGCCTGGGATGGAGGGTAGATAGATTATCAGGGAGCAGATGGCTGGAGGTGGCTGGACATGGTGTGTAAGTCTCCAGACAGATTCTGAAGCATCTGACAAAGCACTTTTCTCCCTACCATCCCTTATGAGGATTATGATCTGATCCTGTTTGAGGGATGGGACCACTGAAGACCGGAAGTGTCAAGGGAGCCCGAAGGTCTGGGTCCTGGCTTTCATCCAGGGCCCTTTCCAACCCTTGGAGCAGATCATCCCAACTCCAGCCTTGCACAAACTCTAAAGTGATTTGCAATAAAGAATGTTATGTTTTCCTGGCTGAAGAGTGAATGATTCACCAGCTTGGATCTCGATCAGCCACAAAAAGAGAAAAGGACCTTTGACAAAGCAGAAGATCTGATCTAGAGCCAACGGCAGGTCCCCAAAGAAAGAGGAGAAACAAAGGCTTTGTGGCTCAACCACATCTTTATTTTCAGCCTGATGAAGTGCCTTTCTGATCATGTAAATTCATTCAATTGACTTTATAGTAAATTGGACATGCCCAGATCAAAATCCGGCTCCTCTTCTAAGGAAGTCAGTCCTGATTAATCTGCTTCTACTGTATTAGTTAAGGTAACACTAGCTGTGGTACATAAACGGGAATCTTAGTGGTTGAACATGGTAGACATTTAACATGCACAGTTTGGTTGGTAGGGTGGGGAGGGGATCCTCTCTCCATGAAGTCATCTGGGGACTCAGGCTGATGGAGGCACCACTATTATCTTCTTCATGTGGTTGCCATGGGGGCTTGACCTCCAGCCAGCAGATGGGGGGGAGCATAGAAGATTGGGAGGGTGTTTTCATGGGTTAGAGCAAGGGGGGGGGGGGCATCCGTCATTTCTGCCCACATTCCATTGTCAGAACTCAGGCAAGTAACATACAGATATGTTTCCTGCTCTTACTGAATGACTTTCCACCTTTATTCATTCCACTTCCAGCCTTCTTTATCCTGCTCCGTGGCCAGGAGACGGACCTGTACGGATTGCACCAATGGGCTCTTTGGTCTTCTGCTTGAGTTGGGTTTGGTCAAGGGAGTCACTGGCAGAAAAACCGGAGAGTGTGGCCAAGGTATGTATTTCCTCCAGTCTCTCTTTGACTGGGGACTTTCCCCCAGTCCCAACCAGGTCTATAGGTTGGCCATGTTCTTCTACTAAAGGCCACTTTTCTGTCACTGCCCTCTCCATATGGTCACTCCCTCCAAGTTGTGTTCCCATTCCCTCCGCTTGCCCTTTTAGACTCAAGGGTGGTAACCACTGCCCACTGTTGGCAGCCCCAGGAAACTGCACCATCATTTGCTGCTCTCCCTACACCCTGCATGCATCCTTGTAAATGGTCTCATTATTACATTTTTCATACTTGTCCGGTATGAGTGTGCCTTCCGTTTCCTGCCGTGATCCTGACCGCTACAGGTGGGCACACATAGATGCAGAGGGGCTAGGGAATGGAGTCCCAGCCTGGGTGCCTCTCCTCACAGTATGGAAGGGACTCTCTGCTGGACACCTGTCTCTGCCCCATCTACTCTGACCCCCGTGCTTTTTGGCTTTTCTGCCTGGGCTATTAGTGTGTGTGACCTTGGGTTAGGCCCCTCACCTGTAAAATGAGTGGGCTGGCAGAAAATCTATTCAACTGACGTTTGGTAGCCTCTCTAACTGCAAATGGTATCTTGGTTGTCCTGAGCTACCTGGCTCCTTACCCATGAACTCAAGTGCAGGTTTCTCTTTCTGGCTCCAAAATAAAAGTAATCTCATGAAGTACCCCTTGCTACATATCTTCTAACTTCCTTCTGTGGATAACATTGCGCCTCTCCCCACACCCCACCAAATTCATCTCTTGAAGCCCTAAATCCCAATACCTTAGGATGTGACTATATTTGGAAATAGGGCCTTTAAAGAGGTAACTAAAGTAAAATGAGGCCATTAAGGTGGACCCTAATCCAATCCGACTGGTGTCTTTACAAGAAGAGGAGATTAGGACACACAGAGAGACACCAGGCATGTGCGCACACGGAGGAAAGACCCTGTGAGGACACAGCAAGAAGGCAGCCGTCTGTAAGCCAAGGAGAGATGCCTCAGAAGAAACCAAGCCCTGCCTGCAGCTTAACCTTGGACTTCTGGCCTCCAGAACCAAAAGAAAGTAAATCTGTGTTGCTTAAGCCTCCCAGTCTGTGGAACTTGGTTATGGCAGCCCTAGAAAACTAATACGTGTGCCGCCTTGGGTCCTACCCTGTAAGCTTTTCTGTGTTATGGCTCAGTTCTTTGATAAAGTCACCTGATGACGTTTCAGTGGAGGTAAGGGAGTTCCTTGAATTTCCTTTCATATCACATCTCTACTTGAAGAATGAATCTTCATAGGGTGATGCCCAAAAGGGATTGGCAAGAGGATGATGTGGGCATCAGCCCAGTATCCTTCTTGCCATCCTCCTGCAACTGATTTTGCCTCTGGGAGCAGCTTCTCTCCTACTCCATCACAGCCTCCTGCCCCTGGCATTGGGAAAAGCCTTCGCAACCCAAGTGGGGCCATTGAGAAAAACTCATTCCCCTGACCACAGTGATCGGTCCAGAGAAGGCATGTGACCCAGGACAGGCCAATCAGAGTCCTTCCCTGGCATTTTTCTGACTAGAGCTGGCAGGGAAGTTACACGGAGAAGCAGGGAGGTGAGGGGAAGTCATGACAGGGCCTGTCGTCCGTTTCCAGTCCTTGGGAGCCCTGAGCTGTCCCGATCCCTGAAGATCTTCCTTCAATTCTTTGACAACCCCAATAGCTTTCTAACAAATCTCCTTCCACTTAAGTTGGTTTGAGTTGGGGTTTCTGTCTTACACAATGAAGAATGCTCTGACTCTTGTCAAAAAATTGTTTGGCACACTTCGAGTCTGCTCCCAGGCCTGCCACTCCTGTCTGTCCTAGAAGGTGAGTTTCCTATCACTAGAGGTTTTCAGACAGAGAGGGGGGTTGTCCTTTGTCTGGGATGAATCGGAGAACTGTTGCTTTGGCACTGAGGGCAGTTAACTGTGTGACATCAAATATTTTCAGGAATAGTCACTGATTCCATTGGGTACAGTCTCCTCCTGTCAGGGATTAGAGGCCTACTATTCAAATATAGCTCTAATTTTCTCTCAAACCCATACACCAAGAGCTTATGAACATCAATGTAATATACCATACGAATGCAGTGAAAGATAAAACCCACATCATCATCTCATCAGACGCAGAAGAATCATTTGACAAAATACAACATTCTTTCATGAAAAACATATTCCTATCTGGGAATAGAATTGAACTTCTTCAATCTGGTAAAGGCCATCTATGAAAACTTTGCTGCTATATCACACTTAACAGTGAAAGAGTAGATACTTTCCCCCTCATGTCAGAAATTCTAGCCAGGGAAATTGAGCAAGAAAAAGGAATAAAAGGCATTCGGGTTGGAAAAGGAGAAGTAAAATTATGTCTGTTCGTAGATGATATGATATCGTGTATGAAAAGGGCAGAGGAAAAAATCTATTAGAACAATTAAGTGAGTTGAACAGGTATTTCTATACGCTAACACGAACAGTCTGAAAATGAAATTTAAAAACAATTCTATTTACAATAGTATCAAAAAGCATAAAATACTTACAAAGAAACTCAAATAAACAACAAGAAATATGCTCTCAAAACTATACATCATTGCTAAAAGAAATTAAAGAAGACCTAAAGACATGGGCAGACATCCCATGTTCATGGATCAGAAGACTTAACATTGTTAGGACGGCAGTACTCTCAAATTGACCTACAGATCCCATACAATCCCTGTAAGAATTCCAACTGTTTTTTTTTTTTTTTACAGAAATGGATAGGCTGATACTAATATTTATGTGGAACTGCAAGTGACCCTGAATAGCCAGAACAATAGCCAAAGCAATCTTGAAAAGATAAACAAAGTTGGAGGACCCACGTTTCCCAGGCTCAAAACTTATTGCAAAGCTACAGGAAACGGTGTGGTATTGGCATGAGGCTAGACATGTAGATCAATGAAATAGGATTGAGAATCCTGAAATAAACCCATACATCGATGGCAATTGACTTTTGATAAGGGTGTCAAGACTATTCAATGAGAATAGTTTCTTCAACAAATGGTGTTGAGACAACTGGGTATCCATATGCAGAAGAGTGAAACTGTAACCTTACCTCACACCAATATACAAAATTTAACTCAATACAAAATCCAACTTAATACAAAAATTAACTCAAAATGAATCAAAGACATATGTATGAGAGCTAAAACTATACAACCTTTAGAAGAACACATAGGAGTAAATCTTGATGACTTGCATTGGGCAACAGTTTCTTAAATGATACCCCAAAAGCATAGCAACAAAAGAAAACATAAATTGGATTTCATCAAAATAAGAAGTTGGAAAGACAGAACAGAAAATGGGAGAAAATATTACCAAGTCCTATATCTGACAAGTGACTTATACCCAGGAAATATGAAAAACTCTTACAAACCAATAATAAAAATGCAAATAACCCCACTAAAAACAGGCAAAGGACTTGAAGAGACAATGAACAATCACCAAAAAAGATATACAAATGGTCAAAAAGCACATGAAAAGATGCTCAACATCATTGATCATTAGGGAAATACAGACCAAAGCACAATGGGATACTACCTCACACCTACAAAGGATGGCACAATGAAGATGGTGAGGCACCTGTGTGGCTCAGTCAGTTAAGCATCTGACTTCGGCTCAGGTCATGATCTTGTAGGTCATGAGTTTGAGCCCCGCATCAGGCTCTGCACTAACAGTGTGGAGACTGCTTGGGATTTCCTCTCTCCCTCTTTCTCTCCCCCTCTCCAAATGAACTCTCTCTCTCTCTCTCAAATTAAGTAAATATAAACGTTAAAACAAAGATGAATGGTAACAAGCATGTGGAGAAATTGGAACCCTCCTACATTGCTGGTGGGAATGTAAAATGGTCCAACTGCTATAGAGAACAGTTTAGCAATTTCTCAAAAAGGTAAAATAGATTTACCATATGCTCCAGCAATTCCATTCCTAAGTACATACCCAAGAGAATTGCAAATAGAGGTCCACACAAAAATCCATACACAAATGCCCATTGTAGCATGATTCACAACAGCCAAAAAGTAAAAACAACCCGGATGTCCATCCACTGATGAGCAGATACACAATATGTGGGAATCTGTACAATGGAGTATTATTTGGCCATAAAAAGGAATAAAGTTCCGGTTGTGTGATTCCATTTGCACGCAATGTCCAGATAGGCAAATTGATAGAAACAAACAGTAGAGGAGTGGTTTCCAGGGACTACAGGGATGAGGGAGGGATGAGGGAGTCCTAGACAGCACTGCTAATGGGAATGAGATTTCTTTTCAGAGCCGTGAAAATGTTCTGGAATCTGATAGTGGCGATTGATACACAACTCTGGATATACTAAGAACTATGGCATGCGAATTTTCTGGCATGTGAATTAGATCTCAATAAAGATGTTCTTAAGGGGAAAAAAAGTGTTTGTGAGCAAACAGACGTCTGTGTGGGGCGACAGCTTCCCCAAAGACAGCGGCAGGTCAGAGGCACTTTGCCGGGCCCCTAAGAGTGGGACAGAGCCCAAGGATTAAAAAACCAGGCTTGTCATCCTGATGGTTGTGGGCTTGAACACTGTTTCTACTTCTTAGAAGTTGTAGAGTGTTGGGAAATTGACTCAACCTCTCTGAGCCTCTCATCTGTAACCTGAGAATAATTTCTACTTTGTAGGGTTCTTATGAGGAGTACCTGCTCCGTGGCTCAGAGTATCCGATAGATGACGGCTATTAGTAACATTATTTTCTCTTGGACAGAGAGGAAAGAGGTTTCTGGAAGGAAACTCTGGCCTTGGATGAAAGGTGGAAAGAAGAAGCCCAGGTGAACTAAGGAGACAAATTGATTTTAGGTTGTAGGTTGAGCTAGAGGGTTATGGAGGACCCCCTCCAGGAAGGGGGCCGGCGGGGGGTGATTGGAGAGGGAAAGAGTACAGATACTCAGCCTCCTGGTACCATCACCAAGTGGGTTAGAACTAGGAGGCAGATAGCGTGTTTTGTCACATTCTAGTGCCACAGTTTTTCTCCCTTACTCTTGGGAAGGGGCTGGGCGCGGCTCTGTAGTGTTGCGTTCGATAGTAAGTGTGAGTCCCCAAACCAGCCCAGTGATTCTGAATACAGCAGCAACAGCCAGGCCCATTGGGACTACATCTCAGTGGGGCTGGATGTTTGCTTCTCATCAATATTTGATCTCTGTGGAGTAACAGATGATTTTGATTGTGTTCTTCGGCCTTTCCTGCACATGTCAAATTTTCTACGGGGACGAGGTCATCTGACTAGAGTGTTGACTAGGAAACCCATACTAAGCATGACTCATGACAGCATTGCCTTATGTCCATGCTTTTTTCTTTTTCTTTCCTCATATCTTGCCCGGCTCCGTGGAGATAAGAATTTGTGAGCTGTATCAGGGTACAGTTGGGGGAAAGAGAAGCTGTGCCAGCTGGTTGTAGCAGTAAAGGAATTAGAGGCTTTTAAAGTCGTCAGAAGGGGTGGAGGAGTGGGTCCTGAGTTGTGGCCCCCAACAGTGATCTGGAACGCCACCATGATTCCTGTGACCTGGGCATCAAGGGCTACCCTTGCTCCATGAAGGGGTGCCCACAGGCTGGAATGCTGAAGAACACAGTTTCTCTTGACCTTGCTTGTGCCCACATCCCATCTCACCTGCTCCTCCCAAATCTTGGGCCACAGCATCTAGTCGCCAGGGCCTAATTCACATCTGAAACTCTAGCAGCAAAGGAGGGTGGGAAGTGTACTTTTCGGCTTTTCAGCCCGTGAGGTAAAGGAAGGCATGGACATGAATGGGGGCAATCCATCAAGACCAGCCTCCTTAGAACCCTCTTGCACCGTTGTTGGGAATGCAAACTGGTGCAGCCGCTCTGGAAAACAGCATGGAGGTTCCTCAAAACATTAAAAATAGAACTACCCTACAGTCCAGCAATTGCACTACTAAGGTATTTACCCAAAGGATACAAAAAGACAGATTCCAAGGGACACATGCTCCTGGAGGTTTATAGCAGCACTATTAACAATAGCCAAACTATGGAGAGAACACAAATGTCCACCGACTGATGAATGGATAAAGAAGATGTGGTATATATACAATGGAATATTGTTCGGCCATCAAAAAGAATGAAATCTTGCCATTTGCAACGACATGGAGGGAGCTGGAGTGTATTATGCGAAGCAAAATAAGTCAATCAGAGAAAGAGAAATACCATATGATTTCACTCATGTGTGGAATTTAAGAAACAAAACAGATGGCCATAGGAGAAGGAAAAAAAGAGGGAGGGGGAAGCAAACTATGAGAATTCCTAATTATACAGAACAAACTGAGGGTTGATGGAGGGAGGTGGGTGGGGGATGGGCTAAATGGGTGATGGGCATTAAGGAGGGCACTTAAGGGATGAGCACCGGGTGTTGTATGTCAGTGATGAATCACTAAATTCTACCCCTGAAACCAATTCTACCATATATGTTAACTAAGTAGAATTTAAATAAAAACTTGAAAAAAAAAAAAAAGACCAGCCTCCTTATATCAAGATTTTGACATTTCATTTGGCTCAAAACTCACTTGCACTGAACAACTGATGTTCTCTTTCTTCTTTTTTTCTTGTGTAAAATTTATATTTGCAGCGTGAAATGACTTTTTCCTGTGTGTGGAGTCTTTAAATTTACCTCTGAAGCCCTGTGAACACAAGCCCTTGAAACCAGGAGAAGTGGTTTCCTTTGATGAGTCCTCGGATGTGACTTCAAGTGCTCTGTGTTTGGCTGTTGCTGAAATGAATAGTCTCCTTTTCTACAGGAAGTGCGAAACTCCTGTGTGTTATAGGAAGTAAGAGGTTCCACGTATTCTCTTGAGGATAATGAGCACTTCCCGGAGGAAACAATATAACTTAATATGTTGAATTATTTTTTTCAGTAAAGAACCAACAACCGCTCAACCACAAACTCAGCGGCAAGAAGCATCTGAGAAGATGCTTCGCTTCGTGAATAATTAAAAGCAAATCAGAAACAAGAGTGGCTCATCATACCAACAACAATGAACAGGCTCAATAGTGTCTACTTGTGTCCGGTATTTTTGCTGTAAGCATCTTTGCGGCAAGAGTTTTCGCTGCAGACATTTTTGTCACATAACTAACTGGCCATAAGGTGATTTTGCCATAGGAGATGAAACAACTGGTTGGCGTTTGGTTTCATTTCTCCACTGACACATTTCCTTTTAAAAAAAAAATTTTTTTTTAAGCTTTATTTACTTTTGAGATTGAGAGAGAGAGAGAGAGAGAGAGAGAGAGAGAGACTGTGAGTGGGGGAGAAATGGAGACAGAGAGACACAGATCTGAAATAGGCTCCAGGCTCTGAGCTGTCAGCACAGAGCCCCATGCGGGGCTCGAACCCACGAACCGTGAGATCATGACCTGAGCCGAAGTCGGACACTTAGCCGACTGAGCCAGCCAGGCACCCCAGACACATTTCCCATTTATAGGTTATATAAAACTTTGCTCGCTCTCATAATGGTCTACACAGTGTTGAGTAGAGATGGTGGTCTTAAAATAGTGGGTGATAACAACTATGTATAGCTCTTTGATAAAAAGTTCGGTGAGAAAGCTTCCTGGCAAGTGTGAAATAGCGTGTAAAGCAGACCGCACACTATACTACACCAGAAACTGATAACGTATCAGTTACAGTGATCACAATGCTCAGTTAGAAATGCTTTCCAGCACTGGCATTTCTTCCACATTTCTGTCGACAGACGTGTACCAATATGCCAAGAACGAAGAACAGTGTGGAAGGCTTTCACGACGCGACACAGAGCTCAGTTACAAATATGCATCCTAGTATTTGGAAACTGATGCCTCTCTTAATGAAAATAAATTTTAATGCAAAAGAAACCCTGTGATGCAGAATGAGGAGATGAATCAATAAGCAAAAAAAAAATGTCTTCCCGGAAACACCTCTTTACCCTTCCGGCCGTGGTCGCCGAGAGTGGCTGGTTCTCCACACCCACTCCCGCCGTGGACGTGGGTCGAGGCAGCTTCACCATATTTGCCACCCCCCGCCCCCCCAACTTGTCTGGAGTTTTGCCTTCCACAATCCTGGTTAACCCCGGTTTCATTTACCCTAGTCAACAGTGGCAGAGGTCGATGATTCTCCTTCCTACGTCATTGGAAAGTCAAGAGTAGCCTCCTGTGGTGTCACAGCGCCTATATCATTGTCCTCACTCGGTCTCCTCGCGTAGGCATTTTATCATCTCACATCATCCCAAGAGGAAAGGTGAGCACAGCGTGGTAAGATACATTGAAAGAGAGAGACCCCATTTACATGACTTTTATTACAATATATTGTTGTGGTTGTTTTATTATGAGCCACCATTGTTAATCTCTTACTGCACCCAATTGATACATGAAACTTTGTCATAGGTGTGTATGGATAGGAAGAAAACATCATATATATAGGGGTCTGTACTCTCCTAGGATTCAGGCATCCACTGGGGTCTTGAAACATACGCCCTGTGGATAAGAGGGGGACCCTGTGTTCCTGTGAATGAGAGACTTTGAAGACAGGCACGTACTTAGGTACAATCCACAAAACAAAATGTATTATTTGTTTAGGGTTGCTGTGAATCTACACTAGGTATCTCGAATGTATTAAAAATATTTTGTATTTCACAATATTTTTAATTACATTATTCATTTTCCGAGTGTCATTGTTATGCCTTTTAATGAATGTTCCTCTTTTATTTTTTGGCAGCAGATTGCCTTATGGTGATTCTATTCATTTTTTTCCTATTTCATTCTGTCTTTTTGAATGTCCCTCTTTCATTTTGAATTATTTTATCTTTATGGCAACGTTGCCTTCAGCCAAGTAGTTATGCAGTGAAAATGCTTGCGGTAGAGATGTCTGTGGCAAAGACGTTTACAGTGAAGCTGCCTCGACCCACGTCCACGGCAGGAGTGGGTGTGGAGAACCAGCCACTCTCAGCGACCACGGCTGGAAGGGTAAAGAGGTGCTTCTGAGAAAACACTTTTCAGAAATGTTCTCACATACAAGCAAAAATATCTTTATAGAAATAGTCCCTGGAGCCCTGGGTTACAATTACAAAAACTTGGGAAAAGCCCAAATGACTAGCAGTAGGGTTTGGGTAAATAAATACAGTGGAATACTATTTTGTTCTGCAAGGTAGTTGATATAAATTATACCAAGGAATCAGACTGGAAGCACGGGATATTCTCTAGACTTCGTGTCCTCCAAGAAGTCATGAGGATCTTCCTCACCTCTCAGGGCCCCAGTGAGAAAGGAGAAGTTGAACTTGGATGTCTTAATTGTCAAATACCTTGGGTTTAAAAGAGGGAAGGGTGTAGCCTTGGAGAGGGAAGCAGGGACCAACTGCCCGACAGCTGGTTTTGATCCACCTCCTCACCCTCTCCCCACACCCCTGCCTGTCTAGGTTGGGGTGCAAGTGGGGCCTGTGAATTTCACTCCAGCTCTTAGAAGGAGAAAGGTCATTAGCGGAAGGCTGAGAAGCCAATGTGGGTGAAATGCAATATTCTTCTAAATATTCTAAAATGCATGGGAAATACAGGGACATTGTTGAACTCCTGTCCTGGGTATTGACTGTCTCTTGGAGTTCTGAACGCTTTCACTCATTCAGTTAAAAAAAAATTCTTTGGGGGCGCCTGGGGGGCTCAGTTGGTTGAGCGTCCGACTTCAGCTCAGGTCATGATCTCGTGGTCCATGGGTTCAAGCCCCGCGTCGGGCTCTGTGCTGACGGCTTGGAGCCTGGAGCCTGTTTCAGATTCTGTGTCTCCCTCTTTCCCTGACCCTCCCCTGTTCATGCTCTCTCTCTGTCTCAGAAATAAATAAATGTTAAAAAAATTTTTTAAAAAATTCTTTGGAGCTTGGAAGGAAGAAGGGATCTCCCCTACTCTTTGGGCCCAAACTCCCTTAAGAAACAATTTATTGTGGAATCACCACCACCAGAGGAACATAAACAAGAAAGGGCGATTGGGGGGTGCCTGGGTGGCTCAGTCAGTTGAGCTTTGGACTCTTGATTTTGGCTCAAGTCATGATCCCAGAGTCGTGGGATTGAGTCCCCCGTCGGGCTCTGTGCTGAGCGTGAAGCCTGCTTAGGATTCTCTCCCTCTGTCTCTCGGCCCCTCCCCCACTTGTGTGGATGCTTACGTGCTCTCTCTCTCTCCCTCAAAATAAAATAAAATAAAATAAAATAAAATAAAAATAATAAAAGAAAGAAAGGACGAGTTGTGAAACAGTGTATCCTAGATGTTCCTATCTGTGAATGTAATAATAGCATTATGTGATGCTATGGTATTTGCTGTTAAAAAACGATCCCAGAAGGGCTTATTCAAAACAATGGCTATCTCTAAGGTGTGTGTGGGGGGGTGTTACATGGCCAGTGGCCTCCAGTGTATTAAGTTACACACAGACACATTTATTCTCCTACATTATTCTTTGCTTTGCCCCCAGCAAAGTTGGCCCACAGGCTTCCCTGCCCGTCAGGGGGCTCTTGTTTTGATAAGATAAGACCTTCAAAGTCTGCCCTGGACTGCTTGGTTTCAGGTTCCCCAGTAGGAGTGAAGTGATCTTCCTTATTTTGCCAGTGTAAAATCCTGCCTCTTCCCTGAAACGTGGCTTATTCCAGCTTGGGCCTCGTATCCAAGATCCTAATAGCTGATCAAATTCCCCAGGGAATTCCAAAGCAGTCAGAAAGGACTGGCCCTCAAGTATCACCTTGTGGACGACACCTGCAGGTGAAAACCTGGTCCTGCCTTGAACTTAGTGGGAAGGTCAGAGCTGACTAAGAACCTTGTCATAAGGGCAGACAGACCTGTGAGTAATGTCTTGCCTTGGCTTTGGTTTCTTTGGTACTGGTTTTACATTTTTTTAATTTCAACATTAATTATTTTTCCTCGTAGTTCATTGTATTTGCTTATTTTTTAGGGCCATGAAGGGAACACTTTGAAAGTGGCAGGACGGTACTGTCATTTGTCCGGCATGCACCCTTCTGCAGGACCCTCAAGGTGATCGACTCAGAGTGCTTCTGAGTGCTCCCTTCTAGCAGGAAGGGGAATATTCCAGTGGGTTCCTGACTCGGAGGAGAAGGGCAGATGAACCCTGAGCCTGGATGAGAGTTCCAGTGGGGGTTCCGGAACCTGGAGACCCAGATCGCTGAACAGCTGGGTGTGAAAGAGAGTGTATCTGTTTCCTGTAGCTACTGTGACAAACTACCACAGACTTGGGGGCTTCACACAGCAGAAACATTCTTTTGTAAGAGGCCAAAGATCCAAAATCAAGGTTTCGGCAGGTCGGTTCCCCCTGGAGGCTCTGAGGGCAATGGATTCCACGCCTTTCTCCTAGATTCTGGTGGTTGCCAGCAAGCCCTGGCATTCCTCGGTTTGTAGATGCACATGTACCTCCGTGACTCGCGAATCTGTCTTTCTAAAGACATCTGCCATTGGATTCAGAGGCCCCTCTAAATCCAGGATGATCTCATCTTGAGGTTCTTAACATAATTACATCTGTAAAGACTTTTTCCAAATAAGGTCATATTCCCATGTTTCAAGGGTTAGGCCTTGGCCATATCCTCTCGGGGGGGTCAATATTCAACTCCCTACAGAGAGGGACCCAGCGAGAGCGAGAGCGAGAACAAGAGGGAGGGAGAGACAGAGGGACGTTGCTTCTGCTCTCGTTGCCCTTCTGGCTACTGGAATTGGTCATGGCATGCTGCAAATCTCTCTCTAATAATTTGCATGATCTCATATTTGCAAAAGAGCTGCCAGCTCCTGGAGCCAAGGTGCAGCCTTTCAGCCAGTTCAGACCTGGGTGGAAGGTGGGCATAATGGGGCCCTTTTGCAGAAGACACCAGGGCGCTTAAGAGAAGGGGAAGTAGATAGGCACTTTGGGGCCGGTGGTCAGCTTCTGAGGAGCAAGGGCCTTCTCGAAACTCCTCCTCCCCTCTGCTTGTGGCCTCTTCGTGCTGGTGGGGAATGCCCACCAACGCTCTCAGATGGGAAGGCTTGAGTTGGGTTTGTTCAGTGTCTGGAGACACCACGTGGCCTTCTCTTTGGGAGTAGGATCATGACAGAGAAGGTCTGGCCTGCAGACCCAGGGCAGCGTGTCTGAGGCCCTGGGTGGACAGGAAGGAAGTTTCCATGGGGCACGGCAACCTGGAGGCTGTCGCTGAGTGAGATACTCCAGGAATCCCCCCCCATCACCCTCTTTACCGAAGTGGGTACCCATTTCTATAGTTTGCCTGGTGGGGGGACCAAGCCAGGAAAATACTGTTAACTAATTTTAAAAAATGGAGCATACAGGGGAGCTTCGGTTGGTTAAGTGTCTGACTTCGGTTCAGATCATGATCTCACGGTTCGAGAATTTGAGCCCTGTATCAGGCTCTGTGCTGACAGCTCAGAGCCTCGAGCCTGCTTTGGATTCTGTGTCTCCTCTCTCTCTCTGCCCCTTGCCTGATACTCTGTCTGTCTCTTAAAAAAATAAACATTAAAAAGTGTGGCCTGTAAGTAATACATATGTATTATAGAAAATTTGGAACATTTGGCAAAAGAAAAAAAAAATAATCACCTGCAATTCCATTCCAAATGAAAGTCATTTAAAATATTGAAGTGATTGTATTTCTATTAAAAAAAAACCACGTGTATGCTTTAATATCATTTACATTATTCTGCATGTGCAATTTTATATCCTGAGTTTTCTACTTAATGTGTCATAACATATGTAATGGAAATACACAGTTTATATAAGGTGTAACTATACATTAACAGTGAAGTTGAACATGTATTATGTGTTTACTGATTACTTTTAAATTTGTATTCATTTTTCATCCTTTATAAAATAAGGAGAGTAACCTGTTGCCTGTATCATTTGTTGCAAATAGTTCTTCCTAGTTTGGTTGATTGCCTTTTAACCTTTGATAGTGTTTTTGATTTGCAGAAGTCTATCATTTGGACTAAGTCAAATCTATCATTCTTTTCTTCTATGACTCTTCTCATTGTGTTTTTTTTTTTGTTTGTTTGTTTGTTTTGTTTTGTTTTTAAGTAAGCTCTAGGCCCAATGTGGGGCTTGAACTCATGACTCAAGAGTCACATGCTTGACTGACGGAGCCAGCCAGGTGTCCTTCTTTACGATTTTTATTCTTACAAAGTCCTTCATTCAAATTTAGTTATGTACTTATTTTTTAAGCTTTTTTAAGTGGTGTTATTTTTACATGTAATGCCTTAATGCATCTGCAAATTATTTTATCTTTTAAAATGTTTATTTACTCTGAGAGAAAGAGAGCATGCATGGGTGAGCAGGGGAGGGGCAGAGAGAGAGAGAGGAAGACAGAATCCCAAGCAGGCTTTGCACTCAGCACAGAGCCCAACCCAGGGCCTGAGCCGAAATCAAGACTTAGCTGCTCAAGTGACTGAGCCACCCAGGTGCCCCATCTGCAAATTATTTTATACTACCGTATAAAGTGTGCATTGAACCTCCCCACCTCCCAGCTAATTTCTCCAACACCATTTGCTGTATAATCCACTTCTGGTTTGTGAGCTTGCTTTCTCATGCATAAAACTCATATATTGCTTGGAATGGTCTCAGAGCTATCTATTTTTTTCTGCTTGATTTGTCCATTAATTCTTGGACAAAACAAAAGCCTTGTTTTACTTCTTTAGCTTTATGATACATTTAATAGCCGGCAGAGAAAATGTCCCTTCTTTATCTCAGTTATTATTTTTTTAATGTTTATTTTTTTTTGAGACAGAGAGAGACAGAGCATGAGTGGGGGAGGGGCAGAGAGAGAGGGAGACACAGAATCGGAAGCAGACTCCAGGCTCTGAGCTGTCAGCACAGAGCCCCATGCGGGGCTCGAACTCACTGACTATGAGATCATGACGTGAGCCGAAGTCCGATGCCTAACCGACTGAGCCACCCAGGCGCCCCAATCTCAGTTATTTCTATCTTCCAAAAATTTTACAGTAAACTTACCTGTAAGTTTTCCAGTGAAATCTAGCCATGGAAAATTTGCCAGTTTCTAAATTCCAATTCTGTCAAATTCTTTTGAATTTTAACTGAAACTATGATAAACTATAAATTAACCAGCAGAGAATTGGAGGTTTTATTTCATAAGCTCTCCTTTTAAGAATATGGATGTTTCTGTATTTTCTCACATCTTTTATACTGCTTATAGATCTCGTACTTTCTTTTCATACAATCTTCATACACTGCTGTTGTGGCTGCAATGTTTTCTGCCATCACACCTTCTAGCTGGTTCTATAGAAATTAAATAGTAAATAGAAAATATTATAAATAACATTAACTAGAAAAACTTGACTTTTTGTGTGTGTATTTATTTTGCGCACAGGCTCTTTTGTGTTATTAATTCTAAAAATTTTCAACTGATCCCAGTTTTTTGGCCGTGTAATTATATTTCTGCAAGCGATCATGATATTGCCTTTCTGTATCTAAATTATGAAAGGATTTCGATCTAAAATAGAACCAAAGGATATGAAATGGAGAATTTCACACATGCACCCTCAGAAAAACAGAAATTAAGAACCATTAAATGCCAGACTTACAGAAGACCAAGACTTATCTCCTAATCCATGAACATCTGCCAAGAATCTCTCCCTATCCTCAAGCCAATGAAACCCACTGCTTGGACTCTGGCTGCACCTCCTGTCTCTGTGCTCCTTGACTGGAAATACAGCCCATCCCAAGCCCTCAGCGGTCTCCCCCGAAGCTTGCTAAGGCATATATTTCTTGAATTGCAATTCCTCTGCTATTCCAAAATAAACTCAAATTTCTGATAATTTGAGCTTGCCTCAGTTGACCTCCTTCTTTAGGCTGACATTCAGTGGTGTCAAAAGTGAGATCGGAAAGCCATGACCCTCCTGCCCCAGGGAAGAAGAGCCTCAGAATCAAGAAAGTCGCCTGCACTGAGCCCTTTGAGCTCAACGCTTTCACGAGTGGCCTTCTGCTTCTAGTTTTGTGAGTCTCCTCTCTGATTTCGAGCTCTCTCCTTTTGGTTGAGCTCTCTGATTTTTTTTTTTTTTTTTTTTTTTTTTTTTTTTTTGATTTGGATAAGGACAGATTGTCCTTCTGGTGAGTACTCTTTTGGTTTCTGAATTTAGAATGCACTTGGTTTCTGAATTTAGAATGTGCTTGGTTTATGAATTAGAATCTGCTTGGTTTAGATTTAAACTTGTGAGTTTTCCTGAGAGCAAGATTAAACTAAACTCGATGGGCATGGGTTGAGCACCTCGATGCTGCTAGAGCACATGCTGCCTTTCTGTGAGAGAGAGCCATCTCGGAAGCACAAGGCTGTTGGGTAAAGATAAGGTGATCACGGATGAGCAAGTTTCACGGTAGGGCCCTTGCCACCAGCAAGAAAATTCTGTGCAACGAGGGACACCTGGTCACAGGTCAGATAACGAGGGCAGAAGCTGTCTGCCAGGAAAAAGGAGTATCCCGTGAAAGGCACACTGTCAGACAAAACCAAAGTCAACCCCAGTCGGGCATGTCCCCTAGGCAATCTAAGATTTTTTTCTTTGCTCTCAGGAAAACTTCAAAAATGGGATCCCAGTCATCTAAATGCTTTAAGGATGGCTTAAAGGATGCCTCCTTAGCAACTATGGTTGGTTTCATGTTAAAACAATTATGGTCTCTCTTCATGTGCATGGACTAATCTCACGGAAGACAACCTAGAACAACAGACATTATGAGAAATGTTCCAATTAGACAGGATCATTCATTTAAAAAGTGCACTCGAGGGGCACCTGGGTGGCTCCGTTGGTTGAGCGTCTGACTCCTGATGTCACTCAGGTGGTGATCTCAGGGTCGTGGGATCAAGCCCCGAGTAGGCTCTGTGCTGACTGAGTGTGGAGACTGCTTCAAGATTCTCTCTCTCTCCCTCTGTCTTTCTCCCCTGCTCGTGCGTTCTCTCTCTCTCTAAAAAAACAAAACAAAAACAAAAACAAAAAAACTTGCATCCGAAAGCGAGGGTTCCCAAATCAAACAAACAGAATGGGACATGGAACACCTATTTTAATTGGCATGCAGAAGCCCCCGGAGGGCTTCAAATTTCCAAAACAGTTTTATTGAAATATTCATTGCAAAAGCCTAATGAAAAATTAAAGGCATGAGGTACCTAACACAAAAGGCCGTGAGACTGATGTCTCTCCCCTTCTCCTTTTCTCCTTCGCTTGAGTCGTTCTACCGGTCCTTCGTCTGATTGGTCTCCACTCTGAAGAGACCACAGTACTGTAAACAAAAGTCGGTTGTTGGTGGTCTTACAGATGCCCCGTGTCGACCCCTCAAAGAGACCCCTCCCGTGGGCTGACGGGATCTGAGGGATTTTCTGGTAAACTACTACCAGTGATTTCTTTAAACGGTCAAGGGAAATTAAAATGAAAGTTAATGGAGAGGCACCTGCGGGGCTCAGATGGTTAAGTGTCTAACTTCAGCTCAGGTCATGTTCTCATGGTTCATGGGTTCCAGCCCTGTGTTGGGTTCTCTGCTGTCAGCACAGAGCCTGCTTGGGATTCGCTGTCTCCCTCTCTCTCTCTGTCCCTCCCCAACTTGCTCTTTCTCTCTCAAAATAAATAAACTTAAAAAAAAATAAAATAAAGTTAATGGGAAATCTTGCCAATTTTTGGCTAGATACCAGAGCCACACCCTGTACTTAATATTTATTTATTTTTTTAATTTCTGGGATTTAAAATTTTTTTTATTATCATCTTTTTAAATTTTTGAGACAGCACAAGGCAGAGAGAGGCATAGAGAAAGGGACAGAGGATCTGAAACATGGGCTCTGTGCTGACAGCAGCAAGCCTGATGTGGGGCTTGAACTCATAAACTGTGAGATCATGACCTGAGCCAAAGTCAGACGCTCAACCCACTGAGCCACTCAGGCACCTCACATACTCCATACTTTAAATTTTTTTTTTTTAACGTTTATTTATTTTTGAGACAGAGAGAGACAGAGCATGAACGGGGGAGGGGCAGAGAGAGAGGGAGACACAGAATCGGAAGCAGGCTCCAGGCTCTGAGCCATCAGCCCAGAGCCCGACGCGGGGCTCGAACCCACGGACCGCGAGATCGTGACCTGAGCTGAAGTCGGACGCTTAACCGACTGAGCCACCCAGGCGCCCCCACACTCCATACTTTAAACCCCACTTGCTTTAGATCCTGTCGGTGGGATCGTAGGAAAGCTGGCCACAGCCAGCAAAAGGTGAGAATTCTCACGAGGGTCAGCTCTCCCGAATCTCTGCCCTGCTCAGTTGAGAGACAAAGATCAAATTTCACATTGTCTCTTCCTTTCCAAATCCAAATCCATTGGTTACTGATCCTTTTTCCTCCTGGGTAGCTGTTACTTTCTTGTTTTGTGTCCTAAGAACTTGGCAACCATCATGTTGGAGGTCCCAAAATATGGCCGGACAGGAATGTGGGCTGCAGCCCATTTGCAGGCAGGGTCTATTGCCAGCCCCAGGGGGACTCGTCTAAGTCTTTCATTTATTTAACTACCTTTGGAGAGTGGCTTTGGATCTTTGGCAGGTATCATCTTTCGCAGCCTTTGGGGCAATGCCCCTTGGGTCCGTGGCGTTGTTAAATACTGCCAGGAATATTCACTGTGCATCCTGGCTGAAACCTGACAAGATATTTGAAAAGATTCTTTTAAGTGGCTCCATGGGCAGAAGTTGGCTACATTGGAAGCTGATAAAATCTGTATCTATGCGTATGTGCGTATCTGCATCTATATCTATCTATCCATCTACCTACCTAGTTACCTTTTATGTATAACTTTTATTTCCATCTCGGGTCTTGCTGTGTTGGTCAGAAATTCCCGGAACAATGTTCAGCAATTATGAGATAATTGGCTCTTTCTTTTCTTCCCGGTTTCAACTGGAAATACCTCTGATATTTCACTATCGTGTAATGATGCGTGCAGATTGGAGAGATTTATGTCCTTCTTGCTTATTTTCGTTTTGCTTGTGTGTTTGTTTTGTTTTACCTGGCCCTCAGGTACAGTTCGTGGTACATCGTTTGCCTGTAAGACCCCCTCTGGCATGTGTTATATATGTTTAAAAAAATTTTTTTTAAATGTGTATTTATTTTTGAGAGAGAGAAAAAGAGACAGAGTGCAAGCAGGGGAGGAAGACACAGAATCGGAAGCAGGCTCTAAGCGGTCAGCACAGAGCCCAGTGTGGGGCTCGAACCCACGAACCATGAGATCATGACCTGGGCTGAAGTCCAACGTTCAACTGACTGAGCCACCCAGGTGCCCCTGTGTTATGTGCGTTTATCCCAGGTGTATCTTCTGCTGCCAAACTAACCCTTCCTCTGCCAAACAACCCTGCTCGTCTGTTCAATGTGTATCTTTTCCCATGTATTCTTACAAACCCAGCATTGTCACTTTGCCTGCTTATCTTCTTCATTTCCATAGTGTTATTTGGTACATCTCATTCTGTTTCTCACTTTTTTTGGCCAAACGCTACATTTTTAGGATGCTTCCATATTGCTATTTGTTCTTCCAATCAGATGCCTCTAATTGTGGAAATAATTCTTCAGGGTGTAGAAGAATTTTATCTGTCCTCCTCCCCGGATCTTTTAACTCTCTGTTACCACAAATAGTGCTGCGGCAGCCCCTTTGTTCACATGCCCTTAAAGAGCCGTGTGAAAATTTCTAGGAGTAGAATCGCTACATCCTGGTACCACGGACACCAGTCCACATGCCCCGTATCCGCAGCAGAGCATGGAAATTCCGGTATCCCCATCGCTTCACTACCATTCAGTGCTTCAGAGTCGTGTAACACATGAAATCCAGTTTAAAAAACCACGTTTTTTTTCTTTTTTTTAAGTTTATTTTGAGAAAGAGAGAGAAAGAGAAAGAGAGTGGGGGGAGGCAGAGAACGAGAGAGAGAGAGAGAGAGAGAATGAGAGAGAATCCCAAGAATCCCTGTGCACAGTGCAAAAGCCTGATGCAGGACTTGATCCCACCAACTGTGAGATCATGACCTGGGCATAGACCAGGAGTTGGATGCTCACCCGACGACTAAGCCACCCAGGCGCCCCAAAGCACTGTTTTTTTTTCAGTGGTTACTTTCATTGATCTAAGTCATATTTTGGATATGTTTTAAGATAAATAATTTTATCATGAAAAAGAAATAGCCTCCTAGTTAAAAAAAATCCCCCTGGCAGGGGGCTGCTGGGTGGCTCCGTCAGTTCAACATCAGACTCTTGATTTCCGCTCAGGTCATGATCTCACATTCGTGAGTTCGAGCCCCACATTGGGCTCTGTGCTGCTGGTGCAGACCCTGCTTGGGATTCTCTCCCTCTCTCCCTATCTCTCTGCCCTTTGCACATGCCCTCTCTTTCTCTCAAAATAAATAAATAAACTTTAAAAAAATCCATCTTTTGAAAAAAAAAATCCCCATTGGGATTGCCTATAGAAATTGTCAATTTTGGGGGCGCCTGGGTGGCGCAGTCGGTTAAGCGTCCGACTTCAGCCAGGTCACGATCTCGCGGTCCGTGAGTTCGAGCCCCGCGTCGGGCTCTGGGCTGATGGCTCAGAGCCTGGAGCCTGTTTCCGATTCTGTGTCTCCCTCTCTCTCTGCCCCTCCCCCGTTCATGCTCTGTCTCTCTCTGTCCCAAAAATAAATAAACGTTGAAAAAAAAATTAAAAAAAAAAAAAAAAAAAAAAAAGAAATTGTCAATTTTGTTTAAGCCCGCTGACATGGTTCCCTGACAGTAACAGTTTCTTAATCTTAAATTGTCCTTGATTTCTTAAAACACAGTCTACTGGATGTTGTGGCAAAGTCATATGATATACTTTTAAGTTTAATTTATTGCTTGATATTAAGAAATATGGTTATATTACTGCTGTCAGTGACTCTGATGTATCCCTGAGAGTGCCCTGGAAAACCCAAAGCATGTGACTCTCAGTATCCATTAGTGTCGGTAAACTATGGCTTATCACCTGTTTTTGTATGGCCCAAGAGCTTTGAGAATGATTTTTACTTTTTTTTTTTTCATTTTAGAGAGAGAGCTGGAGTGGGGGAGAGCGGCAGGGGGAGAGGAGAGAGAGAATCCCAAGCAGGTGCCACACTGTCAGCGCAGAGCCCCATGTGGGGTTCGATCCCGTGACCCCAGGATCATGAGTTGAGCCGAACCCATGAATCAGATGCTCAGCCAACTGAGCCACCCAGGCGCCCTGAATTTTACATTTTTAGATGGTCGGAAGAAAGATTTTCTAGAAGAATAATCTTTCATGGCATGCAAAACTTACATAAAATTCAAATTCAGTGCCCATAAATACGGTTTTATTGGAACAGAGCCATGATCATTTGTTTACATGTTATCTATGGCTGCTTTCTCACTCACTCTGTTCACAGAGTTGAGTAGTTGTAGCAGAGGTCCTGTGGCCCACACAGCTGAACATATTCACCATCTGTGCCTTTACATAAAAGCTTTGCCAAACCCTGGTATAAATTTTTTAATCAACAAAAGTTTATGGAGAACCTACTAGTGAAGAATGTGCTATTCTGGTCCCCATGGGCGATTACTGTCCTACCAGGGAGAAGTCACAACCCAGGGTGACAATTCCTAGGATGAGACAACATGGGGGGGGGGGCTCCAGGGGAATATAGCAGAGGTCTCTGAGCCACACTGGGGAGATAAGAGAAAGCTCAAGGAGGTGGTCACGTGTAAGCAGACACCTACAGAGTAAGAAAGAGCTGGCCATGTGAAGATGGGTGAGGGCAGGTTGGAGGTGGCAGGAAGAATATTCTGGGCAAAGAGAACAGCAAGTCAGATGACCAAAGGATCCCTGCTTGTTGAAGGAACTGGGAGATGTTTGCATTATCGTTTGCATTATGGGCTTGTTTGTAGTTAAGCCAAGTTTAGTTTGCATGTGAATAAATAATTGCCTGCATAGGGCTCTTAGTGATACAAACAAAGAAGAGGGGAGGAGAAATCATTGACTGATTGGTTCACTCACTCATTCATTCAATGACCATTGACTGAGTACCTTCTCAGTGCTGAGTACTAAGTTCTGAGGACACAGAGGAAAACCTGAGGAGGTCCCTGTCGTGAAGTGAGGAAAGCAGATAGAAAAATAATTTTCACAGGTATGAAGAGTGCCCATAGCGCCATGTCAGGGGGGACCCACATCATTTCCTACCCACTTCTCCCTGGCTGCCTAGTCATTTCCCAGGCTCCCTTGCAGCTAAGGATGGACATACAACCAGTTTTAGTCAACAAGACATAGAAGAGATCTGCTGAGAAGTGTCTGGGGAAACTCTTCAGATTAAAGGTGAAGGCTCACAGAACACCATCACTTTTATCCTCTTGTCTACCTTGGAATTCGAATGTGATGGTGGCACAGTGGGATCTGTGGCAGCCATCTTGTGATCATGAGGCGATGGTCCTTGTTAGCATCATCAAGCTGCTGCACCAAACCTGGAACTATCTCCCCTCAGGGACTCCCAGTTGGTTAAGATCATTACATGTCATTGCTTAAGCCAGTGGTTCTTCCCTGTGGGTGATTTCGCTCTCCAGGGAACATTTGGCAATATCTGGAGACATTTTAGGTTTTCACTACCAGAAAGGGGATTACTCCTGACATCTAGTGGGTAGAGGCCAGGATCTACCATACACAGGACAGCCCACCCAACAGATAATTATCTGGCCGCAAATGTCAGGAGAGCCAAGGTGAGAGCCAAGGTATAAGACATTGTTGACCAAGGGTGCTCGTTACTGATACAGAGAGGGTGAAAAGCTGGCCAGGGCCCCAGGAGGGTGAGTGCAGGGAATTATGTCAGCTGGCCTCTCTCCCACAGCACCGTTAGGTTAAACACAAGTTGGGTGAGAGAGGTGTGGTCCACAGCCCGTCAGCTGAGACCTCATCGTGGGCTCCTCTACACCCAGTGTCGCCACTGCCCGAATGCCTACTATGTACCCCAGGTGAAGTGCTCATGAGAATCACCTTCTTGAACTTTCCTGGCAATTCTGCCAAGTCGGTAGGTATCATTTATTCCCATTGCACAGCTATGAAAACTGAGGTTCAGAACACTAGGGGGCCACGGTTAATGACCTGTTTGGAGACTGACAGGTTTTCTTTTGCCATTTAACCGTGTCCCTTAAACATTTTATGTTTTTGCGTGTCACTTTCCAGGTCTGTAAAATGACAATATCAACTTCATAAACCTTGTTGTGGGGACAAAAATAAATAACACACGTAAAAGCTCTTAGTACGAGTCCTGACATACAGTAAACATTGCACAAACGGCTGTTGTTGTTACTATTACTGGTATGCCCACCACAGGCGAGGAGCTGGCCTGCAGCACAGCTCTGTCCAAAGTCAAAGCCATGCCATCACGATGGTCCCTTGAGTTGCCCACTTGCCGTGGGGACCCAGAAACAACTGAGGATGGGGAGATTCTGGGAGCCACTGGAGGACAGGAAGACTCACTGAGGCAGGGGAGAACAGCTGGGAATGGAGATTCATGGAGCACTAAGGCCCAGCACCTAAATTCAGTCATTTTGTGCAGAAGCCTAAAGCAATTCTGAGGCCAGAGGACTTTGGTCCTTGGTCCCTGACCAGGCTTGGGAAAGTGTGAGGTCATAGAGTCCGGGTACCTCTCACTGAGGGCAAAGAAGATGTCTTTCCAGGAAGCTCTGTGAGTGGAGGGCCCACACAGGGCTGGAGCTGGACTTGGAGTTGGTGGATTCCCGGCAGAGGGTGTGCCCCTGGGAAGGAGGGCGTGTCCGCGCTCTGTGCTCTTTGCTCCCGGGAATCACCATTTCCATAAGGCAAATTATCTTGCTGGGATGACAGTTGGATTTCTGGGAATTGGGATTCTAGCCCCAGACAGATTTGAGCGTGAAAGTTCTTCTTTGAATACATCACTCAGAACTGCCCCTCTCTTGGTTCCTGAAACTAGAGCACTCTCCTCTACCTGCCCCTCTTAAATCAATACCTTCATTTTCGCTGGAGACCAAATTTATCTTTTGTGTCCCCGTGTTGCATACGGAGGCCACACCAGAGGGTAAATAGTCTTTCTGAAAAAACAACTAGGTAGACTCTCGGGGGGGGGGGGGGGGGGGGGGAGAAAATTCTCCATTTTGTGAATATGTCACTGTTGTTCATTTTATTGTTACAGGGCCTTGGAGTACTTTCAAGTTTTTGAGTTTGGGGCTATTACCCAATAGTGCTGCTATAAGCCCTCTTGTAAGTGTTGTTATGGGGGAGCCTGCGCACACGTTTCTGTTGTGTTTGCATCTAGGAACGGACGTGCCCCCGCCGGAGGGGTGGGTGTCTGTCCAGCTTTCGGAGACATTGCCCCTCAATTTCCCGAAGTGGTCGCATCAGTTTCCACGGTCTCCAGCGGCGCAGGAGAGTTCTGGTCCCCCCGCATCCTCGCAGACACTTGGTATTGTCAGTCTGAGAAACGTACAAATGTGGCTCCACGCAGCGGGGCTGAAACCTGCACTAGAGAGAAAGAAGCCAGACGTGAACAAACATGCAGTCTGGTTCCCGTGCCCCGAAACGGGCCAAAATAATGTAAATCGTGAGAGGTCCCCGTAGCGGTACGGGGGGGGGGGGGGGGGGGGGAGCACGTGCTGGGTTCCGTTTCCTGATCTGGGCGCTGGGCGTTCATTCTCTTTGCACCAATTCTCAGTGGTTATGATTTGTGCGCTTTTCTCTAGGTTATATTTATGTATTTACTTATAAGCGTTTATTTATTTGGAGAGAGAGCGAGCATGAGCAGGGGAGGGGCAGAGAGAGAGGGAGAGAGAATCCCAAGCAGGCTCCGTGCCGTCAGCGCAGAGCAGAGCATGACTCGGGGCTTGAACTCATGAACCTGAGACTATGACCTGACCCGAAATCAAGAGTCGGTCGCTAAACCGACGGAGCCACCCAAGTGCCCCCTCTCTAAGTTATATTTAAATACAATCTTCAAAAACTATTCTGTCTCAGTTTCCCCCTCTCCCTTCTTCTACTTTCCTCACAGCACGGGTTGGGAACTGTCCCCATCAGAGTCCCCTCCGTGGCCCTGTGGCCTGTACAGTGGCACAAGGCTGGCACTGAGAAAGGCTTGTAGTGGGTTTCATGCTCCGCCGTCTCTGTCTTGGAATAATGAGCACTTTTTGAACAAGGGGCCCATCGTTTTCATCTGGCACCAAGCCTCACACATCGCGGAGCCGGTCCCGGCCACGGGCCGCTGCCAGTGTCTGTCCACAGATTCCCGCCGAGGTTTGGTCTTTGATGGGCACCAGGGACAGGGCTAGGCTGCCCCTCTGCTTGATTAGAGATGCCTGTAATGGCCCTGGGACAGCTCTCCCTTCTGTGAGGACCTGGCCTCGTATGTACTTGTGGATGGACTTACTGGGTCATAGGGTGAGTTGGTACACGTCACCCCCTTGACTCTGCCCCTGCTCTTCCCATCTGCTTTTCTAAAAAAAGCCTAACATAAAATTTACCGTTTTTCAAATGTGTGGTCTTTAAAAAATTTTTTAGTGTTTATTTTTCAGAGAGGTAGAGTGTGAGCAGGGGAGGGGCAGAGAGAGAGGGAGACAAGATCCGAAGCAGGCTCCAGGCTCCGAGCTGTCAGCACAGAGCCGGACGCGAGGGCCTGAACTCATGAACCATGAGATCATGACCTGAGCTGAAGTCAGACGCTCAATTGACTGAGTCACCCAGGTGCTCCTAAAATGTTTTTTTTTTTTTTTTTTTGATGTTTATTTGTTTTTGAAGGAGAGAGAGAGACAGAGTGTGAGCAGGGGAGGGGCAGAGAGAGAGCGAGACACAGAATCCGAAGCAGGCTCCAGGCTCTGGGCTATCAGCACAGAGCCTGACGCGGGGCTCGAACCCACGAACCGCAAGACCATGACCTGAGCCGGAGGTGGATGCCCAACAAAATGAGCCACCCAGGCACCCTTAAAATGTACCATTTTAACCATTTTTCAGTCTATGGCCCCCCATGGCATTAAGTACATTCACACTGTTGAACAACCAGTCTACCATCCATCTCTAGCTGTCTTTCATCTACCCCAACGGATACTCTGTACCCATGAAATGATCCCCCCATTCCCTTCCACCTCCGTGTATGATTCTTCTGTGCGTCTCTCTTCCCAACTACACTGTGAACACCATGAGGGCTGGGGCAGGGGTGTACTTAATCACCTCTGAATAAGAAAGAGCATGTGTGATGCAGATGGGGCCGGGAGGACATGGCTAAGAAAATGTAGTTTCATTAAACAAACGAAAAGAATAAGTGTGTGTATAGGAGGGATATTATTTAAATTTTTTTTTCAACGTTTATTTATTTTTGGGACAGAGAGAGACAGAGCATGAACGGGGGAGGGGCAGAGAGAGAGGGAGACACAGATTCGGAAACAGGCTCCAGGCTCTGAGCCATCAGCCCAGAGCCTGACGCGGGGCTCGAACTCCCGGACCGCGAAATGGTGACCTGGCTGAAGTCGGAAGCTTAACCGACTGCGCCACCCAGGCGCCCCTAGGAGGGATATAATTTAACCCTTGTTTGAAGCCTGGGTCAGCTCTTGAGCTAATAAATCCTCTAAATTCAGTGTTGAGACAGTGCCCAGCACATAGCTGGATCCAAAATCTGTTTGCTGGCAGGATGAATGAAATATTAAGAACTGTGCTGGGGCGCCTGGGTGGCGCAGTCGGTTAAGTGTCCGACTTCAGCCAGGTCACGATCTTGCGATCCGTGAGTTCGAGCCCCGCGTCGGGCTCTGGGCTGATGGCTCAGAGCCTGGAGCCTGTTTCCGATTCTGTGTCTCCCTCTCTCTCTGCCCCTCCCCCGTGCATGCTCTGTCTCTCTCTGTCCCAAAAATAAATAAACGTTGAAAAAAAAAATTAAAAAAAAAAAAAAAAAAGAACTGTGCTACCAGTAATAAAATATTGGCCCTTTATTGAGCACTTACTAGGTGCTAGGCATTCCCCATACACAGACAGTACAGAGAAGAATGCCTGGCACTATATTTTCTTCTTTTCCTTAGGAGCGTTATCACATTTAGCCTTACGATCACCCTCTGAAGTGACTAAGTTTTTGTTTTTGTTTTTTTTTTTTTTTCAACGTTTATTTATTTTTGGGACAGAGAGAGACACAGCATGAACGGGGGAGGGGCAGAGAGAGAGGGAGACACAGAATCGGAAACAGGCTCCAGGCTATGAGCCATCAGCCCAGAGCCCGACACGGGGCTCAAACTCACGGACCGCGAGATCGTGACCTGGCTGAAGTCGGACGCTTAACCAACTGCGCCACCCAGGCGCCCCTGAAGTGACTAAGTTTTTGAATAAGAAACTCAGAGACGTTGTGTCCCCCGCTGGAGGTCACAGAGCTGACACATGGTTCCAGGTCTGCGTACCTCCGAGGTGCAGTGCTTTCAATATGTACTTGGTGATGCCTCCCCATGACAATGATCCGAAGTTGGATCTCTAACAATTTTTGCTTTTGTTTAAATAAAGCTAATTTCCTTTTTTCTTTTTATTATAAACATTATAAACTCTCTAAAGAAATTCAGGCATTACAGAAAGTGAACATATGGATTTTTAAGACTTCTTAGGATGTTCCAGGAGCCTGGGTGGCTCAGTCGGTTAAGTGACTCCTGATTTTGGCTCAGGTAGTGATCCCATGGTTCATGAGTTTGAGCCCCACATTGGGCTCCTCGCTGCCGGCTCCCAAGTGTGGAGCCTACTTGGGATTCTCTCCCTTTCTCCCTGCCCCTCTCCCACTCACGCATGCTCTCTCTCTCAAAATAAATAAATAAACTTAAAAAAAAGACTTTTGGGGTGCCTGGGTGGCTCAGTCGGTTGAGCGTCTGACTTCGGCTCAGGTCATGATCTCACGGTTCATGAGTTCAAGCCCCGCATCGGGCTCTGTGCTGACAGCCTGGAGCCTGGAGCCTGCTTCGGATTCTGTGTCTCCCTCTCTCTTTGCCCCTCCCTCGCTCACGCTTGGTCTCTCTCTCTCTGTGTCTCTCAAAAATAAATAAATGTTAAAAAAATTTATTTTTGAGAGACAGAGAGAGAGAGAGAGAGAGAACATGAGTGGGGTGGGGGCAGAGAGAGAGGGAGACACAGAATCCGAAGCAGGCTCCAGGCTCCAAGCCATCAGCACAGAGCCCGACGCGGGGCTCGAACTCTCTGTGAGATCATGACCTGAACCAAAGTTGGACAGTCAACCGCCTGAACAACCCAGACACCCCCCCGCCCCCCAAAGACTTCTTAAGATGTTCTGTCAAGATTCATGGCGACTCTATCCAGGGATAGTGGGATTTGGAAAACGTGCCCCTTATCAACTCCTCCTTTTGAGTTTTTCCTCCAGCTCAAAGGATGGATGTGTTGCATTCAGTGGCCTTTCTTTCTAGAGCCTTCTCTCTTTGGAGAGAACTGAAGGTGGAAGTGATAAAAACTACCTCGTCCTTCTGCCCCCCCCCCCCCCACCTGCGTTCCCCATAAGGACTTGCTTTCTTTTCCAAGGACTGGCCTTCCTCCAGCCAGGTCTAAGGTTGTTTTTTCTGAGCACTGGTTTCTTGTTGAGGTTTGGGTGTGATAGGGAAGTGTCAAGTGAAACCGTTTTTCTCCTAGCTGAGGTAAGCCTCCTATCGCTGGAAGAGCAGGAAGCAGCCCCGTGATAGGACGGGACGGGGCTGTAACTGGCCAAGGTTGGCGTGCACTGGCCCTCGGCTCTCTGGATTGGCTGCCCATGAGCTCAGCTCCTGGAAGTTAGGATATATATACATGGGACCGGGGCCAGAGCATCTTCTGAAACACTGGGAAGTGACAGCAGCAATAGCGGCATCTCCTTCCTGGGAGAGTGAGGGGGACTGCCCCTCGGTACAACTTCCAGCCGACCGGGAGCGGACCCAGACGATGCGAGGGTACCCGACGTAGAACCCCCTGGTCTGGAGGTCCTGGCCGAAGGTGTCCTGCGACAGAAAAGAGCGACTTCTGTGGTCTGAGGTTCGTTGGACGATACTCTCTCCTTAGGGGGCCGGAGTAGTGGGTAGACATCTTGGGGGGCCTAAAAGTAGACCAGACCCAAGACTCAAACCCTGAGTCTAACCCCAGTTCTGCTCCAGCTTGTTGGGCCTTCTCTAGGCCTCAGTGTCCTCATCTTTAGAAAGAGCAGACTTCAGTGAAGGCATCTCAGCCGGACTTACAAGCTCTGAATTCAAGTCCCAGCCCTGCCACTCACTAGCCCAGCAACCCCGAGCAAGGAATTTCACTTCCTTGAGCCTCAGTTTCCTCATCTGTCGAATGGGAGCAGCATGACCTATCTCTCCTGCTCATTTCTTTCTTTTAAAAAAAAAAATTTTTTTTTAACGTTTATTTATTATTGAGAGACAGAGTGACACAGAGCGCGAGCAGGGGAGGGGCAGAGAGAGAGGGAGACACAGAATCGGAAGCAGGCTCCAGGCTCTGAGCTGTCAGCACAGAGCCCGACGTGGGGCCCGAACTCACAGAGTGTGAGATCATGACCTGAGCTGAAGTCGGACGCCTAACCAACTGAACCACCCAAATGTCCCGACTCTTGCTCATTTCTTTATTGAGTGCTGTAGAGGTCAAGTCGTAGACTTTATGTGAAGGTACATAGTGAAGGGAAACCTTGCATAAGCAGGAGGTGTTATTGTTACCCATGGCTGGATTCGATTTCTATCACGTTCTTGGAATTTCGTCCAAGGACAAGAAGATTTTGTGAAGAGTTCTGGTGGCCTGCTGCTCTGACAGGGATTTGAGGGGGGATTATAGCATTGCACTGCCTGTGGTCTTGGAGAGAGGACACAGTGGGGTAGGGACAGGATGGGGCATCAGCAGAACTCAGTCTAGTCCTCTTAGGAGGTTTCCAGCTTTGGCAATGAGGGCCCCACTGCACCCGCCCAAGTCTGCCCCACTGTGTATCATAGCGCCTGAAGTTCCGCCGTCGGGGAGCTCCTTCTTTTGGGTTTCGAAAGATCTGCAGGATGTGCAAATGCCCGACCTTTGGAAAATAGGCACCAGCTATAAGTGTGTCTGGCAGCGACGATAAGGAACAGGCAGATGGTCAAAGTCCACCTCTCTATGCTGCAGGTCGGCCTGGGCAGAGCTGGCCCCCCAACGGTGCCATGTGGTTGCTCAGATGTCCCTGTGATCTGAGGCTTCGTGCAGAGGTCCCGCCATGCTCTGCCGTGGTTGGGCCCTGACTGGAGCCTCTGTCCTGGCCTAAGCCTCACGTTTTGAAGTGGGCAAGGACCAGCAGGGGAATATCCAGAGGAGGTGCCCAGATACCGGAGTGATGGGGACGATGGACTGGAACAGAGACTGCTTAAGGGGTGACACGGCCTCCCCTCAGGGGTAGGCAGGACGGCCGCTGGTGACTTAAGCTCCGTCTCAGCTGAGTTTAGGAGCTCAGCTTAGCTTTAAGGAGGGCTTCCTTAAAATCTGGGCTGGCTGACAATGGAATGCTCTGCCTTGAAGGGTGGTGAGCTCCCACTCCACGAAATGTTCCAACAGGGGTTCTAAGTCTGCCCTGCAGGAATGTGGCATAAAAGAGTCCTATGCAGGAGGTGGGGCTAGATACTTCCAGGTCCCTTCTGGCGCTCAGAGCCTATTAGGAGCCCCAGAAAAGAGAAAGAATACCTTGAATTGTTACCATCTAACACCTGAGAGGTGGGCATGGGTAGAGGATGGGTCTGGTGTTGAAAGAAGAGATGACATCCTTGTCCCCCACTTGAGTCTGGCCAGTGGAGGTGGAGGGTCTTTCCCAAGAAGACCCTCACTACACTGTATGTGGGGGATGTGAGCTGTGGGTGGGACCCACATCATTGTGGGAGCCCAGGTTGAAGGCTTTGAACTTGGACAGAACTCCTACTCCGGGACTTTGGAGTGTCCGTGGGGCCACCTGTGCCGATGAGAAGTGTGACCTCAGGGTACAGCCCTTGATCCTTCAGCCTACTAATTGGCTTCCAGCCCAGGGGTCTGTGAGCCGCGCCTAGGGTTTACAATCTTGGCCTGTGTGGCACAGGTGTCTGTACGAAGGTACATGTAGACCTGTGACTCCATGTACACAGGTGACGGCATGCCTATGTGTAGACGTGGTTATCTTCACTGGTGTGGAAAGCAGGCTTGCTCACCCTTAAGTCCTTGTGTGTGTGTTCATATTTACGGAAAGCCACCGGGTGTAGGAGAGAGAAGGAAGGATTTAGAATCCAGAGAGGTGGATTCAAGCCCCAGCTCACAATGCTTCCCAGCTGTGGAAGCCCAGGCAGGTCTTTCAACCCTTCAGAGACTCAGTTTCCCACTGCCAGCCTGTCTGGTTCAGCTGGGAACCAGGCAGGCTCAGGTCCTGTCTCTGAACTTGGAGGTAGACATGGGAGTGGGGCGGGGGGAGGGGTGTGTGGCAAATGAGCTCAATTATTCCCTTGCATTTGGGGCAAGAAAACTACACGGTGTTATGAATCCACATAGGTTTATGTGTGTGTTGGGTGTGCTTCTGTGACACAAGAATATGTGAGCCCATTCAGGCTGCAGCGACCCATAGACCGGGGGCTCAAACAACAAGCCTTTATTTCTTCACAGTTATGGAGGCTGTGAGTCCAAGGACAAGGCGCCAACAGAGTTGGTGTTTTTAAAAATTTTCTTTTAATGTTTATTTATTTTGGTTGGGGGGAGGGGCAGAGAGCGAGGAAGACAGAATCCGAAGCAGACTCCAGGCTCTGAGCTGTCAGCACAGAAACTGATGCGGGGCCCGAACTCATGAACCGTGAGATCATGACCTGAGCTGAAGTCAGACGCTCAACTGACTGAGTCACCCAGGTGCCCCTAAAATGTTTTTTTTTTTTTGATGTTTATTTATTTTTGAGGGAGAGAGAGAGAGAGAGACAGAGTGTGAGCAGGGGAGGGGCAGAGAGAGAGGGAGACACAGGATCGGAAGCAGGCTCCAGGCTCTGAGCTGTCAGCACAGAGCCCGATGCAGGACTCGAACCCACGAACCGTGAGATCATGACCTGAGCTGCAGTCGGATGCTTAACCGACTGAGACACCCGGGTGCCCCTTGTTTTTTTTTTTTTTTTTAAGTGCTTTTTTTCTTATAAGTTTATTTTATTTTGAGAGAGAGAGAGAGAGAGCACGCGTGTGCCCACGCATGTGGGAGGGGAAGAAAGAGAGGGAGAGGGCGAGAATCCCAAGCAGGCTCTGCACTGTCAGCCCAGAGCCCTATGCGGGGCTCGAACTCACAAACCAGGAGGTCGTGACCTGAGCTAAAGTTGGATGCTTAACCGACTGAGTCACCCAGGGACCCCCAGATTTGGAGTCTTGTGAGGGCCTCCTGGTTCACAGTCAGCTTCTCAGTGTGCACTTATGTGGTGGAAGGGGTGAGGGAGCCAGTCTCTTTCATGAGGCCTTTGCTCTTGTGACCTAATCACCTCCCAGAGGCCTCACACCTAATACCATCTCACTGGGGCATGAGGATTTAATACAAGAACCTGGGGGGTGGGGCACAGACATTCAGTCTATAGCAGTGAGTGTCTGTGGGTGTAGACTCTGGGCCCCCATGTGGGTGCCACACACGCTCCCTCAGAGGGGCCAGCTATTTGTTAAACATTTGTTGTGCGAAGCACAGGGGTGGAGAGGCGGGGCGGCAGAATATCCCTGTGAACTGGCGCCAGAGCAGTTAGAGATCATGTAGTCGGATGAATAAACTGGAGAATGGTGTACGGGTGAGGTCAGTGTGTAACTGAGAAAAGAAAACAAAAGTGTCAGTATGCTTAGAAAAACCCCAGAAAACTTCCTGCTCCACAGTAACTCAAGGTCAGCCCCGTGTGCTTTCTCTGGTGGGTGGTTGTTCTTTCTAACACGTCACTGGCCTGTGTCACGTCTTATCAGAAGTCCTGTGATCTGCACATCACTTGGGTGTTCCTGAGCAGACTTGGACTTTGTTCTGAAGTCCGCTTTCTGCCAAGGCCATAAACGAGTTTACGAGAGCAGTTGGGTTTCCGTGCGGCAACAGTTTGCTGCAGTTTCAGGGTTACGGGTCTGGAAGCACATCCAGGACAGGGTGAAATTCCCCGGCGGGGTGCATGTGGGTGGACGCCCAGGCAAAGCTGGGGTGCAACACACGTAAAAAGAGGAAGGAAGGAGGAGGTCTTGCTTTGATGAGTTCTGGATCGGCGGAATTTTACAGTCAGAAAGTCTGCAAAGATTTCATTTCAGCACCCATAGAATTTGGGGTGTGTGTGTGTGTGTGTGTGTGTGAGCACGCGTGTGCGCGTGAAAACACAATCCTCGCAGGGCTTTAAAAGTCTGAGGACACGCTGGCCAAAGGGAGGATTTTCCAGGGTGTCTCCCCGGGGGTGGGTGGGCTTGGCCTCCTTGGCAAGCCACACGCTCTCAACTCCTGGGGCTGGTGCTGGCAGACAGAATCTTTGGAGTGTTCCAGGGGAGGAGCAGGGGTAGGGGGGGAGAGCAGGCTGAGCTGGGTCACCGCCGCCTGGAGGGGGAAGAGTTGCGGGAAGCACGGAGGGGGCGTGTGAACACGGTATCCAGTGCTGCAGCCCCCCCCCCCCTTGCGGTACCCACCCCCATAAGGAAGGACGAGGCATGGGAAGAAGAGTCCCTGGATTTGGAATCGGGAGGCCTTGGGAGATCCTGGAGTCTGTCTGGGGAACCGCTCCGATGGCTACAGCCTCTCCCAGCCCTTGGGGCTGCTGCAGCTACTGCTCCCTCCCTCTGGGCACAGGGCACAGTGGTTCCAGGGAAGGGGTGGCCAAATCAAGGCAGTTTTCTGGAGAAAACATTAAGAAGGAAACCACTGCCTGGGGGCATTGTCCTGATGCTCTGATTGCAAGTTGTGGCGTGTCCTTTGAATGCAAGAGTGTCCTTTGAATGCAAGAGGACGCTACTGCGGCCATCAGCCATGGTGGAAACCGTTTCCATAGCAATGACAGCTTTTAAACAGATTACTGCGCCTCTTTTCCCAGTAGCTGGGAAGGATGCTTCGACCCTCTGCGCGATGTCCCCCCCCCTCCCCCGACCCCTGGAGCCAAGTTAGCGTATGAAGAAGAGGGACTGAGCCGGACTAGGGTGTTCTGTTGTGTTCTGCTGGTTCGGTGGTTTTGTGATCGAACAGCTTCTCTGCCAACCCCACACCCATTGTGCCCTGACCACAGGAATATACGGAAAAAAGAGAGAGAACCCTAACACCATTCAGTAAATATTTCTGGCCCCGCTGACTTGGATCTTAAATTAAATAGAGCTTCAACCTAAATTTATCTTCTCTTAAGACCATGTGCTACTAAAGAGAGAGACAGAATAGAGCATTCCCGTCACCACCACTTACTGGGGTGCCCATTTGAAGAAGACCAGAGCATTCTCTCTGAGGGCACAACCTGTGTCTGGTTCATTATCCCCAGCACCGGCCATAATTCCTGGTACTTAGTGTGTGCTTATTAAACCCTTGTTGAAAGACATAAACAAGAAGAAAGAGAATATTTTCCTCTATGATTTCTTCGGCTTACCCCACCCTACACAGTATTTTGAAAGCACAACCATAAGGCAGCCTCCGAAGGCTTTCAAGAGCATTAGTTAATTTCCATATAAGGTACAGACATGTCGTGCTACGAGTTTTTGTGTAACTCAAATGTTCCTTTTAAGGCACATCAAACAACAAATAAAGCTTTCCAAGTTGCCTGCTTCCTCCCCAGCCCATTTTCTCATTTCCTCCAAGATTGTCCGCGTGTGTCTATTGCTGCCCACTGGCCTCTGGCCGCCCTTTGCAGTCCCTCCTCCCCCAGACTCGTGCTTGAAGGAGGGAAGACTCCCCGAATGTTACAGTCACCTTCAAATCTCTCTGTATTTCCCCATGCTTTTCCTCTCTCTCTTTTCGTATTGTCCTCCTATTCACGTGGATCCTTGAACATTTGAAATTGCAATTATAGATTGCTGGTTTTGCCTATAAGCTGGACATGTAACAGAGCACATTTTAAAGGAATGAATTAGTCGGTAAACGTAGGAGACACGATGTAAATACATAATACATGAATATGTAATACGCTAAATAATACTTAGTAAATGCATGATGAGGCGATGATTACAAATTAGAATAGGCAGTGCAGGTGTCTGAACTCCACGGGAAACTCTGGGGGGGCTCAGATTTGGGATTCAAGATCATTTTAAAAAAATTTTTTTAAACTTCCACCAAAGGGCAAAGGGGGTCTGAACAACTTTGGAAAAATTGGGAAGCCACGGGAGTTTCAGATTAAAGACACACAAATGAAATTCACTGTTCCCATCCTGGCCTGCTTAAAATGCTGCCCAGGAGGAGATGGTTCTTTTTGTCTTTTGCATGGGCAGCTGCTTCCTTCTGGATGGAGAATGAAAGGCCCCTGCTGCTCTCATGTACATTTCCTGTAGGTTAACTACACACCCAAAGATACCCTATATATTGCACGGTTTACTAAATGTTTGTGTAGTACATTTATTCATCTGTTGAATTAGTACTTATTGAGTGCTAGTGATGTTCCGGGAGCTGTTCTAGGCACCCAAGATACAAGACGTAGCAAAACAGACAAAGGGAAGGGAGAGAGACTCAGACAATAAACAATGACACACACCAAGGTGTGATATTGCATAACATCACGTAGTACAGGTGGGGAGTATGTGCTCACGAGGGGTGCACAGAGAGGGCCTCTCTGGGAAGGTGACATTTCAGTAAAGCCCTGAAGGGAAGCAAGGGAACAAACCATAAGAATGTTCTAGAAAGAGGGAACAGCCAGTGTGAAGGCCCTGAGGCAGCGAGCAGTGCTTGTGTGAGTAGAGTGAGTGATGAGAGGTGGCAGGAGGCCTAATGGGACCAGGTTGTACAGGGCCTTCCTGGCCACTATAAGGACTTTGACTTTGACTCTGAGTGAAAGGGGAGCTGTTGGAGGCAGGAGAGTGACGTGCTCTAACTTAGGTTGGAAAAGGCCCCGTGGCTTCTGAGGGGTGAATCTGGAAGGAAGATGAGAGGACAGGAGGAGAACCAGTTGGGAGGTGATTATGGTAGTCCAGGCCAGCAGAACTGGGGCTAGACTCAGGCAGTGTTGAAGGAACTGGGGAGACAGGTCGGGGTCTGGGCGTGCTTTATGGAACCAACAGTCTTTGCTGATGGATCAGATGTGGGGAGTGAGAGAAAGCAAGGAGTCAGGGATGACTTCAAATTTTTGGCCCAAGCGATTGGAGGAGTAGAGTTGCCATTTACCGAACTGTCTTGTGAAATATTCTTAACGGCCTGTGAGACAGACGGGCAGGTCTCAGGCATATTGCAAATGAGGACAGTGGCGCATGAGCTGCCCAGAGTCCCCAGGGGCAGGACTTGGCCCCTGGCTTCTATTGTTGCTGCAACAAAATACCAGAAACTTAGAGGCTTTGGAACAAAACGAATTCATTATCTTTCAGTTCTGGAGGTCCGAAGTCCACGATCGGGTCTCCACAGACTAAAACCAAGGTGTTGGTAAGGTCCTGCTCCTTCTGGAGGCCCCAGGGGAGTTATAGACCAGCTGTGACGTCTAGGGCATGACCTCCCATAGTTTAGTTTCCTCCTCTGGAAAATGTGGACAAGGATAGCCCTCCTTCCCAGGGTTTTTGAGGAATTTAACGGAGACAGCAGCTTTGAGGGCTGATATCACTTACATTGATGGGCAGGGTGGATCGGCGCACGGGGCAGGACTGGTAACCCGCCACCACGTCTCTGGTAGGTCTCCGGTAAGGGAGCTGTTTGCTTTGTTTGCAGTGCAATGGAGCCCAGGAAGCATCTGTCAGGGAGGAGAGTCAGGTCTCTGGATACGTCACAGAGCCCCAAGAAGGTCCGCCGGTGCTTCTCCCTGCCCACTACCCCCTCCAGGAAGATGCTTCACCAGGCAGCCAGCGATGGGAGCAGATGTCCCCAGAGCCCAGCTCAGTCTGTGGAAGCTCAGGATGCCACGGCCACAGCCCACAGCCTGGAAGAGACCAGGGAGTTTCTTCCCACTGACCAGAGGCTGCCACAGGACACCAAGAAGGAAAAGACCCAGAGACGGGGCCAGCAGGGGTGGCTGAAGACCTTGATGAACTTCCTCCTGAGGACAGGCCCGGAAGAGCCCAAAGAAAAGGCCAGCCGGAAGGCAAAAGGGAAGGAGGGCCTCCCCAAGCCTGCAGAAACCCCGGAGGCACCAGGGGAGACAGCTCCGAGGAAGAAAGCCCACGACAAGAAGGCCAGTCGCAAGAAACACAGTCACAAGAAACATGTTGCTGAGGAAACCAAGGGGGCCCAAGACCAGGAGGCCGAAGGCCAAGAGATAGGGCTGCCCAAGATGGCTGCCGCCCCACGCCCTGAGGAGGCTGACCTGGGCCCAGCACCCAAGGGTGAGCAGACCATGCCTGGTAACCCCACTGCCCCAACCCCAAGGGCTAGGGTACTCTAAGCTGACTCCTCAAACCTTTCAACAGAGGGGACGTGGAAGTTGGGACAACCATCAGGGACAGCACCACCGTGAAATTTCTTTGAGGCAGAACAGCACGGTGGCTGAAAGCCTGAGGTCAGACCCCTGTTCCGCCATTCATTAGCTGTGTGACCTGGGGCTGGCGACATTCCTCCCCGAGCCTCGATATTTTTTTCGTCCATGAAATGGAGATGATAACAGTTGCTATCTCCTGGGTAGCCGTGGCCCAGAGCTGGCACGCGGAAGGTGCTCCGTTAGGTGGCAGCTGTTGCTGTTAAGTACTCTAGTTGAAGGAGCACAGACCAAGGAGAAATGGGAAGGCAGGGAGGGAGGTGAGGGGGGAAGCCTAGCCCCCAGCATTGATCCCTGTGCGAGGACTGGGGATGGGGCCAGAGAAGTAGATAGAGCCATCCGCCCTGGAGGCCGGATTTATACTTGGCTATTTCCAGAATACACCTGCTCTGTGACCTTGAACAGATTGCTGCCCCTCTCAGAGACCTTTGGTTCTTCATTTGTAAAATAAGGAAGCTGGCCCCCCCCCCCCCTCCAAGGTGCCTTTCTTCTTTGACTTTCAGGTCCTGGGGTTGAATGCCCCACAGGCACCTGGAGGGAGACAGAGCTTTGCCCTGTAGCTCTCAAAACTCTCCCTGTTCTTAATGAGAAGGATGTCTGGGTTGATGCCACCTCTTTTCAGATGGAAACCTTGGCAGGTTTCTGATTTTTTTTTTTTTTTTTCTTTTTGGTTAAGCCTAGTGCTGGCTGCAGCAGCCCATCCTGCTGTGAATTCTGTGTCATTTTATTGTGCTCACGAACAAAGTCAGAAAAATGTCACTGATGCCACTACTCCCATCCCCCACACATACGCTTCCTTTCATCTTTCTTCCAGGTGGGAAAGGTTCTGGTCTCCACCAGTCCTTGCTCATTGAAGCTGGGGGTCCTGCAGCATCCGAGGTTTCTTCTCAAGCCACAGGTCATCGGCCCGAAGAGGAGCTCAGAAAGCTTGACCGTGAGTCCTCATCTTCTTAGTGTCCTCTCGCCCCGCAGCCGGGGAGGGGGGCCTTACCAAATGAGATGGATTGTTCTGGATGACTGCTTGCACCTTGGATGGTCCCTCTCAAAATGCATGTACTGATCTTGCTCCTTCTGGCGCTTCTGGTCACATTTACTTATTTTAGAGTTTCACAGAAGGGAGTCTCAGGAATTAGAACGGCCACTGGCAAATGTTCCTGCCTTATGTGTTAATGAGCATGGGACTTTTTTTAGTCTTTTGAGATTTATGGAAGGAATGTGATATGAAGGAATATAGAACTTATATATATTTTTAAATAGATGCCAGCGTGGAATAGCTCTACGCACACTCCTATACTCACAATCGTCGACCGGAGGCCAATATTGGCTTCAGAATTGTGTGCGTGTGTAATTTTGTGGCTGAACCATTTTAAGGAAAATGATCCCTCATCCTTAAATATGTAAGCACACATCTCTGAGAAATGACTACAGTGTCACGCACAACCACAATGCTGTTATTGCCCCTAATAAAATCGATAATGAATGCTCTACTAATCTAATTCCCTATAAGGAAGGGGCATATTTTAAGAGATGTCAAACATCTATGCATCTGTCAGAGAGTAACTAAAAGGCATTTAGTTGGCTAATTTGCAGGCTGTTTATTTTGCATGCTGTTTTTTCAGACGAGAGAAGTCAGCTGGTAGACTGAGACAAGGAACAAAAGCCAAACAGGATTTATAAATGAGAGAGAGGTGAGGGGTGAAAAAATCTGCAGTCCAGGGACCAGGGAGCCTTAAACAAACCTTTTCTGTAAACGGATCAGCTGGTAGGTAGCAGAGGCAACTCTGGGCCTATTGTCTTTGGATCAGTCAGCCGGGATATCAAAGAAAACCATTCATGTTGTTTGTGGTTTCTCTGTAAAGATGTGGTGTGAGGCATCAATGCGGCAGGCTGTCTGTGTCAGGCCTGCTGGGGTCCCTCTGCCCTGCACCTTAGTGTCACTGGGTCTCTACCATTTCCCCTCCCGGAATTTTGCAGCGTTAGCCTTGTAAAGTATCTCCAAGCAGAGTTCCTTGATGGCCTGACAGCCTGCTGAGGGAAGCGGGGACAGAGATCATGATTCACACTTCACAGGGAAGGAGACAAAGGCACAGAGAGGTTAAGAGACTTACTCAAGGTCACATGGCTGGCCGAACCCAAAGCAGATATTTACAAATCCGTAAAGGTCAGAGGAAATAATGGGGTCACAGGTTGAATGCTTGAAGGACTGACCTGAAATTGCCTGGGTAAAATTTTGTGCTTTGGCCTCCCGCCCTTTCCCTGTGGATCTCCCAAGCCTCTCTCAGAAGGACTAGCTCCTGGGACATGGTGCTTTTCGCCACTTCCATGGCCTAAGAGCATCCTCAATAGAGACTCAGTTGATCTCAGAAGTTCAAGACAGTCATTAGAAAGAGTTCTCGGGGCATCTAGAAAGATTAACTGGGTGCATTTACTTTTTTCCAGAGGATAAAATCATCAAGATGATAGTGGAATTCCTCCAAAAAGTGGGAGACCAGTGGGAAGAAGAGGTAAGGAGCAAAAGGTCTGCATAGACCGCCCCCCCCCCCCCCACCCGTGGGCTCGCTGCTTCCTCCTCCTCCTTCTGCTCAAGGCCCGCTTGCCCAGGCAGGTCTCAGTGCTCCCCAGCTCTAGGCTCTGTCACCTCCCTCGCCTGGGGCCACCACGAAGCACTTGGCTGCTCTTTAGTTGTTTCTCAGAGAGCCTTCCCCTCTCCTCAAGGTCAAGGGCCCGACCCGACGACGGTTTCTCTCATTTCTCCCACAGCAGCTTCAAGCTCCTCAGCCAGAGGTGGTTGTACAGATTCCAGTGTCAGTTGACAGGAAGAAATTCCAAGAGAAAAAGTCTAGCTTCAAGAGAGCGTTTTCTCATAAGAAACATGGCTCTGAGGAGGCTAAGAGAGCCGGGCCTGCAGACGTTTCCAGCCCGGAGTCCCGGCCACCCAAGAGGCCCAGCTTTCTCCCCCTGTGTGTTGGGGGCCATCAGCCCTCCACCTCCAGCAGCCCTGGTGAGCAGGCTCAGGGTTACCATAGCAACACTGCAGCTGCCTCCAGCTCTGGAACCTTCTGCGGGGCTGGAATCAGCCATTGGAAGGGCCGTCCTCCTAGTTCTGACTTTTGCTCTGCTCTGAGCAGTGTGGGGAGGGCAGTAGGGAGGAGAAAGGGATGTCAGCAAGTCACCTCCCTACACGAGACCTCTCTGGGCAGTCCAGCTAAGCCCCCCGTGGAAATTGTGCCGAGGAATCCCCTAGCCCTCCGCATCTCTCCACAGCCTCAGCTGCTGTACCCCGGCAGGGGGCAGCTGTGCAGGAAGGAACCACAGCCTGGGAGGCAGGAGGCCTGAGTTCCGACCTGTACTTTCTACCTCATTCCCCATCTCCGTGCCTGACTCAGTCTCCTCACCTGTAAAATGAGACACTTCCCTACTGTGTGTCTATACTCAACCAGTTTTCATAGCCGTATCATTATCCCCATTTTACAGATGGGGGAGCTGAGGCTTGGGGAGGTAAAACAAATGTGTTCAAGGTTCTGTGGCCCACCAGTGATGGAACCTGAGCTACAGAGAGAAAGGATCATCCTGGGTGCCAGGGAGGAACAGCCTAGCCGCTTAGCCTGGCCAGGGGAATTTACATTTTAAAAAGGAGCCCCGGCGGTGGAATTTCCGGCCACAACTGGAGATATCTTCATGCAGGGGGATTCTGGCCCTGCTGCATTACTTCGTGCCATGGAATCAGGCATTTACTCTCCAAGCCAAGATGCCAGAGGGATGAGCTTGCCAGGGAAGGGAGGAGAGGAGGGCAAAGCCCAGGAAAGCCAGTTGTAAAGAGGTGCAAAGGGGCAAGGGAGCTAGGTGTGGGCCAGTACATCAGAGCTTTGACCCTGACCCACAGCTCACCTCTGTCCCAGCAAGGCCTTTGCATGATCTAGCCATGGGGTGAACTCTGGAACCTCTTCTAATGTTTGTGTGTTAGTTAATACCCTCACCCTGATTAAACACACCCGCCATTTCATCTTTCTTCTTAGGCTCGGAGGAACCCAAAGTCCAAGAGGTCCTGCCTACAGACAGCGGGGGTCTGAGTCCCTTGGAGCTTTCCACCCCAGCAGGGAGCCAGGGACCCGAAGAGGACTTGCAGGCGAACAGAGCCTTGGAATTCAGTTAGTACCCCCTCCTTTTCTCAGACACCCCTCGGAAATCATCCGGCCTGACCCCACACTGACCCAGAGAGAGGCAGTAACCTGGCCTTGACTTCCTCTGGGGGCCGCAGTCCGGGAAGGGGCAGTGTGGGGTCCAGAGCCCAGACCCCTGTCTTACTCGAAGTGAGCCTCAGCAGTAAAATCACAACAGTGAGGACGCCCTCCTCGGTGAGGCCGGCACAGGCCATGCCAGGAAAGCCTTGGCCCGTGGCAAGGGCTCTGTAGATGATGTGATCTTTAGGGCGTGGGTTTGCATTGGACTCTGACCTCTTCCATCTGTGTGAACTTGGATGAGTTACTTCATCTCTGGTCTCAGCGTCCTCAACTGCAAGATGAGGGTAAACCAGTTCCTAGATCCTATAGTCCTCGGAGGCGCTAATGGAATTAATGCTGATAAAGCAGTTAGAGCAGTTAATAAGCTATTTAGACCTAATGAATGTTACCTGCCATTTACTGCTATTATTGTTGTGGTTGTGTAGCCCTGTAGCCTGGGGAGAAATTGAGAGGCTGGGGGGGGGGGGGGGGGGGGGAGCGGGCGGTGGGTAGGGGCCACAGGAGGGAAACACCACAAATGGCAGCTGCTGATGCTATTATTAACCCCTTACCAGTGGCGGAGCCCTGGCTAGAGAGTAGGGTAGGGGCAGAAAGAGAGAGGGAGAGAGAGAATCCCGAGCAAATTTCCAAAAGAGAATCCGATGCAAGGCTCAATCCCATGATTTTTTAAATTTTCATTAAAAAAAAAATTGTTTTTAGTGTTTATTTATTTTTGAGAGAGAGACAAAGACCAAGCGCAAGCAGGGGAGGGGCAGAGAGAGAGAGAGAGAGAGAGAGAGGGAGACACGGAATCCAAAGCAGGCTCCAGGCTCCGAGCTGTCAGCACAGAGCCTGACGCGGGGCACGAACTCACGAATCGTGAGATCATGACCTAGGTCGAAGTCGGACGCTTAACTGACTGAGCCACCCAGGTGCCCCTGAAGATATTTTTAAAGACCTACTTTCCCCACCCACCCCCCATCCTATCTTACCTGCTTTTCACAGAAAATGTGCCTTGAAGGGGAATTTAGAAGGGCCCCTGTTCTAAGTAGAAGAGGACGGTGCTGGGTGAGGGGACTTTTGGGGACCAGGCCTTTCCACATGGCCTTGAGGCGCCTTCTCCTGGAGGCAGCGGCCTCTGTTATTTTCCTCACACTTAAAGTGGCACATCTGGGGGCGCCTGGGTGGCGCAGTCGGTTAAGCGTCCGACTTCAGCCAGGTCACGATCTCGCGGTCCGTGAGTTCGAGCCCCGCGTCAGGCTCTGGGCTGATGGCTCAGAGCCTGGAGCCTGTTTCCGATTCTGTGTCTCCCTCTCTCTGCCCCTCCCCCGTTCATGCTCTGTCTCTCTCTGTCCCAAAAATAAATAAACGTTGAAAAAAAAAAAATTTTTAAAGTGGCACATCTGGGTGTTCACTGACCAATGGAGAAGTGAACGTATTGCAGCTCTGCCCTCAGGCCACTTCCGAGGAGTCTGAGGTGTCCGCAGGCAGGGCCTGGGACACCCAATAAGCGCAAACTCATTAGCACCTGGAGACCTGTGAGAATCAGCCAGGAAGCCACTTGGGCCTCAGGAAGTGAGGACTGACCGTAGAAATGCTTTGCTCCATACTAAAGTGCAAGCAAACGTTTTGTTCTTTCTTAGGAGAATTCATCCAGAAGATCATTGCCCTACTCCAGGATGCGGAAGAGCAGGGGGGAGAGGTGAGGAAGACACTCCCCACGTAGATCTTGACCCTCACTATGAACACCCCCACCCCTGCCTGGCATAATAACTTCCCTGCCCTCCCCCATGCTACATCTTTCCAGAGCCTGGCTCCTGTCGCTCCTCCTTCCCCAAGCCCCCACCCCCACCCCCATCGCTGCCGGCCACTCTTGCTCTGGCCAGGCCGCACCCTCTGCTCCCCAGCGGGTCTCAGTTTGTTTCAGGGGGTGCTGGGGTCCTTCCCCGGCTCACTCACAATCTCCTCACGGTTGGGGCCCTGGCTCAGTTTCTCTCATCTCCCCCGCAACAGCTTCGAGTCCAGGAACCAGAGGTGGCTGTAGAAAACCTGTCCCCACCCTACAGAAGGAGATCCCAAGAGAAGAAGTCCAGCCTCAGAAAAGCTTTTTCTTATAAGAGACATGGCCCCAAGGAGTCCAGGAGAGCGGGGGCCGCAGGTGCTGCCAGCCCGGAGTCCCGGCCGCCCAAGAGGCCCAGCTTTCTGCCCCTGTGTGTGGGGGGCCATCAGCCCTCCACCTCCAACAGCCCCGGTAAGCAGGCCCCGCGCGGCCATGGTCACAGAGGCTGCCTCTGGCCCCAGGCCTCCTCCAGGGCAGGCTTGGCCAGCTTCATGGCTTCTGCTTCAGGCTTGACTCTCTTGCTCTCGGCTCCGAGTGGGGCAGGGAGGTGTGGGAGGGCTGCGGAGAGGAGGGGGCCGCTGGCTGCCAGCTGGACTCACCACCCACAACACACGCCCTCCCTCCACCCATACAAAAACACATCAACACTTAAAAACAAATGCCGTTTGGGGCGCCTGGGTGGCTCTGTCCGTTAAGCCTCTGATTCTGGATTTCGGCTTGGGTCATGATCTCACGGTTCGTGAGCTCGAGCACCGCATAGGGCTCTGCTGAGAGCAGGGAGCCTGCTTGGGATTCTCTCTCTCCCTCTCTCTCTGCCCCTCCCCTGCTCATGTGCATGCTCTCTCTCTCTCTCTCTCTTCCTCTCTCTCTCTCTCTGTCAAAATAAATAAACACTAAAACAATAACAACAACAAATGCAGTGTGAGAGCAGCACATCGGTTTATTGGCTTAAGGGCATCAGACTCACCCGAAAGCTAAGGAGGAAACACAGACTCGGGTCTCATGAAGTAGGATATGGCCTGGGCCTCTGCTTTTTCACCACTGCCAAGTGTGAGGTATACAGTGATTCCCTTGACATTTATGGAGTGCCTACTGCATGCCACGCTCACACATGGGATCTCGTTCAGCCCACTTACAGTCTGGTGAAGTCAGTCTTGTTATTCCCATTCGACAGATGGAGAAAGTGAGGTTCAGACAGGCTTAGTGATTCAGTAAAGCCTCACAGAGTCACGGGGAAGTGGGCTCATTTAGGGGGATCTTGGCAGGCCTGCTTTGTTTCCTCCCGGACTGTGAGGAGGCAGAGGAGGCTGGTGGCAGAAAAGAGGAATGAGATTTCCAGAGGGGGTAAAGAAGGCCCCGTGAACGCCTCTGAGGCGGGCCCAGGGAGCTGCGGGCTTGCTGAGGAGCCTGGGAAACCAGGACCCCGTCTGGTGCCAGTGTCTTTGGACGGTTTCTTGTCAGAACCTGGACCCCGTGATGGACTTGTGGATTTGAAATAGGCACAAAACACTCACACCATCTCCTTTCTGCCCTCAGACCTGGAAGATGTCGAGTTCCAGGAGTCCTCACCTGCAGAAGAGACACCTGTGGGGTCCTCAGACACGCCCTCCCAGACCAGAAGTCACCAGCCAGAGGGGGGACCTCAGCCAGATGGAGTGTTCGAATCTAGTTAGTAATCCACCCTGCTCTCTCCTGGGTCAGCTGGCCTAGGGCTTCTTTTTGCATGGGTCTCACAGGCTGAATTCCAGTAGAGACTGGGAAGGCTGGGGAGACACTGGCAGGGCAGGGAGGAGGCAGGGTTGGCCTTTCAACGGGGGCTCTTGGGGCAGAGCTGCAGATGGAGAGTTCTCTTCTCTTAGAGAATCCTGTCTACTCGGTGGGATGTAACTTCGGTGGGCTTGCTTGAATGTTTCATACCCAATTCCTGCCTTGCCCTGGGTCTCATAACCAGTGGTGGACTGGCAAACAGGCTGAGGGTGGGTGTTGGGTGGGGGCAGGAGGGGAGCCCTGATTTGTAGCGTTTGCAGATTGTTGTGATGTAAATATTCCCACCGTGGCTGATTTCAAGCTGCCAACAGTTGATCACAAAATGTCCACAAATATCCTGAATGCTTGCGATTAGGTCTTGGTGCAGGCAGCCACGTGCGTGTGGCCCTTTACAGCCCGGACTGGTGGGTGTGTTCCTGTGGCATCTGTGGCTGTGGCGTCCCCCTCCCCCTGCTTTCTGATGAGCTGCTCTGGGCCCCCGCTCCCATTCCTGACCATGCTACTCTGTAGCCTGGACCGGGGACACTGGGAGGTCTCAGGTTCCCCATCTGTCGAACGGAGCTGAGGTGACGCTCAACTGGCCGACGTCCTTTCAGTTTCTATACAACAAACTCAGATAAAGCTTTCACTCTCCAGCCCTAGTTTCGGGGAAGATTTTTCTTTGCCCTTCGAAACGAATCTGTGTGCTGTGCTTTAGAGACAAAGTGCCGTCTGTGATAGATGGATGTGTTGTTGCAGAACTTGTCAACAGCCCCTGAATCCTTCTTTGTTTTCCTTAGAGGAGCTGGTCATCCAGAATCTGGTGGCCCTTCTCCAAGAAGTGGATGGCCAGTTGGGGGAGCAGGTGAGGAGTGCTCGGTACCCCCAAGGCTGAGGCCTGAGTTCAATCCTTATCCCTGCATCCAGGTGACCTTGGGCATGTCCCTCAACCTCTCTGAGCCTCAGTTTTCTCTTTTGCAAAATGCGGGGGTGGGGGGGTAACTACCTACTTGACAAAGTTTAGTGCATGTACGGAAACTGCCGGCCACATAGCAGATGAGATAAATGTTAGTTTACAATAATATAATACTCACGAGGTTTATCCTGCCAGCCAGGACCTCCCCCCATCCAAATCCCCCTTGCAGTTCAGCTCGTGTCCCACCTCCCTCCTTCCCCCAAGTCCAGCCTGCGGGTCCTGCTGATCTCGTCCTCTGCTAGCTCCTTTTCACTCTGTCTTGTCGCACATTTCAGCGTCTACGTGGTCTCCCATCCTTCCACGCTTTTAGATTGTCCTCTCCTGCTAGATAGCCTGTGGCCTCCCAGATAGACTGAAAACCTCACAGTCTACTTGGAGAGAGCAAGAGAGATCGCATCTGAGGTGGCAGAGATGAGCACAGGCCGTGGACGGGTCATGAGCATAGCGGACGCTGTGGGTACCTCGCCTTCCCGCCACGGTGCACGCCGGCCCACCTCGCCGCTGCCAGCACCCGCATCTTTTGGCCTGAGGACCGGCCCCTAGAACCATTTTACCACCCACGTGGGAGGCCAGAACGATCGCCCCCCACCTCCCGAGAAGCAGCCCTCAGCCAATGGCTCATGGAAGCTGGTGTATACATAACTCAGGCCCCTTGCCCCTCGTAGGGCTAACTCTCAGGAGTGTGCTCTACGCGGGCTCCCGGAGCGCCCTGTGAGGAACACGCTCAGCAGCCAGTCTGCGTGGGCTGCCTTCCCCTCCGACCCCAGATCTCCATTCCCCCATCGCTGTTTCCCAGCATCACTACCTGCACCCGAGCCCTCGTCTCTGGGGGAGCGCAACCTGGGACACTTAGGTATTGAGAGGAGGCGACTTAAAGTGAGAACGAAAATTCACCCAACATCCACTCTGCGTGAGACATTTGACATCAGCTAGCTCACTTCCTCCCCTTCCCCCAACAACACTGCGTGCGGGTGGGGGTATCATTCCTGCCATTTAACACATGACTAAACAGAGGCTCAGAGAAGTCACAGAGCGAGTAAATGCCGTTGAAGCATCCGTTATACAAAGACCTGCACTTTTTTTTTTTTTCCCCCACCTTGTCCTGCTGCTTGGAGGTGAACCTCGCAGAACAGATTCTGAGAGGCTAGAGGTAGAGGAAGGATTTAACAAGGAAGCTCATCCCAGGGACGGGAGGTGTCCAGCCCAGTCTGGGCTCATGGCGTTGAAGGTGGGGGGCGGGGGGGCAGTTGGGGGAAGGGGGCTACCTGCCAGCAACACTGACGGCCGGCCTTCATTTCTGCTTCCAGATCAGGCGACATCCCAGCTTCAAGAGGTTTTTCTACAAGGTCTCGGACTCCTCCCTCAGGAAGCTGGCAGCCACCCTGCACAGCCAGAAAGCCTGCTCTACTGAGCTGGGCAGGAACCTCACCAAGAGACCCTACCAGCTTGCCTTTGGCTTCACTAACAAATTTGCCAGCAACAATAGCCACGCTGTCTTCAGCCTCATGGGCCTGTGCTACAGCCACGCCAGTTACACCCACTTCCCGTACAGGGAGGCCCAGCAGGTGAGAAAGAGCCAGACGGCACAAGCGAAGACAAGTTCAAGATCCCAACAGGATCTTCTTACCGTCCTCTCCCCTCCCCTGCTGAGTTCTATGTTGGCTTGTTTTCCCGATGGAAGCTCCTTAAGACCTTTGACCTCTCTTTCCTCAGCTTTATTTTCTTTGCCCAGATATGGGGTTATTACGGATCATTTGCCCTCTAGGTTGGGTTAGGCAGTAGCTTATGGAGTTTTTGTGAGAGACATTATAGAAACATCAGTTCTGATATCCTCAGTGGCCCTAACTCCATCTCCTGGTTTTACTAACCATGCATTCACTCATTCATCCATTCATTCATTTAACCAATAGGTGTTAAGAGCCTCCACTGTGCCTAGCTGTGCAAGGTGCCGTGAGAGCCTGAGGGTGGTTCTGCTATAGAAAAAGACAGAATGTTTACTGATGACAAAATTAAGTATCAGTAAAATGCCAGATTAGTGGTCACTGAGGCCAATGAAGTGATTGGTCCTGGAAGCCTTCCGAAATCTATGTCAAAAGGCGTAGATTTTTGGGGCGCCTGGGTGGCGCAGTCGGTTAGGCGTCCGACTTCAGCCAGGTCACGATCTCGCGGTCCGTGAGTTCGAGCCCCGCGTCGGGCTCTGGGCTGATGGCTCAGAGCCTGGAGCCTGTTTCCGATTCTGTGTCTCCCTCTCTCTCTGCCCCTCCCCCGTTCATGCTGTCTCTCTCTGTCCCAAAAATGAATAAACGTTGAAAAAAAAAAAAAAAAAGGCGTAGATTTTTGCCCTTGGAGGATGGCGAGGAGACGGGGGGGGGGGGGGGGGGGGGGGGGGGGGGGGGAGAAAAGGGCCAGGAGAGCACTGCAGGCAGGAGGTAGTGAGTAAAGGTCCAGAGGTGACAGCTGATGTGCTGTGTTGATACGTTAAATTAGGAGCCTGTTGTTACTAGAGTAGGACCCACAAGTAACTGGGCTATGGCTAAAACCTATGTTCTTTTCCTCCTCCCAGAACATCACAAATCCTGAGAGCCAGAGTCCAGATTAAGAGCTGTGCTTTGCACTCAAGTTCCCTTGAGCTATCAAACGATGGCGGCTTTGACCAGGAGCCTCTGAAGATGCCTCACGATAGCCCAATCCAGTGCTTCACAGACATGAATGAAGACGAGAGTGGATGGCCACCTGTGTCCCTGAGCCCTTGTGGGCTCTCTGAGACTGAGATACACAAAGCGTTCTTAACTGGAGGCAGAGGCCATGTTAGCCGAAGGAGCTGGGGAGGACTGGGGAGGTGGGAGACCAGAGCTCCGCCGGCTGACCTGCCCCAAACTTGCTGTGAGACCCTGTACTTGTGTGTCCTCCTCTCCAGACCTTGGATTCTGGGCAAGACTATGTGACCCATCGGACCCCTTCTGACTCTATCATGCTGAAATCTCCCTAAAGGGGGGCCGTCGGTGCTTTCATGCTGTGGCCAAATACACCCCACAGAGCTGGAGACGGTCTTTAAGTCTTCGTTGGATGCATGAACGAATGAGGGAGAGAGCTCCTGAGATCGCTCCTGAGATCCAGGCAATTCTAGCAGGCATTCCTTGGGAGGCCTTGGTCCTCCACTGGAACTGTGGAACCAGTCATTCTCTCTCTAAATTGGGGTTTAGGGAGGAAATGGGGAGCTACCTTGACTCAAGCCTTTGCATTTTGGGGCTAACCCTAATACCGACTTATGTGCCCTTTTCACATTCATGTATTTTCTTGCTCCACAGGGGCCCAAATCATGCCCCACTATCACGTGGAAGTCCTGCTGGCATTTTTAAAATGTTAATTTCAAATGAGTCTTAGTTTTTTAAAATAAATTTTTGTTTAATCTCTCACCAGAGTGCCCAAAGGATTCATGCATTTAAACAGATGTGCATCTATATGCAACAAATAATTTATTCAGTGCACCAATGGTACTTAATGCCCATATGGATTTGTAGACGCCTCTCAGGAAGTCTGCAGGCCTCAGATAGAGAAGACCTGCGGATTGGGGATCCCTGGCCTCTCAGAATCCTTCCAACCCTGTGTCCCAGAATTCTTTGTTCAGAGAAGTGAAGCTCATGCCTTGCACCTCTCCCATATCATGCCTTGCCAAGAGTCAGTGAGAAGATGCATGTAAAGAGTTCTGAAAATTACATAGTGCCTTGTCCATGTATGGTATTATTATAGTTATGATCTGGGTAGTTTTCAGGAAATGAGGGAAGACTTTAAGGTGGATTGCCATGGATGGTTACACGGACGTGCACTGCTCAAGAACACCATACCCCAGGAAGTGCTATTCACTTCCTAGACATTGTAGATTTGTAGATTTATGATAATAGGTTTCTACCTGATGGCAGTAAAATGTCTTGAGAAAGGGCTCCTTTTTATTTTTGCACAAAGGTGAAGTGTGGGCTGTTAGAGGCTCTGCCTTCTACAAAGCTGAATAGTTTGAACAGCTTGGCTCAGATGGGCAATTTGCCACATGCCCATTATGTACATGCATGCCCAACAGGGATATGCACATAGCCCTTGGACACTGCCTGGAACATACGGTCATGGGGAGAGGGTGTTAAAATATGGACTCACTGTTATTACCCTTGGTAGATACTCTATTGCTATATCGAGCATTCACTGATCGCTGTGGGGTAAGGCTGGGGAGAGGGGTGAAACCTAGGGCAGAGAGGCCTTGGGCACTTAGATGGGACTGGCCTCAAACCTGAGGCAAAGTTTTAGGAAGTTCAACCAAGCATATTCTGGAAAGTCATTTTCTTTCATTGCTGCTTCGAAGGAGGTGGGGGAGAGGTGAGCTCTTTATGGGTTTAGTTTAGACAGTGTTCAAGAACACAGCCCCCAAATGTGAAGGATCAGAACCAGATCTGACATGAGGGTCAGGAACCTTCTGTACATTGTTTCTTATTTAGAATGATGTTCTTTAAGCTATATGACTATTTGGTATGAGTTCCCGATGCTGGCATCTGAGTCTCATTTTTGTACTGTGTTATTTAAGCAAATAAAGAAACTGACTTGCACAAAGGTCTAATCTGGATTATTCACCGCTTGCCAGTGGTGGCAAGATGGGAGCCCACCCGCCACAACTAGGCCAGTCTGGTGCCTGCAAGGCTGTGAGGGTCAGCCCCCTTGTCCCCGCCTGGGGGCCCTCTCTGGTTGCTCCCCAGGTGTCCCGTCCTTGAGCGCCAACTTGCTAAGACAGTAATGAAGCGCCCTGGGCTTCAGGAGACCTGGGTTTTAGTCCAGCTCCCCACAGGCTGAGGGATGTCAGGGACATGATACTTGCCCTCTGGACCTGACATCCTACAACTCTGGGACCCTTAGGATGACAGTTAATTATATGTCCAGGAAAATGTGGGCCAGTCTCGATTCTACACCATCTGTTTTACTAAGTCCCTAATTTTGGCCATTCAGAACCAGGGTAAAAATGGACAGAATACAGTGTCTGCCTTTTGGTCCAGAGAATGTGGTCTCTGCTGGAAGGCATCGAAGGCCTCCTCTCCCCTCTCTCAGATAACACAGGAGTCTTTCCAGGGGCTGCCTGGGGAGGGCGACCCTCTGGTGTGCATAGCTTGTCTTCTTTCCAAACCACTTTCCGCTTCCAACCCTTGAAGCCTCACTGTCATGCTCTGAGGAGGGCAGAAGAGGGCAGCGCCTCACTTCAGAGATGAAAAAGCTGAGGCTCAGAAGGGGCAGGTGCCTCGTGCAAGGTCACGTAACCACCTCCAGACAAAACCAGGCCAAGACCCAGCTCCCAGAACCCCCGTTTTAGGGCCTCTCCTTGTTGTCTAATCCATTAGTTCTTTTTCCCAACCAATACTTATTGAGCATTTACTATGTGCCAGGTCTGATCTAGCTCTATGGAATAAACAAACGCAGAAGGCACGACCCCTGCCCTTGGGACGCTCGTGGACGTCGCTAGCTATGGGAATCTCGTGCCAGTAGGAATGTAGGAGCGTGGGACACCATTGTGTGAGGGTGGGGCTCCCTCCACTCACACCACAGAGGCTTTCAAGAGCACCGAGGTGCATGGGACACCCTGCTGCTTCGAATCGCTTTCAAAAGGTGGGTAAGTGACATCAGGACTTTTAATTAACCTAGTTTCTGACCCTGAGAAGTCAGGAGGCTCAGTGAGTCCGAGATAATGGGGTCAGCCAAGACCTGGTTGAGTTCGGGATGTTAGCTGAGTTACAGGGAGGGCAGAGCCTCGGGGGTCATTTGGACGTGCTTGTTTGGAAGACCAGAGTGTGCTCTGCCCTTGACCTCCACACCAGTGAGACCTCCAATTTCGAACCACAGTGACTGACACATCAAAAACCAATCCACTAGTATTGGCTTTAAAAAAAAAGAAAGATAAGGAGAAAGGAACTAATTGGAGTTGCCAAATTTAGCAAATAAAAATATGGGTGGCCTAGTTAAATTTGAATTTCAGATACACAACAAATAATAGCGATACTGGGGCCATACTCATGCTAACTACTCATTGTTTCTCTGAAATCCAAATTGAACAAGATGTCCTGTATTTTATCCAGCGGCCCTGAAACCAACGCAAGAACAATTCTCTTAATTGCCTCCTAATGGGGAAAAGGGACATACGACAAATGAAGGGAAATATACACAGGAATTTATTGATTCTAACTGTAACCTGACTCTAACAGAAGGGCATCTGGGCTCTGAATACAGGCTTTCAGGTAAAACAACAGTTAAGGTCATGTTCAGTTCCCCCTTGCACAGCAGGGCATAAGCATTCCCAAGTTGTGCGAGCCTGAAACCCTCCCTCCCCTGGTTCACAGGTCTCAAGGGCTCTGGCTGCGCCCGCCTGCAAACCACAAGACCACTCCTGGGGGAGAGGCTAGGGGACCGCCGTGGACTTGTCTCTCCGCCCCCACATGGTCCCCAGGGCGCTCCCCTTGACTGGTCTGAGCCACAGACCTGGAGTAGGAAGAGGGCGCAAGAACACCTGAGATTTGATTCTTCTCAGCTTCTCAAAGGTACAGTTAGATTCTTCCTGGCAGAATGTTCTGAAGGGAGCTTGTGTGGACTCCTGCTCCCTGACGTGGTCCTGTTAGATGTAGGCTCCTCCAGGCCCTCTTGCCACAGCCCCCTGCCCTCCATGGCTAAAATTTGCATGCATCCTCCAGAGGCCCCAACCAAGCTCAGGGCTGTCTTCCACCCAGTCCTCTGGGGTTTGCATTCCAGGATTTGCAAAGCAAATACATCCGAGGCCGTGGGCAGCCCAGGTTTCCTTACTGGGCCTGGCTGGGGCTGGAAGCTATCCACACTCCAGTGAGCAGTGGGGCTAATTTTTTTCTGGCTGGGCTGGAAAAAATGAGGCTGAAGTCTTTGTTGTGGAACATTTTAACTGAGGTGTGAACAGCAGACCGGGTCTGCCCTCGTGTTGCCCTCATGCTGGGGGATGGGAGGGGAAGGGACGTTTGGCCTCTATGTCCTCCACAACCACACCAGGACTCAGAGAAGTCCAGGATGGCTGGCTCACACAGCCACACCACACAAGCCCTGGGGAGCTTATCATGACCTCGTGCTGGATCAGCTCCACGAGTGATTCCAGGGAGCAGCTGAGGCAGAGTCCAGTGGTTCTAAGTCAAGCCTTTGGGACAGTGAGAGAATTAAAAACAAAACAAAGCAAAGCAAAAGAGCCTGATCTCTTGATGGGAAAGAGGAAAGTGCGTCCGTGGCTCAGTACCGCTCGATCCGCAAGGGTTTGGCCCTGTAGACTAGATTCTGGGGGGCTGGGGTCTGACACGGCCCCGTCTCAAAGAAGCGAAGTCAGGCCGGGGCCGGGAGGATGTTTAGACAAGGAAGTGCTCGCCCAGGGGAATCAGGACTCTCCACACCAACAGGCTTGGTAGTGGGTAACACCTGGTCCCCAGAAGGCATAGGGTGAGGGGACTGCATCTGAGAGCCTTGGGGAGAAGGCTCTACCGTGGGGTCATCAGGTTCTCTCCCATTCCAGCTCAAGTTTTCTCTCTCGGCTCACAGTTTCCTAGAAAAAGGACAGAGATTCATCATTTCTAAGTCCCTCATCTAGGACCTTCCTCCCCTTATTTCCGCTGAGAACATCCTTCACAGTTTCAAATGCCTCAGGCAGCCCCAAGCAAGTAGCCAGGCCCCATGATAGCCAACTGGATGCATAGAAGTCGGAAATCTTGGGGCGCCTGGGTGGCGCAGTCGGTTAAGCGTCCGACTTCAGCCAGGTCACGATCTCGCGGTCCGGGAGTTCGAGCCCCGCGTCGGGCTCTGGGCTGATGGCTCAGAGCCTGGAGCCTGTTTCCGATTCTGTGTCTCCCTCTCTCTCTGCCCCTCCCCCGTTCATGCTCTGTCTCTCTCTGTCCCAAAAATAAACATTGAAAAAAAAATTAAAAAAAAAAAAAAAAAAGAAATCGGAAATCTCAATTTATACCAGAAATCAGCTATCAGATCCCACTTTATAATTACACGGGTCTTTTGCAAATGGAGAATTCCACTGACAGAGCAGGACTTACTCGTGTTTGAAACATCATTTGATTTACAAAAGTCTGGTTAGTATTTGGTTTTGCAGGAAGGGGAAAGAAGTGGAGTGGCCTCCAGAGCGCTGAGTTCAGTCGTGCAGACTGCACACTGTACAAGGAGACATTGCTAAGACAAAGGGTAAGCATTTCGTGGACGTATTCATGCTGTGGCTTATTTGTACAGTTTTCTGCATGTTATCTGTACAGTTCTGTACCTTTGTATGTCATTCGTACAGATTTCTAGCAGGCGGCAGTGAACCGTTTTAACAAAACCAGTATATTATCACAATCTTCCAGGAGCTGGAAATCAAGTTCTCCAGGAAAGGGTACTGTTTTCTCAGTGCACAAGGCAATGCATGGGCTAGTGTTGGCCTTGACTATGGCCAGGAAGAGGCAGGTGGGGTCAGAAAGGAAACTGGGCAGACAGCATCCCAGCACAGAGCAGGCAGTGCCTGGCTTCCAGGGTCACCCTGGGCAGTTCCACACCTCAGGGCAGCTGTATTCCTGGATCATCTGGGATGAGGCCTGTAGGTGACCCGAACTGTCTCGGACGTGGAGAGCAGAGAGAAGTCGAGTGGGCAGGGAGCAGACCTGGATGTGAGAAGCCAAGAAAGCACACGTGAGGAGAAGTGAGACATAAAGGGGGCTCTGCCAAAGACCTGAGTTTCAAGGCCCCTTCCATGTGCTGTGTGACCCTGGCCAATCATTTGCCCTCTCGAGGAAATTGCGGGAAGACACCCGCAGAGCCCACGCCGAGAAATGCTGGGATGGGGACTTACATGTTCTTGGATGGTTTTCAAATCCGACGGTGTCATTCCGTTTAAATCCTGTAATGATCTCCCAGCGCCACAGGTGAAGACCGACTTTGTTAGCATGGCACCCGAGCCAGCCTGCCTTGTCCCTGCCATGTCTGCCTGTGCACCTCCAAGTGCACCCCCAGACCTCTTCCTGCCCAAATGGAGGCACTAGGAAGAGGCCCCGTGACTTCCGATTCACTCCAGTGCTCCTTCTACCACTCAGTGATCAACACCGAGACACTGGTGACAGATGACTCGGATCCTGGCTCTGCCACCTACCTACTGTGTGACTTTGGACATGTTGCTTACCCTCTCGGTGCCACAATGCCTGGAACATAATAACTACTCTGGAAGTTTTAGCTATTATCATTACATTCACATTTGAATAGGGAGAAATTCCACAGTAACTCAAAGGAGCGGCTCTCTACTGGTAGAGATTGGAGGAGTCTGACAGAATGGGTCGCAGTTGAGAGGATGCGAGCAGCAATGAGCAAGAGGGACCTCTTCCTTTTCCACTTGTAGCCTGGAGGCAGTCCCTGGATTTCTCAATCCATCTTGCCACTTTGAGACCAGTTACACAACCCAAATCAGATGACCACTGAACTCTTACTGGAAGAGAGACGAGGCTAGCAGTGGAAAGCTAGGCGGATACATATACATAGCCATGCCCCAGACTCCCTGTAACCTAAGCAGCAGCATCCCAGCCAACTCACAGGACTATGGAAGAAGAGAATAAATGTTTGTTTTATAATCCACTGAGAGTGGGGGGTGGGGGGGATTGCTTGTTATATAGCATTATCGTAGCAGCAATAACTGACTAATACAATTAGCACCAGAATATGAATTTGAACATCTGATTTAAAAAACGCAGGAGAGACAGCGAGAGAGAAGGAGAGAGATATTAACGTATGGAACATCTACCTTGTAGCTTTTACTTACTTATTTATTTTTTTAAAGTAGGCTCTAGCACCAATGTGGAGCTTGAACGCAAGACCCTGAGATCAAGAATCACATGCTCTACTGACTGAGCCAGCCAGGTGCCCCTTACCCTATAGCTTTTATTCTAGCCTCTCTTCTGTTTGTTGGGAGGAATATCAGTTGGGGATCAGGAGTTTGCACAGGACTAGGCCATGGATGTGACAATGTCACTTGTGATTGTAGATTTCCTCTCTTCTGGGTTGCTCCTCCTCTATGCCTAACCTTTTCGAGCATCTTTTTTTGACCCCCTACCCTGGTCTTTGAAGCTCAGAGTATGGATTTGCATGGAATTGCGTAAGACCGTCAATTGGTAAATTGCTTCCAGGCAGTTTCATAATCTGTTCTATAAAGGAACAATGCAGACGGAATGTGTGACCTACTGACAACAGTATTTCCCACAGCTGTGAATGTTGTTTTGTTTGTTTTTATCACAGGCTGCTGCTTTATAAAGGCACTTGAATCCTAGAAGTTTATCGGCCAAGGTAGAGCTCGCTGAGTTACATAGTTCCCACTGCTCCAATGTATAGGAAGAGGCCTGGCCCTGGAATGAAGGGACCCAAGTCTGGGTCTGGCTTCCAGATGGCACTCCCAGCCCTGAGGAAGCTTCCCTACCCCCACAGCAGACCTGCCTATGCTCTCATGACCAAACTTGACCTTGAGCTGCTAGAGACAGTGATATGGACCCTCAAAAGTCAAAGAAATCTGGAGGCTGAAGACCAAGGAACAGAGTGAGACTAATCCCAGGACACACTAAACCGATGACCCCTAAGGACCACCAATGGCCTGCTGGGTCCTGCACCCTCCCCGCCCATCCTTTAATCCAGAAAGTGACACATGCATCTGCCCCACTTTCTGCAGCAGCTCTGAGAATCTCCTCCCCACCATACTGCTTCCCACCACCCACCAAGTACCTAACTGCCCAGACCTCAAAGTGGGCCTGTTGCTGCTGGAGTGAGCTTTTGACCTTCATCTATCTGATAATCTCTCTGCCTACCCAGGGATCCCATCTGGGACAGGAACAACACGGAAGGATGTCACTTAAAATGACTTGGGGATTTTTCTGACCAATGGAGGCTTGAAGCGAATTAGATACCAATGTGGGTCTGTCCCATTCAGAGAATATTTTGATAATCCAGTAAAATAGTTGTAGATGATTCCTGGCTTCATTTGTGTTTAAAACTGGTATTTTTCGGAGCACTTGGGTGGCTCAGTCAGTTAAGCATCTGACTCTTGATCTCAGCTCAGGTCATGTTCTCATGGTCCATGGGATCGAGCCCTGCATTGGGCTCTGCACTGACAGTGCAGAGTCTGCTTGGAATTCTCTCTCCTTCTCACTCCGCCCCTCCTCCACTTGTGCTCTCCCTGTCTCAAAATAAATAAACTTTAAAAAAAAAACCACAAAAGCTAGCATTTTTCATTTGCAAGTGTATATGTATATATGCATGTCTCTTTTAAAAAATGTTATGGCTCAGTAAAAAATTGAGACTTCGTTCTTGTCTTTAGCTCAAAGTTCAATTTTGGGGTAAACTCTTAAAAGTTGGGGATTGAGTTTAATTCATTCGCTATCTCCAGAGACAAGTAGAGTGCTTGGTATCTATGAGGTGCTCAATAAAGGTTGACTAATGGAATCAATGACAATATAATATAATTAAAATATATATACCAAGCAGGCCTAAAATGGTTAGGGCTTTTAGCTGTAGCTTGGCAACATTTTGGATCTCTACGTGTTGAGGGTCACAGGGTCACACAACTGTCTAGTTTGTTTTTTAAGTAGAGTTCTATTGAGATGGTAGTTAGTTAACCTCTGCCTATAACCCTAATATCTACTAAATTATTGAGTGCTAATTACACATCTTGCATTCTGCAGCAAAGTACTTTACATGTTGACCTCATTAAAGCTTCACAATATCATCCCTATTTTACAGGTTGGGAAATAGAGGCTCAGATAGACCACTTGTCCTAGGCATGCTCACTGAGTGAGATAGCGGCAGACCAGGGATTTTCTGTTGGGTGGGTCAGACTCCAAAGCCCAGCTCCTAACCCCCCCCCCCCCCCCCCCCGCTCTTACTGACTCCTCCCTACTCCTTGTGATCTTCCTGCAGACTGTTCCCAAAGCTTTTCCTCCCCAGGGAATTTGAGAAACATTAGCCACACTCACTGCGCTTTGCTGCCTGGTTTTTTGGACCGTGGATGTCTTGGGAAGCCTTTTCTGGTGCCATTTGTTTTTTGTTTGTTCTTCTTGAATATTTTGCTCATCCAACTTGAGTCTTCGGCAGGGTTGTCCCTGAGTGAGAGATGAAGCAAATGGTTTGTTAATAACCTGTCCTGTGTTCCCCACTATCAGGGCCCTGCTCCAGCTCAGAAGGTAGACAGACACACCAATGCTATGGTTTTTAACCCTGGCTGAACACCAGAGTTCCACGGCAAACATTTATTTTATAATCAATGACTATTTAAGTAACATTATGCCAACTAGTCAATGGAAACTCAAACTTTTATACAGTTATATGTCAATGCAATAAAATTTAAACCATGTGAACAAAAATGCATAGTTTATGCCCAAGCACAAATTTTTAAAATTTATGCAAACTCTTTCAAAAAGTCTTTAAAAAAAAAAAAAGTTTATTTATTTTTGAGAGAGAGAGAGAGACATCAAGGAGTGGCAGAGAGAGAGAGAGAGGGACAGAGGATCCAAAGCAGGCCCTGTGCTGACAGCAAAGAGCCCGATGCAAGCCTTGAACTCATGGACCATGAGATCATGACCTGAGCTGAAGTCGAATGCTCAACTGACTGAGCCACCCAGGTGCCCCCCAAAAGTCTCATAATGAAAATTATACTTAATGTGAGAAGCAAGTATATTTTAATATATTTGATATGATATGGAGTGGGAACATCAGAAGGACCTGCTCTCTCAATACCTGCAACTGTGGCCCTGAGAACCCCAGCCTCTGCCAGAGCTGCCCCGCGGCAGGAGGGATTAGGGTAGGGGAGGGGAAAGATACCCTTTGACCCACTCTCTGATCTCCTGCTGGTGCCTGACAATGGCGAGCCCAATTGGCAAGCAGCCAACAAGGGAGACTGGGTAATGTGGTCCCTAAAAAAAAGAAAGAAAGAAAAAAAAAACAATCCTCAGGCCCTCTCAGGATGACCTCAAAGGTAATAATGGAGAACACGTTACACAACCCAGACAACTGATGTGCATTATAAAAAAAAGATTTTCTGGGGACAATCTACAACATAGGAATATTAGCCCTCTTACCATGCTGATAGAAAATAATTTGGATTAAGGAAGGCCTTTGATAGAGTCCCTCAATTCATACTGTGCAGGGGCTACCTCAGGGTAGGATGTAACATGCCTGTTAGCTCTCTTGAACTGAGCTGGCTCCAGAGAGTAAGAAGTGAGGGGCTGCACATTCTCCTGCTGCTTTTGGAGAAGGTACATTGAGCACAAATAGCTCATTTCCCACTTGTTGCCCCCACTGAAGAAGAGAGAAGTGTAAAGGGGTGGACTGTAATCATACAAATTGGAAAAGGATCCCAGTGTTCCTAGGGCAGCTAAAGAGAAGGAAAAATTCACTTAGCTAGGCCCCCCGTTCCTTGGCCAAAGGAAAGAATGTGTCCCCAGTTAAAGGCAAACTTACATTGCATAGGGCTTGTTGGTGGCTTCCTTCACGTTAACCACAGGCATGGCACCTTTCCGACTTGAAGAGGCAAGAGGAGCTACAAAAGCAAAATCGAGGAGATGTGAGTAAGGCATGGGCAGGGAGGAGTATTTAGTCATTTTTGAAATAACAATAGGAAGTAAGCAAGAGTATCCAGAAACAGTAAACAACTCTCTTAATCTCAAATTCTCATGTTGACGGAGACCCAGGGCAGTGGCATCTTGTGACAGGATGGATACTGACCTTTGGTGTAGTGTTATCAACAATCCCCTCACACAAAAGCAACCGTGTTAGGGCAAGTTTTCAGGAAAATCCCCCGTAGGGGCCTGAACCTTCCATCACCTGCTATGTGTAAAGCTTTTTTTCTTTTTTAATGGAAAAGAAAATATTAATAGTTTCATGACCATTGTTCTTAAGAAAGCCCTTTTCCTATTTTCTGTGAGTATGGGGATAGATAATATATGAAGATGACTGTGTAATTTTGTAATATGTATAAATAAAAATAATGTAAACTATATTTAAGTTCCTCCACTTGAAGTTCTTCCATTTGGGGTCTCGTTGGATATCCCTGGTTTTCCCAAATCTATTTGCAGCTCCTGTGTTTACGGATTTTCCTGGGACATTTTGCAACCCCCTTCACCCCTAACAGCAACATGGCCACCACTAAATGACAGATCACACTAACCTCTGAGAGGCTCCCTTCTGCCCATCTCCCACAGATGGCCTAGGCTGTCGTTACTGAGGCCCAGCTGAAGACCATAACTATACAGCACTACTGAATGTAAGGGCCAGATGTTTCTTCATCATGAGGCTCTGCACTGTAGAATGTTCAGCAGCGTCCTCGGTCTCTACACACCAGATGTTACCCACTAGCTGAAAATCAAAGATGTCTCCCGATATTGCCAAATGTCTCCTGAGGATAAAATGGCCCATAGTTCAGAAGCACTGGACTGTCTGTCCCCTCTGTCTACCCCCAGCATGAGCAAGGAATGCCAACTCAGGGCCCAGGATTGCCCAGGCTACCTGAAGATGGCTATCTTTGGACACGGGTGTGAATAACATAAAACAAATGCATTTAATTTAACAGCATGTAAGACAGCATGTGAAACACTTTGGCCAATTTTCTTACTTTTAAGGTCCTGGCATTTTACTGTGATTAAAAGGGTCAAATCTATTCCAGAGAAAGTGTACCCCTGATTTGGGGCAGATCCGTCAAGAAGGAAACTGTCATGCTAGTCTGTGCTAATATTTGCCCTAATAACTATGGGAGTTTGGTGGATGGACCATGGAGACCCTATGAGCTGGCTTTAGTCCATCATTTGGGGACCTCTCCCTTTGCCCCCACACAGACCATCCACAGTAGCCAAACAGGTATCTTCTTCATCCTGAATGTTCCTTGCACTTTCCTTCTCTGGAACTGAACATCTAGAATAAACAAAATCTGAATTTCTCATTCTACTCTGCCCCATCCTGTCTCACAAACCATGATCATCAAAATCTTGTTCATTTCAGCTCACCTGTCACCTCCAAGAAGCATTTCCTTAATCAATTCCCTCAGACAGAAATGATCTTTTAAAAAAATTTTTTTAAATGTTTATTCATTTTTGAAAGAGAGAGAGAGCATGAGTTGGGAGGGGCAGAGAGAGAGGGAGACACAGAATCTGAAGCAGGCTCCAGGCCCTGAGCTGTCAGCACAGAGCCTGATGTCGTGCTGGAACTCACTGCGAGATCATGACCTGAGCTGAAGTCAGATGCTTAACTTGCTGAGCCACCCAGGCGCCCCAGAAGTGATCTTAATCTCTATGACTACTTGACTACCTCCCACGCTCCATTTTTGTTAGTGATGTAGCAGTTACTAATTTTTTCTGTATTTTTGAGGCTGGTATCTCTGTCATCCCCTCTGCTGGAGGGGAGATTTCTTGAGTGAGGAACTGAAAATTCTTCATCTTTGAAGACTCAAGAGCGGTACTTTTCAAGCTGTCTGTAGAAGATATTAGTTGTGAAGAACCACTTTTTAAAAATCTTTTTTTTTTTTTTTTTGCAATCCATAATGGAACTCGTACTTTTGTGAAATACAATGAATTAGTAGGAAAATGACCAAGCTCTCGGATGCCCTGACAATATTTATTGCTAAAAATAGTCCTAAATGCTTACTTTCAACCTCTGCTCATTTCATTGTAAATTAGTAACAAATAGTTTGGGGACCAGCATTGGTCCACAAAGCACTCTTTGAGTAGCCCTCCCTCAGCACAGTGGCTATCACAATAAAAACCTTCTGCTACAGTGCTTCTCAAACATGGTTCTCAAAAGAACCCCCTGGAGGACTTGTAAAAAATATAGATACCTGGGCCCACTCCCTGAATCAGTAGGTCTGTGGTGGGGCCTGAGAACTTGCATTGCTAACAAATTCCCAGGTGATGAGTTTGCTGTCACGGTCTCTGACCAACCTTTGAAAATCACTGGACTAAAAACCTGAACAAATGTCAAGAACACTGTCCCCTTGTGGTGGCCTATCCTCAAAACAGTTAAAGCCTCTAAAGCTAACTGCTCACGTCACCACTGCACCCCTCTAAAGCAATGGTTATCAGCTACCATGTTGTTGCACATTTGCCAAGGGGCTCCAGACATAAGAAATACTTCTGGCTTCTGTGAGAAGCCAGAAGTGTCCATACCTTGGGGCTGTTCTGGGCCCAGGTCTTCCACGGGTAGCTGTGTAGGTGACGCTGAAGGAGAACATTGGGGCAATGTTTGAGATGTCACTACAGCCGGTGGCCTGGGTGACACAGATGACTCGGAGGGTGGGGATCTTGGTGGTGATCCAGTCGTTTGTACCTGCTGCTGTGATTGGACAGGTGTTGAGCTGAGTGCTAAGTGCACAGCTGGGAGTGATGCAGGCATCAGGTCATCTGGAGAATGTGATGGTGATGAGGCCAGCGCAGTGGCAGGTGACTGCTCAAATGAAGAGCCAGCTGGTGAAACAGGTGATTCTACAGGACGCTCATGTGTGGATTCAGGTCTCTCCACAGGCGAGAACACAAGTGGACCATGGCTGTCCTTTCCTTCCTCTTTGGGAGCCCACTGTGTGTGAAGTTGTATGGATTCCTCCTCTGTCTGGAGGCTTGATTGGCTGCCTTCAGGGCACTCATTGCCAAGGGCAAGTTCTATATTGCAGTACACTTCTACGCGGGGGAACATCACTCTCTTGGAGGGAGAATTGAGATAAGCATCATCTAGGAAAACAACAGCATGGGGTCACAGGTGGCATTTCTAACCCCTGGCATCAGCATGGTGTTTGCAAAAAGAGATTTCCCAAATTATTTTCATAAGCAGGATTAGTGCTTTTCAATGGCCTTTCTTTACTTACTCAAATTTATATTACTTGGTTGTGGATTTATTCACTTATTCAATGGGTATTTATTGAGCATCAAAATGAAAAACTCCTTTTCAGAATACTGTTAAGGAACTGGAAAGAGAAATCACAGGCTGAGAGACAATATTTGAAAGTCATATTTCTAATAAAGGGCATTTCCCTGGGACCATGGGACCATGGTCCATGACCTGAGCGGACCATGGGACCGTGGGACCATGACCTGAGCGGAAATCAAGAGTCAGACATTCAACCGATTGAGCCACCCAAGTGCTCCTAATTTCTTAAACATTTAAATAATTATTATGTGCCAGGCATTATATCAGGCATTGAGGAATGAAGGGGACAAAAACAGTGTGATGGTTCCTGACTTCTTAGAGTGTGCAGTCTAGCATGGGGAAAGGCATTGACCCCCCAAATAATCTCAAGCTGTAACCAAGACAAGTTCTAGGTAAGAGTGAAACATGATGTTAGCAGACAGGGAAGCAGGGAGGACTCAATCAGGAGGACTTCCCTGAGGAAGTGATATTTGAGCTGAGATCTGAAGGGCGAGTGAAGGTCCAGGTGGGGGTCAGGATGGATGGGGAAGAGCATTTCCAACAGGGGGAACAGCACACGCAAATGCCACAAGTTCAAGGGGGCATGAGGAGCGCCTGAAAGGTTAGTGTGGTTAGAACTGGGGTGGGGGCAATGTGGGGAGAGATAGGTCTGAGGCGGCCACAGGGGCCAGACCATGCTTGTAGACAACGTTGAGGGCCCTTGGTTTCCATGGAGACCATGAAAGACTTATAGGTGGGGCGATGCTGCACTACCTCTGGCTTTGGCGAGATCACTGTGGCTACTGAATGAAGACTCACTGAGAAGGGCCTAGGGGACCCAGGGAAACCTGTAAGGCTGCTCTGGAGAGGTGTTTGGGGCTTGCACCTGGAAGGAGATAGAAAGAAATAGAAGATTCTGTTTTGGAGGTAAAATAAATAAGAATTGGCACTGGACTGATTGAAGGAAGAGAGGAGGTAGCTGCTTTGCACAGCCAGATGGACGCTGGTTGCTGAGAGGGTGACCATGGAGGGGATGGGTCAGGGGAGCAGTGAGGAGGGCACAGGTTATGAGGTTGTTTGGGGACATGTGGATTTTAGGGGGCCTTAAAGATGTCCAAGGAGAGATGACAAATGGGCAGTTGGATACATGGGTTTGGATCTCAGAGAAGGGGTGAGGGTGAGGGTGTACCTTTGGGAGCCTCATCTATGGATGGTAACTGCAGCTGTGCTGGTGGCTGTGGAGGGATTGCCCAGGGAGGAAAAGCACAGTGAGAACAAGAGGGAGTCAGGACTGAGCGAGGAGAGGGGGAAGGGCAGAACCCAGGCCAAGTTTCTAAAATAAGCAAGAAAGATGTAGACTTTCTGTAGACCAAAGAAAGTTGCTGGTACGAATCCAGTCGAGAGGTGGGGGTTCGGTATATAAAAGAGAGATAGAATAATGGATGACTCAAGAGTCCTGAGATGGTGAAGGGGTCTGAGCACAGGCAGGGTGTGGGTTTTAGGCAAGAAGAGGGTTGCTTCCTTTAACTTTCGAGGAAAGAGGGAGACAGAGAAGGGTGAGTCTGTATATTTGGTAGTGCAAAGTTGAGAGCACTTCCCTCTGTTGGCTTTGGTTTTTTTCTGTGAAGTTGTTTGGATACAAATCCCTCTGCTGGGGATCAGGGAGAGGGGTAGTCTTGAGGTGGTGATTACAGAGGAGGAGAGAATGGCTTGACAAGACAAGTACTGCACGACTGTATTTTGTGTAGAAATCCACAAGCTAGTTCTAAAATTCATATGGGATTGGAAAGGACCTGGAATATACCAAACATCTTTGAAAAAACAAACAAAACAAAGTTGGAGAACTAAGACTACCTGATACCAAGATTTATTATAAAGCTGCAGTGATCAAGACAGTATGACATTGACATAAAGACAGAGAAATTGATCAATGGCACAAAACAGAAGGTCTAGAACTAGACTCATGACATATATAGACAACTGACTTTACTCAAAGGTGCAAAGTCACTTTATTAGAGAAAGCGTAGTCTTTTCAGTAAATAATACTGGAGGAACTGGATGTCCATATGCAAAAAAAAAAAAAAAAAAAAAAAAAAGAACTTTGTTTTATACCTTGAACCACATCCAAAAATTAACTCAAAATGGAATATAGACACAAATGAAAAGCCAAAAAACCATAAAACTTCTAGAAGGAAACAGAAAACGTTTTTGTGATCTTGAGTAAGGCAAAGATTTCTTAGGTAAGACACCAAAAGCATGATTCATAAAGGAAGCAAATTAATAATAAGGGCCCTATCAAAATGAAAAACTCCTTTTCAGAATACTGTTAAGGAATTGGAAAGAGAAATCACAGACTGAGAGACAATATTTGAAAGTCATATTTCTAATAAAGGGCATTTCCCTGGGACCATGACCTGAGCCGAAATCAAGAGTCAGACGTTCAACCGATTGAGCCACCCAGGTGCTCCTAATTTCTTAAACATTTAAATAATCATTAAATTATTGCCAAATGAAAAAGCAAAAACTATATACTATTCCAGGTATAGAAGAAGCCTTCTATGTTCCCATTATCTTTCCTACATACCCTATCCTGAGTTTGAGTTTTATAATTTCTATACAATTTTGTACTTTCCAAATTTATGTACTATAAAAACATACATTATTCTGTATATTTTTAAATTTTGTATCAATTGAAATAAATCATTATCCATTCTCCTTTAAAAAAAAAACATATAAAAGCTTTTAAATAAAACAATTCAATTTTCAGATGGGCAAAAGGACCCACTGAAAGAGTTTCCAATGGCCAAAGCTGGAACAATGTGAGTAGCAAAATAAATAAAGATTGAAAAATAACCCAAAGTATAAAATAAGTATCCACGAGTCCATACTGAAACAAACAAGCGATTGAAGAAGTACACAAATGGGGGAGAAGAGACAAATCTCCCAAGCAGAGAGATTTATGTAGATACCCTGCTATCATTCCCTGCCCTCAAGGAAGTAAAGCCTAACTCTCACCCCTTAAGTGTGGGCTGTGCATAGTGACTTCTTTCCAAAGAGCACAGTATAGGAAGGGGGAAAAAGAGCAGCTTCACAGTGGAGAAACCCAATAAACACCACTGCAGACAAGTGCAAGGTCAACATCATGGGTGATATGCCATGGGGATAGCATGTATGTACCCTCGATATAACGTGGCGACAACGGCACTTTGCCTCTGTGGTCTTCCTCTCTGGAACCCAGAACCCCAGTCTAATCATGAGGAAAACATCAGACAAACCCCAACTAAGGAACATTCCACAAAATATCTGGCCAGTACTCAAATCTTCCAAGGTCATTAAAAACAAGAAGAGTCGGGCACTTGGGTGGCTCAGTCGGTTGAGGGTCTGACTTGGGCTCAGGTCATGATCTCACAGCTCGGTTCGTGTGTTCAAGCCCTACATCGAGCTTGCTGCTGTCAGCACAGAGCCCGCTTCAGATCCTCTGTCCTTCTCTCTGCCCCTCCCCCGCTTGTGCTCTCTCAAAAATAAACATGAAAAACAAACATAAAACAAGGAGAGTCTGAGAAAGTGTCATGGATACAAGGAACCTAAAGAGACACCATGGCAGAATGTGATGTGGTCTCCTGAAGGGGATCCTGGATCAGAAAAAAGACATTAGGTAAAAAAGGAAGGAAATCTGAATATACGGCTTCAATTAATAATAACATCAATATTAGTGAAATAATTGTAAACACTACACTATACTATGTACCAAATTTTCCATGTACCATCTCATGGGTGTGAGACATTATACTAGGGAATGAGGAGTATATGGAAGCTGTCCATACCATTTTCATATTTTTTCTGCGAATCTAGAACTATTCTTAAATAGTGGGAAATGACCAACAGAATCGAACACTTCGACAAAGAAGATATGTAGATGGCAAATAAGCACATGAAAAGACGCTGAACATCATTAGTCATTAAGGAAATACAAATTAAAATCACAATAAGATACCACCACACAACCAATCAAATGGCTCAAGCTAAAAAGACTGACCATTTCAAGCGTTGGTGATAATTTGGAGACACTGGAACTCTTATACGCTGCTGTGGGGATGTAAAATGGTCCAGCCACTTCAGAAAATAGTTTGGCAGTCTCTTAAAAAGTTAAACATACATTCTGGGTATATGTCCTTAGTCAGTATACGTCCCAAAGAATTGAAAACAGGATCTTGAAGATTATTTGCACATCCACGTTCATTGCATCATTATTCACAATAGCCAAGAGGAAGAAGCAATCCAAATTGTTTATTGATAGATAAAGATGGATAAACCTTGAGGACATTATGAGAGTGAAATACACCAGTCACAAAAAGACAAATACTGTATGACTCCATTGACATGCAGTATCTAAAGTAGTCAGTCTCCTAGAAGTAGAAAATAGGACGGTGGCTTTCTAGGGAGAAATGAGGAGTTGTTGATTAATGGTATAGAGTTTCAGTTTTGCAAGACAAAAAAGTTCTGGAGATGGGTTGTACAATGTGAACATACTTAACACTACTCGACTGTCCGCTTACAAATGGTTAAGACAGTAAATTCTATGCTATGTGTGTTTACCCTGGTCATACGTATATAGAATTCTATGATTAAATGTACATTCACCATACCACCTTGACATTCCACTCCTAGGTATTAACCCAAGAGAAATGAAAGCATGCGTTTGTGCTAAGACTCCATGAGTATTTCGCAGCACCTTTATTCATGAGAACCCCAAACTGGATACGACCTAAATGTCCATGAATGGGGGAATGGATAAACGAACTGTGGTATCTTCATAAATGGAATGGAATGGAAAAAGGAATGAACCATTTATACATGCAATAACACGATGAATCTCAGAATAATTATACTGAGTGAAAGAATGCGGACCAAAAAGAGTCCATACTGTAAGTCCATACTGGAAATGTGTATAATGACAGGAAGTGGGGGGAGGAGGGAGGGGGTCACAAAGGAGGTGGAGGAAACTTTGGGCATGATGGATGATGGTTCACTCTCTTGACTGTGGTGCTGGTTTCACAAGTGTGTGCATGTGCGAGTGTGTGTGTGTGTGTGTGTGTGTGTGAAAGAGAGAGAGAGAGAGAAGTTAAATTGTGAGAGGGAGGAAGGAACCAAAGAAGCAAGAAGGCCAAGAAGGAAGGGAGGGAGGGAGGAAGGAAGGAAGAAAGGAAGGAAGGAAGGAAAGGAAGAAGAGAAGAAGGAAAGAAGGAAAGGAGGGAGGGAGGGAGTCGGTCAGCTTGGCCAGGCACGCCTGGATGCCAGATGGATATTTTAGACAGGGCATCCTCTGAGCTCCAACCTCACTCAACGCCCACATGCACACGTCTGTGTGGGGAATGTGGATTTTCAAGCACGCCAGCAGGCAGTGCCCTTCTCTTTGGCAGAAGGCTGCTGCCGGGGGAGGCCAAGGGTGGAGAGGGAAGCTCGCCTGGCAGCAGGAATAATTAGGAGGATGTGAGTCCTTAGGAGGGCGGAAAAGGGGGATGCCAGGAGGCGGGTGGAGGCATTGAGGGCGACACCACGGGTGTGGCTTGCTGCCAGAGCTGACCCCCTCTCCAGAAACCAGCAGGGCGGAAGGCTGGAGCGGACTCCCATTTTTCTGTTCCCAGATGGCAGGTGGGAATTAAGAGTGTGGCTCTGGGCACCAGCCACGATTTCTCAGGATGTGTCATACCTCCTGCTCGCATCTGGTGCTGAGAGGAAAATCCAGCCCCACCACACCCAAGAGGATGTAGGGGTGGAGCTGAAGGCCGCACGGACAAAGCCATGCCAACACTGGCAAACTGGAAGAGCGACCAGAAATAAGCTGGTAGCTGGCATGAGGCATTTTCTTCCTTGTGAGTTGTGCCTGTTCCCACTTGGAGTGATTCCAGGACCTCTGGGAAAACCCGCCATGCTCCACACACAGCCCTAATTCTTTAGCGGATGCCCGAAATGCTACTATTTGAGTCTTGTCCTTGACTTTGAGACTGCCGTTTACACCATCATGTAAATGATGGGGCCGGGGGAGGGGGCGATGGCTCTGGGTTCCTCCCAGAGGCTGGCAGAGGGGCTACTGAGAAGTGGGGGAAACCAGAGATGCTTAGCAAGGCACTTCATAACTCTCCCCAGGGCTTTCCCTGAGAGGAAGAGAAGGAAATTCTAGGGGAGAGACAGGCAGCCAGGCTGCTGAGGTGTAGACGGGTCTCCTGAGGCAGGGACTGGTATCTGCTCTAAAATCCCGGCCCCAGATCAGGGGATCCCCCAACCCCAAGTCCCCTAGTACACACCATCACAGAGGAAAGAGTGAAGGGGCTCCCCAGCTGGTGGTGGGAAGGACCCCAGGCCCTCGCCAGCCCCTCCTATTCCTGAGGCTCTGTAGGTGAGACCCATCTCCACCCCTTGGGTGGTCCTCCTTTTGGACACTTGGGAATCAGTCCTCACATCTGTCACCCATGTAAATGTGGAGCGGGGAAGTTGTCAGAGAAGAGTCAGGGCTGGGGGGAGCCTGTCCTGCAGAGAGCTGAGAAGAGGTGTCTCCAAGGTCAGAGGGTCAGTGGGCTGGATTGACTGTGTCTAGGAATAAAATTCTGATCAGCCTCCTTCTACAGATGAGAAAACTGAGGTGCTGGGAGATGAATTACCTGCTCAAGGTCACACAGTTAGTACGGGTCAGGAATCAGGATTTAAGCCTCTTTACAGATTAGGAATCAGGACAGAGAAGGCAAGTGATTTCCCTGAGTTCACACAGCTGGTGGGGAGGGGGGGAGTGAGAATCCCGGCCCAGGCCTTGCCTCCAGAACCCATGTTACCTCCATCCTTCTCTCTTGCTTCTCCTACCCCTTGCGGGAAAAATGGACCCAGGAGAAAGGAAAAAGTCAGGAGAAGGGGAACTTGGGAAAGCAGGAAGCAACTTTGAAGGAAAAAAAGTCAATACATCCTACGGAAAAAAAAAACAAAACAAAACAAAAAACCCACGCTCGATCCCTTAATCTCGCTCCTAAAATATATATTTTTTTAAGTATATACACAAGAAGCTCACCGCAGCATTCCCTGTAATAGTGAACATTTGGAAACTCAAAGGAATGATCAAAATTTGCTGCACAACTGCGATGAAATATCACACAATTGCCAAAAAAGACAATCGCAAAGACCATATGACAACGCGGGGGGAAAAACTCTTCCTTTGATCCAGGAATCCTTTTTTCTGGAAATATGTCCTATGGGCACAATTCTAAGTATGAAAAAAGCCTTGTTTCTTTCCTTTTATCAAAGATGTTTGCCATGGTCTTCATGGAGTTAGCGTGTGTAATACACGCCATTGGAATCTTCCACACAAGAATGCACGGAGGAGGTGCAAGTGTAGGAACCACACTTGCTAAACCAACACAGGGCACAGGCTCTTCCCTCTCATTTGTTGATCAATAAGTCACTTGGAGTCTCACACAAATATAAACTAGTCATTTCTAGTTCTACATTAACAATACGATTGTCTTGGAAAGAGAATAAAATGAAACGACACGAAAATGGAATCCCTCCAGGAAGATGTGAGCTATGTGTTTTCCTAAACATGGTTCTTAAATCCAGAAACATGCCTGTACAAAAGCTTATCCACTGACCCCGCGGTTACCCTAAAAAGCACTTTTCCACGAAGATCCCAATTTCTGGCCCGGACAATGCAAGCTGCCGGATCCCCGCACCCATTTTGGGAACTCCTGGGCAAGGGCATCTCTCGTTCACAAAGTGGAGGGGAAGCCTCCTCGACTGAGCCCTTCTACTTCCTGTCTTTGCCCCGCCCTTCCTGTCTTTGCCCCACCCCCAACCCACCCCTGCCTTGGGGCCCCATTTGGTACTTACTCAACCTCCTCAAGTAGGAAACGGCATCTTCGTACCCTCGGTAGTAGTAGTTGTGCAGGATCTGCAAGGAGGGAAAGCGGGAGAAAAAACTAAGGCTGCAGCAATGGAGACAGACGACGTCCCTTCACCCAAAGAAGCTACTTTCATTGCCCTTGAGCTTTATTTGATGAGCTTTTCAAAATGTACCCATCCAGCATCCCATCCCTCACTATCTGCTAAGAAGTGGGGAGCAGTTCCTGATCATGCGTCCATAGTGACGTGCGTTAGTTTGTGAAACCATTTACAGCTGATCATCAACTTCCCCTGGGCAGGGGAGGGTGAGATGTTTCTAATAGAACCAGAGAAGGTGCATTTGGGCCATATGAAGAACAGAGTTTGGAGACTGGGTTCAAATTCCAGTGCTGCCACTTCTTGGCTGTGCAGATACAACCTCTCACAGCCTCAGTTTCTTTACCTTTAAAATGGGAATAATAATAATAATGATAATGATAATAACATCTACTGCAAAGGATGTTGGAGGATTACCTGACATTGTTCACAAAGCCTTTTCGTAAAGAGCCGGATAGTAAATATTTTGGGCTTGGAAACCACAGAGAGTCTCTGTCTCTTCTTGTTGTTCTTTATGTTCTAGTTCTCGTTCTTCTTGTTCTTCTCCTTCTCCTCCCTCCTCCTCTTCCGCTTCCCCCTCTCCCTCCTCTTCCTCCTTCTGCTCCTCCTCCTCCTTCTTCTTTTTCTTTCCTCCTCTTTCTTCTTCTTCTTCTTCTTCCCCCTCTCCCCCTCCTCCTTTTTCTGCTTCTTCTGTTTCTTCCTCCTGCTCCTCCTCTCCTTCTCCTCTTCTTGTTTTCTATCCTGTTCTTCTTCTTCCTCTTCTTCCTCTTCTCCTCTTTCTCCTTCCTCTTATTCTTTTCCTTCTCTTCCTTCTCCTTTATAACGCTCTAAAAATGGAAAGCCTATTCTGAGCTCACAGGCCAGAATAAAACCCACGCCATCTTGAGAATGGAAGTTCTGATTGTAAGCAGAAACATGAGTTCCAGAGGCTCTGATGAATACAATGCATTTGTTCCATCTTTCTTGAACTGCCTATGTGTGGATTGCTTTTATGAAACTAAGTCGACATAATCTTTACGGATAAACTAGTATAAGGCAGATGCTAGAATTCCTAATGCAACAGTTGGAGGACAAAGAATCAATCGGATTAATAAAATATCTTGTGTATCCATAGCCTGGCTAAGCATAATAGTGTTTTGAGTGTGAGTTTTGTAAATGATAATTAGACTGTAAGTCACAAAACTGGCTTAGAGGAGTTATCATTCAAACAACAATTACTGAGAACCTTCTATCAGCAATGCCCTTTGTAGACACGGTGAGTATAGTCAAAGAAATGAGTAAAGCTTGATGCCTGCTTCTAGGATCACACTTCTGTGCTGAAGAAAGACATGTATTTTGTAAGTGATAAAAAAAACAATTTTTTAAAACAAACTTTATTTTTGGGGCACCTGGTGGTTCAGTTGGTTAAGCATCCAGCTTGGCTCAGGTCATGATCTCACGGTTCATGAGTTTGAGCCCCGTATCAGGTTCTCTGCTGTCAGCATAGAGCCCACTTTGGATCCTCTGTCCCCCTCTCTCTCTACCCCTACTCCACTCGTGCTCTCTCTCTCTCTCTCAAAAATAAATAAACAGTAAAAAAAAATAGACTTTATTTTTTTAGAGCAGTTTTGGAAATTTAAAAATAAAAACAAAAACCAAGACGCTGGCTGGATTTGGCCCATGGGCCCTCGTGGCTGATGCCTACATTACATGTCAGAGGGGAAATGCTCAGGTGACATTTCTCTCAGCAGTTCTGACATATCTCATTTTACAGGGGGGGGCAAAAATTGAGACTGGGAGCACTTAGGGGTCTCATTCACATAGCTGGTTCGTAGCAAGGCCAGGAATCAGGTTTAGAAGGAAGTTTAAGGAGATGTAGATGGAACTGTGTGGGCCCCATTGGCTCCCAGGCCTCACCACCAGTCCCCGCCCCCCTCTCCCAGTCCTCCTCCCTTCCACGTCTGTCCTCTCACCAGCAGGTCTGGCGGGAACAAGGCATGGGTCATCCTGGCGATGTTCTCCAGGGAGAACTGGAAGGAGCAGTTGAACATGCGGAAGTCGTGGAAGATGGCGGGGCAGTCCCGGGGGCAGATGTCCTGCTGCCCGCTGAAGGTAGAGATGGTGATAGAGTCGGTCCAGAAGGAGCAGGGCTGCATGCCTGTGAAGCCCCCATCGATGTAGCGCTATGGGGGGCAGGAAGAGTGATAAATGCTCATCTGGGGTCAGAGGTCCTCTTCCCCACCCAGGGAGTACACCCAGGAAATGGGTCCCTTGGGACAAACCTTGAGACCCAGGTCCAGGTGGGTGCGTGGTGTGTCCATGGTGGCCCCCAAACTCCCAGCCCAGTGCTCTGTCCCTACACTGTGTCCCCACAGCCATCTCAGTGGTGCTGAGGTGGGGCTCCCAGGCCTCTGTGGGGAGAAGGCCTTCCATACTCTGGATAGAGCAGGAGCAAATGCTTTTCCATACACCTCCCCTCCAAGGCTACCCCACCTGAACCACTCAACTGTTGAAGGGGGCCCTGGGAATGGAGCCTCTTCCTGTGGCCTTTTGAGAAGGTGAACACAAGGTGGGTCCGTGCAGGTCTCTCCAGACTGCCGTGGGTCCACACTGCCTCCCTCTTTTAGGTCAGGTATCCTCAGCGCTCTCCAGGGCACCCCTGATCATGGCCTAGCCACCAGCCACCACACTTCCCTTCCCTCCTGGGGCTTCTGTTTCCTCAACTATGAACACAGGACCACAGATCCTGAGGCTCTAACTCTCTGGGGTGCCTGGGAAGTACCCAGCTGACATGTAATATGTGCTCCATCTACTAGCTGAATCCTGGGTCTTATTTTCTTTCTATATAAAATGAGAAGGGGGCATGAGTTAGACCCTCCTCCTCGGAGTGTGGGGCCTGGACCCGCAGCACTGGCATCAGCCAAAGCTGGTTAGAGGTGCAGAGTCTCTGGCCCCAGGTCTAGTGGATCAGATTTTGCATTATTTTACAAGACCTCCCTGGGTGATTCATATGCACTAGCCTAGATGACGTTAAAGTTCCCCATTGTTCCAGGTACCAATGTCACAGGGTCTGTATCCTACATTCTCTGTCAAGTATGAGAAAATCCAGCAAGCCTATGGAGTTTTGACTAGCCAGGCTCAATAATGGGTTGGTGGGTCCAGAGTGAAGCCCGATATATGGAAGGGAAGTTCATTTCAAAGCCCCAGAAATCGGTCTACACTGGGAATTCTTAGGAGAAAAACACAAGAATCTTTCCAACTCTTGGTCTTTCCACTGAATCCTGAGACCACCCCCAACCCTCCCAGATGAGGGCCATAGGGACCCGAGGCACCCTTGGGTCCTGGCTCACCCCCTCCCATGCCGAAGCACTCACCACGCCCCGGTAAGTTGGAGGAATGAGGCCACAGTACACGGGGACAAAGCAGCTGCAGTAGAGTGCCTGTGGGGAGAGAAAGGGCTGAGACACCCTGGCAGCTGGGTAGGGAGGGCTCACCAGCAGGCTTCTGGGTCACCACCATCCTGGCCCTTCTTAAATCCAAGGCAGACACACTGCCCTGGGGAGCAGAGCCTCGAGTTCAATTCCTGGCCTGGCCCTAACTACCTGGGTCCTTGTTACCCTACTAGCTAGTCAGGGCCCGATACCCCAGCTTTAAAGAGAGGGAGCCGCCTCAGTGACCTCCAGGGTCCCTTCTAGCACCGTGTCTCCACGAATCCAGTGGAACCCAACAACCATTCATGTATGTGTGGCCAGGTCCAGGCTCTGGAATCAAAGGAGGGTGAGATGCCCACCCTTACGGATGCCCAACGAAGGAGAGTAAGCATGTCATTTCCTAATGACAGTACATGGTGAGACAGGTGCCACGATGGAGATGAGCCAGGGCACTGTGGCCCCAAAAGAGGAGTATCCAACCCAGGGGAGTGTGGGCCAGGCTGGTGATGATGGAACGTACCCAGAAAGAGCAGCTAGAGTCTTGTCAAGCAGGTGAAGTGAGCTGGGAAGGAGGGAAGGGCATCCCAGGCAGAGCACCTCAGGTGCAAAGGCACAGAGGCCTGCTTTCTGTGGTTTGCTCTGGTTGGCATGAGTAAGAGTGGAGCTGATAGAAGAGGGCTTGGAGAGAAAAGTCTTGGTGCTAATAATAAACCCAGGGGGACACGAAGTAGGTGGAGGAGGTGTCCACAGCCACTGCCTATTCATTCCCCCACGGCCACGATCATGGCCGTGCCAGTGTGGGGCTGTGAGGACGGGTGGCAGGGCCTTGTATTCAGGAGAGGAGAAGGGGGTGGAGATATGGGACAGAGGGAGGGGCCCGGAGAAGGGGCCACTTAACCCTTTTGTCCTGAAATTGGGCAGACCCACAGCGCTGTCCAACAGTAATCATTCATGACTGAAATTTACATTAATGAGCATCAGACTGCACAGAGTGCCCTTTCCGAAGTGATGCCCCACTGGGTGCTAATTCAACCTTTTTATCAAGGGCCGCTGGAAGACAGGCGACAGAATGGGGGACCGTCTCCACAAACTGGGCCCCACTCCCTGGGCCCCGCCCCCACACCCTGGGCCCCGCCCCTTGCCTCGATGAGCTCTTCCTTGGATGTGTACTCTGAAACCACGACACTCTCTCCATCTGTGAACCGAGTGAGGGACACGTGGAGCTTCCCCGTGGCGGCCTTGTAGGAGTCCTCAGGCAGGACCTTGTACAGAAACTGCCTCATCATCTGCACCATCTTGCAAGATGGGGACAAAGGTCCCAGGAAGGATTTCTTCACCTCGGCCACACCTACATTGAGGACCCTGAGGTACTCATCTGTGGAGGAAGCAGAGAGGAGCCGGCGGTCAGCAGCTCTTGGACAAGAGGGGTCGCTGATGACTATGCCACCTCACGCCGTCTCCAACAGATGGGAAACCCTAGGATTCGGAAGCAGGGCCGGTCTCCGGAGTCGGCTTGTCGTTCTGCGCAGGAGGAGAACAAGGCGCGAAGAATGAAGTCACTGGCTCCAGAGAGTCCGCGGCTAGTCGATGGCAGAACTAGACCCAGGCATCCTGCCTCCTTTCATATCGAGGGCAGGGGACCGCTTTCCTACCCTGCACTATTTTCTCCCGCGTCCAGTCGCCACATCTGGAAATCTACCCCCGGACTACATTCTTCTGGGGTCTCAGGAGCTTTTTGCCCTGGGTGAGATTCCTCTTAAAACACTGATACGGTGGAAAGCCCTCACCAAGTGACACCTTGTGACACTTGCTTAGTGCCCACTCAATCTGGGAGCAGGGAAGGGGCACTGGCCTTGAGGCGAACTTTGTCTTGAAACGATTGCGTCATCGTCCCTTTATAGCCCCCGGTACAGGCGTGAGAGAGAGAAGGCCCTGAGGTGTGGAGCACAAAGGCCAGGTCTCTGGGATGGGGAGAGGAACCTTCTCCCTCCTTCTGGGAGGAACAGGTTGCATAAGGACTTACCCATGCGAGATGGGGTTTGGAGGGCAGACGTGTTGTTCAGGGGATTGCAGAGAAAGGTGTAACCTGTCTCCAGAATTCCCCTGGGGACGTTAGGCTTGTCAGCTCAAAAAGAAACTGCAATCTTGCCGGATTCTCACAGCAACACTATGAGGTAGGTATTTCCAACCTCATTTTACTGATCCGGAGACCGAGGCTCGGAGAGATAATATAACTGGCCCAAGGTCAACTCCCTGGCGAGGGCACAAAGTGGGATTTTTACCTAGACCCCAGAACCCATGCTGCTCCCACTCCACTAAGCCACAAGCTTCTAGAGCCGGGCCTGTACCTGTTACTCACCAGTTGCTGTTAATGTCTACCCTGTGCAAACCCTCTGGCGAAATCGGAAGCAGAAATAGCATTTGGGAAGTTGGGCAGTCAGGAGCTCTCTGGCCCTGGAGGTAATTAAGCAGAGGTGGGGCAAGTACCTCAGTCAGAGGACTTATCGAAGAGATTCCTGCGTGAGTGCTAAGATTCCTTCCAACGTGGAGATTCTTAGATTCTTGTGGGGGTGCCCAGCAATATATCTGGGGAGTTATTGCGGTGGATATCATTTTCCTACTTACAAATAGAGCGGCTGAGGCACAGAGAGGTTAAGTGATTTGCCCAAAGTTACACACAGCAATTTAGAGACAAACCAAAGCTCGGGACTCTCTACACCTTCATGTTTTACAGTTCAGATTATTTCCCGTTAATCCTGGAGGTGGATAGGATAAAGAGATTTAGCATCGTTTTACAGATGTAGAAACTGAGGCAGAGAGAAGCTAAGTGACTTGTCTGAGGTCGGAGAGCCAGGCAGTGTTTGCTCCCACTCTAAACCCCACCTTCTTCCCCTGGGCGTTGGACTGATCCCAGAGGCTGAGCCAGCTGGGTTGCCATGGTGACAGCCTTCTTTTCTCCCCCCACCGACATCCAGAGTCACAGCTGCATGTGTGTAGTAGGGACTGACCTGAGCGACAGAGCATCGTAGCTGTCACCCTCTTACAGGGGAGGGTGCTCCTGACAGGTGGGAAGGCCCTGCAGTTTTGGTAAGCCTGGCTTTACCATGTGCCAACAACTTGTACCAACAGCGTTTTCCCTCAAGGGAGGGCGATGGCCAGCTCACCAGTAGTTGTGAAGTGACTGCGCATTTGGACGCCAAGAGGCTAGGTCCCAGAGTTCTCGCCCACAAGACCAGTCAGGATGGGGAGGCAAACCAGGGTGGGGGCATGCCATTTCAATGAGCAGCTTGAGTGGCCTTGCATGGGTTGGTGGCCTTTCCCACAATGCCTGTGGGCCAGGAACCCTGGTTGAGCTTGCCCCCACACACCTGAACTCCCGGCAGGAGATGCTCACTGGGACTGCTGGAAGAAAATTTGCTCCCATTGCACAAGAAACACATGTTCCTCGTGGAAAAAAATAATTTTGAAAAATGCAGAGAAGCAAAAAGATAAAAATTGAAGGGTTTTGGGATCCCTCCAACCAGAGATTAACATCTAGTTTATGTCTTCCCGGATTATATATTTTATTACATGTATTCTACTTAAAAGAATACAGGGGCGCCTGGATGGCACAGTCGGTTGAGCGTCCGACTTCAGCCAGGTCACGATCTCGCGGTCCGTGAGTTCGAGCCCCGAGTCAGGCTCTGGGCTGATGGCTCAGAGCCTGGAGCCTGTTTCCGATTCTGTGTCTCCCTCTCTCTCTGCCCCTCCTCCGTTCATGCCCTGTCTCTCTCTGTCCCAAAAATAAATAAACGTTGAAAAAAAAATTTTTTTTAAGTTTAAAAAAAAAAAGAATACATACATGAAGTCATACAATATACATTATTTTGTAATTTATTGGGTTTTTTTTGACCTAATAAATCATGTCTTTCCACATCAGTAAGTACCTGTTTATAACCCAATTTACACGCAGCGTGGAAAGCTATTGTAAGGTTGTACCATTATTTACTGAGGAAGTCCCCAGTAGGGGTTGGTTATTTATTTTGTTTCTTTGCTTTTTCTATGCTTTTCTATGTTTCTTTGCTTTTCAATGCTGCAGTGAAGAATCTCATGCTAATTGTGTGTGTGTGTGTGTGTGTGTGTGTGTGTGCGCGCGCGCGCGCGCACGCGCGCATGCGCGCCTATGTCTTGTTCTTAATTATTTCCTTTAGGATAAATTCCTAGAGGTGGGAATGCTAGGTCAAAGGCATGCATGTTTCATCTTGCAATGCTTATTTGAATCATGGCATTTGTGTATTATCCATTTACAGCTTACTCTCAGCTCTTCATGAGTGGCGATGGGTGACAGGGACAAAGCAGTGACCGAGATAAGAGAAATAGTATAGACCTCTCCAATAGACTGACATCTGAAAATGGCGCTGTCTAGAAATTAGCAGTGCTCAAGCCAGAATCATGTAGCCAGGGAGGGAGGGGACAGGAGATTGTCTGATTTCTCCCACTCGGGTGCCCAGTTTAACCTTCTTTCTTGCTGCGCATTGGGACTGTATAGCAAAGGATGCCTTTATCTCTGCCTCTCCTTGTTTCCTTTTCGAGGGCTATCTGTGTGTGTCCCTGTCGTCAACATCTCTGACCATCCCTTTCTCTGTCTCTCTTTGTCTCTCTCTCCCTTCTTTCTCCCTCTTTTCCCGGCCGAGAGAGAAGCAACTAATCTTCTGGTTAAACAAGTCTCTGCTGGTAGAGAGTCAAGTGTTAAGCATAGCAATTGCTGGATGCTGGGAGGAGGGATAAATTTAGCTTGCTTCTTTATCTCTGTACTTTCCAGCACCTTCTCCCATTTAAAGGCCTCCTTCCAAGCTGCAGGCTGCTGGGCTCCGAGACACAGTATCCCACACTGACCACAGCAAGATGGGATTTAAAAGCAGCACCACAGGAAACTCAAGGTTGGCTCTCCCACCCCAGCCCACACTTGCCACATTCATTTCTGCTTCCTCCCACCTCCTTTCGCACCTTTTATTATCTAAGTGCAGTCTGTCTCCCAAGCCAAGAAGAAGATTCTTTGGGGGAAGATCCTTATGGTCCTCGCCTCTCTAAGGCCTATCACTGCACCCCGCCTGCGGAAGGCCCTTCAGAAACCTTTGCTAGAAGCTGGAAACTCCTCAAGGACAAGGGATGGGCCATACTCACCTTTGCCCACCAAGCAAGTGCCCACGACACTTGATGGGCGTTCAATATTTATTCAGGACGTGAACAAAGAAACATAAAAACCTGACAGGGAGGAAAAGCAAGCATTGGAGATGCTCCCAGGGAAGAGCTACTTGACTTAATTACCTAGTAAAAGCCTGAAGGCAAGGTCATCCCAGAGAGATGGATAGATAACAGGGTCAACAGTATTGATAACTGTGGCCAATTGACCAAATTTTATGCATCTGTCGTGCCAAGAATTTCAATAGAAAAATAAATACATAAGATCTTGGGACTGGGAGGTTTTGAAGGGCATTTGGAAGCTACTCCGGGTCTTAGCCACTCAGAGAGTCGTTTTACTCTTTTTAGGACCAGATCCATTTCTTGGCAAGAGCGCAGGCTTTGGAGCCAGGGAGATGTGGTTAAAATCCCAGCTTTGCCACATACTATCTGGGCCATCACTGGCAAGTCAAATAAGTTCTTCCAGTCCCAATTTTAGAATCATAAAATGGGAATAATACTACCTTACTGGGTTGTGATGAGGCAGATCGCTTTTTAGGTGCCTGCACATAGTACTCGCTCACTGTCAGTTACGCCAGGAATTCTCCTTGTGACCACGGAGAAGTCTTCTTGATGCTTCTGGCTTTCAGCTTTCTCATTTGAACTGGGGACAATGATCCCTGCCCCCACATCTTTATCGAGGTGGGCTCAGGCTCACTTTTGGATGCAAAGGAGCAAAGTAAAAACACTGTGGAGACGGGACAGTGTGCCTCTGTTTCAGGGTGCGGTAAGGTGCTAGGTCAGCTGTAATGTAGTGCTGTTGCTATCCACACTCTCTCCCTCTCTTGCCAACTTGGGGGGCTCTACAGATTTAGTAGGGAAAAGGGGCAGGGCTTAGAAGTATCACTGAGGAGGAAGGAATAAGATATATGTTTATATGTATTTGCTTAAATCTAATGCCTCTCCCCCCTCCCCCCCCCCCCCCCATCTCTTTGTGAGACCAAGGATGGTCTCAATCTGGCTTATCCTTTCGTCCCTAGCGCCCGATATGGTGCCGGGAACACGGTAGGCACTTAATAAACATGATTGCATGCATGGATAATGAATAAATGAATGAACCTCAGGAATCGAAGGAGGGCACTGAGGTCCAGAGAGAGAAGCAGCTTATCCGAGGTGCCCCGAGAATAAACCCGCTTCTCTTCCCCTCCTCCACACGGCCTCTTGCTAAGTGAAAAATCCTGGAAAGATGGGCACGTGGCGGCCGACAACTTAAACTGCTGGGGATCTCCTTCACAGGGTGCCCGGATGGGGTCTGCGGGCGGCGGCGGCGCAGGGTAGATCTGCGGTGGAGGATGGGACTGAGCCGCCCCCACGTCTCCCGCGGACTGGTAGCCTAGCAACAACCTCCGGCTCAGCCAATCACCGCCAGGCGCCCCCCATCCCCCCCCCCCCCCCCCCCCCCCCCCCCCCCCCCCCCGCCGCGGGCCGTGCTTCCCAGCAGCGGGCGCGGTAAGCAGGGGGGAAGCGGGCGGCGCAGCAGCCCCAGGGGAGGCGGCGGCGAGCAGAGCTGCGTTCCCAGGAAAGCGCTGCAATTCTCGGAGGCCCTGCATGGAGCACCTGGGAGTGTGCAGCTCCTACCTGGTCCCTAATTGTAGGCTGAATTATAGGCTGCCTATCCCTGTGGGTGTATCCTGACTGCCCGACTGCACTATAATAATAAAAAATTCCTATTATCTTAACAACAGTCATTTACCCATTCGCACTTGCGATCTCAGTGTTTCTTCACAGTGACAGCGTGCCCCCGAGGGGTAGTGACCCTGGTTTTATAAACCTTTTTATTTCCATACCCCACACAGCAGGGGCATTGATTGAAAAACGATTTGGCTTGAAGCCGCAGCGTGGCCACTGGAAGATCCAGAGAGACCTTCTGGGGCAACGATTTTTCAGTCGGGGAGCCTTTATTCAAAAGAAACCTCAAGCGGAAATCCGATATATACAACAGCTAGAAACAGGGCTGTTCTAGGTTGCAGCCAAGTGGGGTCTCAGACCCTGCCCAATCGCCCCATCCCGCCCTAGGAAGGAGGCTGCTGAAAGCAGCCGAAGATTCTAGGAGCCTAGGTCAAAATACGAAACCAGAAGAAATCCTCTTATTTTACGAATTAGAAATCGAGCCCAGGATAAAGATGACACTCAATAAATTCATCTGGATGGCTGGATGGTTGGATGGTTGGATAGACAGAGAAATGAATAAAGATGGTTATCCCATAGGCCACAGTCTATGTTAACAGAAACTGGAACTAGAATGTGTGAGAAAATTCACATTTTTCTACTCTGTTCTGAATGCATTACGGGCTTTTGCCAAAGGCAAAACCACTCTGACCTAGTAAGCACTTAAAAAAACAAAACCTCAAAGCCAATACTCTTCTACGGATAATAACAATCTTTCACACAGACCTTTTTCTAGCCCGAAGAGTTTACTAAATTGGCTTTAAAAGTTCATATCAGCTTATATCAGGTTGCCATGGAAACAGCAGTGCCTTCCTGCGGTTCATACCTGGGTTCCTGTCAAGGTACCCATGGGGGTCTTTCCAGGACTGGGGCCTCACCCTGCCCCTGTGTGCCTCTTCCCAGAATCCAGGCACAATCTCCCTGACTTGTCACTGAAGGATCTACTGATCGACTGGAGATAAAACAGGCAGAGAGGGAATGTATCTAGAAAGTTCTCTGGAACCTCAGAATGTTCTCAGGGTCGTTGCCTCTGCTCTTTTCTCTCTGACTGTTTTCTGTGGTGGACCAGAAGTCTCTTTGGGATCTTGCTCCAAGGTAGAAACCAGTATTGTCCCCTTTCCAGGCTGTGGCCTATCCCACCCTACAGACTCTCCTTGCACTCCTGAGGGGACCCTACCGTAGTGCAAGAGCTGTGAACTTGTCACCCACTAGTCTTAAAAGTTGTTTTTGTTTCGTTTTACTTTGTATTTTGTTTTGTTTTGTTTTCTGTGTGTGTTGCGGTGGGGAGGGGAGCAGGGTCAAAAGACCTCCAAGCGAGTCTCTGCTAAACAGAAAAAAGGCCATCCCTGAATATCTCCTCATTCAAGAGATGTTCAAATTAGGGTGCCACTGCGGAGGAACACCTGTGTCTCCCTCTCTCCAAACCACGGTAACACAAGTTCATTTCTGCCAACTGGAGACATTCACTGCCCCCGCTGTCCGAGACTTTGGAGAGACCGCTCGCCATCCATGTCATAGGAGTCTTTTCTTTTTTTTTTTTTTTTTTTTTGAAGCTCTCCAAATACATTTTATTTTCATTAAATGTCTAATCTATGTCTTGGGAGTCTTGACGTTCTCTTGAGACCACAGTGTTCTCGTTTATGACACTTACCACGTTTGACACTTAGCACTTTCTGGTGCTGAGTGCTGAGCCGGGCTCTGAGGCCTCATTGTCTCATTTAATCTTCACAACTCCTTTGAGGTAGGTACTAGGGTTATCTCTTTATACGGCAGGAAACAGAGGCTCACCAGTAACTTGCTCAAGGGCGCACAGCTGGAAAGCCGCAAAGCTAGGCCTCCAAAGCCTGTGTTCTTTCCACCGCTTTGTCTCTCAGAGCCTCTACTTCCCACTGTGAGGCAAGGGGGTGGTTCTCACGAAGGCTCTTGGGATCTGCCTTTCTGGGACTTAGCTTAGGCACACTTCCTAAGGGCTCAGATGTCCCGGGAGACAGGAAGGCTCCCTTTAGAGTAACAGATCCCAAACCACACCTTCAAATATATGTTCTTCTATCCCCACACCCAAAGCCCCTCCTCAGGGCAGTCTGCCTCAACTCTTCTGGGTAAACACAAGTGCACAATCCTGCTTACTTCCCTTCGACACACACTTTTTTTTAAATATAATATTTTGTTTGTAAGTAATCTCTACACCCAACCTGGGGCTCAAACTCACAACCCTGAGATCAAGAGCCACACGCTCTTGGACTGAGCCAGCCAGGTGCCAACCCCCCCCCCATCTTTTTTTTTTTTTTTTTTTTTAACCATACAGACCTCACCCTTAAGTCCAGCTTAAGATCTGGGCCCCCTCCCTGAAGCCCTCCCTGCTCACCCTCGCTCTTAGCTCTCTGTCTCTCCTTACTGTCCACACCGTTTATATCAGGCTGTCTTGAGTGGCTTGTCCTGTGTCTCTGGCCAGCTGCATCCCTTGAGGACAAGGCCTGTATTAAGAATATCCTTCCCCCCATACTGCCTAGCACAGTGTTGAACACTTAGTATTCAAGGTATTCAAGAATAAATAAATAAATTATTTAATGTTCCATAAGTAGGGACTATTTCTGTTTTGTTCCCCATTATGCCCTCGGCACTTAATTCAGTACCTGGCACACTGTAGGAACTTAATAAATGTTTGCTGAAAGAATTAATAAACATGTTTTAAAAATGAATGAATGACGGGTGACCGGGTGGCTCAGTTGGTTAAGCATCCGACTTGATTTCGGCTTAGGTCATGATCTCGAGGTTCCTGAGTTGGAGCCCCCATCAGGCTCTGCGCTGACAGTGTGGAGCCTGCTTGGGATTCTCTCTACCCTGCCCACCCCCCCACCCCGCCTCTGCCCCTCCCCCACTCTCTCTCTCTCTCTCTGTTTCTTTCAAAATAAATAAACTTAAAAAATGAATGAATGAATGAATGAATAAATGAGTGAATGAATGAATGATGAGCTGAAGAAGGAGATCAAAGAACCTCTTCTACTGCGCTGACAGGAATCTTTCCAGCTGTGAGAAGGCAAACCACAGGGCAATTTTCTCTGTCAAGCCTGGTCCTAATTCTTGCCCCCACATCGATGGGCACAAGGCCCTGAACTGGGGCCAAGAAGGAGATTCTTCCTTACAGGGTGGTTTCACGAGGGCAGAGCTGGAGCAACAGGTCAACTCCTGAGTCAGATGGGAGTCAAACTGATCTGGAGGTTTGTTTATTGTTTGTTTGCCTGTTTTCCCTGTAGAATTGGTTTAGAATTGGTTTAGAAATGGATCCACCAAATGCCACGAGGGATCCCGGATTAGATCCTGGGGCAGAAAGAAGGACATTACTAGAAAAAACTGGCAAAATCTATAGTTATAATAATGTACCAGTGTTGATGGCTTAGTGTTGACAAGCGCATCATAGTTATGAAGACGCTCACATTAGGGGGGACTTGGGTGAAGGACATATCACACTGTCTGTACAACCTCAGCAACTTTTCTGTAAGTCTAGCAATATTCCAGAATTAAAATGGAAAGAAACCAAATGTCCATTAACTGATAAATGGACAAAGATGTGATATATATATATATATATATATATATATATACATATATACACATATATATACACACACACACAATAGAATACTACTTAATGATCAAAAAGAATGAAATCTTGCCATTTGCAACAACACAGATGGAACTAGAATGTATTATGCAAAGCAAAATCAGTCAGAGAAAGACAAATATCATGTGATTTCACTCGTATGTGGAATTTAGGAAACAAAACAGGGGGCACCTGAGTGGCTCGGTTGGTTATGCATCTGACTTTGGTTCAGGTCATGATCTCACAGTTTGTGGGTTTGAGCCCTGTGTTGAGCTCTGTGCTGACAGTAAGACACTGGAACCTGCTTCAGATTCTGTGTCTCCCTCTCTCTCGGCTCCCCCCCGTCCCCGCCCCCGCCCTGTTAGCGCTCTGTCTCTCTCTGTCTCCCAAAAATGAATAAAAAACATTAAAACAAAAAAGAAACAAAACAGATGAACATAGAAGAAGGGAAGGAAAAATAAGATTAAAACAGAGAAGGAGGCAAACCATAAGAGACTCTTAGATATAGAGAACAAACTGAGGATTGCTGGAGGTGGGGGTGGGGATGGGCTAAATGGGTGACGGGCATTAAGGAGAACACTTGTTGGGATGAACACGGGGTGTTTATATGTAAGTGATGAATCACTAAATTCTACTCTGAAATCATTATTATACTGTATGTTAACTAACTTGTATTTAAATACAGTTTAAAAATTAAAAAAAAAAAAGTTTATTATAATTGAAGTAAAAAAAAAAAAAGGACATACACACAGATGACCATGACAGTGCCTGCCACTCAGCAGGGGCTCAGTTAATGCCTGCTGATGTTGGGGGGAACGGATTGCAGGCTGTCACCCCCTTGAGTTGCTTTGCAAATTGTTAGATGTTTCTACGGTGTAACCAACATATTCAAAGAGTTTTACCAGATTTGCCATTCAATTCTCTTCAACTTAAACGTCCAGGGGTGCCTGGGTGGCTCAGTCGGTTAAGCGTCCGACTTCAGCTCAGGTCACGATCTCGCGGTCCGTGAGTTCGATCCCCGCGTCGGGCTCTGGGCTGATGGCTCAGAGCCTGGAGCCTGCTTCCGATTCTGTGTCTCCCTCTCTCTCTGCCCCTCCCCCGTCCATGCTCTGTCTCTCTCTGTCTCAAAAATAAATAAACGTTTAAAAAAAAATAAAAATAAAAAAAGAGTCCAGAAGACTGGGGGAAAAAGAACTTTTATCCACTCGGTTGATCAAACACGTTACTTGGAGTGAGTTAAAAGATCCTGATCTCAACACGGTAGTGCGAGTTACAACCACCATGCAGTGATGTCATTTCTAGCATTTTATAAAAAGTCCTTTTTGCACTTATCATGTCATTTGATCTCATTTTCTTAACCAATGTGCAAATGATCGCCTAGCCACAGAGTTTGGCAGGAAAGCTGTAGAGTCGCTTGCAAAGCAACACCTAAGCTCATGATTTAGGAGGACGGAGAAGGTAGAAATCAAGAGAGAGCTCAGTCTTGGTTTTGTTGTATAAACCCTGGCAAGTTGGCTAATCTCTCCAAATACCTGTTTCCTCCTTTCTAAAATGGGTAGAAATAAGTGTCTGCCTCGTGGGGTTGTGACAAGATGAGAGTAAATAATTCATGCAAGGCGTTGAGCACATTCTAAGTGCTTGATAAATAGCTGTTAATAGCGTGACACTAAGACATGAATCAGGGCAGAGTACTTTTTACGGGACGTGCTGCCATCTTGGGCAGATAAGTAACTCGGGGGATGATTTCTGATGAAGACATTTTGATTCCAAAAGCGCACCCAGCAGCCGGGATTGAACTCCTGGTTCCATCTGGGACACGTGCACATTATACGCACGCGTGCAAGTGCGACGCCCGCGGGGACACATACACAAGCACGCACGGGAAAAAATGGAGGTTCTCATTCTGGTCTTAAAGAACTTTGGGGAGACTTTCCACTGCAGCAGTACAGGAAACTTTCCAGCTTCAGGAATAACCATAACAACAGAAAGCCGGATGTAAAATAAAATTGTGAGACACAGGGGAACTCACCAGAAAGAAGGGGAAGAAAGGAAGGAACTGAAAGTCAGTGCCATGAGAAGAAAGCTGGTAATGTAGTTATCAGACCAGAAACTGGTGGCGCAGAGGCGGTAGTCCTGGGCTGTGTGAGGGGCACTGAGACCCCCCCCTTAAAGTCGGGACACTCCGATAACTGCTGGACCAGTGAAAGGTGTCAGTAGCTTAACTCTGCCCAGGGCTCTGGGTGAAAAGATAGTCTCTCATAAAAATTCAAAGCCCCCCAAGCCTGCCTTACATGTGGTTTACAGTTAGCATTGACACAGCCTACCAGAGTAATGACCATGAAAATTGATCCTGAGTGGGTGAGAACCCAGGGATGCCTGGCCAGGGCCTGGCAAACCAGCTCAGTTGGGTCCTGTCACTGCCCAGGCCACACAGAATTTACAAAAAAAAAAAAACAACACAAAAACAAACCACTAAGTCGTTGTACAGATGAGCTCACAATTAAAATATTAAAAATATTAAGGATGCCTGGGTGGCTCAGTCGGTTGAGCGTCCGACTTTGGATTTCGACTCAGGTCATGATCCCAGGGTTATGGGGTCGAGCCCTGTGTTGGGCGCTGTGCTGAGCTTGGAGCCTGCTTGAGATTCTCTCCTTCTGCCCCTCCCCTGCTCGTGCTTACGCGCGTGCTCTCTCTCTCTCAAAAGAAAATTAATTGGACAAGGTTGGAGTCTAGTAATCTTTGTGTGTGTGTGGTTTTGTTTTGTTTTGTTTTGAAAGAGAGAGAGAGGGAGAGAGAGAGACAGACAGACTCTCAAGCAGTCTCCATGCTCGGCATGGAGCCCAAGGGGCTCGATCCCATGACCCTGGGATCATGACCTGAGCCAAAAGCAATAGTTGGATGCTCCACCAAATAAGCTACCCAAGTAGTAATCTTTGTTTCAATAAGTTTAATAAGTTCATTAGGACATTCTTCGGTGAAATGTGAAAAATGCTGCTTCACCTATGCTTTTCTATTTCAAGAGAATTTTCTTTGTACTTATTCTCCCCTTCACTCAACATGCCTTCATCAAAGACCTGTTTTGCCAGGCACTGTGCCAGGAACACCATGACTTCCTTCTCCCTCACTGTAATGGCTAAAGGATGTGCTCGCACTCCCAAGTTAGAGATGGGAAAACCGAAGGGGGAGGCAGGTCACTGGCCGGCCAAGGACCCACAGTGATGAGTGGCAGAGCCGGAAAGCCAGCCCCAACCTCCTCCTTCCTGGGAACCGCACTCTCCACCCCCCCACCCCCCCGGGGGTCTTGTTCCTCAACTGACCCAAGAAAGGAGTCACCAGGGCCAAGGTTCTCACAAAGTGGTCTTGTCCTCCCAGTACAGGCCCCTGAGGGCCAGTGGGCCCACCGCCTGGAACACACCTGGCCACCTGCCAATGACAATAACTTCAGCCTTGGCTCCAGGGCCCCAGGAGGCCTTTGGTCACTGTCATGGCAGGTGGGAGGGAGACCAGGACACCTGTAGTGGACTCCATCTCCGTGGAAGTGTCCTGCTGTGCCATGTATGTGGGGCAGGGTCCCTCTGGTGCTCTCATGTGCTCTGCAGGGGCCTTTGGAAGCCCACTTCCTGTGCAGGAGGACAGCGGGCCTTCCTTTCTGAGAATCAAGCACATTTGCTCCTCAGGGCTCTCAGCCTGGAACACTCTTTTCTCTGAGCTCACGTGGCTCCTCCTCCCTTCCTTCCACCTCAGAGAGGCCTCCCCCGACCAGTGCACCTGAAACCTCACCCTTTAATCCACCCTTTAATCGTTTGCCACACCCTGCTCCTGCTTTATTTTCTCCTTGGAGCATGCACGCTGATGTTTTTCTACGTGTTTGGTTATTCATGGCTTATTCCATCAAGACGAGGTCAGCTTCACGAGGGCAGACGGCTGTTTTGTTCACTGCTGGAACCTGGAATGAATCAATGACTGGTCTATTTTATCACTGCAATTCAGCCAGATCCTGGTCCTCAACTTCTTTGTCTGCACACTAAGTGGATTAGACTCAAACGGTGGCTTTCAAACTTAAAAATAAATAAATAAATAAATAAATAAATAAATCATTGGAACCTTCCTCTAAATGAAATGTTAAGAAGAATGGACAATAGCTGGAGTATACTTCAAAAAAAAAATTGTTTTTTAAACGTTCCTTTATATTTGAGAGACAGAGCCCAGTGGGGGAGGGGCAGAGAAAGAGGGGAAACACAGAATCTGAAGCAGGCTCCAGGCTCTGAGCTGTCCGTGCAGAGCCTGATGTGGGCTTGAACCCACAAACTGTGAGATCATGACCTGAGCTGAAGTCGGACACTCAACAGACCAAGCCAGCCAGGCGCTCCCGGGACTATACTTTCTTGAAGCTGGGGGGAGGTCCCAGGGCTTCTGTGTGTGTCCTCTCCCTGTTCCCTGGCTCTCCCTCCCCTCAACCTCCCCTATTCTCATAGATCGATGGGGTTCTTCGGAACACAGTTTGGAAAACATTGGCCAAAGCAAGGTCCACCTCCAACCAGTTACTTCCTCTCCCAAAGTCTAAATACAATCATCTGTAAAATGAAAAAGTTGGACTCACTGACCTTCCTTCTCTGAAATTCTAGTATTATAAGTCTAATCAGCTCCATAAATGCAGAAACTTATCTAAGAGTCAGGTAGACTCCAAGATAGAAATTGCAAAAACACGTTCAACGTCATGACTGCCAACAGCCAGCAATCATCGGGAGTTTATCAAGCATTTCTTGTTTGACAAGCAGTTTGTGGAGCCACGGGACTCATAAAATCTCAGATTGCTCAACCAGCTAGTTGATGAAACAAGACACAGCCCTCGAAACGAAATCATTAAGACCGTCTACCATCAAGTGCTAGAACAGGTAGACAGGTTCTATGGGCAAATGAGAGATCATGGAAAGAGATCCAGTGGGGTAAGATGGGAAGGTATCTTGGAAGAAGGTGACATCTCTCCAGAGAAAACCAGAAGGCCATTTTAGGTAGAGGGTGTAATGGCTGCTGTGTTGCACCGTCCGGGCCCTGTAGCAGGACTGAGGTTCTCACACCCTCAGCTGCCCGGAGGGCAGCCTACTGATGGTTCGGAGCTGAGGCCCTCCCAGCCAACAGAATGGACTTGGCCCGGTGGTTATGGAGTCAGGGTCTTGGTCCCAGGCTGAGACTGAGTTTTCCATCATTGCCATGTCTCCAGTTATGGTCGGTGTGGCAGAGACTGCTAATTGTCCCCACCATCCATTCTCCGCTTCTTCCTTGGGACTTGAACCTAACAGTTTTGAGCCAGACACGTGGCTTCCCAGAATAAAGTCTACATTTCCCAGTTTCCTTTGCAGTTAGATGTGGCCACGTGACTAAGTGCAGATCCATGGGATGTAAGGTGACATAATGTGTGTCACCTCCAAGGCCTGCCCTTAAAGAGAGGAGGTGTGCCCTCGGCTTTTCCTTCCCCACCTAGCTGGAATAAAGACATCATGGGGAGCCCTACTGGACTGTGGGCAGCACAATGGAAGGAAGCTTGGTCCTAACTCTGTGGAGCCACCACACTAGCTTTGGGAGGCTGGAGCGCAAAAGGTCACATAAGTGAGCAATGCTCTTCTGTCTTGCTGAAGCCTCTGCTATCCCAACCAAAGCAACTATAGTATCAACCCCTTAGTTGGCAAAGCTCATTCATGGGAACCACTGTGATTCCCAGAGCCAGGCTGTGGAGAGGGGAAGGCAGGCCTGATTCTCTCCCATTGTACAGCCACTGAGCTAAGCTCAAGATGGCTGGTCCAAGGTCACTCACTGCTGAGTGGATTCCTGGGCCCAGGGGGAAAGGAAGGGTTTAGACCTTGGGAAAGGAGAGAGTTTAGACCTTGGGATCACACCAGCTTTGGTTTGAACCCCACCTCCCTCCTTACTGAACCCTACCGTGAAAGACCAGGTGAAAACAACGTGCGTGGCAAGCTAGGCTGATGATCTGCCTCTAGGACATTTTGGTTCTCAGAATCCAGAGGGCCTGATGCTTAATCAGGTGCTCTTTCCCATGGGGATTCTGGCATCTGAGGTAAGGGCTATTCTCTGGCTGTGGGAGCAAGAAGGAAATCAGGATTCACTCTCAGGGGAAGTGATGTCTGTGGTAGGCCTTGGAGGATGGGGAGACGTTACGTGGGGAGAGAAGAAGGGACGGCATTCCTCAGAGAGGGAACAGCTGGAGCAAAAGCACAGGGATATGACTCATCCTGAGACTCCATACCGTGGGACTGAAAAGAAAAGCTCCCAATCCTAGCCCTGGTCCAGAGTCCCACCCTTTTAATATTTTATTTAGTGGTTTGGGGGTTTGGAGCGGTGGGGGCTGGGGCAGAGGTTGGGGGTTCAGAAGGCAGCATGACAGTGCTTGGAAAATAATTACTTAAAAAACATTTTTTAAGTTTGTTTATTTGTTTTGAGAGGGAGAGAGAAAGAGAGAGAGAGACTCTGAGCGGGGGGGGGGGCAGGGAGAGGGAGAGGGAGAATCCCAAGCAGGCTCTACACGCTGCCAGAGCAGAGCCCAACGTGGGGCTCAAACTCACAAACTGAGATCATGACCTGAGCCGAAACCAAGAATCAGATGCTTAGCCAATGGAGCCACCCGGGTGCCCCAGGAAGATAATTACTTTTAGAGGACAAAACAAAGTCACCTGATGAGCTCATGGTCCCTCCTCTCACCCACTAGGAGATGCTGCGTAAAGCCACTGAAGCAGATGCCTGCCCCCACAGTCTGTGCTGTGTGAGCAGATCGACCCGCCTCCGTGCCCCTGGGCTTCCTCAGACTCACAGTCTTTCTCTGCACAGAGATACGTGGTCTGAGACGTTCATGTGAAAAACAAAGCCTGGTGAGGCTACATGCAACTTACAAAACAAAACAAAGCTGGGTGGGGAGGCTCTGGATGAAACCCAGGTTGTAAATGCTGATAACTATTGAAGTTACAGGATGGGTTCTTGGCGGGGGGGGGGGGGGGGGGGGGGGGTGAGTGTCCATGATATTGTCCTATCTCCAACATGTTTGAAATTTTTTTTGTTAAAAAAGTTATGAATAAGTTTTTTTAATGTACGTGTATTTTTATAGCAGCATTATTCATAATAGCCCAAAGTAAAAACACCCAAATGTATATTACCTGGTGAATACATAAATAAATAAAACGTGTTATATCCACACAATGGAATATTGGATAAGAGAAAGAATGAAACAACTACACATGCGACAATATGGACGCATTTGAAAACATTCTGCTAAATGAAAGAAGCCAAATACAAAAGACCACGCATTGTGTGAGTCCGTTGATAGGAAATGTCCAGAATAGACAAATCTACAGAGACAGAAAGTAGATTAGCGGTTGCCAGGCACTTGGAGGGGGGCGCGGGGTGGTGGTAGTGTAGGAATTCAGAGGTGACAACTAAGGGATATTGGGTTTCCTTTGGAGATAACTAAAATGTTCTAGAATGGATGGAAATTGAATGGGAAAAGCCATTCCCCGTTAATAATCGGACAGAGAATTTTCATTAGGCCAGTACTGTGATGGGCATTTTACAGGTTTCCATACGAAATGCTCCAGCCATTTCCACTGCCTCCTGGTCAGACATTCACAGAGTCTTAGGGAGGTAGTTTTCCAAAGTTCACTGGGTCTCAATCCTGGCTGCACACTGGAATCCCCTGGGAGTTGGATAGACACTGGTGCCTGGGTTCCGCCCCTGCCCCGGGAGGATGGTGATTTAATTTGCTTTAGGCAGTGAGCATTAAAAAAATTTTTGTTAATGTTTGTTTTTATTTTTGAGAAAAAGAGAGAGAGAGACAGAGCACAAACCGGAGAGGGGGAGAAAGAGGGAGACACAGAATCCGAAGCAGGCTCCAGGCACTGAGCTGTCATTACAGAACCCCACACGGGGCTCAAACTCAAACCGAGAGATCAGGACCTGAGCTGAAGTTGCACGCTTAACCGACTGAGCCACCCCAGGCGCCCCATGGGCAGCGGGCATTTTAAAAGCTCCCCGGGTGATCTGAATGTGCAGTTGAGGGGAAGACTGTTTTAATGACTAGAAGAGAATATTGAAATTATGACATTAGAGTATGGCATTCTATCATTTTTTTTTTTTTTTTTTTTTTAGAATTACGTGTACATGAGATTATAACATAAACAGTATTTCTCCCTGTGCATTTCAGTCTGGGAATCTGGAGACCTTGGGTCTACAGGTCATCTCTGTGACTGCACCAAACAAAGGGGACCCACGGGAGCAGCGATCGGGCAGGCAGGTGGGTCTCTCAGAGGGCTCGTGCTCCCTTCTTCCGGAGCGGCCCTTTCCCATCTTGGACAACTCTTGCTGAGCCCAAAGCCGCTTCTCTGACACTTGCACGTGGCCCCTGACCTCAGCCAACCTGCACCATTCACCACTCCCTGGAGGTATCCCCTCCCCCCCCCCCCCCCCCCCCCCCCCCCCCCCGCCCTGCTGTGTTACTGTTGTGATGCAATTTGAGGTCCTCACAGGAAGCCCGGCTCCTGCCCAACCTATCCCCTACCTATGGAACTTCTCCTCACCATTTTCTTTTCTTTTCTTTTCTTTTTTTTTTTTTTAATTTTTTTTAACGTTTTATTTATTTTTGAGACAGAGAGAGACAGAGCATGAACAGGGGAGGGTCAGCGAGAGGGAGACACAGAATCTGAAACAGGCTCCAGGCTCTGAGCTATCAGCACAGAGCCTGACGCGGGGCTCGAACTCACCGACCGCAAGATCATGACCTGAGCTGAAGTTGGCAGCTTAACAGACTGAGCCACCCAGGCGCCCCCACCATTTTCTTTTTTAATGTTTGTTTTTGAGAGAGCACAAGAGGAGGAGAGGCTGAGAGAGAATCCGAAGAGGGTTCTGAGCTGACAGCAGAGAGCCCGATGTGGGGCTTGAACTCATGAACCATGAGGTCATGGCCTGAGCCGAAGCAGGACACTCAACAGACTGAGTCACCCAGGCGCCTCTCTCCTCACCTTTCAGACACCACCTCAGATGCCACTTCCACGAGGCATCTCTGGAGACGTTGCCCCCTTCCTGCACACCTATGCCTTTGAATTTTCTGACATTCAGCTGGAACTCTCCTGTGTTATACCTACCTGCTGGCTGCCCTTAGGTCCGAGTAGACTATAAATAAGTTCCTTGAGGGTGAAGGCAGAGTTTCATTTTATGTTATATGTCTGTGTCCTCTGTAGAGCCTAGCATAGGCTCAGCAAACACTTGTTGAATGAATGAATGAATGAATGAACATAGACTTTTACTGCATCACTAATGAAAACCAGGCACTGTGCTAAGTGGTTTTACAAACATTTTCACGTACCCCAAATCGGTCCTATCACAGAGCTTGGCACACATTTCCAGAAGATGGACCCCCTGCTGCCTCGGCTTTCCCAGGAACAAAACATACAATCTTGGGGCAGAAAGCACAGGCTGGCAACAAGAGGAGGGAATGTGACCCGGAGGAGAGAGGCCCCGCGTGCCACATGTTGAAGAATTTTCTAAAAGAGAGACAAACCTCAGGGACCCCTGAGTGGCTCTGCTGGTAAAGCATCTAAATCTTGGTTTCAGCTCCAGTCATGATCTCACGGTGTGCGGGTTCAAGCCCTCCGCTGAGCCCCCCCATCGAGCCTGGCAACGGCAGCATGGACCCAACGGCAGCTTGGGATTCTCTCTCTCTCCCTCTCTCTCTGTCCTTCCTCTGCTCGTGTTCTCTCTCCCTGTCTCAAAAATAAACTCACACACACAAAAAAATAAAAATAAAGAGAGACAAACCTCTGGTTACATGGTGATACAGTGATTATTTGCACCTAAAATATGAAATCATCTACCAACAGACTTTTGGAACTGTTCAGAATGTTCTCACGTTTGCTCAAAACCAGCTCAATACGTCAAAACAGTCAACCCTCCTTTATATCAGCAATAATCAATTAGATTAGAAAATGCCATAGGAAGAAAGAACCTGTATTTCACAGAAACAAAAACTAATAAATTCAATAAAGACATACACAATCCTTATTGAATGGCATTAAAGGCCAGAAGAAAGAGAGAGAGACTATATTTACAAATGGGAAGGTATAATTTCAGTTAAAATCCCAACAGAGCTTTTCCCAAGGGGAAAAGCGGGGTCAAGAATAACAGAGGCAATATTTGAAGAAGAAATTGGAAGAGGAGCAGAGGAGGAGAGGCGTTGCCGTATATAATAAGGCTACAGTGATGAAAACAGTGAGATGTAGTGCAGAAATGCACAAATTCACCAGTGGGAGAGAAGAGAGACGCCAGGGACAGACTCTTGAGAGTCCGAAGCTTGAGTAAGCCAGAGGCAGCATCTCAAACCAGTGTGAAGAGGGTTGACTGTAAATGGTGTGGAGAAATTGCTTCTCACACGGCAAAACAATGAGAAACTGATTTCTCCCTCAAACCAGCCACAAAATAGAATTAAGGATTTTTTTAATGGATTAACGAAGAGCAAAAACCTTCAGAACTTTTGGAAGGAAATGTAGAAGAAACCATTGTAACAAAGTAAAGATATTAAAACAGAAATTATAAGAGGCAAAGTTTGAAACATTTGTGTTAAAAGTGACATTTTCTGAACGACAAAAGACATCCTAAAATAAAAAGACAAGCCACGGAGTGGAATAAAAGGGCTGTAATGTCTAACCGGCACATGAATTCGTGGGCTGACTGTGTAAAGAACATCGACTGCAAGTTAAAGAGAACAAGATGATGGTAGGGAAAAAAAAAAAAAAAAAAAACAGGAAAAGCTCACAAGCAGGCAGGTAAGTCACAGAAGAGGGCACACTAGTGGGCAGGAAATACACAGAGATGTTTAACATTACGACCAATCAGGATATGACAATTAAGCAAAATAAAATGTGATATATTTTCACATGCATTAGATTGACTTAAAACTTTGAGGTCTGACAATACCAGGAATTGATGACATTGTGGGAAACTTAGAACTCGCACATGCTGCTGGAGAATGATTTAGTCAAGTCTGGTAACGTTAATGGGAATGCATGTCCTAGAGAAACATTCGATGTGGGCATGAGAGACACAAAGAAGGGTGTTCACTGACGTGTTTATAACACAAACTTGACTGTTCCATCAACGGAATGGCTAAGCGAGCCATGATATACTCTTAATGGAATATATACGGAGAGAGGTAAAGATGCTCAAAGAAAGGAGTCCTCAGGTAAAGATGCTCAGGAAATGGAGTCCTCCTTCTTGTTCTGCTTCTAACTGATGATGGGATGTTGCACAAGTCCCTTGTCTCTCTTTCTTGAATGCTCTCCCCAGATATTCTCACAGCTGGCTCCCTCACCGGCTCCAGGTCCGTGCACAAATTCAACCTGCTCAGACAGACTTCCCTGACCCCAGGATCCACACAACCGACGTCTGTACTCCCTGATGTTGCTTTGTCAAGAAGAAGCATATTTCTGGGGTGCCTGTGTGGCTCAGTCGGTTACGTGTCCAACTTTGGCTCAGGTCATGATCTCACGGTTAATGAGTTTGAGCTCTGTGTCGGGCTCTCTGCTGTCAGTGCAGAGCCCCCTTCGGATCTTGTCTCCCTCTCTCTCTGCCCCTCCCACACTCCCTCTCTTTCTCTCTCTCTCTCTCTCTCAAAAATAAATAAACATTTAAAAACAACAACAACAACAACAAAAAGAAGCATAGTGGTTTAAAAAATGAGTGTGCATAATAATGAAGCAACAGAAAGACAAATAAAGAAACTGATCCCATTCACAATTGCACCAAGAAGCATAAAATACCTAGGAATAAATCTAACCAAAGATGTAAAACCTCTGTATGCTGAAAACTATAGAAAGCTTATGAAGGAAATTGAAGAAGATATAAAGAAATGGAAAAACATTCCGTGCTCATGGATTGGAAGAATAAATATTGTCAAAATGTCAATACTACCCAAAGCTATCTACACATTCAATGCAATCCCAATCAAAATTGCACCAGCATTCTTCTTGAAACTAGAACAAGCAATCCTAAAATTCATATGGAACCACAAAAGGCCCCGAATAGCCAAAGTAATTTTGAAGAAGAAGACCAAAGCAGGAGGCATCACAATCCCAGACTTCAGCCTCTACTACAAAGCTGTCATCATCAAGACAGCATGGTATTGGCACAAGAACAGACACATAGACCAATGGAATAGAATAGAAACCCCAGAACTAGACCCACAAACGTATGGCCAACTAATCTTTGACAAAGCAGGAAAGAACATCCAATGGAAAAAAGACAGTCTCTTCAACAAATGGTGCTGGGAGAACTGGACAGCAACATGCAGTAGATTGAAACTAGACCACTTTCTCACACCATTCACAAAAATAAACTCAAAATGGATAAAGGACCTGAATGTGAGACAGGAAGCCATCAAAACCCTAGAGGAGAAAGCAGGAAAAGACCTCTTTGACCTCAGCTGTAGCAGTTTCTTACTTGACACATCCCCAAAGGCAAGGGAATTAAAAGCAAAAATGGGGGCGCCTGGGTGGCGCAGTTGGTTAAGCGTCCGACTTCAGCCAGGTCACAATCTCGTGGTCCGTGAGTTCGAGCCCCGCTCTGAGCCATCAGCTCAGAGCCTGGAGCCTGTTTCCGATTCTGTGTCTCCCTCTCTCTCTGCCCCTCCCCCGTTCATGCTCTGTCTCTCTCTGTCCCCAAAATAAATAAACGTTGAAAAAAAAATTTAAAAGCAAAAATGAACTACTGGGACCTTATGAAGATAAAAAGCTTCTGCACAGCAAAGGAAACAACCAACAAAACTAAAAGGCAACCAACGGAATGGGAAAAGATATTTGCAAATGACATATCGGACAAAGGGCTAGTATCCAAAATCTATAAAGAGCTCACCAAACTCCACACCCGAAAAACAAATAGCCCAGTGAAGAAATGGGCAGAAAACATGAATAGACACTTCTCTAAAGAAGACATCCAGATGGCCAACGGGCACATGAAAAGATGCTCAACGTCGCTCCTTATCAGGGAAATACAAATCAAAACCACACTCAGATATCACCTCACGCCAGTCAGAGTGGCCAAAATGAACAAATCAGGAGACTATAGATGCTGGAGAGGATGTGGAGAAACGGGAACCCTCTTGCACTGTTGGTGGGAATGAAAACTGGTGCAGCTGCTCTGGAAAACAGTGTGGAGGTTCCTCAAAAAATTAAAAATAGACCTCCCCTATGACCCAGCAATAGCACTGCTAGGAATTTACCCAAGGGATACAGGAGTGCTGATGCATAGGGGCACTTGGACCCCAATGTTTATAGCAGCACTCTCAACAATAGCCAAATTATGGAAAGAGCCTAAATGACTATCATCTGATGAATGGATAAAGAAATTGTGGTTTCTATACACAATGGAGTACTACGTGGCAATGAGCAAGAATGAAATATGGCCCTTTGTAGCAACATGGATGGAACTGGAGAGTGTTATGCTAAGTGAAATAAGCCATACAGAGAAAGACAGATACCATATGTTTTCACTCTTATGTGGATCCTGAGAAGCTTAACAGAAACCCATGGGGGAGGGGAAGGGGAAAAAAAAAAAAAAAAGAGGTTAGAGTGGGAGAGAGCCAAAGCATAAGAGACTCTTAAAAACTGAGAACAAACTGAGGGTTGATGGGGGGTGGGAGGGAGGGGTGGGTGGGGGATGGGTATTGAGGGGGACACCTTTTGGGATGAGCACTGGGTGTTGTATGGAACCCAGTTTGACAATAAATTTCATATACTGAAAAAAAAAAAAGAAAATTTCCATTTTCTTTAGGTAAATAGTCAGTAGTGGAATACCAGATCATAGAGTATTTCTACTTGTCAAATCACTTTGTTTTATACCTGAAACCAATGTAACAGTGTGTGTTAACTATACTTCAATTAAAAGAAAAAAGGAAAAAAAAAAGACGAGTGTGCAGTTGTTGGGTCAGAGTGGGTTCTAATCCCAGCTGTACCAACTACTGCTTGTATCACCTTAGGCAAGTTAGTTAAGCTTCCCGTGACTCGGTTTCCTCCTCTGTAAATGGAGATAATAATAGTTTTCACCTCAGAGGGCTGTTGTGACGACTGAGTGGGTTGATATGCCAAAGACTTAGAACGGTGCCTGATATAAAGGAAGTGCTAGTAAATTACACGGCAGTTAACTTGAATGAAGACGACTGGAATGCCGTGAGATAATAAACCTCACAAACATGCTGCTGAATGACGAGGGTAAGTCCCACATGCACCTCACTCCTCCTTGAACTGCTCTCCTGATTGAAATGAATGAGTTCTGACAAGTCCTTGAATGCCAGAGGACGGAAACACCACTTACTCTCCCAGACGGTGTATTTTAAGAAGTTGCAATAAAGATATGACGAGGGTGGGAGCAACAGAGCAGGTGAGTGGCACAGATACACAGAAAGGGACAGAATCCCAGAGGCAGGATGTCTCCAAGGGCAGGAATTCTGTGACTATCAGACGAGGGAGTGGGGGCTCTCACCCAGCCGCTTTTTGAAGGCTTGTTTTTACAATAGCCAAATTATGGAAGCAGCCCAAGGGTTCACCTATTGATGAATGGATAATTACTCAGCCATAACAAAGAAGGAAATCTTGCCATTTGTAACGACATGGATGGACTTTGAAAGTATAATGTTAAGTGAAAGACGTCAGTCAGAGACAGACAAATACCATGATTTCACTTCTATGTGGACTTTAAGAAACAAAACAAACAAACAAGGAGAAAAAGAGACAAACCAAAACACAGACTCTTAACTATAGAGAACAAACTGATGGTTACCAGAGGGGAGGAGGGTGGGGGGATTAAAGAGCACACTTACCATGACGAGCCCCGGGTAATGTAGAGAATTATTGAATTGTTGTATTGTACACCTGAAACTAATGTGACATTCTCTGTGAACTATACTGGGATGTAAAATTTTTTAAATGAGAAAAAAAAAAAAAAGATCTAGAAGGATCTAAGCAGAGCCCTTAGCACTGGCTACAGGAGGGAGGCTTAAAAAAAAAATAAACAACAAAAAAATTCCATTTACTTTTGCATTGTTCGAGTTTTGTGCAGTGAGAAAGAGTTAATTGCTTGTGAAATACTAGAAAGAAAAAGTGATTTGCCCATAAGAGGTCCTCAGTAGATGGGCGTTACTATTATTCTTTACAAGGAAGACAGACAGACTTCTCAGCAAGCACAGAGGTGCCCAGGAGGGGAAGGCAGTCCAGCCGGCATGCTTTCCTCACACAATGCAGCTGGGCCTTCTATGAGGCTCACTGGCTCTACCTTCAAAGTGTATCCTGAACTCATTCATACTGTCCTCATCACCCAGCCACCTGCTGTGCTCATCCCTCGTTAGACACAACCGTGGTCTCCCTGTTGCTGCCCTTCCCCCTCCGACTCACTCTGCCCAGCAGCTGAGTGAGGTTCCTTAAAAACCCCAGCCGGGTTGGGGCGCCTGGGTGGCTCAGTCTGTTGAGCGTCTGGCTGCGGCTCAGGTCATGATCTTGCAGTTTGTGGGTTCGAGCCAGCTCGGAGCCTGGAGCCTGTTTCAGATTCTGTGTCTCCCTCTCTCTCTGCTCCTCCCCCACTCATGCTCTGTCTCTCTCTCTCTCTCTCCTTCAAAAATAAATAAAAACATTAAAAAAAACCCAGCCGGTCGCTGATGCTTACCAAGCAAGCAGTTCCCGTGTGCCAGACTCTGTGATAAACCGGTCCCTCTAGCTCAGTTAATCCTTTAGCGACACTGGGAACTCGGTACAAGATAGAATTTCCACCTTACAGAGGCGGAAACAGAGGCACAGAGAATTCAGTAGTTTGCCCCAAGTTCGTGGCGTCACGGGTGCACCATCTGACCCCTGCCTGCCTCTCCAGCCTTGACCCCCTCCTCCTCGCCCCTACTCCCTGGCCCCCTGGCTGCTCCTCCACCTGGAACGTTCTTACCCCCATCTTCAAACGACCTGTGCTCTCATATCACTCGGGTCCCTGTTTGAATGCCGCCTTCTCCGAAAGGGCTCAGAAGTTCCCCCAGGGAACCCAGAACCAAGGCCTTACCCATTTCAATCCCGCAGATGACCAGGGCCGCAATCACTGCCCCCGCCGACGTCCCGGCAAAGCGATGGGTCGTTTCCAGCATCCGGGGGGCCAAGTCTCGAAGGGCATCCACGGCCCCGGCCTGGTAGAAGGAGAGAAACCCACTGCCGGAGAAGGAGATGGAATGAGGAGTGTCTGGGTCCCCCTTGAACACCTGTTCTTCCATCTCCTTGGCCCCTCAGTGCTTGCCTCTGGCTGCTGTCCTACTGGAAGCTTCCCTGCCGGCCCGGAGCCTAGAGTGGGGCCGTCTCTCCCGGGTCGGCTGGGACGCTCACGGGCGGCTCAGGCAGCCACCGCCTGGGCTTGTCGGGCTCCTCCGGGAGGCAGTCCCAAAGGCTGGTACAAGGTCTCGGGCCGAGGGGCAGAAGGCACCCCGAATGTGCGAGCGGCGTCCTGGACCTCCGAGCGCGCCTCTGGCTTCATTGTGTGGCTAGGTTCATCTCTGGCACAGACTCCTCAGCCCTTGTCCCGTGCTGCGTTCAGCTAGCAGACCGGCAACTGCCACCAGGGCCATCCCAAAGAGGCAGGCACTGCTCAGCTCTCAGCCCAGGAGGCTTCACACACTGAGTTGCAAAACCTCCACTGACGGTTATCATAGGGTGTCTCTGACACGCTGCGGCAGCAAAGGAATTATGTGTTGGCCTCCCTCCAAGAGGATGGTGTCCCCTCCCCGACAGGGGCAGGGCCGGCAGGTTGGCTATGGTCTTTGAGGGGGACCCACTCACTCTACCCGTGCCCCCCGACAGCATCGCCCCTCCCCAGGCTCCTTCTCCAGGCTCTACGGGCCCCGCAAGGTGTGTTACACAATTGTTTTGATTTGCTCTTATGCAAGACCGTGTGTGTTTGTTCACGTGTTAGGACTGGCCACGGGCAAAATTGTAAAGGAAGAGAAGTCAGGCTTCAGGGCCCCACCCATCACCACCTCACCATCTCTCCCCACCTTTCCTCTCCAGCCCTACACTGACCCACTCACGCTCAGCACCCTCTCACCAAGCGCCAGACTTCCATGCTGTCTCCTAAGTGTACAGGAAAAAAGTCAACCTGAAATCTAGACATTCTAAGTGATGGGAGCTTCATACTGTGTGCTCTTCTGATGATAAGCTGGAGAGGGCAAAATTTAACCCCAAGAACGAACAGCCTTGGGAGGCCAGGCAGGGGGGCATTGGGGTCAGGGCCGAGAGGTGTTTGGAGCCCAGAGGGCAAAGGAAGTGGTGCGTGGGGACCAAGGTTGGCTCCAGGGAGCATCGGTCATGCCCCTTCTGGAGCTGTGTAATGTGGCCCGGAGAGGAGGGCCCTTCCTCAGCCCACAAATTTCTCTGCCTAGGATACCACAAAGCTGCAAAGTGTCAAAATCACATCTCTCCCCTCCCCCCAACCCAAGACCATACAGTGGTAGGACCAGAATTAGCACTGAGACACCAAGTCCCCCACTCAACGCTCGGCCCAGCTCCACACTCTGTTAGGATGCGATGTCAGTGCTTCCCCCTGTCCCAGGGAACCCCCACCAACTCGTGGCCCCACGGATCCACACCGGAATCCACAATGAGGGCAACACCCTGGATTCAGTTAGGAGGAAGTTTTCTCTCTTGGATGGATAGTTCCAGATATATAATTGTCTCCTCCATCTGGGAAGGGACCTTTTGATTAACTGTGTGTTGTAACAGGGACAACGTGTGCGTCTGTGCGTACAGACAGAGGGACACGAGGCTTTACCGCTGGTGGGCAGGATGGCGGGACGTGACAGGTGGAGTCCAACCAGCTTTCGGAACATGGAGACCCTGCCTCCTTCCTGGGAAACCAGGTCAGCTCCACTGAGTATTTGCGCACCCAGCTCTGTGTCGGGGGCCCGGGGGACGGGAGTGTGTAGAAGCACCATCCTTGAACTCAGACACTCGCAGGCTTCTTGGGAATAAGGCAAAGCCAACGTGAAACAGCCAGAGAAGCACACACGGCAGTCTATAATTAAGGACCAAACTGCGCAGAGCTGAGATTCCTGCCAGGGAAGTTAAGATCCGAGGGTGAGTAGCGTGGGCTGGACCCACCAGAGAAGCCATGCGGTGGACCCCTGGGTTGGGGGGATTTGAAGAAACTGGAAGGAAGAGGGAAGGTATAGTGGCAAGGAACAGTACAAACTCCCCGCAGAAGGCGGAATGGGCGTGATGGAGGGCAGTTACCCAGGATGAAGGGCTTTGGATCACACCGACACGAGTTGAATCCCAGTTCTGCTATTTATTTTTTTTTTAATTATTTTTTTTTGGTTATTTATTTTTGAGAGAGAGGGAGAGACAGAGCACGAGCAAGGGAGGGGCAGAGAGAGAGGGAGACACAGAATCCGAAGCGGGCTCCAGGCTCCGAGCTGTCAGCACAGAGCCCGACGCAGGGCTCGAACTCACGAACCGCGAGATCATGACACGAGCCGGAGTCGGACACTCAGCCAACTGAGCCACCCAGACGCCCCCTCCCAGTTCTGCTATTTATAGGGAGCGTGACCTGCGTGTGAGGCTCCTGGCCTCAGTTTTGCTCATCTGTGAAAGGGACGATAATACCTATGCTGTGGCTATAAAGGTTAAAGATATGGCTGCAGAATGCCTGGCACGTGGTACCTCTGCTATTATTAAGGGGTAGTAAGGGTGGAGGCTTCTGGAACAGATGGACCTGGGACATAAGATAATAGAAACGTGGGCTCTGAAGAGGGAGGCATGATCCACTCGCGACCTTCGGGAGCTGGCAGCGGGCTCGGACAGGGCAGTGAGACCAGGACTGGAGGGTGGGGAAGGAGAACAGCACTGTATCCTCCTAGAGATGTTGGTGGCCAGGCCAGCGCCGAAGAGGAAGGAAGACGAGGTAATGAAGCCAACGCTGCAGAGACTCTCATGACCAGGTGACTGGTTGGGTGAAGAGGGGTCACTGCTGATGCCTCGTTCTCAGCCTGGGGGTCGGGAGGGGTAGGGCGGCCTTTGCCTAACTGGAGGAGACTGGGACAGGGCAGGGGAAACTGAGTTCACTTGAAGACGTGTCTGAGAGGACAAGACGATGAGGGAGCTGGAGGGGGGGAGGGGGGAGGGAAGGCTCCGGAGAGGGGGCAGAGACCCCTGCCATTGAGGCAGGAGAGAAGGGTAAGCATTTGGAGGTTGGCACAGGGTTCCGTTGAAGAAAGACAACCTCGGGCCAGTAGTCTTCCAGAATCATGTTGCCATCCCCAAGGAAGCAGGAAGCAAGACCACCTTGCTCTGCACAGGCTGCGAGGCCTCGGGAAGGCTGGGGCCCGCCATCCTTTCAAGGACGGTGCCCTGCCCTGACGTGGCCTCAGGAGCCCCCACCGCCCCGACCTGGCTGTTGGGTTGGGCTGTCCTCTTCGCTGAGGGCACTTATCTGCCGGGGATGATGGAGCCCCTGGCAGGTGCAGCACAGCCTCTCTGCAAACGGGCAACCCAGAAAGTCAGGATAGCACACGAGGAGGCCCCGTGGGCGCTGCTAACGTGTTCCCCCAGTGCTGACCCCGGCGGACTGCTTCTCGCATCTTCTCCTGCGCCTTGGAGCCAAACCACTGGGAAGGCTCATCTCGTTTCCCCTTGTTCCGGATGTTATACTGAAAGCCCCCAGAACTCCAAGTGGACGACGTCAAGAAAGGATCCCACTGCAACATTTCTGCGCCTCATTTTTCAGGTCAGCTCATAATCCTCTCAGGTGTTTTGAACGAAGTTAGCACGGCCCATGTGACTCATCAGCCCCTGGGGCAATCACAGGCAGGAAGAGGAGACTGCTTACCGCACACAATCCCATCAAGATGACCCCAAATGAATTTATGGAAGAACCTGCAGTTCCCATTCGTAGAAAATGTGTGAAGCCACCCAGGACACAGCTCTCGGCTCTCGGGGAGAAAGGCAGGGGGGAGACTGAGTTAGCCTTTCACTGACGATGCCCCGCCCTCTGCTTAAATGTTGTAAAATATTTCTTTAGTGAAGAAACTTCGTTGTTTCTTGAGGCGAGAGAGTATGAAGGTCACAGCATCGCCCGTGAATAATCTTGCCAATAATGTTTAACCTGAACCTGATTAAGACTTACTTTCCAGTTTATAGTGAACGCAGAGTGTGAAGGAAAAAGCTAAGGGTGCCGGGTGAAAACAACCAGACAAATTGCAACTGTGGGCAGGGCTGGTAGATACTGTTGTTGCTCCACAACAGTCGTTCCCGGGCCACTTGTTCTTTGGCCACTTCCCTATAAAGCAGCGAAAAGACCTGTTACTTGATTTCCCAGTGGGCTGCCCGCCCCCTGCATCTAGAAACAATCATGAGATCCAGTTCTTGTCAATGTGAAGTAAGGGGAAATCTGCTAGTGGCTTCTAGGAAGTATTTTCCTCCTTGGTGAAGGAAGAAGGTACAGAGAGAAAGCCCCTTTGGCTCCATCCTCCATTTTTCCTGTCTGAGATGCTGCCCTGTGAGAATGTGATGTTTGGAGCTATGGCAGCCATCTTGTGCCCATCAGGGGAAACATGGTGGACACATGGAGTGTATTCGTTATCTATTGCTGTGTCACAAATTACCTCAAAACTTAATCTCCTAAAGTAACATTTATGATTGTACATAGTTTCTGAGGATTAGGAACCCAGAAATGGCTTATTTGAGTGGTTCTGGCCCAGGGTCTCTCATGAGGTTGTAGTTAAACTGATTCTCAGGGTTGCAGTCATTTCAAGGGTCAGTGGGGTGGGAGAATCCACTTCCAAACACACTCTCATGGTTGTTGGTAGGCATCAGTTCTTTGCTGGCTATTGATAGAAAGCTTTGATGCCTTGCCACATGGATCTCTTCAGTGGGCTGCTCACAAGATGACAGTTTGCTTTCCCCAGAGTGAGAGATGCAAGAAAGTGAGAGAGAGAGAGAGAGAGAGAAAGAAAGAGAACAGTGTGAACCCACGTTGGGGACTGTAGTCTTTTTATAACCTAATCTCAGAAGCGATACCATCCTTTCTATCATATTCTATTGGCCACATTGATAACCCTGGTAAAGTGTAGGAGGGATATGAATACCAAGGTGGGAACTGTTGAGGGCCAGTCTGGAGGCCAGCTACCACACTGAGGATAGCAAAAGAGAAAGAAAGAAAAAGCCTGAGTCCTTGAGAAGATTGTTGACTGACTGTACCTATCCCCCAACCATTTTGTACCCTTTCTATTATGCCAGGGAACTGGGTATCTCAAATGTTTAAGCCACTGTTGATTTGATACTTGCTGTGAAAAACCTCATGGCTAATGCAAGGGCTATTAAATAATTCCAGTAAAATGTAAACTTGATCTTGAAAAGAACACATAAAATATGCCATGGGTTTTTAGTAAAAACAAGAAGAAATACTTTAAGGTAGTTTGTTATTATAGATGAAATCATCTCGATTTGTGAAAATTCTGAAAAATTTAAAAATTTTCAGGAAATTTTTATTATACCTTTTAGAAACTGCTCATCAACAATGGCTTTTGTTAGAAGAAGTAGAATATTTTTCTCTCCAGTGTTCCCCCTGAAAATGAAGTGGGGCTCTTGCTAATTAATCAAACAGGGCTCTGACACGGCACTTTGATGCATGTGGCTTAATTTCTGGATACTTGATCGACTATAGGTGTATTCTCTGTGTGGTGCAAAGGTTCACACCTTTTCTAAAAAGTCAGCAATTTTTAAAATTAAGGCTGAGGGAGAGAGGAGAAAAATGTGACACAAGGGAGTTGGGGACAGAGCTTGCTGGCATGGTGTCATGGTGTCCTTTATATGACCTTGAGATAATTCATGCAGCCCAAGTCATATCTTCCCATTATGAAATAGCTCCAACATAAATTACCAAAAATAGAAAAGCAAGTATCCAAGGACCTACCAGACGTATTGAACAATCTTAACATTTCACCACATCTCAGTCAAATATTTGTTTGGTTTTCAAGAAACGAAATATCGCAGATAGAGTTGAAACCTCCTTTTGAACCCTTCCCCTCTTTCCTAGTCTTATCCCCCCACCCCACTCTCCTTCCCACGGGAAACCAGGTCCCACATTGGACAGAATCTATCTCTTCCATGTTTTTATAGTTCTATTACACAAATATGATTTAGAACCATGTATACTGTTGTTTCATAAATGTTTCTAAATTTCACGTAAGCAAACCCATTGATTTATTCTGCGATTTGCCATTTTCATTCGGGTTGTGACACACGGTTCTCGTCTTTTGCATTTCGCTGCTTTTGGGTAACCCATTATGGGACCGTGGGACAACATATTTATCATTCTCCTACTGACGGACATTCTGGTCATTTCCAACACTGCACTATAACAGCAATGCTGAAGTGGTCACCCTTGTGTACATCTCCCTCTGTAAGGTATGGGAATTTTTTGGGTCTCGGTATGGGTGTATCTGAATTTATGGAGGGGACTGAGTGATGATGGGAGAGCCCAATGCCATTGAAAGCAGATTTCTATTACAGTGGTTCCCCATAACAGTGGCGAGGAGCCCCAAGATCCCCCCAGTGGATCCCCCAAACCCTGAATAGTAGTGAGCCCTCTATGCATTATGTTTTTCCTGTATGTACGTACCTATGATAAGGTTTAACTTATAAATTAGGCACAGTAAGTAAGAGATTAGCAACAACAATAATAAAACAATTGTAACAAAATCCCATAATAAAAGTTTTGTGAATGTGGTCTCTCTCTCAAAATATCTTACTATGCTGTGCTCACCCTTCTTCCTGGGCTGATGTGAGATGACAAGATGCCTACATGAGGAGATGCCGCGAGGAAAATGACGCAGGCGTTGTGACACAGCGCCGGGCTACCACTGACTTTCTGGCAGGATGGTCACCTGCTTCCGGACCGTGGTCGACCACTGGTAACTGAAACCACAGAAAGCGAACCAGTGGTTGGGGTGGCAGCGGGACGGGGGTGGGGGGTGATGCTACACTTACATTTCCAGAGACCAGGGCACATGCAGGCCCACCTGGGGAAGCAACGGGTTTGGTCAGGAAGCAGAGGGATAAGGGGAAGGCAGGGCCCAGAGCCTTTCCTGTGTTTTCTGCCAGAAACACAAGGCAGGTGGGAGGAAAAGCTTGGGTTGGCTAGTTTGAATAATGTCAGGGGCTGTGGACCGTAGGAGTGGCCTTTAGCTGTCTGGTCCCTGGCCCTGGGTGACTAGGGCAGAGGAATAGGAGGGCAGAGTATAGGAGCCCACGGAGGAGGCGGATCGGAGTGTGGGCTTGTGATTGCTTGTTGGCGTAGGAAAGGTGTTTCCTCGAATCGGCTAGCCCTGGGGGCTTGGGGGCGTGGGCAGTCTCTCCTCAGTCAGGGATGCCACACAGGCCAGAGCAACAAGAATATACAAAATAAGAAAATAGAGTTAATGCAGAGGGCACTTTTCCAATTGGACTATTGCTCTCTAGAATGGTTGGGCCAATTGATGTTCCCACTGAGAGTTTATAAGAGATCTAATTGCTTTGTTTCCCTTGTATTACCAGAATTTAAAAAATTGCCAATGTGAGTGATGTGAAACGCGATCTCATTGTTCACCTGACATTTTCCTGGTTCTTTGTGAGGCTGGGCATCGTTTCATCCATCCCTTGGTCAATCCGGTTTCCTCTTCTTTGAATTGCTTTTTCTTAGCCTTTTTCCTTTGGGGGTGGGGGCAGTATATGTCTTTTGTCAGTAAGGAATACATGTCGGTACGAATACTAGCTAATATTAAATGCATCGCAAATAGCCTCTCTCAGTTTGTGACTTGTAACTTAAAAAAAATTTTTTTAAGTTTATTTATTTTGAGAGAAACAGAGACAATGCAAGTGGGGGAAGGGCAGAGAGAGAAAGAGAGAGAGAGAGAGAGAGACAGAGAGAGAATCCCAAGCAGGTTCCTCACCGTCAGCACAGAGCCTGATGCGGGGCTCAAACTCACGACAACATGAGATCATGACCTGAGCCAAAACCAAGAGTTGGAGGCTTAACCGACTAAGCCACCCAGGCACCCCTTAATTTTTTTATGCTCTCTCTACGATACAGAAGTTTAAAATGTATCATTCCTTTTCCTTTATGATTTACGTTTTTGTGGCTTGAAGTCATAAAAATGCTTTCCCATATAAAATAGAATCTTGGTTATTTTAAATGATTTAACCATCAAGCCTAAGCTATCGGTTCAGTCTCCGTCGAAAAACTACAGTCTGGTGGGCAATTTGGCACCATCTACTTTAAAATAAATACTTGTAGCAATTTATCCTACAGACATACTCACAAGAGTCCCCAAAAATATATGCACAGGGTTGTTAAATACAGCAACATTTGTAATAGCAAAAATCTAGAAGTAACTAAATATCCATCAGTGGAAAGAAAGCTAGCTAAATGAATTATGGCACAGTCATATAATGTAATTCTCTGCAGCCACAGAAAAGAATAAGGGAGATCTGGATGTGCTCATATGGAAAGTTCTCCAAGATATATTAGTAAGTAGGGAAAATGAAAATAAAAAACCAAGGATCCAAACAGTATGCTATCATTTATGTTGAAAAGAAAAAAAAAAAAGATTCTCTGTGCATGCATGTAACATTTCAGAAATAAAACTGAGGGTGGTTACTTTGGAGGAGGGGGACCGGGGTTTGAGGGCGGCAAGGAAACCCATTTTTCATTGCCAATCTTTTGTGCTGTTTTCACTGTTATTTCCATTCCTGTAAACAAAGCAGTATCGCTGTGGATGGTCCCATTTGCTGTAAGTTGCTATTTGTTTTGGCATTTGAAATATTCCGAGGTGAAGAGGGCCTCTCGTTCCAATAGCGGAGATGAAATTGAATTATTAGAAATGGGGCAGGAGACTGGGCATCCGCAGGACAGTTTCATTACATGTGTTCTGGAGCTGGGTCGGAAGGGCAGCGCTCCCAGCAGAGAGCAAGCCGGGTGATGAGATTCAGACCCGCCGCTGTCTGGGGGACAGGGGGGTTGTCTGAGAGAAGAGGGGGATGGGGCGCTGAGAGATGTGGGGGGAGGGGACACAGGAAAGACAATGGAAGGTCGGGGCAGGTCTGAGCCAGGAGGATCCACCCAGGTCCCTGCAGTCTTGGGCTGTCTGAGTCCCGAGGTCTGGGCCACCTTGCGCTGCTTGGCTGCAGGGTGAGAAGAGGCACCCTTTTCCCCAGTGGAGGAGGGGAGCCCCCAGCTCAATGCTCCTGGCAGGCAGTTCTCTGGAGAGGAAGAAAAGCCATGCTCAAAGTAGGAAAATGCTCAGCCTGCAAACGAGCATTAAAGGCACTTGAGCCTACCCTGGAGATTTAAGAAGGAAAAGGAATCAGGTCAGCAGTCATAGAACAAAGGCGAAAAGTGCTGCCAGGGTTAAACCCAGCTGCTCCTTTCAGGGCAGAGCAGTGTAGCTGGTGAGGGGCCGGGGCTCTGTGGGTTCGAATCACAGCTGCAACACTGCCCGCTGACATGTTACTTCACATCTCTGTGCCTTAGTTTTCTTATCTATAAAATGGGAAAATAATAATATTTACCCCATAGGGGGTTGCCCTGGCATATAGTAAATGCTCATGAAGCGTTAACCTCTGTTCTTCTTTCCTTATTTACCACCTTTGTAAATTCACCGTGGCTGAGGCCCTGGCAGGGACAGGGTCAGCACGTGTCTGTCAGACACGTCTGCCGTGGATGAACATTAACCACGTTCACAAGTCTGATGAGTAAACTGTAAGCCAACTTGTCCATTTACATTGGCCAGCACAGCGGGTGGGTCCATCATCCTTCTCTGTGCTCCCCATGTGGGAACTAGACTGGTGCTCAGAGGCTCCCTGGGGAGTAGAAACGGTTCTGTGCTGTTATTTGTTTCCACCTGCTTGCCTGTCAGCCCCTTAGGGGAAAGCACTTTGGTACACAGGAGGATCACAATTCATGGCTGTCAACAAAGTACTTGTTGAAGGAGTAAATGGTCACAGCGCGTCCCCTGTCATAGCGACACTAGAAATGATCTACATGTGGGACAACAGGGAGTTATCATTAAATGTGGTCCAGTCACCCCACAAAACCACACAGTCGTTGAAAAGGACGATTATTGCAGTTATACAGAAAGATCGAGTTACGCTTATGATGTAGTCTTAGAAAAACAAAAGAAAACAAAATAGGCTGCACATGATGTTGATCCATCTTGGTGATATTTCGTTAACTGAAAAGGCAACGCTCAGAAGAGGGAGTATAATAAGCTACCATTTGTGTCAGAAAAGGGGCAGAGAATATAAGGTTTCACGCTCAATTATAAGCATAAAATACTTCTGAATGACACTCAAGAGACTGAGAACACTGAGGGCCTGTAGGGAGGGGACAGAGAGGTGAGCAGTGGGGGACAAGTCACTGACAATTCTTCTGTACCTTCTGAATGTTGAGCCATCTGAGAATGTTTCCAATTCAAAAAATCAAATAATTTCAAATACCTGCTGGAAAGAAAGAAAGAAAGAGAAAAAAGAAAAGTTTAGGGGGTGCCTGGCTGGCTCCATCAGCAGAGCAGACGACTCTTGATCTCGGGGTTGTGAGTTCGAGCCCCACGTTGGGTGTGGAGATTACTTCAAGAGAGAGAGAGAGAGAGAGAGAGAGAGAAGTAAAATAAAACACTTGATGATACATAGCAAAGTAAAACAGATCCATAATTTTTTCCTACTATATTCCTCAATTCTAAGGTATGGGTTTTGCTCCCTACATTTTAAAGTTTCTGATATCAGAATGAATCTCGTAATCAATGGACATCCTTAATAGGTTCTTGCAGTGGTTTCTTTTTTTCCTTAAAATGCTTTTAGTAAACGGATGCTAAGTCGTAACATTGATGGTATTTTAGAATCAAGGAAAAACAGTACATAAAAATGTGGCGTGTGGAAAGGGATTGTAACAACAAAAACTGTTATGTGGTGAGGTGATGGGGATCTTTCTACTTTACAATGGTCCTGACTTGTATTTTTGTATCATCTTTTCAATAGTTTGTGGAGGTTTTTTTTTTTTTTAATATTTATTTATTTTTGAGACAGAGAGAGACAGAGCATGAATGGAGGAGGGTCAGAGAGAGGGAGACACAGAATCCGAAACAGGCTCCAGGCTCTGAGCCTGACGCGGGGCTCGAACTCACGGACCGCGAGATCATGACCTGAGCCGAAGTCGGCCACCTAACCGACTGAGCCACCCAGGCACCCCTGTGGAGGTTTTTTAAAACATATTTTAAACCATTTTTTTAGGACAATCAATGGTTTGAAGGGAGCTGTTCCCCAGCAGCAGGGGTTAGCTAACCCGCAAAGCGGTAAATCCAGGAAAATCACCCCTTCCTCAGCTTAGTTTAGTTTAAATAATTATCAGAGCCAAGTCCTGGGCCCTCTGTTTAGCTGTGGTTACAAGGAAAGACTCACTTCCCTGGAATTTCTTCCAAGATACCACCTTCCAGGAATCTTGCTTCAAAAATTGATAAACACTCACTCTGCCACCAGGGGTGTTCATTCCTGCAATCGGTTCGGAGCTCAGGTTTTGGTCCGAACCATCGCCACGGTTCACAAGCATTTGTTGAGTTGAGAACGCTGAGAAAACCCAGTGCCCGCTGGTCAGTCTGTCACTGCAGTGAAGCACACGGAGCGTCATAAGCAGAAGGTGGCCCAGGAAACCTGTTGCTTCCACTTGAGCCCAGTGTGCTGAGTCTACCCTACAGGACGCAGTTCTGACATGTGCTCTGTGGGTAAAGGATTTCTTAATCAAATGGACAAGTGTAAGAAATACCGCAGATGAGATTGGGGATAAGAACTTGGAGATCCACAGGGCACACCTTCATATTAAAGGCTCTGAAAAGTCCTGGGTGGCAATTTCCTTTGCTTTTCTGCTTAATAGAGATTCTTCACTTATTCCTAGCTAATCAAACCCTAAATCTGTTTACCCTCTTCAGGGCAACCATGTCCCTCAGGGCAACTAAGTCCCAGAATGAGGGGGCTTAAGAAAGAGCAGGAGAACGCAATTGTGGCCAATGAGACAGAAGAAATCTGCTGGGGGATTCTAAGAAAACCCTCTTTGTTTTTTTAAAGAGACACTAATAAAAATTATGCATCCAGGATGACATGTATTATAACAGAAAATCCTAAAGGTGCGCCTGGCTAGCTCAGTTAGTAGAGCATGTGACTCTTGATCTTGGTATTGTGAGTTCGAGCACACATTGGGTATAGAGATTACTTAAAAATAAAGTCTTTAGGGGCACCTAGGTGGTTCAGTCGGCTAGGCATCCAACTTTGGCTCAGGTCATGATCTCATGGTTCGAGCCCCATGTTGGGCTCTGTGCTGACAGCTCAGAGCCCAGAGCCTGCTTTGGATTCTGCGTCTCCCTTTCTCTCTGCCCCTCTTCTGCTTGGGCTCTCTCTCTGTCTCTCAAAAATAAAAAATAAAAAAAAAACACTAAAAATTTTTTCTTAAAAACAAATAAAATCTTGGGGCGCCTAGGTGGCTCAAAAGCAATATACAGATTCAATACAATCCTCACCAGGAAATCCAATACAGTTTTCATAGAAATGGAACAAACAGTCCTAAAATTTATATGGAACCAGAGAAGATGCCGAATAGCCAAAGTAATCTTGTGAAAGAAGAACAAAGCGGGAGCCATCATGCTCCCCGATTCAAACTATATTACAAAGCTATAGTATTCAAAACAGTATGGCACTTGCATTAAAACAGACACATAGATCAAAGGAATAGAATAGAGAGCCCAGAAATAAATGTATACAGTCAATTTATGACAAAGGAGCCAAGAACATACAATGAGGGAAAGACAGTCCCTTCAAGATGGTGCTGGGAAAACTGGACAACCACATGCAAAAGAATGAAACTGGACCCCTATCTTACACTATGCCCCAAAATTAACTCAAAATGGATTAAAGACATGAACATACCACTTGGACCCTTGACACTGGTGTTGGTGATGGGTTTTTAGATTTGACACCAAAAGCAAAGGCAACAAAAGGAAAAAATAAATATTGGGACTACTCCAAACTAAAAAACTTCCGTACAGCCAAGGAAACCATCAACAAAATGAAAAGACAACCCATGGAATGGGAAAAATATTTGCAAATCATAAATCTGCTAAGGGGTTAATATCTAAAATGTATATTTAAAAAACTCATACAACTCCATAGCAAAACAAATAATCGGACTAAAAATTGGGAAGAGGAGGGGCGCCTGGATGGTTCAGTCGGTTGGGCGTCCGACTTCGGCTCAAGTCATGATCTCGCAGTTCACGAGTTCGAGCCCCGCGTCAAGCTCTGTGCTGACAGTTCGGAGCCTGGAGCTTGCTTCGGATGCTGTGTCTCTCCCTCTCTGCCCCGCCCCTGCACATGCTCTGTCTCTCTCTGTCTCTCAATAATAAATAAACGTTAAAAATTTTTTTTTAAAAAATGGGAAGAGGATCTGAATAGACATTTTCCAGAGAAGCGCTCAATATCACTAAATGTCAGGGAAATACAAATCAAAACATCAATGAGATAGCATCTCACACCTCTTAGAATGGCTACTGTCAAAAAGACAAGAAACAACAAATGTTGGCCAGAGTGTGGGAAAAAGGGAACTCTGGTGTACTGCATTTTGGAATGTAAATTAGTGCAGTCACTATGGAAAACAGTATGAAGATTCCTCACAAAAATAAAAACAAAAAATACAATCCAACAATTCCAATGCTGGGTATTTGTTCAAATAAAATTAAAACAATGACTCAAAGAGGTATCCGTGCCACCAGGTTAGGAACAAAAGGAATGAAATCTTGCCATTGCGACATGGATGGAACTTCAGAGCAGTGTGCTAAATGAAAGAAGCCAGACTGAGAAAGACAATACCATGTGATCTCACACGTGAAATCTGAACAAACAAAAACAAAAAACCCAAGGAAGCTCATAGACACAGAGAACCAATTGCTGGTTGCCAGAGGCAATGGAGGGCTGGGGTGGAGTGGACAGAATGCGTGAGGGGACTCAAAGGTATAAACTTCCAGTTCTAAAATAAATAAGTCCTGGGGATGTAATATACAGCATGGTGGTTATAGTTAATACTGTATTTCATATTTGAAAGTTGCTAAGAGAATACATCGTGAATGTTCTCATCGCAAGAAAAAAGTTTGTAACTACGTGTGGTGACAGATACTAACTAGACTTAATGTGGTGCTCATTTTACAATATATACAAATATCCTAATTATTATGTTGTATACCTGAAACTGTTATATATCAATTACACATAAATTAAAAAAAAAAAAAAGTCATGCATCCGATGACTGAGCAGCTCCTATGGGACCACAAACCATCCACAGGACAAAATTATAAAAAAGCAACTATGAAGTCACTGAAGAGTGATCAAAGCACACAGGTACTGAGGAGGAATCAACACTGGCAAGAAGGGGATAGCGCTGGATAGGTTTGTTTTCTTTTCTTTCTTTCTTTTTTTTTTTTTTTTTTGTAAATTTTTACATGAGGGAATGCCCATCAGGTGCATGTGGGGCGGTCAAAACTGGAATACAAGCCCACAGTTGTGCTGGCATGAAAAACGAGAGGACAGAGTTCTGGTGAACGCATGGCTGGCAAGTGAGGAGCGAAATCCTAGAAAGGAGAAGGAGCCACAAAATGGGAGTCCCAAACTCTGTATGTAGACTGCACAACTGTCTGAAGCCCACTTGTGCAGGACAGACTTCAAGCAGCACAGTTAAGGCTAAAAAGGTCTACACTGAGATAGACGTCCATCCGCTCACATCCACCAGAGGGGAGACGGTGTTTGCAAAGTGGGAGTTCAGCCACGCCAACGGCCTACCGAAACAAACGCACGCAGAAAGCAACACCTTTTAGAAGAACGACAGGAGGGGCGCCTGGGTGGCACAGTCGGTTAAGCGTCCGACTTCAGCCAGGTCACGATCTCGCGGTCCATGAGTTCGAGCCCCGCGTCGGGTTCTGGGCTGATGGCTCAGAGCCTGGAGCCTGTTTCCGATTCTGTGTCTGCCTCTCTCTCTGCCCCTCCCCCGTTCATGCTCTGTCTCTCTCTGTCCCAAAAATAAATAAACGTTGAAAAAAAAAAAAAAAAAAAAAAGAACGACAGGAATCGGGAGTCTACATCGTATCGTTTGCAATGTTCAGGATACAATCCAAAGTTACTTGACGTTAGAATAAACAGGAAAACGCGGCCCATATGACAGAGAAGACTCAATGAATGGAGACCAACCTCAAGATGACCAAGATAGTAGAATTAGCAGATGAGCATTGTAAAGCAGCAATTATAACTACGTCCAAGAACATAAAAGAAAATAAAGGAAAGGATTGGCAATAAATGAAAAATTAGACATCTCGGCAGAGAAACAGAAACTATAGAAAGACCATAAGGGAAATTCTAGAACTGAAAAATACCCCAAAGGAAAAAGACTGAAAGAAGAAACAGCCCATTTTTTGGCTGCATCAAGAGGTGATGATTCTTTTACCACCGTCATCTTCTAGTTGCGAGGATAGCTAGCGCAAGGATGGGGCCCGTGCGCCACACGAGGCAGAGCAAGAAGATGGACGGGACCCGGGTCCTTAATGATATCAGTCAGCCACTGGATTAACCAACCTAGGACCTTCCCTGATTTCTTGTATTGGGAGAAAAATTAAAAGTGCTTATACAAGCAATTTCTATTTGGGTTTTATGTTACTTAGACGAGAAAGAAAGCATCATAAGTTGTAACACTGTAGTAAAGAACTTGGCTTAATTTTGCTTAACCCAAGGTTGACCAAATTTCTGTGACCACATCTTTTTTTAACTAATACCTATGGAAATGTCAAGCACACTTAGGTGAGTCCTGTGTCGGCCCTAGTTTCTACCTTCTAAATCTGTGCCATTCAATTACATCACCTGTAGGAAGTTAAAGGCCGCAGGCTGTTTTGATCATACGAAAAAGGGGAATACATAACAACTGTCCAAACTGAGGATTTTGAAGCCTGCCCGGAATCTTCTTCTTCTTCTTCTTCTTCTTCTTTTCAAAAAAATTTTTAATGTTTATTTATTTTTGAGAGACAGAGTGCAAGTCGGGGAGGGGTAGAGGGAGAGGGAGACATGCAATCTGAATCAGGCTCCAGGCTCCGAGCTGTCAGCACAGAGCCTGACGGGAGCTCAAATCCACCAACCGTGAGATCATGACCTGAGCCGAAGTTGGACACTTAACCGACTGAGCCACCCACGGATGCCTGTCTGGAATGTTCTATTAGAAAATGTCACATTTGCAAATTACCTCAAACCCTCATTACTGAAAATGCGGTGTGTGAACCAGCAGCAGCAGCATCTCATACCCCAGACTCACTGAATCGAAGATCGGCATTTATTTTTTATTATTTTTATTTTTTGGAAAGAGAGCGCAGCAGGGGAGAAAAGCAGAGGGAGAGTGAGAGAAATCTAAGCAGGCTCCATGCTCAGGGTGGAGCCTGACACAGGGCTCCATCCCACGACCCTGAGATCATGACCTGAGTTGAAATCAAGAGTCGGACGGCCTGAGCCACACAGGCGCCCCTAAGATCTGCATTTAAACAAGACTTCCAGATGATTCATACACACACCGAAGTTTGAGAAGAACTACTACAGACAACATGTTGCAGTATAGATGTTAGCTGCGTTATCATTAATGAAAACAAAACATAATAATTAGTTAATTTCTTAACCTGCTTTCAGAGACCTTCAGGTAATCATCTCATTTGGCTTTCACATCAATACTGAGTTGGAGGTTTTTTTAAACCCCTGTTTACAGAAAAGAAAATGAGGCTCAGAGTAATAAAGTGATATTTATTGTATTGAGTTTCACTAGTCCTATCCTGGGGGTAAAGATGGCCAATTCATTATTCAGATGCTGTCATGGTTTTTGATAATGCAGACATTTGATGTCCAACTAGACTGGGTGGTCAGTCCCTTCCACCCCTTCGGACATCCCTTCCAGTCTCTGCTACGATTGTACTCCTCTCTCAATGCCCAGGGCTGTCCTGCCCCTTAGGAGGAAAAATGCGACAACCCAGTTCACAGCCTTTCCTGTCTGCTTAGCCAGGCTTCAGAGAGGACTCAAGCCCCCGTGGGGGTTCTTGAGCCCAAGGCTGAATAGCCAGGGTAACAGATTCCAGGTCTAGAAAGCCAGACGGGTGCTTACACCAGCCTAGCAAGGACTTTTAAACTCCACTCCAGTTGGAATGGCCCATTCTAATCAATTAGAGGATCAAGGCCAAGATGTTATTAAGCTGTGATTGAAAATAATTCAGGATTTGTGAGAAAAGAACAGAAGCATTTATTTCTCATGAAACTTAAGTATTGTTTACACCTCAGAGGGTTTTTTTTTTGTTTTTTGTTTTTAACAGTTGATGATGTTGGATTATTTCCTTGGCTATTTAATGGTTACTTTGTTTAGCTGTTTGACCAAGGGGTGCGATTTTTTTTTTTTAATCTTTTAATGTTTATTTATTTTTGAGAGAGAGGGAGGGACAGAGCACGAGCAGAGGAGGGGGAGAGACAGAGGGAGACACAGAATCTGAAGCGGGCTCCAGGCTCTGAGCTGTCAGCACAAAGCACGACGCGGGGCTCAAACCCACGGACCGTGAGATCATGACCTTAGCTGAAGTCAGATGCTTCACTGACTGAGCCACCCAGGCGCCCCGCGGTTTTGTTTTTTAGAGGAAATATTTTGCCTCCTAGCTCAGTTAGCAATATTTACAACGTAAACCCCGTATCCAGACCAGATGAACTCAGGATCAGAGCAGCATACCCTGACTGTAAGGATCCTAAGATGAAAAAAGCAGTGGCAAGGGCTCAGCTTCCAAGGTGAAAATAGCCACCACACATACTAAGTTCTTCCTGAGTCAGGCAATCCATTCTTGCAACTTTAACATTAAACACATTCTCTCATGCAATCATAGAAGCATTTTGGTTCTACCAATTTGCAAAAGCAATTTGACTATTCAGAATCATAGCACCATTTTGGAAAGCAATTTGGCTATTTACCAAAAATCATAGCAGTTGTGTCTTGGGTGAGGTCCACTGCCTCCAACTCACTTCTTTGAATGAGTTATTCCATCTCTGGAAACTTATCCTCATAATCTTAAGTCAGAGGAAAAACTCTGGCCGGAAGAACTCACCACAGTGCTATGTTGAATATTCAAGCATTGGAAATTTACAACAACTGAGAGGAAGAGAATAGTTAAATGACCTACGGTGTATCCACCTAATGATGCTAAGTAGCCACATTTTATTTATTTATTTATTTATTTATTTATTTATTTATTTATTTTGATTTTTTTTTTATGCTCAATGCCCGTCACCCACTTTCCCCTCCCTCCCACCCAAGTAGCCATATTTTATCTTATTTAAAAAAATTTTTTTAACGTTTATTTATTTTTGAGACAGAGAGAGACAGAGCATGAACAGGGGAGGGGTAGAGAGGGAGACACAGAATCTGAAACAGGCTCCAGGCTCTGAGCTGTCAGCACAGAGCCCGATGCGGGGCTCGAACTCATGGACCGTGAGATCACGACCTGAGCCGAAGTTGGACGCTTAACCGACCAAGCCACCCAGGCGCCCCCAAGTAGCCATATTTTAAATGATGCTTGCATTCAAAGTATATTCACAATGTCTTCAGCACACAGCACGTGTCTCCTCCACTGGGATCCTTGACATCAGCCACTGGGTTTTCAGACTCCTTTTATTTCGCACAGCCTGCAGCCCAACCCCTGCACCCAATCACTGAGTCCTATTGATTCTACCTCCTAGCTTCCCTGAGTTCTCTTTCTATTCCTTCAACCAAGGCCTGCACCCTGCGCCTCCTTAAATCTCTCAGGTGGACTCCTTCAGTCCTGTGGCTAACAGTGCCGTATCATTTAGTTTGCTCTTGGCTGCAAGTAACAGAAAACGCAATGCAGAGTGGCTTAAATCATGAGGAAAGTCTGTCCTTTTTGTTTGGGAGAAAACCTCTTTCCAGAAAGCCCTCCAGAAGACGCTCCCTCAGGGTCCACTGGCCAGCATTGGGTCACACGTCCATGCCTCAGCTGCAGGGGAGGCTGGGAAGGCCATCATGTGCCATTTTCATCTTTTTTTAAAAAAATGTTTATTCATTCTTGAGAGACAGAGCATGAGCGGGGGAGGGGCAGTGAGAGAGGTGGGGGGTGGGGCGGGGGGGGAGGGTGGTGAGACACAGAATCCAAAGCAGGCTCCAGGCTCCGAGCTGTCAGCACAGAGCTCGACGCGGAGCTCAAACCCATAAACTGCGAGATCATGACCTGAGCTGAAGTCAAACACTCAACCGACTGAGCCATCTAGGCTCCCCATTAAAAAAATTTTTTTAATCTTTATTTATTTTTGAGAGAGTGAGAGAGAGAAAGAGAGAGAGAGAAACAGAGTGCTGGGGCGGGGGGTGGTGGGGAGTAGGAAGAGAGAGACAGACAGACAGAATCCGAAGCAGGCTCCAGGCTCTGAGCTGTCAGCACAGAGCCCAACGCAGGGCTCGAATTCACAAGCCGCGACATCATGACCTGAGCCAAATTTGGACGCTTAACCGGCTGAGCCACCCAGGCGCCCCACGTGTGGCATTTTCAAACTCTACAGTGAGTTTGGAAGAGAGTAGGCTGAAGAGTTAGCTTCTATGAGGGCAGGGACTCAATAGTATCTGTCTCCAAATCCCTGCCTGGGTCTCCCACCCCTTTAATCCATTTCCAACACTGCCATCATTCATTCATTCATTCATTCATTCATTCATTCATTCAGTTACTGATTCATCCATTGATGAATCAGGTTAATTTTCAATGGCCATGGGCAGCAGTTGGGGGGAAATAGAGCACAGAGATCCATACCAGCTCTCACCTGCTTCTGCCTACAATCAACATGTATCAATTCTGCTCACATTTTATTGGCTAAAGCAGGTCGTACAGCCACACCCAACTTCACAAGGGGATAAAAGTGAGATCATCCTCTGTGCAGGGTAAATAGCACTACCAGTTACCACATTCAGCAAATATTTATTGAGCATTGATTACATACTAGGCAAGGTGCTGGAGGTGCGTTGGGAAGAAACACAAAGTACTGCATCTGTTCCAAAAGCATTTACAGTCTAGAAAGGAAGCAAGTTCTTCCGCCATGCCCTCGTGCTAACATATAAAGACTCCCACTGTACCACCTCTTACATTTTTATTGCATTAAAAACAAACAGTCAAAAAATTTGGCTGTCTGCTCGAATAGGCTGTAAAACCTTAAAGAGGTCTTCTCCCTCCCTGTAAACCTAATACCTCGAATGGGGCCTAGAGCTAGTCGAAACTTAATAAATGTTTGCTGAATGATATATGAGATAGGTTGGGCTCAGCTATAAGGAACAGGAAGCCCCGCTGACAGCAGCTTAAATAAACAGCGCTCGTGCGTTCACACAGTGACGAGTCTAACAGCCAGCAGCTGCCGTGGTTGGTTTCTCCGCACCCAAGCTCTTTCCAGCCTTATGCCAGGACATGCTCGGCTTTTTGGCTTTTTCTCCTTGTGACTGTGCCTCAGGGTCACAAGACCGCTGCCACTGCTCCGCGTAATGTATTCACAGTTAAGGTGAGAAAACATAGAAGTGGGGGAGGGGGGGACTCTCCTCTGGTGACTGTCCTTTATCTCAAGGCACAAAAGCTTTCCCAGAAGCCACCCGGGAGCGGATGTCTCACAGCAAACCATGGATCACATGGCCACCCCAAGCCTCAAGGAAGGCCGAGATAAAGAGTCCCTAGATTTCCAGTCTCTGTGGTTGGATGTGGTAAAGAAGGGGCTGGGAACGGGGCGGGCAGATACTCGAAAGGGTTCGCCACCAGTGCAAAATCTGTGCTCAACAAATGTTTATTGGTGGAAGTTCAGATTTTCATGATCTGGCTCTTTGTTGATTTTTCACCACCCAGAAAGAAACTCCATCGTTGTTGTGCCAAACCAGTCTGAGTGCATCTTCTGTTCATGCCGGCCCCTAGGCCAAACGAGTTACGTGAATTTTCTAATTCAGTCTTTGCAACCTCATGACAAAGTTCTGATCAATCTGTTTTACATATGAAGCAATTGTATCCCAGGGTAGTTAAACAACCCGTCCAACCTGTTCACTTACCAGCTAATAAGTGATAACACAGGGGCTTGAACTCCAGTGTCTGAGTCTAGAGCCCGTGTTCCTACCCTAGAGCTTTAGGTCTAGAGGGCACTGGAGAGCTCATTAGAACTAAGCCCTTTATTTTCATGGTGCCAAAGCCCAGAGATGGCAGGTAACCTGCTCAAGGTCGCCCAGCAAGCCCAGGGCAGAGCCGGGTCCAGGCCCCAGGAGTCCTGACCTGACTCGCAGCTTCCCTCTACCACAGTGCGCTGCCTCTATTTAGAAATCTCACGGATTCACTGATCTTTAAAAAGACGAACTGCCAAACTTCGGATCCTGTTGACAATTCAGTTAAAAAAATAACTATTGGACTTAGGGTTGGGCAAATCAGAACAAGTCGTTTCCTTTATGGAGTCAAAACCTGGTGATGAGTTGGTCCAAACTCCCTCACCCATCTCAGTGGAAAGGTATCAGTGACCCATCTGAGACTCCAGTCTGCACACTATTTTCTGTTTCTCAAGTCATAAGAGAAAGGAGTTCAGAGCTTCAGCTGGGACTTCCCGAGATCACTTCAGACTCCAAGCTCATGGCCCAGAAATGCCTTCCTTGGGGTGTGTAAATACGTCCTGTCTATAACACAGCCTTGGGAAGCCTCTCGATAGAGTAGAATGTGTCTGATTCAAATCCCCCTTCCACCCCGGACTAGCTGTGGGAACCCACCAAGCGGGGCTCGTGTACAGAAAGCGCCTGGCACAAAATGGCACGCGGTAGGTGTCGGTCCCCTTTCCTGGTCTACTTCCCCTTCTGACTCAGGGCTGAAAGTGCAGCCCGCAGGTGACCTAACCAGCAGTGCCCGTGTTACCCGCACCACGCCCTGTTTCAGGAAGGTCAAGTTCCTTTTGCCGACAGGACTCACAACTGTTGGGGGAAGAGTTTGCTGGAATTGAAAAGTCATTTGGCTGTGACATTTAAGGCCCTGGAGAGTGAAGGTTATGGGCATAGGCTCTTGAATCACACAAGGGTTTGGATTTAGGCTCTGACACTTCCCAAGTCTGTGTGTTGCTGTGTAAACTCCTTGCGTCTCAGTCTCCCTCTCCATGCAATGGGGGTATATTATGATAGTGCCTACCTTGGCAGGGGGGGTTGTTGTGGGGGTGAGATGAGAGAATGTGGCCTGAGAGCCAAGGACCGTGAGTCTGCCCCACAGGGAGCACTGTGTTCACATTTGATGGAGGCCCGTAGGACCCTTTAGTCTCTTCCACAGACAGCCTTTTTCTTTTTTTTCCTTTTTCTTTTTTTTTTTAATGTTTATTTATTTTTGAGACAGAGAGAGACAGAGCATGAACAGGGGGGGTCAGAGAGAGGGAGACACAGAATCTGAAGCAGGCTCCAGACTCCGAGCTGTCAGCACAGAGCCCGACGCGGGGCTCGAACTCACGGACCGTGAGATCATGACCTGAGCCGAAGTCAGATGCTTAACCAACTGAGCCACCCAGGCGCCCCCACAGACAGCATTTTTCATCTGAGCCTTGAGTGTGGCATAGACAAAACATTTTCTCTGCCTCTTTTAGGGGTAAGGACAGTTGGGCAAGTGACTGCATGTGACATAGCAGTAGCAGAGAACCCAGGACCATGGGGCAGGCGACCTGGATTTAACCGGGTGGGGATTTTGCAGAGTGACTAGGATCTAGCAAGCTTGAGATGTGAGAGGTGTAGGCAAGAAGGAAAAAGCCGTAGTGACTAACTGGGGAGTTGAGGCTGGGAAAGGAGGGGAGGCGGGGCTTGAAGGGGACAGTGAAAAGGTAGTGAGTCAGTGACTGTGGGGCCCGTGGAGCCGAAGGCTTGAAGGAAGGAGCTAGGAAGAAATTTGAACATGGGATCTTCGGAGGGCCCAGGGCTTGACCTTGGGGCTGAGTAGCTGAGCCATTGCAGGAGAGGAAATCAGGGAACGGGGAGGCCAGGACATCAGTGGATGACAGACGAAAGCACCGCGCACGGTGGCAGGACCAGTGGAGAGAGGACAGTAAGCGGGGAGCTAATACCCTCAGGTAATCCATTAAACTGACAGCGGTGAGTGGCGGAGCTTATAAGGACATATTTACCAGTGCAATTTAATGTTACATTTCGGGAAGTCCTCTGTTGCTTTTATAAGACCTACAGGAAGGGAGAGAGCTGTTTCTGTCAGAAAAGGCAGGCCTGAGCATTAAAGGGTGGGGAAGTACCTGGGAGAGTCTTGTTTCGTCCAGGATCCAAGTTGTCAGCCTAAGAGACGGAGCTCTACGCGTGCCATCGAAAGCAGCCCTAAGCTGATGGGAAGGTGTTTTGTTTTTCAGGCATGAGCGGTCTTCTTGTTTCTCCTGAAATACCAAGGAGGCAGCCACCATTCCAACAGAAACTTGCAATAATGCAATAATGCAATTATAATGATAATTTAGGAGTGTCATCTATGGAAAGCCGTTGACTGAGAGGTCTTGGTGTAGGGGAGTGAAGAATTTGGGTTCTGCCCGGTGCTAAATCTCAGCCCTGCTCCTCATTCGTCCTCAGTTCACCGCATCGGACAGCGGGGGGTCATAACAGCACCTACCCCTTCTGCCTCTGAGAAGTAAATGAGCGGATATATGCAGAGAGATTAGCCTAGAGTGTGGGAGGACTAAAAAAAAATGTTGGCTAGATATTCTGCTCTTTCTCATCTCTGTTGGCAAATAAACAAGCAAATAAAAGCAGGCCTGGAAGGCCCCGCATCCTTCCTATTTCTCTGCATGGAAAACCAGCCAGAGATCAGAGCTGAGACATGGGTCCTTCCTCCACTCATTGAGAGCCGCTGGGAGGCAGTGTGGGCCAAGGTCAGGGAGTCCGCTGGGCGTGAGGAGCCCTGGGTTCTAGTTCCTCCTCAGCCTCCGAGGCCCCAGCCCCAGCCGAGTGCACCCAAGGGCACGCCTGGTGTCTCTGAGCCTCAGCTTGCCCACCTGCAAAGGGGAGCGATCATCCCCCTTTGAGGAAAGGTTCCACGAAGGTAAGTGGTGACTCTCTGGAGGAGTGTATGCGGCTCACTGTGTTGAGTGCCTGCCTCCTGCGCACTGCGCACGGAGATTCAGAATCTGGCCCGTGGAATTTCCCCTGCCAAGAAGCACCCAAAAGATAGCCAGAGTCTATGGGAGAAAATGCTAGAGGGGTCAGGTTACAGGAGGAAGTGTTTTTATTGTTAAGCCTATGAGCAGAATTGGGGAGAATACAATGGTGGTGCTGAGTGTGGTCAGTAATTCTCCTCCAAGAGCTCCTCCCAAAAGATATTCCTGCTCATGGAAAATGACCTGAGCTCAAGGCTGTTCACTGCAGAGTGATTTAGAGCAGCATGAGTTCAGAAGCCCCCTGAATACCCACCAAAATGAGCAGGGTTGTCTATATGGGTTATAAAGCAGGATAAGGAGGGGTGCCTGGCTGGCTCAGTCGGTGGAGCATGTGACTCTTGATCTCAGGGACGTGAGTTCAAGCCCCATGTTGGGCATGGAGCCTATGGAAAGGATAGGAAAGGAAAGGGAAAAAAAGAAAAGAAAAAAGAAAAGAAAAGTTCTTCGTGAACGGACGTAGAAAGACTGCTGAGAATACTAAGTAAGGAAAAAAAAAAAAAAAACTAGGTGCAAAGCAGTATGTAGGATGCTACCATTTTTTGTTCAAAGAAGCAGGGGAGAGTATGGAATATTTTTATTTATATAGGCACAGAAGATGCTAAAACTAGTTATAAGAAACGAGTCCCATGGTCCCGTTAGTTGTCTCTAGGAAGGGTAGGAAGAGGAGTATCACTGTATATCTGTCTGTACTTTTTGATTTTGAAGGCCCTGTAAATGCAGTATGTACAGGGGAGGGGGTGGGGCGAGGAACACTACTGTGTGGGCTGTGGAATCAGGGAGCCGGGCATGAATCCTAGCTTCACCACTTCCCAGTTGTGGGAGCTTGCATGAGCCGCTCAACCTCTTTGAGGCTGCGTTCCTGCATGAAAGGGGCATAATAATGTGGTAGCAACTCCTGGTATAACCCACCTGGACTCGGGAGACGGAGGCTGAGTTTAAAGCACTCAGACGGAAAATGGTTGCTGTAGCCGGTTCACCAGCCAGGGCTTCCCACTCTCCAGATCAGCTTCCAGACTTCCTGGAGGGTACATGCAATGCCCCAGGCACCCAGCCCCAGGGAGTCCCTGTGCCTCCGGGCTACCAGGTCCAAGCAGAGGGTGTGTGGGGCTGGGGGGCGAGGGGAGTGTCCTGAGTCAAATGCAATACAATTCTTCCTCCCAGAGAAAAACCCTGCAGATAGGCTGCTGGGCTCTCTGGTAACAGGGATCAGCTCTACTGAGCCCCACACCCCTCCACGCTGCTCTGCAGCCCCTTACTCTGTTGAAAACAGCAATTCTCAAACATGACAGCGTGCATCTGAATAGTAGGTACACCTCAGATTCCTGAGTCCTCCCTAGGACCTCGCTTGCCCACTGAGGCCTCCAAGATGGAGATCCAGCCACATCTCCAGCACTCGGTCCCACACCTTTTACACTCCATGTCTCTCCCCAGATCACTCACCCCTCCTCAAGCATTTTCCACCTTCACTCTCCACGCTTCGGATTTCAAGGATCTCGTCCTCAAGGGAGGTTTCCCCACTTGTCTAAATGATGCCTGTCTTGATGGATCCAGCACAAATATCTCCTCCTCCAGGAAGGCCCTCTGATTTCCCCCTTCCTCCGGGTACTTTCAGACTCAGAATCTGCATCTAAAATAGCACCACCATGGCTTCCTTGAATTAGAAGTATCCTCGGTAACAAAGAGAGCTATGACTCACAAGGGCCTGATGGTGGGGTGCTTTGTAAACATCAGCCCCATGGTGCCCTGAGCCCCAGAGACATGTTACTGTCCCCGTTCTATAAAGAAGTGAGCTTCAGGGACATGGGGGTTTGTTCAGGGTATCATAGCTGATGGGTGTTGGATTGGAATCCATCCTAGCCCCTCTGGTCGTTTCTGTGTATGTGCTGCCCCGACCCCTTTGAGACTATATACTCTCTTAGTTTCTATTCTTCTCCATCAGGGCCGAGCAAAGTCCAGCCCCTCAAGGAATACTAATTCTGAGACAGGGATGGTCATAAGAAGGAGATGCTGGGGCAGGGACTGTCCCTGAGTAATCTCTCTGGTGGTGGGGGTGGCAGTGTAGACGCCAACAAGATGGTTCTGGGTTGGTGCAGAGGGAAGGACGGGGCGCGGGGGGTGGGGCGGGGGAAGATGAACATCATCATCTGAGGAAAAAGACAGTGCAATGAAACAAGACAGGGCATATACGGCTCCCCCCTTGGGGAACTCAGGGAATGAAGGGAATTTTCTGGAAATAGGCACAGTGCCAGAGGTGAGCAAAAACGGTCTTCCATTTTCATCTAAACATTTCAGGACGTTCCTGTGTAAGAAAAGTACACAGACTCCTCCGCGAACAGATACACTTTACCACCAACATACACCTATTCATTGCGGAATTGTCTGGGAAACACTGGGGCCAACTCCGTGTGTATCAATAAGGAATTGGTCAAATCAGTCAGATTTTCATCTGATAGGTCACTCTCCAGCCCAAGAAAGGAGGAAGAAGTTCTCATTACTCGGATATGGAACAATCACCAAAATAGATTTTAAATAAAAAATGCGATGTGCATAATCAGGAAAATAAATCTTTTTTAAGTTTGTTTATTTATCTTGAGAGAGAGAGAGAGAGAGAGAGGAGGAGGGGGGCAGAGAGAGAAGGAAAGAGAATCCCAAGCAAGCTCTGTTGCTGTCAGTGCAGAACCCTACATGGGCCTCGATCTCACCAACCAGAAGATCACAACCTGAGCCAAAATCAAGAGTTGGGTGCTTAACCGACTGAGCCACCCAGGTGCCCCAGGGAAATAAAATTTTAAAGCATGCTGAGTGATAATTTTACACGTTATCAGTCTGGAAATTTTTCAAAACTGTTAATTCCAAGTGTTGGCGGGGAAGTGGGGCAAAGGGAATTCTTAAGCATGTTGGCAAGTGTGTGAATTGATACAACCACTCTGGAAGACAGCTTGGCATTATCTACTGAAGTTGACAAGGTGCATTCCCTAGGATCCTGCAAATCGCCCAAGGAAGATCTGTACCCAAGTCCCCAGCAAGGTCCCCAAACATACACACCAAAAAAGAAACAATAAACAACATTCACACCAGTATTGTTCCTAGAAGCAAAAAATTGGAAGCAACCCAAATGTCTTAAACAGTACAATGAAAACTTAATGCCCTTATCTGAACACAATGGAATTCATACAGAGTGAAAATGAACCGGCTTGCAGGGGCACCTGGGTGGGCTCAGTCGGTTAAGCGACCAACTTCAGCTTGGGTGACAATCTCACGGTTCGTGGGTTCGAGCCCCGTGTCAGGCTCTGTGCTGACAGGTCAGAGTCTGGAGCCAGCTTTGGATTCTGCGTCTCCTTCTCTCTCTGCCCCTCCCCTATTCACGCTGTCTCTCTCTCTCTCTCTCAAAAAAAATGAATAAACATTAAAAAAATTTTTAAGATTTTTTTTGAAACATTTATTTATTTTTGAGACAGAGAGAGACAGAGCATGAACGGGGGAGGGGCAGAGAGAGAGGGAGACACAGAATCCGAAGCAGGCTCCAGGCTCTGAGCCGTCAGCACAGAGCCCGACGTGGGGCTCGAACTCACGGAGCACGAGATGGTGACCTGAGCTGAAGTCGGACGCTTAACCGACTGAGCCACCCAGGTGCCCCCCCAAAATTTTTAGAAATGAAGAAAATGAACCAACAGCCATGCATATCAGTGTAACTGAATCTCAGGATCATAGTCATGGATGGTATCAAAGCAAGTTGTCTAAGGCTGCACGCAATATACTTCCTTCCCTTCAAAATCAAAAAGGTGAGTCACTACACAGTATTTATCGTGTGCTGGGGTGCCTGGGTGGCTCAGTCAGTTGGGCATCCGACCCTTGATTTCAGCTTGGGGTCATGGGTTGTGGGATCACACCCCAAGTTGGGCTCCATGCTCAGCTTAAGATTCTCTCCCTCTCTCTCTTCTTCCTGGCTCACTCTCTCTCTCTCTCTCAAGAAAAAAAAAAATGAAATGAATGAACACATAAACAAACAAATAAATAGTGTGCTGATTTAAACATCTTTAAACATAGGGAAAAAAAGGGCATGACAAGTATAACATGCAGAGTAGTATTTGGGGAAAGAGAAGGCGGGGTGGGAATGGCCACAGAGATGTTAGAAGTTCTGCTTCTTTGTCTAGGACAGGTGGCAGTTACCAGGTGGCTTATCGTGCGGTGGATTTTTTAATTTATATATTATTGTATAACTGTTATTTTTGTATCTGCTCAATATTTAATAAAAACAAAAAAATTTTTAAAATAAGGCCTAGGCCAGTGTGAACAGTTTGCTCCCGTTTGTATAACAAAGGGACCCACACCAGCACGTGCACGTACAAGGGTATTAATGTTTGTCTGGAAAGTTCCACATGCAACTGGCAAAACTGGTTGCCTCTGGCAGGGGAACTGGGAGACTGGGGACAAGGAATGACAAACTTCCTTGAATTTTTAAAATTTTGAATCACATAAACGGAGCGCCTAGGTGGCTCAGTCGGTTGAGCGTCCGGCTTCTGCTCGGGTCACGATCTCACGGTTCATCAGTTCGGGCCCCACGTTGGGCTCTGCGCTGACAGCTCAGAGCCTGGAGCCTGCTTCAGATTCTGAGTCTCCCTCTGTCTCTGCCCCTCCCCCACTTGCCCTCTGTCTCTCTCTGCCTCTCAAAAATAGAAAAAGAATTAAATTTTTAAAAAAAATTTTGAATCACATAAACCAACTTAAATTAAAAGTAATAAAATTTGAGGGGTACCTGGGTGGCTCAGTTGGTTGAGCATCTGGCTCCTGGTTTTGGCTCAGGTCGTGATCTCACGGTTCATGGGTTCAAGCCCCACGTGGGATTCTCTCTCTCTCAAAATAAATAGATAAGCTTTAAAAAAATTTTGAAGACAGAGAAACGGGGTGGGGGCCCGTGGGAGGGAAAAGGAGGGTGTGAGGGAAGGAGGAGGGATGGAGCAGGAGGAAGACTGGCCAGACTCTGGGTGCCAAAAACTTCCTGTGTGCCCAGGGTCGCACGTGGAGACAGAAACCCCTCAGACGGGCCAGGGGGGCCTGTGTCCTCATCCCACAGCTCAGGCCTAGAACCAGATCACTGTCTTGCCCCTAAGGACAGAGCCACCTTCCGACAGTTGCCCAAGTCAATTCTGGCTCTGCAATCTTTTGTCTCCAAACAAGGTGTCCTCAGGTCTCTTTCCCTGACCCTGCCGTCTTAGCTCAGACCTTCTCCCCACCAGTGATTTGAGCAATTCCTTTGAAGTTGCTTCAGGGTCTTCTGAGCCCTCATCCTCAATGACTCTGAAATGTGCTTCTGCGTTGTGAAGGACAGTTAACAGCACATGGGCTCTCTTCACCCCCATTCTGATCCTCCCCTCAAGGACATCAAAATGGGCTGGCACCTCCTTCATTCACAGGATACCAGTTCAGTCCCTGGAGGCTTGGGCCTGTAAGAGAGGGGAGGGGGCCTGAGGCTGGGCTCAGTCCCCCCAGCCCAGTAGCCAGGGATGAGGAGAGGGCCAGGGAAGGTTGTGTTACTCTGAAGTTAGAGGTGCTTTATTTCACAAAGAGCCGGTGCAGGCATCTGTGTGGCACTGAGACGTGGGTTCCCTGATGGAAAAGGACCTAGCAAAGTAGGGCTGTACAGCAGGGGACAAGCCCGGCTGTATAGTGGAACTCAGGGAGCCTGTCAACAAACCCCTCCAGGGCCAAGCCACGGGCTGACGGTGCTAAGTGTCGGCCAGGGTGTGGAGCAGCTGGACCCCCCCGCACACTGCTGTGGGAGAGCAGCCAATGGAAACTGGGAGAAACTCCTAAGGCTTAACACATAAACTTTAAGCTAGAGCTAAATGCTTAAAGTTAAACCCCGTGACCTAGCACTCCTGGGGATAGTCTGAGGAGAAATGGGCACTGTGTCTACAAAACGTCATGTACGAGAATGTTCACAGCAGTGTTATTCGTGAGAGCCCCGAACCGGAAACAACCCAAGACCAGCAGGAGGGCGGACAAATTGTACAATGGAATACTCTTCAAAGCAAACTACAGCTACATGCAAAACAAGGATGGAGTTCAGAGGCATAACGTTGAATTAAAGACGCCAGACTCAAGGGGCGCCTGGGTGGCTTAGTCGGTTGAGCGTCTGACTTTGGCTCAGGTCCTGATCTCACGGTTCGTGAGTTGGAGCCCCCTCACTGCCGTCAGCGCAGAGCCTGCTTTGGGTCTTCTGCCCCCCTCTCTCTCTGCCTCTCCCCTGCTCGCACTCTCTCTCTAAAAAATAATAAAAGTTAAAAAAAAAAAAAAGCCAGACTCAAAAGATCACAAACTGTATGTGTCCATCATATGAAGTTCAAGAACAGGCAACACTAATCTATGGCCATAGAAGTCTGGACAGTAGTTACCCCCTTAGAGAAGGGGGATATTGACTGGGAAGGAATGGGAGGAACTTTCTGGGGGCACTGGTAGTGTTCTGGACTTTAATTTGGGTGGTGGTTTCATGGATATAGATACACATGTAAAAATTCATGGAGATTAAACTTAAGGTTTGTAAGGTTTGTAACTGTCATATGTAAAGTTATATCTAAAACAACAATAAAATTCAAGGTCTAAAGTTCCACTGCTCCTCAACACAGGGTCTTGCCCTCAACACAGTGTTGTGTGTACCTTGGAGTGACCTCGTAGGCCAGGTGCTGGTGGCTGTACCTGAGCACAGAGTGGGAGGGGTGTCTCCTTATTCACAGATGTTTGAACACAGGGCAGAATTTGGTCTAGGACTTATTTCCATGGAAAGGCACACCCAATAGCAAATTTCTTGGGATAAAAGTATATAACTCCCATTCAATTTCAACTGCTGGAGGCTGCCACTATGTTAGCAAAACAAAAGGGAAAAACAAAAACAAAAACAAAAACAGCCAATAGTTGGCTTGGGCCAGTTCATGATACACAAAGGAAGAAAAGGCAGGAGAGGTGTTGGGCCTCGTGTTCCGATCATGCCAAGACCTTCTGCACAGATGTCAGAACCCACACCCTCTTGGGGAGGCCAATTTCTCAGCTACCAGTACAAGAAACTGCAATACATGCTTTACTTAGAAAACACAAGAGACTATAAGGACTTACATTAAAGTGGTTGGAAATGGTTATCTCTGGGTAGTTCGAATCATCTTTCTTCTCCTTTGCACTTAAAAAAAAAAATCCCAAATGAGGTAGCAAACAACACATTTTATAATCTTCCTGCCAGCTCAGATAAAATCCCCTGGGGGATCTTTCTAGACTGTGAAGCCAGGGGAGAAGAAGCCCTCCCCCGGGGCCCCGTGCATCTTGCACCCTTGCCCATCAGGAGCCAACAGTGTCGCATTGCCAATACTGCCTCTTTGTCCCCCAAAGGAGCCTATGCAAAGCTGGAAGGAAGAGGAAGGAATTCACACACTGCCACAGGAGAAAGCAGTTAGACTCAATTCAGCCACTTCCAACCCCGGGGCCAGGCAAAGGACACCATGTTCTTTGAAAGACAACAACCCTTCTGAAATTTGGGGACGATTAGATTTTTCTACTCCACGTAGCCGGAGTCTTGGCCCTCTCAAAAATATTAAAATTGTTGGAGTGCCTGGATGGGTCAGTCGGTTGAGCGTCTGACTTCAGCTCAGGTCATGATCTTGCGGTTCGTGAGTTTGAGACCCACACTGGGCTCGCTGTTGTCAGCCTGTTAGCGCAGAGCCCGCTTCGGATCCTCTGTCTTTCCCCCGCCCCTCCCCCACTTGTGCTCTCCCCAAAATAAATACATATTTTTAAAAAAACAAAAAGAATATTAAAATGGTGGAAAACACACACACACACATCTTTTCTTTCCATCCCTAGAGCCCTCTGCTACCCTTGAAGGGAAAAGGCAAGCAGAAGGGCACCCCCAAGTGCCTGGGGGGTGTGGAGGGGCCTGCAGACACAGGGGTAGTCAAGGCCTCACCCTCTATCTCCCCTCAGCATCCCCCCCAGAGCCTGGCAGTCTGATCACTCACCCCTCTCCTCTCAAGAGTCAAAGCTCACAGCCTTAGTCAGGCGGGGAGAGTCCATCCGGAAGGCAAATTCACACTCAAGTGTTAATGACAATATATTAAAGTGGCCAAGCTGACAGGGTTAAGCAAATGTTTTTAATTATATTTTAAAACTCATTAGGAAAACGGGATTTTGTATTCCTACTCAGGACCCCCACATGCTCCAGTATCATAATATTTTAGACTTGGGTCCATGACTTTTAATCACAGGATTGATCAGACTCATGAAGGACACTTCTGCTCACCTTGAGGGCTCTGAATACACGGGCTGGTGGAGAGTAGAAAGTGCTGGTTTCTGGGTTCTTTCTGGTCCAGCGCTGCCTTTTCCTGCTCTGTGAGGCTGAGTGCATGTGACCTGCCTCTTTCTGTGAAATGAGGGGTGAGTGGGTCTAGCTGATCCCTAGGGCTTGACTGCCTCTGTGTGAGGCCCTCCCCAGGGAGCAGACCCCTCTGAAGGCACTGTTTTCCTCTTTTCTTCCCCAATCCCAGCCTCCAAATATAAGGGGCTTTCCTCAGGTCTGTCCTTTCCCTCCTTGGCCATTGTCCTAACTGCCCTGGTGTGCTCCTGTGCCTCCACATTTCTGTCATCTGCTCCTACCTTCCCCTTGAACTGCCCGGTCCCGTCTGCTTGCTGGGGGTTTTTCTCAGATATCCTGCAGGCAATACAAGCTCCTCAAAACTTAGCTCTCCTTCCTCCCCTTCAAACTCACTGCTGATGCCTCCTGCCATGTGGCAACCTTGTCTTCCCACTTCTGCTTTTGGCCTCTGACATCTTGTTCATTAGTTGCCAAGTTCTGGTCCTGTCCCTTCCCCAATCAAATGCTTCAACGGATGCTACTTACCATGCCTCGCCCTGGCCTCAGGGTCCTCTGTTAAGTCAGGGCTCATAGGATGAGCTTTTTCACATCTTTCTAAATATTGCCTTTGTAGTTCAGAACACAAATTTACGAAGAGGGATTTTCAATCCCATTTTTTTAAGGCTTGAATTAATTGCTTTATTCTTCTGAAAGCTTTTGTGATTCAACCAAACATGAGTTTGGTTGGAGGAGTCTCCCAAACTCCTCCCCTCGGGGGTGGGGGGGGAGCTCCACACCCGCCACGTTCAGAGTTGCCCTGACAGGTCTCATGAATCAGGTTGTGAGCATCCTGTGGGCCAGAGGGGCGCATCTCCACACCCACAACGCGCAATTCAAGAGTTATCAGCACACTAGAGGTACCCTGCCAACGTTATACCAAATTGAGCACTTTTACCCCCTAGCAACTTCAAAGACAAGAATTTTGAAGGAGCTTGTGGAGGCGATCAGGAGACCCTTATCCTTCAGTCACACGGCTGTGAGATGTAACTCACAGCCAAGCACACGAGCCAGGCAGGAGCAGAGATAGGACAGGGGAGGGGATGGGGAAAAGCTATCCCAAGGCCCAGTGACCAAGTATTGAGTCCCTGGGAACTCTCTCTACTCTTCAAGATGCCCCTCTCCAGAAATGCTGGAACCATAGCTGGTGAGAGGGGAGCTGGTACAGAACAGGCCCGCACAGCCTTGAAATGCTGTGGAGCCCACAAGAAACCCCCCGCCCAGATCCTTGTCCCAGGATTCTGCCACCATTTCTTGGCCAGATGTCCTTGGACAAGGCTGTTGATCGTGCTGGTCTGTTTTCTCATCTGCAAAATGAAGACCAGGTAGGCGCCAGGATCCCTTCCAATTCCAAAAGGAGCGAGGCCCATGTTAACGCCTGTGTGTCCCAGCTACCTACCTACAGAATGAGGACAGCAATAATTACAAAGGAGGCGTGGGCACCCTCGAGTCTCAAATTCAGCAAGCTGGGTAAACAGGTGCCAGACACAAGGGGCTACTTCTCCAACTGCATGAGGAACAGATGCTCCCAAAGGAACAGGGCCGCAGGAAATCTGAGGCATAAGAAGACAGGCTGGACCTTCTACAGGACCCAGAGGGTGGTGCTGTTTGGGAGAGGAAAACATCAGAGCCCATCTTCACACCCCTCCCAGGCGTCCAAGAGATGGACAGAGCCCTTTCCAGCTGGCAGTCTGCAATGGCTAGACAACCCGTTCTGAATGGTTCCTGCCTTTTGAGGTGGGGGTGGGCTATGGGAATTTGGAAGAGAAGCGCATGCCCCCACTGATGACACCAAACACAGCACAGCAACTGCTGCCCATTAGAACATTTATTTCTCAGAGAGAAAATAAGTTTCAGACAGTCATATTATAGTAGGTAAAATTAACTTTTGTATTCTTTACAAGCATAGAGTTTTCTCTGTTTATTACCTCTCTTATACCATCTGTTATAAACAATTCTAGAAAGCAAATAAAGTCACTTTCTACAATAAATAGAGCATCGTGTGCTTCACAGCAGACGCGACTGAGACACGTAGGCCCCATGCCACAGCAGGATCTGAGCCGCTTCCCGTTCTAAAAGAGCAGTTTTAAAGATGAGACTCAGAAAGAGACTGAAAGAGTCAAGGAGATTGAAAAAAAAGAAAGACTAGAAAGAGAAAGTGTTGGGGGAAAGAGACACAGAGAGAGAGAGAGAGAGAGAGAGAGCCCCGAGATCTTAACAACACAGGTTGAGACAAAAGTCACAGAGTCCACAGCTGACCGACTACCTGGGGAGAGGGGGACGCATTGGCTCCTTTAAATAAACCACACTGTGTGCATTTAAAATACTCAGCCACACAATGGAGGACTCCAGTAATGGAAACTATAGGCCTGAATAATTTAGAACAGTATTTTACAATTATATACACCATGTCCTTCCCTAGCCATATGCTGTATTGTATTTTTATTATTGTACAAAATCCAAAACCCCATCCTTTATGTTATAGAGAGTTTTGTTGGTTCCCTTTTAAACTCTGGCTCGTGTCCCAAATGTATAAGAAGTTGTGGTGGTTGGTTGGTTGTATTTTTAAAAAGTCGAGTGTGTAAAAATGGCAGTGATCTCCCCAGTGACTTTTTTTTTGTCCAAAACTCCCCTATGAAAAATTTAAAACAATTAAAAAGAACGTCAGGTTAAAAATCAACATGGCAATCAGTGGCCTGCAACCTGGCCCTGCGGCTTTGGTGCTAAAGAGGTGAAAAGAAACATCCAGAGAACAGACTCAAAGCCTCTGAAAGTTGTGTTGGTTTGTCAGTCAGCATTTCCCATTTCACAGTTTTTTTCCTTCCGTTTTTGAGAAGGTGAAGGTGGGGAGGGGGTTGAAAGGTGGAGAGGGAAGGGGACAGAGGGCGTGAAATAAGTGTGGTGTCCCCCGGAGTTTGGGAGCGGGAGCAGCAGAGGCTGGGCTGGGCAGAGCGCAGGCAGGGAGGTGCTGGACCGCGGGCACCACCGTCCATGGTGGTGGAGAGGGAGGCCCACAGAGAGAGGACAGCAGGGGTGAGGAGCAGACCCAGCTGAAGAGCACAGCTTCAGTCAACACCCCTCAACATCCAAGTGGACAGACGGACACTCCCACAACCAGCCTGGTCTGACGGGAGCCCGTCAAGCCTCGGCCCGCCTCTCAGCAAGACAGGGAGGGGGCAAGCTTTCACAGCCTGGCCTCAGCTGTGTGTCTGCAGCAGATAGGGAAGGGGTGTGTGTGCTGGTGGAGGGGTCACCCGAGTGGTAGGCTGGCCTCTGTCCTGGGCCCTAAGGAGCCAGGTGGAGGGACCCACCTAGCATAGCAGCTGGCCTCAAAGGGAATGAGACATAAAAAGAAAAAGACCAGTTTGGTGATGGTTTCTGTTTGGCACAAAAGAAAGGAAAGGAACATGGGAAAAGAGAGACGGCACTGGTGCAGAAGATGGGGCAGGGAAGAGGTATGAGAATGGGTGACAGAGGGGAGAGAGGGTGAGCTCCGTGAGCTTCCCCGCGGGACTCCCATGTATCCACAGCACCTCTGGGGTCAATGTCAGAGCCTCGCTTGCCCTGAGGTGTAGTTAGCTGGGAGTGGGAAGGAGCGGGCCAGGCACACCTTTGAGAAAGAGCCTAGGACCTCTTGCCTTCTGGGCTCAGGTCCATCTCCTCGGCCGGGCCCAAGCCTCACAGCTATTTCTACTTCTAACAGGTTCTTCAGTGGACTAGCCCCCCCCGAGCGAGCTCAGGTGGGAGTTTTTGGCACACAGCAGGCCCACCAGGGGAACCATACAGTTGGTCAAAACTGGGGCCTTGCCCATGGGGAGGACACGGCCCAGTCCCTGGCCTGCCATGGAAGGGGGAAGCTGCCGGCCATATGACTGGCTGGGGCAGGAAGGGGCCTCTGTGCTGCATGGGACAGAGGCAGGGCAGGCAGACACAAGCCAGGACCCACCCTTACAGGTAGCTGGAGGTGACAAAGGAGTGGGGCCCCCGGACCCGGCTCAAGTGGATCATTGCACGGTCGTAGGCCACTTGCACCGACTTTCGGATGCTGGTCTTGCGGCCTTCCAGCATCTTGAGCTTGTCCACGGTGTCTTCCACACCCAGGGGTAGCACTTTGTCCCTTGGAAGCCACTGCCTAAAATACAAGCACAGTAAGAATCCTGGGCTGAGATGGGTGGCATGAAGGGGCTCCTCTGGGCCCATCTGCCCAGGACAAGCAAAGCCTGGGGGAGGGGACAGGGCAGGAGGAGACAGACTGGGACACCCCAGGCAGGAGGCCACCAAGGGACCTTTTTTGCAGCCAGGCCCTTCCCTGAGCCTCAGGGCACTCACTCTGCTTTAGAGGGCTGTTAGGACCCAGGAGCTAAGAAAGACCCATATTAGGGCTAGCTCTCGCCTTGGGGCATCAGTGAGCTATGGCTAGGAAGTGGGGCTGATGCCAGGAACCAGTGATTCCTGATGGGGCCTGCACCAGGTGTGTTTTTCTAAAGATCGCCAGTTGAATCTAACGTGTGGCTAAAAGCTAGCCTTTGGAGCCAGATCTTAGCTTGTATCCCAGGTCTGGCAATGGGGTCTTTGCTTTCTGAGCCTCAGTTTCCTCATCTGCAAAATGGATTGGGAGAGGACTGATGAAGATTTAATGAGGATTAAATAAGGTTATGTATGTAAATCGATTTGCATCAGGGCACGGAGTAAACAATAAGTGATAGCTATTATTTTTACTTGTTAGTCCTACCTCCTCATTCTATAAAAGCAGAAGTGAAAGAACTCTAAGAGAAACCTTAAAGGGCAAGCAAGCCCTTTGTAGTGGACCCCACACTGACCCAAACCACCCTCCACCCCATCCCCCCACCTGAGGACTAAGATGTGCACTCCCACAGCCACTGGGAGCGTTGGCTGCTGACTAGCTCTCAGCTGAGTCCTCTTCAGGAATCACCCGCCACCAAGGGAGTTACCTGGACCAAGGTGACCCCCTTCCCAGGGGCAGCCAGCATTCAATGACTAGTTGCCGTGGGAGGACATGCCCACGCACAGCCCCAATTCTGGACATCATTAACAAGCCTCCCAGCTCCGGAGCTCCCCTTAGGATCAGCTGAGGCCTCTATACCAAGTGTTCAACATGTTCCACCACCCAGCACTGCACCCTTCATCTCCACAGCTCTCCTCAATAAGCCTCCTGATAGAAATATCCATCTCAGAATGTTTCCCAGGGAATCTGACCGGCCACACTCCTCAGTAACTATTAATGTGGCTGGGGCAGGCCAGCTGCTGGTAATGCCTCATCTTGTCTGGATGGAGGCAGGTTAACTGAGCCCACAGCCCCTCTGTGTACTGCATGGCAGGCCCCTTAGCCCTCATCCTGGCCCAACCTCCAGGTGGTAGTACCCACTCACCAGGTGCGCTTGTTGTCAAAGAAGAGGACAAGGAAGAGCTTCTCTCCAGCCTCGGCCTGTTTCTGCTCTCCCAGCTTCAGCACATCCAGAGGGGGGACAGGGATGGGAACACCATTGTGCAGGAGGCCCTCCCGGGGCATCTTGGGATCGATGATCTAGAGACAGGAAAGGAGACGGCACTCAGATGGGGGTCGATGGGGTGAGCAGGGCATGCTGCCCCAGGACTACCTACTGAACCACCCCCCAAGTTATGCAGGGCCTTGGCCAGGCCCACAACCAAGTGATGAAGGGGGCTGACCTCTTGTGACCCTCAGGACCCCAAAATGGAAATCTTGAGTGTTTTCCCAGTTCATTGGCCAAATCCTTCAGCCCTGCTCAATCAGTTCTTCCAATGAGGGAGCTTGTGCCATGAACCCCTGGGGCCCAAGTGGAAACAGAAGAAATGTGAATCCAGTATGGGAGATATCAGAAGTGAGGGTGTATCTATGATGTCCAGGCCAGACTGGCAAATTCCACCTTCCTAACATCCCTTAGGGGAAGGGAATGGAGGCCAGGAGGCCATTTCTTCCTGTCAATTTTTCCTTTAAAACCTTTGCAATTCACTTCAAAGGCTCAGGGACTTTCCTAAACACCATGGCTATAAAGGAGGTTCCGCATCAGCAGCAGGGCCCATCACCTTGGTTCTACCTAACAGAGCCCCTGGTTACCCACTACCTTCCTGTCTGACCATAATCTTCCTGCTGTGTGGACTAGGTACCTTTGTGGGCACCTCCATCTAAGATCAGAAAGCTTTAAGGCTGAACTCGAAGGGTTGCTGGAGAGGGGAAAATGAACGATGTGGCTGGAAAGAAGGACCACTGGAGGAATTAATGCTCAAGGCTGCAAGCTCTACAGGGCAGGGGCTCAGAAAAATGCCTGGTGGCATCAACACAACAGTGACCTCTAGCTCTATGAAGCACTGACAGAGTGACTGAAGATCCTAGTTATTCACACGTCATCCATCATCTTATTTCACCTTCTTGCCGATGCTGAGAAGTCTGCTGACAGGTGTCCCCTGACAGAGGAAAGCCCCGAGCACAGGAGCATGTAGCTGGCTGTGGCCATGGTGGCTTAAACTTCTGCTGCCTACTGCCCTACACAGCCCTCATTTCCAAAGCAGTGAGTTGATAATCTATGTGTGTTGAGGCCAGAGAGACTTGGAAACTTACTGAGGAAGCAGCTTTCTCCAGAGATGGAACAATCTTAATTTCTATACTCTGTCCCAGGGGGCCTGTTCTCATAATAAACTGCTCTCGCTGTTTACCTTTGGGTGTCTGCCAGCTTCCCTACTTCCCTTCCTAGATAAGCAGCTAAAAGCAGGTGCTCTGGTTAAGAGTTTTAAGGAAGAACCAGCCCTACCCTGTTCGAGCTGTGTAATTTGGTCAAAACTCTCCCAGCTTGTATGTCCCCCCTGGGATTAAAGCTAAGGGTCGTAATGAGAACCACCATACAAGCCCTCCTGAGCTTCCTCGATTATTGAACAAGATTATTGAACAAGATAGTGGGGCCACTCTGGTAAGTTTCCTCGACAGCCATGCTGGTTCCTGGCTTGGAACATGGGGCAGATTGTGAAAAATGTACCCTCCACCCCCTGCCACCAAGGGCAGAAGCAAGGAGAGCTCTCCTCCCTTTCTAAAGAAGATAGATGCAAATATGTCTCAAAATAATAAATAATGGACCATTCACTCAAATGTTATGTGGATGTAAAACAATGTGGCTTATGAAATACTTTAACACATTATATAATGAAGGCATATATACATACTATTATTATAGCTGTAATACATAAACAAATAGAAGAAACGATACAAAACGCTTATAGCTGACTTGCTAGAATGATGGGGTTTGTTTGTTGCTTTTCTCTATTTTTTCCCCAAACTTCTATAATACAGATACATTATTTTATGAGAAAAAACAATTTTAAACAAGAGCCAAAAAAATTTTTTTTAAATGTATATTCATTATGGACACGAGTCATATTTAACACAGGAGAACAACTGGGAGAGCATAAACCAAAATAAAAACACAGCTTGCATTCAGGTGGTAGGTTTTTTCAGGTGGTGGCTGAATTTATTTACTCATTAAAGAAAATGTATGATTAAGAAGATAATTAAAAAGGAAAAAAAAAAGACTATTTTTAGACTTTTTTTTTGCACCATGGGACTTAAAATCACAAAACCAAACCTGTACAGCTTTAATCACTTCCTCAACAATTATGCTGGAAGTCTCACTGACAACAGGGCACACAGCCTTGTGAAGGCAGGCCCAAGGCCCAACCTCCTCAACTGCTGGATCACAGCATGGATTCCGCCTCCTGCCACTGCTGAAGAGGGAGCGAGGTAGGCAACATGGTTCCAATATGGCTCCTGCAAGTTGTATAACCTCTTACAGCTGCAGCTTCCTCACCAGTCCAAAAGGGTCAGAGTTCCTGCCCTCTTGACTTTAAGGGGCTGCTATGAGACTTGAAAGACCCATTGATGTGAAAGAGCTAAGAGAAGCCCAGAACTCCTGTGTGCATGCAAGAGGTTGGCAGGGTAGTTCACAACCGTGGCTACAGATCATCTGAGAAGCTTTATAGAAAACATTCATACCTTGGCCTGGTGTCAGTCTAATTTCATAGTTCTGAAGTGGGGCCTCAGTTATCTGTATTGTTTTAAAAACTCCCCCATGATTCTGGCATGCCCTAAAGGTTTAGAATCACTAGCTTCCAGTGCCAGATGGACATTACCTCCCCAATACAGAAAGAGCTCTAACAAATAACAATCAAGGTGGTAAAAATAGAATTTTTTAGCTACTGCTGATGGGAGTATAAATTGGAACTAACTTTCTAAAGGGCAACTTGGCAATGTGTATCAATTTTGCACAGACCTTGCTCCAAGAAGGCACGCCTAAGAATTCACTGTATGGAAATCATCAAGATGTGCACAGAATAAAGCTACAGTGATGTTTATTGCCAGCTATTAATCATAGTGAAAAATTCAAAACAATCTAAATGACCAAGTAGGGAATGGTTAAAATAAGGTACATGCATACAACTGAGGACAACGCAGTCATTAAAGTAATGTTGATGAAGAATGTTTAATGGCACAAGACATGCATGTTCATGGTATGCTGTTACGTGAAAGGGAGGTTACACAGAGTATGGGCTCGTACTTATGCGTTAAAAAAAAAAAAAGAGTGCCTATATACACCAAGAGGTAATCTCTGAATAGATGAGACCATGGGTGATTTTGAACTTGGTGGCTCAGAACACAGGCTTTGACATCACACATTTTGAGCCTTGGGCTCAAATTCCAACCCTGCCATTTAATAGCTAGATGGCCACAGGGAACAGATAGATCCTCATTTTTCTTCCCCACAAAATGAGAAAAAACACATCTTCCTCAGTATTTCAAGAATTTAGCATGACAAATGTCTAATACAACACTTAAGCATTATAAGCAGCTTTAAAAATTCTCTACAATGAGCATACTACTTTTATTCATTTGCATAAGCAAATGAATAAATGCTATTAAATCCCTATGAGCCCTAGTCCCTGTCTTCACACTTTTACCCTATTTTAAGTGCTCTGAGCTGAAGACCTTGAAGGTTTGACCCACCCAGGCTGGGCTAAAACCTCCCTCCCCTCTGCAGCTAAAAGCACCCTGATTCCCACCCCTCTGCTGGCTTGATCCAATCAGATAAGCTCCTGAGGCAAGATAGGGGCCAGAACAGCCCAGGGGAGGGAGGAGGGTGGTGTCTGGGGCAGACTCACCAAGGCGGGGTAGGAGGGATAGCCTCGGCACTTGGCCCACACCAGCTCCAGGGGCTCCAGGTCTCCGCGGTCTTCAAAGGGCATCAGGAGGCTTCTGCCTGGGGGTTGGGGAGGGGAGGAGACAGCACCCAAAGGGGACTTGGAATGGTGCCCAGGAGGCCTGCCTGTGGCCTCCATTTGACTGGGGCAACCCAAGAATGAGTCAGCAACATCCCCTCCACCCTTCCCCTTTCCTGCCCTTTCCTTAGTTCTTAGACTAGATCAGGGGTCGGCAAACTCATTCCGTAAAGGGCCAAACAGTAAATATTTTAGGTTTTGCAGTCCATATGGTCTCTGTTGCAACTACTCAACTCTATTGTTGCAGCATGAAAGCCGCCACAGGTACTCTATAGAGGAATGAGTATGGCTGTGTCTCCATAAAATTTTACTTTTAGATGCTGAAATTTGAATTTCATGTAATTTTCATGTGTTACAAAATATCATTCTTTTGATTTTCTTTTCAATCATTTGTAAGTAGAAACCATTTTTAGCTTGCAAGCCCTGCAAAAACAAGCTAATATGTTAGTTTGCCGACCCCTGGACTAGAACACTAGAATGGTGTTCCCTAGAAAACTAGGACTGCATTTATCACCAGGATCCCAGGAAGGACAACAATAACCCAGCTTGGCAAAGCCACAAACTGCTCTCTGGGCCTAAGTGGTGGGCCTCATGATAGAGGCTTCATGGAAAAAGATGCCTGGGAGAGACATCCCAGTAAAACCACTTGCTAAATGAGTTCTTTTCTGACAGGGCCACACCTGGCCATCCAGGTCACCTGGGTGCACAGCACGCAGCAGAGCCAAGCAGGTCTGCAAGCCCTTCACGTGACTGCTTTTCTCAGAACCTGACACTGGGTGTCCTGCCTAAAGCAGGCACCGCATCTCTCCAGCTTACTTTGTTCGCACACAATGCACTAGCATATGTGGATGGGTACACTTCACAAATGCTCCTGAGCAGAAAGGAACCTCCCTTCCCCCTCCCCCGCCTATAAACCGAAAGCCCAAGGTGACCACACTCAACCAGGGAAAAGGGTCCAAATCCTGCACAGTGGAAATTGTGTTACTAAGGAAATACTACTATCCTCATTTACAAAACAAAACAAAACAAAACAAAACTACTACCAATAATGAGGTTTTTGTTTTGTTTTGTTTTTCACCCATTGAGTCAATAGCAATAACAACCAAGAGATAAAATCCAATACTGAAGAGGCTGGCTGTGGGGAAACTGGTGCAATCATACACTGTTGGAAGAAATTGCAGACCAGTCTAATCCTCAAGAACATAATTTGGTGGCATGTCTCAAGAGCCATTAAAAAAAAAAAAGTATGAATCATCTGCTTCAGTAAATTCCTTCCCTGGGAATTATTCTAAGAAAGATAACTTTAAAAACAAATAAAAGGATTTTTAACAAAAATATGCATTTACTACATTATGCATAATATTAAAAGTTGGAAGTCACCAAAAATCTAACAATAAAAAAGTTAAGTAAATTGTAATGCATCGACTGGAAGACATATTGTTCCAATAATATGAGTTAAATCAAGATTGTGTCAACACAAAAAAAGTATGAGATAACATTGAAAAATGCAGAAAACGAAAAAGCGTGTGTTCTGGATTAACATTTTGTTAAAAACGTGCCTGAAATAAACAGAAGGCAACACAGAGAAATGAAGACAATTGTGTTAAGGTGATGATGGAATAGTAGAAGGTCGAAATTTTTAAGTTTCCCTTGGCATCATTTTATAAGTATGTGGTTTTTTAAAATAAGAGTAAAATGTCACTACCAGAATTCCAATGTTTGTGCCAATCCACTGCCAGTTTTGCACTAGATGCTGTACACTTTCATGTAGATAGGAGCCCTGCTTTCTGGGCGCCAACAGTCAGACAACAATGAAACACGCAGGCATGCATTCATCAACACACATGTGAGAAAGAAACTGATGCTAAGGGAAAATAAAGCAGTTGGGAAAAGGAAAGTGGGGAAAGAAGCCCTGACGCCTGTGTTAGATGGGAGCTTCGAAGACCGGGCATCCAGGGTGCACAGCTCCCACAGGAGGGCTGCAGAGATGTCCTCGGAGAACAGCCCACCCTGTACCCACTCCACCTGTGCACCAACCAGCCCTCTCCTTTGGCCCTGCCTGGTCCTGTTCTTGAATCCCTTGGTCCAAAGAGACAAGACCCATGTACTTCCCTGTGTGGGTCGGCTAGAGTAGAATGTCTCATGAGGACAGGGCTGAAAGCACTGGATCACATGAACCTACACGGCAAGGTGTGAGATTCAGTGATAGAGGCTATCACTGATACTCCAGCAAGGGCAGACTGGCAAGACCCATGGAAATGACAAATACACACTCCCTTCAAGTTTAGCAGCTCTGCTTCTCTATAGAAGTGTATGCTCTCCAGGGCTACAAAAGATCTATGTACAAGGTTGCTCACTGCAACATTGGTTATAACAAATACATGAAAAGTCTAAATGTCCATCTGTAGTAGGCTGGCACTCCTAGATAATGGCACATTAGGCAGTCAATAAAAAGCACGGAAGGAGCTCCAAGATATATTATTAATTGAAAAAAGGCATGGTTTAGGAGAATACGTGTGTATTAGGCTTCTCTACCTATGCTCTTAAATATACACAAGTTTTGGCTTATATGCCTATAAATTACAAATAGAGAGACACAAAAGAAACTGCTAACAGTGGCTGTTCTAAGGAGGGGACCCTGGCTTTTCATTATGTACCCTTCTGTGCCTTTTTGATTTTTGTTATCATGGGCATATATTACTATTCAAATTTAAGATGAACTTAAAAAAAAAAAAAAAAAAAAAAGAGTATGAATGACCTGTGAGTGGGGGGCATCTCCTTGCCCAATGCCTGAGAGTTTGGAAGAATTAAGGGTTTGGCTGCAGCCGACAGAGCTGGTTCTTTGGAAGGCCTGGGCCCCCCAGATTCACCTGTACACCACTCCTCACCTGAGCTGCTGTAGTCAGAATCTCCATTTACACCTTCCAGGAAGGGTACACGAGATAGGGCTGGCTTCCCACGGCTGCGTTTGGGGGGCGTCAGACCACTGCATATAGAGCAAGAAGGCAGAGGGGGCGAAATGAGCCATTTCAATGACTAACATACCCACTCCTGCTCTCCTATCTCTGAGATGAGTGGAGCTGCAAAAACCGTTCAACAAGAATGGTTTCTCACCTTCCCCTAACAACTCACACTAACCCATGACACCCTTCTGACCACAAAATTCCCATGAGGCTTTGAGAGACCATTTCATGCAGGTGGAGGGACTCTGGAAAGAGACGCCTGCCTCCCTGCCCAGGGACTTTGGACTTCATCCAGATGAAAGGTCACTCCAGGCACTTGTCAATCCTTCCAGGGTCTAAGCAGCCTAGCCATGAGGAGGGCCCATCTCACATGGATCAGAATTCTTTTACTCTGTGGTTTCTACGGCTTCTTTAGAAACCAATTTATTTTTGAGGTACAAAAATTTGCCTCTTTCCCAAATGGTCTATAAAGGACACGTCTTACTCCTTAATTAGAAAAGACACTTTTTAATTAAAAAAAAAATCCACTTCTCACTTCCACTTTGTGTATGAAATTTTTCTTAGAGATGGACTTTTTTTTTTTTTTAATGAACAAGCAGAACAAGTTTTTTCCATGTGGTTACTACAAAGAGGTAAAACAATATATAGATATATTTGACAAAGACTAGAAAGGTAATAAAGCAAAAATGAGGATGGTAATACCAGAGTAATGGTATAACTGGAACCCACCCAAGGATCTGTAGTTTTAAACAGCTCCCGAAGCAATTCTAATGTACAACCATAGTTGGGAGCCTCTGGGCAAGAATGAAGTGGCTAGGGCCTTTTCCCATCCAAACTGTAAAAAATATCATTGCTACATAATTTTTCCACTAAAAAAAAAAAAATGCTTAAAAGGTGGGGAAACAATCTGCAGAAGAGTAGAAATGCTTAAGAAACCACTGGTGGGATAAGAGGAGGTTGGTGTTAGGACTGGTTGGGGAGTAGGGTACTCCTGTTCTCCTAAATCATACAGACTTTATCAGAGTCTTATTCAGAAAAACTTGTACAAACAGAACACAATGAATCATAATCCTTCAGTAACTGGCAGATTGGTAGTTTTTTTTTCCTGCTATTCAAAATTAGGACCTGTTTGGGGAAAAAAAAAAATTAACACCCAGTTTACATTTAGGATTCAGTTCCCACTCATCCTATAAAAATCTGTCACTGTGCTTAGAGACTCTGAGGCCTCTCAAAGTTCATTATTCTGGAGCTGGGGAGACATCTTCAAATATAACAGAAGAGGGCACAACAAGGTGCTTAAAAGAGAAACTCTGGAGCCAGACTACCTGGGTTCAGAACCTGGCTCTTATCTGTTTGTTTATGTTAATGTTTATTTATTTATTTTGAGAGAGAAAGAGACACATATGCACACAGAGCAAGCAGGGGAGGGGAAGAGGGAGAGAGAGAATCTCAAGCAGGCTCTGTGCTGTCAGTACAGAGCCCAATGTGGGGCTCAATCTCATGAAACACGGGATCATGACCTGAGCTGAAATCGAAAGTCTGACGCTTAACCTACTGAGCCACCCAGGCGCCCCTGGAACCTGTCTCTTCTATTCATGAGTTCCACGATGTTGAGCAAGTTACCTACCTTCTCTGAGGCTGCTGTGAGGATTTAATAGATTGATACACAGAAAACACTCAGTACAGCACATACCAACTACTCAATAAATGGCAGATGATAGTTATGTGGCAAATATTATATGAACAGCGGTAAATTTTAATGCCTCACTTTAAATATTATAAACTACTAATGTCGTACTATCAAATGATGAGCTCTGAGACAGATGAGCTTAGTAAAATAAGAGGCAACACCAAAACTAGGTCCATGTATTCCTGTTTCATAGAAAAAGCACAAGTGACTTGATATGGCCTGTGTTGCAGTCCTCTTTCCACATTACACAGACCAAAGCAGACAACCCAATCTATAATTATTCTGTTTACTGGTTTAACACTCATCTCCCTCTTCTAGAAGATAAGCTCCATGAGAACACATACCTTTATCAGTACTTAGAACAATGTCTGGCTTGAAGTAGGTGCTCAATTATTAATAACCAAAAGCATGACCCATAGAAAGAGGGAGCAGCTCCAATTTCCTCAGAAAATCATCAGGAAAGATAAACCCAGGGACAGGTGGGGAGGGGAATGGCATTAGTGACCACAGGTTCCTTCCAGGCTCTTTCTGATTCTAGGACTAGAGGATTCTAGTCTAATTAGTAAGTAAAATCTTCCTTTATGTACTTACCACCACAGTGGGGCAGGGGGAGGAAAGAAAGAAAAAGAAAAAAAATCCTGCAGTTGCAGTCCTGAATCTCCTGTTTTAAACCCTGAAATTCCACTGAGGTCCACTGAGTTAAAAAGGAAATGCCTTCCAAGGGCATTGTTTCCACACTGAGCAGGGCTCCAGACAAATCGGCGGCACAGACTGGAGTTCTGCAGAAAGGCAAACACACAGTCTGACCAGCAGGCTGACCAGAGCCTAGTCTGGCTTTCTTCTTGTGGTTCATGGCTGGGAAGACTGTCCTTCGTGGCGTGAAAAGCCCAACACACCTTCCACCTTTAGTCAAGGGCTAGGAGGGGACAGTTTGATAACCCCACTCCTTCCCCACCCCAATGAACTGGGTTTCCAGGCACCGTTACCTTTGAAGGGAGTTAAGAATTCCCACCCAGGACCAGGGTGAAACCATTTTGTAGGATTCCAAAAGCTCTGCCTCCTCTATGCCTAGTAACTATGTTTTTCCCATTCATTCCCCCTATATCTCTAGAAACCATGGAGGAAGACAGCTAAGGCAATTCTGAGGCTTGATGGGAGGAAAATCTCAAAGCAACCACGGAAAGCTGGGCTATGCCACAGTAAGGGGCCTCCCGTACCCACCACCCAGGAGCCCAGGAGCCACGGTAGAGTACCTGACAGAACATAATGCTCAACCTGCCTTGGAAGCACTTCAAACACTGCTGCCCTGGGACCTTTCCTCCCCTACTCGGAACTGAGGATCCATTCAGTAGCCATGTGGGGGGCCAGTAATTAGCCTTCAGGACAACTTGTTTCTCCTCTGTGGCACTGAGGGTCTCCCATTTCCAAGAGTCCCGCAGCCCCCAATTTCTTGCAGAGTACACTTAACACAGAGTAAGGATTCAATAAACTCGACTTGGAAGAAACTTTAACATTTTGGTCTCAGAAATCCTCCCTTCTGGTAAAAGAACAGGAAAAGAAACCCATCCTTTCCCAGCTCAAGGAGGGTAGAAGAGCTAGGGCCTTTGAATAAAAGGCCATTCTGAACTTCCTATCTGCCCATTTCTTACTCCCACACCACACCTCTACAGAGGCCTTTGCTATGATGCCCCAAAAGGCAAAGAGCAAAACTATGTCTGTAACTGGGTTATCAGGGTGGGCCAGGGGTGTGGGTGGGGGATTGGCTCAAATGTTAACTTCGCTGGGCGATACAGATTTGGCTGTCCCTGCCCTCTGGAGCCAAATTCGGCTTCACAAACCCTATAAAGCATCAGCATCACTCCTCCCCTCCTAGTCGGATCAGGCCTGTGAGTCAAGGGTCACACTGTTTCCTAGGAGCTACCAGAGTTACAGACCAGAGGCCTCAGGAAACAGCAGGGGTGGGGGAAGAAAAAACCTTAGATAAGCAGGAGGAGGCTCCATCTGTGGCTGAATGGAGAATAGAGGGACAGGTGGAGGAGCTGCCAACAAAGCTTTGGGAACAACTGTTCTTACCTGCAAGCTTCAAATGCCAGTCCACCACTGAGACCCAAACTACATTCTGAGTCAGACCCGCTTTCGGTGTGTTTTCCAAATCCGTTGGTCACGCCTGCCAAGGACACATAGTGTAAGCCTGAGTGCAGAAACCCCCCTTCCCCTGACACATGCTGCAGTGTGAGGTGGCCACCTGAGGAGGGGTGGAAAGGATGGTTGTTGCTTCCTGCATGGGAAATGGGTCTCGGGCAGTGGAAAGACCCTGATAAAGGTTTGGGGGAAATGTTGGCTAGGGAAATAAGTAGACCCCGCATTTTCCTTCTCATCCTTCTGGTTCAACTTGAAGGAAAACACAGCACACAGCTCACACCAGTTACTGTCATTTGGCTACAAAATGAAATACCAAGACTTCCCCACTCTGGCTGGCTCACAAGTCCCTAATTCTGCTTCTCATTTCAAGCCTCAATTATCAGGGAGTCTCCTCTGCCTCTTGGGGAGCCCACCCGCCTTGCCTCTTCAGATAAACACTCACGCCCTATCCATCACACAGCTGGCAACAGTGAGCTTCATTCTTTTGGGATGGTGTCAGCGGAGGCTGGGACAGGAGAAGGGCTGTGTCAGCCACACCCTGAGATCTCCAGCAGAGCTAGTCAGAGCTGGGGGACTTCAACAGATCTAGAGCAGACTGGACCTTCCTGGGGTGGGAAGACAGAATTCCCTGGGTTCTAAGCAAGGCTCCGAAATACAGGTCCTTTTTCCTCTTTAACCTCTGCTTCTCCTTTTGTGAACATAGTATCTTCTTCTTCTTTATAGAGGACAGTACTGAGTATGAATGAGAAGTCTGTTTATAGAAGGCGGCCGTATGGAAGCAAATGAAGACTGGTCATCCCAGGGACAGGAGGAGGCTCATCGGCTGTAGAGGCTTCAACTCTATTATCTGGTTCCTAACCACAATCCAGACAGAGTCCTACAAGTCTGGCAGCTGAGCCAAGCGCTTGAGATCTAAGTCACAGATACCTTGGCCAAGAAACTGTGAGGCAAGTTACACCACCTGTAAGAGCAGGTGCCTGAGCCAACACATCTGGACTCTAACCTGGCTCTGTCTCTAACATTATGGCTTCTGTTTGAATCACGAAGCCAGCTGTGCCTCAGCTGCCAAAGATCAATACCTGTTCTTGTGAGACTCCACTAAGGTCATACAGAAATATTCCTGGGTGCCAGGCCACTGCAATGGGGGACAAACAGATTCTAGCAGGTTCCCCAAGCAGTGGGCCCTCTTTAGGTTGGATGAGCCTGATATCCAGACCTATTTCCTATTAGAGGGATTTTTCATTTTTAGTGCACAGCATTCTCAGTGTTGTTTGGCTAGTCCTGATACAGTGGAGACAATGACAACAGTAACTGCTACCATCGACTGCTGTATGCCAAGTACTTTATACGGACTATTTCCAATTCTTGGAGCCCTGCAAGATAGATATCACTAGTCCCATGTTAGAAATAAGGAACAAGCTTGAAAGGTTAATTAATCTGCCCCAGGATACACAGGTGGTCAGAAGATGGGATATGAACCCAGGTCTGCCTAACTCCAAGCCTCAGACTCGATTCTATGAACTAATCTACTCCCTTAATACGGGGAAGCTTGGGCCAAACGGGAAGGGAAGGTATTGTTGGAAACAAAGTGTTAGGAAGGAAGAGAGAAGTATGTGCTAGCCAAATAGCCCAAAACCACCACATAAAAAGGCAAGAGAGGGACATGAAGAGCACAAGCCAAGAGTAGGCCCCTCCCCACCAAGTAAGCTCACCTCCCATATTTCACCAAGACTAAACCACACCATCCAGAAAAGAAGCCCTGCATATGCAGGCTCACCTCACCCATCCAGCCTTGGCTCCCGATGCTTCAGGAAGCCCCTCTCCAAACTGTCCTTCACAGGGATTCTGTCCTTGCTTCCATACACCCAGGCCTGAGCCTTCGCTCCATCTACTCCCTTCTTTTCTGATCTCTTCCCACAGGGCCAGCTCAGGCACCACCTTCATGGAACCTTCCTGACTCCTCTAGCTCCTAGTTGCTAAACACCTCCAGCAGTGCTGTCACCTAACACATAATCACATACTGTCTGGCACCATAACATCTCTGCACCTTTGCTCCCCACTGGACCATGAATTCTTCCAGAGCTGGAACTCAGTCTGACTCATTGTATGACCCCCTGTGACCAGCTTGTGCTGGATGTGTAGTAAGGACCCTTTGGTATGGCAGCCGCCATTACCTACCTCTGGAACCTCATCTCTAACCATGCCCTGGCTAACTCTGCTCCAGCCACACTGGTTTCCCCACTATTCCCCAGGCATGCGGGCATGTTCCCACCACCAGGGCCTGTGCACCTACTAGTTTATCTTTTTGAAGTGTTCTCCCCCAGAAACCCAAATAGCCCATGCCTTCAACTCCCTCAAATCTTTACTCAAATGTCCCCTCCCCAAGTCTCCCCTGGCCACCTTCTCTAATACCACCCCAGTATCCCCTATTCCCCTTCCCTGCTAGATTTTTCTCCATAGCTTCTGATACAAGGTACAGTTCACTCATTTGTTTTTAGTCTTTCTCCCCTACAAGGGAGACTTTTGTCTTCTGTTCAAGGACTTTTTTCCCCCCAGTGCCTAAATATCTGATGAATGAAGGAACTAAAGTCAAGGCAGGAACCACTTTATCATATATAGCTTTGCATTCCCTTCAAGGCCAAAGAAAGCCCCAGACACAATGTGGCCCTCTCAAATTACTTTCTCAAAGCCTCTTCTCCAGGCCACTACTCATGTGCCAGGCACAACTATAAGCTACGGATCCCTCAATGGTTCTACTGGCGTCCACAGGGACCATTAGGGAGGCAGCCAACTAGGGGAGGTGCTGGCTGGCAAGGCAAAGCAGGAAAGCAGATGAGAAGTAGAGAAGTCACAGGCGTGGTCACCTGTCTCCTCCTCCTGCTGGGGGGACCTCTCCCCTTCGCTCTCACTACAGCTCCTGCTCCTTGGCCGCTTCCGGGAGTGCCGTTCATCCTCGATGCTGGCCGGAGAGGCAGGAGAGCCCACTGTACCATGGTCCTCACCATTCTCTGGGGCCCTATCTGGGCTCCTCTGTAGCTTAACTCCATTTTTGGCCTTCTTGAAGAGGACGGATGTGCGGCGGCCCACGCCACTGAGTGGGGCACCAGCAGGGGTCTCAGGGGGCATGAGAGACACTCTGTTGATGCCATTGTCACTGAGCAGGCGTTGCAGGGGCTCACTCCCTATCTGCAGAGGTGATTTTTCCAAGAGCTCATCTTCTTCCACCTTTCTGGGCTTTAGGAATCGGCTTGGAGGCTTACTATCATTAATGGGTTTCAGAGTAGGGGGATCCGGAGGGGAGTCTTGCTCAGACAGGGAAGGTGCAGGCCCAGTGGGCTCGAGGGTTGGTGGGGGAGGCAGTATGGAGTCATCTGTTAGAGAAAAAGAGAACCTGCTTGAACATTTTAGAAAAGGTCTGCCCCTACAAGCCAGATAATGACTCTGATAAGCAAGAACCAAAGGCATTGGTTCTTGACATGTATCCCAGGTCTCCCATCTGAGGCAAAAAGAATGTAGGATTAAGTTTTATCAACATTAGTAATTCTAAACCCTATGTATGAGAATCATCTAGGAAGTTTCTTAAAAATTCCAGCGTCAAGGTCCGATCCAAGACCTTGAAACCAAATCTCTAATGATGGGGTGTTTTTTAAAAAAGCTTTACCAGGTGAATCTGATGAAGTGAGAATTACAAAACATTACTCCACACCTGAAAAAGCTGAAAGCTACCTGGCTTAATCAATAATCAGTTAAGTCTCAGCTTCACAGATTAGAGCTGTACAGCTCTCATTAGACTCAAGTGTTTTCCCTTCTGTCAATGTGTTCTGTTTCCTATCACCCAAGTGAAGCAAGGAGGACAAGCAGAAAGAGTAAGTTTATAAATGTGAAAAAGTGAGAGCAAGTAAGTTAAATCAGTGGCTCCCAAACATGTCTGTTCACTTACTATCTTGAAACTTTTAAAAATTAGAATTTCCAAGCCACAGCCCAGACTTCCTTAATCTGAATCTCTGGGATGTGAGGCCTGGGAATTTTGTTTTGAAACCCTCTGGAAGAAGCTTTGTAGCCGGTCAGTGGGCAGGACTCTGCACGGCCACAGCCCAGGAGTGGGATACAAGTGGCATGCTGGTTGCCACACAGGGAATCAGGAAGAGTCACTGCCAAATGTGACCTCCCAGCCACGTCCTTATTCTCAGCCAACCTAAAATAAAATGGGCCATTCCTTGCAGTTTGGGCCCTGGAGAGAACTACCCTCTGGAGATAACTCCGAACCCTTCTAGACTGTGTGGATGACAGACCCTCCCCAAGCTGTAGGCTCAGCTCTGAGGACCTGTATAAGGGAGACAATTCTGTCCCCAACGAAGTGGGGAGGATGGAAAGCAGCTCAGTTTTAAGACTGGGTCTCTGAGAATCACTTCCCCAGATGTCTCTTGCAATCTGACCTTTCTGCTTAGGATGGGCCTGTAGACTTGGCCAGCTGGGGTCAAAGCCATGAGGCAGTTCAAGAAGCCAGACCATCTTTAGGGTCTTTCTTCCTTTTCTGTCCTCCCACACCACAACCTAACCTGCTCTAAAAAAGCCTATCTACATGATGGTAGGTGAGCAAATATTTAACTCATATGTGCAATATAGCCATTATCAGGTACAAAATACTGTAATACTTCTTTATTAGTTAGTACAGAGCTGCTGGGCCCCAGCCTCTAAAACTCCCCAAACCTGTCCACAATCTAGCAACTAAATATCCCCATCAGTGGTCCCCGGAACCGACTCCAATGCAATAGCCAACATCTACTCTGATGAATTTTGGTCTCTACTGATTATTAAATATTTTGAATATCATCCCTGGATATACATGGAAGCATGACCTCTCCAAGGATTTTTGCTTGCCCACAAGGGTCTGACCTAAACTCAGGAAAGGATGCTTGCACCATCCTTGAGATTTTAGCTTAACCCTTACTCCCTTAGTTTGGCTTCCAACCCCCTGTCTGCCCCTGATTGTCTCACCTCTGTCCCCATCATCTTCTGGCTCCTCCTGTGGGGCCTGCTCCAGCACAGCCACATCCCCCTGGGGCCCTGCTGGCAGCTCCCCATTGGACACAGTCTTGTTCAGTGATGGTGGCTGTGGTGGTGGTGGCTGTGCCAGCTTCTGCCGAAGGGCATTGATCTCCCTGCGCAGCAGGCGGACGCGACGGGTCCGGGCCCCGCTGGACCGCATGGCGCTCACCAGGTCCAATTTCTCCAGCAGCTCCTTCAGCTGCACCTCCGGGGACAAGTGGGCCCGGTTCTCCGGGATGAGGATGTTGTCCACTGCCAGGGAGAAGGGAGGACAGAAGGGCTGAAGGATCTGCCCGGCCCAGGGCAAGGGGAAGGGGCTGAATCCTTTGGATGCAAAATATTCTCCTGGAATGCCTGGGCCAGTGGCTTCCAGCAGCGTCACTGTGGGGCCCTGGCCCTGGTAACACCGTTGCCCGGAGGGCAGCCACAGGGACAAGGTCAGAATCTGGGAAACATCTGCAGGAAGCTGTTCACAGTCATAATTACAGGCTCTGTGGAGCAGGCACGAGGCAGCTTGGCAATCTCCTGGGCCTGAGTGACTGGCTACTGCCATCGAGAAGCAGAGAGCTGGGGCAGGCAGAGTGTGGGGCTCAGAGGCAATTCCATTTTTCTGGTCCTCTACTTGCACTCTTCTGAATGAGCCAAACATACACTAGCATTGCACTCTCCCTGCCCCATGCTCTGGACGCTGTATAGAGGGCATCCAGAAGAGGAAGACCCCTGGTAAGGGTTTAAGTTTTCAAACAGACAGCCAGTACCTGATTCCTTTTCCTACCATTCAAGAAATAGTGAATTCGTTAAACTTTAGCTCCTAGAACTATTGCAAGCCACAAGCAGGAATATCCCAGTCTGGGCCTACCCTCAGCTCTCCTCGTGTCTACCCTAAATAGCTCCAAGGCCCACCCTGATCCCTGGCTCTCTGGGCTCCAACCCTGTGCCTCCTCTTGGTCCCTCTCCTCCCCACCCATCCAAGGCTTCTCACCGTCTTCCCAGGAGAAGCGGTAAAAGTCCTCCAATTTGGGTGACTCAGGCAAGTGGGTGCCCCTCTCGGGGTCATAGCCGATGTTCTCTGCCTGCCGCCGGGCATGCCGCAGGATGGCCCCTCCCAGGTCCCGCAGGCGGACAGCTGCTCGGTGGAAAATTGTGTCTTTAGCATTATACTTCATGCAGTTGGTAACTATAAGGTTAAAGTCCTCCTCAAACTCCTCCAAGGTGCGGTACAGGTGGGACTCCAGCTTCCGCCTCATGGTAGAAAAATCCATTGGCTTGGATATGAATTCCAGGTAATCTGGAACCTAAACATATAAAACCTGTACAATTACAACAACCATTTACTAGCCAAACAGGTGCACCCTTCACCAGCACTCTTGCCTCCCCATTTTCTGGTTTGGCACGCTGCACAGTCAGAGCCCCAGGGCCCTGGCCCACCCTGGCCTGCTAACTCCTCACCATGGGCAAGTCTACTAGCTTTGCCAGAAACCCCCAGGTGTCATACACCCTGTGGCCTGACCCCTTCCTGGCCTACTCAGACCCTGTTTCCAGTCCAGGAGGGGCTCACTGCTCAGGAAGTGGTGAGGGAACTTGCCTCACTCAGGTTGACAGGCTCGGCAAAGATGTGTGCCGGATCCTTCTCCTGCAGCAAGTCCAGTGTGGTTCTCAGCAGAACATTGAACGGCATAAGCTCCAGCTCCATCGCGGCCTGCTGGACTTTGACCTGTGCAGAAGGTGGAAAGAGATCAGGACACCCTCTGCGAAGAGGCACCAAACTTTTTCTTGATTACTTTTACCAATCACGTACAACAAATTTTCACAGGATATTAAGCTGACCGGTATATGAGGAGAGATCACCCAACTTTCAGCCTAGAAATAATGACCAACAGCTACTGCTGTGTGAATGTTCCCTACATATAGAGCACCGTACCAAAACTTACAATAACAGTTAACACTTTCATAGTCCTTCCTAAATGCCAAGTAACATTCTAACCATTTTATGGAACATTAACAACTATATCAGGTAGGTACAGATGAGGTGTTTTACATGGAGAAAACTGAGGCACAGTGAGACTGACCGGCCCAAGGCTACATAGCCAGTAATGAGCAGAATAGGCATTTAGTCTCAGCCTGATTCCACAGTGTGTGTTCTTGACTACTATGCCACACTGCTTCTCTACTTATGTTACTTTGATTAATCATCACAATAATCCTGAGGGAGAAATTATTATCCTCATTTTACAAATCTGGAATCTGAGATTTGGAAGTATAATGAGGAGTCACTAACCCAATGAGATAGGACTTGAACCTAGCTTTGTCTTAGTCCAAAGAGCACACTGATGATTTAAAATGTGACTCGGGCCAGCATTCCCACTTAGTATGCTAAGCTATTGATCCCATTGGCCTTGAGGCCATCTTGGGATAACTAAGGCCTCTAGGCTCACCTCCTCAGGCAGCAAGAAGCCTCACATATATACAGTGACAGTAGTACATTGCACAAATGTTATTTTCTATGTATGCCCTAATGCTAAAAGGTTGGGAAGCCACAGATTAGATTATGAAATGTTTCTCCTTCTTAGTGACATCAAAATAGGCCTGACTGCTTCCTTTCCCCTTTTATCTCTCTGAACCAGAGGCAAGAAGAAAAGCTCAGCTGTGCGACCAAGACTGGGATGGCACAGAGAGTCTGAATCCATACAGAAGGTCCTGAGATGTCCTCTATGCCACCCACACACACTATGTATGGCAAGAGCTGCCCAGTCTCAGAAATGGAAACTCAGACTCCAGGTCTACAGAGAGAAGGGCTCGTGCTGGGGCTGAATAGTGAAGTAGGATTTGGAGAAAGAGAGAAAGGAACATCTTTAACCCAGGCCTCTGAAGCATGCAAGGAACAGCTGCTATTCCTAGACTGGAGAGAATGGTTTTGGCTTGTCACTGATCCAATTAATAGTATTTACTCTCTGCCCTGTGCAGAGTGCTGCAGTAGACACTTCAGGGAGACAGACTATCGATAATGGTGATGCTGACAGCTGACACTTCTATAGCTCCCATTGCATGCCAGGCACTGTTCTAAGCTCTTTATATATAGTAAGTCATCTAATTTTCACAACCTTCCGGTGTAGGTTCTATTATTACCCCCATTTTACAATCAAGGAAACTGAGATATAAAGAGTTTAGCAATTTACCCAATGTCACATAAACACTAAATGACAGAAGCAGATATAAAACCAGGTAGTCTGGTGCCACAGTTCATATTCCTAACCCCTCTGTTACACTACTACCTCAACGTTGCCCATGCTTAGAGGCTTAGAATCTCCTTGAGTCAAAGCTGGAAATTTGTTTTTAATTTCTTTAAATGTTTATTTATTTTTGGGAGGGGGAGGGAGAGAGGGAGAGAGACAGACAGAGTGTGTGCACACAAGTGGGGGAGGGGCAGAGACAGATGGAGATACAGAATCTGAAGCAGGTTCCATACTCTGAGTTGTCAGCACAGAGCCCGACGTGGGGCTCGAACCCATGAACCGTGAGATCGTGACCTGAGCTGAAGTCAGATGCTTAACCGACTGAGCCACCCAGGTGCCCGAGGTTGGAATATTTGAATGATTCAAGACCATAAGGGCCAAGTGAAAACTCTCAGAAGCTCCCAGGCCAGCCTCAATGCCCATCAGAATGGGCTGAGAAGCTTTTCAAAATACTCAAGGCCAGAGTCCTGAGATTTTTTTGGTCAGAAACTCCAGGGATGGGCTCAAGCATATGATAATAGCTTATGCTTGAGGCCACCAGAAGCTGAATCTCCATAGTTAGAAGCCATGTGCAGCACCATACCAGTACAGAGTAGGCAGGCTTTGGAGGGCAGGAAGGTGAGAAAGGTGACACCAGGCAGAGGCTCCTGGCTCTCCTGATGCCACACTGAGAGCGGGAGAAAAAGATTCTGAACAAGAATCCTGGAGCTGGGGGCTCTTCCTCACCTGTTCTCGCTTGAGCTTCTCTCTTTTCCGAATCAGCTCAATCAGCAGCCGCGCCCGCTCCAAGTCATGCCGGAGCTTCTGCCAGTATTTCAGCTCTTCCTTCACTGCACTGGTCTTCTCATCCTGCTCTCGCTGCAAGAAGGACAGGAAAGGAAGGAGGAGCTGGGGGCCTCCCTTTTACCCAGAGTGCCCTCCCTGTTCAAGTCTCACAGGGCCTCGGCAGGTGACAGCCCTTGACCCTTGTTGACCCACACTCCTGAGAGCCCTTCCACCCCTCCCTCTCCACCCATGCCCTCTTCCTCTGCTCCCCCAGCCTCGCAGCAATGTTTCTTGCATTGCCCCACAATAACCTTCACTGCTGGAGTGAGATATGTGACTGCTTCCTCTACCCCTGAGGACACCAGGGGGCAGCTGTGCCTCTCAGGGATAGAAAGAATTTCAGAAGGAAAACTAATAGACACCTCAAGGTGGAAAGAATTTCACCCTACAGCTTCGACTTGGCTAGAAAACAAAGTGAAGTTCTTACTACCAGCCTGTACTAACTGACTTGACCATATTTTAAAATACCACCAGCACCAAAAAAGATGATTCCTGCCCTAAAAGAGGTTACAGTATAGTTGGGGGAAGGCAGAGGCCTAGGGTTTGACACATAAGGGCACAGTAGCATAAAGACAAATAATAAAAACTCAACAGATAAACTGAATACAAAATGTTAAGAGAATGTAAAATAGAAAGGATCTGAGTGGGTTGGGGTTAGGTCTGGGAAGGCTTCCGGTGAAAGCACTCTCACTAGGGGTTTACGGTAGTGATGGACACGGATGAACAAAGCAGTAAGGAACCAAAGGGACCACAGAGAAGAAGTGTTGGAAGAAGCAGAATTAGTGATTTTTTTGCCTGGTGAAAAAAAATGGCCTGGCCAGAGCAGAAAAGCTGGATAACCATAAAAGTTAAGCAAGATCCAGGATTCAGCTGATAAGAAGGCTCAAACTCCATGCAAAGGATCCTGGATGTGGCCTGCCTGGAGAGGGGGAATATATTCTGGAAATGGAAGTGACAAGATGGAAAATGGTATGTGAATGAGATAGTATCAGTAGTACAGCAAAGAAAGAATCAGAGGTGGGAGACCAACTAGAAAGCTACTGCTGAAATTAAGGGGGCATGGGTGAGCAGGGGAGCTGTAGAACAGAGACAAAGGATCAGATACTGATAAACTCCTCCAAAGTTGCATAAGGGATGATTAACTGTGGCTTGTTATGGAGGGAAGAATCAAAAGTAACTCCAAGGTGGGGAAATGTCTGAGAAAGAAGGTTCCATGTCAATATTAGGGAAATACATTTATGAGAGAAGAATAATGAATTCAGTTTCCAATATATGAATTCTAGGAAACAACATCTACAAGAACATCTATGGTTTCTCTGCCCCAGGACTGAGGGCAGAAAAAAGGGATGAGGACAAGAAAAGAAACCTGCCACACTTATTTACAACTATGAGAGTGTACAGCTCTCCAAGCCAATGGGCAGGCAGCACAGTCCCTGGGAATGTTAATATTGCAGTCAAAGGGTGGAGGAGGAGCAAAAGGGTGTGACAGAGAAGCTCTAAGACAAGGTGATCCATGGTGACAAATGTAGCCCAATGGACAATACAATGAGAATCTGAGGTAAGGCTTGCTAGGCTGGGAGGAGGTGGCTGATGTTCTAGGAGAAGCTACAGGGGAGCAGGTGGACCATTTCAAGGAAGGACGAGATACAGACTTGCACTTCAGGATTTTAGTTACAAAAGGCAAAAGTGCAATCAGATAGAACCCAGAGGGCACCAGAGTCACGTAAATGATTGCTTCATCTCTGGGGTAGTGGTGTGGAAATATTTAAAGGCAGAAGTAATGGAGCAAGTGAAGAGGGAAAAAGAAGTAAATAGTAAAAAAAAAAAAAAAAAGAGTCTCTCACGAGGCTTCCACCATCTCAGAAAAGAGTAAACATGCAGCAACTCCGTGGCTAAAATGCCACAATTGGCCAGGCTGTGTGCTACAACTGAGATGGCACATTTGTGTGTTTTCTATGAAACATTTTTGGCAGATGTCAGTATAGTGTGTTAAGGAAAGTGCTCCTTGTCCTAATTCATGCAACATGGCCACCTGGCTCTCATTCAGCCCATGCCTTCCTTTCTGCCATGTCTGCAAGGTTTTCCCCACATAATGGAAAGTTGGGCTTATTCTCCACTCTCCCCTAGAATATGCTTCAAAGTCAAGCCTCTCCCATCCAGAAGGAGCTGCTGTCTGGTCCCAAAGACTCTACAGTGTTGGAGGTCATTCCTGGGCTATGCCTCCTGGAGGGGTGACCGCCTACAGGTAAAGGCTCTGCAGAGGACTCAGGGAGGGGTTACCCCAACCATCATTTCTTCTCCTTCACCCTCCACCTCCTCCATCATCTTCAGTCACTTCACCTACCTGCTCGGCGTTTCTTTGGGACTGCAGGTGGGAATGCAGGCGCCGGATGAGGGGGACACCGTTCCGTGCCTGCCGCTTCAATAGCCAGTAGTTGTGAAGCCGCTGTATGAATTGGTTTTTCCTCTGAAAGGAGAGACCACTACAGATCTTGTTCAACCTTGAGTGGAGGCACAGGGAAGTGAAAGACAAGGTCAGTGGGCAGCCCTGATTATAGCTTCCTATTCAGACCCTGGTTCATTTCTGAACCTTATATATAAAAGAATATAGGATAAAGTGGTCAAATGCCTAACCTCAGAGAAAGGCTTAAAAAAGACAGCAAAGTTAAGCAGCTCAGATTCAGCGTGAGATATATCGCCTGATTTTCTACTTCCTACCTTGCAGTCCTGATTCTCCAAAAAGAACCCTCTCCCAGGAACCCTGTTTCCTACAATCCTAAGAAACAGGCCTGTGCCCCATACCCCTACACTTCTCTTGATAAAAGCAGCAAAAGAAGGCAGGAATTTGAGTAAGCTATAGGCAATGTGGTCACTGTTTCCAGCCACCCTGTGGCTGAGGGTCTCCCCAGACCAGGGAATAGTCGATAGCCAAGCTGGAAGGAAAATTAGTAGAACTACACCAGGCTACTGCTTTCTGAGCTCAAACGCAACACCTTGGAGTTGTCTGACCCCTGGTTTTTAATTAAAGATCTCAGCAGCCTAAAAATGTCTAATTTTGAACCAAATAATAAAAAAAAAAAAAACTGGATAAGAGGATGGAGAATCTGAAAACTTAGCTGGCTAAACTAACCCAATAGAGAAATCTTAAAGTAAGGATTTAAGCCAATAATACGTGGGGACGATGGAGGGGTAAGTGAAAGGGAAAGGAATTAATAAACCTATAATCTTTATGTTAACAGCCCTGTTGCGAAGTGGGTAACATTATTCTCACGGTAACAAAAGATGGAAAGGCAGCTTAGGAAGAGAGGCTGAATAAACTATCAAAGTCACTAATGCAGCTAAAAATATGGTGGCGCAGTGCGCCTGGGTGGCTCAGGCGGTTAAGGGTCTGACTCTGGCTCAGGTCATGATCTTGCAGTTTGCGGGCTCAAGCCCTGCATTGGGCTCTGTGCTGACAGCTTGGAGCCTGGAGCCTGCTTAAGATTCTGTGTCTCCTTCTCTTTCTGCCCCTCCTCCACTCACGCTCAGTCTCTCAAAAATAAACAAACATTAAAAATAAATAAATAAATAAATAAATAATAAATAAACAATGGTGGCCCTGGATGGGATTTGAATCAATGATCCCTCTGCTACACCATCCTGTGTCCTAAAATTGGTTATTTACACAGTAAGCAAGGCCTCAGTGCCCCTGCTATGTTTCCCCCACTTCCTCATCTCACTGCACTGAAAGGAAGGTTAAGTGTGGCTAAACAAGAAAGTAAAACCTAACAAGGGTGGGCATGTTGGGCTGGACATTGATCACCTAGGCCTTGTGCCTATCCAAGGTCAGACATTCCTGCCCCAAAGCCAAGCTTAAAAAACCAAGACCTAGGCCTTTCCCCAAAGAACAGATTCCCCACCAATGCCCATGCCAAGCACACCTGCCCAGATGCAGGCAGCCCCCTCCCTCTACAACCTCTTGGCTATGGAGGGTCCCAACAGCATTTGTGCAGGTAGAAAAAAGAATAATAATAAAATAGCAGCAGCAGCAGCAGTAGCCACCATTTATTGAGCACTTACTATTTACCAGGCACTGTGCTAAGTGCTTTACTTATATTATCTCATTTATTTCTCACAACAACTCTATCAGGTTCATTAACAAATAAATAAGACTTGAAGAAATAACTTGCCAAAGTTCACATGGGTAGTTAGCGACAGGAGCAAGATTCAAAAGCAGGTCTGTCTGGTTTCTTAGCCAGCACGCTAAGGCCTCTGCAAGACACATCTATAAGAGCAGATATGACAACCAAAAAGTCTAGTCCCAGGGCACAGCCACCCTACAGATGTTACTAAGCGTGAACTCCAGTCAACATCAGGGAAGAGGGTAGCCTACAACAGCTCTGTGACTAGAAGGCATTTCCAGTTGACTGAATTCTAACTCCAGTCATGGCTCACAAGAGCCTCTCCCTCCTGCTCTGCTCCACTCTTATGTCTCCTTCCCAGACTGACAAGTCTGTTTGCCCGTTCCTTACACAACTCATTCCCCACTACCCTCTAGCACTCTTTTCTCCCTATCCTTTTCAACAAGAGAGACAAACAGCAGGAACAGAGCCTGGAGGCATCATGAGTTCCAGCTCGTGGTCAGGTTCTGTTGCTTTCCACCTGGTTCCAGCCCTTTGAACAGGACTTGGCATATAGTAAGTGCTCAATAAACATCTCATTGAATGAATAAAGGAGTGAACAACTTTACCTCCTGTTGCCGCAGTTTCTTCATCTGGGGGTGTGGGAGAAGGTGCAAGGACTACATTAGATTAAATAATCTTCAAGATTCCTTCCTACTCTAACACTGTATACTTTGCAAAGAATATCACCCTTGAGATGACCTTCCAGTGAAAAATCTTTCCTGTCTCTGGCTTTTCTGCCCTCTAACAGCTACTTCTCTAATGGTTTAAAATAGATACAATGATGTCTCTACAGACTCACTAGGGGCCAAGGTGGCTTAGACATACAGTTGAGCTGAGTGATCCTTTTCCCCCTAAATCTAAAGCTTCTCAAGAAGAGAAATAGCATATCCTCCCCACACCACCACCCCTTCACAAAAAGTCTCCATCATTCTCAGATTAGAGCCTTCTAGATAGCAGGCACCCACAGTGGTTCTCAGTTCTATCCCCCCAGGGGTTTTTGGAAACATAGGGGATTGTCACAAAGACCAGGCAATGAGGGAGTGGATACAAATGGCACTTACAGATCAGGGATGCTAAACATCAAGAAATGTATGGGACAGTCCTAACGATAAACAATCATCCCATCCAAAATGCCACTTGTGCACCTGTTGAAAAATGCTGCCTTAGACATCCTTCACCTGGGTTTCTAAGCAACTTAATTTTGTCTCACCTTGAAGCCAAGGAAACACACTGCTGTCAGGGCACAATCAAAACCACAAACCAGACCAGGGACCAAAGGAGAAGTCTAAATTTGAGGGCACAGAAGAGAACAAATGTTCACCAACCATGCTTGGGGAAGGAGGTCCTGGCTCAGGGCCAGCACCAGCCCAACCAGAAACCATCGGTCCATGTGGAGACCTCCTGACCAAGCTTACCTATATGAGGGGATCTGTGGGACAGTGACCATGGGGACAGTGGACGGTGTATCTCGGCCCATTTCCTCTGGCTCCTTCTTGATTTTCTGCTTCAAAGTCATCTTGCTCTTCTTGGGCACTCCCTTGAGGGGGCCACCTACCCCGCCTTGGCCTTCATCTTCCTCCTCTTCTTCTACCTCTTCCTTCTCTTCCTCCTCTCCACAGCCCTCCTTCAGGCCTTCCTCATCCCCAGCCTCACTGAGGCTTCCAGGGGAGTCACCCTTCCTCCTAGCAGTGGCAGCACCTGGCGGCGAGTGGGCCTCACAGTAGGCGGTCTTGCGTACTGTGAAGATGGTGCCATTGAGGCTGGTCTCACGCATGGGCTCAATCTTCATGAAGAGCCCAGCCCGCTGTGCACATGTCACATGGAAGGCCGTGTAGCAGTTCACCTTATGGCACTGGATGGCTGCACCCAGCCCCTTCTGCTTGCAGATATAACAGGTTAGTTTCCAGCGGGCAGGTGGGATGTTGTCAATGCCCTCGATGGGCTCCAGGAACACGGTGTTAGCGAAGCAGACTTCAGGGATCCAGATGGCACACACCACGTGGGCCCAGTGCCCATCACTGGTCTGTTTGAAGGCGCCGCCCTTATTGGGGCAGAGGACGCAGTCCACAGGTCGGGAGGGAGACTGTAGGCAGCAGCGGCAGAGCCACTGGCCCTCAGGGATGTAGGGGACACCGTAGCACTCCTGGTGTACAGCCAGGTTGCAGATATCACAGAAGAGAATGACATTGCTGTTGTGGCATTCGTCATCCAGGCACACACAGCAAAAGGCGTCTTCATCAATGAGTGACTGCTGGGCCCCACTGCTGCGACTCTCCAAGTAGGACTCCTTCTCAAGCCGGTCTACCAGCAACTCAAAAGTGTCTGCTGACACCAAACTGTGCCCATCTACTCGCCGCTTCTCATTCACCATGTCCAGCCAGGCAAGGTCCTCCTCATCCATGTCGTATTCTACCTCCGCATCCAGGTCTTCAGGTGGCTTCTCGATGTAGCGGTAGTAGGCAGCAGGCAGTGGGGGTGCTTCTGGCTGGCTGCCTGAGTCCACCATGCGAAAGCTGGGTTGCGGGAGGTGGAAGGAAGTGCCGGATGCATGCTTGGAACAGGACTCCTTCTTCTTGCCCTTGGAGGAGGGTTTTTTGGACTTGCCAGGAAACTGAGGCTGCTCACTGTTCTCCTTGTTACTATTGCATTCGGTGATATCCTGGGCAGTCAGCTCGTCCTCTGTGATGATCTTGAGTGGATCATAGATGCTGATTCGATGCAGGCGTCCATCGATGTCCACCTCGACAATCCTTTGGGCCTGAGCATATGTCAGGGTCTCCCGAGTAGGTGAGCACTTCAGACTGTAGGGAGATGGGGAGCGCCGACCCTCGGCATTCTGCCGCGACTTCCGGCGCGGCTTCCTCATGGCACCTGGGAACCAAGGGGACAGGCCTAAGGAGAAACCAGGAAACTGAGTTGAATGTTCAGGCATGCACTCATTCACCCTTCCATCTGATCGAATGGCCACCACGAAGACTGTCTGTTCCCTCTGCCTGAACGTCCTGCCCCTCAGACATCATCCACACAGCTTCCTCCTTCGCTTCAACTTTTTTCACAAACACTGCTTCTCAATGAGACCCTCTCTGACCATTCTACCTTAAACTGCAAATCTCTTTCCCCCATCAACAATCTTTCATTTTGCTTTATTTTTCACTATGACACTCACCATTTTTTATCATGCTATGTAATGTGCCTATTTATCATAAATGTTTGCTTCCTTCCGTTAGAATGCAAGCTCCACGAGGGGAAGATTTTTGTCTATTTTGTTCACCGCTGTATTCCCAGCACCTGGAATGATACCTGGCTCCTTAATAAGCACTCTAGGTGCTCCGTCTAATTGAAAGGACAGAAAAGTAAACAGATCTTGGGGCGCCTGGGTGGCTCAGCCGGTTAAGCGTCCGACTTCGACTCAGGTCATGATCTCACAGTTCGTGGGTTCGAGCCCCGTGTCAGGCTCTGTGCTGACAGCTCAGAGCCTAGAGCCTGCTTTGAATTCTGTGTCTCCCTCTCTCTCTGCCTCTCTCCCACTCATGATTTGTCTGTCTCTCAAAAATAAATAAACGCTAAAAAAAAAAACTTTAAAAAAAGAAAAAAAAGCAAGTCATTACAAATGATCATTACAGATCATTACAAAACAACACAGGGAGAGATCTAAAATTCTAATGATGTCCTACCTAAGGCTGTGGGATACCTACCTATGGAAAAGGATGGGGTGGTTAAGGGTTCAGAAAAGAAGAAAACAAAAAGAGCATACACTTTTAAGCTGTGCACATGAACAGTGGCCCCACCAGAGGATCAAAAGCTCACAGGTCTAAAGCCCTCTCCCAACCCATCTTACAATGATCAGAAGCCCTATCCCCTAACCACACCCAGGAGTGAAGAGGTGAAGGCACCTGAAATGTCTACTATGTACAGTCTAAAGACTTCAAACTACAGTATAAAGGGCTTTCTCTGGAAAAGGCAGCTTTGAGGATGCACTGGCTAATACATTTCTAAGCAGAAACACTGGAAGCTCTGGGAGTGGTCCACAAGTGGCACTGAAGTTTTAAGTGGCCTATCTGAGACCCTCATTGGACCCAAGGCCAAGATGATTGGGGCAATATCTGAGGTAAACTCTCAATGCATTCTCTTGCCTCAGAAGTCCCTCTCTCCCCAAATCCTTACATTTAGTTTGCCCCTGTGCAACAAGGAGAAAGCCCTTAAGTTTCCCATATCATTCTCTGGATAAAGGGAATCATGACAAGCTCATAAGGAGCTACGGCAGCAGTTACTGAGGCCATCACTACTGGGAAAGACATTTGGAGATACGGGGCTCCAAGTGGGGGCAGAGACTTGGAAAGGTAACACCAGTGAGAGGATTTCAAAGAGAAAAAGGGTCTGTCACCTTGGTTGCAGGATCTACCACCTTTATCTATAAAAGCAAAGATGATGATGATAATTTAGCACACTTTTGCAAACTACAAATCCTTCCCCCCCCCCTTTTTTTTTTAATTTTTAAAGTAATTTCTACCCTCAACATGGGGCTCGAACTTACGACTCTGTGATCAAGAGTCACATGCTCCAACTGAGCCGGTCAAGCACCCCAGTCCCTTTTACTTTTAATTATTTCTCTCAACTAGCTTGGGAGGTAGGATAGATATTATCGTCTCCATTCTACAGATGAAGAAACAGAAGCTCAACAAGATGTCACTCAACCCAGAGGTAGTGAGTGATAAAGCTACAGTTCAAACCCAGGTCCCCTGACGGGTTGAACTCATCTCCCTGGGAAGGAAGACCACCACAGAGATGCCGTGGTCTGGTTCAAAAAGAGGCTCTGGGGCGATCTAGGTTCCAACCTTGGTCCTGCGTGACCTGGAGAAAGTCACTGAATCTCTCTGTGCCTCCACGCTCCACCAGTAAAATGAAAAACTCTACCTCTTAAGCGTTGCTCTTGGTCAACAGAGAATTATCACCACCCTTGTTTAAAAGGCCTTCCAATCCCCAAGTGTGACTGAAACACACAAACAAACACCGACTTGGCTGAGGAACAGTGGCGGGCAGGCACACGACCCATTGGGAACAAAAGGCAACAGAATCATCACAGCAATTCTGTCCAGGTTCCAGAGACCCTTGGCCACTACATGCCTGACAAATGCCAAGTCCCTGGGGGTAGCCCAGGCCAACAGACCTGCCTCACTGCCCCCACGCCTTCGCGGGCAGGGAGAACCTCGCAGAAGTGTGAAACCCTACCTCGGTACTAACCTGAAATCCTCAGAGTATAGAGGGTGTGGACCCTCCTTTGTTAAAGCGCTGTATGTTCTTCCTCCCTACCAGCTACCACCTCCTTGGCAGCGTGGGGTAGTCCTCACCCAAGCAGCAAGTATCTAAGGAAAACCTCTTGGGTCCTCCCCAAGCCTCCAGGCACCGGGGGGCAAATTCTGGAGAGGGAAGGGCGGCTGCTGAGGAAAAGGAGTTTCGCCCGCAAGGAGCTTACAGTCCAGTTTTTTGGCGGGAGCGTCTCATCCCACACAGCCCTTCCCACAGACACGCGTCCAAATACCCCCAACACCCCCAGAGGTCTCCTCAGGACCCCAGAAGCCCCACTTGCCCACCCCACCCAGGTCCCCGAAGAACGAGGAGTTTCTGCAATTAGACCCTACCCCCTGTACCCCCACGAGATACTCATGAGACAAGGGAGAACCCCAGCCAAGGCTCCTGCCCCTTTAAAGGGGCACCTCTTCCAGAAAAATCTTGACCCTTCCGAGGAGAAAGGAGGGAAATAACATCTCCTCCCCCAAGGGGAGGGGGGCGAGCGCGCCAGAGACAGACTGACGCGCAGTCCGACCCTCAGACAGAGAAAGCTAGCGCCAGCTAACCAGCGGGGCAGAGAGGCGAGCGCCCATTGGTCGCCTCACCTGCCCGTCAGCAGAAACCAGGGGGCCAAGGGCCGTTCGGGGGGCGGAACCTTCTTCTGGCCTGACCAATTGGAGAGCATGGCGGGGGCGGGGCTCGGCGGCTCGCCAGCCAGGGCCGGGGGGGAGGGAAACAAGATGGCGGCTGCGGGAGGGGGTCCTCGCTTTTCAGCTCCCCCCTCACCCGCCTTCTCCTTCCCCGCCGCCGCCCTCGCTCCAGGAGAGCGCTTTCGCGCCGCCCCCGCCCCGCTCGGGAAGCCCCCTGCTTCCCTCTCCCTGGCCCCCCCCCCCCGCGCGCAGTCCCTGGTCCCCGTAGGCCCCGCTGCCCCCGCCCCCGCTCCGTTCGGCCCCTCTGCCACCCCCATTACCTCAGCCGCCGGCCCGGCCCCACCGTTCGGGGCCCCTGGGCGCGGGCGGGCCGGCCGTCGAGCAGGTCGGCGCGGCCCTGGGAGCGGAGCGCGGCCTTCTCCCGCGCTAGCCTCCGCGGCCACCGCCGTGCCCCCTCCCGGCCCGCGCAGGGGCCCCGGCCCGGCCGCCGCCGCCGCTCCCGGGGGAGGAGGGGGAATGAAGCCGCTGCCGCCGCCGCTGCCGCCACGGAGCCCGGCCGAGGGGAGGGAGGGATCAGCCCCCAGGCAGGATCCGCCCCTCCGGCCTCCCCCCCGCCACCTCCACCCCTTCCCTCGCTCCCTCCCTGGCTCCGCGGGCTCTCCCGCTGAACAGGAGCGAGAGCGCGAAAGAGGGGGGAACGCGGAGAAAATCCCCCCGCCCGTGCCCGGCGCAGCGGCGGCCGGGGCGGCGCGGAGAGGAGCGCGGAGCCGCCGCCGCCACGGGGCACCGTCCCCGGCTCGGCCTCACGGTGGCGGTGCGGACGCGGCAGGGGCGCGGAGCAGAGACCGGCTCTGCGCCCGCCGCGGCCGTGGCTCACCCCGGCGTACCCCGCCGCCGGGCGAACCCCACAAGACAGCGGGGGACGTTCGGGTCTGGTTGGGAAAGACCGGCATCCCTAACTCCTTAGAGTGGTCAGTCGTCCACTCCCCCTGCTCCTGCGAGAGGTGGCTACGGTTTGGGGCAACAAACCCCCTACCCGAGCTAGAGGGCCCCTGCAGAGGTTAAGCCAGGGGAGTAATTGGAGTCAAAACCCGTCTGTAGTTTCTTGGGGTGCAGGTGCCTGTATTCCTCCCAGAAAGTCGCCCTCCCTCCCTGGCCGTGCTCTGGTCCGGAGGACAAAGGTCTGGCGATGTCCATCCCCTCCCCCAGTGAGGACAGCCGGGAAAGACCCTCTGTTGTGTACAGGTGAGCGTCTTGTTCCCCATAGGACATCCTTCTTAAGAAACAGACCTGACTTCGTTGTGCCATTCTCTCCCTTACGTGTTTAAAAAGAGTAGACATGAAAGTTTGACAGTCTGCTTAAGAACGTCTGGTAACTCGTTTGTCTCTGGAGACAAGGGAAACTCTCCTTAAACCTGATGTGGCTAGGAATTGGTTAATTTAATGCAATCAGCGGCTTTCTAAAAGACTCTTGACAAATGGCAACTTGAGACTTCAAGATATGATCAGACTGGCTTTGTTTTGATAAGTAAATCTAAGAAGAGATGACTCTTTTGCCACCCCCTTTTGCCTATAAATTAAAAAGCTTGCCTCATACGACTGAAGTCTTAAGTACCAATATTTAATGACGTGTATAAAAGATGTATGGATAGACTGCCTTTCAACGTGGAGATGAATGACATATTTTGAAAGCGTTTCCTCTGCCCGCGCTGGTGGTGTAGCTTGATGAGACTTTCACAATCTCTTGCTTGGTTCTGGTGATGAAGGACACGGATTCTAGAGTCAGAGGACGAAAGGTAGTCTTGGGATCCAAGTCTTCCAAATGTTTAAACCGAACGTTTTGCTACTTTTGGAAGTATAGATGTTCGTTATCCTAAGGAATTTAAATACATTATGTTGTGAATTTGGAAGTGTGATAAAAGTTAGGAAGCTAATTTGTGTTACAAAGATGTTTTTCTGGTTACACAGCAGCACCTTGTAAAAGTGAGAGCAAAAATACTTCTGTTTACCAATTTTTTGAAAGAGAAGGGAGTGTCTCGTGGAGCTAAGCAAGGCCAGGGCAATGTTTTGAAAACTGTGAAGAAGAAGTATGAATTGATGTCAAGTCTTCTAAGGCTATGGGGAATAATCATTTGGACGGAAGGTGTAGAAAAAAGATGATTAATTGTGGGAGGGAGAGCCCCAGAGGCAAAAGAATATTACAGTTACTTTTAGTTAAGGGGGGGGGGGGAACCCTGAAGACTAATAGAAACAATACTGAATTTCTTTTCTTATTCTTTTAAAATGTGAACTATATCCATGTATCCATGGGACTAGTAACTTCTATTTCTTCACAAATGTTCACAAAATTTATGTAGCACATTTCCTGTTTGTATGATTGGGCGCTGTTTTTTTCCCACCAAAATTAATGAACAGATATGTTGGGAAAATGCATTGGTCTCCACTTGTAACAGTAAGTATAAAATAATGACTTAAATGCCATTGAAAAAGCATGAAGTTAACCTAATGCATTTGATGTCCAGGTTTTTCTGTTTGAAGTTTCATAATAAGACCTTATTCAACAGAGTGTTTCTCTTCTGTTTTCAACTTCTGTTCTCTTAATGGTAACGTTACAGTTGTCCTCAACTTTTATTTTTTGACATTTATTTATTTTTGACATTTGGTATTGGTTTCTGTTAGTGTAACTGCACACATAATCAGTTCACAATGATGTCATCTTAAATGACAATTATGTCATTAAAAACAAATTTGGAACATGTATCAGAAATCCCAGAGAACTAAAATTTAATTAACTTTAATCTTTAGCTATTTTAAAGAGTTTAAATTCACTAGCCCTCAGCCCTTCCATTAAACCACACAGCAATTAAGTTCAACAAACATATGTACAGACCTTTGTTTCCAAATAGTTTTTCAAAATTCTGCATTTTTAAATAGAAACTAATTTATTTGGAGTAAGAAGGATGTTTTATCATTTAGAACTAAAAAAGGAACTACAAAAATTTCCCCCCTCAACATTTGTTTTCAGCATCTCAGGATATCTTTGTCAGTGCTTTATTTTATCATTAGTTTATCAAGGCGAGAAACCTCTCAAGGGTCAGATGCGATACCACTGGATTGGCAAAATATGTATGGTGAGAGAAAATAGGCTTTGATTGATTGTTAAATTTTTTTATGGAATATTCCTTCCTTAGACCTTGGCTAAAAGAAGTATGAAACCAGAAATGGGATAATGTATGAGGTTGGAATCATTATATTTTAATGCCACGATGTAAATTGTTTAAGAATGTAATGTTTGCTTAGAAAAAGGAAAAAGTTTCTAAATTTAATTCCACTTATTTATTCCTATAGCAGACACTTACTGAACACCCACTGTGTGTCCAATCTTATACAAGTCGCTTTGGATATAATGGCAAAATCTCAGCCTAAAAAGGGGCCAGTGATCATATTTTCCCTTGCTACTACTCTTAGTAGTGTACAACTAAGAAGCAAGCTAGAAATAACTAGAAAACACATGTGGGAGAAATTAGATAAAGTAGTGAACAGTGTGGAGCAACTATTATTCAAATGGAAGATGGGAGGCTTTTTTTTAGCTTCTAAATCATGATGGATGTGAATTGGTGAAAAGAGTATAGAATGACATTAGGATAGTGACAGGTAGCCCAGGCAAAGGAACAATATGCAGGGAATAATAAGGAAATTATTCTAGCCAGTCTATTTGGAAGATGCTAAGAAAAGAAAAGGTTGAATTGGATATGACGTATAGCAAGGGTATAAGGATAATAAAAATAATACCTAGCACTTAATGTGCAAGGTAGTATGCTCAGTGCTTTACATACTGTATCAAAAAAAATCTTTGTTGCACTTAGGAAACAAACTCAAATTAGTTTAATGAAGGAAATCTATTGACTCATGACCAGAAAGTCCAGGAATGCATCTGGCTTTAGGCAAAGCTAAATCAAGAGATTGAAATTATGTCATCGGGATACTGTCTCTAGCAGTCTCTCAGCCAACCTAAACGATAGCTGTGACCGGAAAGACATAATACTCTGATGAAGTCTGGCCGTTGTCCACTACTAGAACCAGAGGACACGGGCAGGAGGTGATTCACCAAAGGCACAGTGGGCACACATACAAAATAGGTCCAATATACATGCCATTTCTCATTTATCAACTTATTAACTCATTATTGTTATTCTTATGGTCCCCATAGGATAAACTAGAGCTGGAACAGTATTAGGTAAACCCGGAAGAATGTACTACAGGTAATTAAGTGTTGTGACAATAAAAGGGCATTAACCAGAATGATAGAGGGGATGGTAGAGAAAGAGGAGGGAAAGGAAGGTTCAAATAAAAATCAGAAGATAGATCAGTAATTTGATGGCTGATTGAACATAGGAACAAAGGAAAAGATTATCTTAAATTCAAACTTAGAAGGTACAATTATTGGTACAATTGGTATAATTGGTACAATTTTTGCAAATTAAGAGGTGGCAAAGGGTTACATAGGAGCTCCTGTTGGGTCTGACCACCCAAGGATTGAGGAAATGATGAGTCAGCTCAAGTTCTCTGGAGTTTCTTTTGTCACACTAAAATACATATTCATTCAATGATTATTTGTGAGCTCAGGTAAGTTTCTATTTTATGCTTGTAAAGACCACACAGGTAAAAAGGCTGTGCTCTCCGGGCTGAAGGCACTTCAGGTCTAATCACAGGAATAAAGCAAGTATATTAACAAACATATAATATAACATAACATATAATAAGCTTGTAAGCCACTCAAGAGAGATACAAGCAAAGTGGCATGAGGGCTTTAGAGAAGAGAGACGAGGGAAGGTCCTGTGAAGAAGGTGCTGTTTGAGCTCCACCTTAAAATTTGGGTTGAATGTCAACTGGGAGGATGGTACAAAGCTGGCAGGCTGAGTACCAGCATGACCAAAGGTAAAAGGAACACCGAAAGACTGATTCAGGGAATAGTGGGTTACCCCGGTTGACCCAGAAATGGGAGATGGCAGACAAAAGACTGGAAAGGTAAAAATAGAGTCAGAGCGTGGAGACTGTTAGGTAGAGAACTGAATGTTAAGGGGCAGCAGTCCCTGATAAGTTTTGGAACAGGGGAATGACTTGAATAGTTCTATGCTTTACGATCTAGTCAGGCAAGAAGAGTATGGTATACTATGGCTTGCATTATCCACTTAGCATGGCTTGCATTATTCTCTTTGGGCTTGAATTCTAGCTAGAACATTTTACCATATACTCAGTGCAACGCTCAACCACAAGCCTGAAAGTAAATAGTTTGTGGTTTAAGTGTAAATTGTTCAAATTGATTTAATGTTTTCTCATGTCAACCTTTAATTTAGCATTCCCATTAAATCCTAAACCTTAATCAGAGTAAAGTCAAGACACCATAAAATGTAAGTTATTTCTATATTTTATTTATTTTTTTAATGTTTATTTTGAGAGAGAGAGAAGGAGAGCACGCACACACGAGCAGGAGAGGGGCAGAGAGACTGGGGGACAGAGGATCCGAAGTGGGTTTCACACTGTCAGCAGAGAGCCCGATGAGGGGCTTGAACTCACGAACCGTGAGATCATGACCTGAGCTGAAGTTAAGACTCTCAACCTACTGAGCCAACCAGGCACCCCAATTTCCATCTTTTAGCAAAAGAGCCAACCTTGCAAGTAGCCATTTATTTGGTATAATTTTACAAAGAGAGGGAAAATACACAAAAACATGGCACCTCCTGAGCCAGGACCTGTTTTTTACAAGATCCTCCCCTAGGTGATACATACATGTAATGGTTTAAGTGTCAATTTGACTGGGCTAAGGGATGCCAAAGAGCTGGTAAAACATCATTCCTGGGTGTGTTTGTGAGGGTATTTCCAGAAGATTAGCATTTGAACCAGTAGGCTGAGTAAAGATCATCTTCACCAATGTGAATGGGCATCATCCAATCTGTTGAGGATCTGAATCAGACAGAAAGGTAGAGGAAGGTCAGATTTACTCTCTGCTTGAACTGGGACATCGTTTCTCCTGTTCTCGGATATTGGTGCTCCTGGTTACCGGGCCTTTGGACTTGGACTGAATTATACCACTGGTATCCCTGGTTCTCCAGCTTGCAGATGACAAGTTATGGGACTTATTGGCCTCCATAATTGCTTGAACCAATTCCTATGATATCTCCTCTCTGCATATACATATATATGTATACACACACACACGTATACACACATATTATTTCTCTGGAGAACCCTGACTAATACAATATGCAAATCAAAGTTAAGCAATAAATTAGAGCATATTAGAGAATTCAGGAATAAAGTGTTTTAAGGTTCTTGAATTGTCTGGGAAAAGAGAAGAGTTCAAGGATTTAATATCAGCCTTTGATTTGTTAAGAATACTAGTAACATAACATATGATTTGAAAGTGCAAAATCTATAGTCACAGAAAGATTGGTAGCTGCCCACAGGTGAAAGAGATGACTGACTGACTATAAAGGGGCATGAGGGAACTTCTGGAAATAATGGAAACAATATGTAAGTTGATTGTGGTGATGAGAAACATTTGTCAAAAGTCTTTGAACTGCTGAATAGCTGTAGCTTATAGAAATTGTACCACAATTAAGTTGATAAAAAAATACCTGTTGTCATTTTTTAGAGTAATCATTAAGAGAATGAAAAAAAGAGGACATAACTCACAAACTAGTGGAGAGGAAAAAAGGAATAATAAAAGACTCAACCAACCAAAAAGAAAACAAGGAAAAGGAACATAGTAAAGGTGAAACAAGCAATGAAATAAAGGGATACATTTCTGGGAAAGTTTAATGATGGGTGGTTGGAATGTGTGGATTAAAGACATATATTTATCCCCCAAACTTCACTACTATGTTAGTAAAGGATTTAAAAAAAAAAAAAAAAAAAAAAGTCCACAAGAACAAAAAGAATGGGGAAATAGCAGATGAGAATTACCAATAAAATTTTGGAGAATGAAAGTAGATGGATGTCAGAGAAAGCTAAAACAAGTCTGCAAAGAGAGCCAGTAAAAACCTGATTCACATTAGACCACTAGAAAGGCTTAAAAGTAGGAGACTGTAGATACTTCTGAAGGAAGGGTGGGTGGCGGTGGTAACTGGGAGAATAGACCTGAAGGTAGAATTGGCTGAAAAATCTGTTAAAATGGGCAGTTAGATGTTGCCAGATCTCCACACTACTCCTTGGAGATGTACTATCCCAGTATCATCTCGAGAAATTGAACTAAAGAGATCTGGACTTGGGGACACCACTTACCATTGATGGCAGGGACGAAATGCCATTTTGAAAATGGGAATTAAAATGAAACTCTACATGCTGAATGGTGAGATAGCCCGTTCCCCACTCTCATTTCTCTTCTTGGAGCTGATAAAGAGGAAGGGGGTAGCTGGTACAAATTGCTGGGACTGGTGATCCAGAAGGGGGCTGAAAAAAAAAAAAAATCCCATGAAAAAATTTTAACCAGCCCATTTTTTCAGTGGGGAATTGGAAAAAAAAATGTTTTCATGAGATCAAAATCCTCAGTGGCCCTGCCCTTTTCTCCCCTCGTATTTCAGAACACTGGAAACCAAGTTTATATTAGAGCCACGCTACTCAGATTGTTATCCAAGAACCAGTAGTATTGACATCCCCTGGAAGGTGGTTAGAAATACAGACTCTCTGGGCCCCACTCCAGACTTAACAAACCAAAATCTGCATTTAACAAGATTCCTCCTAGGTGATTCATGTGCATATTAAAGTTTGAAAAGCCATGGATTAGAGGATATTAGAGAATTTCAGGATTCCTCTATGAAAGTAAAGATTGATTTATGAATAGGGACGGAGGAACATCTCTAATAAAAAAAAAAAATCCAGCTTGCCACTTTGGCCTTGTACTGAAGCCCATCAGATATCAAGTGCTGCCTCACCCTACCACAACACACACAATTTTAAACAGCCCTTTTTGTTTAAACCTCTTAAAATTGAATAGACAGTTGAGAACCAATAGATGAGAAAAATCTCTTGAAAGAGCCCAAAACAAAGGAACAGAGGGAAACAGTCAATGTAGAGAACTAAGAAATCTTGACAAACAAAAAAATCTCTTAGCCTCAGAGAGTAACATCCATGGAATGGGAACATGGTATTGTTAGGGAGAGAGAGGCAAAAAAGAAAATAAAAGGAAAGTCTGAAAAAAATGAAAGATTTTTGAAGATATAAAGGGAGATTTGAAAGGTGAAGTTCAGGAAGTCTCCCAGAGAGAAGAAAGAAATAGAAATGTAAACAGAAAAGAGAATTTGAAGATGAATTCAGGAAGCCCAACATCCTATTTATAGTAATTCTAGAAAGAGAAATGAGGAATTTTCCCAGAAAGGAAGGTAGTGAGTTTTCAGAATGAAGACTCCCCAGTTCTCTGGTACAATGAATGCAAAAATACCTAAACGAAGAACACCAGTGCTATAAAAAGGGAGTATCCTAAAAGCTTCTGGAGAGAAAAGACAGGTCACATAGAAAGGACTGGGAATCAGAATGATATCAAGCTAGAAGCCAACAGAACAACCCTTTCAAATGCCGAGAGAACATTGTTTTCCATGTAGAAGTCTATGCCTAGCCAAAATATCAATCAAGTGTACAAATAGTGTAAAGACATTCTCAGACATGCAAGTTCTCCTTAACTATTCTTTCTCAGGAAGCAACTGGAAGACACTTTCTTAATTTTTTTTTTAATGTTTATTTTGGGGGGGGGTGGGACAGAGAGAGAGAGAGAGAGAGGGAGACACAGAATCTGAAGCAGGCTCCAGGCTCTGAGGTCTCAGTGCGGAACCCAACACGGGGCTCAACCCCACGAGCCCAACTATGAGATCATGACCTGAGTGGAAATCAGACGCTCAACCAGGCACCCCTGGAAGACACTTTTCCACAAAAATGATGGAGAAAATAATCAAGAAAAATCCAAGTCATGGGATCTATAAAATAGATTCCAATTCAAGAAAGAAACAAAAGGCAACCCCAGGATTATGGTGAAGGGAAGTCCCGGGAAGAATTGTGCATCACGCCTAGAGTACAACCATTGGAGTTGTAGGGCAAAGGGAGGACTCAAAAACAATTGGAATGGATAGATTACCAGAAGCATTTGACCATATGGCGGGAGGTTTTTCAGTACTGACAGAGAGTTTAGAGATGAATTTAATAAAATGTAAATACAAAATGAAAACTTTAGAATAGACACTTACTGGGGCACCTAGTGGCTCAGTCGGTTCAACATCTGACTCTTACTTTTGGCTCAGGTCATGATGCCAGGGTCCCAGGATTGAGCACTGCATCAGGCTCCGCACTGAGCATGGAGCCTGCTTAAGAATATCTCTGTCGCTCTGCCCCACGTGCACGTGCACTCTCTAATTAAATAAATAATATTTATTAATAAATAAACAGGCACTAAATCCTGGAAAGACAACTCACATGAAAAAGAAGTATAATTTCAGTTGAGCCAATGTGGCTCACTTGCAAACATTTCTATAATTATAATAATGAGGGGCGCCTGGGTGGCTCGGTTGGTTAGGCGACTGACTTCGGCTCAGGTCATGATCTCGCAGTTTGTGAGTTGGAGCCCCGTGTTGGGCTCTGTGCTGACAGCTCAGAGCCTGGAGCCTACTTCAGATTCTGTTCTCCCCCTCTCTCTACCCCTCCCCTGCTCATGCTCTGTGTCTCTCTGTCTCTCAATAATAATAAATAAACGTTAAAAAATTGAAAAAAATAATAATGAAAACAGAATAGAGATTTAGCTAACAATTGTAGTAATTGTTTTGGGAATATGAGGTAAGTGGTAGGAGATATAAGAGGGTTATTTAAATCCTCATTGTCTATAGTTGAAAGATAATAATGTATAAAATTGAAAGAGCAAGAACTAACAGTAAAATGCATGCTATTTAGAAATGAAAAATAAGAGTTTGAAATCGCTGCTTTTGAATTGGGAGAGCAGGAGTTGGGGTGAAGCAGGGATCTCTGGTTTTATTTTGAAGCCTTGTAGTATTACTTGACTTTTTATAACGATGTGATTTCAGGGGTGCCTGGGTGGCTCAGTCAATTAAGTGTCTGACTCTTGATTTTGGCTCAGGTTGTGATCCCAGGGCTGTGGGATCAAGTCCCACATTGGGCTCCATGCTAAGCATGGAGACTGCTTAAGATTCTGTGTCTCTCCTCTCCCTCTGCCCCTCTCCCACTTGTGTGCATGTGCTCGCTCGCTCTCAAAAAATAAAAATTTAAAAAAATACTACGTAATTTCATAGATGTTAATATGAAATATATTTAAAGATAAATGATATTATTCCAGAACTAAGTAAATGAATTGACAAGAGGCTATAATAAATTAGCTTTCTAAATTTTTTTTTTCAACATTTATTTATTTTTGGGACAGAGAGAGACAGAGCATGAACGGGGGAGGGGCAGAGAGAGAGGGAGACACAGAATCGGAAACAGGCTCCGGGCTCTGAGCCATCAGCCCAGAGCCTGACGCGGGGCTCGAACTCCCGGACGGCGAGATCGTGACCTGGCTGAAGTCGGACGCTTAACCGACTGAGCCACCCAGGAGCCCCTAAATTAGCTTTCTAATTCAATATGGCAGAAAGAATGCACATTGTGCAGAAAAGGGCTAGCATAGCAGGCTTGACAGCCGTCCTTTGAAAGGCCTGCTTACTAGGTTGGCCCACGGCTGACATCTGGGATTTCGTGATGGTTCTTACCACCCTAACTGATAAGAGTGACTCACTGTGCTTAAACCATTTGTGCAAACAATATAGTTGATGCTAAACATCTGCTACCTTCTGGAAGTCTGGAATTTGAGTACATTCCAGAAGGCAGAAGGTGCCTGTGTGACCAGGCACCTGATAAAAACCCTGGGCAGTGTTTCTAATGAGCTTTGCTTGTAAACAACACTTGCTTGACATGTTGATACAACTCTGTGCTGAGGGAAATAGTGTCCTGTGTTACTCCGCCGGGCAAGGACTCATGGAAGCTCTGGCCTGGTTTCCTCCAGACTTAACCCCATGTGTCTTTCCTCTTTGCTGATTTTGCTCTGTATCCCTTTTCTAATTAATTAGATAAATAATATTTATTAATAAATAAACAGGCACTTACTAAATCCAGGAAAGACAACTCACATGAAAAAGAAATATTTCAGTTGAGCCAATGTGGCTCATATAATGTGGCTCAATAAATAAATCATAGCCATAAATACAGCTGCATGGTGAATCCTATGATTCCTCCTAGCCAATCATTTAATTTGGGGGTGGTCTTGAGGACCCCTAACACATATTTTATTCCAAATATCAACTAATACTATAGCATAATTACAGGACGCGTGCAAGCAACAAACCCCCAAATCTAGCCATTTTCAGGCAAGAAGAAAATGTATTGGAAGGGTTTAAGGAGGGCTCACAATTGACAGGATGACTGGAGGACAAGTTAGACATCGAATACAATCTAGCCAGGTCATTGCCACCGCTGCCTGTATTGTAAACAGTATCTTAAATATTTTTCTGTTAGTTGCTGGTATTGGAAAGACAATGTATTCTTGCATATTCATCTTATATTTAGCCACCTTGCTAACCTTTCTTATAATTTCTAATATTTGGTATGTTCTTAAGGATTTTCTCTTTAGATAATTCTATTATCTAAATAATAGTTTTAATCTTCTCTTTTCAAAAACGAGGCTCTGTCTGTCTTACTGACCTTCAGCACAATGTCGGCCAGAAGCAATGATCATAGAATCCTTGTCTTTTTACTCAGTGTAGAGAATGCTTCTGAAGTTTCCCCATGAAGAATGGTATTTGCTTTAGGTCTATGTTAAATACCCTTTAACAGATTAAGAAAGATCATTTCTATTGATACTTTGCTAAGTGTTGTTTTATCATGATGAGTGTTGAATTTTATCAAATGCTTTTTCTGTATCTATTAAGATGATAATTGGTTTTCTCCAGTACTGTTTATGCAAAGAATTGGTTCTCTAATAACAAACCATTCTTGTATCCCTGGAATTGCCTGACTTTGCCATTATTTATTACCTGTTTTATACATCACTGATTTGATTTGCTAATACTTTAATATATTTTGCATCTAGGTTCACTAGTGAGATTGGCTGTAATATGATTGCTTTGGGAATTAAGCTTTATTAACCTCATACGATGAATTGGGAATATTTCCTCTTTTTCTGTTTTCTGGAAGAGTTTATATAAGATTGAAATGAATTGTTTCTTGAAAAGTTGGTAGAATTTGCCTAGTAAACTATTTAATCCTGATGGTTTCTTTGTAAGAAATGTTAACTATCCTCAGTTTCTTTAATGGGCATAGGATTATATGAGATTTTCATTTCTTGAGTTGTATTTTTCTAGGATTTTCTTCATCTAAGTTTTGCAAAGTATTATCTTCAAAGCTCTGCTGCATCTGTAATTATGTCCCCCTTTGCATTACTAATATTTTCTTCTCTCTCACTCCCCTCTTTTGTGAATTTTATTAGTTTTTTTTCCACCTAGATTATCAGCGTTTGGCTTTGTTAATTCTCTGTATTTTTCTTTCTTTTTTTTTTTTTTTTTTTTTTTAAATTCTTCATCAGTTTTATTTTATTTTTATTTTTAATTATTTTTTTTTCCAACGTTTATTTATTTTTGGGACAGAGAGAGACAGAGCATGAACGGGGGAGGGGCAGAGAGAGAGGGAGACACAGAATCGGAAACAGGCTCCAGGCTCTGAGCCATCAGCCCAGAGCCCGACGCGGGGCTCGAACTCACGGACCGCGAGATCGTGACCTGGCTGAAGTCGGACGCTTAACCGACTGCGCCACCCAGGCGCCCCTGTATTTTTCTTTCTTGATGCTCTTCATTTTTATTTGCTTCTTTCCATTTTCTTTGGGTTTATTATTATTTTTGTAATTAAGTTAGGTGTCTAGCTCTTTACTTTTCCAACGTTCTTCACTTCTAATATAAACATTCAAGGCTATAAATTTACCTTGAATTATCACTATTGTTTGTTTCTCAAGTCTTGATTCATAGCATTTTTGTTACTGCTCAGTTCTAAATATTTTTTACACTTCTATTATGATTTCTTCTTGGATCCAAGGGCTGTTTTTCAAGTGTGTGTGTGTGTGTGTGTTTAATTAAATTTTTTATTTTGAGATAATTGTAGATTCATATGCAATTATAAGAAATAATACAAAGAGATTCCATGTACATGTTACCCAGTTTCCTCCCAGTTGAGAATATCACAACCGGGATATTGATCTTGATGAGAATTCAGCTATTAATCTTACTGAGGCTTCCTTATATGTGATAAATCACTTCTCTCTTGCTACTTTCAAGGTTCTCTCTGTCCTTGGTTTTCAACAGTTTAAATTTTGATGTGTCTAGGTGTGTATCTCTTTGAGTTTATCTAACTTAGAGTGTGTTGAGCTCCTTGGATATGTGGATTAATGGTTTACACCCAGTCTGGAAAGCTTTTGGCCATTACTTCTTCAAATATTTCTCTCTCTCCTCTCCTTCTGGGACCTCCATTGTGTGTGTGTGTGTGTGTGTGTGTGTGTCTGTCTGTCTGTCTGTCTGTCTGTCTCTGTGTGTGTGTGCACATTTCATGGTGTTTCATAGGTCTCTGACACTCTGTTCCTTTTCTTTATTCAGTGTTCTTTCTATTCTTCTGACTGGAGAATCGACTGACCTATCTTCAAGTTTGCTGATTCCTCTTTCTGCCAGCTTGAATCTGTAGTTGTGCCCCTCTAGCAAATTTTTTTATTTCAGTTATTGTACTTTCCAATTCCAGAATTTCTCTTTGGTTCTTTTGTAATTCTGTCTCTTTACTGATGTTCTCTATTTGGTGAGACATTCTCATACTTTCCTTTAGTTCTTTAGACATGATTTCCTTTCGTTCTTTGAACATGTTTATAATAACTGATGTAAAGTCTTTGTCTAGCAAAGTCTATCCATCTGGGCTTCCTGAGAAACAGTTTCTATTAACTGCTTCCTCCCCCTCTTCCTTCATATATGTCATATTTTCCTGCTACTTATCATGTCTCATAAGTTTTTGTTGAAAACTAGACATTTTAAATAATATAATGTGGCAACCCTGGAAATCAGATTCCCTTCACTTCCCAGGGTGTGTTGGTGTTGCTGTTTATTGTTTGTTGCTGCTGCTGCTCTTTCTTTAGTGATTTTCCTGAACCAATTCTGTAGTCTATTCTTTGTCATATGTGGCTACTATAATCTCTGCTTGGTTAGCTTAGTGAACAGGTAATGAATGGACAGACACTTCCTTACGTGCCATTCATTAATAAGTTTCCCAGCCTTTGCCAAAGGTGTGTGTGTGTGTGTGTGTGTGTGTGTGTGTGTGTGTTAGGGTGTATCTTCAACACTCTAGCACACTGTGGACAACTCTTTAGTCTTTACTTCCTGTTTGTGCAAAGCCTCAAGGTCTGCCAATGGTGAGAGAAATCAAGTCTTCTCAGGCCTTTCCTAGGCACGCACACAGTCCTGCACTTGAATATGCTCTTCTAGATTTCCAGGAATATGTCGGAACTTTTCAAAGATAGCCATAGATATCCTACTCCCAAATTTTTCCTTTTAGGTTTTTGTCTACTTCTTTGCCCCACCCAATTGTTATCACCTAGAGCACCAGAGATGTTAAACAATTGCCACTGATTGTTTTCCATAAATGTTCCAGGGAAAAGGGCATTCACCCTGAGTGAAGTATGAGTCACTTCAAATAAACACAAGTCCTGAGAGTAGTGCTTTACCTGGAACTGCGAGACAGGTCAAATAATGACTATCTTTGAGGACGGGACCTTTGAGAAACTCCAAAACCTATTTTGTCCCCTCTAGTGATTACCAGCCTCCTGGTTTTCATGGATAACATGATTGCTGGGCTGTTGGTTTCCAATGCCACTGTGAAACTGAGAGAGGGATAGGAACAGAGCAAGTTAAAATGCCACAAAGTTCTCTGGTTTACTGAGATTCAGCCATTTTTCATGAATAAATACTCAGATTGTTCTGAGCTTTTGGTTAATTTCTAGAGTTCTGAAAATGTTGACTTTGATCATTTTTACCTGTGCTTTCATTGCTTTTATGAAGAAGCAAATTTTTGATAGTCCTTACTCCACCATTTTGAAAGTGGCTCTTATCATACTGACTTTGATACAGTCAAGATAAAGAACTGTTCATCACCACAAGGATCCCTTATGTTGTCCTTTAATAGCCACACCTATTTCCTTCCCAAGTAACCCTCTTAAATCCTGGCAACCACTAATCTGTTCTTTATTTCTGTAATTTTTTATCTGTAGAATGTTTTGTAAATGGAATTCTACATTATATAATATTTGGGGATTGGCTTTTTTCACTAAACATAATTCTCTGGAGGTTCATCCAGATTGTTGCCTTTATCAATAATTTGTTCCGTATCATTGCTAAGTAATAATCCATGATATGGATATATCACAGTTTGCTTAACCATTCACCCATCGAAGGACATTTGAATTGTTTCCAGTTTGGGGCCTTTGTGGATAAAGTGCTATGAACATTTGTGTGCAGGTTATTATGTGATATGTCTTTATTTCTCTGGGATAGATGCCCAAGAGTGCAATTGCTGAGTCATATGGTAATTGCATGTTTCGTGTTTTTAATAAGCTGCCAATCTAGAAGACATAAAAAAAATAGATATTCCATGCTCATGGATTAAAAGAACTAATATTGTTAAAATGTCCATACTATGCCAAGCAATTAACAGATTTAATGTAATCATTATCAAAGTTCCAATAGCATTTTTCACAGAAAATAGAACAATCCTAAAATCTGTATGGAACCACCAAAGACCCTGACTAGCCAAAGCAATCTTGACAGGCATCACACTCTTTTATTTCAAACCATATACCAACTATAATCAAACAGTATGGTATGGTATGGTATGGTATGGTACAGTATGGTATTGGCATAAAACAGACACATAGGTCAATGGAACAAAAGAAAGAGCCCAGAATAAACACACACATAGATGGTCAACTAATTCGTGACACATGAGCCAAGCATATACAATTGAGAAAAGGCAGTCTCTTCAATAAATAGTGCTGGGAAAACAGGACAGCCACATCCAAAAGAATAAAACTGGACCACTATCTTACACTATGCACAAAAATTAACTCAAAATATATTAAAGACCTGAACATAAGACCCTGAAACCATAAAACTCTCAGAAGAAAACATAGGCAGTAATGTCCTTGACATTGGTCTTGGCAATGAGTTTTTGGATCTGACTCTGAAAGCAAAACTAAATAAGTGGGACTACCTCAAACTAAAAAGCTGTAGCACAGCAAGGGAAACCAATAAAATGAAAAACAATCAGCTGAATGGACGAAAATATTTGCAAATCATATATCTGATAAGGGACTAACATGCAATATGCATTAAGAACTCATACAACTCAATAACAAAATTTTAAAATAGGCAGAAGATCAAAAGAAATATAGATGGCCAAAAGACACATGAAAAGATGTTTAACACCACTAATAATCAAGGAAATGCAAATCAAAACCACAAAGAGATATGGAGACATTACTTCATATCGGTTAGAATTGCTAGTATCAAAAAGCCAAGAAATAACAAGTGCTGACAAGGATGTGGAGAAAAGAGAATCTTTATGCCCTGTTGGTGCAGCCACAATGGGAAACAATATGGAAATTCCTCAAAACATTAAAAATAGAACTAGCAAACATTTTTTTAAAAAATGGGGCGCTTCAGTGGCTCAGTTGGTTAAGTGTCCAACTTCGGGTCAGGTCATGATCTCATGGTTCATGAGTTCAAGCCCCACTACCGGCTTTCTGCTGTCAGCATGGAGCCTGCTTCAGGTCCTCTGTCTCCCTCTCTCTCTGCCCCTCCACAGCTTGTGTGCTTTCTCTCACAGAAATAAAATAAACATTAAAAAATAAATTTTAAAAATTAAAAAAATAAAATAAATTTAAGAATAGAACTACCATGTGATCCATTTCTGAATGTAGTCAAAGGGAATGAAAACAACTTGAAAAGATATCTTCACCTCCATGTTCACTGCAGTATTATTTACAATAGTCAAGGCATGAAAACAACCTAAGTGTCCATCAGTGGATGAATGGATAAAGAAAACACAATGGAATATTATTCAGCAATAAAAAAAGAATGAAATCTTACTATTTGCAACAACATGGATGAACCATGACAGCATTATGCTAAGTGAAATAAGTCAGACAAAGAAAGACAAATACTGTATGATATTATTTACATGTGAAACCTACCAACTCATAGATACAGAGAATAGGTAAGTGGTTGCCAGAGGTGGAGGTTGGGGTGGGGTGAAGGAGCTCAAAAGGTACAAACTTCCAGATATAAAATAAATAAGTCCTGAGGATGTAATACATAGCATGGTGACTCCAGTTAATAATACTGTATTTTATATTTGAAAGATGCTAAGCTAAGAGAGTAGATCTTAAAAGTTCTTATCACAAGAAAAAATTTTTATAACTGTGTATGGTGAGAGATGTTAACTTATTGTGGTGATCATTTTACAAAATATATACATATATCAAATCATTATGTTGTACACCTGAGACTGATATAATAGTCTATGTTAATTTTATCTCAAATTAAAACAAAGGTTTCCCCAGTGACTTATTTTTCACCCTGCAAAGCAGATACTAGATCAGGAGAGAGTTGCCATCACAATATGAGATTTATTCAAAATTGGTGAGGATATAAGAAAAATGTATCTGTTATATACTTTTAAGTCAAAATTATGTTCTTCCTGAACAAAAATTTTTCTAACTCTTTGAGTAGGGATGCATTATTTATTTTCATTCTCGTTCACTGACAGCTATGAATTTTCCTTTCAGCTTTAGCTATATCCCTCAGGCTCTAATATATGGTTTTCTAGAAATTCTGTAATATCAGTTTTGAGTTTCTCTTTGACTAAAAGATTGCCTAAGAGAGTGTTTTTAAGTTGCCAGGAAGAAGCTTTTGTTTTCAGATTTTATTGTTAATTCCTACATTTGAATTCAGAGAATGCAGTTTGTGTTATCTTTACTTTTGAGAATTCAGTGAGGTTTAGTGTGTGTGTGTCTTTTGATAAGTATCCATGGTCCCTTGAAAAGAAAGTATATTCTCAATATGAGAGTATAAATTATGTGCACACACTAGGTGTGAATGTGTATGTGTGTGTGTGTGTGTTACCTTGTTTTTATTCATGGGAATCTTACAAATACTGAAAAGAATGAAGTAAAGTATCATCCTGCTAGTGTATTTCTTCCTATATCTCCTGACAGGTCTGCCTTATTAATTTGATTATTGTATTATTACATAGATATTCAGAATTGTATCTATACTGTGAACTGTGCCTTTTAGAATTATGGAGCAATCTTCTTTGCCTCATTTGATTCTTTTTTAATGCCTAAATTCCACCTTTCTGACATTAAGAGCAAGACCCCACTTTTCAAAAATTTGCATCTACCTCTTATATTTTTAAAATGTGCCTTTTGTATATTTTACCTTTCTGAATTATTGTTTGGGTAAATAATTTTCTTTTCATGGATGATTTAAGCTCATTTATATTTGTTGATATGATGGGTATATTTGGTTTGAATTATCATGTATTTTATATTATATTTTTCTATTTAAATCTTTCAGTATGTTCACTGTGTTTTGCTTTTTGTCGTATGGCTCTTCTGATATTTAGAGAGGTTTTCATTTTTGTTTCATTGTTCCTTTTTATGATTATAATTTGATATAATAGCCTTATTTCTCTATTTCTTTAGATAGTATAAATTACCTTCTATGACATATTAAAATCAGCGTTTTTGTCTTCTTTCCCATTGCCCTCCTTTTCTTCTACTGTCCAATGTTAGTTATAAAAAAATACCTTTCTTTGTGTTTACCTTTGAAATGTGAAATATGGTTCTACTTCTGTCACTTGATTTGCCAACTCTGAATGGGATTATTGGACCCCAAGATGTTCCAGATGAGGCAGTTATTCAATGTAATATATTTTCCATCTTCTTTTTCCCCTCCCTTCCCTTCCCATTTTTTTGTTCGTCCTACCATTTCTGTGTCATCAGACCATATTACATTACATACTGATTTGCCATCCTGATCGCAGCATTTATTTTAATCTTATTCCAATGATTATATATTAGGTTAAATGTTCATCACCACACTGTAGTCATAGTCTTTGCAATCACCTTTTAGTTGGCTGAAGTTTAACCTTTAGATGTTTTCTTAAGGAGAGCTCGGGGGAACAATATCCCCTGAGTTTTTGTGTGTCTGTAGTCTTTATGCTTGAAAGACAGCCCAGCCCAGCTGGATGGGAAATCCCTGGCTCACATTTTAAGTATCTTTCAGGTATTGCCCTACATTCTCCTGGCACCAAGTATTGCTTTGAAGAAATCTGAAGTCAGTCTGAACTTTTTCTTCTATAGTTGACTTTATTTTGGCCAGTGGGGGGTGGGGGGGGTGGGGGGGGTGGGGGGGTGGGGGGGGCGGGGAAGATAACCTGGCTGCCCAAACATTTCTTTGTTTTTATGATCCAGTGATTTTACTAAGACATATTTGAATCTGTTTTCCCTGTTACATGGTGTGTATTTTGATTTGAAAAGAACATCCAGGGGTGCCCGGGTGGCTCAGTTGGTTAAGCGTAGGACTCTTGGTTTCAGCTCAGGTCATGATTTCTTGGTTCTTGGGTTCCAGCCATGTGTGGAGCCCCACATTCGTTTCTGTGCTGACAGCACAGAGCCTGCTTGGGATTCTCTCTCCCTCTCTGTCTGTCCCTCCCTGACTTGTGCTTGCATTCTCTCTCTCTCTCCCTCTCTCTCTCTCTCTCTCAAAAAAAATTTAAAAAACATTAAAAAAAAAAAGAACATCCAAATCTTCTGTATGATTTCAGGAAAGATCTTTACATCTATATCTTGAAAAAGTTCTTGAACTATATCATAAATACTTAAATGTCCATTGGTTTGGTTTTCTTCTTCAGGGATTCCAGTTATGTGTGGGGTCCTGTCTCCTTTGCCTGTCTTCTGCTCCTATCATTTTCTCTCCCATCCTACACTGCCCAATACAGTAGCCACTAGCCCCATGTGGTCATTTAATTAATTAGAATTAAATGAAGTTAAGAATTCAGTTCCTTGGCCTCACTGCTCACATTTCACATGCTCCATAGCCACACATGGCTAGAGGCTACCACAATGAACACCTTTATTTCCATTGCATTTTGTTTTTTTCTTTTCGCTTTTGTCCTCTATGTCCCTTACTATATTTTGTATCATGTCTATTCTCCCTTGGGCCCTTACTAACTACATACTGAATTCAAAGATGGTTTATTTTTTCCTCTTCTACTTCTTTCTTAAGTTTGGCCAGTTTATATTCCATCTCCTGTTTTCTTGCTGTCTCTTCCTTGATATCTTGCATTTCTGCTATGAAACCTTTCTTCATTGAGGCAGTTACTTATTTTGTTTTGGTTGGTTATAATTAACTTTTGATCTGAATTTTAATCTGTTCCCTGTTGGTTTTCATCTCTTTTGCTATCCCTTCCCACCTTTTTTCTTACAGTATTTTTGTAATGAGGATGTGCCAGTTCCCTTTTTGTTATGCTTTATGCAATGAGTTGGATTTTTTTGGCCCAGCCATTGGCAGGAGGCTCCTTCGATGGGTGTATTATGTGGGCATTTTCTGAGATCTGCCACCTCTGTGTCATTTCTCTGTTCTCCCTTCATCTTTATTGTACTTCCAACCATACAGTTTCTGACCAGTTGCTTTCTGCCTACTGGTTTCCAGCTCTTGTGGTGCGTAAAAGATGTTGGTTGCTCATTTCAAGGTGAGTGTTCTTTACCCACAGGAAATGTAGTATTACTAATATTTTCTGAGATCTGTCACCTCTGGCCTCTTTCTGTTCATTTAATCTCCTGTAGTATCTATTGTACTTGATCTCCATGTAGCTTCTGTAATGCTTTTGGCAGCATTTATGCCTTTTTGAGTATACATATGATATCTGTCACTCAGTCTTGCTGAAAATGGAGTTACTGGGTTTTTTTGTTTTTTTTTTTAATTTTTTTTTTCAACATTTATTTATTTTTTTTGGGACAGAGAGAGACAGAGCATGAACGGGGGAGGGGCAGAGAGAGAGGGAGACACAGAATCGGAAACAGGCTCCAGGCTCTGAGCCATCAGCCCAGAGCCCGACGCGGGGCTCGAACTCACGGACCGCGAGATCGTGACCTGGCTGAAGTCAGACGCTTAACCGACTGCGCCACCCAGGCGCCCCACTATTCCAGTATTTTAGAATTTGCTGTTGCTATTGAGAAGTCTGCTCTTAGTTTGTTTTACTTTGTAGGTAATCGGCCTGTTCTCTTTATCTGCCTTGAAAACCTTCTCTTTGCTTTGATGTTCTGAATTTTACTATACTGTGTTTAGGTGTTCTTAAAAAAAAAACAAAACTATAAGGCATAGTACATTCTGCATCCTAGATCTAAAGACTCATGTCTTTCATCTGGTCTGTAAAATTCTCAGTGATTACTTTTCCAAACATTGCTTCTCTCCAGTCCCTTTAATCTCTTCTTCTGTGGCTTATTAGATGATATTAGACTTTCTCATTCTTTCCCCCATATCCCTTAAACTGTCTTTCTGAGTTTTTCCAACATCTTAGCTCTCTGTGCTCCATTTTGGGTCTTTTGCTGTTCACTCATAGTGTGATTGCATTTTTATTGCTTTAAGCATTTCATACATTTAAAAATATTCTATGCCAAGTGAAAGATGCCAGATGCAAAGGGGAGCATGGTGCACAAGTCCCTAGATGACATTCTATAAAAGACAAAAGTTTAGGTTCAAAGGTCAGATTAGTGGTTGCCAAGGGCTGGGTGTTGGGGAAGAAAATTGACTTCAAAGAGGTATGAGGGAACTTTAGAGCTAAAAAAAATATTTGATATCTTGATTGTGGTTGTGGTTATATGACTGTACACTTGTCAAAATTCATTGAGCTATATACCTAAAAAAGGATGAATTTTACTATACTAAATTCTACCTCAATAAACCTGATTTTTAAATATCAGATATTAGATTTCAATATCGTATAATTAACTACTACTTACATGCCAAATATAAATAGTGGAAGTGGAGGAGAGGAAGACGAAAATTTATTGAAATCTATAAACATTGATGCAACAAGGAAAGAAATATGTGTAGAGGCGACAGTCTTTATTCTGTAATGACTTATGAGGATGTAGTTGGTATTTGTGACTTTCACCCACTATAATTTGCGCTATGCTCCCTTTGCCTTCACACAGGTACTCAGTGAGTTGGGGTTTCTTACCAAAATCACAAGGGATCTGAGCCCTTGATAATTCTGTTCTTATGGGGACATGGTATTCTTCCATTAATTTTTCCATTGGATGTGGTAGTGTAAGACCTGCTCCAGAACCACATATCTGAGTTCTGTTAAGATTCTTCCATGCCCACTTTGAAGCTGAAGTATTTTTCCCCCTTGATAGACAAGATTATTCAGGATCAGTCACCCCAGGTAACATTATGGCCTCCTTTTTTGCCTAGTCATTTGTGGTATAAAAGCCCAAAATGACCAGCAGCAGAAACATTATTTTTTCCCTTACGGAAGCAGCAATCTCTCGTATGCCCAAAGCCCAAAGCAGCAGATCCCCAAGTCATGGAGAAGAGAAGCAATTATTTGACTTAATCACAAAAGCCACTATCTCACTTTTACTTCATAGTTTTCATACTTGCATATCCTAATTATAGGAGAAGCGGTGCTATAGATATAGGTTCATGATTCTGAACATATAATACTTCCTGCAGGCCAGATCCCAACTTCATGAGGTGTTGTCCCATTTGGAAGCTTAACTGGATCTTCAGTAGGCCTATCCACTGTCCTGTAAGGCAAGTTGCTGGTCTAAGCATGGAGGAGTATTAGTGACATACTCATACCCCTTAACGTGTCTTCAGAAATGGCTGGAGCCTAATCCTATATATTCTACTTCTTCTAGCTAATGATAAAGTGTTGCTTAGAATTTCCAACTCTGTAGCTAGATGGTTCAGATAACTCCCAGTGGGCAGCTTCAATATGTACACCAACATTTGGGCTCCCCAAGTACCCAGGAGCACAACGAGAGCAGTTTCTCGAAATGAAAAGAATTACTTGTCTGACAGGTCATAGTTTTGCTCCATGACTCTAGGGGCTTCTCAGATTCCTACTGAGGCCTGCCATAAACTCCTCATCTGTCACCCATTCATGGAACATTATTGGATACATTGGGTCATGAAGTCTAAGTGAAAGAATTCTCTGCCTCTTCACTGGGGTTTTTCAATATATATGTCAAGTAAGACTTGAGTGTATTGTCCACCTTCTTCCATCCCAGGGACACATCAGAATGTTTTTAACTACAAGAAAAACTCTAATTCAAACTGTCTTAAATGATAAGAAATGCTACAATCTGACATAAATTGAAAGTCTCTAGAGGCCGGGTGAGTTGTGAGTCATAGGGTGTGAGTCAGTGGGGTTCCTTATGATCAGCACTCAGTACTGTCATCACAGAGGTTCTTTCTGTTGCTCTACTTTCCATCCCTCTGTACGGTGGCCTTGCTCAGGCTGGCTTCCCTCAAGTTCACAAAGTGGTTACAGGAATTTGTGTGCCACATCCAGACATAAAGTCCACAGGAAGAAGAAATCTTCCCTCCTCTCCTCTTCCTGTGTTGGGGTAGGTGTCTTACTTTAGGACTAAAGAGACATTGTCCAAAACCTTCCAGTGGAATTCCCTTCATAGCTCCTTCTCCAGAATTGGCATGTCCTAAACCAATCAGTGACAAAGGGAATAAGAGTACCACGATTGACTTAGAGATTTGGGGTGGAATAGATGTTAGAAAATCAAACACCATGACAAATACAGACTCAAAGTAAACACCTCTAAGCTCTCTTGTAGCTTATTTGGGTAACAATACTCACTATTTGGGTAACAATACCCACTTTGCCTCTGATGGTAAAGTGCCACTGTGTGACCTCTGCCACCCTGGAAGCTCCCAACCCCATTAAAATTAGATATTCCATCTCATTTCTATGTTCCAGCAGCATAGGTGGCTTCCAGAGAAGAGATGTTAAAGTGCTTTTCAAAAATGGTGACACTCCTTCACCAACGTCTTAAGGCTTTGGTGAAGAGAATACTTCTGGGCTGTCTCAGGGCCCATAATTGTATGTACATGGTGGTGATGGTGGTATTTACATAAATTGTTCCAAGCTTTCTGTCTCCCTAAGTCTTGACGTTTCTTTTAATGCATTATTTCAAGAAACTTCTGGCACCTGAATTTGGTGTGGTCCATTGTTAAATGGAGGCCATTGTCAATCTGGGTTTTGGTTAACCAGCTGAGCAAATTATTATAACTATTCTCAGCTGCCAGCACAATGAATTTAAAATCTTCAGTAAGGACACCAACATCAACAAATTCAGTCCCAATCTAAAATTACATTCCTCCTAACTTGGTGGGTAGACACAGAATCCAGTCCTGCTATAAATCAGCAAAATCTCTATAATTATTTTTTGTGTATAGGCTGGCTACCTTCTCCAAGATTTGACTTGAATTTTTCTCTCCCAGACCATGCCCACATCTGACTTTAGTTATAGAGGACTGTCCTTCTCTTGCAAGGGAAGGGAGCAGTGTGTTTTCAAGCAAGGGAGGACAGCTTCATCAGATAAGGGGAAAGAGATTGTTTTAATGAGTATAAGAGTAGACGTGAACATAAGAAGCTAAATATAGGAAGGCAATTGACAGTCCCTTCCACCAATTCCTAGCACAAAGAGCACAGAATAATTCTCTAAAAAGAACTGAAGACAAAGGCAAGAGGTATCTAGGGTAGCTAGTGCGATTTTGGCACCTCAAGTAAAGCCCTCCTCATTCTGAAATTCGAGAACTTCATTCAAAACGAGATCCCAACATTTTACCCAAAGAAGTGCAGGCCTTCCATGTGTATGGCCCTCATTGAGCTGTTCTCTTTTGTATTTTTATAATATGAACAGAAAACCAAAAATCACCCAACATTGAGGAAGGCTTATAGCATGAAAGTGGAAAACCAATATAAAAAAATATATATATAGAAAAAACATCTGTTGACAGGGGTGTCTGGGTGGCTCAATTGGTTAAGTGTCCAACCCTTGATCTCAACTCAGATCTTGATCTTGGGATTGTGAGTTCAAGCCCTGCACTGGGCTCCATGCTGGGTGTGGAACCTACTTTAAAAAACAAAACAAAACAAAAAAAATACCCACATCTGACAACAGAGACAATTTAAGAAATAGGGTAGAAACAATAATAGCAACAACAGGTAATTACTAGTCCCAAAGATACAGGGTTTTTTTGTGTGTTGTTTTTTTTTACAAAAACAAGTTATAATACTATGAAGAAAAAGAACAAGTAAAGAATCTTGAAAATCAGAAATATGATTGCTGGATTCAGGAATATGATGATAGCATCATAGTATTTTTTTTTTCATTTATTTTTTTCAATGTTTATTTTTGAGAGAGAAAGCGTGAGCAGGGGAGGGGCAGAAAGAGAGGGGGACAGAGGATCCGAAGTGGGCTCTGCACAGATAGCAGCGAGCCCGATGCAGGGCTCAAACTCACAAATAATGAGATCATGACCTGAGCCGAAGCTGGATGCTCAACTGAGTGAGCTACCCAGGTACCTCAATACTTTTTTTTAAAATTAAAGCTTTTTTTGTGGTGTAATTGAATTAAACTGTACATTGTAAAGTATAAATTATAAATTTTGACTTATGTATATACCCATGAAACCATCACCACAATCGAAATAATGAACATATCCATTACCTCCAATAGTTAGGTGAGACCAATTTGTAATTCCTTTCTGTTATTCCCCTGTCTCCCCTTCCAGAAAACCTATGGTACATAAATGGAATGATACAGTATGTACTCCTTTATGTCTGGTTTCTTTCATTTAGCATAACTATTTTAAGATTTATCTTGTGGCATGTATCAAATAGTCATTTGATTGCTTAATAGTATACCATTATGTGGATATACCAAAGTTTGTTTACCTTTCACTTGTGGATGGACATTGGATTATTTCAACTTTTTAAAAATGTTTATTTATTTGTTATTTTGGGAGACAGAGTGAGAGAGAGGGAGAGAGGGGCAGAGAGAGGGAGACAGAGGACCCAAAGCAGGTTCTTCTCCCTGTCAGTGCAGAGCCTAATGCGGGGCTCAAACTAACAAACCATGAGATCGTGGCCTGAGCCAAAGTCAAATGCTTTGCTGACTGAGCCACCCAGGTGACCTGGATTATTTTAATTTTTTAAACATTACAAATAAAGTTGTTATGAACACTTGAGAACAAGTTTTTATGGGCATATATTTCCTTTCTCTTGAGTAAATTCCTAGGAGTGGAATGGCCAGATCATATAGCAGATTTATGTTTAACTTTTTCTTTTTAATATTTATTTCTTGAAGGAGAGAGACAGAGTGAAAGTGGGGGAGGGGAAGAGAGAGAGAGAGGGAGACATAGAATCTGAAGCAGGCTCCAGGCTCTGAACTGTCAGCACCGCACCCAATGTGGGACTCGAATTGTGAACTGTGAGAGCATGATGTGAGCAAAAGTCAGATGCTTAACTGGCTGAGCCACTCAGGCATCCCAGATTTGTGTTTAACTTTTTAAGAAACTGTCAAATAGTTTTCAAAAGTGGTTTTTACATTCCCACCAGCAGTGTGTTAGAGTTCCAGTGATTCTACGTCTTCACCAATTCTTGGTATAGCAAGTCTTTTTAAAGCAGCTTTATTATTTTTTTTTTTAACGTTTGTTTATTTTGAGAGAGAGAGAGAACACACGTGTGCTCACATGCACACGAGCAAGCTGGGGAGGACACAGGAAGAGGGAGAGAGAATCCCAAGCAGGCTCTGTGCTGCCAGCATAGGGCCCAATGCAGGGCTCAATCCCACAAACCATGAGGTCATGACCTGAGCCAAAGTCAAGAGTCGGACGCTTAACCGACTGAGCCACCCAGGCACCCCTAAAGCATTTTTATTGGGTTATAACTTACACACCATAAAATTCACCCACCTAAAGTATACAAGTTAATGATTTTTAGAATATTCAGAGTTGTGAAACCATCACCACTAATTTTCAAATATTTTCATCACCGCCCAATAGCCTCATATCCATTAGCAGTCACTCCCTACTCTCCACACACACACCCGTTTTAGGCAACTACTAATCTACTTTCTGTCTCTAGGTCTGTCTATTCTGGACACTTCATATGAATTGAATTATATAATATGTGGTGTTTTGTGACTGGCTTCCTTTACTTAGTATAATGTTTTCAAGGTTTATCCACATTATAGCATGTATAATATTTCATTCCTCTTTTTAACATTTTTGAACTCTGAAATAGTTATAAATTCACAGGTATTTGCAAAGATGGTACAGAGAGACAGGTGTCTTGTACTCTTTACCCAGTTACTCCCAATGGTCACATCTTAACTAACGATGGTACAATATCAAAACCAGGAATTTGACATTGGTACCCATTGTATGCATTACCTTTTTTTTTAACTTTATTTATTTATTTGAGAGAGACAGAGACAGCATGAGTGGGAGGGAGGGAGAGAGAGCATCCAAGGAGGCTCTGCACTGCCAGTGCAGAGCCCAATGCAGGGCTCCACATGGGGCTCAAACTCATGAAACCATGAGATCATGCTGGGAGCGGAAACCGAGTCACATACTTAACTGAATGAGCCACCAGGTGCCCCTATGCATTATTTTGTCATATGTGTAGATTCATATAACTGCCATAACACTCAAAGTACAGAGCTACTTCATCACAAAGATCTTCCTTGTCCCTCCTATCACCCCTAACCAGTGGCAACCACTAATCTATTTTCCATCTCTTTAATTTTGTCATTCCAAGAATGTTATGTAAATGGAATCACACAATATGTGACATCTTAAGATATCATAATGAATTTCCCCTAGTGTTAAAAAAACAAGTACAACTAGATAGTGAAACCAAAACCTTGTGGGTAATACTTATTGTAAAATTAAATGGCAAACCCCAAAATAACAGAGCTAGGGGTCAAAACAACAGCACCAAACCTGCCCAGTATCATCATATGTGTGAGAGGAAGCAGAGGGAATAATGGTGTGTCTGGAGGGCCTTAGAAAAGGGAATCCCAAAATAGCCCAAGGAAGTATTACTGGAAAATGAAACTGGAATTCTGAGAACAGCAGCAGAAACCTGAGTTTTGCTCACTCCAGTAGCTTGTGAGTGCAAGGCTATCCCCAGGAAAATCTAAGGGTGCTGGAGAATTCTATAACTATACATTCGTGAGATTGACCATGCAGGACCACCACACTGAGGAGAAACTACAGAGTGGAATCACAGTTGAGCAGAACAGGGACAATATAAGTAGCAAAGGAAACATAAAGGCAAAATAAAATTTGAGGGGGTAAGGGGAGGAGAGAGAGAACCAGGAAATCCCAGAAAGTAAGCTGCCATTTTTTTTTTTAACACTACACAAAAACAGAAAAGAGAACTCTGCTAGTTTAGAAGAGCTGTTCTGGCCACACCTCCTTTTAAAAGTCCAGGGAAACAAGCTCATATAAAAATGAGCAACAGAAGGAATAAGGTAAGGATGACTGTTTTTAATACTTCTATTCAACATAGTGTTGGAAGTTCTGGCCAGAGCAACTAGTCAAGAAAAAGAAATAAAAGCATCCAAATCACAAAAGAAGAAGTAAAACTGGGGCACCTGGGTGGCTCAGTTGGTTAAGTGCCTGACTCTTGGTTTCAGCTCAGGTCATGATCTCATGGTTCATGGGTTCAAGCCCTGCATCGGGCTCTGCAATGGCAGCATGGAGCCTGCTTGAGATTCTCTCTCTCTCCCTTTCTTTCAGCCCCTTCCCTCTCTCTTTCTCTCAAAATAAATAAATAAATATTTTTAAAAAGAGAGAAAAAAGAAGTAAAAATTATCTGTTTGCAGATAATTGATCTTATATGTGGAAAACCCTAAAGATTACACACACACACACACACACACACACACACACACACAGACACACACTGTTGCAACTAATAAATTTAGCAAAGTAAGAGTATACAAAGTCAACACACAAAAATCAGTTGCTTCTCTATACATTAACAACAATCTGAAAAGAAAATTACAGAAAAAAATGTTCATTTACAGTAGTATCAAAAACAACAAATGCTTAGGAATTAACCAAGGAAGCAAAATACATTGAAAACTATAAAACATCGCTGAAAGAGAGTAAAGAAGACATAAATAAATGGAACAAAATAAAAAGGCAGTCCACAGAATGGGAGAGATTAATAGCTAGAATATATAGAAAACTCCTAAAACTCAACAACAAAAACAACCCAACTCAAAAATGGACCAAGGACTTGAATAGACATATCTCCAAAGAAGATACACAAATGGCCAATATGCACATGAAAAGATGCTTAGCATCACTAACCATTAGGAAAATGCAAATCAAAACCACAGTGAGAGACCACGTACACCCATTATGATAACTACTATCTAAAAAACAGAAAGGTGAGGATGTGGAGAAATTGGAAACTTTGTGCACTGTTGGTTGGAATGTAATGGTATAGCTGCTGTGAAAAATAGCATGGCAGTTCCTCAAGTAATTAAACATTGAATTACCATATGATGCAGCAATTCCACTTCTGACATAACCAAAATAATTCAAAGCAGAGTCTCAATGAAATATTTGTGCACCCATGTTAATAGCAGCATTTTTCACAGTAGCTGGAAGAGCTAACACATGCCAGGAGAGGCCAAACAGTAGATCAAAGCTATAACATATTAATTAATTAATTTATTTATTTATTAATACGAAATTTATTGTCAAATTGGTTTCCATACAACACCCAGTGCTCATCCCAACAGGTGCCCTCCTCAATGCCCATCACCCACTTTCCCCTCCCTCCCTCCCCCCATCAACCCTCAGTTTATTCTCAGTTTTTAAGAGTCTCTTATGGTTTGGCTCCCTCCCTCTCTTTTTTTTTCTTTCCCCTCCCCCATGGTCTTCTGTTAAGTTTTTCAGGATCCACATGAGAGTGAAAACATATGATATCTGTCTTTCTCTGTATGACTTACTTCACTTAGCATAACACTCTGCAGTTCCATCCACGTTGCTACAAAAGGCCATATTGCATTCTTTCTCATTGCCAAGTAGTATTCCATTGTGTATATAAACCACAATTTCTTTATCCATTCATCAGATGATAGACATTTAGGCTCTTTCCATAATTTGGCTATTGTTGAAAATGATGCTATAAACATTGGGGTACAATTACCCCTATGCATCAGCACTCCTGTATCCCTTGGGTAAATTCCTAGCAGTGCTATTGCTGGGTCATAGGGTAGATCTAGTTTTAATTTTTTGAGGAACCTCCACACTGTTTTCCAGAGTGGCTACACCAGTTTGCATTCCCACCAACAGTGCAAGAGGGTTCCCGTTTCTCCACATCCTCTCCAGCATCTATGGTCTCCTGATTTGTTCATTTTAGCCACTCAGACTGGCGTGAGGTGGTATCTCAGTGTGGTTTTGATTTGTATTTCCCTGATGAGGAGTGATGTTGAGCATCTTTTCATGTGCATGTTGGCCATCTTGATGTCTTCTTTAGAGAAGTGTCTGCTCATGTTTTCTGCCCATTTCTTCACTGGATTATTTGTTTTTCGGGTGTGGAGTTTGGTGAGTTCTTTATAGATTTTAGATACTAGCCCTTTGTCTAATATGTCATTTGCAAATATCTTTTCCCATTCTGTGGGTTGCCTTTTAGTTTTGTTGATTGTTTCCTTTGCAGTGCAGAAGCTTTTTATCTTCATGAGGTCCCAATAGTTCATCTTTGCTTTTGATTCCCTTGCCTTTGGAGATGTGTGAAGTAAGAAATTGCTGCGGCTGAGGTCAGAGAGGTTTTTTCCTGCTTTCTCCTCTAGGGTTTTGATGGTTTCCTGTCTCACATTCAGGTTCTGTATCCATTTTGAGTTTATTTTTGTGAATGATGTAAGAACATTCTTCTGCATGTTGCTGTCCAGTTCTCCCAGCACCATTTGTTAAAAAGACTGTCTTTTTTCCATTGGATAGTCTTTCCTGCTTTGTCAAAGATTAGTTGGCCATACATTTGTGGGTCCAATTTTGGAGTCTCTATTCTATTCCATTGGCCTATGTGTCTGTTTTTGTGCCAATACCATACTGTCTTGATGATTACAGCTTTGTAGTAGAGACTAAAGTCTGGGATTGTGGTGCCTCCCGCTTTGGTCTTCTTCTTCAACATTACTTTGGCTATTCGGGGTCTATTTTGATAACATATTATTTTAAAACAAGCTAAAAGATATTAAAATAAAATAAAATAGTCCATTAAAAAAAATCCTAAATCAGGATTACAAAAACTCAGGATAAAGTGGCAGAGTTCAGGAAGTAATTCAAAATAATTCATTCCATAAACAAAAGTCGAATTAAAAGAAACACAGTAGTGAAAAAACACAACAGATGAAGCTTTAATAATGATAAAAGGTGAAATGAAAGAAAAATTTAAGACTAAATGAAGAAAAAGTTAAAAAATTTTTTGAGAGAAATAGCAAATATTGAGGAAAGGCAAAGAAGAACCAACATACATGTAATAGAAGTGCTGGGTTATTGTTTTTTTAATTAGAGGATGACAAATACTAAAACTATAACTCAACAAAACATCCCAGACACTAATTTTTTTAAAGATTTAAAACTACATTTTGAGGGGCGCCTGGGTGGCTCCATCGGGTGGGCATCTGACTTCAGCTGGGGTCATGATCTTGTGGTTTGTGAGTTTGAGCCTCCCATCAGACTCTGTGTTGACATCTTGGAGCCTGGAGCCTGCTTCGAATTCTGTGTCTCCCCGTCTCTCGGCCCCTCCCATGCTCATGCTCTGTCTCTCTCTGTCTCTCAATAATAAATAAACATTTAAAAAATTTTTTTAAACTACATTTTGAAAAAGCCAACTTCTCCATCATCATCTCTTACCTCTTCCAACCCTTACATTCTGTGTTGCAGCTTGCTGTGTTTTCTGAAATTCCTGAAGTGTGCTTTATTATCATGCCACTGCTCAGACCAGTCCTCTGCCTACAATATCTTTCCCTGTTTTCTCACCTCTCACACTACAATGTGTCCTTCAACTCAATTCCAATATCCCTATCTCCATAATGTATTACCTGAATCCTCTTTTCCTACCTCATCCCCAGTTCTCAATTATATGCCCTCCTTTGTGCTTTTATAACAACTGGTAAAAATGTTGTCAGGTCTATGTGCACCATATTTTAACACACGCACACACACAAAACTGTAGTCATGTCTGCACTGACTGTGTCCATTCCCTGCCCTCTGAACTATAAGTGTTTCAGGGCACAACATGTCATTATTTGTCCTTAGAGCCTCTTTTTCTTTTTTTTTTTTTTTAATTTTTTTTTTCAACGTTTATTTATTTTTGGGACAGAGAGAGACAGAGCATGAACGGGGGAGGGGCAGAGAGAGAGGGAGATACAGAATCGGAAACAGGCTCCAGGCTCTGAGCCATCAGCCCAGAGCCCGACGCGGGGCTGGAACTCACGGACCGCGAGATCGTGACCTGGCTGAAGTCGGACGCTCAACCGACTGCGCCACCCAGGCACCCCTCTTTTTTTTTTTTTTTTTTTTTTATTTTTTTAAATGTTTATTTACTTCGGAGACAGAGAGACAGAGCACGAGCAGGGGAGGGGCAGAGAGAGAGAGGAAGACACAGAATCCCAAGCAGGCTCCGAGCTCTGAGCTGTCAGCACAGAGCCCAACGTGAGGCTCGAACTCACAGACCATGGGATCATGACCTGAGCCGAAGCCAGATGCTCAACCGACTGAGCCACCCAGGCGCCCCTAGATCCTCTTTATCTGGCACAATATATGGCAGTCTGTCACTGTTAAATAAACAAAACAGGATGGATTTTGTGTAAGTGACTAGTAGAGAGACAAAATAGCCCAGCTATCCCATTTGTTAAAGAGACAAAGAGAAGAAAGCATCAGCCTACAATATTTATATTGTTATATATCATTATCTTAATATCATTATATTAAGAACATTTTTTGCTCTAATCTAGCAAATAGTAATACCGTGACAACATTTTCTCAGAAAAAAAGTCCTCAGTAAAAAGACAAAAGTGTGATAATAAATACGAACTTCCCAAAAATAGTGAAGGAAAAGTATGCATAAGCCAAAAAAGAAAAAAAAAAGGATATTTAAAAAAATACTTGGCACTGATATTTCATCAAAGGTTTCCACTCCCTGTGTTGGAACCTCTATCCTCTGATTAAAAAGGAACTGATCAAGTGAGCCAGAGATAACATGGATGAGCCTCTTCCTACTAGTCAGTGGCAGTTCATCTCAAAAATGGCTGAAAGACTCTCATATCTCATGCCTTTGCATTGTGAGTGCCTTTTTCATGTGCCTTTTAATGAAGAAGGAGCTAGATATTGATATTCATAGTCATTTAGGTACAAACAAGGTGATAGACCAGACAAATCCATTGTCTGGGGTTGTTCCCATAAGCAATGCCACACTAGGGTACACACAAAAAAGCCTGGGGAAGCTGGAGAGACTTATTTGTAATCCAGACTATGTACTTACATTTTTTGGCAAGCATTTCTGTTTATTGCTGCTGGGAAAAAAAATGATTGATGCTCAGCAAGGCTGAAATCAGTTAAAAGATAAAAATAAAGGTATCTATCTTTGTCCACCTGAGTCATGACTATAATTTTCAAATGTGGTACAATAGGGTGATGTTTCCTTTGGTCCAAGATTCTTCTTGCACAATAATTCATATCTCACTAAAGCAATTTCTTTTTTTTTATTTTTAATTTTATTTATTATTTGAGAAAGGGAGAGAGAAGGAAGGAGAGAGATGGAGGGAGAGGCAGAGAAAGGGAGGGAGAGGAAGAGAGAGAAGCCCAAACAGGCTCTGCACTGTCAGCACAGAGCCCAACTGGGGGCTCAAACTCACGAACCATGGGATCATGACCTGAGCTGAATTCAAGAGTTGGACGCTTAACCAACTGAGTCACCCAGGCACCCCTCAGTAAGGCGATTTCTTAAGAGAATAATCAGTTATGACAGAGCTGTTTTCTCATCATTAGTAAGTAATAGCTTAGGGTTCATAATTCTCACAATCTCAATAAAGATTGATACTATTTTCCTCACTTAGTATTTGCTCATATTATAATTCATTTGCTAATGTTCTGACCAGTTATACAGCTTCTCAACGCCTTCCTGCAGCTTGTCCCCTCTTGCTCGGTACATCATCTAATGTCATCTCTAACCTCACTTAACTTTGCACTCCTTGTCCAAGATTTATGAAAAATAACAAATACGATTATATCTGCATTTGTTCCTAGGAAATCACACTAAACTTCTCCATATAAAGAACTCTCCGTTCACCCCTGCCCACTATCCACCCTTTTAGTCTCCATTTGCTCTCTCATTATTTGAGTCGAAATACCTTTAAAATTTAACTCGTACAGCTCGGCATTTCCTCATAAAGTTAAACATAGACCTGTCGTATTATCCAGCAATTCTGCTCCCAGTTATGTACCCAAAAGAACTGAAAACAGATACTCAAACAAATGTTTACACGCCAGTGTTCATAGCAGCCCTATTCACAGTAGTCAAAAGGCAGAAATAACCTAAATGCCCACTGGTGGGTAAATGGATACACAAACTGTGGTGTATACATACAATGGAATATTATTCAGTCATGAAAAGAAATGACTTAGCGATACATGCTATAAGACGGATGTACCTTAAACACATTAAGCTAAGTCAATGAAGCCAGACACAAAAGGTCACATATTGTATGATTCTACTTATGTGAGTATCTATAATAGGTAAATCTATAGAAAGCTTGGGGTTGCCAGGGGCAAGAGGTAGGAAGGAATGGGGAGCAATTGCTTAGTGGATATGGGGTTTATTTTGGAGCAATGAAATGTTTTGGACCTTGATAAAGGGAGTGGTTGTACAACACTGTACTAAAAGCCACTGAATTTTTCACCTTAAAACGTTTAGCTTTATGTTATGTGAATTTTACCCCCCCCCCCAAAAAAAAAATCCTCTCTGCAAATCTTAACTGTATCTCAGAGATGTTCTCTAAAACTTCAGCAAAGAATATTCTTTCATGAGGGGCTCCTGGGTGGCTCAGTCGGTTAAGCATCCGACTTTAGCTCAGGTCATGATCTCACGGTTCATGAGTTCGAGTCCCACATCGGACTCTGTGCTGAAAGCTCAGAGCCTGCAGCCTGTTTCAGATCCTTGCTCTCTGCCCCTCCCCCACTCATGCTCTGCCTTTCAGTCTCTCAAAAATAAATGTTAAAAACAATTAAAAAAAAATGTTCTTTTGTGAGACCACATCTGGCTGTGCTCTGGTGGTGTGGAGCCTGCTTGGGATTCTCTTTCTCCCTCTGTCTTTGCCCCTCCCCTGCTCATGCTCTCTCTCTCTAAATAAATAAACATTAAAATAATAATAAGAGAATGCACTAAAGAATATAAATAACCGGAGAGAAGAAAAATTTATGATTATTTTAAATGGTATAATTGTTCCAACTGGAAAACCTAGGGGAAACCATTTAAAAAGTACCATACATAGTAAAAGACTTTACTCAGGTGACTGGATGCAAAATTAATATTCAGGGATCAGTGGGTTAATGGAAGAAGAGTTTTACTTACAATTGCAACCAAAAAGACAACATTTCGAGAAATAAGTTTAACAAAAAATGTGCCATTTACTGAGTGACACAAAAGAAGGCTTGAACAAATAGGCATACCTATCATATCTTCTGGGTTTCATTTTTTCCAAAATAATAATATGCAATATTTTGGTGAGTATTTAAAGTTAAAGGCACTTGGCACAGCATACTAAGTGATACAAAGCATACTAAGCGATGTGATACACACTTTCCCAAGTTTGGATTAGCAGTATGTGTCAGTGGGTAAACTATACATTTTGTGTAGCAAAGGGGAGAATAAGAACATATAATAGCATTGGGGAGGGTTGCATTAGGAAAAGTTGGGAAATCTTCACAATAAAACGGTAGGTATGGAGTGGATCAAAAAAAAAAAAAAAAAACCACCCTTCTAGAACTAACAAATAAATTTGAAAAATCTCTGCTAATTCGAGAGATGACCTTTTATTGATACTGTAATTAGTCAATAAAATTTGACATTTAAAACGGTTCACTGTAATCTCCAACGCCGTCAGAGTTGAGACACCACAAGACCAGTGGGTTTTGGCCTCAGCTTGTCAGTCACACTCAGAAAGCACAATATGTTCGTGATTACAGGCCGAAGATTACTAGCTTTGGGACAAGACACAGAGCAGCACTATGAACAGCCAACCCTTCACAGACACTTGTGACACCAGTGGGGGATTCAGTGGCTCCGGTCGCTTCACGGCATGTGTTTTAGTCATGAGGAGTGACAAGAGCTGTATGCATATGGGGCACATTAGATCAGGGAAGCCATGGTGCTGAGGGTCCCTCAGCCTATATGTCCTTCCAGTCACATAGCTCCTGGAGGGAGTGTGTGCAGTTCCCATTCTTTAGTGCACCGCACTGCAATCTTCAATCACCAGTGAGACAGGAAACAACAACCAGAGGCCACGTGAATCCCAGGTGTCCTTGGATGAGTAGTCAGCACAGAGCAACTCCAGCAAGACGGTCCTTTCTCTCTACTGGATAATCACTTCACTCGCTGATGGAAGAAGTTCCACTCAAGGTCAGACTTGTCCCTCAGCTGGAGGAAAAAAGTGACTCACCCTTTCCTTCCAGATACTTCTCAGTGGACTCTGAAATCTTTCCCCCTTAGACTCCCACGTGTCTTGAGTGGCATGATAGCACGGCCAGTGCTTTTTGAGACTTGAGCAAATGGTTGAGGGAAATGCCAACCCGTAATATGGATGAGAAATGGTTACCAGGCACTTGGTCAACTGACAATGAAGCCAAACACAAATAAGGAACAAAAGGAAACAAGAATTAACGGATAGTGATTATGTTGCCCTTTATAACTTGGCTGGTGACCCCATTGTGAGACCTAGTCTCTCCGGTCCTGTCCGTGTGGAGCTGCAATTATTTTGCTGTTAACTGTTACTAACTTTGATAATTCCCTTTAGTTAATATTGAAGATTTGGGTTCTTTGTTTTCCTCGTTATCCTTTTCAGGGCTAAAGTCAAACATAAATTTAGACCCCGTTTCTCTTAGAAGGTTTAGAGTAGGCACCTTCTTTGTCTGAAGTAGTCCTTCTAAGCTATAACCATACCACCACCTACCCGGTTGTTCTCCTGAGGCACGTTTTGTCCTGTGTGGTTTTCTCTTTAGCGTATCTCCTCTGAGTTTGATGTTTATAGCCTAGGCCTACAGCATGAACTCTGTTGTTGATTAAATTGTGTTCCCCAAAATGAGATGTTGACATCCTAATCCCCGATACCCGTGACTGTGACCTTATATGGAGAAAGGTCTTTGAAGACATAATTAGTAAGATGAGGTTGTGCTGGAACAGGGTAGGCCGTAAACCCAATGACTGGTATGCTTAGAAGGAGGACTTTTGGAGACACACAGAGGAAAGATGGTCATGTGAAGACGGGGGCAGAAGCCAGAGTGATGTAGCTGTAAGCCAAGGAATGATAGGACAGCCAGCATCCGCCAGAAGCTTAGAAAGAGGCCAGGAAGGATTCTTCTTTGTCCAGAGTCTTCAGAGGGAGCACAGACCACCCTGCTAACCTCTCAATTTCAGATTTTTTGGCCTCCAGAACTGTGAGAAAACAAATTTCTGTTGCTTAAACGCACCCAGTTTGTGCAAATTTGTCACAACAGCCCTTTGGAAACTAACACATACCCTTTGTCTCAGTTTGTTTAAATTGAACATGTAAGACAGACATCCTGTGAATGGTTTAGTTGGTTATCTGTATAAGAAGCATGCTTAATCAGGGGCACTGGGATGGCTCAGTCAGCTTAGAAGCTGATTCTTGATTTTAGCTAAGGTTATAATCTCGCGGTTTGTGAGTTGGAGCCCTGAACTGGGCTCTGCACTGAAAACATCGGGCCTGCTTGGGATTCTCTGTTTCCCTCTCTCTCTCTCTCTCTCTGCCCCTGCCACGCACGTTCGCCTGTGCTCTCTCTCTCCCTCTCAAATAAATGAACATTAAAAAAAATAATAATTAATGAAAAATTAAAAAAAAGAAAAAGAAGCATGCTTAATCAGAACTGGCAGTCATTTATAAAACCACTTACCGACCAAGTCTCTGAAACACATTTCCTCTTATTGTTTCTGAATGAAAAATAAAGGTATGATTGTTAGAACCTTTAGGAATTCAAATTACTCAGTTACCAAAAAGGCAAATAAGAAGAAATGAGTTAGGTTTTCTTTTCTGATATAAGAGATATTGTCAGTTTAAATTCTGTAACTGAAACCTTTTCTTACAGGCATTTTCTTGCTAAAGCTGCAAGGAAGATCAATAAAGAAGGCTGTTAATTAACAAGGGGGCACTGCATTTAAATTTAGATCAAACAGGCTGGAATTACAAAGTTTGGGAAATGTTTGTTCTTTTATCTCCTGAGGCAGGTTCTGGAAACTAGCAAATGCTACCTCCTTATCATTTGCTTTCCTCCCTTTTTTGACCTCTGTGGCAATGTTTTGAGGATTTAAAGAGTGGAATGATGGTTTCCAAAACTCAAAGAGCACAGCTGTGAGACCAGAGACACTAGAAAACTGAAAAAATACTGAGCCTTGGGGCACCTGGATGGCTTAGCCAGTTAAAGCATCCAACTCTTGATCTTGGCTCAGGTCATGATCTCATGGTCTTGAGATCAAGCCCCACATCAAGCTGTGTGCTGATCGTACGGAGTTGCTTGGGATTCTCTCTCTCTCTCTCTCTCTCTCTCTCTCTCTCGCCCCCTCTCTCTTTGTTCTCTCTGTCAAAATAAATAAATATAAACTTAAAAAATAGTTGACTTGGGAGATGATTACCCACGAGGGAAGAAAACTGGTACCTGAGAAATGAGAGATTCAGAAATATGACTGCTAAAATAGGAACAACTAGAAGGAAGAGCTCAGAAATTTCTGAGTCAAAAACAAAAGTAAATTATACTGTGAAGAATGAAAAGCCAAACATTTAAAATCAGATACGTGTGTAATATAGGAGAACATCTAGATGACCTTGGGTTTGGCAATGAGTTTTTAGATACAGCACATAGAGTGTGATCCATGGGAAAAGGGATAGGTAAGTTGGGCTGCATTAAAATTAAAAACTTCTGCTCCACGTGGAGTCTGCTCAGGAATCTCTGTCTCCCTTTGCTCCTCTCCCCTGCTCACATGCACACACTCTCCCAAATTAAAAAAAAAAAAAAAAAAAAAAGTGCATCTAACTGAAGAACATGAAGAGTGAATCCTAACGTAAACTATGGGCTTTGGTTAATAAGAGTATATCAATATTGGCTCATTGATTGTAACAAATATACTAAAAGATGTCAATAATAGGGGAAACTTTGTGGGGAGGCAGAGAGGGAATATGTGGAACCCTCTGTACTTTCAGCTCAACTCTGCTATAAACCTAAAACTGCTCTAAAATATTAAGTCTATTTTCAAGAATCATTAGCACATGTTCTTTGACACAATGCAGCTGAGTTAGAAATGCATAGCGGTGCCTGGGTGGCTCAGTCGGTTGAGTGTCCAACTCTTGATTTTGGTTCATGATCCCAGGGTTGTGGGATCAAGCCCCATGTCAGGCTTTGTGCTGGGCATAGAGCCTGCTTAGGATTCTCTCTGTCTCTTTCCCTCTGCCCTTCTCCACCCCTTGTGCTCTCTCTCTCTCTAACAACAACAACAATTAGAAATGCCTGACAGAAGGATACATTTTAAATGTCGGATGTTTGGAATGTAAACACTTATTATAACTAGCCCCAAAAGAAATCATAATGAAGATTTGAAAAAAAAATTTAATAATAATAACCAAGATATCATGTGTCAAATCTTATGGGATACAGCTGAGAAGTGAATTCATGGCCTTAAATATGTATATTAGCAAAGGAGAAAAATTGAAAATTAACGAGCTAAGTGTCCAATTTAAGAAGTTGGAAGAGAACAATAAAATAAACCTAAAAAAAGAATGAAAGCTAAGAACAGAAATGAACTTTTTAAAAAGAAAACCCAAAATAAATATATAGCAGATCAACAAAGCCAAAAGTTGATTTCACAAAAAGAAAGACTAGTAAAGTAAAAAAGCTCAGGCAAAATTGAGAGAGTGAGCAACAGAAAATGCCAAGAGCAATATTAAGAAAGAAAAGAGATACGTAACTACAGATAGAGCAGAGATTTTTTAAATCCTAAGAGAATACTATGAAAATATTTATGCTGATATATTAAAATCTTAGATTATATATAATACATATAGCTTCTTATAAAATACATAGTATAATTTCCTACAGAATTGCAATTTACCAAAACTAATTGACAAACACTATCCATTTGTTGCCTCTTCGACAACCACATTTGTGTGCACACACACATGCACGCATGCATGCACAGAACTCCGATTTATTTACATAGCAGGTAAAGATTCCTTGATCTCAGAAAAGATCAGTCCCAACGCCCACTGCTGTCCCAAATGAAAAGACAACGTTTCTCAGCCTGTCCCTGTTTGGATCCACACGGTGCCTAGAGGTGCTGTACTCAATTTGAGAACGCAAAGTGACAAGCCAGCAGCTGAAGATAAGGAAGTGAGGACGTGGAAGGAGACTGTGTCCTTGAGTATCTACACCAGCCTGCAAATACCTCCTCTGCACTCTGGTTGCGCGAGGCAGAAGGATGAGAGGGACTTGTTACTTAGGCCACTGTTAGGTTGTGGGTTGCTTACTGCCAAAAGCATCTGTAACGCTATGACATAACACAAACCAGAAAATCTGAATGAACCTATAACCAAGAAAATCAAATCAGTTGTTAAATATTTACACACACCCAGTAGGCCCAAATGGTTTCATAATCATTTCTTCCAGACATTTATTTATTTATTTATTTATTTATTTATTTATTTATTTATTTTTAAGCTTGTTTTTTTTTTTTTTTTTTTTTAATTTTTTTTTTTTCAACGTTTATTTATTTTTGGGACAGAGAGAGACAGAGCATGAACGGGGGAGGGGCAGAGAGAGGGAGACACAGAATCGGAAACAAGCTCCAGGCTCTGAGCCATCAGCCCAGAGCCCGACGCGGGGCTCGAACTCACGGACCGCGAGATCGTGACCTGGCTGAAGTCGGATGCTTAACCGACTGCGCCACCCAGGCGCCCCTCTTCCAGACATTTAAAGAACATATCCATCTTTCCTTTCTTCTTTCCTTCCTTCCTTCTTCCTCTTTCTTCTTTCTTTCTTTCTTCCTTTCTTTTTCTTTCTCTTTCTTTCTTTTTCTTCCTTTCTTTTTCTTTCTTTCTTTCTTTCTTTCTTTCTTTCTTTCTCTTTCTTTTTCTTTCTTTCTTTCTTTCTTTCTTTCTCTTTCTTTCTTTCTTTTTCTTTCTTTCTTTCTTTCTTTCTCTTTCTTTCTTTCTTTCTTTCTTTCTCTTTCTTCCTTCCTTCCTTCCTTCCTTTCTTTCTTTCTTTCTCTTTCTTTCTTTCTTTCTCTTTCTTTCTTTCTTTCTTTCTTTCTTTCTTTCTCTTTCTTCCTTCCTTCCTTTCTTTCTTTCTTTCTTTCTTTCTTTCTCTTTCTTTCTTTCTTTCTCTTTCTTTCTCTTTCTTTCTTTCTTTCTCTTTCTTTCTTTCTTTCTCTTTCTTTCTCTTTCTTTCTTTCTTTCTTTCTCTTTCTTCCTTCCTTTCTTTCTTTCTTTCATTCTTTCTTTCTTTCTTTCTCCCTTTCTCTCTTTCATAACCTCTACCCCCAATGTGGGGCTCAAACTTATGACCCCAAGACAGAGAGTCACATGCTCTACCTTCTGAGCCAGCCAGGTGCCCCTCATTTTATTCTAATACAGATATATAACCCTTCCAGAGAGAGAGAGAGAGAACTCTCAAAGTCATTTTATAGATTAAAATAACTTTATCATTAATCAAATGAAGCTAGTGGGGGGGAGGAAGATGGCACACCAATTTCACTAATAAACATAGTACATGTGTGTGTATGTGTTATGACCAAGAAGAATTTATCATGGGAATCTGAAGATAGGTTAATCTTGGAAAATCTGTTAATGTATTTAGCATATTAACAGATTTAAAGGGGGAAAAAACATTATTTTTATAGAAGAAGGATTCAATACCATTTAACATAGGTCAGCTTCCTTAACCTGATAAAGTGTATGTACCAAAAATCAGTAAATATTCATACATTTTTTTTTTTTTTTGGCAGCAAGCAAAAGTTTATCAGAATATAAGATTAGAAAGGAAGAATAGTAGGAAAGCTCTTTTTTCAGAGAGGGGACATCCAAAAACAAATGCCTGAGGACTATAGGCCAGGGTCTTTGTTTTATACGGTTCTGTCAGCCCTTCCCCCTTGTCCCTTCTCAGGGGCTTATTGGCTTGATGGTTCTAGGTGCTGGTTGTCCATTGCTGATTGGCTGATTTCCATTGTATGAGGGGTGGTCTATGGCCATACCTAGGTCTTTTGTCAAATTCCTGAGGGGGAACCTGAGGGGGGTAGATGGGGTTTGTTAAGTTCTTAAGAGGAACCTTATGCCTAAGGGGGCTTGCTCTGGTCAGACACTCCCAGCATGTTTTTCCCACCTGGGGACCTCAGGCCCTGATCTTTCCCTCTCTGCCTAGGGAAACCTATCTTCCCCTATCACATTGCCCCCTCTGAACTCGTGACTCCTAACTGCCGAGTAAACGTTCGTACTTAACCACAACATTAAGTATTTTTGAAGTGCCTCCTTTGTGTTTTTTTTTAGTTTATTTATTTATTTTGAGAGAGAGAGCGTGTGCACATGAGTGTGCCAGTGGGGAGGGGCAGAGAGAGAGGGAGAGAGAGAATCCCAGCAGGCTCTGCACTGACAGTGCAGACCCCAACTCAGGGCTCAAACCCACAAACTCATGAGATCACGACCTGGGCCGAAACCAAGAGTCAGACGCTTAACTGACTGAGCCACCCAGCCGCCCCTGAAGTGCTTCCTTTAAAACAAGGCAAGGTTGCCCGCTATCTCTGCTTCCACTTAGCATCACATGAGGCTGTTTGAATTGATGTGTAGGGAAGAAGGCAAGGCAAACCAGTGGTCCTGGTAGGGTAAGTGGGATAAAAGCAGTCTGAGTTCTGCGTTTGCTTCCCAGTTGTCTTAGGACAATTGCCAATCATAAGACAACTGGAGGTAATTGCTCACTTGGTATAAATTTTTAAAAATTCAGGTTCACTCTTCTTTCATGTTCAATATTCTATTAAGTATTTAGTAAACTGTTTACTAAACAGTCTATTTAGTAAACTGTTCACTTCGGGTACTAAGCTTTTTAATTCTGGAATTGCCATTTGGTTCTTTCTTAGTTTTTCATTCTCTGTTGAATCTGCCCATCTGTTCATTCATTATGATTATATTTTTTAAGCCACTTCGAAATCTTCACCTACTAATTAAATAATCTGAGTTATCTGAGGATGGTTTCTTTACTTTTAAAATTTTTTTAATGTTTATTTTTGAGAGAGAGAAAGAGAGAGCGGTTGGGGGAGGGCTGTGAGAGGGGGGCAGAGGATCTGAAGTGGGCTGTGTCACTGACAACAGCAAGATTGATGTGGGGCTCGAACCCACAAATGGTGTGAACATGAGTTAGATGCTTAACCTACGGAATCACCCTGGTGCCCCTTTGAGGTTTGGTTTCTATTGACCAGTTTCTGTGGCATTCACATTTCCCTGCCTATTTGCAAGTTTAGTGGAGTTTTTTAAAAAATCTTTTAATACTGGGCATGGTAAATGAGACATTGTAGAAAATCAAGATTCTAATATCTTCCTCTAGAGAGTGTTTATTTTTAGTAGACAGTTAACTTGATAGGCATATAATTCCAAATTCTGTGTTCTCTGAGATGGGCAAGCACTGAAATTTCTACCTTTTTTTTCAACTTCCAGTTATTTATTTACTTTTTTTTTTTCTAGTTTTTTTCTGCTAGGGTCCTTAGAGTATCCCCTGCACATGCACAGATCAGGAGTCAGCCAAGTGTTTGGCCAAGTTTTATATGAACTTTTAAAAGGCCTCTATGAGGGACACCTGGCTGGCCCAGTAGGTAGAGCATGTGACTCTTGATCTGAAGGTTGTGAGTTCAAGCCCCACATTGGACCTACAGCTTACTTTAGATAAATAGAGAGAGAGGGAGAGATAATAGATAGATAAATAGGAAGCCTCTGTGAATTCTTCCTTTCTTGGATTTCTCTTCCTTCTTATTCTCTGACTTGTCGAACAAGTAAGACTAGCAAATTTATGCTTGAATTCTGGCCATCATATGCTACATATTCTACACAGTGCCTTCAGGCAAAAATTTTTATAATCGCAAATCTTACTCACTGCCCCTCCCTTCTACCAACGGTTGGCTCTCCACCAGTCTCTGCCTGTTTATGTTCTCTCTAGTCCCTTCAAATTGTGTGTTTTAAAAAATTTTAGGGGCGCCTGGGTGGTTCAGTCTGTTGGGCGTCCGACTTCAGCTCAGGTCACGATTTCGTGGTCCGTGAGTTCGAGCCCGCGTCGGGCTCTGGGCTGATGGCTCAGAGCCTGGAGCCTGCTTCCGATTCTGTGTCTCCCTCTCTCTCTGCCCCTCCCCCGTTCATGCTCTGTCTCTCTCTGTCTCAAAAATAAATAAAACGTTAAAAAAAATTTTTTTTTAATTTTGTCCAGAGTCTATCATTATTAAAATACAATACAGGCTACTTGACCACTGTTGAGAAAAAAAAAAAAAAAAAAAAAAAACCTTCAACTTTTGTTTTAAAACACTCAAGGAAAGGGGTGCCTGGGTGGCTCAGTCAGTTGAGCATCAGGTCATGGTTTCATGGTTCCTGAGTTTGAGCCCTGTGTTGGGCTCACTGCTGTCAGTGTGGATCCTCTGTCCTGCCCTCCACCCCTCCCACACTCACTCTTTCAAAAAGAAATAAAACATTTTGAAAAAAACCACTCAAGTGAAGATGTTGACTTGTCTGAAATTCACAGGGATGATAAAAAGTAGCAATATGCATCTAGTATTCACTGACATATTGATGGTGTTTAAAGCCATGAGAAGAGAAGGGACCACTAAAAGGTGAGCATAAACAGGAAAGGGACCAAGAATAGAAAGAGAGAGGTTTTGGGGTTTTTTGGGGGGGTTTGCTTTTTTGTTTTTTATTAAATAGTTAATGTAATCCTCTTGAAATTAGCAGTAATTACAGATGCCATTTATTGAACTTGGCACTGAGGTGTTCCATGCATCTCACTGAATTCATCCAACAGTATCACAAGACAAAAAAACTGAGGCTGACAAGGGAAGTGCACGCAAAGAGGAACTTTAGAAAGAGATGAGCAGAAGGGAACATTAAGAATGGATGACAGCAGAGTGAAGGAAACTGCTGAGGCGGAGCACAGTTTACAGGTAAAGGAAAGAAAGCCTTGGGGAAGTTTTTTAAACCCTCAGACACCCAGTTTCCACATGTGTGAAATGGGAATAATAATTACCTTGCAATTAGTGTGAAAATTAGAAATGATATGGGGATACCTGGGTGACTCAGTCAGTTAAACATCAGACTCTTGATTTCGACTCAGGTCATGATCTCATGGGTTGTGAGATCGAGCCCCACGTCACGCTCTACACTGGCAGCGTGGAGCCTGCTTGGGATTCTCTCTCTCTCTCTCTCTCTCTCTCTGCCCCTCCCACACTTGTGCTTTCTCTCTCTCTCAAAAGTACCCAAAACGCTGCACCTAGAAAACATGCAATAAATGGAATAGCTATAAGGCCTAGGAATGTTATTTATTGTATTTAGCCCTATTCTGTCATCCAAATAGAATGAAGGTCCCCCCAAAATCCTTACTAGGTGTGGGTGCACATAGGAGTGGAAAAGACTGAAGAGCAGCAAGGGTGAAGGCGGACAGGAGAGGAAGGGCCTTCAGGGTGTGCATCCAACGTGGACTTTGTGGCATGACCAGCATCCAAATGGAAGAAGTGAAAAATGTTTCCCAAGACCTCTAGGACCCCATTCGTTTGCATGATCAGTGAGTGGGCTCACCTCCTGGCTGTGGACAATATCTCCGGATCCTTTCAAGGATATGGGCTCAAGCCACATGAAAGGAAGAAAATCTACAAATCAAGGCAAAGGTAAAGCTTTTGCCATTTATTATTACGATTAATTATTTTATTTTATTATTTTATTTATTATGTGAAGTATAAAGCTACATCAATGAGTCCATGCTGATGTCGATAAATTGCTGAATAAGTCTCCCATACAGAAGAACTCCAAATAGGTTTTTTAGATACTCTCTCCTCAAGAAAGTGGAGCATAACTGCCCCTGCTGAAGCGTGGGCTGTACTTAGTGAGTTGCTTCCAAAAGGAATAGCATGAAAAGGGCGGGGATGTAACTTCACAGTGGAGAAATCTGGCAAACACAACCTCAGCTAGGCAATCAAGCTTGACATCAACAGTGATAAATCATATTGATAGTATGTGTGTTGATACAATGTAATAAGAACGGCATTTTACCCCCTTGGCCTTCATCCCCAAAACACATGAACCCCGGTAGGAGAACATTGACAAACCCCAACTGAGAGACATTTTACAAACTACCTGACCAGTACACTTCCAAACTGTTCAAATCACTGAAAACAAGAGAAGTTTGAGAAACTGTCCCAGCCAAGAGGAGCCTCGGGAGACATGTGGCATCCTGGATGGGACTCTCGAACAGCAAAGAACATTAGGTAAAAACTAAGGAAACCTGAATGAAATATGGACTTTAGTTAATAATATATCAATATTGGGGGCACCTAGCTGGCTCAGTCAGTGGAGCATGTGACCCTTGATCTCTGGGTTGCAAGTGCGAGCCCCCTGTTGGGTGTCGAGATTACTTAAAAAATAAAAATCTTAGGGGCACCTGGGTGGCTCAGTCGGTTAAGTGTCTGACTTCAGCTCAGGTCATAACCTCGTGGTTCATGGGTTCAAGCCCCGCATCAGGCTCTGTGGTGACAGCTCAGAGCCTGGAGCCTGCTTCAGATTCTATGTCTCCCTCTCTCTGCTCCTCCCCTGCTTGCACTCTGTCTCTCAAAAATAAACATTAAAAATTAAAAAAATCAAAAATAAAATAAAAACAAGAATAATATATCAATATTGGTTGATTGGTTATGACAAATGTACCATACTAACGTAAGATAATAATAACAGGGAAAGTGGAATCCAGGTATATGGGAATTCTCTGTACCCTCTTTGCAGCTTTTTTGTAAATTTAAAACCGTTCTGTAATTAAAAGTTTATTTTATATTTATTTATATATATATATATATATACATTAAAAAATTTTTTGTAATGTTTATTTTTGCAAGAGACAGAGACAGAGTGCAAGTGGAGGAGGACAGAGAGAGAGGCAGACACAGAATCTGAAGCAGGCTCCAGGCTCTGAGCTGTCAGCACAGAGCCTGATGCAGGTCTTGAACTCATGAACAGCGAGATCATGATCTGAGCCGAAGTTGGACACTCAACCAACTGAGCCAGCCAGGCGCCCTATGTATACATACTTTTACAAGTAAAACACATATATAGATATAATACACACACACACACACACACACACACACAATTTTTTTCCCCTTTCTCTCTTTCTTCTTTTTTTTTCAAGTACAGCTTGACACTGGACACAAAGAATGTTTTTTGGAATCATTTTATTCCTGACTCTGGAGGAGGTGGCTGAAGTCCTGGTTTCACTGTAAAAACACAGGAAACAGTGGGGGACAAGTGTGGACAAAGGCACGTGGATTCCTGGACAAGCAGAAGGGGGTGCCAATTAGTTGGAACAATGGAAAATGTCAGAGAGAGGCAGAGAGACCCATATCTCATCCCACCTACTTTTTTTTAATTTATGTTTATTCATTTTTCAAAGACAGAGAGAGACAGAGCACAAGCAGGGGTGGGGCGGAGAGAGAGGGGGACCCAGAATCCGAAGCAGGCTCCAGGCTCTGAGCTGTCAGCACAGAGCCCGACATGGGACTCAAACTCACAAACCGCGAGATCATGACCTGAGCCTAAGAAGGACGCTCAACCGACTGAGCCACCCAGGCACCCCGAATCCCACCTACTTTTAAAAACTCATGCCTGGGGCGCCTGGGTGGCGCAGTCGGTTAAGCGTCCGACTTCAGCCAGGTCACGATCTCCCGGTTCCGGGAGTTCGAGCCCCGCGTCAGGCTCTGGGCTGATGGCTCAGAGCCTGGAGCCTGTTTCCGATTCTGTGTCTCCCTCTCTCTCTGCCCCTCCCCCGTTCATGCTCTGTCTCTCTCTGTCCCAAAAATAAATAAACATTGAAAAAAAAAATTAAAAAAAAAAAAAAAAAACTCATGCCTACTCTGAACCTAGTAGAAGTAGTCCAACGCTGGGTAACACTAGCTTAAAAAATGAAAGGAAGGAAGGAAGGGAAGGAGGGAGGGAAGGAGGAGAAGAAAAATAGAGAAAAAGAAGAGGGAGAGAGAGAGAGAGAGAAAGAATTTCCTTTTTAAAAATAACTCTCATTTAAAACAACTTTCTGGAATGTTAGCAGTATTTCACAATGCAGACATCTCAGTTTGGCAGCTTGATTGATTTCCCGATTTCCAGGAAAACTGAGCTGTCATCTGGTCCCTACTAGGCTGCGTACCCTCATGAATATGCAGTTCTTACAAAATGTGAAATGGTTGCTGAAGAAGAGAAACTTAATTCTTTCTGACATATCGCTCCAAGCCCTCCACTGTCTCAAAGAGAAAGAAAACCAGTAAAAAAAAACCTTTCCTCCTTTCCACATAAAGGAGAGGGTGAAGAATTCCTGACGATCCGTTTCCCTGGGCGTCTTCCCACGCACCAGAGGTTCTGGGCCCCTCTGTTGGGTGACGAGTCAGATGGGAACAGTGCACCTGCACGGTTTTGTGTGATACCTACTCAACCGAAAGCCGGAGAGCAGCAGCCATGGCTTCTGTTCCCTGGAAGCCCGAGAGCGCTGACTGCCGTCCTCAGCATGTGTTTCGAGCGCCTCCTGGTACAACCATAACAACGGTGGAAAAGACTAACATTTACTGTGCGCTCTGCATGCGTTCACCTCTCACCAGTCCTGCACGGTGCGCTCTTCCATTATTCCATTTCAGACAAAGAAACACAAGGCTCAGAGAAGTATCCTGCCCCACACACCTGGTATGATGGTTAATTTTATGGGTCAACGTGGCTAGGCGATGTGCTCAGTTATTTGGTTAAACACGAGTCTAGATGACGCTGTGAAGAACTTTTATTTTTCTTATTAAATTTTTACTTATTTATTTGTTTTTTAAGTAATCTCTGCACCCAGTGTGGGGCTTGAACACACAACCCCGAGATCAAGAGTCACATACTCCATCAACTGAGCCAGCTAGGCACTCCTGCTTCGACGAATTTTTGAATATGAATAACATTTACAGTCAGTGGACTTAAAATTTTTTTTTAATGTTTTTTTTAAATTTTTTTAACATTTTTATTTATTTTTGAGACAGGGAGAGACAGAGCATGAACAGGGGAGGGTCAGAGAGAGGGAGACACAGAATCCGAAACAGGCTCCAGGCCCTGAGCCGTCAGCACAGAGCCCGACGCGGGGCTCGAACTCATGGACTGTGAGATCATGACCTGAGCCGAAGTCGGCCGCTTAACCGACTGAGCCACCCAGGCGCCCCTTTAATGTTTATTTTTGAGAGAGAGAGAGAGACAGAGTGCAAGCGGGGCAGGGGCAGAGAGAGAGGGAGACACGGAATGTGAAGCAGGCTCCAGACTCTGAGCTGTCAGCACAGAGCCCAATATGGGGCTTGAACCCCTGAACCATGGGCTCATGTCCTGAGCCAAAGTCAGACGCTTAACCGACTGAGCCACCCAGGCTCCCCAACAACCAGTGACTTTGAATAAAAGCAGATTACCTCCCATAACGTGGGTGGACCTCATCCCAACAGTTGAAGGTCATCAGAGCAAAAGCCGAGGTTTCCCGAAGAAAAAGGAATTCGGCCTCATGAGTGTAATATAAAAGTCCTGCCTGAATTTCTAGCTTGCCAGCCTGCCCTACAGATTTCAAACTTGCCAACACCACCCCCTCCCCGGGCAAGTGAGCCAGTTCTTTACATTCCACTCTTTTTCTCTTAACCCCAAGGCTTTTTGTCTGCAAAGCCCCTGTTCTGCCCTCCACACAATGCAGCCTCCCAGACCCCAGAGTCATAATATAAGCCAAGAGTGACTGGGAGGTAGTCTCTTGAGGACCCACTGAAGGAGGATTTGATGAGATCAGGTGAGTGAAGAAAAGTGCTGTTTCTTTCTTTTTTTTTTTTTTTCTTTAATTATAGTGTTGTAATTTTATTATTATTATTATTATTTTTTAAGTTTATTTACTTTGAGAGAGTGTCTGCATGTGCTCACACACATATGCTCAGGGGAGGGGGAGAGAGAGAGAGGGAGAGAGAGAATCCCAAGCAGAGCTCGACACAGGGCTCAATCTCATTGAACTGAGATCACTTGATCGCTTGAGCAAGTCGAGAGTTGGATGCTTAACTGATTGAGTCACCCAGGCACCCCGGAAGTGCTGCTTCTGAGAAGGAGGAAGGGAAGATGTCAGGAAGATGGGGTGAGCAAGGAGAAAAGAGGATGTGGTAGAAAAAAATCACACTTAATGCTCAGTGAGCGCTTCTTATGTGTCGGACACTGTCTTGAATGCTTTCCTTATATTAATTTCATTTTTGGGGTATGGAAACAGACGCCCAAGATCACACGGCTGGTTAATGGCAGGCAGCGCACGTCCAGAGCCCAACACTTAACCAGTGTTGTGCACAGGGAAAGAACGGGGATAGAAAGAGGCACCGCTCTTCTGATGGGGGCTAAAAAAGAAGAGGCCGGACGAAGTTAGAGCTTCTAAAGCCAAGGCCCTGTTCTATTGGGCTGGGCTCCTCCTCAGAATTACACAAAAGTTCTGGGACCTTCTGGACCCCACGACACAAAGAAAACGTCTCTGATAATCCATCTGTGCCTAAAACCACTGTGATGGTGCACTAGTTACGAATGTGTGACCTACACGTAGGAGAACCTTTCTGAGTGATGGTGCCTTCGGCTACAAAGTTATGTAGTTATTTCAAATAATAAGAAGCCTGGAGGCAGGCAGTCCCTGGAGTGGTGTCATCAGCTTCCTGATGTCTCCAAGAAATCAGGACCTTGGCATCCTTACATTTTATCATCCTCAGTGTATGGACTTTCTAGCCTTGGGCTTGTTTCCTCGTGGTTACAGAATGGCTGCCAAAGCTGCAGAGCTCACAAAACCATCTTCAGGGCAGATGGCAGGTACACACCACCTAGATCTCCTTCCCAGACTTCCCCTAAGTCCTCTTGGGCAGAACTGAGTCCTAAGCCCACAAGCAGCAGAGAGAATTAGCTCCTTTGGTGTAGAACAGTCATGGGTCACCATCTGGGGCTGGGGGAGAGGCCCATGTTTCCGTGCAGGTTGCAGCCTGAACAAAATGTGGGTTCTTGAAAGAAGAAGGGAGGGTGGCTGATGGATAGGAGACCAACTGTGTCTGTCACAGAAGCCCCCTGTCCCAGTCCACAGGGCTCTTTTAGGTCCGTGGTTCTGATGCCACAGGACACACTTGTCACACAGGAATTTCAGCCAAGACTAGGAGCCCTGGGCTCCCAAGCATACTCAGCAGCCTCCTCTTGAGTTTTGCAAGGCTGTTGACAGGGAGCTGGTCACACTTCTCATACCTACTCACCTCCCAACCTGTTCTCTTCCCAGAATCCTAGCAAAATATTCTCAAAGATGAGACCTTGGGGATAACAGAGAAATAAATGCCTTTCTCACAGCTTCCTCTGTCGGCCAGTTAACACAAACCCATCTCTAGGCTTGGCTGTCTTCATGCCTGTGGTGGTTGGGGGGGACAGGGACAGTAATGCAGTTCTCAATAAATCACCACACCACTGTCACAGTGGAAAGAACAGTATATGGTAGGTAGGAGGCCTGGGCCCCATCTCTACTCTGGAACCCAATGTCTTCATCACTAAAATTGTTTAGAGGAAATGTGGTAAAGTTGGGATGGGAGAATTCCATGCAGTTTGCAAACTAGTTATGGAGGCCTCGGCAAATTCCCGAGCAAAATGCCCCAGTCAGACTTTTCCTACTGGACTGTGAGGTTAGGAGACACAGGGAAATGGGGAGGGGGGTGGAATATGTGTTGTAGGCTTCCAGGTGCAGATGTGAACGTTTCCAATCCAGTTCTGTGATTACACAAGACGGAGGACGGGGTGAGAGGGAGGGGGTGCGGGTGGTGGTGGGGCTGGGGGATCAGTTAAGAAATAGCAGAGGTTGGGGCGCCCGGGTGGCTCCGTGGCTTAAGTGTCCGACTTCGGCTTAGGTCATGATCTTACAGTTTGGTTTGTGAGTTTGAGCCCCACATCAGACTCTTTGCTGCCAGCACAGAGCCTGCTTCAGATCCCTGTCCCTTCTCTGTGTCCCTCCCCTGCTCACTCTCTCTCTTTCTCAAAAATAAACACAAAAAAAAAAAAAAGAAAAGAAAAAGAAAAAAAAGAAATAGCAGAGGATATGTAAAGTCACATTTTAGGGGTAGCTGGGTGGCTCAGTCGGTTATGCATCTGACTGCAGCTCAGGGCAGGACCTCACGGTCCGTGAGTTCGAGCCCCACATGGGGCTCTGTGCTGACAGCTCAGAGTCTGGAGCCTGCTTCACACTCTGTGTCTCCCTCTCTCTCTGCCCCTCCCCTGCCCTCTCTCTCTCTCTCTCTCCCTCAAAACTAAATACACATTGGGCGTGCCTGGGTGGCTCAGTCAGCTACGCGTCTGACTTTGGCTCAGGTCATGATCTCACAGTTCGTGAATTTGAGCCGCGCATCGGACTCTGTGCTGACAGCTCAGCCTGGAGCCTGCTTTCCAATTCTGTTGTCTCCCTCTCTTTCTGCCCCTCCCCCATTCATGCTCTCTCTCCGTCTCAAAAATAAACATTAAAAAAATTTTTTTAAAAAGTCACATTTTAGTTTCTATAACAAGTGTTCTTCACTGGGCCCACCAACCACAGACTGCACCCTGTAATTCAGACTCCGTGAACTTGGGTTGAAAAATATTACGATTTTCCTGCCACTTGCTGCCATGTCCTCGGTTCTGAACAGAGGCTGCAGACTAAGGTCATATGAGCAGCATCGATAGGAAGCACAGAGCTTTTCATTCCCCTCTACAGTTGCTGCAGTTATCTTGAAACATCGTTCACGCTCATTTCTACTTCAGATTTGTGGTTTATCAGGCTCACGGCTAGATCTTGTTATTTAATGCGTTAATAAAGAAACCCATGAATTACAACATCACACATTTAAATGTTTTCACAACTGTATTTCAACATAACTGGCTTCTGCTGTAATCCTGTGTATTTCAATTTATGTTTATGAAAATATTGTTTTGAGAAGGGATCCAAGGCACAGAAAATGGTTAGGAGCCCCCCACCCAGAGGTGCCTTGTTGTCACTGGCCCAGAGCGAGGGCAGAGGTTCCACATCTGCAGGAGGGATTAGATGAGAATTCCCAGGAAATCTCTGGGTAGGGGACCAGGGGTGAGGCCTCCATGGTGACATCTCACTGAGATCTTCGATTTGGTTGAATGGTGTCGGGTCTCTGCTGCCAGTTGTGAAAAGGGAGAAAGTCACTAGCTTCTTACCTTAAATCACAGGAGGATTTAGGGAGGATCACAGAGCCCCGAGCTCACTGTGGATTAGAGGGAGGGGGCATCCCAGCACTCGTGCTTAGGGAATTGTTTCAACTGAATTTAACGACACAAAAGCCTAGAGTGGGGAGAAGAGGCGGGAAGACATTCCTCCCTCCTCAGAAGTGAGTTTCCCACATCCTGGTAGGGAACCAAAGCTATCTCTCTGCCAGGGGAAAGCTGATCCCTTCCCCTTTCAAACAAGCCTGCAGCCCCTCAGGCACTGGGGCATTCACGCACCGGGCTCTTCCCTGCAGGGACAGTTCCCGCCTCCCATCAGCTGCCCCTCACTGGGAACAGCGCCACCCCTAACACACCAGGCAAGCCCTGGCCTGGGTGACACCGGTGGCCGGGCCCCGGCTGTAGGCCCCAGTGGCCTTGGGAGAAGAGCTGCACATTGTACGACACCCTTCCTTTCGCAGAGGAGGAGATCCAGCGTGCTGTTACTGAACTGTCTCCAGTCCCTGAGTTTGGCTTCCCTAACTCTGTCAGGAAATTTCAAGCTTCCCTGCCTATTGCAGGCAAATCCCAACCTTGTCCACCAACAGGAGGGACACAGAGACTCGTCAGAGGTCCTGCAGGCCGATTCTGAGAGTAGCTGAGCCCAGTCCCCCAGCCATCCTATAATTGGACTCATTTCCTGTCCCTCCAGCCATGTGCCCGATGGGCGAGGCCAGAATCCATGAACCCCTTCCCACTGCCCGGCACTGTCACCTCCCTTTGCAGAAACTTCCCGGGTTTGAGAGGATTGTAGGGAAGGGGTTGAAGTGACACACAGAAGTTTAATTCTGGGATGGGGAGGGACTGGAGGGACACTGGGATGATGGGCAAAGGCCTGGGAGTTTGAAAGCCTAGAAATTTTCAGGGGAGCAACTCTAAGATGCAGGCCAGGGCCACCTGCTTCTGCCTCCTGCTTTGTTCTCTGCCCTTGATACTATGCAGTCTGGTGGGGGCAGAGACATGATCGGCAGGACCCTGGGACGACATCTGCCCATTCACAGATAGCTGTCCCAAGCAGGGCTCACAGTGTGCTATGGGGAGGGGAGGCAGAACCACACGGACTGTAACAGACTGTAGCTACCGCCCACAGAGGGCCTGGGGCAGAGGGAGGAAAACACCCATTCTCTTAGGGAGGATTATGGAGAACTTCTTCTCCCATCCAAGTACTAACCAGGCCCGACCCTGCTTAGCTTCCGAGATCAGATGAGATCCGGCGCGCTCAGGGTGGTGTGGCCGTCGATGGAGAACTTCCTTCTCGATGGCGGCCTGAGGCAGAGTCTCGAAGGCTAAGGAGGATTTTCCTAAGTGAGGAGGGGGGTGAAGGACCTCCTAGGCAGAGGCTCCGAAAGAAGCTCCAGGCCCACCTGGGGAGCAGTCCTGGGACTTGTGCCCTGGGCTTCACTGCGCAAATGGGAGCTGTGTGTGTGATGGCTCTCAGGAGATGGGGTCTTGTGGTTAAGGACATTTGGCAAGTTCAGGGTTAATGTTGAGTAGACCTCTTTACTGAAGGACTTGTCAGAACCTTTAACCTCTTCATGTGCAGAGTGAGCCCCGTGGTGTATCCCAGGACTGGTGGTCTGGCAAGTCACGCTGGGGGAAGGAAAATAGGAGGCAGTAGGAGTACATGATGTTAGGTAGGATGCAAGGGGCTTTGAATGCCAGGCCAAGGAGACTGGACTGTGTCCTTGGGACCAGTGAGGAGTCTCAGAAGGCTGAAAGATTTAACTGAGGGATTTTGACTCAGGGGACTTGGGGCAGTTTAGTAACCAGCAAGGTGAGGGCTGTGGCAGGACATGGCCAGTCCCTCTCTCCTTGATGGCAGGTTCACCCTGTGGGAGAGGAAACGGAATCCATGGACATAGAGAAGTTCAGAGAGACAGGCTAGAAGGTACAGAAGGCTGAGCCACCATCGAATCCAAGTGTGGGTTAAGTGTCTTGGGCCCAGTGGTCAAGGCTGCTCGGTTCAAATCCCGACACCCCTACTCCCTGGCTGTGGGTATCAGACCCTATCTCCCTGGGACCTCAAGCTTTTTTCTTCTCTTTTTTTAAAAGTAGACATGGTTTCTTTAGAGCAATTTTAGGTTTGCAGAAGACTCATGCCAAAGTACAGAAAGTTCTATATACTCCCTCCCCAACACTCCTCCCGCCCCTGCCTCACAGTTACCCTATTATTAACAGGTTGCATCAGTGTGGTCCATTTGTTACAAGTGAGGAACCAATACTGATACATTATTATTAACTAAAGTCTATGGTTTACTTGAGGGTTCACCCTGTGGTGTTCAGTTCTGCTGGTTTTCACTAATGCATGATGTGATGTGTCCACCATTATAGTCTCAGAACAGTTTCACCCCCCTAAAAGTGCCCCGAGCCTCAGTCTTCACTTCTGTAAATGAGTGTGTGAAGCCCACGTAAGTCCCCCGTTGCAGGCCTCTTGACAAATGGTACTGAACCCAACAAAATGTCTTTCTAAATAAGGTCTGGCGTCCATCGGAATCCCTGGGCATGGGTCAGGGAGGTCTTCATTGAATGTTCTCAGGTCTCAGCTTCAGACCTGCTAAATCAGAGTGTCTGGGGTAGGGCCAAGGAATCTGCATTTAACCCCAGGCCCCAGGGCTGGAACAAGGCCAGGCTCCTGGCTCCTTCCCTGTGCGTGGGAATTTGTTCTTGCCAAAGCTCTTCAAATGTAAACAGAAAAATCCTATCCAGTGTCAGGTTAAAGCTCAGGAGAGATGTATCATTCCCGAGAGGAGGCCGGAGTGGAACAGTTTTCCAGAAAGCCCGGAAAAAGCCCGTTTCTGCCTTCTGCAGCTCCCAGTCAGCAAGCCTGCTATTGTTTCGTATCTTGATTGCTTATCACTCACCCAAAATAACCTGCATGTAATGTCTCACCAGCTGCAGCTCTCTGCAACTCCCTTAATTTAGCAGCCAAACACGTCCGGCTCGGCAACAGAGCGCGGGGCCCATGAAGGAGCCCCTCCCTCGTGGCCATCGGTAGTGGGTCCAATAGTGTCCTCCCCGAATCCATGTCCAGCCAGGACCTCAGAATGTGACCTTATTTGAAAACAGGGTCTGGGTAGATGTAATTAGCAAGGACCGAGATGAGATCAGACAGGATTAGGGTGAGCCCTAAATTCAATCACTGGTGTTCTTATAAGAACAGGCGAGGCCAGACAGATACGCGGAGGGCAACAGGCCACGTGAAGACAGGGGCAGAGACTGGAGTGATGTAACTGCAAGCCAAGGAACACCAACGGTTCCAGAAGCCACCAGCAGCCGAAGAGAAGCAAGGGAGGATTCTGCTCTGAATCTTCAGAGGGAACACGGCCCCTCCGACACCTTGACTTCAGACTTCCTGCGAGCAGAGCTGTGAGGGCATAAAGTCCTGCTGTCTTAGGCCATCCGGTTTATGGGGATTTGTCACAGCAGCCTTAGCGAACGAATAAGCCGTCACTGCCCAGACCCCCTGCCCTGGCTCAGTCCGCCCCTCAGCCCGAAGGAAGGACCCCACACATAGGCGATTCTCCAGACTGGCATTTTAATGTGGCTGGTTGTGATCAGAGCTGTTTTCTCCCAGCCAACATCCCTGAATTCTGCATGTACTAGGCCTGTTTCCTACCACAAGGACAAGGGCCCTGTGTCCTCGGCCTGGAAGGCTATAATCCAAGAAGAGCTGAAACTGTAGTAGTGACAAACAGACATCGGGGCAGTGTCTGGCAGGTGGTGCCGGGTGGTGGTCCCTGGGCTCAGCTAAGGGTGAGGCTGGGCAGGTCACTGCAGCTTCATGCCACACCGGCGCCGTGAGTCCTTCCGGGCAATGGGGCTGAAGTTCACAATCTCCTTGTAGATGTGCTCTGAGAAACACAGAGCACAGGGCCCGAGGTGTGAGGTGTGGGGGGGAGGGGGGTGGGTACCCAGAGCAAAAGAGAGGCCCCCTCCCCGGATATAACGTGGAGCAGAAGTCAGCTCAGGGAGTAAGAAATGCACACAGGAGACAATATCTGCTCAGAGAGAAGGAGGTGTTGATAGTGATCCAGGAGGGCGGTGGGGCCGCCAGAGGCCACGCATGGAAACCGTGGAGGCAAAGGAGAGAGAGGCTGCAGGCAGAGAGAGGACGAACCCGAGGCCCCCAGCTCTTACGCTTCCATTCATCCACTGTGAGTTTCTCATGTTCTAAGGAGTCATCAAATGGCTGCGGGGCCTCTGTCTCCTCCTCTGGGTCTCGGAAGGGTTCAAAGAAGGGGTGGGCGAGGGCCTGCGAGGCCGTCAGACGCTTGTCCACGTCCAGCTCCAACATCTTCTCTAGCAGGTCTGTGGCTGCAGCGACAGAACGCTCATCTCACATCCCAGGCCTGGGAGAGCCTGCCCGCTGGGACAGACGTCAGAGGCCCGTCAGAGACCCGTGGAAGGCAGGGCCCAAGACTCACCCTGGGGGCTGGCCCGTGGGAAGAGCTGAGAGAAATCCTTCTTGGGGCTCTGTGGCAGGGACTGGATGTAGGATTTGGCCTGGAAGACAGAGAAGCACTGAGTAATCTCCATCTGTCAGCCCCTCGGGCTCAGGACTTGGGGTACAGAGCAGGGGGGACCCCAGAAACGCCCCGGAACCGGGCTGAAGGCTCAGGCCAAAGCCCAAAGTGGGATGAAGGCAAGAGCATCTGCCGGGGCAAAAAGGAGGCAACGGGGGAGCCCTCCTTCCCAAAGGCCCACAGCCCACGTGACCCCTGGTTAGCCAAGTGCACAGCCGAGGCCAGTCTAGACCCATTTGCCACTCACTGCTTTGTCGTTCAACTTCTGCACAAACTCTGCACCCGGCACCCCGGTCACTTTCAGGATCTGGGACAGCTGGTCCAGGTCTTGGCAGTGGGTTAAGGCTCCGCCTCACTCTCTGCTGGTAGATCTGAGGCTGCCCTTCCCGCCGCCCTTCCGTCACTCCCACCCAGGCCCCGTGGCCACGAGCCAGGCTCCAGACGTGCCTTCCTCCCGGAGAGGACACAGGTCTCTGGAAGGCTTCCCACCCACCAGGCTGGGTTAAGAGTCCTTCGCCACAAATGTTCCTGGATACGACCCCTTTCCAGCTCCCGTCCCGCCCAGCCACCTTCATCCCTTTCTTCATCACCGTCCCCCCTGCCGCACACTGAGTTCGGCAGTGCAGACTCCACATATTCTCCTCCTGCACAGCACACAGGGGCTCAATTAGTGTGTGTGATGCCAAAGCATGATGTATTTTCTACATGGTGCCGGAATGACAGGTGGTGCTTTTCATCAATTCCCTTACCTGCATTTTAAAATTGTTCTAGAGTCAGAGGGCACCCGGGTGGCTCAGTCAGTTAAGCATTTGACTCTTGATTTCAGCTCCGGTCATGATCTCGTGGTTCATGAGCTCAAGCCCTGCATCAGGCTCTGCACTGTCAGTGCAGAGCCTGCTTGGGATTCTCAATCTCTCTCTCTCTCTCTCTCTCTCTCTCTCTGTCTCCCTCTCTGCCCCTCCCCTGTTCTCTCTCTCTGAAAAATAAATAAATAAGCATTAAAAATAAAATAATAGTTGTTCTAGAGTGAGCACGTACCACTTCTGCAATAACAACAAAAAAAGAGGGATTAAAGTAATAAAGTGTCTGTTGAAGGAATGAATCCCTGGATGGAGTTGGGCTTTTCCAGCAAAGGATACAATCTTTCCCCTTGAACAGAGTTTTCCCAGTCAGCATCTCTGCCATGATACAGCCCACAGACCAGATGTCCACTGCGGAGGGAGGGAGGAAGCATCACCTGGACCAGCTGACCAGGACCCGGCAGTCAGTCGACCCAAAGGAACTACAACGGCCCTGGAGAAGTTTCCAGAGAAGATCCCCAGCCCCTGCCACCCCCGAGCAGCTGGCCACTGACCAGTCTGGTTGTAGTGCATCCAGCTGAGGATCACCTCAGGGGCCCGGTACCAGCGGGTCACCACATAGCCGGTCATCTCAGCATCTGCGTGCCGGGCCAGCCCAAAATCCAAGATCTATGACTCGCGGGACAGAGGGACAAAGAGTTGCTGCAGACAGTCCTGGAGCAGCTTTTGGGGGCTCCCAGGGGAGAGGGGCCCACCCCAACCCGCCCCAGCCCACGCCCACTCACCTTCAGCTCACAGTCCTCGTTTACGGCCAGGTTGCCCGGCTTCAGGTCCTAGATGAGAGGAGAGAGGAAGCACTGGGCCGAGAGGCAGAGATGGGAGACTGCCCCCCCCCCCCCTCTCTGGGTGTTGGTCTCCTCGTGTGTAAAATGATGGCTGCACCAGGTGTCCTCCTGGGCCCATCCAGCTCTAAGATACTCCTGATTCCTGGAGCCTGAAACAGCTCAAGGCTTGCTTCCTTTGCAGCACCCAGAAAGTTCCCCAGAACACAACGTTCTTCTGAGCAGGCCTTCCTGGGCCAAGGCTGGGCGGGGGGGGGAAATCCACACGCCAGGTTCCAGAGGACTCTCGCCTCCCCACTCCTTTCCTCCTCCCCGGCTGCGGAGAATCCTTCCATGGTGCGGAGGGTGGAGGGGCCTCTGAGCACCGGAGCAGAGAGAGCACTCACCCTGTGGACGACCCCAGCTGAGTGGATGTACTGTGTGAGAGAGAGGGAGAGAGTGCGAAGGGTGAGTCCGGCACCCGGCTTCCACACCAGGTGGTTCAGGCTGGCTCCAAACCTCCTCTTCCCTGTCACAGGGTGCTCTCCCAGCCCCCAAGTCCTGGTGTTCTCCAAACCTCAGGTGTCAACACCAAGGCGCCCCCCTCGGTCACCTTCCGGGCCCCCACGCACCTTAAGACCCTTGAGCATCTGATACACCAGGTACTGGATCTTGTCCTCACTGAACTCCATCCCCATGATCTTCTGTAGGTCTGTCTGCATGAAGGGCATCACCAGGTAGCTGCAAGGCACGAGAGCTTCTTGACAGTCCCCAGTCCCGCCCAGCCCCAGGCCTGCGATCACAGGAGGTGCAGAGGAGCTGGGGCAGAGCACAGGCCTTAGAGGTGGCCTCCGTGTGCAAGAACCAGCCCCCACCATAGCCAGCCGGACCTCCACACGGGCCTCCTGGCTTCTGGCCCCCAGCCTGGCCACGGTGGCCACCCAGCTGGCAGAGCTCAGGGTAAGCATTCTAGCTGGAGCGTGCTCAGGAAAACCAAATGGAGCTGTGTTCCCTCTCTTCAAAGGTGCCCTCGCCTTGCCCCCTTCCATGCCCCACAGAAAGCCACAGCTGTGACTTAGAAACATCTGCCAGAGTTCCCCTCTGCTTCTGTTCAAATACTTTTTCCCCCAGAGGGTCATGCCCAGCTGGGAGAACTCCACAAACAACCAAGGATGTGTGCCCTTCCAAGAAGGAAATAATAAAACATTTTATTTTTATTATTATAGAAGGGCAGAAGAAGGAAGAAGGAGTAGCTGAGCCATTGAACCTTCCTGTGGGATTGCAAAACAGGTCAAGGTCAGCAAAATATAGCTGTTGCTCAAGGTAGTAACAGCAACGTCCAGAACAAAATATGATTTAAAAAGGAATATCAAAGGGGTGCCTGGGTGGCTCAGTCAGTTAAGCATCCGACTCTTGATTTCTACTCAGGTCACGATCTCCCGATTTGTGAGATCGAGCCCTGCATCGGGTTCTGCGCTGACAGCACGGAGCCTGCTTGGGATTCTCTTCCTCTGCTCCTCCCCAGCTTGCTCTCTCTCTCTCTCAAAATAAATAAATAAACTTAAAAACAATTTTTAAAAAGGAATATTAAAAAAAAAAAAAAAAGGATGTGATGAAGGCCATCTCTATGAGCCTGTGATTTTCTGAAACTTTCTTTTACCTGATCATTTGCCCTCCCCCATGGGGGACCCTGCTTCATGCACAGTCCCCTCCCCAGTGTTGTCTTTCACCTCTATATGGACCCTGGTTCTTTCTTCTCTGGTGACAAACTTGAGGTCTCACCATGCTAGAACCACCTTTCTTTGACTTGGTTCTTCAAATAACTACCCTTTCTCCCTCCTTCCCTCCCCAGCCAAACTTCTAGAAAGAGTGGTCCACACCTCTTGACCCACTGCCTTAACTTCCAATCCCTTAACAATCTGGTGTCTGCTTCTGCCCCTCCGAAACGGCTCAGATCAAGATCACCAATGACCGCCCCCCTCCCCACACACACACCTGTGGCTCCCTTTCTTCCTATTGGACCTCTTGCAGTCTGACACCTCCTCAAGATTCTCTGTTGATCTCTTAATCAACAGTATTATACCATGTTCTACCCTAGCCCAGACCTTCCTGGGCTCCAGACGTGTTTGCAACTACTGATTAAACACTGGAACGTTCATAGGCTCCTCAAAAGTAGTGTCCAAAATGGAGTTCGTTCTTTCTCCCAACGTCTGTTCTTCCTCCACTTTGTATTTCAAGCAGGAGCCTGGCATCTTGACCTACACCCCCCTCTCCCAGCCACTGCGTCCCAACAGATAGGGCCTTTTGACAGGTCTCAGGTCTGCTCTTTGGCATCCCATCACCTCTGCCTTATTTAGATCAAGGTCTGGGTCTGGGACACTACTCTCCAGGCTCTCTCTCCCGCCACAGTGCACCCCAAAATCTTATCTGACCACATTACCCCAATGTTCAAATCCTCCCTGGACTTGAGGCTGCCTGTGGGATCAAGTGTGGACGCTTCCCTTGACCAAACCAGCCACTGGCCTTCACTAGCCACAGTGAACTTATCAATATCGCCCCAACGGTCCAGTCTCTTTCATGCACCATGGCCTTTGTCCATGCAGTTCCTTCTGCCCGGGATGCTTTTAGCACCTTTACTGCAGGCAAACACCTACTCACCCTTTGGGGTTGAGTTCAAGCTTCCTCTGTGAAGCCCCCTGAGGCAGCATACAGTCCCCAGCACTTGACCATACATAGAGTACCGACCACACTACTGTGAGTATTCATTTAGAGACTACACCCCCACCCTTCCTGGAGGGCTGGTCCACTTTAAATTCCCCACATTAAGCCCAGCAGCTGGCTTTATAGGAAAAAAACTCCATTCGGAATCACTGCATTAAATTTAAAACAAAAGCATCCTAACAAAAAGACCTTCAGCTGCATATGAAATAGGGTCAGTTCAGGGAGCCTGGGTGGCCCAGTCGGTTGAGCATCTATCTAACTCTTGATTTCGGCTCAGGTCATGATCCCACAGTTCGTGAGTTTGAGCCCTGCGTGGGGCTCTACAAGGACAGCATGAAGACTGCTTGGGATTCTCTCTCTCCTCTCTCTGCCCCTCCTCCTGCTTTTGCTCTCTCTCTCTCTCAAAAATAAGTAAACAAAGAAAAAAAAGAAAGATTGGGAAAAAAAGAAAGACTCCATCTTCCCAAAGATTCCTACGTTTTAGACCAGGCACTGGTCTAAATTTTCTGGTTCTATGTGACTGTCAAACACCCCATCAGCCAGAGGCAGCCAAGCCTTCCCGCTCCTCGCTCCATGCCCGGACCCACACCTGGGACCCCACAGAATGGCGAGGTGAGCCAGTGCAGATCCTGTGAGGACTGGCAATGAGGTCTTGGTGGTATTAAAGCGAGTAGTAAGCGAAGCCGACAAGCAGACAGCTCTGTGTCAGTCAAGGACCCCGCTAAGCCCCTCCCACCTCTTCCTGTCTGCCTTTCTCTCCACCCTTGGCTGGATCCAGACAGAATCCAGACAGAATCACGCATTAGTGGACGGCCCAAAGGGACTAGCAGGACAGGAAGCCCCCCTACCCAGAAGAGAGAAATCTGGACTCTCCCCCAGCTTGCTCCCGAGGGGCAAGTAAGGCCTGCAGATGCCCCGGAACCCAGTGCAGCCCAACTCACAAGTCATGGAAGCCGCGCAGGGAGGAGGCTGGGGTGAAGACATCCAGGAGCCCGATGACCTGGGGAGAAGGTTGTCAGTGAGGCTGGGCAGCCACCACAGCCCTCTCTCCCCCCAGCCCCGGGGCCCCAGCCATGCCTATGACCACCGGCCCTTTCCTAATACACCGTCTCCAGCAGGAGGCAGGCTCCTGACCTTCTCAGAAGCAGTAAAAAGGGCAGAAGAGGAATCCAGGGGCAAGATCACCCGTGGCTGGGGGCCATGGGGAGGAGCTGGCTGAAGAGCAACGGGGCTTAAAATGTGCCCAATGTTTTGAAATCATTATTTTAAATGTTCACCCTCCAACCTAGGTATCCTGTTCCAAAGCCCAGTTGCTAGGCCCAGAGCTGGGTGACTAGCTTTCCCAGCTGCTTCTGTCAGACAAGATGCTCTCATAATTCTGCACTGAGGCCCCAGAGCCTAGGTTCAAATCCCAGCTCTGCCACTGACTAACCATACGACCTCTTAGTCTTTCTGTGCCTCAGTTTCCTCTTCTGTACCTGGGAGTAATAGTACTTAACTCTTGTAATACGGTGAGGATTAACAAGTCAGCTTCTGCAAAGCTCCGAGAAGAGCACGTGGCACACAGTAGGTGCTCAACTGTCTGTGGTTATTGTTATTATCAGGGCCACGTGTGCAAATACATTAACCAGGATGGGGGGCACCACAGCTCTGAGACCTCAGAACAAATGACAAAGCGCCTCTGTGCCCATGCAACAGTATGTTTGCACCTGGCAAAGCTCCTTTTGCTCCACTGCCAAAACTACCCTTTTCACCCTTCCTGGGAAGTAGGCAGGGCAGGTCCTGGCGCCTCGCTTTAATGAGGTGAGGAACAAGAGTGGGAGGGGCAGGGAGGAGAGTCCCCTTCTCCTGGCCCTGTCCTGAGCTCCCTGCACCCCTCAGGCCGGCGCCCTCCCCCCGCCCCCGCCCACACAGGGAGGCACCTGGTCAGGACCCCTCCCTGGCTCCCCCTCCCCTTCTCTGGAGCAGCCCCCAGGCCCAGCCCTACATTCTCATGCTGCATGTGCTTCAGCAGGCGCAGCTCTCGGTAGGCCCGCTTGGCAAAGATCTCCGACTGGAAGGGCCGGCTCAGCTTCTTGATGGCCACCTTCTCCCCTGACCGCTTGTCGATGGCGGAGCTGTAGGGCACAGACAGGTGAGCGGGCTGTGGCTTTCCTGCCCAGCAGACCCCACTCCACATCCCAGGTGGAATCTCCCAGGCCACTCGGGGGAGTCCAGGCCATCCACCACCCCACCCCCCCGCCCCCAAAATCCCTCCTGGCCAGGGGGCTAGGCTGGGAGGCACGAAGCCCACCCCCCGGGACATGGGGGAGCAGCCTCAGGTACAGTGACAGGCCAGGGGTGTCAGAGGGGACCGGCAGTAACTGACAGGGGTGCACGGAGCCTGGCGATACACAAGTTAATGCCAACAGGATCCAGAACCCGGAGGGAAGCTCACTCTTTGCAACTTGGCAAGTCGCTTCTCCCTCTTTGGGCCTCAGTGTGCCCCCACTTGTAACATCAGGGATTCACCTGGATGAACTCCGGGGTCCCCTATAAGGTTCAAGTCCTGGAGAACCAGACCCAGTCCTAATTCAATCCACAGAGACCCCGCAAAGTGAGAAAAGTGAGATGGCGCCTGTAGTGGCCTCAGGCCAGCCTCTGCCAGCCTCTGCCAGCCTGAGGCTTCTTGCTCATACTCCGCTGCCCAGTCGCCTCCTCCCAGCTCCGAGCGCTCGGCTCAGGAAGAGCCCCTGCGAGGGTCTTCCAAGCCCGCAGGGACTCTGGGCCTTGGGGTCCTCGCTCAAGGCGGTTGGGCGAGCGGCCCCGAGGGCCCAGCGGCGGAGGGGACCCCCAAGGCGGGTCTGCGAAGGGGTGCACTGGCCCGGCTTGTCGGGAGGCTCCACCTGCGTCCCCGTGCCTATGCGCCTGCCGCGTGTCCGGCCCGACGCCCCGCGCCCCCCGCGCCCCCCTGCGGCGCGCAGGCCCGGGGGGTCTCACCACACGGCGCCATAGGCCCCGCTGCCTACGTGCGTCGGCGACACGTAGGTCTTGGGCAGCTCCCAGGCGGTCTTGTTGACGTCCTGCTTGTAGAAGCCCTTTTTCCGGGTGAAGCTCATCCCGGGCACCCAATCTCGGTGGCCCCGGCGCGGCGCCTGCGTTCGCGGCCCGCCGGGCTCCCGGCACCCGGCCCCCGCTCGCGGTCACGGCCCGGCCCGCCCCGCCGCCAGCTCCTCCCCCGCGCGAGGGCGGGGTCCCGGCTCGTCCAGGTGCGCGGTGCAAGGCCACGCCCGGGCCTGCCCGACGGCCCAGGCGGTGTGGGGACGCGGCGGGAGACCCAGCCGGGGCGGCAGGTGCGCTGCCCTGCAGGGGCGGTGGGGGGCGGTGCAGGGGCGGCGCTGGCGGCCTGGTGGACCCCAGGGCGTCCCGCGTAGGGCGGAGCGGGACACCACAGAGCCCCCTAGGTCCTTCCAGCCCGGGACTCGGCAGGAAGATCTGCCTGGGGCTGGTGAAGACAATTTTGGAAAAGCAAAACCACACCCCACAACGTTTTGATTGTGGAAAGTTTCAAAAATGCACGAAAGTAGAATAGCCCAGTGCTTCTCACATTTGAACGTGCTCACGAATCCCCTGGGAATTTTATTTTATTAAAATACAGTTTCTGATTCAGTTGATCTGGGGTGGAGCCAAGATTCTGCATTTCTAACCCGCTCCCAGGCTCCAGGGCTCTCTGGACGGCACTTCGTCGGTGAGGTTCTAGTGAACCTGAATGACCCCAATCCTTCAGCTGCAACAATGATATCAACTCTTAGTCAATTTTGTTTTGCATCATTTTGAAGCAAAACTAGGCCTTATATAATTTCACCCATAAATATTTTTTGAATATTGTTTGTATTTCTAAAAGATAAGAACTACTCTTTAAAAAAAAATGTTATTTTTGAGAGAGAGAGAGAGACAGAGTGTGTGTGTGTGGCGCGCGGGGGGGGGGGGGGGGGGGGTAGGGAAGCTCCAGAGAGAGAGGGAGACACAGAATCTGAATCAGGCTCTCAGCAGGCTCCCAGCTGTCAGCTCAGAGCCAGATGTGGGGCTCGAACCCACAAACCCTGAGATCAGGACCTGAGCTGAAGTCAGAGGCTTAACCATCTGAGCCACCACGTGCCCCTAAAAGTTAAGGACTACTCTTAAACATAACCACAATATCATTTTTATGCTTAAAATTAACAACGGGAATTCTGTAGCATCAACTATCCAGTCCAGGCTCAAATTTCCAGTTGGACAGTTTTTTGTGACTTCCTACTGCCCCATGAGGGCAATGATAAGCCAGGGCCTTCTGCCACCTGTGTCTGGTGGCTCATGAAGCCTGAAGAAGATTCTGTGCTGGAATTAAAGCACGGAGGCCTCCCAGGAAGCGGGGGTGGCGGGGTGGGCAGAGAATAACCACAAGAGGTCCACATGCCTGACTTATCTTAAACTGCACTGGCCTGGGGAAGGGGTGGGGATCTCTCCCTCCATGTTGTCAAAGGGAGAGAGGGTGTCTTGGAGAAGGAAAGCAACTTGCTTGTGGCCTACAGCAAGCTGGGGGTCCTCACTAGGGAGTCTGCAGGCCCCAAATCCTGTGCCACAGTCCCTCCCACAGAGTTGTGCAAGTTATGCAGCATCGGGCACGGTCTGGAAAACCACCGCAGGGTGAGGACCGTGCAGAGATCCCACAGAAGTGCCCAACAGGCATTGCAGGTAAGGAATCTGCCTTATTCATGTCCGGCACACGGTAGGAGATCGAAACTGTAGTGAGAATGAAACGGAATGGAAAAATCAGCCCATTTGAAGTTCAGTATTTACTGAACACTTGTGTTTGCCATGTGCCAGTCATTATTCTAAGTGTTTTACGTAGACAACTCCCTTAACCCTGGTAAGAGGTCTGTGAGTCAGTACGATTATTATCCTCATGATAGAGATGAGGAACCTGAGGTACAGAGAGGTTAAGTGACTCGCTGAAGGTTGCACAGCCAGCAAGGGGCAGAGCTGGGTTGAAGAAGTGAGCACAGGGGCACCTGGTTAAGTGTCCCATTCTTGATTTCCGGTCAGGTCATGATCTCATGAGTTCGTGGGTTCAGGCCCCACATCAGGCTCTGTGCTGACAGAAGAGATCCTGCTTGGGATTCTTCCTCTCTCTGCCCCTCCCTGGCTTGAGCTGTGTCTCTCAAAATGAATCAATAAAAAGTTAAAAAAGAAAAAACAAAAAGAAGTGAGCTATGGTTCTAGAGGCTATGTTCTCAGCTCCAAGTCTATGCAGCGTCTCGGGGTTGAGAGGCCTTGCTTCTTCTTTTTTTTTTTTTTTTTTTTTAATTTTTTTTTTTCAACATTTATTTATTTTTGGGACAGAGAGAGACAGAGCATGAACGGGGGAGGGGCAGAGAGAGAGGGAGACACAGAATCGGAAACAGGCTGCAGGCTCTGAGCCATCAGCCCAGAGCCCGACGCGGGGCTCGAACTCACGGACCGCGAGATCGTGACCTGGCTGAAGTCGGATGCTTAACCGACTGCACCACCCAGGCGCCCCAAGAGAGGCTTTGCTTCTTAAAGGAGATGGTCTGCATTCCAAATCATCCCCCTCACTCACATCGTGAGGACATGTCTACTGATCAAACCATGTCTTCCTCCGCACATCCCGTACTAGGGTGTCCGGCATATTCCCCACCCTCCCTGCCCCATCCTGTGCTCTGGCCCTGAGACCCTGTGGGAGGAAAAGGGAAGGGGCTGTGTGCCTGGGAGGGCTGCCAGGGGAAGGCACCCTGACTCTGAGGCTGGGGTGACGTCCTGGGAGCCAGAGTTCAGGACTGGGCGCAGGCAAGACAGAATTTTCCGGGGGACCGAGATTTCCTTCTGGGTTGAGGATCCAGTTCCCCAGGGTGGGGACAAGGCTTCTGACTCTCCCGTATGTGTCAATCACCTGAGCGTGGCAGAGGTGAGCCCAGAAAGGTGAGGAACACCGGGGCTCCTGCCCAGGTGGGCACAACCCCACGAGGGCGCGAGCTGGCCACTCAGGCTGTGGCTCTGGGTGCCTCTGAAGCAATGGTCAGGAAGTGACTCAGGCCTCAGACTGATGACACTGACCCCCGCCCCCTCGGGCCCCAGCTGGGCCTGTGTTTACTCAGCAGCCGGGCGGACAGAAATGCCTTGGAGGATCCAGGCTGGGAAGTCACACGTGGGAGAGCAGTCACAGGGGGTGACTGAGGACGTCCTGGGTGCTCCCTCCTGCCGCCCCAGGGCTCTCTTCTCTTTCAGCCCCAAGACCCCCCTGCTCTTCTCCTCCCGGATGCTTGGCCCTGTGTTGTCATGTTAGCTTCTGCCTTCTCGAGGCCGAGGCAAGGGCGTTAGGAAAACAACTTTGGAACGTGACCTGGCTTTCCACCCTGACTCTGCACTACCAGCTGTGTGGCCCTGGGCAGAGCCACCGCCCCTGTCTGGGTCTCAGTGCCCTCCTTGCAAAGGAGAAATGAAAGGAAAGCAGGGCAAACATATCTGAAGAGTCCTGGGAGTGTATCACCCCACATGCCCGACCAGGTGGGGACCGTCGGCGCCTCCAGCCAGAGATCACTCGAAACATACCTGGGAGTGAACAAGCCAGGTCTGTTACTTGTCACAGCGAGGAACGTACACCAGGGGAACCACGGGGTGTCTTGGTAGCAGGCTGCTGGAAAGGACTCGCTATAATGTTTGGGTTTGTGTTGGGCGATTGGTGGAGGGTTTCGGGAAGCAGGACTTTGATCTGGATTAGAGGCTGTCAGGAAGTGGAGGTGACTCTGTGCTTGGGGATCTTACATCTTACCTCGGAGGAGGGCCAGCTAGAAAGAGGAGAGGACCTGGTCACCGGTAGGGAAGTAGTCTTTACTCGGATTAGCTGCCCGGGGGATGTTTGGTCGTTTTTGTGGCCTCGACGCTATTCACGTTTTGTCTGTTTTCAGACGTGATTCCGGAGTGCTCTTGTGTTTGTCTCGGTCCATCACAGTGGCGGATGGCCCTGTCTGTGTTCAGCGGGAGCCACACCAGGGCCTGGCTGATGGGGCCAGGCAGCTCCCGGATGTCACAGCTGCTTTGCTTTGTTGGGATGTTATCATTCCCCCAGGACAGATGTGCCCCCAGGGTACCTCTTGGCCAGAGTCCCACAAGACCAAGAAGGTGGTGGATGGGGTCTTCAAACCTGTTGTTCTGCTCCAGAGTCTGCACATTTCACCACCAACTAGGCGGCCCAACACCAGGCAAGCACCTGTGCAGTGGCTGTCGCTGTAGTGTGGTCTCCCGGTGACACCGTGAGCCTCCGGAGGGCAGGGGCATGGGTTTTGGGGGGATTGGTGACTCGTTTCTTAGAATGGAGACAAAGCCTCATGGGACGTTGAGGCTGGCTGCCCGTGTCCCCTATCCTGGCCGCCCAGACTCCATCTTGCCTCAGGCACACGGCCACTCAAATACTAGAGCCCGCTCTGTCCCAAACACAGGGCCGATGACTCAAACCCTCACCACAGCTTGCCAGGAGACCTCTACGAAATGAGAAACCATGATGGGCCTGGGGCTCCTGCCAGGATGAAACAGCAAGGGGGCCCCAGAGCTCTGGTTCCAGCTTTGGGAGACTCCCCTGCTCCTTAGGGACTTCCAAAACTCCACGAAACAATCAAAATGGAGACAAAGTAGGGAATTGCAGAGGGAAGGCCACGCTTGGGGGCTGCCCTGAGGCTTGTTAGCTTAGCTAGCCTTGGACAAGTTAGCCTCTCTGAGCCTCAGTTTCCTCATCTGTAAAACAGGGCTGGTAACAAGACCCACCTCACGGGATGTCACGAGGACTAAAAGAGATGCTGGGAGAAGTGTCTAATTCAGTGGCTGGCACATGGTAGGTGGCCCCCCAGACGCTCCTTCCCCAGTGTCGTCCAGCTTTGCCTCCCGGTGCCAGACCCACACTGCTCCACCCCAGCCCCCACCCCCTGCCCCAGAAGCCACTCCCTAGGTGGCTTCTGCTCCCATCCTACTCCCTTGTCATGCTTTTATTATTACTTTTTTTTTTTTTCAACATTTATTTATTTCTGGGACAGAGAGAGACAGAGCATGAACGGGGGAGGGGCAGAGAGAGAGGGAGACACAGAATCGGAAACAGGCTCCAGGCTCTGAGCCATCAGCACAGAGCCCGATGCGGGGCTCGAACTCACGGACCGCGAGATCGTGACCTGGCTGAAGTCGGACGCTTAACCTACTGCGCCACCCAGGCGCCCCTTATTATTACTTTTAAGTGCTTATTTATTTTTGAGAGAGAGAGAGAGGGAGGGAGAGGCAGAGAGAGAGGGAGGCAGAGCTGACAGCAGAGAGCCCAACTCGGGGCTCGAACTCATTAACCGTGAGATAATGACCTGAGCAGAAGTCGGACCCTTAACTGAGCCACCCAGGCTCCCCCTTGGATTATTTTTTAATGTTTGTATTTAAATTCCAGTTAGTTAGGGGTGCCTGGATGGCGCAGTCGGTTAAGCGTCCGACTTCAGCCAGGTCACGATCTCGCGGTCCGGGAGTTCGAGCCCCGCATAGGCCTGGAGCCTGTTTCCGATTCTGTGTCTCCCTCTCTCTCTGCCCCTCCCCCGTTCATGCTTTGTCTCTCTCTGTCCCAAAAATAAATAAACGTTGAAAAAAAAATTAAAAAAAAATAAATAAATAAATTCCAGTTAGTTAACATACGGTGTACTACTAGTCTCAGGTGTAAAATATAGTGATTCAGCAGTTCCATGCAACACCCAGGGCTCAGCACAAGTGGCCTCCTTAACCCCCATCACCTGTTTCACCCATCCCCCCACCCACCTGCCCTCTGGAAACCATCAATTTGTTCTCTGTAGTTGAGAGTCTGTTTCTTGGTCCCCGCCCCCTCCCTCTTCTTTTTAACCCAGCCCCAGGACACATTGGCCCATCCACTCAATGTTTATTGCCTGCCAGATACTGATCCAGGTTCTGGGCACGTGGCCAAAAAGTAACAGATAAAGATCCCCCCCGTGGCGTGGAGCTGACATTCTAGGGGGGAAGCAGAGGGAAAACCAATGAACAAATTCTAGCGTTAGGTTGAACCACATGAAACTGCTGATATTTGACCATTTCATGGGATTCAAGCAAATGTAATGTCAGGTAGCGGTAAGCACTGTGAAGAAAATACTGCCGAGTAAGGATACAAAGAGGGACGGTGGTGCTCTTTCGGGCAGGGAGTCAGGGAAGGTCCGTCTGAGGAGGCAATAGGCGAGCAACAGCTGAATATACGGAGGAGTGAGCTGTGCACATCTCCCGCCTGCCTTCGAAACTTTTCCCCTGTGCTCCCCCATCTGGCCCTGCCCCGGCCACGCCCTTCCCTTAGCGTCCCTGAAGGTGGGTGAGACCAGCTCACAACACCTGGGAGCAGCTCATTGGCCCCATCTGGGTACTGGGCCATCTTCCCCAGCACCTCTTCCTCTTCTGGGGGGCTGGGCCCACTCAGGGCCTGAGCAGAACATCCATCTCAAGAACAGGACATCGGTTCCCCCTTCTCACTGGTGCCCCTCAACTGAATGAGCCTTTTTCCCAGCCACCTTCGCTCTGACGTGGTCCCCTCCCTGCCCTCAGTTTTAGCACCCCCTGGTGGAGTGCGGGGTTGGGGACAGCTCTGCTGGAGTGGCACCTCCCAGCTGGCCTTCTTGGGACCCGGAAGGTGAACTTCCCCTCCTTGTACCATACACCCTTCCACTCGACCCCAACACCTGTCTCTCTTTATCCAGCCTGCACCCTTGACCCAATCCTGTGAAGATGTGGCCTGGGGCCAGCCTGGTGAGACACTCCAGGGATCCCGAGGACACTTCTCCATTCGATCTGCATTGTCCTTTGTGGTTCTCATCATAATCTCAATTAATCCACACTGTCCTCCATTGAAATGTCTGCCTCCACCACCGGACAAATGAGTCCTTGGGTCGGCAGTATCTTGGTCACTGCTGAGCCCCCGGCCCTGTGCCTACTCCACAGTAAGTACTCAATAAACACCTAGTGAATAAACAAACCAAAGATTTTCGTCTCTTGCGGGTTCAAGAGGCAATGACCGGAATGTGGTGTGAAGACCCAAAAGGTGGAAGTGAGGAAGCAACAGTAGGGGGACCCTGCTTGAAATCAGGTCCCCCGTGAAGTGTCTGGAACGTGTGGTCTCTGGTTGGTTGGACATGATCTATCCTGAAGGGGTTTTGGCTCTGCACTGTGAATTTCACTGCTCTCTGAGGCAAGGCCTAGGGGCTCTATGCTTGTGTGACCCTCCAGCTCCTACATGTGATGGTAAAAGCCTTTTGATTAAGAACCAGGGTACACAACCTGACCTTGGGGACCTCTTCTGTCACCAACAACCTGCACCAAACTTCCATTGTAAAGCAGTCCCCCCACCCCCTACGGTCTTCGCTGCTCCCACTGACCCTGTCGAGAAGCCAGACCCTCTACCCTTTGGAATTGCCCTTCCTTCCTGATCTTGAAAGTTCAGCTCTAAGCTCACCTCTTCCAGGGGGTGTTCAAGAGTGAACTCTAGACCTGCTTGTCTCCGTACCCCACTGTATACCCTTCCTACCCCCGTGACCCTGGCTTCCCCATGCCACACACACCCAGGCTTTGTGATGACCACAGTGTCTTTGGGTATATTCCTGGGAACCAGTGGACAGGTCGACAAGGACCAGGAGGCCGAGGTGGGTTTGAATCCTGGGTCAACACTTACAGGCTGTTTGACCTTGAGCGGGTGAATGCATGTCTCTGAGCTTCCTCATCGGTAAGATTGGAGAGCAACGCCCACTTAGCCAGGGCACTCAGGAGGATTTGATGAGACTCTGGTTTCCTGTTTGCTCCCTCTCATCCTTCAGGACTGCTCACATGTCCCCTCCTCTGAGTGTCCTCCTTGACCCCATTGCAAGCCATGCCCCACCTGCTTTCCTGGCCTCATTTTCCTTGAAGACCTTCTATAGCTCTCAATTCACTCGTTTATCATCCGTCTGCCTCCACTGGAACATCAGGGCTACGGGAATAGGGGTTTTGAGGATTTTGCCCATTGCTGAATCCCAAGTTCCTAGAATAGTGCCCTGCATACAGTCGCTGGCTGAATGGCGGGTACATAGTGGGGGTTTTCAGCAGAAGCTGCTATTATTACTGTGCAACTCTGTCTTCTTTGTTTGCAGCTGACAGGTTGGCCGAACTTACCTTCGGGCCTGGGGCAGTCCCAGCTCGACGATCTGCCAAACTGGGGTAATGGGGTCACCGTGCTGCCTGGGTCCCTGTGTGCCCTGCTTTGGGCAGAGGAGGCTGTGTGCCCTGGAGGCCATCTCGACAACCTGCCCTTCCAGGGCAGAGGCCACTGGGCCCGCCTGCTCCACCCCTTCTGTGTAAACATCCAACACCAGGACACATGAATCATCTCCAGGAACCCCACAACCCTTGTCAGGGTCAAAGAAAGCCAGATAAGACTAGTAGGACTACCTGCCATGACAGAAGTTTGGGCTCTGGTTCCAGTTCTGCTTCTTTGGGTTCTTTGGTTCTATTTTTTGTACTTAACAAATATTGATAGAGCGCGAATTACTTGCCAAAAACTGTTCCAAGAGCTTTATCCATATGTAACTCATTCGGTCCCCTTAAGAACCTTAACAGATGGGTTAATAATACCCTCCATTTTGTATATGAAAAACATGAGGCACAGAGAGGCAAAGTGACTCACCCAAGGTCACACAGCTGGTAAGGAACAGAGCCAAGGATCAAGTCTGGGGCCGTCTCAACCGTCCGTGCTGGTAACCACTGTGCTGAACTGCACTGGACAGCGCCCCTGAAGGCCCAGCCTTTGCCTTTTAGGAATCTGAATTTACAATCCCAGATGGCGCCTCCGTTGTTTGGCCACACACTTATCTTCCTAAAGGTTCCGTTTGGCTTCCCTAAACAAGAATCTCCTTTCCTATCCTCCCTATCTAATCCCTGAATCTCCCTTGTTTCTAGAAGGAAACGGCCAGTGGTGTGCTAGAAAACTGGCACGGGGTGGAGGTGGGAGGAGGGGTGGAGGGGGGAGCCCCAGTGCCTAGCGCTTACTGATTTGTGGCGTAATCCTTCCATCACAGCCAAATTCAAGCCACCAACGTGATGTCGCCAAACATGGAGTCGAGAAGAGGTGCACGACGTCAGCTGTCGAGAGCCACAACCAGCGGGCCCCAGCGCTGTCCGCAAAGATGTGGCAACAGGGGTAAGTGGGATGCGCGGCACGAACCCCCAGCTGGGGGACTGCGCTGCTCCCTGGCCTGTGCCTCCCAGGCCTTCCCGGGACCCTCGCACTTCGGTGAGGCCGCCCTCCCTCGCCCAGGGCAGGATCTGGCTTCGGTCGCCCACCGAGCAGACTGTGCACCAGCTGGGCAGGGGGCCAGCGGCCCAGCGCAGGTGTGACCGGCAGCCCAGCTGTGGTTGGTCCTCCTGGTTACAGTAGCCTTTCCTCTGTGACACTCCCCACCCTGGTAGCTCCCTCTTGCCTCCGGGGGAAAAAGTTAAAACTCCTTAGCCTGTTGGACAAAGCTTGCCGTCACCCGGGCCCTGCCTTTCTGGCTAATCGGATCCTCCATGGCGTCGGGGCACAGACGTCGTGTCTTACTCATCCCTGGCACCATACCTTTGCCTGAGCTGTTGCCTTCCTGGAATGCCAATCTTTCTGGAATGCCCATCTTCTGCTTTTCCAAGGGTGGGGAGGGACCCTCGTGCCTCAAGGCCTGGCTCAGTAGCACTTCCTGGGGCTGGCTTTGCCTGGCCGCTCCTACCCAAGTGCGTTCTCCTCCTCTGACTCCTGTAGGACACAGCAGGCCGTGAGAACTTGAACTGTCAGTTGACATTCAAACCAGAGTAAACTGCCTGTCTTGAGGCTATGAGTGTTTTATTTCTCTCTGTCCTCCGAACCTACTGAGCAATGTGTCGTAAAACCTTAATCCATTCCACAGAATTTTACCGAGCGCCTATCAGGACGGTGAAGATACACAGACAAATGTCACAGCCTCTGTCCTCAAGAAACTCATACCCTCGTGAAGGAGGCAGAGCAAAACAGGAAATGAGAACACACTGTCACCTGCAGGTGGGAACGTAAATTGGTACAAGCTTTTAGGAGAACGTTGAACAACCCCTTAGATGTAAGGGGTGAAAACGTGCATCTCCTTTATCCTGGGGATTCCGTAGCTATCAATTTAGTCGACATAGAACGGACAAGGGGGCACATACTTATCAGTGTTGTTTATCATCTGTAGCAATAAAGAGAACTTTCCAGCATCGTGAGAAAAAAAGGAAAAAAGGGCCTGGACGGATTGTTCCAGATTTGCAGAGTGGGTGTGCATTATTCCCATATGTGATTTTTTACTTGTGCTATATATGTATCTGTAAAAATATCAAACTGGATCATGCTGCAACTTCCCTTTTCACTCAAGACTGGTGGCGAGGTCTGCCCATGTTGATTCAGACTAGCTCGAGATTTCTCAGCCTCGGCACCAGCGACACTTGGGGCCTGGTAATTCTTTTTTTTGGGGGGGGGGGGGGGAAGGGGGCGCTGTCCAGCGCATCATAGCAGCAACCCTGGCATCTACCCACTAGACGCCAGCAGCTCACCCCTCACCCCCAAGTGGTGACAACCAAAAATGCCTCCGGACCCTGCCCGGCGTCAGACAGGCAAAACCTGGGAGGAGGCAGAGAGTCCTTCTAGTACATTTGCTCTCACCGCTGTGTAGGATTTTGCCGTAGGAACATACCGCCACTTATTTTAAGCAATCTCTACACCCAACGTGGGGCTCGAACTCACAACCCCGAGATCAAGAGTCGTAGGTTCCACCGATGGAGCCAGCCAGGCGCCCCCCCCCCGTTTGTCTGTTTTTTTCTATTACACATAATGCTGAGTGAAGAGGCCCCCGTATTCATTTCCTTGAGCCCAGTGGGGAAGTTTCTCCACAATAATGACCTAGAAGCAGATGCGGAGTTATAAGGTATATGTGCAGCTTCTACCCTTGCTAAGTCCTGCCAAACTTCTTCCAACGTGTGCAAGTTTTACTTACGGCCTTGGTGTAGTCGAATGCATTAGCCTTTTCCTTTATGATTTCTGGGGTTTGTGACATGCTTCGAAAGCCCTTCTCCATTCAGATCTTTGGTTCGTCTGGAAGTGATTACAGCTAATGGAGGAAAGTAACTGCCCAGTTGTCTCGACACCATTTACTGACACAGATGACTGACTGACATGCATCACCTGCCTAGAGTGTGTTTTTACAGATTTAGAAAATCTTCTAGAAGTGAAACCACCCTGTCAACAGCTCTTATTTCTGGGAAGTGGGATAATGGACGCTAGGTAGCTGCATTTAAAATTTTGTCAACAGGGGCACCTGGGCGGCTCAGGCGGTTTAGCGTCCCACTGCTGATTTCGGCACAGGTCATGATCTCACACGGTTCGTGGGACCGAGCCCCGCGTCGGGCTCCTCGGTGCCAGCGCGGAGCCTGCCTGGGATTCTCTCTCCCTCTCTCTCTGTCCCTCTCGTGCTCACACACTCCCCCACCCTCATAAATAAAAAAAAATAAACGGAAAAAAACAAAAAATGGTCAACAGAGAAACAGGTTTCGTGGTCACAAAAGAATAGTGGTAGCTAGAAAAAGTCGTGTGCGACTGGTGTGCTTGGTAAGTAAGAAACAGCTGGAGGGGTCACGTGACTGGAGGCTGGGGAGAGGCCCCGCGCGCGCGCGCACGCGCACGTGCGCTGGGGTGTTTCCTAACTGGGGAGCGGGTGGCACTCGTCAGCGGCAGAACAGCCTCCAGATGGGAACACGCCTCACCGCAAGCATCTGTCAGCAGTCATTACCAGGTAGTCACTGCCTCTGGCACTGGCCAGAGCTGCGGGTGTGGGTTTTCGGTACGGGGCCCATGGCCTGTGTCATACCCGAGCCATGGCCGAGGGGAAACGGGTCTTCGTGTCGCGGCAGCGGATGCTGGCTTTACACCTCACAGCCGGAAACAGATGACTGCATCGGCAGCCCCGCCCGCCAGGTGGAGCCCGCTACCCAGGTCGGGGACACACAGGCCTAGGACTTCCATGAGAAAGTCGCACAGTGTCGGCCGCGCGCCCAGGAGGGGGAGCAGGAGGAGCACCCGGCCCAGAAACGGCCACCAGCAATGAGCCCTCAGACGTGCTGTTCTTGGGGTGCCAGAGGAGTGGTACTTTCGTCGCCCGTGACTGTCTTCTTCCCCATTAGTATGTCAGCTCCAAGAGGGCACGACTCTGACTTTCAGTCTTTCTCGTGTTCCCAGTGCCTGACCCAACAGATGTCTGTGAAATTGAATGAGGGTGCGAGATACCACAATGACTTCCAACTTCCCCTTCTTTCTCCCTGATATTTTCATTTGAAGGTGGCAGATGGATGGGGAAACAGTAGGAAGTATCTGGATCATGGCCATCAGCCACCTTCAATCATCTTTTGATTCTCGTTCCAATTCATTAAACCGCGGTGCCTCCGACTCGAGTCATACAGCAAGATGCAGCCAAGAGAATCAGAGTCCATTTATCCTGAAACTTGTCCGTTCCTGAGCTGGAAACTTCCACACCGCACCGTTTCTTACGGCAGGTAATCTGTGCATATTTAGTATCTTTCTTTTGATGGTCTTTGCTCGGAAAGACTGTTGATTATACAAACAGGAAGCAGAGGACAAGATGATTTGCAAGCGATTAAAAGATGATAGTCATTCAGTGACTCACTCAGTAAAGATCGGCCGCCTGTTGTGTGTCAGGCACCATGCTAGGTGATGGGACACAGTCGCAAATAAGATGGCTTGTGCCCTTGAGGACGTACAGCCCCGAACTAACATTTATTGAGCGTTTAATGTATGCCGTTGAGCATTTAACATGCCTTAACTCATTTTATCCTCACCACAACCCTCTGAGGTAGGTTCCGAAAGATGAAGTAATTTACTCAAGATCGTACCACTTGGAGATAGAGGGGCTGGGCCTCGGACCCACGCAGACTGTTTCCAGAGCCTGTGTCCTTGACCTTTGCAGGTTTTTGCTCTCGAGCGGGTGATACAAATATCAGGCCATGACAAAACAATGTGACAAAACGTGGCCAGGGCCACCACAGATCAATGCAGACACGCACAAGCGCCACCCGGAAGGGACCACTAATCCAAGCTGGGGGATGGCCAGGGAAGGTTTGCGGAGGGAGTGGTATGGATAGCCAGCCTGGAGGAGTGAAGAACGAGGCAGGGGGTTCTGCACAGAGGGAACGCCAGGCACAAAGACCAGAGGAGACAAGGCTAAAACACATGGTGGCATTCTACGAAGAGTACCGCCTCAGCGAGGGAGGGAGGGAGAAGTGACAGCTGGGGACAGAAGCACTGAAGGGGGGCACAGGTAGCTGCATGCAGCTCGTCCTCGGACCCACTTCTCTCCCGAGCGCTGGAGGTACCTTTCCATCCCAGGTGAGCAAGAAGGCAAGGGAGAGGGGACTGGGGCCTGGGAGATGCCCAGGGTGCCCTGAGTGAGGTGAGGCACCAAGTGCCTGGCTGTGGCTGCCGTGGACACTGGTGTCCTTTTCACTCCTCTCCTCTTTTCAGCCAGCAAGTCCTTAGGGAAACTATGCAGAAGGAATACAGTTTTGATTTTCTTCCGGAAACCAGGAGGGGCGTGTCTAATGTCAATGCTGCAAAACTGTGGAGCTGGGGGTCCTTCAATGGCGATTTTTGATTTTTGAATCCAGCGTCAGCAGCCACGTGACTCGGGATGAGGCTCTGAGACATTACTTGTAGAGACTATACAAGTAAGGATATCAATTGCTTTGCATACAGGAGGGGTCAGTAACTGCTTTTTAGCAGGGAAGGCGGGGAACCGACAGGGGAGAAGAGGAAGTCAGATCATCGACAAGGAGGTTTCGCTGCTTAAGGCTCTACAGCCCTTGAGTCATTTCTATGTCAGCCGTTCTCAAAGGGTGACCTTTGGAAGCCGTTGCAGTCATTTTTGGTTGTTGCAACGACCAGAGCTTTCTGATACATAGCGCACGGGAGGCATCATACGGAGTGAGATTCTCAACGAGAATTGCTTCATATGACAAAATACATCCTGCCGGACATTCACAGGGGTGGAAAAACCTATTTATGGTTATCTGAGCCTAGGCTGTAACTTGACTTTATGTGTAAAACACAGGCTCGTTGGTTTTTCTGTTTGGTGGTTTTTTGTGTATGTACTTAAAATTTCCAGGATCACAACTGAGTATATGAAAAAAGATTATACTTGTTTCACTTGAAATTTTACCAACAGTTGTCCCCCAATTTCAGAAAGTCACATGACCGACAGCAGTCCATCATGGCATTTGAGTTGACAAGACAACACGAAACAGTGGTCACATTCAACACGATTCTAGGTTTAGGAGCAAGTACCTAACTGCTTCCGTATGTCTTTTATTTATTTATTTATTTATATAGTTATTTTCTTTTTTAAAATTTTATTTTATTTTTGGAGAGAGAGAGAGACAGAGCGTGAGCAGGGGAGGGTTCGAGAGAAAGGGAGACACAGAATCCGAAGCAGGCGCCAGGCCAGCTCTGAGCTGTCAGCCCAGAGCCCGACGCGGGGCTTTAACTCATGAGCCGTGAGATCTTGACATGAGCCTAAGTCAGAATCTTCACTGACTGAGCCAACCCAGGTGCCCCTGCTTCAGTATGTCTCTTATGTGGTTATGCTTGAGCATTAGCATGTCGAAGTGTATCTTTTTTTCTGTATCCATCATTTATATTAGATCGTTCTATCTGCTTTGAAATCGTGTGTGTGTGTGCGCATGTGTGTGTGTGCGTTGTCTATGAATTTCACTTCAGGATCATAAGAAGAATGTCTCAAGATATTAGTTATGCAAAAGCATGTTGGATCTGATAAAAACTTGAGAACCACTGTTCTTTGCGAAGGGGCCAGGTTGGCCCTGTGGTTTTACATCTTCTTTGTGCCCACCGTCAAACGACACTCAAAAGGTGATGGTGTATATATATTTTCTTCCTTGCAAAATTGGACTTAAGGTTACTTCCTTACTTCATTGCTTAATGACTTCTACACGAAGCACATTCTCCCAACTGAACTGATCAAGAAGTTTTGCAGTACAACAGTGTCCTGCTGGCGATGGGTACTCAGGCCACAGCCTCTGGCCTCAATAATAGGAGTTTTCCAGAAACTTCCCCAGAGCTAGGCCCTGGACTATCTCGTCCAGGGAGCTCTCCTCCCAGGTGGCTTCAGAAGCTCACACTGCAGGGGCGCCCAGATGGCTCGGTCAGTTAAGCACTGACTTCTGCTCAGGTCATGATCTCGCGGTTCGTGGGTTCAAGCCCCACGTCGGGCTCTGTGCTCACAGCTCAGAACCTGGAGCCTGCTTTGGATTCTGTGTCTCCTCTCTCTCTGCCCCTCACCCCTCCCCCTCAAAAATAAGATAAACATAAAAAAAAAAAAAAAAAGCTCACACTGTGGGGAGGACACTCCCACACTCACTCTAATAGAACAGCCTCAATGCCCAAGGTCAGTTCAAGAGAGATGCAAACTAACCAGTATCTTGAGTGTCCACAGCATACTGGGCACAGAGGTTTGTTATTTTGTTCATTTACAAATCTTCAGTCACCTGAAAACTAAAAGCTATTATCCCAGCATCACATACCTGACAAAAGCTTGAGTCAGGATTTGAACCTGAGATTTATGGCTTCAAAACCCAGTATTGCTTTCCACTGTAACCCACACCTGCCTAAGAAAATCTTGCAGTCGTACCCCAGTTTAATTAATACGTTTTCTGGCTGTGGCAATGGCCCAAAAGCTTCTGAACAAAGAATAATTGTATCCACTCGACACCCACTTCCTTTTTCTTTTTTTGAGAAATGGAATAGCCTTAATCCAGTATCAAGCATACCTTCTTCTGAACTATCTTTTTCTCCAAAAAAGATCTACTCCAGTTTTTAAAAAGCCCTTTCCTACATTGAGAATAGGTTAGTAGGTGTTAACCTTCAATTATTTCTTCAAGAAAAGGGTCTTTGTGGGGCGCCTGGGTGGCTGAGTCAGTTAAGTGTCCGACTTTGGCTCAGGTCGTGATCTCATGGTTCATGGGTTCGAGCCCCGCACTTCGGATCCTCCCTCTCCCTCTCTCTGCCCCTCCTCTGCTCATTCTCTCTCTCTCTCAAAAATAAAGAAAGAAGAAAGGAAAGGCTCTTTGTTATTCTGCAAGACTAGAGGTGTCCCAGCTTTATTATTATTTATTTTTGTTTGTTTTGTTTTAAAGTAAGCTCCAAGTATGGGGCGCCTGGGTGGCTCAGTCGGTTAAGTGTCCTACTTCAGCTCAGGTCATGATCTCACAGTTCGTGAGTTCGAGCACCGCGTTGAACCCTGTGCTGACAGCTCGGAGCCTGGAGCCTGCTTCCGATTCTGTGTCTCCCTCTCTCTCTGCCCCTCCCCCGCTTATACTCTCTCTCTCAAAAATAAATAAAACATTAAAAAAAAAATAAAGCAAGCTCCAAGCCCAATGTGGGGCTTTAACTCACAGCCCCAGGCTGTGACTCACAGGCAAAGAGCCACATGATCTACTGACTTAGCCAGTCAGGTTCCCCGAGGTGTCTCAGTGTTAGACCAGTGGTTCTTAACCAGGGATAATTTTGCACCAGGGGACATTTGGCAATGTCTGGAGACATTTCTGGCTGTCATAGCTGGGAGAGAAGGGAGTATGCATGCGACTGTCATGATGTGAGCAGAAGTCAGGGATGCTGCTTGACAGCCTACAGCACGCAGGTCTGCCTCGACAAGTAACAATGTGACCCCGGATGCCAATAGTGTCAAAAACTGAAAAATCCTGCTTCAGATCCCCCCAATACACTCTTCTACTAGGGAAGAAACTACCCAGGGCTCTCAGCTGGGGGCAGAATCCGGCTACACAGGAGGGTGGTGTTATGCTTGTCAAGAGGCCCCACAGCTGGGTGCAGCCCCTTTCCACCCTGTGTTCTCCTGTCTTGGAAAGCTGGGCTCTGTCCCTGGCAAAACTGAAATTGGGGGATGGTTCTCCGGATCTCTCTCTCTCTCTCACGCACACACACACACACACACACACACACACACACACACAATCTTTCTTCTGTTTGCCACTTACCTTCTCTCGCTCCTAATATATCCTGCACATGTACCCGTCTCCATATATGGTTTCCCACTGTAAGATGGCCATGTTATTCAAGTTCTCATTGGCAGAAATGTCAATATTTTGCTATCGCAAAGAACAAGACCCCGAGTGACCTTTTTTCATCCATGCACTTGTGAGAAGTGTAAGTGTTAAGTCCAAAGCATATGTTAAGACATATCTGTATTATTAAAAAGGTCTTCATTTGCATATTTGGTAGCTAAGTCCTCATAGCTATCAGATCGTACAGAGAAGTGAAGGTCATCACACAAGCACATTCAACTAGTTAACGGACTTAGAAAGTTCGTCCCTTTTTGCTTCATAAGCATCTGAACCCAGAGTGTCTATCCTACCCATTCTAGTCTTCTGTTAGTCTCTAATTACGTTGTACACATATGACCAATGACACAAATATAAGGCAGATTAACTGCAGCAAGTAAATCTTGCAAAAGATGGTAATTTGATAAACTTGATAAATAACGCTCGAAAACTGCTTAGATCTCAAAAATGTGGATCTGGCGGACTCCGACCAGCCAATAAAAAGGGAAAAGTAATAAAGTGATCACCAAGAGAGACTTAGAAAAAAGAACAATGTATCAAAAGATTGAGGTCTTTAGGAAAACTGAGGAAGCCTCAAATATTCTTGCCCAAATTCCCCCTCCGATTGCGCTGCAAAAATCAAAATGGGAAGGATACCGCAGGCTGTTATAGACGGTGTCACGTGAGAAACATTTTGTTCTTTGTTCATGACAAAAGCCTATCTGAAATTATGAATATGCTTTTACAATTCTGCTCAGTTTTCATGATCGTCCCAAAAGGACTTCCTCTGTCCCCCAATCCCCACCACGTACTAGGAGATTCTGGTCCCCATTTTCTGTGGGTTCACTTTAGGGAGCTCTCTCTGGTGTCCATTCTCTTGAGCCACCAGGCAGCACCCACTCAGAAGCCTAGGAGGAAGGCTGAGTCACAGCACTCGTGCCTGGTATGCGAAGGCAAAATATTTCCTGCAACTGTCTGATCCTTGCAGGGGCTTATATATCACGTGTGACAACTGGGTCCCTTTCCTTTTACCCTCTTAAGAAGCGGATGAGGACAGGATGAAACAAAGAGTCTGTGCTCAGTTTGCCTTCTGCCATTATTCCCAGCTGCCAGCCTCGGACCACACACCGCAGGACAGAACACCCGGCTGCATGCTCTCGATGTCCTCGCAGGCTGGGCCTCGACAACCCAGCCTGGGACACCTGTCAGCATTCCTCGGCCACTGAGAAAGGAAGCGCACGGACACAGGCCCTGAAAACAGCCGCGAGACCTCGCGGACCTTTAATCCTGTGGTGCAAGTCACTTGTTTTGAGGAATACTGTCAGGGGTCATAAGATAAGTGAGTTATAAAACAGATTGCTTAAAAATCTATAAACAATATACGTATATAGGTACACATGCAACCTTCTCTCTGGCAATTTCCAAATGAAGATATACTTTCTACAGATAGAATGTCAAAGCTGAAAAGAATCCAAACAACTCCTTAAACAAACTTCATTTTACACATGAGGAGACTGAAGTCCTAGGCCAGGGGTCGGCAAACTTTTTCTGTAAAGGGCCAGAGAGTGAATTGTTTAGACTCTGTAAGCTGTATGGCCTCTGCTGCAACGACTCAACTTTGTCACTGCAGCACAAAAACAGCCATAGAAAATACATAAATGTGTAACTGTGTTCTGATAAAATGTTACTTACAGACATTGAAATTTGAATCTTGTATTATTTTTCGCACGCTACAAAAATACTGTTCTTTTGATCCCAACCACTTAAAAATGTAAAAACCACTTTTAGTGGGCTATACAGAGACAGGCGGTACACTGGATCTGGCTCTGGGGTCATACTTTGCGGATCCCTGTCCTGGGCTACTCTGACACCCAAGTGTAGTAATACAGAGCCTGCTGTGTTATACCTTATTTGCGATTTGCTCTATCCGTCCCATCAGTGACTCAGATCTGCTTCACCATAAAGTGGACAACTAAGGACCTCTGTAAGTGTTTTCTAAATTTCAGGAGTAATATAAGATCTATCAGAAACGTACGCCAGGCCACAATGGAAAGAACATCGATACGATGCCATATTGTGTGCTAAATAAAATGCAATCAACATAAAAATATAAGAAACTTGAGAAACTCACTAAATTTGAAAAATAGGCTTTATTTTAACCAGTGGTATTGTATGACATCCTATACGGCATAACTGATTACAGCCAAGTTCATGAATACAAATACAATAGCAGTTTCCCTCATTCTCTCTTTTGCTTTCTGTTCAGAGAAATCAGGAGATGGGAGCCTGATGCTCAGAAACCAACGAGCTGTTCCATAGGCTCCGGCCGAGTCCAGGCTCCTGGAGCATATTCAGACTCCTAACACATACACAATCACATGTGCAAAGACCTTTATGAAAAATACTCAGAGCAGTATTTCTTCAGGAAATCACACTAGCATTTACAATCAGACACGGCCGATAAAATTCATCTTGCTGTGGATTGTGAGGATTTGAACTGCACATAAAGGAGATGAGGCCTTTGTGTCCATTTTTCTTTAAAGAGGGGGAGAATCTCAGGTGAGGTGCGGTCACCCATCAGCCTGCCTCCTTCCTTCTCGCTCCACAGCTGACTCAGGGGAGCTCCCCGTCCCTCCGGAGGGCATGCGCCACGGCACTGTGATACAGAGATGGATACACCTTGTCCCAAATACAAGATTTTTGTCGCGCCACCAACAGTGGAAGTGGCTTGACGCTTTCTTATTTCACAAAAGGTTTAAATACGTGGGCCCTTAGGGGGCACAAGATGCCTGAAATTCAGAAAATTAAGGAAGCAACTCTTCTCTACCCCTGAGGATATTTCATCTTTATGAAGTTGAAAATACAAAATATTAGAATAATTTGCCCTTTCTCCCCATCAAATGGAATCACATTCTCAAAGGATTCCTGCAATATACAAAATTCTGAAACAAAATTTTTTTCTCCCCAAACCAAGACCAAGATTTCAACGTTAAGCTGCCAAGAAGACCCTCTCCCAAAGATGGGTGGAAAAGACACCTCGTTACTTCTCTAAGAACCACGTTTAGACAAAGATAGCAAAAGGAGTTTCTGGCCTCATGACTTTTTATTTTTCACTTTGATTTTCAGCATTTCTTAGCATTGGCTATTGGGAGTGAAGAGAACAATTTGTTTTTCAAAGTCTGAGATATTCCCGGGAAGAGCCCTGATCTTTCCCGTGACGGTTCCCTATAAATAGTTTGTCAAAAACCAGACGGCAAGAGTGAAAATGCTATCCACCCATCTGTTCCATTTCTTCATAGTTTTCACATCAAAAGCACCTAGAGTATCAATTGTGTTCAACACAAAATAGCACTGGGACTGGAGAGAGGATGTCACCTGCCCGTGGCATCGGCCGAGGTGACGTGGGCTCTGAACTACCCAAGAAGTCTTCACCGGCAAACCTGCCAGGCACCAGGGCCTCCCGAAGAGAACAGACAAGCAGCTGTGCATGCTCAAATAGCAAGACGTGCAAAACACATCATCACTCTGCTGGGAATAAAGAGCACACAGGAAGTACACTGACAGCAAGAACCGGCTTCTGCCTGCTGGGGCCGATATGCGTGAGACCTCGGCACTGAAGGTCGGGGGCGAGCAGAGAGAGGGCAACACCTGGGGGGGCGGGGGGAGGAGAGAAGCACACACACACGCATGCTCGCACATGCACACACGATGCCTCCAGGGGCTCCCTGGTTACTTTGGGTTCACGAGTGGCCGTCCAACAACCTGACTACTTGCCTGGCTCAGAACGTTCATCTGCCGCGCTCTCGAACTGCCTACACTTTCTTCTCTCCTTTTAAGGCACAAGCATATTTACAGTTTCAGACATACCTGCTGAGTTCTGAGACTCATATTAAGCAAAGTCAATCACAGACTAGTGCACAGAAGCCAGTTGGTCCTTTTCGGCTGCGTGTGTCACTGAGGGACGGCTTCTGAAGCAGCCAGAAAGTGTGAGCCCCTTCTCTGTGCCACTGTGGGATGCAGGCGCGTCTACCCCCCACCGCAAGGCGGGGCCACAGGAGAGGCCAAAATGGCAAAAGCATGGCTGGGATCTGGGACGTTTAATATTTTTTACTTTGCATTTGACAAACCCTAACCAGAGGGCAGCTCTTGCCTGCCTGAGCTGACTCCCACAAAGAGCAAGCAGTGGCTGCCACAGAACTTCTGGAACCCCACGTGAAGTCACTGTGATCATAGTTTGCTTATATTCTTACCCCCCACCCCCCACCCCCCACAGAGACAGACACACACATGCACACGCACAGGAGTGCACACATACACACACACGCACACACACGCGCGCACACACACACACACACACGCACGCACGCACACACACACCCCTTCCACCATGGAGGAAATCTTTGCAACAAGAGGCACTTGAATGATATTTGGAGAGTTCCCATGAAAAGGCCTTCCCCTCACAGTGAAGTGGGATCAACAAAACAGAAACCAGGTGCTCAGGATTCCATCTCTTCTTGGTCAAGGGGTGGGGGCACAAAGCTGATGACTTCATCGTAGGTCAGGCCTGGAAATTGGGAAGGAAAAGTAGGATGTGAGGGTTCAGATGATTCTCTTTGCTGGCAAGCACTCGAAGCTTCTAAGCTTGAGATCCTTCCTCCCCGTGCAGGCTAATGGTTTGATGGGCGACTTCAAAGAACCACCTCATTGCTTATGTGCGCTATCCTAATGGAACGTGTGATTACATGGCAGTTCAGTGATACACGTGAAAGAACTATTTTTACTTATTTGTTTTATTCCTCAGTGTCTCCTCTTTAAAGTTCTCTGGAGCAGGTGCTCAGGAATAACAGAGCACTCCTGCAAGCTACAGCAACAGGCAATTTTGGCTTGGGGATTTAACTGGAGTTCTGAATGTGTGTTTTATGGAAAGACTTTGAGATTGGACATAGAGGAGACATAGGCTCCATTTCTGGCTGTGTCCCTAACTAGGTCTAAGGTAACAGACAAGATAAAAACTCTCCATCAATTGTAAAACTATAATTCTATAGTTCTATCAACTGTAAAACTATAAAAATACCTTATTCCCTACTTAGAGAGATGTTGTAAATGCAGATTCTGAGAACCTCAAAGCTCTATACAGATGTGAGGGGTTGTGTGCAAAATCAGACCAGACAGAAGCACCTCAAAGGTCCAGAGAGTATCATCTACAACAGACAGTTGCCATCAGGGAAACATATTCGTTCTGCATCAAAGACACTAGTGACAAGTTTTAACAAGTCGGTTATAACCAGAAATTCTATTTTCCCACAGCTTTGGGTTAGTGGCTCACCTAAGAAAGATTTTTAAATCTAAGTCCTCACACTAGATGTTAATCCTGCTCTTATGACTTACTCTTCCATTCATCTATAAGGAGGTCCCTGCTTTCAAAGGACTGATCATAAGGATCAGCCACTGGTTCATCATCAGGATCATGGTACTGGGCAAAGTAGGCGTGTGCAAGTGCTTGGGCCGCTGTGATTCTCTTGTCTGAGTCCAGTACAAGCATCTTCTCCAGCAAGTCCACCGCTATCAGTACCATGGATTGGAAGGAAAAAAAAGAGTTTTTAACATGGTAGCAAAAAATTATGCTTTATTAAGCAAACACACAATTTTGACTCTTCATAATAAACAAAAGAATTCTCCTCCCAAATGTCTGCTCTAGGATACATTATTCCTCTTCTTCGTGTGTGTGTGTGTGTGTGTGTGTGTGTGTTGTATCGTGCTTTTTAAGAATACATTACTAAAGAGCAATTTTTAAAAATAACTGAGATTTTGTTTGAACAAGCTTTTGTGGAACGCCAATGTCAAACTGCTACCACTGTAGTCAAACCGTGTCAAAATGAAAGCCTATAACCAAAGTAATCAGGAAAAGGTAAGCAGCCTGATTTTTGTTTTTTTATTTTTTTGTCTGCTTGCACTGTTTATTTACTGACATAAGGCAATGAGTATCCATTAAACAGATCTTCAAACAATGAACAAATTGAGGGTTTTACATGGGTGTGTGGGTGAGACATGGTATTTGGATAAAGGAAATAAAATTTTCACTATGAAAAATTTCAGTGTACAAAACAATAGTACAGTGAATACTCATATGCCCACCACCACCCATATCCAACAATTAAGATAATCTAGGGGCGCCTGGGTGACTCAGTCGGTTAAGCATCCAACTTCAGCTCAGATCATAATCTTGCAGTCTGTGAGTTCGAGCCCCGCGTCAGGCTCGGTGCTGACAGCTCAGAGCCTGGAGCCTGCTTTGGATTCTGTGTCTCCCTCTCACTCTGCCCCTCCCCTGTTCAAGCTCTCTTTCTTGAGAGCTTGAGAGCGCTCTCTCTCTCAAAAATAAACATTTTAAAAAGTTTTTAAAAAAAACAAGAAAACATTATCTATCTACTTAACTGTGTTTTCTGCTGGACCATTTTAAAATAAAATGATAGGCATGGTACTTTACCCCTAAATATTTCAGCATAAAGACATCTTTCTATATAGTCACAAAACTATCATATCTGACAAGCATATCTACTTAACTGTGTTTTCTGCTGGACCATTTTAAAATAAAATGATAGGCATGGTACTTTACCCCTAAATATTTCAGCATAAAGACATCTTTCTATATAGTCACAAAACTATCATATCTGACAAGCAGGTAATTCTCAAATATCATCTAAAATCCAGCTTATGTTAAAATTTCTCCAATTATCCTAAAGTTGTCTTTTATACCCAGTTTGTTCAAACCAAGATCCAGTTAAGGGTCACGCACTGCATTTGACTGGGTTTCCTAGGGTGAAAAGTACCAGGTCCTAATAACCAATAGCTTGATGAGGAATAAGGTTGGGGTAAGAAAAAGATTCCTCTAAGATCTTGACAGATACAAATATACACACCACATCAAAGGGCAATTTAAGTTTTAATTCATGTTTTGAGAATGCCAGTTAAACATGATGCCAGTGACTGACAAAATACAGCTGTCACTATTTACATCGTTGGTGTACTCCTGCTCAGTTAATATGCTGGGCACAAGTTCATGGTCAGTAACAACATGTTCTGTCTGCAAGAAGAAACTCTTTGTATGACATCACTGTTTGGCAGTGAGCTATGAGGCATGTTTAAATCCTGACAAGTGCAGTGCTGAACACCAGATGGCCCAAAGCCTCCATTCAACTCATTTGCAGTCTGTATTGCTAGGTGGTATCCAGTTCTTTTGAGAATATTTAAATTCATGATTCCAGAGAAGGATGGATGTGACCTAAATAAACTGCTGGGACACACACATACCTCCCCCCTTCTCTAGAAAAGTGAGTTAACAAGTCTCTTTGAGTTGGCTAAGAGGAAGTCAAACAGTGAGCACTGCCAGGTCTGAAACATGAACTGATAGGATGAAAATACATTCAGAACAGAATGACAGACAAGAAAGCTACCAGCATACAACATGATTTCCCAACATCCTAGCGTATTTACGACTCAAAGAGAGCTTCTCACAGATCCTTGAACTGGATACTACAGCTCAAATAAATCATACAAAGCCAACGGGAGCGTACCAGGGCAGATGCAAACCTCAACCGACCGCACAGAATTCTGTATACCCCTGATGAGTCTGTGGACTCATTTTTGGATGTGAGAGTGGCCCAGCTGAGGTCTGGCACACTTACGATCTCCAAGGCTGACACAGGCTCACCCAGAACCGCCCAACTTTTCAAAAAAGGTGAGCATCTCTGCTATTGTAAGAATTATCACAGTAACACTGAAATCACTCGCAACAATCACTATGGAAGAAGTCCTTAAAACGGTAAAGCCACTCAGCCTTCACTACAACCTGAAGAGGGAGTCGTGATTATCAGCCCTCGGAGGGTAAAACTAAATGGGAAGCGCAGCTGCTGGGACCCATGAGGAGAGGGAGGACCCACTGAGAGATTCCAAAACATCCCACAACCTTGCACATATAACATGTGACATATAACACACACAACACAATCTTCAGAAAAGGGAGAAGGTTGATTATACTATTATCATAGCATTGCCCCCTCCCTGTCATAGGAAGGCCCTGATCTGATTTTTCTGTGTCTGCTGTTAAAAAGCACTGTCCACTGCACAGTCCTTGAATCAGGGAATTAGAGGCTCAGGCAATGACACTTTTAGGGGCCAACCAAAGCATGTATTAGCCCTAGCTTTAAGGAATAAAGCAACTCCCTTTTTTTTTTTTAATGTTTTATTTATTTTTGAGAGAGCGTGCACACACACACACACACACACACACACACACACACACACACAAGTAGGGGAGGGGCAGAGAGAGAGGGAGACAGACGATCCAAAGCAAGCTCTACACTGTCAGCCCAGAGCCCGATGTGGGGCTTGAATTCACAAACCGTGAGATCATGACTTGAGCTGAAGTCGGACGCTTAGCTGATGGAGCCACCCAGGTGCCCCAGTGGTACCCTATTTAATCAAAAAGAAAAACTCTTCTTCAGATCCCCAATTTATGTCATAAACAAGTCAATATCCTTGAGATGAGGATACGATCAACTTACCCAAGGGATTGGCACCAATAAATACATTTGCAAAGTTCATTTTCGGCATCTGGGTCAAAGACTGAATGTAGTTTCTTGCCTGTAAAAATAAAAGGTTTTCAAAATGGCTTTGTTCAATAATGTTACTGCTCCCGGAGTCTCAGTCCTGCCAGGGAACAAGTGTTAACTGACAAAATCTGCGAGCTTCGGTGTTTATGACTGTCTTTGATATTCAGTTAAAGACTTCTCTTTTACTGCCTTATGTATGATCATCACCTTTGTTTATTCTGGTTATCTCTCACAGTTACATTTCAAGTGAATGAGAATGCTAACCAATTAAGTTCCCTTTTAATAGCTTTCTGATCAAAGGATCAGAAGTTAAAAAAAAAAAAAAAAAAAAAGAGGCCAGGAGATCTAAGAAGTTCCCCTTTCTGAAACAGCCTTCCTAGAAAGCTAAAATTAGCACAGGGATTGGTACTCCTAAGGAAAGTCTAGGACTAGCAGTCTTCTGATGGTGCTGATCTCAGTAGGTACTCTTGGTACATAAAAAGGATATTCATGTTAAACCTTGCTAACAAAGTAATCTTGGTAACAAGAAAGTAAACATAAGCCTAGTAGATTATTCTAAGAGTCCTGAACACATTTAAAAAACACTAATTATTAAGAGTAACAAACAATAGTGGGTTATAAGTTACACGGCTTGTGCGGAAATCTTTCCCCTACCACTTAGAAGGTACATCTTTTGGGGCTAGTCCTCAGCTAACACATCAGTGACCTCATCTGCAAAATATTAGTATTAGATATTAGTATTTGGCTTGCCTGTAACATACAGTCACTGTGATACTCAAGTACGATAAAAGTTTATGGAAGAGCTTCAAACTAAAATTCTGACACAAACATTTATATTACCAATATAGTTGTTATTAGTTTGGTCCCTACGGTGGAACAGGCTTGAGTTTGTATCTTGAGTTTATCACTTTGGGTAAGTCACTTACTCTCTTTAAGTCTTGAGTTCCTCTTCTGTAAAATGAGATTAACAATGCTGACCTCACCAGGCTGCAGTGAGGATTAGAGATAATAAGCCAGCACTTCCTCAGCACAGTGCTTGGTTCAGAGTGATGGCTCAATAGACATTAACTGCCAACACTGTTGCCTTTAGAAAGTTTGCTCTCATTCACTAAGGGTGTTTCAACTTCACAAGTTCTGAATTTCACCCTAAGGAACTTAAGGCACCAAATATTATTCAGGACTGATAGCGCTACCAAGGCAAACCAAAAACTGGTCTTGAGAATAATCATATAAATACAAATGTAACTCATAAATGTGTACTTCAGAGATTAGGTATTAAACTATGGCTATGGACATCCCTGTTTCAAAAAGTAAACCCCACTCACTATCAGTCCATCTGAGATAAAATGTCTTTTATCTTAACCACTTCCTTAAAATTCCTGTTTTAACAAGGCTCAACACTAAACGTATGTGTGTACGCTGTATGTGTGTAAAAATGTACACGCACACACAACCTTAGAAAAAGTTCTGGTTGCTAGGGTAACTTCACCTTCTTAGTCATTGTATGTGGCGCAAGTAGAAGTCCGCTTTGAAAAGCCGTTGAGTCCGATTTGGAAAGAACTCGACTGTCCACATGGCTGTAATCCCTTCCTACTTGAGCGTAAAGATAAAAGGATGAAGGGAAAACAGAGGTAAGAGAGACCTGCCTGTCTCATGCAGGGAACAGTCATCCCTCTAATAAGATTTTTTAAAAAAAGGTAAATTTCAAGACTGAAATATAGCTGAAATGGAAACAAAGCTGCTGGGAAGGGCCTCTGGATGCCAACCTGGCTCCCAAAAGCATTAAAGGCGCCTTAGAAAGAAGTGCCCCAATCACCTCTGATAAGAAAGCTAGCATTAGATTAAGTAGTAAGAACTGGTCAAGAAGACACCTTATCTTGTATCAGTGTTCATATTTATTCCATATTATTTACATATTTTCTTTTAAATATAGTACTTACTAGTGTTGGATATTTTATTGATTTTTTTATTTTAAAGGAAGAATACTCTTTGGCTCATTATAAAAAATTGACGAATAGACCATCCTAATGGTCCTCAGTTAAATACACTTCCAGCCTAAAGCCATCAGATGGTAACATACCCTAACTAGGAACACACAACAGTCTCTTAAGCACTAAATTCATAAAACCCAAATGTAGAAGTAATATCATTTTCTATTTACAAGCCTGTAAGTTATATTCTCAATCCATAGGATTGGATGACATTTTATCCCAAATGTCAACATCTTGCAACAGCACACAGGCAGTCATCAGTAGCCTTCAAGGCACATGCAAAAGCACTCAGTGACATTAAAAACTGTGTTGATTATACAGTGGCAATAAAATGAAATGTGGCCTTCTGAATTGGATATCCCTATACAGTCTGTTTGTTCTCACCTCATGGCTTGGCATCCTGTTAATGAGATAAGCAGGGGGGGTCCCCGTCAGACGCATAATCTGCTGAAGCTGGTTAATATCTTAGATGCCTAGTCAAGGGCATTGTTAAACATACAGTGCAAAAAAATAACTTTCAACTCAAGTTTTTAAGAAGGCCAAAAAAGCCACCCCAAAACAAAGGAAAAACCCACCCACTCATTCCCCCCACCCCCACCCCAGGCCAGAGCCCAAGGCTGTATGTTAAGGCACACTTCTATGAATGGCATGAGAGTTATTAGGCATGCAGCCAGTGACTGGCCATGCAGATAAGAAAAATTGCTTTTCTTTCATTTTAGCATCATCTTTAACATGAAATATTTTAGGCTCCCTGGAAAGAGACTGCCCTGTGATCCAGGATGCCAGCCAGAGAACTGTTTTCAACAGGATGGCCCAAACCTGTTTGCTTGGGGAATGGGGGGGGGGGGGGGAGGTAAATGGAGAGGATTCAGAAAATTTTGATTTGGCTCTGGACAAAATAAAACTTTCAATATATCCATTCAAGGAAGAGGTTAAATTTTTGTGGCACAGGTTCTGGTGACTCTCCAAGGCACCACCCCTCCAAATGTAAGACATGGCCGGGTGTGTGAGCTGATAAGCAATGCCAAGTTTCAAAGACATTAGTCGTGGTACATTTATAACATGCCACAAACACACAGTTTGTGTGTTATCACAAACACACAAACACACAGGAAGAAACAGGAGACACGGGGGAAAGTTAGAAGCCAATGACAAGGACGGAACAGAAGTCACAGGCCACTGATGGTGTTCTAGCAAGCCTCAGTGATTTCCTCCACAAGTCTCTAACAGGTGGACAGGCTGACTCCACTTCATAAACAGCCGGGAGGGAGCCTACAAAACAGTCTGCCGGGACCGAACCATGAGGTCTTCTGTAGGTACGCGCGCGTATGTAAGTGGCACTCCAAACTTTCCTCTTCGTGCTGTCCCATCAGCTTTAACACAATTCCCCCGCCTCCAAAGTGCTGTAAGAACTGCCAGTTTATCATGTGTTCCTATTAAAGGAGAAGTGATGGGATTTTGAAAATCAACACAATTCAATAAAAATGGTCTTGTATTCCCTTTCTTCTTAAACCTTTTGTTCCCCGCTGCGGCTGGTGTGGCATCTTCAGTGAGCACCCTGGTCAAGTAATTACACTTCTTTGTGGCTCCCTTCAGTAAGTTTTCACCTTAACTCATCCTCAGAGCTCCAATGCCCTAGGGGTCGGATGACGTGTGTAAGGCTGGCCATCAGGAGAGGGCTGGGGCCACACGCTCCACCCCGCCTGTCACATTCTATTTCACACCGGCCCAAAGACAGGCCAGCAGATTCAAAAGGTGGCATGAAGTCGTTTTAACTTTCTCTCAACAAAGTTTAGATTTACCTTTAAGCAAGTTACATAACAAACGTTACTTTGCATGCCAAGAAATGTAACCACAGGGGGCCCGCTAAGTAAACCCCCGCAGTAGTGGAACACCAGTTGGGTTTTAAAATCTTAAAATCCTGCCACGTCTCTGGTCTTTCTTGTGAACAATACTTGGCCTGTGCGTTTTCTGTCTTTGTTTCCTTTAGTCAAATAGGTTCTTATACCCCCTTCCTGTCAGGAGGTTAGGAAGAATAGATTTCTAGAGAAAAATGTGAGTCAGTGAAAGGGCTTTTGCTTTTTTAGTATGATTTTTTTTTTTGTTCTTTCACTGATTACTATAGGTGTTGGGTCACTAACCAAAAAACTCTCTCCTCAGCCATCCACCATGACCCATTTTATCCCCTTTTCTCCCAGCACATCCCAACTTGTTCTCAATCAGCCCACCCGTTATTGCATTTTCTTACAATGTCTTATTATTTATTGATTGAATTTCTACATCAGTGATGACATCACTACCTCACTATTCTTCACGAGTGATGAAAATAGCTATTGGCTTTCTTTTTTTATTACATTCCTTCACTAATGAATTTTTCTTTTTATTTCTAATACCTTTACACAGGTTTCCTCACCTGGCTTTGTTATTTACACAGCCTGTATCCTACACATCATGTGCTTTTAAAATAAACTGGTACTTGGGGAGTATCACTGACATCAAATTAATCTTGTCTACCGTTTTGAAAGTTTAAAACCCCTTTTATCTACTCGCCATAACCATGTAGGAAAAAAAAAAAAAAAACTTTCTTATTCCTGTACTCAATACAATATTATTTGAGTGCGTTCTATATTCTGGTACTCCATTTTATTATGCCCAACTCTAGAGCTATTTAAATGTATAATATATCCTATTTCACCGAAGATAACGGTGATCTCATTATTAGTTTGGGCACTTGATGTTGTTTCTTTCTTAACAATAAATGATGCATTAATAATAGGTAAATACTATATTACCCATGCTTTTTCTTTTAGAAATTCTTGACTAACAGCACACACCTATAAGGCAGATGGTTGGGGTGGGAGACACGACTAAGCAGGAGCTGCTAACAGCCTTTCCCAGACAGGGAATGAATTTACTATCTTACTCTCATTAGTACTATCAGTAAACAAACTGAACTTCCTCCCAACCCCGCTCCCTTGCCCCCGTGTTTTCTCTATTACCGGTTTTTCTCAGCAAATGCATTTAAAACAATAAAGCACCATCCTCACTACGCAGCATCTCGTATCTTCTTTGATTCATTCTATCCAGCTTCTGCACTTCATAAAGCAAAAGAAAACACTCCTTTGGGTTAACACTGTGGTCAGTAACTCTGACAATGACTTTCAAAATAGTGTGCAATCGCATGAGATTCAAGTTTAGAGATCATGTTATCAGAACATCTGATATCTATGCTCAGCTCTGCCAAGTGACTCAGTGCATGACTCAGGCAAGTCACAGCTTTTCTGTGCTTTTCCTTCTTCTTCTTAAACAAATAAATGAAACAAAATAATAGAGCCAGCACAGTCTCTTACATCCCTCAGAGTAGAAATTGATAAATACACTGGACTTTGTGCTCTTTTAAAGGAATGTACCAGAAACATACCAGATGACAATATTCTTTATTTTGTAAGGGAGACGATGAACCATTCAAACTCACCTGCTCAAGCCTGCCTCCAGCTACCCAGCAGTCCTTCCAATTGGGCAAAGGGACCCCGTTAGTCAGAATGCTGGGACGAGAATTCAGGAAGGCACGACTGGAGCTTGGCTCCACAGCTCTTTTTCCCTTTTAGTCAACTGCCTGGCGGCAGACAGAGGAGAAAAGGGAAAAAGGCTGAGCTTTCATGATCTCTCTCTTATCTCTGGCCCCAGAAAATGACCAACAGCAGGAAATCGGAGCCAAAGCAAGCCAGAGTCACATTCCCACGGCTTCTCTCTAACCCCCTGCTTAGAGGCAGGAAAGCATTAGCTCTAAAGCTTTTTCTCAGGTTATTTGACTTGTAATTACAAAGGCAGGCTGTGGGAGGAAGGATTTACAAGCCAACTCCAGTGGATGTGAGGTACTAGGACTGGTCTGGAGACAGGGTGGAGAGATGGCCCTGCTAAGAATAGACAACTTATACAAGATGTAGAGTTGTCGATTCTAAAACAATAAAAAGCAGGAACTTCTGGAAAAGGGCAGTAGCGTGCACCCAATGCACACTTCATCCTTGTGGTGATGAAGCTAGACTAGTACATGGTGAAGCTCATGCTCTGAGAGCAAGCACTAACCAGAATATAAAAAGAGCGCAGGTATATGTGACACTGCTGAGGAAAATGATGTCAGGGCTTGGTAACAGAGACCAATTTTCCATTGATCTCTTGGAATGAGGTAGAATCTCAAATCATTTACTGGGACATGACTGCTCAATACCAGCTCTCATGATCTATGTATGTACTCCAATAGAGAACGAAACACATGCACGTGAGCAAATGTGTACACACACACACATACACACACACTTATACTTCATCCTGGAAGTCAGCACAAAAGGGCACACGTGCTTACAAACATACCCAGGTCAAAGTACAGATTGAGGGAAGCGGCAGAGGCTCCCAACAGGGCAGATAATTACAATCAAAGCATCAACTCACAGACTCTGAGGAGATTTTCTTCAAAAGATCAGCCCCTGGGGTTCCAACGAGTCTTAAAATGAGCTTCAACTGATCAATATCTAATGGTGGACTATAAAGGAAAATGTTGGGACAAAATAAAAATAAAAAACACAAACGACAACAAAACAAACAAACAAAATACCCCAATAACAAAAAGTGAAAACCCCCAGCCAAGCCAAAATGGTGAATTAACCTAGATCAGGGCTTCCATGGATGGTCACTTCAAGTAGAACATGTTCCTCCTGTGCAAAGACTCAAAATACTACCACTCACACGCCCAATTTATATTCATTCCGGGCATCTGTCAACATTACCCATCAGTAAAATGAAGCGACTTTAGCTGGGTCAAAGACAGCAGGTGACAGCACAAAAGCTTCACTCAGTCCACACCTAACCTCTTTGCCTTCCACCAAAGCGTCAGAAGCCAGTTGAGCAGAAAGCACCGGTAAGCAGAGTGCTACACGAACAGAAAGAGCAGCAGAGCATAGGAGCTAGGGCTGGCCAAGCTCCCCTGGGAATACTCCCCGAAAGGCTTGACCCAAGGAGCCTGTAATAGGACAGGAGCCTGCGACTACCCCAGGGCCTAACACCACTTGAGCGTGCCCTCTGGGAAACCTCTCCCTCTGCAATGGCTAGCGCAGGCAGAGAGGAGCTGTGAGTGATAGTCGGCCAGCAGAGGGCCCCACTCCCCCACTGCATCCGCGTGTTCTTCAGGAGCGCCATCATGAAGCAGAACAGGAGAGTTTTCCATCTCACAAGCACAGTGACAAACCTCACACATCCCAGAGGCTCTACACAATAGGCTACAACGTCCAAACCCTTATTCGGGTGGCCAACTCTTCCGCGTATGTGCATATATTAACCAGAAGACAGAAACCGTTCGTTTGTTCTTATTGCCTTTAGTCTTGCCCAAAAAGGAAGTTAAAAGGGGAGAGAAAAAAATTATATAAAGTAAGCTTTTAATATTCTCTATGAAAGTGTGAGAGTTTATCCACGTCTCTACTGACATTCGGGGAAAAGGAGGGGAGGATGACTGTCTTCTGGTGCCTATCACACATCCTGTCAGGTTGTTGGCATATTAGATCCTTCTCGACCTCAGGTCTCACTTCCTCAGAGAGGACTCCCCCCACATTCGAAATAAGAAAGCCCCTTCTTCCTTGTATTCTCTACCCCAGCACAATGCTTGCAAACGTCAATCTATAATTACTTCGTTTGCTTTCTGTCACCTCTGCTGATCTGTATGTAGCTCCATGAGGGCACGGGCCACCCTGACTGCCACCTATCCCCCGTGCTTAGCCTGCTATCTGCTACATGGTGGGCACTCAAAATATCTGAGGAGATCTTCTCCTCAGGAAGCAGGAAGGAAAGGAGGATGGAAGAAAATATTTCTGTTTATGATTACACATATAAAGGTAATACGGTGTAACTTAAAATAATGGCTTCTGCAAACCACAGTTGCCTAAGTTACAGGAATTACTTACGCAATATCACTGGCATCTTGCCCTGTTCTTCCCCGTCCCCACCCCCACCCCCAGCTAAGAAATTGGCTTAAATGGAAGAACATTCTAGACAGGAGTCAGCAAACCCCAGCCTGCTGCCTGTTTTGAAAATAAAGTTTTATTGGAACACAGCCATGCCCATTCGTTTATGTACTGTCTGTAACTGCTTTCACCCTACACAGCAGAATTGAGTAGTTACAACAGAAACCATATGGTCCCCAAACCCTAAAATATTTACTATCTGGCTTTTTAGGAAAAGGTTTGCCAAACCCCAGCCTAGACCCAAACAATTTGTGTTCTGTAGAAAACAAGGTTAAATTAGAAACAAGTCCACTCACAGAAATCATTTCTAAATTAAATATAGTAGAGAACTTTGTCATCTGCAAATGGCAAAAATCAATGTGTTCTGGAGGTTAAAATTTCAATACTGACTCTTAGTTCAAAGTGCTGACAAGAAAAAAAAAACTAAAGCATGCAATAATGGGGACAGAGAGGGGAGGATGGACGAATATGGTCTTGCTTTAAAACAATCAAATTAAGGGGCGCCTGGGTGGTTCAAGTCGGTTGAGCGTCCGATTTCCACTCAGGTCATGGCCTCACGGCTTGTGAGTTCGAGCCCCGTGTTGGGCTCTGTGCTGACAGCTCAGAGCCTGGAGCCTGCTTTAGATTCTGTGTCCCTCTCTTGCGCTGCTCCTCCCCCACTCAGGCCCTGTCTCTCTCTCTCTCAAGAATGAATAGAAAAACATTAAAAAATAAATAAAATAATAAAATTAGCTATATGACAACAGAATTTAGTACAGGATCCCCTCTGCCCATTTTAATTGATTCAGTTTACAAGTATTAAGTCCCTTCACACTCTTCAGGAACAAATTTAACTGGGTAGCTCTCCCACAACACAAAGTATATCATATATGAAAACCAACTAGACTACTTCAACTCTTAAACAGGTAGTTTTACAATATATGCGTCAAAATTAATCTCGGGAAATAAAACTGTTGAGATTGGTACTCTTGTTTAAGAGACTTCTGACTACTGAAATGAGAGTCAAGTTTTATACTCCCTTCAGGGAAGCCAGAAGACTCTGGGCTGAGTTTCTTAACCGCCCTACCTTCACCTCATCATACCTGAAGAGTGTGGCACTCCCACTAGTCACAGAGGCTCACGACAGCAATGAGCTGGGGGCCCCGTGTCTCTGCCAGTATAGAACAATCACACGTCTGAAGAATAAAGCCCGAATTCCTAGCCCCTCATGGCCCTCCCTGACTTGGCATCCAGCTTCTTTTCTGACTGCCTCAGACAGTTTGCTTCAACGCACACCAAATATTCTAGGCAATTCTAAGCTTCCACCTTCTTATTTATGCAAGTCATACGCAGGAATATCCTCCGTTCTCCCCTCCTATCAAGTCTTTTCTTATTTATTCTACAAAGTCCTACTCAAACAAGAACTGTGCTGTGAAATCTTTCTGGATATCTTAAGTTCGAATTACTTTACTTCTTCTCAATAACTTATTTGTACCTCTATTATAGCATTTTTACCACTCTGTCTTATTTTATAATGAGAGAGTAGACATTTGTTCTGGTAACTCCTAGAACTCACTTGCCACTGAGTATGATCACTCTGGTTTGGGGGACAGGTACTATCTTATCCCCAGCACCTTCCACAGTGTAGTTTGATAAATATTGGTTGGCTTGAAAAGACTAGTTGTAATGTGCTTTCTAACTCAGCTCCAGCCCTCTGCCTTGCCCTAAAAAACCTATAATGACCATACTCGATGGAAAGTCTAAATACAAAAAGTAGTCCAGAAAAGTTGCTTCACTTAATATCAGGCCTAACAAAGCCCTCAAACCTTCCAACTGAAGTGTCTACACCATAAAGAGTACGCAAGTATAATGCCATGAGTGTGTAAGGGCTATGGAGAAAGAGAGGTGTTACAGCATGATAGCCAATACTTGGGAGATTAGTAAGCACACAATGCAAAACAAGAATCTACTTAGTAGCTAAAAGCACTTGTAAGAGGGAAGTCAAAGCATGCAGACCTCAGAAGAAATCACCATAGGTTCTCCAAGAGCTGGCAAATCCATTGAAATACAAGTCAGTCTTCCAATAGTACCAGCTACTGTAAGGCCACTACAATTTGTCCAGGCAGTTAAGGCCAGAAGGTGCTTCAAGCAGCTACATAAGCAGAGCAAAGCAAAATTTATCACATAATGACAATTAGTTATCTCCACAACAAGCCATCCTTCATAATTGGTTTAACCCTCTTTTTCCCCCCTAGATAGAAGAAATTTTTCCTGTTAGGCAAACATGTGTTTCAGTTATAATGATCAAATTGTCAAAATTCAAATCATAGATGTCTTGGTCCTTTCTAAAACAACCACTGAGGCCCAAGATTACTCTTTAGGTTCTCTGTAACAAAAGTAATAGGTAGAATGAATAGATGAGGAAATCAACCTAAGGTTAATGGGGTAATCAGAAGGAAAATAAAAAAACCAATATTCTATTCACCTCTAAGTGTTCTAGACAAAGCCAGAACATTAATGTCTGGAGGGTGGAAAACCTTCCTGTGACAGACAGGATGGACTAGAAGACTTAGGCCTACTTTCTTCTCTTCTTGGTTGTCAAAATAGTCATTTTCACTGTCACGCACACTAAAATTCTTAAGGTACTTTAGGTTTGTGGACACATGTGAAAATTCCAACCTTTTCTGGGAAAATATATTGTCAAGTTGGAGAAGAAAAGGCAAATAATGTAGTAAAATTTTTTTTCTTCTTCAGCATTTATTAGGACCTTGCTTTCAGTGTCTAAAGTGAAACTTTTTTTTTTTTTTTTTTTGAGAGAGAGAGAGAGAGAGAGAAAGAGAGCGCGCATGTGAGTTGGGGAGAAGGGAGAGGATGAGAGAGATAGAATCTTAAGCAGTTTCCATGCTCAGCACAGAGCCCACACAGGGGCTCGATCCCACAACGCTGGGATCATGATCTGAGCCAAAATCAAGAGTCAGATGCTCAACCAACTAAGCTACCCAGGCACCCCATGAAACTGCTTTAAAATGAGAGAGAATAGGGGCACCTGGCTGGCTCAGTCAGTGGAGCATGCCGCCCTTGATCTCGGGCTTGTGAGTTTCAGCCCCATGCTGGGGGTAGAGATTATTTATTATTTTTTAATTAAAAAAATAGTAAAATGAGAGAATATTTGAAACTAGTGACTGCAAGTGAGGGGTAGACGTGACAGCAAGGGGTACATCAGAAATTTTTTACTGGCGTGTTTTAGCCCGTAATCTGGGAGCTGTGAACATAGGTGTTCATTATGTTATTCTTTGTTTTTTTTGTATTTCATAAAATGTTTGAAAAAAAAATCAAAAGAAATAAAGTAGAATTAAGGAGCAAATTTAATACACTAAGGAAATTCATATGGAGTAAGGCAGCAGCTAATGGCAAGTAGATTATAACTCAACAGCCCCATTATCCTCTGGTTAATATCTTAAAGGTACCCCTTCTATTAAGATGAAAGAAGGAGGGGCACCTGGGTGGCTCAGTCAGTTAAGCATTCGACTTCAACTCAGGTCATGATCTCACGGTTTGTGGGTTCGAGCCCTGCACCAGGCTCTGTGCTGACAGTATGGAGCCTGGAGTCTGCTTCAGATTCTGTGTCTCCCTCTCTCTCTGCCCCTCCCCTGCTTATACTCTGTTTCTCTCTCTCAAAAATAAAAACACATTAAAAAAATTTTTTTAATGAAAGAAGGAAAAAAAGTTTTACACATGAAGGAAATTCACTTGATTACTTAGGAAAGGAAAATGACAGCAAACAAACACTGTGGTCTCCAGAAGAGGAAACAGTATTTGATGTGTAACAGGGCTCTGAAACTCATTTTCTCTCTTCCTTACGCTACAGACTATTAAGTATTGGTAATACCATTTTCTAACTGGCCACTCTTCTCAAAACCAATGGCATTTGAAATAGGCTAGCACTATGCCTGAAGGGACATTCTGTATCCTCACTATCTTCTAACGTGAAGTTCACCAGCTGTGTCCACCTGATATTCCTAGTTGACTGGACTTCTAAGGCAAGGCTTCATTCTTTAAAAAAATAATCCTGTTTTTGAGCTAGATGGAAAAAGTGTTCTACAAAGTCATAAATGAGAATAGCTTCAAACCTAACAATATATACTTAGTTTTAAGACAAAAATTAGTATTTCTTACACCTTTAGGGGAACTCCAAGGATTATTAACAACCAGTACTAAAAGCATCTCTCAAGGAGGAGACTAATCACAAAAAATGAGAAAAAGGTAGAATACAAAGAAGACTGATAGAGATCTAAAACTGCATTGTCCAATGCAATACCAGTAATCACATGAGATTAACTAAATTTCAATGTAATCTAAATAAAATCTAGTAAGATTTGAAATTCAGATTTAAGACTCATAAAACTATGAATCCAAAGGAACTTCTCCGAAGTGATACTTCCTTGACATGATAAAGAGCATTTATGAAAAATACACAGTTAAAATCATAGTCACCGGAGAAAGGCTGAAAAACTTCCCTCTAAGCTAAGAACAAAACAAGGATTCTCACTTCACCACTGCTATTCAACATTATACTGGAAGTTCTAGCCAGAGCAACTGGAAAGGAAGAATTAAAACCATCTCTATTTGCAGATGATAGGATCCTATAGATAGAAAAACCAAAGAATCTGCAAGAAACCTACTAGAGATAATAAATAAATTGAGTAAAGACGCAGTGCACAAAGTCAACAAGAATCAGTTTTGTTTCTTCACACCAATAATAAACAACCTGAAAAAGAAATTAAGAAAGCAATTCCATTTACAATAGCATCTAAAAGAATAAAATACCTAGGAATAAATTTAGCCATGAAGGTGAAAGATTTGTCCAATGAAAATGATAAATCGTTGCGGAAAGACATTAAGAACTGAAAATGGAAAGACATCTCGTGTTCATGGATAGGAAGACTTAATATTGTTAAGATGTCAATATTATCCAAAGTGATCTAAAAATTCAATGCAATTGCTATCAAAATTCCAACAGCCTTTCAGGGTACCTAGGTGGCTCAGTTAAGCATCCAACTCTGTTTTTTTATGTTTTACTTATTTTTGAGAGAGAGAGAGAGTGAGCGAGCAGGGGAGGGGCAGAAAGGAGACACAGAATCCGAAGCAGGCTCTAGGATCTGAGTTCCAAGCACACAGATATTCCTCCACAGAAGATATACAAATGGCCAATAAACACAGGAAAAGATGTTCAACATTACTGGTCATTAGGGAAATACAAATTAAAATCACAAAGAGATCATGACTTAAGCCGAGGTCAGATGCTTAACCGATGCTACCCAGGCGCCTCATCGACCTTGACTTTGGCTCAGGTCATATCACAGTTTGTAGGACTGATGGAGCCTGGTGCCTGGCTCTGTGCTGACAGCCTGGAGCCTGCTTGGGATTCTCTCTCTCCCTCTCTCGGTCCCTCCCCTGCTTGTGCATGTGCACACACTTTCTCTCAAAATAAATACATAAACATTAAAAAAACATATTAAAAAAAATTCCAACAGCCTTTCCTGCAGAAATGGAAAAGCCCATCTTCAAATTCATATAGGATTACAAAAGAGCCTGAAAAGCCAAAAACACAAAAAACAAACAAAAACCCACAGCCATTTAACAGTGAGAACAAAGTTGAAGGACTCATACTTCCTGAATTCAAAACTCACTATTAAGCTATAGGGATCAAAACAGTGTGGTACTGTTATATAAGCATAGACATACAGACAAATGGATTAGAATTAGCCTTGGACAGAAATGCCAAGCCTATTCAGTGGGGAAAGGATAGTCTCTTCAACAAATGGTTCTGGGACAACTGGGTTTCCATATGCAAAAGAACAAGTTGGACCTCAAACCTGACATCATATACAAAAATTTACTCAAAATGGATCAAAGACCTAGGTATGGGAGAGAAACACACACAACTCTTAGTAGAAAACACAGTAAATCTTCACAACCTTGAATTTGGTAATACATTCTTAGATATAACATGAGCAACAAAAGGAAAAAATAGATGAATTGGAACTTCATCAGAATCAAAACTTCAGTGCATCACAGGACATTATCAAAAGGGGCGCCTCGGTGGCTCCAGTTTGTTGAGCGTCTGACTTTGGCTCAGGTCATGATCTCACAGCTAGGGGGTTCGAGCCCTGCATTGGGCTCTGTGCTGACAGCTCAGAGCCTAGAGCCTACTTCGGATTCTGTGTCTCCCTCTCTCCCCGCCCCACCTCCCCCGCTCATGCTCTGTCTCTCTCTGTTTCTCAAAAATAAATAAACATTAAAAAAAATTTTTTTTTTAAAAAGGACCTTATCAAGAAAGTGAACACACTACCCACAGAATGGGAGAAAATACTTGCAAATCACATATCTAATAAAGGTTTAATATCCAGAATATACAAAGAACTAAAAACTCAACAACAAAAAGACAACCCAATTAAAAGATGGGTGAAGAACCTGAACAGACATTCCTCCATAGGAGATACACAAATGGCCAATAAACACAGGAAAAGATGCTCAACATTATCAGTCATTAGGGAAATACAAATTAAAACCACAAAGAGATACCACTTCATACCTATGAGGATGTCTGTAATTAAAAAAAAAAGAAGAGGGCGCCTGGGTGGCTCAGTCGGTTAAGCGTCCGATTTCAGCTCAGGTCATGATCTCACAGTTCATGGGTTCGAGCCCCGCGACGGGCTTTGTGCTGACAGCTCAGAGCCTGGAGCCTGCTTCAGATTCTGTGTCTCCCTCTCTCTCTGCCCCTCCCCTGCTCATGCTCTGTCTCTCCCAGTCTCAAAAATAAATAAAAACATTAAAAAAAAAAAATTTTTTTTTAAAAAAGAAGAAAAGAATAAGTGTTGGTGAAGACATGGAGAAATGCTCCTACATCATTGGTGGGCATGTAAAATGGTACAGCTGCTGTGGAAAACAGTTTGATAGCTCTTCAAAAAAGTAAACGTAGAATTACCACAGGACCCAACAATTCCACTCCTAGATATATATACCCAAAAGAACTGAAAGCAGGGCCTCAAACAGAGAGCTATATGCCAATGTTCATTGCAGCACTAATCACAATTGCCAGAGGTGGAAATAACCCAAGTGTCAACGAAAAGATGAGTGCATACACATACAGGGGAATACACATAAAACGGAACGGAGTCCTGATAACATGCTGCAACACAGATGAACCTTGAAAACATTATGGCTAAGGGAAATAATCAAGAAAAAGAACAAATATTGTGTGATTCCACTTATATGAAATATCTAGAATAAGCCAATTGAGGAAGTTGAAGAGAGGAAACCAGAGGCTGTGGGAAGGAAGAATGGGGGTTATTGTTCAATGGGTACAGTTTCCGTTGGGGTGATGAAGATGTTTTGGAAATAAGATAGTGGTGATGGCTGCACAACTTTGTAAGTATAGTTCGTGCCAGTGGACTGTGTATTTAAAAATGGTTAAGATGGTAAATTTTATGTTATGCGTTTTTTACCACAATAAGAAAAAGGTAAAATGGCAAATTTTATGTTAATACCTTTTACCACAAAAATATTTTTAATTCAGTTTCTACGTTTCACTAGCCACATTGTAAGTGCTCAATAGCCACATGTCACTGGTGGCTACCAACCAGTGCACAGCCCAAACAGAAAACATTCACAACACCACAGACAATTCTATTAGCTAGTTCTTATCTAGAAGCTAAAACCACCAGTTTTTTTGATGTTTATTTTTTTTGAGACAGAGAGAGATAGTGTGAGCGGGGGAGGGGCAGAGAGAGAGGGAGACACAGAATCCGAAACAGGCTCCAGGCTCTGAGCTGTCAGCACAGAGCCCGACACGGGGCTCAAACTCGCGAACCGCAAGATCATGACCTGAGCCAAGTCGGCCGCTTAACGGACTGAGCCACCTAAGCACCCCTAAAACCACCAGTTCTAGATGAGAATAATATGATTAATACGTGAGGAAAACAGGGAGAAAACTGCACTCAACAGAAGAGCAGTTCTAGAGGCTGCCTCAGCATTCAGTTGCATTTAAAAATCATAAATAAGCAGTGGCTGCACATCTTGCCGGGCAAAGAAAGAATGTGTGGGGCCAGCACATCCTCCAAAGGAAAAAGAAAAAGAAACAGTTAAGAAAAAGAAAAAGAAAAATTTTAAGAAAAAGAGAAAGAAAAAAGAAAAGAAAAAGAAAAATTGGGGGAATAGGTAACAAATAAAATAACGTAAAGAAATCGTGACCTGAGTCATAAGTAATAGTTTTGGATCTATCTTCTCTGGGTCTTGGTTTCCTCACATGTATAAAAAACAGGGGGTTCAATTAGATGTTTTCTAATATCCTTCCAGGCCCCCAAGTGGATAAGTCTAAATTATTAACTTTCTCATCTCATCAGTACCTTTAAAAAAAAATGAGGGGGCGCCAGGGTGGCTCAGTCGGTTAAGCATCTGACTCTTGATTTAGACTCAGGTCGTGATCTCACAGCTCGTGGGATCGAGCCCTGTGTTGGGCTCTGCGCTGACAGCATGCAGCCTGCTTGGGATTCTCTCTCCCTCTGCCCCTCCCTCTCTCTCTCTCTCTCTCTCTCAAAATAAGTAAATAAACTTTAAAAAAAAAAATGAGGAAAGACTGCCTAACTAATTTTTTTAGGATCAGCCTGAAAGGTTAAGAGTAAAATTCAACTGGGCTAAACTCTAATTGTGCTCAACACCTGCTGCACATTGGCAACAACCGGGGACTTAAAACATACGTCAAAGCCTGTGCTTGGACCCCACACCAACTTTAGTTGAGTCTGTGAGGTGGTGCCCTGGCACTTGGGAGTTTTTTTTTTTTTTTTTTTTTTTTTAATTTTTTTTTTTCAACATTTATTTATTTTTGGGACAGAGAGAGACAGAGCATGAACGGGGGAGGGGCAGAGAGAGAGGGAGACACAGAATCGGAAACAGGCTCCAGGCTCTGAGCCATCAGCCCAGAGCCCGACGCGGGGCTCGAACTCACGGACCGCGAGATCGTGACCTGGCTGAAGTCGGACGCTTAACCGACTGCGCCACCCAGGCGCCCCACTTGGGAGTTTTTAAAAGCTCCCCGAAGTATTCTGGTGAAAATGAGAGTTAAGAACCACTATGCTAGAATGCACATAACTGTACACTTCAGGCAAGAAAAAGTAATAGAAAACGTTTTCCTCTCTCCTTGTCCGGCCACCAAATCTACATCCACACAGCTGGCAACTGACAGGATGGGGGTGTTATGAATTGCAAATACAAATCCTCTGACTTTTATGATCCAGTAGAATATCTGTCTGAAAAAGAGCCAAGTACAAAAGAAATGGTGTATTACTAAAATAGGAATTTTGAAATGAATTTTCATGTATTAAAAAAAAGCCCATGGTAAAAAGCCTAAATGCTGGGGTTTCTATCTAAAGCTCACAGAAGGAAAAGAAGTATGCACAAAAAGGGAAGACTTCTGGGGCGCCTGGGTGACTTGGTCAGTTAAGCGTCCAACACTTGATTTCAGCTCAGATCAGGATCTCACAGTCATGAGATCGAGCCTCACATCAGGCTCCGCACTGACAGCACGGAGCCTGCTTGGGATTCTCTCTCCCTCTGCTCCTACCCTGCTTGCACACATGTGCACACACTCTGTCTCTGTCTCTAAAATAAGAAAAAATAAAGGGAAGATGTCTTACAGGTTGAAAGTTAGCATTCTAAAAGAGTCAAGCCATCAGGGAGTAAGTAAGTCTGTGAGATAAAACCATAGGGCACAATTGCTTTAAAACCTTTCTACCAGTAGCCCACCAAGGGGATCCATCCTTTACTACTTGTCACACAATTTAAATAAAACAAACAAACAAAAACTTTTAATGATTCACAGGCAGACAGTAAAGTGGGAAGGTAAAGGGAAAAAGTGTTTCCCAAAAGTCAGTAATGAAGATGATGGCTAACATTTCCTGCCAGACTCTAACTACTTTCCAGATACTGTCTCACTGAATTCTCACAACTGCCTTGTAAAGTACATACTATTAGCATTTTATGGTTAAGGAAATCGAGAGACAGAGGTTAGAAAACACACAGCAGGGAGTGTAAGAGGCAGGATCGAAACCCAGGAAGTCTGATTCCAGAGTATGTGTTCTCAACCAGTACACCCTACTGTCTCTCTCCACTACTCTGCATGTCAATGCAGGCACGCGTGTCCAAAGCTGACTGCAGGTAAAAGGAGCTACAGATAATAAAGAAGAGGAAGGGGAGGGAGGAATAGAGAAATGCATCAGAGTAGTGTGCTTGGGAAGAGAGACATTAGTCTGCTGGATGGGGACTCTGAGCTGTGTACCTGAGGAAAAGAGGAATTAAAAATTTCCCTAATTCTCTTAGCTTGGACTATAATGTATATACCACATTTCTAAGATGCAGATATAAGGTGAATGAAACAAACACTAGGTATTTAAACCAAGAATCCGGGACCGAGGAGCAGTAAGGTGAGTTCAGTACAGGGAGACAGAACTCTATCAATGCAGAAATAGTCAGGGAAATACACAACTTTGCCTGAGGGACAGAAGCTTTTCAGTTCATTAGGAAAGCACATTTTTCTTCAGCAGAAGATAGACAGAACATGTGGAGAGATAGCATGAACATTCACAGTCACCACAAAAGTATATCCCAAACTGTAAGCAAGTAAACGGACATTCTGGTATAAATTCAATGAGTTTGCTTAGGTGAGGGTCTGTTAAAACAGCTTTTAGGTCTCTAAGCATGATAGAACACATTCATAGCATGACTGCAGCATGTTTAAAGCCCAGCCAAACCCACTATAGGCTAGTCAGATGAATTTTACAAAAATCTTCAAACCTAATTCTAGACACATATTTCAACATTCTTTCTCACTTGAACATCTTCCCCAAGTGAAAGTAATGGGACTTCTAACAAACCACGTTTGGATGATACTACTTCTAAAGCATGAAATGGGCATAGAGCAGATGGGAAAGGGCCTAAAATAAAAGGGCCATGGTAAACCATGGGCTAGATGGTAAATCTGGCAGTAAATTAAGGTTTGGCTACAATCTAGATAAAAACAAAATTGTGCTGGAAAAAAAAAATTGTGCCATCACATGGCAGGATGACCTTATCATGTCTTCCTTTTATTATTTGTTGTTAAACAACAAGTATAAAGAGAGTCAGCAGGTACATCATTATAGGGATGAAATATAATCTTTTTAACATGTAAATCAAACATAAAAGCTAAAGACACCCCTGATTTATAAATGGGTATCTTGCTCTCATTAAGTGTTTGTACAAGTAGACTAAACCAGTCATTGAGATCTGGAGCCTCTCAGGAATACGCTCAGGTTGCAGAACTGCTGTGGGAAGATTAATGTAATAAAGAACTCACTGCAAAAGATGACAGGTGAAAGATACAAAGAGTTCCCCAGCTTGTGAGGAATTTTTCCAACTCACAAGTAAAATTGAAGGCACTTTGTTGGCAAGGCAAGACACTTAGCCAGAGGGCGGATCTCATAACGCGTGTCTCAACTATATAAGCAAGGAACTGAGAGCTTCCCTAGAGATAGGTAAAAATGATATACTTCCATGGACACTGGAATACAGATAAGAAACAAGAATCCAAAACTTTTTAAAGGATACGGTCTGTACCAGGAAACAACGTTCTTCCAGTCAACAGCTCGGCCATTATGCATCCCACTGACCAAATATCAACTGGCAAAATTAAAGAGAAAAAGGCATACAATGTCACTGTTATCATACCTGACCACAAATGGAACTATAACTAGAAGTGAAATACTCAAATTAATATTTAAGACATTTGAGGTCCACGATTCATGCTCATCTTTACGGAAGTTAGCTTATTAAGACCTTCACCCCACTAACGGGCTTCATAGGTAGGATGTCAAAACATAATTAAGGCAAAGAGAAATAAGCTGTTCACAAAGGGGTAGAGACTCTTATTGGCGGAAATGGTGGATTCTCCCAAGTCATGTTGAGAGGTTACAATTATGAACCCATTGTCTTCAGATAGAAGTACTCACAGAATACGCTGGAAATCTAAATAAATAAAAACTCAACTGCTAAATCATAAAGTTTGAAAGCTGTGTACAACACCACCCCCCTTCTCTATCTGAGCAACTGAAATATTTTCTGTCGACTTTAAAAGGATTACTGATGGAAAAAAAAGATGCTTCCTCCCATTCCCACTACCTCCGCTTCTGAGAATCCCAAATACGCTCAACATGCTGACCAAGAAGGTGCTAAATAACCAATAAAAGCAATACCTGTCTGGTTGTAATGCATCCAGTTCAGCATGATCTCAGGAGCCCTGTACCACCTAGTGGCCACATAGCCTGTCATTTCATCATCTGTATGTCGAGCCAGTCCAAAATCCAAGATCTAAGGGAGAGAAGAGAAATCAGGCACTGGAACAGTCAGGATCCTAAGTCTCATAAGGCAGGAGGGAAAAAACTCTACTGCCTCAGAAACGGGAAGAACAATACAGCACTTTCATAAACATACTTCCAAGTCTATGTTTGGAATGCATGATAAACACAGCAATTTAAAAAATGAAATTACAAAAAGCAAAACAAAAATGTTACTCCAAGGCATTTACCCAAGAGCAATGAAAACATACAGCCACACAAGGGCTTGCATATGAATATTCATAGCAGCTTTACACAGCCCCAAACTGGAATTGAAGCAAAGGTCTATCAACAGGTAGATGGATAGACAAATCGTGGCATATTCACAAAATGGATACTATTCAGCAACAAAAAGGAATGAACTACTGATATAACACAGATCTCAAAAATATTATACTAAGCAAAAACCAGATACACACACACAAATACTGTATGATTCCATTCATGTGAAATTCCAGAAAAAAATAAATCTGTTCTATGGTGTCAGCAATTAGATCAGTGGTCCAGGATTAGGGGTAGAGGAGTAGGGAGTGGCTCGGAAGGAGCATAAGTCAACTTCTGGAAGTGAAAAAGTGTTCTTTATTTTAATTGTGTTGGTGGTTAAATGGATACAGAAATTTATCAAGTGTGCACTTAAAATGATTCTTTTTATTACATTTAATTATGTTTAAAAGATTGATTAAAAATGAGAAAAAATATTCCAAAGCTGCTTGCTCTCTATATATTTATATTTATCCCCTATTTGAATTATTTTGAATGAGTGGCTTTTGCCATTCTTATCTTAGGAAACTAATCTAGTAATTATCTCTTCAGGATTGCTTACTTAATATTCAGACTATGATTTTCCTTTATTATAACTAACAAATTAAATTTCTAATGTAACTTTATTTTAGAATGAAAATACGACACCTGATGCCACCTTCAATATCCTTTAAACTAAGACTTATTAAGTCTGTGATTCAAATTTCAAACTCTGATATTTCTAAGGAAAATATGAATTTTCAGACAAAAAGTCATGATTTTATAAACCCATTTACTACATAAGTCTGCCTGGTTAGTCAAACATGTAATTACAAGTGGAAACAAACAATTCCCACTGTCTCTTCATCTTACCTTCAGCTCACAGTCTTCATTCACAGCTAGATTACTAGGTTTCAGGTCCTAGGAAGCAAGTCCAGAGAGGACATGATCAACTCTATGATTCATGCTAGGTTTTCTCCCCACAGGTAATGATGAAGATCCAAACATAAAAGTAAGACTTTATTCAGCTATAAGTGATCTCCATCTATAGTCAGTCACTACCTAGTCCTAATTAGCCTTAAATAGTAAAAACCACACACATTTCTTTAATCAGTTTAAACTTAGAGTAAAGTTATAATCAATAGTTCAATGGCTAAAATAAGCTTAGACTAGGATCTTGGCCACATGCCAGTCCTCTCCACTTCAGCGCTCCCTCCCCAAATAATGCAATCAAAATCACAATACATTACCCTGTGAATTATGTCAGCTGAATGTATATACTGTGAAAGAGAAAAAAGTCAGTTAAATCAAAAAGTTATCTCCAACCTCTTATGGCCATATGACATAAAGTATATTTTCATGAATCAGTAAGAACTAGTAGTATTAAAAAGTAGCATTAGAAATGAGAACAAGTAATTATCAGTAATCTGAACATTTATCATAACTATGATTTCTATACCATCGACTCTATTCATAGAGTTGAAGTATAAGTGAAACAGCTTTCAACCTATTTTCTGGCTAGTGCTCTGGAGCTCACTATGGACTCAAAGCTGCTAAATGTCAATGTCAAAGGTGCTTTAATTTTAAAACATTACTTATCTGCCCTTCCCACAAACAAATTAGCATCCTAGAGGAGGTTTTTAAAGTTTCAACATGACTCTGACCAGACATTAGATTAGATCAAGAGATTATGACTACTCTTTAGAAAGAAGAATGAAGAGTCCTGAGCTCTCAGACATACATACTGAAATATCTATTATGGGTGGAATGATATGATGTCTGGACTTGTCTTAAAAGAATCCAGGGCTTGGGGAATACAACAGAAACAAGATTGGCCATATGTTGGTAGCTGTAGTCATTGAGTAAACGCAGGGGTTCATTACAGTATAATTGTACTTGTGATTTTATGTTTGAAATTTTCCATAACAAAGGGTTTTTTTTTTTTTCTTTCTTCTTCTTCTTTCTCTTAAGCCTTGAGATGGAGAAAGGGAGACTATACCTTGAGACCTCGGAGAATCTGGTAGATAAGGAACTGAACATGGTCATCCGTAAGCTTCTGACATTTCACAATGTTGTTCAGATCTGCTCCCATGAGATGGGTCACCAGATACCTAGAAATTAATGGAGAGTTACACAATAATCCAGAACCCCTGTGAAAGCTCTTAATTTCATAAGACTTCTAGAGGTATTTAAGAAAAGGCAATTGCCTAAAAGGCAATCTACTGAATAGAAGATATCTGCAAATGATATATCTGATAAAGGGTTAGTATCTAAAATATATAAAGCACTGATACAACTGAACACACCAAAAGCAAATAATCCAATTAAAAAATGGGCAGAAGATATGAACAGACATTTCCCCAAAGAAGACATACAGATGGCCAATAGACACAGGAAAAGATGCTCAACATCACTCGTTATCAGGGAAATGAAAATCAAAATCACAATGAGATACCACCTATGACTGTCAGAATGGCTGGAATAAAAAATTCAAGAAACAAGTGTTGGTGAGGATGTAGAGAAAAAGGAACCCTCATGCACTACTGGTAGGAATGCAAACTGGTGCAGCTGCTGTGGAAAACAGTATGGAGGTTCCTCAAAAAATTAAAATAGAACTATCATATGTCCAGTAATCACACTATTGGGTATTTACCCTCAAAATACAAAAACACTAATTCAAAGGGATACATGCACCCCTCTGTTTATAGCAGCATTATTTACAATAGCCAAGGTATGGAAGCAGCCCAAGTGTCCATCAACTGATGAATACAGATGTGGTATATATATACACAGTGTAATATTTCATATACCATATGTGGTATATACATAGTGCAACGACATAGATAGAGCTAGAAAGTATAATGCTAAGCAAAATAAGTCGGTCTAAGAAAGACAAATGCCATATAGTTTCACTCATATGTGGAACTTAAGAAAACAAATGAATAAAGGAAAAAAAGAGAGAGAAAGAGAGAGAGAGAGAGAGAGAGAGAGAAACCAAGAAACAGACTCTTAACTACAGAGAACAAACTGATGGTTACCAGAGGGGAGGTGGGTAGGGGGATTGATGAAATAGGTGAATAGGTGATAGGGATAAAAGAGTACAGTTATCATGATGCACAAAAGAGAAGAGAAGAGAAGAGAAGAGAAGAGAAGAGAAGAGAAGAGAAGAGAAGAGAAGAGAGGAGGGGAGGGGAGGGGAGGGGAGGGGAGGGGAGGGGAGGAGAGGAGAGGAGAGGAGAGGAGAGGAGAGGAGAGAAGGAAGGGAAGGGAAGGCAAGGCGGTAAGTATGACAGTGACAGCTAAAAACTTAGTAACTACATGGGGGGCTCATTACACCTATTCTAACTTTACCACCTTCCATCTAGTTTTCTAAAAATTTCTATAATCCTTCTTACTAAATGTATCTTTTCCTAGGTTCTCTGAAGAAAGAGACAAGAAAAAAGCAAAGATGAAGATCAGAATGATGTATGTGTCAATATCACTTTTAAAAAAAAAATGTTGCATGAGAAATACACAGTGCAACTAAATACATGGCCATGATAAAGCATCTTGATTTTTAAATCTATCATTGTTATTTTCACCTCATTATAAACCAAGTTGTAGGCACTAAAATAGGAATATTTTTAAATTTTCAAATTATAATTCTTTTTCAGGATTCACTGGTAAAAGGATATTGTTCACTGACAATATTCCTGCATTTACTTTAAAGGAAGGAGGAATATTATCTATAAAGCAAAATGGGGCATTCCAGAACCTCTCCTCACAGGTGTGGTCCTGGTTATTAACCTTACGTGGTAAGATTAGGGAAACGATTACATTCAAGTCCAACAGGTTCACCACGAATATTCTAGATGCAATGCCTTACCCACTCATTACTGTATTACACAGCTATGGGAACATAAAAACCAGATCAGTAGTAAAAAGGCTGAATTTTTAAAAATCAAGTTAGGTTTTATCTACTGTGTAAGAATCACTACTCACTCCTGAGGCTGAATAATAATGTATACCAGTTGAGCTATTACAAATGCTTTCATTTCATTTCTATTTTTATATTTTATAAATTTAGAGGAAAAGACACTAGGCCAGTAAATTTAAATCTATTAATGCGTTATATAAATATGTGCATGATCTCTCTTCATACACACACACACCCCACCCCACAACACACCACACCACACATTATATTGTTACTTTCTCTCCTTGGGGGAACTGAATTTTTCTCCTGTTTCGTAATTTCCCTTTTGGGCGGATATGGTCAGTTCCCAATTTCACAAAGATCAAAAGAACTTAGCCTAGATATAAAAGTAAGACTTTAGCATTTCATATTTTTAAAGGTTGCACAATTACATGTCCTTGAGGAAAGGGCAGACTCTAAATGTAATTTAAAGAATAAATTGAACTTTTTGAAAGGCTTCATTAAAGGTAGTTCTCTTTTAAGAGATGTTCCAAGCTCAACTAACAACCAAATGTAGTCAGTGCTTGCTCTGTATCAAGTGCTGTGTCTCATGTATTCTTCCCGACAACTCTATAAGGTAAGTCTCATTAGCCTTGCCATTTCACTGATAAGGAAACAGAACAAGGATATGTAACTTGCTCAAGGTTAAAACAGTAATAATATCAAGGGTTGAATCAAAAACTGTTTGCTCTCAGGACCATGGTCTTTTTTTTTTTTTTTTAACTTTTTTTTTAATGTTTATTTTTGAGAGAGAGCGAGAGCTAGCATAAGCAGGGGAGGGGCAGAGAGAGAGGGAGACACAGAATCCGAAGCAGGCTCCAGGCTCTGGGCTGTCAGCACAGAGCCCGATGAGGGGCTTAAACCCACGAACCGTAAGATCATGACGTCAGCTGAAGTCAGATGCTTAACCAACTGAGCCACCCAGGCGCCCAGGACCATGGTCTTAATCACAGCACATACTGCTTCCAAATTCTTCCATTTGACCTCAAACGTAAGTCAAAAGAATGATCTTCTTTAAAAAAAAAAAAGTTTTCTAAGTGTCACAATAATCAGGGAAGCAGTATCTCTAGATAATTTCCATAATAATTCTCAATTAAGTAATTTGACGGTATCAAAGTAAGTAACTTTGATACTTACTATCAAAGTTAATCTTTACTGAAAGAAGAAAGTTGGCAAAAGCCTAGCAATATTCCATCTTAATCACAGTCACTGTATTTTTTTAGCCCCAACTAACACATAATCTGACAAATATGAGAATGTTATCAATAACTGGTTAATATTTTGAAATCAGGACTTCTCCCAGAAGATCAAGTATAATGGTTGCCATATGCATAATATCAATTATGACAAAATGTAAGGCTCAGGTTGAGGAAGAGAGAATCCAATTTCTATTTTATAAGTGTTTTGCAAAGAATTACATTTTATGACTTTGGATAGAACAAGGATTATTCTCTCGATTTTAAAAAATAATTTTAAGGAGAAAAGGTAAACAAAGAGAACATTGTTCTACATGATTCCACTTAGAATCTCCCTTAATTTGTCTTGAAATAAAACCTAAAAATCTTAACTCTCTAATATGCCTGTTCTAGTTCACAAGGATGTTAAGCAGTATTATCAAAACAACCATAGTAATTTCAAATATAACTATTGTGTTTAAATGGTTACCAATGACTTAAGAAATCCTATACAGCCAGGGGTGCCTGGATGGCTCAGCTGGTTAAGTGTCCGACTTCGGCTCAGGCCATGATCTCGTGGTTCGTGAGTTCAAGCCCCGCGTCTGAGCTGACAGCTCAGAGCCTGGAGCCTGCTCGAGATTCTGTGTCTCCCTCTCTCTCTGCCCCTCCCCTGCTCGCACTCTGTCTCTCTCTCTCTCAAAAATAAATAAACATTAAGAAAAAAAGTTTTTTAAGAAATCCTATATAGCCAGAAGACCACTGAGTGCACAGCCTGAGAGACAAAGAGCATGCTTTTAATTAGAATATTCCACCACTGTCCCCATCAGAGACCACATCTATTTTATCAGTAAAATTTCCAGGCAGAGGGTGAGACCGTCAAAACATTAAATTAATGAGTCTATATAGTAATAACTATCATGCATTGCTGCCAGGCTACAATTAAATAAACTAAAAAGCATTCATGGCAGAAATGTCTTGCAGGGAGTAACCTAATCACTGTATGTTGTTTCCACGAATCCCAAAAACTAATTCACAACAACCAATTGTCAAATTCCAGCTCATCATATACTGAAAGGTTTCAAAAATAAACCTTCCAACAGTGGACAAAAGCAAGCATCATGCAAAGTTACTGAATGTTTATGGAAGAGGTATGAACTTTTAAAACGGTGAACAAGGGAAAAGAAAATGTAGATGAACACATTTTGAATAAGTCTATTCCAAAAGGAGCATTCATGGATAACCACATTTCTACAGCATTTGTCTCTGGAAAGCAAATTTAGTTACATTTTGGTAAAGACATGACTACTATTGTCAGTGTTCATAATACCTCAAATAAATTAACAGAGGTTTGACTTGAGAAAGCCGGAATGCTATCTAGTTGTCATCTTTTTTTTCTCTCTGTTTATTTTTAAGCTAGAAAGGAAAATCAAATGTAGAACAATTATGATGGACTTTTCAAAGAAATTAACTACCACAGATTTGGGGCCCAAGCCTCATCTGGATTCCAAAATACATGGTTTCCTCAACCCTAATTGGACAAAGAAGTAAGTTGAAAGCTTTTTTTTTTCCATAAAAGGAATATTTGACAAAATTAAAGACATTTATTTAGGGTAAGAGAGACATTTTTCTCAAATAACAAGATGAGTTATAGATACCCTATTTCAAGAATTTATAACTCACCCAGTCACAAAGAATGAGGACCATATAACCATCTCTCTCTTTAAATGAGAACCTAGGGCACAAGTGGTATGGAGTGGTAAAAATTATGATAAATCTTAAATTCAAATGACAAGTTCCTTTTGGCTACAGAGTGAGACAGGGATACCACACAGCCTTAGACTGTGCAATCTGTAAAGACACTGGTAAAGTGACTACTTCATAGACGAAGATAGACAATGTGCTCTTGAACTTACAAGGGACCCCCCTCCCCACATGTGACAGGGAGAGGAAAGAACATATTTTAGCATCATAGGCAGTTGCCTTTACACCTAAAGAAAGGCTATCAAGATGAATGTTTGAGCAGTTCTCCATAATGGTCTACATTTCAGCTGTGTCCTCAACACCCTCTATCTCCAGCTCAAAAACCCCCTGCTTAACAGTGGTTAACCGTATCCAGAAGGCTCTGGATGAGGTCTGCTGGGCAGCAGAGTTGCTGCTGTTGATAAGAGGCCCCGCGTTGGCCTGGAGACCAGGAGCCGAAATAATGACCAGAAACAAAAATCCACTGGTGTGTCAGCCAAGCAGGATGCTCGACCAGTCAGCTTCCTCCCTCCCTGCTGAACGGTTCTGAGGGCTCCCTATCGCAGCCGCAAGCCACTAGAGCAGACAGATAATGCAGGCCAGAATGACCAGGCCTAGGATGGCAAAGAACATCAGGATGAAAATACCCAGCATGATGGAGCCCTTGGCCTAGGAGGCCTTTGGATTCTGGGCAAATTGAGCTGTGAGCATAGAGGCTGCAGCCAGTGGAGAGACATGGGTCCCTCTCTTCCCTTCCTAGTGCTCCCATCTTTAAAAATGAATTAAGTAATTAACAGAAACCCATGGGGGAGGGGAAGGAAAAAAAAAGAAAAAAAAAAGAGGTTAGAGTGGGAGAGAGAGCCAAAGCATAAGAGACTCTTAAAAACTGAGAACAAACTGAGGGTTGATGGGGGGGGGGGGGGGGGGGGAGGGTGGGTGATGGGTATTGAAGAGGGCATCTTTTGGGATGAGCACTGGGTGTTGTATGGAAACTAATTTGACAATAAATTTCATATAATAAAAAATTTTAAAAATGCACTTAAAAAAATGAATTAAGTAAATCGGACTTTATTAGTCTAAAGGCTGAAAAGACAATTTCATGGCCTGATTCAAATCTTGTTCTTCACTTTCCTTGGAAGATGGTCTCCCTTAAATTAAATCAAACATAAAGAGCACAAATTACGATCTCTCAAAGTGATCATAAGTAAAATCTACTGTACCAGCAAAAAGGCAGAACTCTACATTAAGAGGTTTTCAGTACTCTCAACAGTGCCCCATTTTAGAACTTCACTTATTAAGTACTTCTTGGATAACACCCAATTGTCAAGACTCCTCCCCTACCACCTTTCTTTTTAAAACATGATACAATCAGAAAAAATCTTCATAGAAAAAAAAAATCTCTCTTATATCTATAGATTGGCATGTCTACTACTGTTAGTCCTATTTGATAAAACAATCATCACAAGGCAAAAAAATATTTCCATATTTAAACAAAGTATTTAAAATAATCACAGGGATTGACAATTTGTAACCACAAGCCTCTGAAATACATCCAGTGATCCTTGGGACTCATTACAGTCTATTTGCAACACAGCAGCGGAGTAATTTTTTAAAAATAAAAATCAGATCATATCACTTCTCTCCTTTTCATTTAGAATAAAGATAAAAACCCCCTCAATGGCCGAATAAAACCTTACATAATCCAGAACCCTGTTCCCAAATATCTCTCTGACCTCATCATCTACTTCTCTCCCCTGTTCCATTCAGCTCCACACTGGCCTCCTTACTCCAGGCACAGAGACCCCTTGCTGAAATTCCAATTCAGCATGGAGTCTTCTATCTCAGGACCTTTGCACTGGCTATTCTTTCTGCTTAGAATGCTCTCCTGCCTGGAATGCTCTTCCCCCAGAATATCCGTGAGTCTAATTCCTCTACTCCTTCAAATGTTTGCTCCAAAATTCACCTTCGCAATGAGAAGGTCATTGGCCACTGCATCTCACACCCTGCCCTCACACTCCTAAATTCCCCTATGTTACCTTTTCTTTTTGTCCACAGCATTATTGCCTGCTAATACACTAAATTTTTTTTATGCTCGTGGTTTATTGTTATCTATCTGTACAATGCTCAAGGAGGACAAAATTATTTTTGTTCCCTGTAGTATCTATAGAAACTAGAACAGTATCTGGTAGATAGTAGGCACTAAATTACTACTGAACAGAATCTAATGACTCAGGACAATGCATATAGAATTACTAGTAGGACCAAGGAAGATACATCTCATTAAAAATACTCATGCCAAAGATCTTATCTGGTAAGCAGACCAGATGGTTTTAATGTAAGGAGTAAAGGCACCATTTAGCAGCCATGTAGACAGCTTAGCCAGCTTATTTCACAACAAACTATTCTCCTCATTTAAAGCAAAGATGACTGAGAGGTGACCTCTAAATTATCTGCATCAATCAACCTGGACTCAATATTTTACTATATGGTCTACATTACAGGATAAAAACAAAAAGCTAGTCAAAAGAGAATATACTGAGCATACTACCAGAAAATTAGATCATCAACCAGTTGTAAACAAGACAGCACAAGGTTATTTCTTCAATCACTCCACCAACAAATATTAATTGTTGAGCACTGGGGATGCAATGATGAAAAAGAGAGTTACAGAATTTAGATGAGAGGAAGGCATTTATGAATATAAACTCCTAAGAAAGCATGATTAGAGCTATAAAATATCAAGGTGTTAGAGAACACACAAAAGAGGGCCCCAACCCAGACTTAGGAAGGAGTTAATCGAAGGGAAAGATTTATTTTTTATTTTATTTTTTATTTAAAAAAAATTTTTTTTTAATTTATTTTTGAGACAGAGCATGAGCAGAGGAGGGGCAGAAAGAGAGGGAGACACAGAATCCGAAGCAGGCTCCAGGCTCCAAGCTGTCAGCACAGAGCCCGACGCGGGGCTCGAACTCACGGACTGTGAGATCGTGACCTGAGCTGAGGTCGGACGCTTAACCCATTGAGCCACCCAGGCGCCCGGGAAAGAGTTATTGAAGGACCCAAACTCTAAGCCAGACCCTGAAGCTTCTTTACCTTTTTAAATTAGCTCATCCGAGAAAAGGGGGACATCTTATTGACCATATCAGACAAAAACTCAATGGTATTAAATGTAAGTCACTGAAGACAGCTACAAGGAGTTTCACCAACTCTCTACCCTCGGCAGGTCGGCAGCAGACCTGCAAAGGAAGTAAGTTGCAAATATACCGTTGATACAGTTAACTCCTTCATCTTTCTCCCAGACTGCTTCTCTTCCTGCATTACCTATCTTGGGCGCTCAGCCTATTTTCAAAGAATGAAAGTATTTCTGTAAGCCCAAACAATGAGGCTGGGTATTTCTTTCACAGTGATGGAGGAAAGCATTACTTCCGAGCAGATAATGCTTATTTGCTAAATTAGGAAAACAACTCTTCTCTGCCACAAAAGCCAATCAATCATAATTTACTTACACAGTTTTTATCCAAATACAAAACAAAAATCAATGCTTATCTATCAACTCCTTTAACATTCTCCATTCAATCAAATCTCTTTTTCTGTACACTTGACACGTTTTCTTCATTTCTTTGACTGTCTGGAATAAATTTCAACCTCTAAGCCCCATCTATCTATATTTACCTATTTCTTCAGACCCAATTATTACTTTGTTTAGAGGCTTTCCTCTACTGAGTTTCTCCTGTGTCTTGAGACCCTGTATGTTGCTTCAACATTAGAAATTTGACTTGGTCCTTTAGTTATTTTAGGTAAACATTTATGTTTTGTCTCATTAAAAACAGGCACCACATACAACTGGAAGGCCTTCAGTTGTGACATCTTACACGGAACCGATCATAGTATCTACCCAGTAAGAAAGGCTGGCAGACTTTCAAATAATAATCACAGCCCTGGATCAAGAAAAATGTCATTTGAAATACATTTAGAAAAAAAAAAAAGAAAGAAAGAAATACATTTAGAGCCAAAAGACCTGAGTTGTATGCAATTTCATATGTAGTATTACAGAATTCAGTTCTTCTCTCGACCACAGTTTCCTCATCTGAAACCTCTAAGTACTAAAGATTCGACTATCTCTCTGCCCCTCCCCCACTCGTGCCCTGTCTGTCTCAAAAATAAACAAAACATAAAAAAAAAAAAAAAAACTTTAAAGATTCAACAAGGAAGAAAACAAACTCCCTACTCTACTAGACCGTGCAAGCCAGAGGGAGAAGAGACACAATCACGAGTGTAGGATGGCAACATCTGCTAAGAACAACATGGCGTAAGGGGTAGACACGGACGGTGGGAGGCTGAAGCTATGCTAGTGAGGGGAAAAAGAGCTTCTGGTAAAGAGACCTTTGAGTGGGTCCTGAAAGAAACGAAGGAGCCAGTCATGTGGATATGTGGGGAGGGTGTTCAGGCCAACATTAGAAACCAGGATAAAGGTCCCACGGGAATGTGGATGTCCATATTCAAGCAAGAACACAGAGGCCAGAGTGGATGGATGCAGAGAGTGGGTGGGAAGAATATTAGATGTGGTCAGGGAGTGCACAGGAACAAATCATGTAGGATCTTCCAGAACCTACCACACTGCCTATGGTTTATTAAACATTTTCTTCTCTCCTATGAGGAGTCTCAACTCGATCATCAGAGATCATGCTTATCTTTATTTACTGTTACATTCCTCAGAAACTAGTACCGTGCCTAGCATAGGATGGGTGTTCAAATACTGAATGAAATCAGATTAAATGTAAATCCAGAAACTCTCTTTACCAATGCAGTATGCTCAGCAGCTTTTATTTACAATGATGTAAAAAAGCTACACTTGTTAGGGGTCCCTGGGTGGCTCAGTCGGTTAAGCATCAGACTTCAGCTCAGGTCATGATTTCACGGTCCATGAGTTTAAGCCCCAAGTTGGGTTCTGTGCTGACAGCTCAGAGCCTGGAGCCTGCTTCAGATTCTGTATCTCCCTCTCTCTGCCCCTCCCGTGTTCATGCTCTGTCTCTGTCTCAAAAACAAACGTTAAAAAATTTTTTAAAGGAAAAAGCTACACTTGTTAGATGAACAGTCATTTTTATCAAGTTTAACTCTACACAAGGTGATAATTTGCACACTGGTTTTCACTAAAACAATGGTTGCTGGCTGACCCTGTTGTAAGGTCTTCTGCTAGATCACAGCAGATTCTAAAACCCCACTACTATTTCCTCTTCAAGAACTAAGCAGAGATAAGGAACTCAGGTATAAGAAACCTGCAGTGTGAAGGTGTAAAAAACAAAAAATGCAAAAAGCAGTAGAAAATTCCACTTACCATGACAATTCAGGTTTCCTGAAATTTGAGGAAATAGTTCCCACTAAGAGTCCAAAGACTCTTCATTGCCTATAAGCTTGATTAGAGAACTGACATCCCCAAGAAAAGGCAATATTGTTGCACAAAGTTGCAGCTTTCTCTAGGGGCTAGGTTCTAATCAAGTATTAAATGGCCAGTGCCATTTAAAATTTCTGGATTTCTGGGGTGCCTGTGTGGCTTAGTTGGTTAAGAGACTGACTCTTGACTTCAGCTCAGGTCATGATCTCATGGTTGTGAGATTGAGCCCCGCATAGGGCTCCACGCTGAGGGTGGAGCCTGCTTGGGATTCTCTCCCTCTCTCTTTTTGCCTGTCTCCCTCACTCATGTGCTCTGTCTCTCTCAAAATAAGTAAATAAACACTTTTTAAAAAATAATTTCTTTGGATTTCTATTGGGAACTAAATATTTGAAGCATGCATATGCATATACATGTCACCTCCCAGCAAACATTACCATCAAAAGCCAAGAGAAATGTCCAAATGATTTTCAGTCACCAAACTACAAAAGTTTGCCATCTGTATAACCACATCATATGGCAGTCAAGAACAGCTTCATATATTCATATTTTAACTCCACATTTTCCAAACAATCTCTCTCTCTGTTAGATTCACATTGTTCCTAATGACCAAAACTCACTACCTATTGTTCCTTTCTCAAAAGTTATGTTCTCACAGGGGCGCCTGGCTGGCTCAGTCAGTAGATCATGTGACTCTTGATCTCAGGATTCTGAGTTCAAGCCCCATGTTGGGGGCAGAAATTACCTCAAAATAAAGTTTAAATTTAAAAAAGTACATAGTCTTGGGGCGCCTGGATGGCTCGGTTGGTTAAGCGTCCAACTTCGGCTCAGGTCATGATCTCGCGGCTTGTAGGTTCAAGCCCCATGTCCAGCTCTGTGCTGACAGCTCTGAGCCTGGAGCCTGCTTCTGATTCTGTCTCCTTCTCTCTCTGCCCCTCCCCCACTTTTGCTGTCTCTATCAAAAATAAATAAACGTAATAAAAAAAAATTTTTTTAAATAAAAAAGTATATAGTCTTACAAATGAAGTATGCACAATGCCTAGTAACCAAGAAGTTACAAATTCAGGAAAATTGTATTTGAATTGTATGATAAATGAAAAATGCTAACTGCAACATAAAGGCACAAATACACATAACACATGATTAAAATTCAACTGTAAATATGAAAAGTAACTAGAGATTTTATTAATTAGCACAAAAAATTCATGTTCAAAATTATAGCCTACTCTAAACCTGGCAGGCTACAGAACCACTCTAGCCTTTAGCGCGTCTGATGTGGCCAGAATAGTGGGTTTTTATCTGCCTGCTTTGTTTTAATGTGAATTTGACTACTTTAAGGAAGTACAGTACCAGTATTTTGTTTTACCACACACACCCCCACTCCCAGGTGTATAATGCTGAGCCTCATTTATGTTAGTTGGCCCTAGAAGTATTTAAATTTGCAAACCTTGCAATTAATTGTAGGCGACGATGTTTGGTCTCTTATGCAAATTCTGAAATGACTTTGGAAAACTCTGATATAACCACAGTCCTGGACAAGCACTAATTTTTTTCAGTGATACAAACATTATAGAAAAATAAACAATGAAACATTTTCTTAAGGCAACCTTAGGTTCACCATTCTGTTTTCCGAGATTCTCCAGTATCAAAAAAGCTTCAGAAGTCAACCACCCCAATTTTCATCATTTGCCTATTAGGTTTAATTAGAGAACCACTGGGGGCCCAGGCAGGCAACGTGACTAGTCCAAGGTCCTATAGCCAATTCGTATCTTGATTACAAATGGGTTTTAAATTTACATCCTCGCCCCCAGATTTTGATTTGTCAAGGGCAAAGAGTAGTGTTTTCCATTATTTTGAGGCTTTTTCTAACACTCTGCTCAGCAAATATTCAATAAGTGGTACTGAGATTTCCTCCTAAGAGATAAACTCAATTCTTGTTTATAAATCCAGTAAAACCTTGGTTTGTGAGCATAATTCTTTCTGGAAACAAGCTTATAATCCAAAGCACTTGTATATCAAAGGGAATTTCAAGAACCATTGGCTCAGTTGTGATCATGTGATGTTTGGCATCATGTACTATTTGTATTGCAAGACATTGCTCGTTTATCAAGTTAAAATGTATTAGAAATGTTTACTTGTCTTGCAAAACACTCGCAGAACAAGTTACTTGCAATCCAAGGTTTTACTGTAATCAGAACCTGGGGCACCTGGGTGGCTCAGTCAGTTAAGTATCTGATTCTTGGTTTTGACTCAGGTCATGATCTTGGGGTTCATGACTTTGAGCCCTGAGTTGGGCTCTGTGCTAGCAGCACAGAACCTGCTTGGGATTCTCTCTCTCTCTGCCCCTCCCCTACTTGTGCTTGCTCTCTCTCTCTCGAAATAAATAAACTTAAAAAAAAAAAAATCAGAACCCAACTTACACAATGTTCTATGTCAATTATATTTCAATAAAGCTGGAATTTAAGGTGTTACTTCCCTCTTACGGCATAGTGTATCTGTGAATTAGGGATGGGAGGGAGGTGTGCTAATTCAGATACTGGGAAAGCTACAGTAGATTGTTCCATGCACAAGAACACCTGCTGGAATCTATCTTGAACTCATACATGTGCAACCTGGGCATGTGAGGTCATTAATTCCCCATAGAGCAACCCTTGCCAATGGGGTCAGGGGCCAGGGGATAAATGTTCCCCATCTGAGGTACATTCAAACTGCTTCCTAGAAGATTCTGGCAGTTTTCAGCCCGACTGCCCACAGTAGTGACCTCCTAAATAAATAACCTTGTAGCAGCTTTCTCTCCTGCTTCATTTTCCCAAGTCCCTATTACTGGTTTCTGAGAATCTCAGGGTCTGTTTTCCAGGGTGGGTCGCAGGCTTGACACAATAGAGATGGTCACAACTGGGAGAATCAGCACAATTCATCAGCTTTCTCAACACGTGAGGTCCACCCCTTGTCCCAGGACAGAAATCCAGTTCTTCAAAGAAGAGTGTGCAAGTCTAGTATCATTTCCACATGTAAGTGGGACAAAAAAGAGAGAAGAACTTGTATAAAACCAGGTCCTGGTTTTTTGATGTAAATTCAATGATGCAAATTTAATGATATAACGTGGAAAGGCGTCTCTTTAAGAACCGGGACAGGCAATGTGAGAACAAAAGTCATAGTCAAAACTCCCTATACTCCTTTCCATGGAACTCTGCAAGGACTCACTACTGAATCTTCACAATGTGCCTTAAAATGATGAAGATACAACTATGTAGGTGACCCTTGAACAAAGCAGGAGTTTGGGCACCGACCCCTCGCATGCAGATTTACACCACACATAATATACCATCTCTGTATTCATCCCCATCCCCTAGAAGAGCTGGATGGCAGGAATAAAGAATCTTTTGAAGTCTGTTTACTGCTAAACAGGAATAGAAATAGACTGCCACTCATCATCTAGCTAAGGAAGGCAAATGCAAAAGGTTCACTCACACATCATTGAATTCCTCCAGAGACCTTGCAGGTGTAAAAACATCCAACAGACCAATCACCTATGAGAAAACAGAAAAATCAGACAGTAAATAAATATAGAACCATAGTACCCATCAAGCTTAGTCATTTTAATAGGAACGAATTTCAAATCCTACCATCTCAGTTCAACAACACCACAACATCATACATTTAACTACAACTTATTTTTTACCCATATTATGGTTTTGATTTTTACTTGTTAACATCATTTCCCATAACATATTTTACCACTAAAAACTTCATCTCTTTAGAATTTGCTCACATTTAGCCACTTGTAAATAAGAAGCAAAAAGATTTAGGGCTCTTGACTCACATATGCACTAATAGACTAATGATTAACAAGCAGAAAAAGGTCAGACTTCTCGAACTATTATTACAGTATCATGTTTCTTTTTTTTAATGTTTATTTACTTATTTTGAGAGAGAGCGAGTATGCATGCAAGTGGGGGAGGGGCAGAGAAAGAGGAAGAGAATCACAAAGGTTCTGCACTATCAGCACAGAACCCAACAGGGTGCCCAATCTCACAAACCATGAGATCATAACCTGAGCAGAAGTCAAGAGTAGGACACTTAACCAACTAAGCCACACAGGTGCCCCAGCATCATGTATTTTTTTTAAACGTATTATCATTCCATGAAAATTTTCCAGATGTAGTCTTCAAGACTGATATTTTTGAGCTCCAAAATATTCTCTTAGTATATAATCTTGGTGTTATTCTTACAATAGTCTTAAAATTCAGATACTTTTCTTAATCATCATCAGGTATTTGGATCAGAAAATTTAAAAATTGTTTCAAAAGGCTACCTTTATGGAAGGATAAAGCGAAAACTACTTAATACTCAGTAATCCATGGTCTTTGAGCAGTTTTTCTGGTGGTGGAGTTATACTGATCAATCCATTTATACCACCACCATACCCCTTCAATGGGTATTGAAGAGGGCATCTTTTGGGATGACCACTGGGTGTTGTATGGAAACCAATTTGACAATAAATTTCATATATTAAAAAAAAAAAAAAAAAAAAAGAATATCTGGAAATGAAACAAATGAAAGCCAAATGGCCTTCATGAAAATTGACCCATGACAGTGGCCTCATTAGCATGTTGCTCTAACCAACCAAGCTAAACAAACAGCTCTGAAAGTAAAATACACCAATGCTCAAAACCTTACCATGAAAAAGCACACTTTTAATTTTTTTTTTTTTCAACGTTTATTTATTTTTGGGACAGAGAGAGACAGAGCATGAACGGGGGAGGGGCAGAGAGAGAGGGAGACACAGAATCGGAAACAGGCTCCAGGCTCTGAGCCATCAGCCCAGAGCCTGACGCGGGGCTCGCACTCACGGACCACGAGATCGTGACCTGGCTGAAGTCGGACGTTTAACCGACTGCGCCACCCAGGCGCCCCGAAAAAGCACACTTTTAATTAGAATGTTACTCCACTCATTCAACTATCAGGCTTTTAAAAGCAACTTCAATTATATAGCCTGAACCCAAAAGGGAAAGGCCTTGGAAGTCAAGGAGAATAGCTTTCCAAAACTTTACATCTTATTCCAAAGGAAAGGTACCTGTAAGATCATTACCCAGACAACTGTATACAAGAAAACCAAAACTGGGATATCTGGGTGGCTCAGATGATTATATGTCCAACTCTTGATTTCGGCTCAGGTCATGAGCTTGCAGTTTGTGAGATCGAGCCCCACATTGGCTCGTTGTTGACAGCACAGAGCCTGCTTGGGATTCTCTCTCTCCCCCTCTCTCTGCCCCTTCCTGCTCATGCTTTCTCTCTTTCTCAAAATAAATAAATAAACTTAAAAAAAAAAAAGGAAAACCAAAATTACTTATAGCTGTACTACCCATTATAACTATCATTAACATTTTGAGATATTTCCTTTGATTTTTCTGATATATGTAAAATAAGTTCAGGTTATATTCTGCATACAGTTTTCTATCCTGCCTTGTCACTATATAATGACTATTCTCATATCCTCAAATATATTTCATGCTCTACCATTTGTATATACCGTTAATTAACCAATTTCCTATCTTTGGACATTTAAGGAACACTGCAACTGTGCATGTACATGTGTATGTAATATATATTTTGCACATCTTGTATTTCCTTCCAGAAAATAAATTTCAACAAACAGAATTACAGCATCAAAGGATACTGATATATTTAAGGATCTTAGTATTGTCAAATTGTCCTACATAAAGCTGAGGTCAATTTACATTCCCACCAATAGTGTATCTGTGACCTTATAACAGCTCTGAATCGTGCTTTAAATTTAAGTCAAATCATTTTCTTTTACCTTCTCCATCTAAACCATAACTGTTTTTCTTGAGTCTGATATACTCCTGGCTTAAGATCTTTGGTCTTTTGATTACTCTGCCCATCCCCACTTGTACTTTAGGTAACTGAGATCTAGAAGTCGATTTTGTTCAACTGTTCCAATATTTTTTAATCATTGATTCTTGTTACGTGAGATGTTCCATCTCCCCAATGACAGGAAAAGTTTAAAACAATTTACATTGCTTTACATTATTTCAATTGTGATTGTGAAAATCCTCAAATTAAAGTAAAATTAAAACACTAGATGTCAATTTACATAGGATTTTTCATGTAAGAGTTACCTCAAAGATAGTAAAACAATGTAAGTCCAAAATATTTTCAAATAAAGCTCCAACTTCAATTTGAAAACACAACAAGCATTTTGGAATCAAACAGCTGTAAGTCTGAACTCCACAGTCAGTTTGTGATTTCCTGGATCCATGAACTTATGTCTTTTTCACTCCAATAACCCCAGCACTTGGAATACTGTCTGGCACATAGCACCTCAAGTAATATTTGTTACATAAATGAAAGAAAGGAATCCTCTCTGAGCCTCATTTTCCTCACATGAAAGAGAGGGGGATGCGTATTTTTATCACATTGTGAAGAAGATTAAGGAGACAGTGTAACTGAAGGTGCCTAGCACAAAGGACTGACCCTCTGTGGATTACCAAATTAAGTGGTGATCACAGTCCTTAGAGTTTATAAAGAATTACAAAATACAAATCACAGAAACAATCTGAAGCAGCTACTTCCAGTAACGAAATCTGAGGTACAAAGCTAATCTAAATTATTCAAATGACTAAGAAGCATGCCTGCAAGAAGCACAATAAACTGATTTGGAAAAAATAACAGCACGAGCATGTTCGCAAACAGTCTATCAAATTTTAATTTCTTTAAAAGGACACATCTTATGAGATTAAAACTACCCATGTTACATCAAAGTATCTTTAATTTTTTGCGGGCTTTTACATTAATTACACTACATTAATTGTATTTATGGAGAACTCACGAAAAGGAAAATACTATAAAACGAGTTTCCCAGCATTAAACTGGGGAACTTGGGGGAACATTCCATAATCTATTCACTTCTCAATTCTTATTTTGCTAAATGTTTGTTTGTTTGTTTATTGATTTTGAGAGAGAGAGAGAGCACGAGTGGGGTAGAGGCAGAGAGAGAGGGAGAGAGGATCCCTGCTCAGCACGGAGCCCAACAAGGAGCTCTATCCCACACCATGAGATCATGATATGAGCCAAAATCAAGAGTTGGATGCTGAGCCAACTGAGCCACCCAGGTGCCCCTATTTCCCATTTCTTGAATGGAAATTTCCTTTTAATTCAAGTTATATTTTAGCCTGTTTCTTTACTCCTGCTTTCGGACACCCAAAAGTAACCCAGGAATCAATTATTTAGAAAAGACATTTACAATACAAATAATCAGCAAATGTCCCTGATGACTGTCCTACAACGGTCAAAAACGGATGGACAGAAGTGATACATTTTTACCAAATTGGCACACACTCAAGAGAAAACCCACTTTAACTCAGAAACCAACAATATTTAATATCTTTAACACAAGTGCACCAAAACAATGACCGGATCTACCACGGTAAGGTAGATCCCAAATAAAAATTTTTAAAGGATTCCTTGAATAGTTTTAAATTTCAAAATGCACAGATCTCCAGGCCCTTAACTCCAGGCAATCTTTACAGTACCTACCCAGAAGGCAAAAAGATGCAGCTGGCAAGATGCTCCCCTTTCATGTTTCCTTAGAGCAGGTGTTAATGAGATCAAGGTCGCAAGTTCAATCAGGAATGCACCAGGTAACTTTGTTCAAAGAATAACTCTTATAGGCACAGAGGATATTCTCCCTAGCTCATTCCCCTTTACCCATCTGGTAAATGTGTGTCTGCCATTCGTTATCACTAATAAAAGAAATAAACTCAAGATGACATATTGATTCTGAGTCCAGCATCTTTGGGGAAAAGATCACATGTGCATTTGGCACCTAGAAATTACATTTGTTACCAATACTTAATATTGGTCAAGAGTTTCAAGCTGCTACTGTTTTTGGAGGCCTGGTGGCTAGTTAAAAATTGTACCGTGGCCCAAAAGAGTCATTTACTTATTTATTTTACAGATTTTATTTTTAAGTAATATCTACACCCAATGCGGGGCTCAAATTCACAACCCGGAGATCAAGAGTCACATGCTCTACTGACTGGGCCAGGCAGGCAACCCCCCAAAAAGTCATTTAAGAAAAAGAAAGAGGAAGAGAAAGAGGAAGATGAAGGAGAGGAACTCCTCTAAAAATCCTCGATTAAACTTACTTGGAAGCCTTGGCTCTTCCCTGGGTAAAACTACCTTTACACTGTCAGTTCCTAAGGGTTTGTAGAATAGGCTGAAGTTCAGGAATTTTTCTACGTGGAGTCAAAGTCTGTTAGCCCCTTCCCATTCCTCCTTCAAATACTTGCCAACAGAAGAGAGAACTCTGAAACGTGGAGCCACGTGCCTTCTTTTGTTCAAAACCAAATCACCAATACTTAAGTACAGGTGCTCTACGTTCATACCGCTAAAACCTAAACACGTTACCATAAAAAGACCAACTGCCATTAAGCAAGCTGCTTATACAACACCTTGTGTAGATTAAAATCCTAGTACTATCAGTCCTCTTTTTTAAAAGATTCTTTTAGCCTCTCCTAAATTAGAACAATTATATCCCATCACTGTGGCCTTTTCGTTTCTACAGAGCGACCCAAATGTAACCAGCCTAATATCATATAAGACACATTTTGAAGTGTCTCATTACAGAAAACGAAAGCACAAAAAACTAAATAAGGCTGTTTCTTATGACCAGTAGAAAAGCCAAGGCATGGATTCAGATAACCCAAAAGAATCCCTGCCCTAAACATTGGCTTAAATGGTCTATGAAGCGAGGCAGAACAATAAAGTATGGCGCTGGTAATCTAAACCAGATGTTCGTAAATGAGCGCTGGCAACATCGGTGGGATCCCAAGGCCTCCTGAAAGTGCTTTGGGGTTCCATAAATGTTTGGCTTGTATTCCATTTTCAAAGTATTCTTTATTTAAAAGCTATGATAATGTCTTTGTCACATTTATTAATGTATAATGAAAAACAGCATACACACTCAACTGTGTTAAAAACCAAATGTAAACGCATCAGTTAAGCTGCCAGGCCACCTTGATTTTATGCAGACCCTGGAAGAGAGCTTCTCCTGCTGGCTTTTTCCATGTATATCAACTTCTTGTAAACATGTCACTGATTGGGAAGGCTGCAGCTCTGCACGGAACTCTTTAAAAACTCAGGTTTGCACATGGATGCTCATGCACACTATACCCAGGAATAGAAGTTACCTGTGGAGAACAACTTGCTCAATAGGATGCAATTAAAACAAACTATGAAGATAAATAAGAAGCTACAGCTGTAATTACAAGAGCATCCATAATCCAATTCCAAATTTAAGTCTCAATGCTCCCAATGTAGAAGAAATTTGTACCTTGGGAAGCAAATGTATGTTAATAAAGGATCACATCTCTGTAATTTTTTTCTTACCATAGGAAAAAAATTCAATTATTAAGACAGAAAAGGTCTGAATAGCCAAGTAACAAATTTACAGATTTTGAATTTTTTTCTACACAGTAACAATCCATAGGGTCAAATGATTCTAAAATCTCTATCGCTACTGTTTCTACAATGCTACAAATTTTACGGATCCTTTCATACACAATCACATAAATTCTTTTAAACTTGATTTTGAAATTTAGGAAAGTAAGTATCTTCAATCAATTGTTTTTTTTCTCTTTCAGCTAACATTGCAATTGCATCCCTTTACTTACTGTATTAGGGTTTTTACGTTTATTTATTTATTTTGAAAGAGAGAGTGTGTGTATGTGTGTGCACTCGTGCCAGTGAGCAGAGTGGGGGTTGGGCAGAGAGAGAGGAAGAGAACCCCAAGCAGGCTCTGTGCTGTCACAAGCAGGCAAGCACAGAGCCCTACTCAGGGCTCAATCTCACGGAACATGAGATCATGACCTGAGCTGAAACCAAGAGTCGGATGCTCAACCGACAGAACCACCCAAACGCCCCCACGGTATTAGGATTTTCTAGGATTTTAGGATTTTTTGCAGTATGGCATTGCTTTCAAATTCCCAAACTCACAGAAAAGAAAAAGTTATATTTAACTTAAATGATGTCTTTGTCACATTTATTAAAATGCCTGAATTTGGAAAAGCTGTCTTGAAAAAGATTAAAAAGGAAAATTATAATATTAAATCATCCATAAAATAACAGCTACCTTTGAAAGGACATTCGGTGAGCCTAACACATGCTGCCTCAAACTTCCCCACTGAAATAATCCATAACATAAAATAGACTTGGACTCCCATATTTGGACACTACAGCCTGAAGTAAATGTAGTAAAGAATGCAAATTTGTTTAATATTTTCTCTCAAAAATCCTTTCATTAAATAAAGTCTGTTCAATGCAGTGGCCACTACACCCCAGTACGAGAGGCACGGTCCACAGCGTGATGCGTTCTAATGTACGCCCATTTGCAGCAATTAAAACACAACTTTTTCCAGTTTATTCAACAGCAGCATTTATTCTTCCTTGAATGAATAACTTACATTTTCATGTTTCATATGTTTAAGTAACCGCAGTTCTCTGTAGGTCCTTTTGGCATGAATGATGGACTGAAACGGTCTGGAGAGCTTCTTCACTGCCACACGTAACCCAGTTTTTGTGTCAAAGGCAGCACTAAGGAAAAAAAAAACACAGAAAGAATTCATCATTAAATGTGCTTTAAATATTTCAAAATCAGTATTTATAAGGCTTTTCCATTTTCAGATTAAATGGGTCTACACAAAGATACATAAAAAGTAAAAAGTATAAACATAAAAACTAAAACAATCTATAATCCTACTATCCAAAGTAATCTGTTATTTTTGGTGTTTCCTTCTCATCTTTTTTTTTGATGCATCTAAATCAGGGATCAGAAAATTTTTTCTATGAAGGACCAGATAGTAAATATTTTAGACTCTGGGAGGCTTAGGGTCTTTGTCACAACTCCTCAACAACTCTGTGGTCATAGAAAGCAGCTAGACAATAAATTTAAAAATGGATGTAGTTGTGTCCCAGTTAACACGAAAATAAGCAGCCACTTCATCTACATGAGCCAGTAGACTGATATATAAAGAGCTGGACTCTGTCTTCTCTGATGTAGCCTTCACTGTCACCTTGCCACCAAATACTGCCTGACCAGAGAGGAGGGCTTGGGATGCTTTCAGGGTAATGTGTTGGCACAACAACTTCCTGAGCATCGACAAAGTATCTGCCACTTTTTAGAAGCTTAGATGTAGTAAGGAACAGGTCAACAAATCTCAGCCCTCAGGGGATGGTGGGAGGGAAGAGCAGGATAATAAAAATAATTTCAAATAGTGATGAATGTTAGGACTAAATAAAACAGAATGGGACAAATGAAGACAGCCAGTGGGGTTTTGCTACTTTAGCTAGAACGTCTGAGGAAGTACATTTGAGCTGAGACGACTGAATGATGAGAAAGCAATAGCCATATAAAGGTATAGGGAAAAAGAACTTCAAACAGAAAAAAACAACAACAGTATTATTAATATTTATGGAGTCTTTATCACATACCAGAAACTATTCTAGGCCCTTTACATTAATTTTTAAAATTAAAATTAAAATAATTTTTAATCCCTAACACCCCTACAAAGTGAAGGCTATTATCATTCCCCCAGTCAGAAATTCGGAAACTGAAGCACGGAGAGATTAAGCAACTTGACCATGATCACAAAGCTAGAAAGTGGCAGGAGCAGGGAATCTGGATCCACAGCTCATGCTATTAACTACTTTGCCATGCTGCCTCTCAGAAGAGCTAGTGCAAACAAATGAAAAAAGAAACAGTGGTAGAAAAACTATGGCGTGCTGGAGGGCATAAAGATGGCCTGTGTGGGTGGGACACAGGGAGCAAGGGGAGAGTAGAAAAGAATGAGGTCAGAGGCATGGGCAGAGGCTAGAGCATGTAGGACAACTACAGCAAGAATCCTGATGTATATTTTAATTATTTTTAGAGACTGGGTTAATCCAATCATGCCGCATCCTCCTGTTTATCTCAGCCTCTAATGGGCATCCAAGACTTTGGGATCATCTACCAGGACCAAACTCTTTCCCATGTGACTCTGTACTTGTTCCAGAAGTTCCCCTCCCTTCACTCCCAAATCCTTACACTATGTCCTTACTCTTCAACTCCCAATTTGTTATCAACTCCTGTAAATCTTCAACCCCTTTTCTGAGCCTTCCCTCCAACTCTTTGATTTAATTGAAACTAGGCTCTACCTTGAAGACACTACTTGTCTTACAGCCCTGCCCTTAGCGGGCACATCCCAGGTACCTCAAAGCTAGCAGGTGGGGCAGAAGTCCTCCTTGCCAACCATGCCTACTTCCAGCCTCTAATTCTCCATTAGTTCCATTCTCCCTGCTGCTATAATCCACTGACCTGGAATTTTCCATTATTTACCAAAAAGTTAGTTCCTATCTCAAAGTCTCTCTCCACCCTCAACATCTGTCATCATTCTTGGCAACTTCAACATCCAGGTGGAAGGCACATCCAACATCCTGGCCTCTCGGTTTCCTGACCTCTCCAGGAAACTCCACCTCGTCCAGCCACCTCCATGGTCACACCCTGGACCTCTATCTCCACCAAAAGCTGCCCTGCCTACACAATTTTGAATGCCAGCACCCGTTTTCCATCACAAACCTTCTTTGCCTTTCAGTTTACTTCTAGTTTAATTGTATCCTGACTACAACAATTTGTGGACCTCATCGTCATTGCCTGATTCGACCCTTCAAGCCCTCTCCCATCTTCATTTTCCTTCTCGCCTGGCTTAGATTGCATGTTCCTTGTGTGTTTGCCTCTCTCTCCTATACTCACCTGGATAAAGTCTGACTTTGGGTGATCTCAACTATTTTTATTTCCCTTGTCTGAATCCAAGAACAAATTGTGGTTGAAGAAAAAAAAAAAAAAAAGGACAATCATACAGACTGGTTTCATTCTTAATTTCTGGCCTTACTCTCAAATAAGGCTCTCAAAACTGCCACTTTTTTTTTAAGAATTTTTTTTTTTAAGTTTACTCATTTATTTTGAGAGAAAGAACATGAGCAGGGAAGGGGTGGAGAAAGAGGGAGAGAGAGAAAGGAAGAGAGAGAACCCCTAGTAGGCTCTGCACTGTCAGTGCAGAACGCAACACGGGGCTTGAACTCATGAACCGTGAGATCATGACCTGAGCTGAAACCAAGAGCTGGACACTCAACCAAGCCACCCAAGTGCCCTAAAACTGCCATTTTTTCCCCTAGGAAGTCCATTTTCTTACTCAAAGTCATCATTTGACACTGTCACTCTCTTCAAACCTCTAATTCACTCTCTTCCCTCAAAGTTGTCCTTGGCTTCATTGGGAAAATAGAAACCATCAAAGGGAAGCTCCATCTGCCTCCTGGGTAAGTCTACAAACCCACCTGCAGTTGGACCTATCTTCTCTGCTTTCTCTCTTGCTCTAACTAAGAACACATGTCCTTTCTTACAAAAATCCAAGACCTCTCACTTTGGAGCCATCTCCCTCCTCCTTTCAAGTTCTTTACTCCTTCATTCCTTTTCTCTCTCCATTCTGAGTTTCTGCCTTTCTTTTGGATCATTCTCATCAACATAAATATGCTCTAGTTATTTCCCACCCTCAACAAACAAACAAAAACTTAACCTTGAAAGCTCCTCACTACAGTTAATGTTCTCCAAGGGTTCTCAAAGTATGGTTCCTAGACCAGTAGCATTCGTGTCACCTGGGAACTTATAAGAAATGCACATTCTCAGGTGTCACCCTAGACCTACTGAATTGGAAACCCTGAAGTGGGTCCAGCAATCTGTATTTTATGAAGCCCGCCACATAACTCTAACCCACAGTGAAGTCTATACCTCTGCCATTCCACAGACCAGCAACACTGGCATTATGTGGGAGCTCTTTAGAAATGCAGAATCTCAGGCATTAAAGTAGAATCTACATTTTGACAAGACCTCCAGGTAATTCATGTGTATCTTAAGGTGTGAGTCATTTCCTTGGCTCCCATTCTTTCCTCAACCCATTACACTGAAACCGTTCTTCTCGGGTCATTAATGACCTGTTACCAAATCCAACTGCCACTTTTCTGAATTAGAAATTGACATGGTTAACACTTCCCCTTCCTCTAAACACTCTCCATTCTGGAGTCCGTATCAGCACATTCTACTGGTTTCCTGTGACCTCTATGGCAGCTCCCTCTCTGTCCTCATTGCATGTGGTTCCTCTACTTGAACTCTGTTAGTTCCTGAGGGCATGGCACTAGGCCCTCTTCTCTCTCCTACATTCTTCTGGATAATCTCATCTATGTCCAAGACTTAAATGCCATCTTATATTGAAAACTCCCAAATCTCTCACTGAAATCCCTTCTCTGAGCCTGACTGCCTTCCTAACATCTCCCTATGAAAAACACATAAGCACCTTAAAGCTTAGCAAGTTCAAAACACCTATAACTATTCCTCTCCTTGTCTCTTATATTTCAATAAATGGACTTTCCATCCAATTGCTCAAGTCAGACATCTGAGTATCACTTGTTTTCTCCCTTTCCTCCAGCTCCAGCCTCCTGGTCCCCATCCAAACCTATCAGCAAGTCTTGTAGTTTCCCATCTCCAAAATACATCTCTAATTCAACTTCTCTTCATTGCACTGCTAACATACTAGTCCAAATCATCCTCGTCACCAGCCTGCCTTCTTCTGCTGGTCTCCCTACCTCCTGTTTTGTGACATTCTTTTTCTTTTTTTTAATTTTTTTTTTAACATTTATTTATTTTTGAGACAGAGAGAGACAGAGCATGAATGGGGGAGGGTCAGAGAGAGGGAGACACAGAATCTGAAACAGGCTTCAGGCTCTGAGCTGTCAGCACAGAGACTGACACGGGGCTCGAACTCATGGACCGTGAAATCATAACCTGAGCCGAAGTCGGCCGCTTAACCGACTGAGCCACCCAGGCGCCCCTGTTTTGTTACATTCTAATATACTCACCACAAGCATCCAATTCGATCTTTTAAAAATATAAATTAGATGACACTACCCACTGCTTTCAAATCCTTCAAGAAATTTCCTTGGTACATAAAATAAAATGCAAGTTTCCTATCATAGCCTACAAGGCTCAGATGACCTGACCACCAATGACCTGCTCCTGCATGACTCTTTCCTTTCCCCCAGCCACTATGTTTTGAACATGCTGGCTCCTTTTAGTTCCTTAAACTCTTCAGACAGGCTGTTTCTGGTTCCTGAGCTGCTCTTCTCTCCCACCTCCACTCTACCCTACAGCCGAATCCTTCTTCAAGCATTGGTTTAAATAGCCATCCCCCTCAGAGATGTATCAACAGGTCTGTTATTCTCTGTCACAACACCCTCCTTCTTGTTTCCTTCCTTATCCTACAAAAAGGGAGGGTGTGTTCTCTTCTCTCCCACTCCTGTTCCTACAAACCCATAAAATAATAACTTCTTCCCTCTTGGAAGTACCAAGTAAACTTATACTCTTCTCTAAACCCCTCAATGGCTCTTGTGAGACAGAAAATGGCCCCTGCTATGTGACCCATCCTCCTCAACTCTCCACCTCAGTTTGCCTGCCCACCTGTAGGCTGAACATGTTCTCTCCTCCACTGATAAGCCCTTGGGGACCTCCTGGAGCAAGGAATGTCATCAGGTTTCTAGCTGACCTGCCTATGACTGAATGTGCAAGTTCAACTCAGTAGGGAAAAAATAAGAAGGCTACTTGAGCTGCCTGTCCAAGCTGTTCTCCATGCCAGCTTTACAGTAATAAAGTACATATTTTCATCTCTATTTGACTCCTGTATCTATTCAGCAAAAGGTAGGCTAGGATTAATCAGTACCCTATCCCAATAATCACAATTTATTACTGTATGTTTATTTACCACCCAGCAGGGTGGTTAAATAAGGGCTAGGGCTTTGGTATTAGACAATCTGGATTTTAATTCAAATTCTGTCACTTAGTAGCTATATAATCTTGAGAAAGTTAATTAAATTCTCTCGGGCTTATATATAAAATGAGGATAAGGTACGTATCTAATAAGGAGAATGCTTGTTAAGATTAAATGTGATAACTTTTGTAGTAGCTTTAGCAAAAGGGCCTGGCCTATAGTAAAGCTTAATTATTAGACATTAATAATGTCTGCCTTTCCCATTCATCATAAGCACCTGGAGGGCAGTTACTGTCTTCTGGTTTATCACTTCTGTATTGCACAGTACTTAGCATAATGCCCGGCAGGGGCACACTCTCAAAATATGCTTAACAAAAGCATGAAGGAGTATTTTGTAATGCAGTTATCTGAAACATGAAAGAAAAATCTTCAACTTTATTATTTGGCTCTCAATTTTTACAAATTCAGTAGCATCCAGGGGCACCCAGCTGGCTCAGTCGTTGGAGCGTGCGACTTATGATCTCGGGTTGTAATTTCGAGCCCCACGTAGGGTGTAGAATTACTTAAAAATAAAATCTTAAAAGAAAAATAAATTCAATAGCATCCAACAAGAAACTGATAGTAATGTTAAAAACATACAATCATTGAGTGCTTTGTTATTGCAAGATACTGTTTTTAGATCTTTACATAAATGAACATCTTTATCAAAAAGACATCATTACTGGGGCTCCTGGGTGGCTCATTGGTTGAGCGTCCAACTCTTGGTTTCGGCTCAGGTCATGATCCCAGGGTCAGGGGATCAAGCCCAGCGTTGGGCTCCCTGCTGAGCATGGAGCCTGCTTGGGATTCTCTCTCTCTCTGCCCCTTTCCTCAGCTGGTGCATGCTCTCACTCTCTTAAAAGAAAAAGACATTATTATTATTTCCATTGTACAGATGAGAAAACTGAGGCACAAAGCGATTAAACAATGTGCCCACAGTATGGACAGAAAATGGCAGAGCTGAGATTCAGATTCAACTGGTATGTTTTCAAGCACGAACTCTTAATGGATACCATTGAATGACTCCTTAATGGATCTCTGTATGGAACTCTTTTTTTTTTTTTTTTTTGGAACTCTTAAAGAATAATCAAGTTCAACTTTGCCAACAGTTCAGTCCATTTTAAATATATCCTAATTATATGAACTCTGCTTTTCTAAAATGCTTCCTACTATAATTAATTGCATTTCATATGGACAAAGTATTTCTTGTAATTTTACATTGAACTCAGGATAGCATTAATAAGCATTTCAGAAGAAAAAACTTTCACTCTGGATGCATTACTTTATGTAGGGGAAGTTTCTCAATCCCTAAAGTTCTAACTACTCCCTGTGAATCTAGGACACTGATGGAGTAATAATGTGGTTTCTTACAAATACCAAAGTATCACTTCCTGAGTATTTGCTGAAATATCTCCTTCAGAAGAGCTTTATGGATATAAAAGAAACACTAAACATAGTACCTGATATCACAGAACTTGCCATCTGAGATTATGAAACATACATGAAAGCAAAGAACGCCCAACAACACAGTGTAACTATACACAGCTGACCACGTTTCTACAAAGTGGGTTCAAAAACATATACAGTGAGTATACAAATTTATATAGAGTGGCGTCCAGCTGGCTCAGTCACAAGAGCATGTGACTCATCTCAAAGTTGTGAGTTCCGGGGCGCCTCGGTGGCGCAGTCGGTTAAGCGTCCGACTTCGGCCAGGTCACGATCTCGCGGTCCGTGAGTTCGAGCCCCGCGTCGGGCTCTGGGCTGATGACTCAGAGCCTGGAGCCTGTTTCCAATTCTGTGTCTCCCTCTCTCTCTGCCCCTCCCCCGTTCATGCTCTGTCTCTCTCTGTCCCAAAAATAAATAAACGTTGAAAAAAAAAAAAAAAAAAAAGTTGTGAGTTCCAGCCTCACGTGAGGTGTAGAGATTACTTAAATAAAACTTAAAAAAAAAAAAAAATGTACTTATGGGGTGCCTGGGTGTCTCAGTTGGTTAAGCGTCTTGATTTTGGCTCAGGTCACAATCTTCAGGGTCGTGAGATCGAGCCCAGTGTGGGTTAATATTCTCTCTCCCCCTCCTACCTCCACTCTTTCTGCCCCTCTCCTGCTCTCACTCTCTCACTTGTGTGTTCTCTCTCTCTAAAAAAATTAGATTAAATAAAAATAACACTCACACTCTCTCACTTGTGTGTTCTCTCTAAAAAAATTAGATTAAATAAAAATAATAAAAATTACATATAATATATAAATTGGGTTCAAAATATGCAAATGTTGGGGCGCCTGGGTGGCGCAGTCGGTTAAGCGTCCGACTTCAGCCAGGTCACGATCTCGCGGTCCGTGAGTTCGAGCCCTGCGTCGGGCTCTGGGCTGATGGCTCGGAGCCTGGAGCCTGTTTCCGATTCTGTGTCTCCCTCTCTCTCTGCCCCTCCCCCGTTCATGCTCTGTCTCTCTCTGTCCCAAAAATAAATAAACGTTGAAAAAAAAATTAAAAAAAAAAATGCAAATGTTTACTGCAGCCTGTTCACAAGAACAAAACCAGAAATGACCTTAATGTCCAACGACAGAGAATTTAGATTATGGTACATTCTCCCATATATTGTAGCCATTAACAAGAATCTCCACGGAGTACTAACATGTACATGTTATATTATTGATGGGAAGAAACAACTTTCAGAAGTAAAGAATGAGCCTATCTGTGGAAAAGAAAGTGTACTTGTACATGTATATATACATGTGCAGACAAGAAATATCTAAAATATTCATAATTTTAACATTTTTACTTACTTATATTTTTCTATCCTCTGATTTTTTTAAAAAATGAGCTTATATCTTTTAATAAGGTCATTAGTGAATTACAAGCATAAGTCATCTATATTGTTCTATTAACCTAAAATAAAAAAATAGGTACTAACTTTAATAAAGCCACTATTAACACTGTATCTCCTTCAAATGATACTTACATAGCTATACTCACAGAACACAAATTTGTATCCTCTGTTCGTAAGCCGTAAGCATTTTCCATTTTACTAAACAATAATTTACAGTAATTTCCTTAAATATCTGCACCACAATCTACTTAACTATTCTCTTTATTGATGGGCATTATAGCCATTCTATTCATTCACACACACAAATACTATAAAAACTACTACAATGGACATCTTAATTCATACTGCTTCATCAATAATTGCACGATTTCCCTAGAACAAATAATTTTTACTTCAAAGGACATACACTTGCACTTTTTAAAACATAATACGCTTACAAAAGAGAACAAGCAGGAATTGTTCAGAGAAACTGCTTTCTGTTTATCAGTTAAGCAGAATCCCTATAGCAAAGCTACTGAAACAAGGAATATACGACCCATCCCCAACACCACTGCTTTAAGCATTTAACTGCTCTGACCTAGCCTCCCGTTACTATCACTAATCAAAACAATGTTTGGAGAGAGGAGAAATCACTCATTTCATCCTAAATTGAACACTGTAATCACCCAAAGCAGAAATTATTAACAATTTCTTAATCACCTAATAAAACCAATTAAATACCCAAAGGAAAGAAATTCAAATTTACTGAATACCTGACCATGTCACATACTATCTGGGAAATGTTTAATCCTTATAATAACTTTTTGAGATAGTTATATTTACTTTCCAAAATAAGAAACTGATGGTCAGAAATATTAACAACTCACCCAAGGTCATGTAATTCATACACAGTGGGATTCAAACCTAGATTGGTCTAATTTCAGTGTTCACTCTTTTTCCAGAATGCCAAACTGCCCAGGATTAAGGGCAACCCAAGGAGCAGCTACTGGCTTTGCCTTTATGATAATGATTCACTTACTAGTATTACCAGTTGGGCCTCTTAATCACATTTTTTAAATTAGAGCTACAAATAAAAACCTTGTTTTCATGAACAACATCATAAAATGGAATTATCTTTACAATGGTGAGGTTCTCCAAACTAAAACTCAGGATACATTGCTTAATAAGTTTTTCCTCCAACTGTAAATTCACATAAAGTCTCCCAAAGTTCTAAAATTAACTCACATTTTACAAAGTTATTGATATGGTAAAGAAAAAACTAAAGAAAAAAATGTAAAACTCACTGAAAGCAGTTATGTCACAGTCACTCATCTGCTATGAATCCAGTGCGTAGGATATAATATTCACTAAATAAAACTGAATGGTTAAGTACACATTCATACTTGCCTCCTCCCTCCCTGAAAAAAACTGGCTTACTAGATTCTTAATATATCCTAATATAATTGTTTAACTTCTAAATTTATTTATCCTACTTTATTCCACAATGGATTTAAAGCAGCCTGGAACTGTACATACATAATTTGAAATGACAGTGATTACAGGAGAATAAACTCTGGACGGATGAGGTTAATATACAAATGTATATTATGAGGGGCGCCTGGGTGGCTGTTACGTCCCACTTCAGCCTAGGTCTTGATCCTGCAGTTTGTGAGTTCAAGCCCCGCATCGGGCTCTGTGCTGACAGCTCAGAGCCTGGAGGCTGCTTGGGATTCTGTATCTCCCTCTCTCTCTGCCCCTCCTCCAATCATGCTCTCTCTCAAAAATAACCATTTAAAAAATTGAAAAAAAAATGTATATTGTGAGGTCCTTTCTAAATACCCATTAGAGGTGGGTCTCAATTTTGGCTCTGAGTCCACTAAAGCCATCACACAACAAGAGAACACAACTAGTTAAGACATGAGTCACAGGAACCATATAATAAAAACAAACTGGGTACTCAGGAGAACTGAAGAAAGGCGTAATTATTCCTGTAGTAAAACCAGAGAAAAGTTCCTCCTGTGTATGTTTATGAAGGAGACACTGTATAATGTGGTAAAAATGTCCTAATCAACATTCTTACACAAATATAATAGTGGGTTTCTGATGGTTCTTTTCTTAGAGCATCCATCAGTGGAGACTTTCATAAAGCCAACATACAGTTCATTATTAGCAAAGGTGGGTGGAGAGTACATAATAGCATGGCACTCTGCTCTCTGACGGACTTAATCAAAGAGGAACTCTTAAGTGTGTTTAGAAAAAAAGAGAGTAAGTTCCATGTTCCTCAGAATCCTCCAAAGAGGATTTTCACCAACTGAGCTTTTGATAGGTTTAGAGACACAGGTTTTGTTTCTGCTCCGTGGCTGGCACCTAGCTTGCAGATTTTGTGTAGCAAAGTAGAGGCAGATCAATACACTCTCCCAGCCAGGTGAGCTGCTAGGTAGAGGAAGAGAGACAGCCCCTTAAGAAAGGCGAGGGGCTGCGTACCGAGGACAAGTGCCCACACTCACAGAGTGTGGGAGTGTACAAATGACAGCACCAGGTCTTTCCTCAAAAAACAATTGGGGTTTTCCGCAACAGAATGAAGAATGAGCAATCACCTGACAAGTCTCTGAGTAATCTGTGGGGATCAGAAGTGGTTTTACAGTTTCTTTCAATGGTCATAGATGACTTCACTAATCCCTGAATGATGTTAATGAGAAAAAAATGAACCCTCAATCATGGTTAAAAAGACAAACACAATTTTATTTTTGGAAACTAATGAAAAATTTAAATATATTAAAATTTGTAGTTACAATGAATTAACAAATTCTCATTAGTGCATTAAATTAACTAAAATACCTAAGGGGAGAGGTACCTGGGTGGCTCAAGGGGTTAAGCATCAACTAGATTTTGGCTCAGGTCATGATCTCATAGTTCATGGGATCCAGCCCCACGCCTGGCTCTGTGCTGACATGAAGCCTGCTTGGGATTTTTTCTCTCTCTGCCCCTCCCCTGCTCGTGCGCGTGTGCGCTCTCTCTCAAAATAAATAGACTTTAATGTGTATCTAAGGGGAAAGAAATAGTTTGCAAAAACATGACATCTCTTCTCCCGATCATACAGTTTGAGGCTTTTTTCCAATTGAATTCAGGTTAATTGATAACAGCCTTTAAAATGTGCCTTTTAGGGGCGCCTGGGTGGCGCAGTCGGTTGAGCGTCCGACTTCAGCCAGGTCACGATCTCGCGGTCCGTGAGTTCAAGCCCCACGTCGGGCTCTGGGCTGATGGCTCAGAGCCTGGAGCCTGTTTCCGATTCTGTGTCTCCCTCTCTCTCCGCCCCTCCCCCGTTCATGCTCTGTCTCTCTCTGTACCAAAAATAAATAAAAAAACGTTGAAAAAAAAAATTAAAAAAAAAATAATAATAAAATAAAATGTGCCTTTTAAATAACTAAGTAATTTATACTACTAACTTGGGAACTTTCTCTTTACCTAGAACACCTGATACAAATTTCAATCTACAGCATACTGGAAATATTTTTGGGCACACATCTCCCTCTATTACAGAAATCCACTTTTCCTTTCTTCTAAATTCAGGCAAATGTGCAAGTATCCCTGTAGTTTTTTATTTTTATGCTCTACCCCTCCATTTTGGAAATAATGTCATGAAAATAAGGCAAATCTATGCAAAAACTAGAACTCAAGTTTTGATTTAGGAACCTCAAAAAATATTCAGAGAAGCAAGAAACTTAAAACAGACTTTTAAGTTTCTTGAAACATTGTGAAACATTGTTAGTTAGTGAAACATTGTTAGTTTTTTTTTAAGTATCTTCACTAACTCTCAAATACTTTCTCTAAATAACACTTTGATTTTTTTTAAAAAATCACAAAATTATTTGACTATTTGCAACTATATACAGTACTTTTAAGTGGAATTTAGTTTCTTACAATAACACTTTCGTACTTATGGGCAGAACAACAGATGTTATTAACACAATTGTTACAAGTATGTACAACATGACCAGTTCTCTAGCTTTTCAGTTTTAAATATTCCTCTCAAAGAAGCTCAAAACACAAATAACATATAAAAAACCCTATCAACGGATTAGTACCCTGAATGGAAAAAGGAATTTAATTGACCACATAACTCGCCTTACATAACTATTAAGAACTTTTATGCAAATTCAGTATTTTCATGAAAATCTCGTTCGGATAGGAAAATGTATTTGTGACAGCATTTATCAGGGACACTAGTTATGTGGCTGGAATTCAGGGCATGACAACACATATGCGAGATACTTGCCACTCCTGATTGGCCCAATTCTTGCTGCAAAACTTCTAAGCAACTGGAGCAAAAATGTTTTTCACAATTGCTTCAATTTTTATTAGCCTGATGAAAACTAAAATTCAAACAATGCCGAAATTCACTTAGACGTGCAGTCTAAAAATCCAAACTGGGGCACCTGAGTGGCTCAGTTTGTTAAACATTGGACTCAGGATTTCGGCTCAGGTCATGATCTCAAGGTGGTGAGATCAAGCCCCACCCACTGCTCTGGGTGCAGAGCCTAAGGTTCTCTCTTTCTCTCTCTCTCTCTCTCTCTCTCTCTCTCTCTCCTGTTGTCCCTCCCCTGCTCATTCCCCCTCCCCTTCTAAAAAACAACAAAACAAAAACAAAACAAGAAAGAAAATAAAATGATTTTTGTAAGATATTTCTTCATTGAAGCTTTAAAAGTCACAGTGGAGGGATGTCTGGGTGGCTCAGTCAGTTAAGCCTCCAGCTCTTGATTTTGGCTCAGGTCATGATCTCATGGTTCCTGAGATTGAGCCCCACATTAGACTCTGTGCTGACAGCACAGAGCCTAGTTGGGATTCTCTCTCTTTCTCAAAATAAACAAACTTTATAAATAAGTAAATAAATGCCACAGTGGTGTCTGTTACCATATTTTTTTTACTTTATTTTTTTATTTTAGAGAGAGAGACAGTACAAGCAGGGAAGGGGCAGAGAGAGAGGGAGAGAAAGAATCACAAGCAGGCTCCATGCTCAGCGCAGAGCCCGACGTGGGGCTCAATCCCACCAACCTGGGATCATGACCTGAGCTGAAACCAAGAGCCCAATGCTCCACCAACTGAGCCACTCAGGTGCCCCTGTTAACGTATTTTTTTTATTGCAAATGCAAAATGATACATATGCATCAAGAACAATAGTTACCTCATGTTGATTACAAAAATATTACATGTGGATTATTTTATTACATGTGGCATTATTTTCCCAAGCCTCATTAGAATGTTGTCACCATGGGTTTATCTTCTCTACTTTTGTGTTTGAAAACTTCAGTAACAAACGTTTTGAAGTTATCATTAAATAATTTTTAACTGCATGCAAGCAAATATGAAATAAACTAACCACATTACATTGTAACTATTTAGTATTACAATCAATGAACTTTGCTTTGCTACTACAATTAAAAGGCTTTTACAGTAATAGTGCTGATAGGCTTCATATCCAGAAAAGCACCCTTACAAGTATATGCTATGAACATGAGTATCTATAGATGCATGTAACAGGCATTAATGTGCCTTCACAATTTTTGGTTTGCTTAGGCTGTGACTCACCATCTTATATGACATATATTTTACAGTAACATTTAATGGTATTACCCCAAATTTGGTGGCTTAAACAAGATTTATTATCTCACAGTTTTTGTGAGTCAGGAATTGGGGAGCAGGATGCTGAGTGGTTCTGGCTCATAGTCTCTCATGAGGGTGCAGTCAGGATGCTGGCCTTAGTTGGCTACAGTCATCTGAAGGCTTGACCGAGGCTGGAAGCGCCACTTCCAGGATGGCTGCCTTACATGGCTTTGGCAGGCCTCAGTTCTCCGCAATGTGGGCTTCTCTTCAGGACTGCTTGGGTGTCTTCTCAGCATCGCTGCTGGCTGTCCCTGAAGTGGTGGTTCTCAACAGAAGGCAGTTTTCCCCCAGGGGATACTGGATAATGGCTGAGTCATTTTTGCCTATTACACCTGAGGGGGGGCAGTGTTGAGGGGGCTGGGCAGGGGGGTGCTATTGGCATCTCTATATGGGTAGAGGCCAGGGATACTGCTAAACATCCCTCACAGCAAAGAGTTATCTGGCCCAAAATGTCAATAGTGCTGAAGTTGAAAAACTGCTCTAGAGAAATTCATTTCAGAGAAACGTTCAGAGAAAAGAGCAAGATGGGGGCCACATATCTTTTATGACCTACCCTTAGAAATCACACTCCATCATTACTACACATTCCATATATTAGAACAGTGAGTCAGTAAGTGCAACCTTCACTGAGGGTGAAGATTATGAGCTCCACTTCTGTAAAGGAGAAGCATCAAATAACTTATGGTCATATTTTTAAATCACTAAACAGAGTGACTTGATTTTTTTAAAAAAATATTGGAATTTTCAAGATATCTCAGTTACTTTTGGGAATATTGTGTTACTTAAGAATCTTTTTACTGCCCAAGGAAAATCACTGGAATTCCATTTAACAAAGCTACTTTTCATCCTAGTGAATGGTCTCTGCGGGATTTTGATGCTCTAATCTCAAAATTTTCTATTAAGCATAAACATATGCGGTGTGATACAGAGAAAAGTAAACTAGTAGTCAAAAGATCTGAGTTCTAGTTTTGGTTCTGGCACTTCCTAGCAGGTGATCTCAGACAAAGTTTCTACAAGCCTGTTCCCAAATCAATAAAATGGGGGTATCACCAGCTCTCTTTATCTCACAATGCTGTTTTGAGATTCAAATAAGATTATGTGACTACTTTACGAACTATAAAAGATAGTTTTAAATGTTTTAAGTTGAGGGGTGCCTGGGTGGCTCAGTCAGTTGAGCGTCCGACTTCGGCTCAGGTCATGATCTCACAGCTCGTAAGTTCAAGCCCCACGTCGGGCTCTGTGCTGACAGCTCAGAGCCTGGAGCCTGCTTCAGATTCTGTGTCTCCCTCTCTCTCTGTCCCTAACCCACCTGCATTCTGTCTCTCTCTCTCTCAAAAATAAATAAACATTAAAAAAAATTTAAATGTTTTAAGTTGAAATAACATGCTGTTATAAAATAGTTTCACAATCAGCTTCCAGCATGGGGTTTAACACATAGTAGATTCTCAATATGTATTTTTAGATCTCTTATTCTCAAATCTGAGGTTGAGTAAACCTCTGAGATAACAGTAAAATAGAGAAATTAAAATATAATTGAGGGACCAAATCCTTGATCATTTGTTGTCATGATATGGATAACTAAAATATAGTTTCCTCAAGTTAAAATATACATTATTCAGCAATTAGATAGGATCTAAGACTACAATCAGCAACATAGTAGCCAATATTTTAGACACTGAACTAAAACAAAAAACAAAAAATCCCTTTATTATTTGTTTCCAAACCTAAACCATGAAGGAGAGCAGAAGCTATAGGTGATCTGTGTATCCTCCAGTACCTGGAACATAATGCAAGATTAATAAATACATACCAAAACAGGTAGTTCTTGACCTCAAGAAACTGAGAAATCTAGCTGGGGAGTCAGAATAAATATTCACATAAACAAATCACTGAAGACTTTTAAAAGCAATACATTTGCTTCTTCCAATCCATTCTACACACTCCAGTCAGTATCAATTTTAAAACACTTTTCTCTCGATACTTTACAACTCAAGAAACTTTAACAGCCCTCCATGGCCTAGAAAAATGCAACTGCCTTAGCCCTACTCCAGACCTAGTTCTTCACTTCTGGGTGTAGGACCCAAGTGCCTACCGATGATTCGGAAGTACAACCAGAATCTACAAAAGCTCCACAAATGATTCTGAAGTACAACCGGAATGAGAACCACAACTGGGTTCACCCTACCTGAGATATTCTTGCTGTCAAGCTAGTCCATCTCATAGCTAATTCTCTTAGTTATGTTTTCTCCTGTTACCTTAAAACATTCCCTTTCCTCCTCTCCAAATATTACCCATCTTTCAAAATAATCTTCAAATGCTTTTTCTTCCATGAAACCACTCAAACTACAAAAGCCCACAATGCACCCATACCTCTAGACACATCAATACCTTTTTTATATACACAGTTCACTTATATTTTATGTCTACTTCTTTTAACATTGATGGACATTTAACACTAATGGATGACCAACAGATTTTCTTCACTACAGTAAATCTAAAGCATAAACGAATACATATACACACACATTTCTAACTCTCAAAATCATGCTGCCTTAATATTAGTTACAGAAACCTTCAGGTACTTGACTCATACGATTGCAGTTTTCATGAGCAGTGTCATTTATCAGTGCCAATGAAAGCTTCCTTCAAACATCACCTCCATATCTCTTAGGATGAACCATATAGGCTTATAACATCAATCTATTCGTAGGGTAGTTAGTGCCACATTTGAGATCATCCTCAAGCAATGTGTAGAAAAATTATCAAGGGAAAGCATGAAACATTACATTTCAATGGACTTGAAATCCAAAGGGTTAGATATTTCTGAGATAAGGTTTGGAAATACAAATATGGACATACAAGTGTATGAGCAAGGCTACTGTTAAGATTGTATCAGATGATAAATTCAAAAAGAATATGCACAGAAAGTATAGTTTTTCTATCTTTTTGGAGGTGGAAGGTTCAAGTTATCCTATCTAGTTTTTCCTCAGGGCTATTCAATCCAAATATGTAGGGTTATATAAGTAGGTCTCAACAAAGGGTGATTTGTCCCCAGGGGACATATGGCAACGTCTAAAGACATTTTTGGTTGTCACAACTGGAGGTTGCTACTGGCATCTAACAAGTAGGGTACAGGGATGCTGCTAATAATCCTACAATGCCTAAGAGCCCCCCACCAACAAAAAAAATTATCTCACCCAAAATGTCAATACGTTGAGTAACCCTCGGTTATATTATATTTGGAAATGTAAACACAGTTTGATAGATGTTCATGAAACTGTCTGTTTTCTTAATTTGCTATTTTCCTCCCTTTGGTTCCCTTTAGCATCGATATCATTTAACTTATTGAGATTGCTAACCTCAAAGGAGATCATTCAAAGCATAAAGAAGGCACTTAGGACTCTAAACTAGGAATAGAAAATGAAGCAAGACAAACGTATAATGTCAAGAAAACTATTAGAAGTTTATCAATATAAGATGTCAACATTGATATTTCACTTCAATTTAATACTAAAATCATTAGGAAGCCTAATTTTATTACACCAAATGAGGAAGATAACTAAGATTTTCCAAGCATTTCGTAGCCTGGAGCAGAAAACGTAAATAGAAACTATTATGCAAAAGTCTAAGTTCAAGAGGCTCAAGTTAGCTAAAGCCCTACATGGATATCACAGAAGAGGGGGGTAAAAAAAAAAAAAGAAAGAAATAGCTCTTGGGGATATTAAGAATAAAGCATTTATTTCTGGGGATAAAGTTCTTTTTACCACAGGAATGAGGAAATACAAAAAAGAAGAATTCGATATTACACTTGCATAACCCAGACACTTCAGGCTGAATGTCACAGGACAGACTAAGGGCATGATTAAGGGCACCATCCCAAGTGGAAGTACAGGACTGGGTTAAGAATCTAAAGGACCTCTACCCTCACAGTCCCTTGCTTCCCCTAAAACACAGCCTCCCTGAGCCCTAGGCAGATCAAAAGAAGAAGTTCTGACCTATTGTGGGCACGTGCTGATGTCATCACTTTCTAGATCTGAATCATCAGATGAAAAGGCTTGTCTGACACAGATTTCCAATACATATCCTTACACAAAGTTGCCCTAGATATAAAAAGTGACCAGTATATCACTGGAGTCAAGAGAGACACAAAAGAATCTAAAAGAAAATTTCAAGGGAAGCAGTAGAAACCTAAAGGTAGATATGAGATGGCAACTTAAGTGAAAGAATGCAGAATAGAACAGCTACAGAGGACATCCAAAGCAATCTCTGAGGAACCAATGTAAATGTGTCCCTTTTAGACTGATATGTTCAAAAGCAGGCACCCTTCCTGCTTTTTCAGTTTTGTTTTTTTTTTTATCTTTATAAACACAACACCTAACACAGTGCTTAGCACTGCCAATATTGAATTAATGAATTCAAGAAAACAAAGGGGACAGTTGGTATGCTTTTTTGCCTTTTTTTTTTTTTTTTTTTTTTTTTTGTGGCATGGTTGTGTGTTGTGTGATGCCTACACTCTGGACCATAAGCCTGCAAAAGCAACCAATGCATACTTGTGGGCAGACTGACAGTAAAACACACATACTCACATACCTTCCTTCATGTCACAGGCACAGTGACAATACCACCAAGGCCTAGAGGTTTTGAGGAAAAGAAGGAAATCTGTAACAACATCATTCAAAGTAACAGGAGCCAACGTGTTCAGGGTCTAAAGTTACTCAGACAGCAGCTAGACAAAATAAACATTTGTTCTATTACCTTTTTGTTATGTTGCCATGGGAATCTGTGTTTAGGAACACTTATTTTCCGCAACTAGATGATAGAGCAGTAAAAGGGGGATAATTCCCGTGAAAGAGGAGAGAAGCCTGTATCTATAAAGGCAAGGAAGACAATAAATCCTATGGGGTTTTGTAAGGTCACATACATGCAGGATCTTTCAATCTATTCAAATTAATCGATCTATTTCAATTTATTCAAGTTAACAGAGACGGCTTTGGAGCCTCACAGCTAAAACATCAGTAACAGGTAACAGTCATCGGGGGAAGGTGGAGGAATGTAAAGCAGATGCAAAGCCAAATAAAACAAAAAATAAATGAGATCTGCAATGTTGAAGGCAGGTAAAAATGTCTTTTAAAATATGACCCAATAGTACGAAAAAACCTAGAAGCCCAAAGAAGTTAGAAAACATTCAACCTGCCAGCAGGCTAATCTTCTTTTGTCAGCAGAAGTCTAGAGCTAATCTCTTTGCTCCCTTCCTTTTGGCAACAGAAACCTGAAAAAGTGAAATAAGCCCATGTTATTTAAAGAGCTGGACTGGAATACCCTGAATTTCTAGGGCCCAACGAAAGTACTGGCTCCGGTACTCAGAGCCTTCTGGAATGACAGTTGTGAGCATGGGTTGGGGCAATGCACCAACTCATCGGACTCCCCCATTCTACCCTGAAGTATTATTAGCACCTCTAACGGGTGCTAACAGTTCTTACAAAAGTTCTTATAAGGCCAAGTAAGGTCCTTCGTGATCCCTGTGCATCTGCAGCCCCTCCACCCTCTTCTACTACTATTTGGCCCCTGGTTCATTCAGTGCTAGCCAGACTGGTCTCCTAGCTATTCTGGAGAAAGAGGCCTTTGCCTCAGAGCCTTTGCAACTCCTGATCCTTCAGCCTGGAATGTTCTTCCCTCCACACCCAAGTCCAACCAGTGTTCTAGATCACTTCCTGCAGGTCTTTGCTCAACTGTCACTTCATCATCCAGGCCCATCCTGACTATCCTGCTTAAAAGTGCAACACAGCCATCCCAGTAATTCCTCTCCGTACCTTGCTTCATTTCCCCCACAGCACCAACCATCTGACATACTAAAAATTTTTTTTAATTTATTATCTACTTCTACTTTCATCCCTCTTAGAATATAATTTCTTATGGGCAAAAATTTTTGTCTGATTGTTCATACTCCATTTCCAACACCTGAAGAACGACCCATACATAGTAGACACTCAGGGTATCAGTATAACACACAGTCCTATCCTCAAGGAACCCATCTTTCTTTCCCTTTGCTTTCACAATCCTTACAATACTCCAAAGTTCAGATAATGGCACTAAAATCTATCCATTTGTCCATAGTCAAAACTTAGGGGTCATTCTAGACTCCTCTCTTCTATACTCTTCCTCCCCCACCTTCCACCTAGGAGCCAACAACTCAGAATCCAGGACCCATTTGTCAAAAGTGCAGAATTTACAGACCACCATTTTCCTCATTCTTAAAAATAAATTCTTAACAGGTTGAAATGCTGGAAAACCAGCTAATTTTATAAATCTTTAAGACACATGCACTTAATTTATGAAAATCCCTGAAAGCTTTATTTACAAAAAAATTTTTCAAGTTTAAATAGTTCTTTTTTTGTTTTTGTTTTTTGTTTATTTGTTTCTCTTGTCCTGAAAAAACATGCGCGTGACTTCTAACTACATGGCAACCATGAGAGGAAATCCCTAGGTTCCAGGTCAGGGAAACTCACTTCACAATGAGGTTTTTATTGAGCATTACAGTAATGATACCTCTTAGATAGGAACAAATCAATACAAAATTTCACAGTAAAAAGCAAAAATTTAATGTATTTTCAAAAGCCTGGATAAGCAACTATTTCTATAATATCCTATAGTTATATAACACAAATATGTACAGATAGTCCCAACTTTACAAAATGCACATTGAAGAATTCCAAACCAACAGGATTCATAAATACAGGAAATAACTATTTGCACTAATAATTACTTAGGGATAAAAATGTAATCTGGGCAATGACTTCATTTTTGGTCTATCAATTCTGAGGAAGAGGGGTAATTTTAATAAGTTAGGTCACTACCCCTCAGATTACCTACGCAATGATGGTGGTGGGATTGGAGCTATACAGTCACAGCTCTATTGCAAGTGACTCAGCAACCCTTCTTCACAAAAGAAGAGGGAAGGACAAACAGCACAAGAGAAGATGTCATCACACAACCTCAGCAGCTTACATGTAGAGGAAAGACGACTTCTAAAGTGTCAAAACCATAGAACCAAATCCAAGGTACCACTGGCAAGCAAGCCATTTCCTTCAACGGATGAATCTCGTTCTTCACCTATATAACTAGGTTAATAACACCAGCCTTCAGAGAGCAGGTGAATACTGAACGATAATGCTCTGAATGAAAATACTTTATAGTGTAAAATCCCATACAAATGTCAATTTATACTAAAGTGAGAGTGATCTAGCCCAGTGAATTTTTCCACCTTTGGATCCTAAGCCTCAGGGGCTCAATGCCATGTGCACTGTTGCCCATGAAAGGCCAAAGTCAATACACAGATCACCTCTGAGGCTGAGCTAGAGGGAAATAAAAAACAGAGTACTCTTCAGTATCAATAAATTAAACTGGTGGAACTGAAAAGCCAGAGATTCAGAATACTCTTATTTAAAAATGGGAGCCAGCAGAAAAGCATCAGTTAAAAAAAAAAAAAAGGATTCAATAAATAAAATAAGACTTTATAACAAACTTGACTGAATTCTTTCTTAAAAGTCTTTATATATAAATAATATAAATATTTGCCACTATCTTTAAATATTTATTGGTTGGTACTGGCAACATGCAGCCAATCACCTTGCTTTTGGTTACAAACAAAAGCAAACGGGAAGAAAGATCAGCATGGGCCTATTATCACCACTAGAAAAATAAACGGCATGCCCCCCTTACTGATCAGGAGTCAAGAAAGTCATCTTTGCATAGTCAACAATGATGTATATTCATTTATTTGTGCCCTGGCTCATCCTAAAAGAAAAAAAAAGAAGATTAAAAATGGTGAATGGCTAGTAACACTAAAATTTAGCTTTGTTTATTTTTATTATATTTATGTATATACAATCTTGTTCCACAAAGCATTTAGGAAGTTGGATTTGATATCTTAGTAAATTTTGCCATCCTCTTACTAAAAATCTTGTATGTGCTTTATATACTGATGATAAATATAAACCACAAGGCAAAATGCCTAGAACATAGTAAGCAATCCATACAATGTAGTTATTATTCGCATTAGGCTATAAGCTCTCTGAGGGAATGGATTACCTCGTTCTGTCTTGTTCAGGGCTCTATCTCAAAAAACCTAGTCCGTTACCTAATCCGTGGTTGGTATTCAATATTGTTGAATAAACAACTGAATATGACTTAAGAGTAATTCTCAACTGTTGCCTATTTTATGGCTGCCAGTGCTCCACCTCCTCTAATCAACAGCAAAGGTCTGGAAAAACCATACCCAGAGGAAAGGCATTTAAGTTCCTGTTTATATTTCCTTAAACTCACCACAAAGAGTCCCCCCTTCTGTCTCCAAACCAGAAAATCAATGCTTCGCAACAATGTATTCTTAAACGATTTTGCTTCATTTCCCCTCACTGACAATGCACAAAGTTCCTTAAAACTTCAAGACTTGGTTTAGTTCCCTTTACCCCCTAAAAAGGAAAGGCATATTTATAAAACCTTATCAACTCTCAATTTCTAGTCTGATTCCTTGATCTTTGATTCACAGTTGGTTATCATACAGGCTGCTACTTGCTTTTTTACTATATACTTAGTACAAATTAAAATAATGAAAATAGGCTTAATATAAGAAAACTTTTTAACTTATACATCAAAGCGTATCACACTTCAGAGCAATCCAATTAGGAAACTGACACATATTTCAGTGAGGCTGCATTCCTTAAAACACTTTCAGAGATTCTTTTTTGGAACAGACTTCAGATCCAGTTCTACGAGTCACACAAGAAATTCTGTCATTACTTTACAGTTACAACTCCTATCTGACCTAAAACAATATCATCAACTTGAATGCCTAATCTTTTTCACCAGACGTGAGTACAAACTCTCTTATTTGGATTCAGTTTGATTTTGTTATTCCGAGAATCCTGAGTTCCTTGTTGCTCCACTTTTGAATGGAAACCTGTACTCTCACCATCAAACCAAGGTGATAGGATTAAATCAGATCATCTCCACGGCCTCTGTTTCAGTGGATTGAGGATTTCCCTAAAGTCAAATCTGCTCCCAAAGGATGAAGGTAGTGAAAAATAACACAGGCTCCAGAAAGGATACTGAAAGAAATTAAAAAAAAAAAAAAAAATGTTTTCTGCAACACCCGAAAAACTGCTAATTGAAAGAAACTCGTCAAGTAACTCTGAATGAGAGAACACTTACTTGTAAATCCAAATTTTGATATTTTCAATCCAAAATCAGTTACATTTATTTACAGTCAATTGTCACATAGTATCAGATGTATATTCCTCCACCAATATACCATAGGTTACACTTCCAATCCCTTGGGGAAGTACTACTAAAAAACAAGGAACAAGCTCTGCCCCCCTGTAAAAACACTTAAGAAACTTAACAGTGGAGGTCTCTGAGGAAAGGAATAGCATGGTTGGAGAACAAGAAAGGAAATGAGACTTTTCACTAAATATCCTTTTATACAATGTGAATTGTATTACCTATTTCTAAAAATCTGTTTAACAAAGTACTTCAAAGTGTCAGAAACTGCAGGCTTCTGTAAGCCAGAAAGTATAGTACTAAAGAAATGTAAAGGTCATTTTATTTATTTTTTTTTTCAACGTTTATTTATTTTTTTTGGGACAGAGAGAGACAGAGCATGGACGGGGGAGGGGCAGAGAGAGAGGGAGACACAGAATCGAAACAGGCTCCAGGCTCTGAGCCATCAGCCCAGAGCCCGACGCGGGGCTCGAACTCACGGACCGCAAGATCGTGACCTGGCTGAAGTCGGACGCTTAACCGACTGCGCTACCCAGGCGCCCCTGTAAAGGTCATTTTAATGACACTTAACTGTAAATCCGGATCTCTAGTTCCAGTGCAAAGCTGTTCATACCAACAACAGGAAAACTGCAAGCAGTTCTTTTGAAGTTCACTAAACTCCCCATAGTTAAGATATTCTGCTTTACCATTCCATTAAAGTTTAAGCATCATTGGAAACAAAAAGTTGGTACTATAAAAATTAACGTGTCAATTCAAGAATGAAAAATAGAGGTAAAATAATCAGCTATTAAAGGAGCCACAATCCAAATACATCTTTGAAAATGAGCAAATAACACACACACACATATATGTGTATATGTAGTAAAATGTTGCAAATTCCCTTAAAATGTAAACTGTCGCACTATAAAAATGGGGAAAGATGTCAAGCATGGTACCATCAGCAACTTAACTGAAGCAGCTTGAACTAGAATATGCAATATGATCTGTTGCTTGACACAGTTGCACAATCTCAATTACCCAGAAGATTCTACCAAACAGGAAATTCATAATGTGACTTTAAGAAACACAGGAATTACAAAGATTAACACATCCAAAAGCCTGGAGTTTGTTCCAAAACAAAAAAATAATTTTATAAAGGCCCTTTTCAAATGATGCATGCGCATGAATACATGAATTTACTCTCAGATCAGCAGCTCTCAAGCCACAGTAAATCTAAACTACAGTGTATAAAACCTAAGTTAGTGAAACATTTCGGATCCAGAAGTTTTATATCAATTTCATTTAAAGCACACAATGTGAATGAAAGCTGAGATGTGTCTCTTCTCTCCTCTGGGTTACATTCCATATCCTTATGAAAACCATGGTGTACCTCACGCTACAAATGGAGACAAGTTCCCTGCAAACTCTCTAAGGGACTTTGAAAACAGTTATTCGCAAGATGTCTTGCAATTAAGAAAACAACATTCACAATACCTCCCAGCATTGTCAACAACTTTTTGATCTCGAGCGCGTCCAACGGATCTGAATCTCACTTGCTCCAAAGGAGAAAACTGTTTTGTCAAACAATACCTAAATGAGCAGCGGTATGTGACTAATCAGTGAGGCCGCCAGTTTCTCAAGCTGCAGTATTCTTGCAGGCACTACCACCCACCCCCACTCTGCGAAAAGGAAATACGCTTTCAGCCGAATCGGAAACACACCACTCAAGCTGGCACTGGGTTCGCCGAGATAAAGTCGGTATTTCGGGCTCTATGGGTCGCTGCTGATTCAAGTGCGAATTCAAAAAGAATGCTTCTCCAAAGGAGATTTCGAAAGAGGTTTGCAAAAGAAGCCGGGACAGAACGCCCTTCGTCGTCAGTTTTGTTCAGACGACCGCGCTCTCCCGGTCGAGCTTTGCCCTTCTGCTTCCCCCCGCAGCTCCCAGGGCTTGTCGTCTGCTTAGAGGGCACGCTCGGCGCCCAAAGCGGGAGAGGGTCTTTCTGCTCCATGCGGGCAGGGAGACCCCCGAAGAGACACCCCCGCCTCCAGGCCAGCCCCCGGAACAGAACCCCACCCCCCACCCCCAGCCGACAGGCGCAGGGTGCGAGCCAGGGCCGAGCTCCGGCAGCACCGCCCGCCGAAGACCTGCATCTTGCACACAACTGACCACCTACCTGGGGGTGCAGAGTGAGGGGTGCAAGGGGTACAGGGAGTGCAGGACAAGGGTCGAAGGGCAGCGATGCCCTCCCCCAAGGAAAATTCCTGCCGCTTGGTGCATCGCTGAGCTGTGGGGGCAGGCCTGGCTCTGGGGCACTGAGGGCCACCCAGCCCCACCGCAGCCCCAGGCCGGGTGACACTCACCACACGGAGCCATAGGCACCGGAGCCCACCGGGGACAGGTTCTGGTAACGCTCCGGCACCTCCCAGATTGTCTTGTTCAGCTCCTGCCGGTAGAACGTGGGCCTCTCCTGAGACATCTTCCAGCGGCGGCCGCGGGGCTAGGAGGTGGCCCTAAGGGGCCCCGCCTGCGCCCGCACCGGCTCCCCGGCCCTCGTCGCCCGCCTGGCCGGGCGGGGACCCGGCGCTGGCAGGCGGCGCAGGTGCGGCAGACGCGACCCCGCCGAGTCCCGCGCCCGCGCGGCCCCTGTCAGCCGCAGCTGCTGGAAGCGCCTCAGCGACGGGGAGCGAGCCCGACTGAGGGCAAAGGCACGCTCCGGGGCTCGAGGCTGCGACCACCACGCTCCCCCTGCACCCTCTCCCCCACCGGGCCGACTCTAGACTGCGCCGCGGGAGTACCGCTCCAGCTGCAGCGCCCGCTGAGGTTCCAGTGGTCGCGGTTCCAGAGCCAGCGAACAGGAGCCTCTGGCCGTAATCTCGCGAGAACAGCTCCCGGGACTCTCAGCGAGTCGAGATTTTACCCAATATGGAACCCGCCCACGGGAGGGGGGTTGACGACGGGAGAGGATGGGAGGAGTACTTCTCGCGAGAAAAGAGCAACAGCTGGCGACCAGAGGCAGGAACTCTCAGGGACTGTTCTTAAGGGCGCGAAGGCGGACCCGGGAAGGAGGGATAAGTGGGCAACACATGCCGCGTGCGCCCCACCGTGGTCACCGGGGCGAATGCCTGGCTCGGTGCTGGAGAGCGACAGTGACTAATAGGGTGTCGGGAAAAATACCGAAAGATCTTTGAACTGCGGGTAGTCACCAACAGCCGAGCATCTGCTCAGTGGAACCCTTAATTTCCAAGAAATACATTTAAAAAGGTAGGTTCTGGGGCGCCTGGGTGGCGCAGTCGGTTAAGTGTCCGACTTCAGCCAGGTCACGATCTCGCGGTCCGTGAGTTCGAGCCCCGCGTCGGGCTCTGGGCTGATGGCTCAGAGCCTGGAGCCTGTTTCCGATTCTGTGTCTCCCTCTCTCTCTGCCCCTCCCCCGTTCATGCTCTGTCTCTCTCTGTCCCCAAAATAAATAAACGTTGAAAAAAAAAATTAAAAAAAAAAAAAAAAAAAAAAGGTAGGTTCTGGCCAGAAAGCCGTTGCATTCCATCCGTTCAAGGACATATGGCTTATTCTTCGGAATTATGACGAAAACTGTCCCCAAAGCAAATATTAGCCCTGCATGAAGGCTGAGGTTTTTCCACTCTCTTAGTGGTTCTTAAACTTCTATGTGCAGAAGAATCATTTCGGGTGGTTAAAAATGCAGAGTCCCAGGACGCACAGGGAGTCTAAGAGTATAGGGTCGGTGAAGGCGCCAAGAAAGCGCATCTTTACAATATGCCCCAGGCAGTTCTGATTCAGGAAAAGTCCCCAGTATCTCCCTTTGAGAAGGATTTCTGAAATCATTACTCTGAGGATTTGAAACCGAGCCCTGCTCTGAAGAGCTTCCAGCGAAGATGATTTTAAGCATTTGATTCACTCCTCTCAGATTAAGGAGTAACAAGGCAAAGATTACACTGTTTTATGGAAGTGTCGCATTAGGCAAGTCAATTGACCTTTCTTGACCCTAGTTCCAGTTTCTGCAAAAAAAAAAATTCCTGCCTTACGTTCCCACCTAACGGGGTCATTTGTAAAGCTGAACAAGATAATAAAGTGTGAATGGGCAAGGTATTATAACCCCATACCTACCCCCCACTGTTACCATCCTATTCCTTTGTTAAAGTTTGTTCCAATCTCTCTTAGAAATAACTAGATCCAGTCCAGGACACTTCTCAACACTTCCCATGATTATTCTCTTTGGTGTTATGCTTCCCTTGGAGTGCTCAGATTTTGCTTATCTTGTCGCAGCATCTAGCACAGTGCCTAGAACATAATAGGTACCTCATAAATATTTATTGAACAAATTATGAATAATGAGCATGATCTCACTTCGGAGGTGGTGCAGGATCCTTAGTTCTCCTCAAAGAAAACAAAAACAAAAACCAGAGTCGTGGATGATTTGTGGAAAGCCTTTCCTGGGGGGATTCAGTGTGGCTTAGCCTGGATTCTCTTGCCTAGGAGGACATGCTGCTTGAAAATGTCCCAAGACAACCTGCAGGTTAGGGAGCTTTCCAAGAAAGAATGAAGGCTGAAGGAGGAAATGAGAGCAAAAATGTCACTGAAAAAAAAATGGCAAGTGGGAGTGGAAAATCAAGGAGATGAATGGACGATGGAATCCTACGGAATTCATATAATTACCCAACAAATTGGGATGGTGAGGTGAGAGTGACTGAAAGGGTAAAGATCCAGGAGGCAATCCATTCACTCACTCCTTCAACAAATCTGTACTGAATGCCTCCTAGGTGCGGGGCACTCCGATTAATGGGGATCCGCAAACATGCTGCCTACATGGAGTTTACAGTAACAGCAGGGCAATCATCCAATCGTTCAACACAAATTTATTGAGCACTTACTGCATCTACCACATTGTTTAGGCACGGATAATACAGCAGTTAATGAACGAGATGAAATTCCCCGCCCTTACGGGGGTGACAATTTACAAAAAGGAATAGGTCCAGTGAATGATGCGTTACACACTAACACAGTCATCGAGCCAAGTGCAAAACTGCAAAGGGACCAAGCAGGAATACAAGGCATAGTTAGAGACGGTGACAGGGACTGAGTAAACTTCAGAGGGTTAAAGGACAGGGAGCAGAGCAAGAGACCTGGGCTGGAGAGTGTCCTTCCGTGGGAGGAGCCAGGCTAATGATGGCAGAGAGCTAGGGTTGGAGACCTGGGTGACCTTATTACAGCCTCAGTTTTCCTTGTGTGTCTTCCGACCTGACAAGGTCGTCGCGTGATTTAAGTGAATTACTGTGTGCGGCGTGCCGGGCACGAGGGCTGGCATCAAGAGGGCCCCCAATCAAGAGCAGTCAAACCCCAAAGCAAGTGGAGGCCTGGGTGGCACAGATTAAAGGGCTTCCCTGGCCCCAGGAGCCCCCGCTCGGGGCTCCGCACCGTAGCTGCCCTAGCTCTCCTTCCTCGCCCCTCTCTCTGGTGCCCCGCCCGCCAGAACGCCCTCGGGTTCGGCCGCAACGGCTCGGGAACGGCCGGCGTCCGCGTCTACAGCGCCGCCAGCCAGGCCGCAGCTGCGTCGGACCTCAGCGTCCGCCCCCGCGTCCCCGCCGGGAGACCCAGGTGGAGCCGTGGCAGAGAGCCGCCCGGGGCCGGGGGCTGCAGGGTGGAGCCGGGCGCGGGCGTCCGGGTGCGGGGCACCAGCCCCGGTTGCCCTCCGAAGTCCCGGGGCGGGGGCTGCGTCAGTGGCCGGCAGGGCCCGGCGCGTCGCGGGCGCTCAGTGTTTGTGGCATGAATGAATGACGGTATCCCTGAAAGCTTATCTCTCAGAGGTATCTTCTCTGCTTGATGAAAGGCCGCCGAACCGCAGGGACAGGGGGCGGTGCATGCGATTTGCAATCGGAGCCTTTCAAACTCTTTGGTCCGAGTTGCCAGAAGCCCCAGAACTGAGCTGCAGGCTGATCCTCTCGCTACCACCGTCTGTCTCCTCCTGCGGCCCCACTGCCCAGGCGCGCCTTCTTCTTTCAGACCTTACCGCTCTGTTCATTTTGTTCTTTGGGACTGCGCCCCCACTCCCACCTGCCATGGCTCCCTTCTCTTTCTCTCAACTCCTATTGATGTATCAGTGCCCCCCTGTGAAGCCTTCTCCAACATCCTCACCCTGACCATGAGTTTCTCTCCAACACACCCCACCGGTCGCATCGAAGGTAGTTGTGTATGCTTTTGACGGCTGTCGACCCAGTCCCCAAGGCTCTTCATCCCCAGCCACCAGACAGAATAACTGAAGGATACTAAAATCAGTGCACCCCGCTTGTGCCTTTGCTATATCCCAAATACATTCCCTATAAAAATGGAGGTAGTAACGGGCAAAGGGCTGTTGTTTCTGATGAAATTACAAATGCTTATTTGAAATTTTGGAAGTGGATATTACCTTACCATTGATTATAGAGAACATAGGAAAGATGACAGTATGAGGCGAAAGATAGTCTTGCAACTAAACTAAGGTTCAGGATTTCACATCTATCGGTCAGGTTAATAGTCAGAAATTTGGGTTGCATTGAAGTTTTTTATTATTGGCCTTTAAAATACTTTCAACATATTATGTAAATGAATCAACAGATGGTTGATAGACAGGGGTAGTTTGGGGGATGCAGGGGCTAGGTCAAATGTGCCTTTTTTATTTTTTAATGTTTATTTATTTTTTGAGACAGAGAGACAGTGCAAGCGGGCAGGAGCAGAGAGAGGGGCAGAGCATCCAAAGCAGACTCTGTACTGACAGCAGCTAGCCCCATGTGGGACCCAAACTTGTGAACTGTGAGATCATAACCTGAGCGAAAGTCAGACATTCAACCGACTGAGCCACTCAGGTATCCCAAAAGTGCCTGTTTTTTAAAAAACATTTTTAAAAATGTTTATTTGTTTTTGAAGGGGGGGGGAGAGAGAGAGAGAGAGAGAGAGAGAGAGAGAGAGAGACAACACGAGCGGGGGAGGGGCAGTGAGAGAGGGAGACCCAGAACTTGAAGCAGGCTCCAGGCTCTGAGCGGTCAGCCCAGAGCCCGATGTGGGGCTTGAATTTATGAACTGTGAAATCATGACCTGAGCCAAAGTGGGACGCTTAATCGACTGAGCCACCCAGGTGCCCCCTTTTTAACATTTTTTTTTTAGCTTATTTATTTTTGAAGGAGAGAGAGACAGTAAAAGTGCCTGTTTTTTTTTTTTTTTTTAAACGTTTATTTATTTTTGAGACAGAGAGAGACAGAGCATGAATGGGGGAGGGTCAGAGAGAGAGGGAGACACAGAATCGGAAACAGGCTCCAGGCTCCGAGCCATCAGCCCAGAGCCCGACGCGGGGCTCGAACTCACGGACCGCGAGATCGTGACCTGGCTGAAGTCGGACGCTTAACCGACTGCGCCACCCAGGCGCCCCAAAAGTGCCTGTTTTTAACAATGCCCCCAAATTGAGCATGGGAAGACTAACCAAATAAATGATAAATAAATAATTAGCTACATTTACAGCAGTCCTCACACTTTATTGTGTAGCAGAATCACCTGGAGGTTTCTTAAACCAACTGCTGGCCCATCCGCAGAGTTTCTGATTAATTAGGTCTTGCTAGGTGGGACCTGAGAATTTGCATTTCTAACATGTTCCCAGATTATGCTGATGCTGTTTGTGTGGGCACCAAGTGTGGGCTACACAGATGAAAATAATTTGTTGGTAGTGAAGCCAGATGCCCAGAATCACGTTTGTAGAAAAAGAAAATGAAACCCTAGGAACTTCAGACCCATAGTCCACCCACCTAAATATTTTGTCTGGTGTCAAGAAGCATCAGGGAATTGTTTTCTAAGCAGACACTTAGCTTCAAGATTATGGGTAGAACTTAGCATGTTATTGATCACACCATGTGCAAAGACCCGTCACACTGATGCCCTCAGGCGTCAGCAACAGAGACCCCCTCTTGCGTTGTGTCTCAGCTGAAAGGTCATTCCCATCAGCGTACTTTGAAAACTTTTTTCTGAAATGCACCACCTTCTCCACACCAAAGTGCATCTGCCACTTGTAAATAGCAGCTTCTTATCAGAAGTGTCCTGCTAATGCATGAAAATCAACCAATAGAGTTCCTATGAAATCAAGAAAGACATAATGGAGCTGCACAAAGTCTAGAGATGACTAAAAAAAAAAAAAAAATAAGGAATCATGTGTTTTATTTTTATCATGTGATGAGTTCTTTAAAGACAGCTTTCCTCCTGTCCCTCCTAACCAGCCTCGCTGTGGTCCCTCCCATGAGTGATGACTTTATTACTTTCCCCCTAAGCTACAGTAATAATAATGGTCTCCAACTGGACTTTCTGCCTCAGTCTCTTTCATTTCCAGCACTGTCCAATAGAACTTTCTGTGATGATGGAAATGTTTTATACCCGCACTATTCATATTCAGTATGGTAGCCTCTGCCCCATGTGGCTGCTGAGCACTTGAACTGTAGCTAGTGCAACTGAAAAACTGAAGCTTTCATTTCATTTTATTTTAATTAAGTTAAATTTAAATAGCCACAGGTAGCCAGTGGCTACCATGCTGGATAGTATAGCTCTAGACCATACCACTGACACTTTGTCTTGCCAAAAAGCACTTCTCTGTGCATATTACTAGTCCTGCTCACTTTCTTTTTTGTCATGATAAGTGTACTCTTTGATCCCTATCACCAGTTTCGCACATCCCCACAACCCCCTCCCCTCTAGTAACCATCAGTTTTTTCTCTACAGTTAAAAATATATTTCTTGGTTTCTCTCTCTCTCTCTTTTTCCTTTGCTCATTTGTTTCCTAACTTCCACATATGAGTGAGATCATAATGTCTTTCTCTGACTGACTTATTTGGCTTAGCATTATACTCTCTAGCTCCATCCATGTTGTTGCAAATGGCAAGATTTAATTATTTTTCATGGCTGACTATATATATATATATATATATATATATATATATATATATACACACACCACATATATATTTCATGGCTGCATACACACACACACACACACACACACACACACACACACCACATCTTCATTCATTCATTCACCTATTGATGGATACTTGGGCTGCTTCAGTAGTTTGACTATTGCAAATAATGCTGCAATAAACAGAGGGGTGCATATATCCCTTTGAATTAGTGTTTTTGTATTTTGGGGAAATGCCCAGTAATGCAATAGTGGTTCTATTTTTAATGTTTTAAGGAACCTCCATACTGTTTCCATAGTGGCTGCACCAGTTTGCATTCCCACCAACATCCCTTTTTCTCCACATCCTTGCCAGCATTTGCTATTTCTTATGTTTTTGATTTTGGCCATTCTGACAGGTATGAGTGATATTTCATTGTGTTTTGATTTGCATTTCCCTGATATTAAGTGATGACAAAGATCTTTTCATGTGTCTGTTGGTCATCTGGATATTTTCTTTGGAGAAATGTCTGTTCATGTCTTCTGACCATTTTTAATTGTATTACTTATCTTTGGGGTATTGAGTTGTATCCCTTCTTTATATATTTCAGATACTAATCTTTTTTCAGATATGTGATTTGCAACTATCTTCTCCCATTCCATAGGTTGCCTTTTAGTTTTGTTGATTGTTTCCTTCACTGTCCAGAAACTTTATTCTGATGTAGTCCCAATAATTGTTTTTGCTTTTATTTCCTTTGCCTCGGGAGGCATAGCTAGAAAAATGTTGCTACAGCCAATGTCAGAGAAATTACTGCCTGTGTTCTCTTCAAGGATTTTTATAGCTTCAAGTCTTGCATTTAGGTCTTTAATTCATTTTGAGGGTTTTTAAAAAAAATGTTTATTTATTTATTTTGAGGGAAAGAGAGAGTGAGAGAGCATGTGTGTGAGTGGGGAGGGGCAGAGAGAGAAAGAGAGAGAGAATCCCAAGCAGCCTCTGCGCTGTCAGCACAGAGCCCTATGTGGGGCTCCATCACACGAACTGTGAGATCATGACCTGAATTGAAATCAAGAGTCAGATGCTTAACTGAGAGCCACCCAGGCACCCCTTGAGTTTATTTTTGTGTATGGTGTAAGAAAGCGTCCAGTTTCATTCTTTTGCATGTTGCTGTCCAGTTTTCCTGGCACCATTTGTGGAAAAGAATTTTTCTCACTGTGTATTTATTCCTCCTTTGTCAAAGATTAATTGACCATATAATTGTGGGTTTATTTCTGGGTTTTCTATTCTAGTGGATTGACCTTTGTGTCTGTTTTTGTGCCGGTACCATACAGTTTTAATTACTATCACTTTGTGGTATAACTTGAAGCCTGGAAATGTTATACCTCTGGTTTTGTTTTTCTTATTCAAGATTGCTTTGTCTATTTGGTGTCTTTTGTGGTTCCATACAAATATTAAGATTGTTCTAATTCTGGGAAAAATGCTGTTTCAAATACTAAGTAGCTAAAAGATCCGGGTTCAACCCAGCATTTTAGGCCCTCCAGGAATAGGCCTCAACCTACCTTTTTGGGCTTGACACTGACTTTACTCCATCTATTAAATTACTTGCTTTATATTATCTCTGTAATTTTATCTTATTTTCTTCCTGAAATACCTGATTCTTCTCCCTGCCCCCAGTTTAGACAGTGCAGAGCTCAAATCATATCCCCCCTCCCCCAGGAGGCCTTTCTCATCCCCCTAGGTTGGAATTATTAACCCCACTCTGTAGGTCACGTGGTATTTGGATGTAGCATTTTTTGGAGCCAAAAAGATGGAGTTCAGGTTCTGGCTCTGCTATTTGACTCTGAGAAACTAAAACTAAACTCATCAGTAAAATGGGTACAATCAGTATCAGGAAAATAGTACCTCTCTTGAGAGGATGTGTGTGAAGAACCTGCCAAATAGCAGGGCAGCAATAAATGTTAATACCTGTCTTTCCCACTCCTAAACTCTTACAGCACTATATTTTGGGATTTTTATTCTACTAAACTACAGAGTCTTTGTTCTTTTGTATCCCCAGAGCACCTAGCATTCAGCAAATGTTTGTGGGATATTAAATTAATTGACCACAGATGAAATAGTAGGTGAATTCTGAAGTCACAAGTGAAGGCCAAGAGGGACACCTGGGTGACTCAGTCGGTTAAGTGTCCGACTTCAGCTCAGGTCATGATTTCATGGTTCGTGAGTTCAAGCCCCGCATCAGGCTCCATGCTGACAGCTGCGGGCCTAGAGCCTGCTTCAGATTCTGTGTCTCCCTCTCACTCTCTGCCCCTCCCCTGCTTGTGCTCTCTCTCTCTCTCTCTCTCAAAAATAAATGAACATTAAAAAAATGTTTTAAATAAAGGAAGGCCAAGAGTACATATGGTAGAAATTTATAAAATTGTGAAAATAAAAGCAGACAGACCTATCCAAACTTAGTCTGGTAGATGGGGGCTACCTCTCAAAATATCAGTGATGTAGATTGAAGACAATAAAATGAAATCTTACTTTCTGTGAGTGAACTAGTGGGATACAATACCTCCAAAGGGTGTGACAACAGAATATATATATACTTTAGCGTGGAAAGAGAGAGAAATTCTTGGGGGATAAAGCTCTTGGTGCAAAGGTCACACCCTGATGGTCCATTGGCTGATTTCTGGCCTGCAGAGGTGTTTTGTTCAATGGGATATGTAAAGTGATGGACAACATTTCCAAGTCAGAAGACCTCAGATAAAAATCTGAGATAAAAAATTGTGGCTTCTCTTGAAAAAGATCCAATCTGTGGCTACCTGGATGACTCAGTCGGTTAAGCATCTGACTTCGGTTCAGGTCATGATCTCACAGTTCCTGAGTTCCAGCCCCGAGTTGGGCTCTGTGCTGACAGCCTGGAGCCTGCTTCAGATTCGGTGTCTCCTTCTCTCTGCCCCTCCCTCTGCTCAGTCTCTCTCTCCTTCAAAAATAAATAAACATAAAAAAATTTTTTTAGGGGCGCCTGGGTGTCTCAGTCGGTTAAGCGTCCGACTTTGGCTCAGGTCATGATCTCGTGGTCCGTGAGTTCGAGCCCCGCGTCGGGCTCTGTGCTGACAGCTCAGAGCCTGGAGCCTGTTTCAGATTCTGTGTCTCTCTCTCTCTGACCCTCCCCCATTCATGCTCTGTCTCTCTCTGTCTCGAAAATAAATAAACGTTAAAAAAATTTTTAAAAAAAAAATTTTTTTTTAAATAAAGAAAGGAAGAAAAAGATCTGATCTGGTCATGCTGGGCCCCACGTGACCCATGCCAGCTGGAAATGAGTAGCCTTTGGTGCCTCTGTCAGCTCCAGTGTCCCCCCACTCCACCCCCCACCCAGTACCTCGATGGGCATATATTGCCTGCTTCATGCCAACCCCACCTTAGTGCCATTTTCAGGAACAAAATGCTGGATTCAAGACCCTGGACCCAACCCAGGATGGCAGTTTTTATCATCTCATTATACTCAGCAGGTTACTGGGCTCTCTCAGTTGCCAGGAACAGAAACATTCCAGTAAAGGAAGCTTGTTGTAAGATTACATAGGAAGGGGCGCCTGGGTGGCTCAGCTGGTTAAGTGTCTGACTTCATCTCAGGTCATGACCTCACAGTTTGTAGCTTCGAGCCCTGCACTGGTCTCTCTGCTGTCAGCAAAGAGCCTGCTTCAGATCCTCTGTCCCCACCCCTTCGTCCCCTCCCCCATTCACACTTTTTTTGTTCTCTCTTTCTTAAAACTAAACGTTAAAAAAAATATTACATGGGAAAAGTAAGGAAGACTGGATGAATATTCCTACAGGTGGGGGAAAGAAATGGAAAAATATTGCTTGTTTTAATGTACAGTTCTGTTTCTTTCTGTAAAAGACACAAATTACTAATTCTCTTTTGTTTTTTAATTTTTAATTTTTTTCAAATTTACATCCAAATTAGTTAGCATCTAGTGCAACAATGATTTCAGGAGTAGATTCCTTAGTGCCCCTTACCCACTTAGCCCATGCCCCCTGCCACAACCCCTCCAGTAACCCTCAGTTTGTTCTCCATATTTAAGAATCTATTATGTTTTGTCCCCCTCCCTGTTTTTATATTATTTTTGTTTCCCTTCCCCTGTGTTATCTGTTTTGTCTCTTAAAGTCTTCATATGAGTGAATTAATATGGTTTGTGTCTTTCTCTGACTGACTAATTTCACTTAGCATAATACCCTCCAGTTCCATCCACGTAGTTGCAAATGGCAAGATTTATTCTTTTTGATTGCCGAGTAATACTCCATTGTATATATATACCACATTTTCTTTATCCATTCATCCATCATTGGACATTTGGGCTCTTTCCATACTTTGCCTATTGTTGATAGTGCTGCTATAAACATAAGGGTGCATGTGTCCCTTCTAAACAGCACACCTGTATCCCTTGGATAAATGCCTAGTAGTGCAATTGCTGGGTGGTAGGGTAGTTCTATTTTTAGTTTTTTGAGGAACCTCCATACTGTTTTCCAGAGTGGCTGCACCAGCTTGCATTCCTACAAATCACTAATTCTCTTAAGTGATACATTGTAAAATACCTCTTCCATCCTCTTTTATATTCCCCAACCACATTCTCACTTTATTGAATTGTGATCTTTAATTCACAGGACTGGCTATACAACACACAACTGCTACCCAGTGCTTTGAGAGTAAAAATACAATATTGGACTATGGCCCAGTCAGTTCACTTTTCAAAACTCTCGGTTTTATCACCTATAAAATGGGGATAACAGCAATATTAGGATTGTTGTGGAAATTACATGAAATAACTTGTGAAAAAAATTGAGTGCAATGCTTGGTATATAGTAAGTGCTCTATAAATATTGGTGATGATGATGATGATGATAAATAAGCATTCTGAAGGAAAACGTTGCCGACACATTAAACTTGTTTTCAGCTTCACCTATAAAAGAACTACTTGGGTAATCTACATATTTGGAGTATCTTATAGCTATGTGATATGTGTGTGTGTGTGTGTGTGTGTGTGTGTGTGTGTGTGTGTGTATACACACTTTTCCATATTTATGTGGGAAGCAATTTAGAGTTTATGCTTTTTTTATTATTCAAAAACATAGGTGATGAAGAATGATTGGGGCACCTGTGTGACTCAGTCAGTTGAGCATCTGACTGTTGATTTCAGCTCAGGTCATGATCTCATGGATCATGGGTTCAAGCCCCATGTCAAGTTCTGCACTGACAGTGGGGAGCCTGCTTGGAATTCTCTCTCTCTCTCTCTCTCTCTCTCTCTCTCTCCTCTCGATTTGTCTCTCTCTCTCTCAAAATAAATAAAAACTTAAACAAGACTGTACTTTCTTCCACAAATGAATCTATAGCTATCCTCAGTAACTCCTCCTTCTCATTTTCTTTTTTTTTTTTTTTTTAATATTTGTTTTTGAGAGAGAGACAGAAGGAGAGAGAGGGAAGGAGAGGGAGAGAGAAGGAGAGAGTGCAAGCACAGGAGGGGCAGAGAGAGAGGGAGATAGAGAACCCCAAGCAGGTTCCAGACTGTCAGCACAGAGATGGACACGGGGCTTGAACCCATGAACCATGAGATCATAGTCTGAGCCAAAAGTCAAGAGTCAGATGCTTAACTGACTGAGCCAATCAGGGGTCCCTCCTCATTTTCTTAAAAGAGCAGGATGAAAAAAAAAAAAAGAGCAGGATGATATAGATTTGTTTTTTAAGTTTTTATTATTTATTTTTGAGAGAAAGGGGTGGGGGAGGGGCAGAAAGAGAGGGGGACAGAGGATCTGAAGTTGGCCCTGCACAGACAGCAAAGAGCCCGATGCCAGGCTCAAACTCATGATTGTAAGATCATGTCCCAAGAGCCAAAGGCACATACTTAACCCACTGAGCCACCCAGGTGCCCCAGGATGATATAGATTTTTATTAAAAAAAAAAAAAATTTTTTTTAACGTTTTATTTATTTTTGAGACAGGGAGAGACAGAGCATGAACGGGGTAGGGGCAGAGAGAGAGGGAGACACAGAATCGGAAGCAGGCTCCAGGCTCTGAGCCATCAGCCCAGAGCCTGACGCAGGGCTCGAACTCACGGACCGCGAGATCGTGACCTGGCTGAAGTCGGACGCTCAACCGACTGAGCCACCCAGGCGCCCCATAGATTTTTAAAGCTTAATGTGACCCTTTGAGACTGTGTGTTCCAACCATGTTATTTTATGCATGAAACTGAAGGAAACTGAAACTCAGTTTCTGAGAAACTTAAGCCCAATCATACCATTAGTTAGAAAAACAGCCACGGCTGGAACCCCAGTTTCCTGATACCCCGTGCAATGTTTTTTTCTGCTACACTGTGGTGCCACTAACTGGGTACTTGACAGTCATTTAAGAAATAGCAATCTTGGGGCGCCTGGGTGGCGCAGTCGGTTAAGCGTCCGACTTCAGCCAGGTCACAATCTCGCGGTCCGTGAGTTCGAGCCCCGCGTCAGGCTCTGGGCTGATGGCTCAGAGCCTGGAGCCTGTTTCCGATTCTGTGTCTCCCTCTCTCTCTGCCCCTCCCCCGTTCATGCTCTGTCTCTCTCTGTCCCAAAAATAAATAAACGTTGAAAAAAAAATTAAAAAAAAAAAAGAAATAGCAATCTTAAGTATCAGGCACTATTCTGGCACCTGTGGACACAACCATGAAAAAAGCCCTGCCTCTTGGGTTTAGACGAATGGACAAACATTGAATCAGGTCCTGACAAGTGCTATGAAGAAAAGGAAAGGATAAAGGGAAGACGTTGTATTGACCAGTTAATCTTTAGTATTTTTGGTGAAAATTGGAGGTGATACTGACTTTTACCTCTTAATCACTTCCCCACAACATAGCAACATAACTGAATGTAAAGAAAACTAGGCTTCCCAGCAAGACACTTGGGCTTTAGCCCCAATTCTAATTATTAAACAACCAAGGCTGTTTAACCTTCTGTGTTTCTCCATTTGGAAAATGAGATTAATATATGCCTTGAATTTTTTTTATAGGGTGATTTTGAGTATAAAATTGTACAAGAGAAAGTTTCGCAAAACAGCATTGTTATGCAAATGTAAAATATCATTATATGGAAATTTTATTTCCATAAAAGTGTACTGAGAATCTAGATTTAAAAAAAAATTTTTTTTTATCTCTTTCCACTCAACCAGAAATGATGCAGCCAGAGAAAAGCTTCCAGGGTTTTGGCTCTAAACGTAAGCAAAATTCTTTTGCCTATGACGTCCAGCGAGATGTGTACAATGAGGAGACCTTTCAACAAGACCACAGAAGGAAGAGCGTTTCCTCTGGGAACTTGGATATTGACATCACTACCTTCAGACACCACATCCAGTGCCGGTGGGTGTGTGGGGTCATTCAACTGCCTCCAAGCTGTCAGCACCAAAACTCTATTCCTCTGGTGATGACTTCTGTCTTCTTCCTCTGAACTCCTGTCATCAGGACCCTTAGTTTACTGTGTAATTTTTCTTCAGTCACTTGTTTGTGGTTTGTCTTGTAGCACCCTCTTGATTATAAATTTCTTGGGCATAAAGACCTTGGATGCCCCCCCACAGCATCTAGGGATGATATTTAATAAATACATTGTTCGGTTAACCACTATTACCAGTTTCCTAACAAGAAGCAACTGGGATGGACTAATTAATGGTAGCAGAATGGGATCCTTCTAACCTCATAGCCAGTGGTGCCCACCAAGTCCTTGTAGTCGTACAACATAGGACTTACCCCCCTGATACCCAGTGTGACTGTGTAGGTCTGAAGTTGAGGGGCTCTTAACCTGTTTTTGTGCTGCGAGCCTTTTAGCAATCTAGTAAAGCTTATGAACATCTTTTCAGAATAATTTTTTTTTTACTTTTAAAAATTGTGGTAAAACATATATCACGTAAAACTGGCCGTTTTAACCCATTTGAAATGTACAAATCAGCAGCATTAATGACATTTCATGATGTTGTGCAACCATCACCACTGTTTTCAAAACTTTTTCATCATCCCAAACAGAAACTTTGCACCCATTAAGCAATAATTCCCCATTTCCCCCTCACCCTACCCCTTGGTAACCTCTCCTCTATGTTCCATCGCTGTGCCGCTTCTAGATATTTCTTTTTCTTATTTAAGTTTGTTTTGAGACAGCGAGAGAGAGAGAACACCGGCAGGGGAGGGGCAGAGAGAGGGAAAGAGACACAGAGAGAGAGAGAGAGAGAGAGAGAGAGACTCCCAAGCAGGCTCTGCGCTGTCAGCACAGAGCCCGACGTGGGCTCGAACTCACAAACTGTGAGAACATGACCTGAGCTGAAATCAAGAGTCAGATGCTTAACAGACTGAGCCACACAGGCCCCCTTGATATTTCATTTAAGTGTAATCACACGATTTTTGTCTTTCATGTCTGGTTTGTTTCACTTAGCATAATGTTTTCAAAGTTTATCTATGTTGTAACCTGATCAGTACTTCATTTCATTTTATGGCTGATGATATCCCATTGTGTGTATATATCACATTTTGTTTATCTATTCATCTGTTGATGGACACTTGGGTTGTTTCCACTTTGGGGCTATTGTGAATAATGCTGCTGTGAGTATTGCCATAGGAGTATCTGTTTGAGAACTTGTTGCCAACTCTTTAAGGTGTATACCTGAATAGAATTGTTGGATCATATGGTGACTCTATGTTTAGTTTTTTGAGAAACTACCAAACTTTTTCACAGTAGTACACCATTGTACATTCACACTGGCAATGTACAAGTGTTCCAATCGCTCTGTGTCCTCTTCAACTTGTGTTATTCTCCATTTTTAAAAAATACAGTCATCCTACTAGACATGAAGCGGTATCTCGTTGTGGGGTTTTGTTTTGTTTTTTGAATTTTCCTGATAACTAAGTGTTGAGCATCTCTTCATGTGCTTATTGGTCATTTGTATATCTTCTTTGAGGAAATGTCTATTTACTTCTTTTGCTCTTTTTAAAATTAGATTGCCTTTTTGTTGTTGAGTTGTAGTAGTTCTCTATATATCTTGGATATTAAACCCTTATCAGATATATATTTTGCAAATGTTTTCTCCCATTTTGTGGATTGTCTTTCTGTGGATTGATAGTGTCTTTTGGTGCACAACAGTTTTTCATTTTAATGAAATCTGGTTTATCTATTTTTTTGGTTTTGTTGCCTGTGATTTTTGTGTTATAGTTAAGAAACTATTGTGAAATCCAAGATTATGAAGATCTTCCTCTATCTTTTCTTCTAAGAGTTTTATAGTTTTAGCTCTTAAATTTAGATTGTTTTCCATTTTGAGTTAATTTTGTATATGGTATAAAGTAAGGGTCCGACTTCATTCTTTCCATGTGGGTATTCCGTTTTCCCAACACCTTTGTTGAAGAGACGGTTCTTTCCCCTATTGAATGATCTTAGCCAGAATTTTTTTTTTTTTAACATTTATTCATTATTGAGAGACAGAGAGACACAGAACATGAGCAGGGGAGGGCCGAGAGATGGAGGGACACAGAATCTGAAGCAAGCTCCAGGCTCTGAGTTGTCAGCACAGAGCCCGATTCGGGGCTCGAACTCACGAACAGCAAGATCATGACCTGAGCCAAAGTTGAACGCTCAACAGACTGAGCCACCCAGGCACCCCCAGAATATTTTTTAATGCATAAAATACATAGGATTATAAAGGAAACCAGTTGAAATACAGTTCTCAGAATAGAAAAAATACCACTATTATGTTATTTAATAATGTGGATCTAATAACTGCCATAATTTCAAAGTAGTGATGAAATAAATGATGTTTTATGATCTCTGCAGCAATTTTAATGTAATATGAAAATATTGTGATTTCTATTAGTGACAAAGTCAGGTTCTGCTGATACTATAGTGGTTTGCTGTCAATGTTCATAATTGAAGGAAATGCTAAATTTCAGTTAGGAGGTAATGAAAACAAAGATATAATTTTTCCTAAGTTCGTAAACCTCTACAAATTCTATCCATAGACCCCTTGGGGGTCCATAGACCTCAGGTTAAGGACGCTTTGTGACCTATATCATAATATTAGCCCTAATTATTCAAGTTGTTCTCACTCATACTTGGGATTTTCAGTCCCTCTCATCCCTTGATTTATCACTACTATTGGCATGTATTGGGTGACAAAAAAGAAAGGCCTCCATGTAGCCCAATTGTAGACCTTCCTTATTGAGGCCTTCTCCTTTGTCCATATCCTGCCTTTTGCAAGTTGTAGTCTCGGAGACCCTCCCTAGTCCTACATCACTACTCTCCTGTTCTTTGCTCCTGATGGGTCAGAGGTCATATGTCAAAGAAGGAGTTTGGGGGCACATTGGCTTTGTCTCTACAAAATAAGAGTCTTTTCCTGACTTATACTTCATCACAAAAATGTATGACCAAAGAGGCATGGGTGGCTCAGTCAGTTGAGCTCTTGCTTTCGGCTCAGGTCATGATCTCAGAGTTTGAGTTCAAGCTCCCCATTGAGCTCTGTGCTGACAGTGCAGCTGGCTTGCTCTCTTGCTCTCTCTCTCTTTCTCTCTCTCTCTCTCTCACACACACACAATAAATAAACAAACATTAAAACAATTTTTTTAAATAAAAAATTTTTTAAAAAGTTTCAATCAAAGACATTTCAGCCTAACTCCCCTCCACCTGCCCTATCCTTAGACACTTAAATCTGATCAATTCTGCCTCCCATGGGCTTTTGTCACAGTTCTTACTCCCTACTTCTAAAACGTACAGTTATATCCACTTCTGGATTTTAACGTGAAAGGTAGCACAGCTCCGTGGTTAAGAGCAAGACTCAGAGGCCAGATTGCCTGGTTTTGAATTCCCATTCTGCTGCTTCCCAACTGTGTGACATTAGGTAAGCTATCCAACCCTACTTTGCCTCAGTTTCCTCATCTATAAAAATGAGGATGATACTAGCGGCTACTTGATAAGGGGATCGTGAGGACTTAAAGAGTATTTGTAAGGCACCTACCAAATAGAAAACACTATATGGGTGGGGGTTTTTAGTTTAAAAAAGATCTTTGAACTCTACCTCTTTTACAGAAAACCTCATCTCTTTCCTCATTTTCTCCCTTTTTATTAGCAACCACAAATACTCCCTTTCTTGTCAAAATGTCCCCTGTGCTTTCACAATGACTCTTAACATTCCTCACTTTAATGATGCCTTAAGTCAAATCCAGGTTCATGTTGAAATGCTTATACTGTTTCCCCCACTGGCTTTAATTCCTATTCCTCTAGCTCCTTCCTTGATTTTCTTTCAGTTTTAGAGCCTTGTCATTCGAGGTCCACTGTATTTTTTTTTTTCCATGCTAATGAGCTTTGATGACTCTGCCTACAGTGGCTTGTCTTCTGCCAAGTGGCATATGGAGAGAAGGAGAGACTGGACCGGATGAAGAAACAAATTGTTCCAGTGACATGCTCTGCTCTCCCCTTTGGGGGCTAAAATTGGAGAGAGCACACTGTGTGCACCTGCCTAACATCCAGGGACTCTCATAAAAATAGCAATGTGATGTTCCTTCCAAACCAATGGTCTTGTTCCTGGCTCCCAAACAGAATTCAATAGCTGTCAGTAGGAATTGTGGTGGTAATAGAGTGTACAGAACACGGAAGTAGAAATCAGAAGACCTGGTGGTTTATAGCCCCAGCTCTGCCCACACTACTGCGACCTTGGAAAAGTCACTTACACTTACTTGGTCTTAATTACCTTAGGGAAAGTAAGGCTCATAGGTGTGGGAATCAAACATGTGAAATTCTTTCTAAGCACACATTTTAGCCTTGCATACACTAAAGTTATATTTGTTACTATAGTCAAATCTCAGCTATCCATCTATAGCACACGCATGGAAAACCTTCATACATTTTGCTTTCAGCCCACACTAAAATATAAGCAGCAAAAAGCAATTTAAAACTAAATTAGTTTTGGGGCGCCTGGGTGGCTCAGGTGGTTAAGCATCTGATTTCGGCTCAGGTCATGATCTCCTGGTTCATGAGTTAGAGCCCTGTGTCAGGCTCTGTGCTGACAGCTCAGAGCCTGGAGCCTGCTTCAGATTCTGTGTCCCCCTCTTTCTGTGTCCCTTCCCTGCTCACCCTCTGTCTGTCTCTCTCTCTCTCAAAAATAAATAAACTGGCTGATTGATTAGCTTAGTGACTGATTGATTTACAATGATTCTGCTGTTTTAGATGATCTAAGTATTAGGGGTGCCTGAGCGGCTCAGTTGGGTAACCATCTGACTCTTGAGCTCAGCTCGGGTCTTAGGGTCATGAGTTCAAGCCCTGTGTTGGGTTCTGGGCTGAGCGTGAAGCCTACTTTAAAAAAAGTATTTCCAGGGAGATAGATTAATAAATTTATTTTAAAAATAAATAAAGGGCTCCTGGTGGCTCAGTCTGTTAAGCATCTGACTCTTGATTTTAGCTCAGGTCATGATTTCATTGTTCCTGAGATCGAGCCCTGCATCAGGCTCGACACTGATGGTGCAGAGCCTACTTGGGATTCTCTTTTTCTTCTCTCTGCCCCTCCCCCACACTCTCTCCCTCTCTCTCAAAATAAATAAATAAACATTTAAAAATAAATAAGTAAAATAAAAGTTAAAGTGGGTTTTCTCAATCTCAGCATCATTAACATTTTGGACCAGAACATTGTTTCCTGTGGGGGGTTGTCCTATGCACTGAAGGATGTTTAGCAACATCCCTGGCCTCTACTCACTACCTACCAATAGCACCCCCTCCCTGAGTTGTTGACAATAAAAAATGTCTCCAGACATTGCCAAATGACCCCTGAATAACAAAATTGTTTCTGATTGATGTCCACTAGGTTAAAGGATAATAAAGCTTTATTTTAATGCCTTTTCTTTACAAAGCTAACACCTAAAGCACAGGATTCCATCCACTACATTTTCTTCTTCTTCTTCTTTAATATTTACTTATTTTTGAGAGAGATAGAGAGAGAGAGGTGGGGGAATAGGCAGAGAGAAAGGCAGACAGAGGATCTGAAGCAGGCTCTGTACTGACAGCACACAGGATGCGGGGCTTGAACTCACAAACCACGAGATCATGACCTCCATCAAAATCTGACACTTAACCAACTGAGCCACCCAGGCGCCCCTCCGTTGCCTATATTTTCTATAAATTTCGACATACTACAGATCAAAGCCAAATAGAGTTAATTTTCAGTAAAAAAAAAAAAAAAAAAAAAAAGCATATGGAATGACACGGATGTGTTAATTGCCCCTGGTTTCCACCAATATCACATCTCAAAACACTGTGCTTATCAAGAGAAAGCAATAACAGTCCATTTTTCTACTAGAAAGTTTCTAGGTTTAATTCTTTCCAAACATCCTGTTTTGTATGCTAGACTATAAGGCTGAGTTCTTGTCATATGTATGGCATTTGGTTCCCAAGCAGAGGCAATTTCGTCCCCGAGGGAACATTTGGCAATGTTTAGAGACATTTTTTTGCTTGTCACGAGTTGGGGAGGGCATGCTATTGGCATCTGGTGGGTAGAGGCCCAAGGATGCTGCTAAACATCCTGCAGTGCACAGGACGGTCCCGCAACAAAGAGTCATCTAGTGTGGCTTATCAGAACATCAACAGTGCTGACAAGAAACTCTGCTGTATGGGAAGAACGACGCACTGTGCCTTTTCTTGGCTATGCGGCCTTTTTCTTCGGAAAACCGAATCAAGTCTCTGTTCTTTCTCGCAGCTGCTCATGGCACAAGTTCCTAAGATGCATGCTAACGATCTTTCCCTTCCTGGAGTGGATGTGTTTGTACCGATTCAAGGATTGGCTTCTCGGAGACCTACTTGCCGGTATAAGTGTTGGCCTTGTGCAAGTTCCCCAAGGTAAGGAAGATACAAAGCCTTTTCACCCACAACCTATCAGGCCTTGTCTGCTTACCCAGATTAAACAATTTACTTTGCTAGGTGAATAGAAAAAAAAAAAAAAATAGGTGAGTTCCACTCACATTATTATCATTTCTTCCCTTACCAGCCAGATTTCTAACTCTTCCAGCATGGTTCCAAAAGACTCAGTTTAGAGCTATAAATACCTTCCAGAGTATTTGCAATGCCCATTCAATGATCATTTTTTGTTTTGTTTTGTTTTGTTTTTTGTTTTTTGTTTTTGTTTTTGTTTTTTTTTTTTGCTTGACTAGTTATTTCATGTTCACACAGCTACAATAGACCTCAGTGGGCATTAGTTTTTCTTAAGAAGGTGGAGGATAAGTATGGGAACTATCTGGGTTTTAGAAGCCTCATCTCCCAAATAGAACCAACATCTCTTGTCATTCTCTTATCTGTTGCTTCCAGAGTCCCACAAATGGCATGCCCCATTACAAGAATTATTGTGCTCCAAGAAGCCCAAAGCTAGGGATTCCCACTGGGTATTTATTGTTCTGGACCAGTCTTCTTGGTCCAGGTATAGTAGACTAATTGGGCTCATTTTTACCGTAACCAGCATTAGCTGGGAACACAGCTGACATTCCACCATTACCAGGTTTCCAAAGAAACAACTGGAAAGTGAACCCAACATCAAATTTATCCACAGAGAAAGTGAAAAGATTGTATTCATTCTTTACTCAGAGTACCACGCAATTCCCTGCGTAGTATTGTTTAAATACTATTTGTCTATTTTTCTGGAGCCAGCCAGGTGGGATTGAATCCTGTGATCATACAGGTTGTGCAAAGCACAAAGAGGCCAAGCAAAGGAGCAAGTGGTAGGTACCGGACATCCAAATGTGGCACAAGGCTGATCATTGAAGCAAAGGGATCCCTTTTAATTAAAAAAAAATTTTTTTTTAACCTTTATTTATTTTTGAGAGACAGAGCATGAGCAGGGGAGGGACAGAGAGAGAGGGAGACACAGAATCCGAAGCAGGCTCCAGGCTCTGAGCTGTCAGCAAAGAGCTTGACACAGGGTTTGAACCCACGAACCGTGAGATCATGACCTGAGCTGAAGTCGGACGCTTAACTGACTGAGCCACCCAGGTGCCCCCCAAAGGGATCCCTTTTTAAATAATTAATTACCCTGCAGTAAAATTGGCTTTTTTCCTTTTGGTGTTCAGTTCTATAAATTTAAACACATGTATGGATTTCTGTAACTACCACGACAGTGAAGATCCAGAACAGTTCCATCAGCCCCCAAATGCTCTTGTGCCGCCTCTTTTAGTCACATCCTCCCCTGGCAACCACTAATCTGTTCTCTATCACCATAGCTTTGCCTTTTTGAGAATATCATGTAAATGGATTCATGCAGTATATAACTCTTAAAGGCTGGCTTCTTGAATTCAGCATGATGTCTTTGAAATTGATGCAAACTGTAATATGCATCAATAGCTTGTTTCTTTTCATTGCTGAGTAATAGTCCATAGGATGGCTGGACTGAGTAACAGTCCATAGGATGGTTTGTTCATTTACTCACTTATTGATAGATATTTTGTTTCCAGTTTTTGGTTGTCAAAAATAAAGTTGCCATGGACAGTCAGGTACAGGTGGTTTTTTAAAAATGTTTACTTGGGGCGCCTGGGTGGCGCAGTCGGTTAAGCGTCCGACTTCAGCCAGGTCACGATCTCACGGTCCGTGAGTTCGAGCCCCGCGTCGGGCTCTGGGCTGATGGCTCAGAGCCTGGAGCCTGTTTCCGATTCTGTGTCTCCCTCTCTCTCTGCCCCTCCCCCGTTCATGCTCTGTCTCTCTCTGTCCCCAAAAAAATAAATAAACGTTGAAAAAAAAAAATTAAAAAAAAATGTTTACTTATTTATTTTGTGGGGGGCGGGGGAAGGAGCAGAGAGAGAGGGAGAGAGAGAATCAGAGAATCCCAAGCATGCTCCATGCTGTCAGCACAGAGGCTGACTAGGAGCTCAATCTCACGAACCGAGATCATGACCTGAGCCGACATCAAGAAACTGATGCTTAACTGACTGAGCCATCCAGGCACACCAGGTACAGGTTTTTATGTAAACATAGCTCTCATCTCTCTAAGGTGATATGGTTGGTCATGTGGTAGGTGTGTGTTTAACTTTATAAGAAACTGCCAATCTATGTACCTGAGTGGCTGTACCTGCCCTTTTACATTCCGACCAGCAAGGTATGAGAATTCTAGTTCCTCCACACCCTTCATTTTATATTGTCCGTATTTTTTATTTATTTCCACCACCACAAGGATCCCTCATGTTGCCCTTTATTTTTAAGGTTGGTTTTTTTTTGTTTGTTTTTGTTTTCGTTTTATTTTTTGAGAGAGAGACTGCGAGCAGGGGAGAGGGGCAGAGGGAGAGGGGGAGAGAGAGAGAGAGAGAGAGAAAGACTCTTAAGCAGGCTCTGAGCTCAGTGCAGAGCCCAATGCAAGGCCCGATCCTACGACCTTGGGATCATGACCCCGAGCCAAAATCAATTGTCAGATGCTCAACCAACTGAGCCATCCAGGCACCCCTCATGTTGCCCTTCTATAGTTACCCCCACTTACCCCTTGCCCCCATCCCCTCATTAACCCTGGAAACCACTAAACTGTTCTTTTCTAGAATGTTGTCATTTTGAGAAAGTTACATAAATAGGGTCATATAGTATGTAATTCTTTGAGATTGCCTTCCCCCTCCCCCCATCTTAATTCTCTGGAGATTCATCTAGGTTGTTGTATGTATCAATAGTTTATTCCTTTTTTTTTAATTGCTGAGTAGTATTCCATGGTATGGATGCACCACAGTTTATTTAAAGATTTTTAATGTTTGTTTATTTTTGATAGAAAGACAGAGACAGAGACAGAGTGTGAGGGTGGGAGGGACAGAGACAGAGGGAGACACAGAATCCGTAGCAGGCTCCAGGCTCTGAGCTGTCAGACACAGAGCTTGATGCAGGGCTGGAACCCACAAACTGTGGATCATGGCCTGAGCCAAAGTTGGACACTTAACTGATGAGCCACCCAGGCACCCCGCACCACATCTTATTTAAACACTTACCCTTAAAGTACATCTGGATCATTTTCAAGTTTTGGCTATTACAAATATAGCTGCTATGAAACATTTGTGTGTAGGTTAATGAACATAGTCTTCTTTTCTCTGGGATAATCGTCCAGGAGCACAATTATGGGATTGTACGGTAGTTACAGGTTTAGAGTTTTAAGTAATTGCCAAGCTGTTTTCTAGAATGGTTGTATCATTTTATGTTCCTACCAGCAATCTCTGATACAGTTGCTCTGCATTCCCACTAGCATCTGTCACTACTTTTTATTTTAGCCATTTTATTTATTTTTTTTTCCAACGTTTATTTATTTTTTAGAGGACAGAGAGAGACAGAGCATGAACGGGGGAGGGGCAGAGAGAGAGGGAGACACAGAATCAGAAACAGGCTCCAGGCTCTGAGCCATCAGCCCAGAGCCTGACGCGGGGCTCGAACTCAAGGACCGCGAGATCGTGACCTGGCTGAAGTCGGACGCTTAACCGACTGCGCCACCCAGGCGCCCCTGTTTTAGCCATTTTAGTAGGGATGTGGTGAGGTCTCTTGTGGTTTCAGTTTGCATTTCCCTAATGGCCAATGATGTTTAACATCTTTTCATATGCTAATTTACTCACCTAAATATTTTAATGAAATGGCTCTTGTCTTTTGCTCATGTTCTAACTGGATTGTTTGCATTTTCACTGTTGAGTTTCAAGAGTTATTTATAGTCTAGATACTAGTCCTTTGTCTTTTGTGTTTTGGAGATAATTTCTCCCAATCTGTAGCCTGTCTTTTCAGAGTATTTACAGAGCAAAATTCTCGATTTTGATGAGGACTAGTTTTTAGTATTTTTTTCTTGTAGCCATTAAAAGAGGTATGTAGTGAGATCTCATTGTGGTTTTAATTTGTATTTCCCTAATGGCCGATGGGGTTGAACATCTTTTCATGTTCGTATTCACCATCCTCATAATCTCTTCGGTGAAGTGCCTGTTCAAGTCCTTTGCCCATTTTTTAATTTAAAAAGAAAAATTCTCTTTTCTTATTGTTAATTTTTGAGACTTCTGAATGTATTCTAGATACCAATCTTTTGTCATACATACAGTTTGCAAATAGTTTTCCTCAGTGTGTAGCTTGTCTTTTTTTTCTCTTGAGAGTGTCTTTGACAGGACAAAAGGTTTTAATTTTAATAAATCCAGTTTATCCATTTTTTTTTTCCTTTTATGGATTGTGAATTTCCTACTATATGTAAGAACTTTACACCTAATTCCCAGGTCACAAAGATTTTCTTTTATGTTTTTTTCTAAAAGACTTACAGCTTTATGTTTTACATTTAGATCCATGATCCATTTTGAGTTAATCTTTACATAAAGTGTGAAGTTTAGGTCAAGCTTTAGTTTTTGTTGTGTTTTCAACATGATTTTTAAAGACTATCCTTAATTGAATTGTTTTTGCACTTTTGTCAAAGATCAAAGAGCCATATTTTTGTATGTCTATTTCTGGACTTTCTATTCTGTCCCATTGATCTACTTGTCTATCCCTTTACCAATATCATGTCTTGATTATTCTATCTTTATAATGAGTCTTAAAATTGGATAATGTGATCCTTCCAATTTTGTTCTTTTTCAAAGCTGTTTTAGCTATTCTATATAACTTTTAGTATCAGCTTGTTTAACCTACCAAAAATCCCTACGGAGATTTTGATAGCTGCTGCATTAAGTCCATAGATCACTTTGGGGATAATTGATGTCTTTATTATATTGAGTTTCCAGTTCATGGTCACAGTATGTCTCTCCATTTACTTTCATTTTCCTTGATTTCTTTCATTAGCATTTGGAGTTTTCAGCATACAGATCCTATCCATGTTCTGTTAGAATTAGACCTGAGTGTTTCATTTTGGAGATACTGTGCGTGGCAATTAAAAACATGTTTGGTTTCCAATTATTCATTGTTTGCATATAGAAATACAATTGATTTGTCTATTCACCTTGTATCCTGTAACTCATTTATTAGTTCCAAGAATCTTTTGTAGATTCCTTGGGATTTACTACATTGATAATCATGTCCTCTGTAAATAGGGACAGTTGTGTTTCTTTCTAATCTGAATGGCTTTTATGACTTTCTCTTGCTTATTGTACTAAGACTTATATGTACTCTGTGTTGAATAAGAGTGGTGAGAATAGATATTTTTGACATGTTGCTGATCGTCGGACGGAAAACATTCAATCTCTCACCATTAAGTATGATGTTAGCTGTAGGATTTTTGTAGATGCCCTTTATTAGGTGGAGGAACTTTCCATTCTATTCTAGTTCACTGAGAATTTTTATCATGAGTGGATGTTGTATTTTGTCAAATGCTTTTTCTGCATATTGATATGACCATATGATTTTTCTCTTTAGACCATTAATATGGTAGATTACATTGATATTTAAATATTGAATTAGCCTTGCATTCCTGGAATAAAGGAGTACCTTTTCAAATTTCTATGTGGCGGCTATAAACCAAAATGATCCATTCATGTGAGTACCTTCACTTCCAGGAAAATATCAGAAAGTCTCTAGAGCATTCCTGTGGGGCTGCAATTAGAGACCTGAACTCTTGGCACTGATTCTTTAACTGTGAGCCTTCTACCCACTGCCACTTATGAAAAGTCCTTTATTTATGGTCAAAGTTGTGGACATCTCATTGCTAAATTACCAAATTATCAGTGTAATTTCATGCCAAAAGAAGAATGGCATTAGGACATATAAGTATACCTAGTACCCAGCACAGTATTTAGCACATAGTGGGTACTCAAGATCTTTGTGGAATAATAATGATCACATGACTATATAAATGCATGAATCTGAGCAACTCTTGCTAACTGGCTGAGAGATTGTGTATTATTTTAAGTAGTGTGAATAATGGAATAATCTATAGTGTAAATAATTCAAAAGTTTTACTTACATTTGAATAGGTAGTACCTGACATTTAATAATTTTCTCAAATGAAACAAAAGTACTACATGGTGAAGAACTTATTTAAAAAGTGCTAGGGGTGCCTGGCTGGCTCAGTTGGTAGAGCATGTGACTCTTGATCTTGGGGTTGTGAGTTTGAGCCCCGTATTAGGTGTAGAGATTACTTAAAAATAAAATCTTTTAGGGAGCACCTAGGTGGCCCACTTGGTTAAGTGTCCGACTCTTGAGTTCAGCTCAGGTTATGATCTCACAGTTTGTGGGTTCGAGCCCCATGTCGGGCTCTGCGCTGACAGTGCAGATCTTGCTTGGGATTCTCTCTCTCCCCCTCTCTCTGCTCCTCCCTTGCTAGTACTGTCTCTCAAAATAAATAAATACACTTAAAAAAATAAAATCTTTTAAAAAATTAAATAAAAAGATAGATAGATAGATAGATAGATAAAAACTGCTAGATCTTCCTCATGGTAGAATTCCAATTTATAAATGTAAAAGAAAATACAAAATCACCATTAGGGAAACACCACAGTAATAATTATCATGATAAAATCCACTAACTGATGTTAAAATTAGTGGGTGAAGGGGCGCCTGGGTGGCGCAGTCGGTTAAGCGTCCGACTTCAGCCAGGTCACGATCTCGCGGTCCGTGAGTTCGAGCCCCGCGTCAGGCTCTGGGCTGATGGCTCAGAGCCTGGAGCCTGTTTCCGATTCTGTGTCTCCCTCTCTCTCTGCCCCTCCCCCGTTCATGCTCTGTCTCTCTCTGTCCCAAAAATAAATAAAAACGTTGAGAAAAAAAAAAAAATTAGTGGGTGAAAGTTTGCAAACTATGTAGAGATTTGCATAGTTTCAAAGTATCTTCCTAAAGATATTTGTTAACTACTCCACTACTCTACATTAGAGAATCTGGGAGAAACAACTTGAAACAACCAATGCTATATCACCAACAGTAAGGCATTTAGAGATCATGAATCCTGTGATATGATGCACTAAGAAGGACACAACAGATGAGGTCTGTAGCATTCTCGCCCAAATGTTTCTACTCATGAGGAAACCTAAGACTACCCCGAAATGAGAGGCATTTGACAAAATAACTGATCTATTAATACTCTTTCAAAGCGTCAAAGTCCAGAAAGACAAAGCCTGAGGAACTATTACAGATTGCAGGGTAAGGAGAAATAACAACTAAATAGAATGTGGGACTCTGGATAGAGTCGTGGAACAGAAAAAGGAAATTAGTGAGAAAACGGTGATGAGATTCAAATTAAGTCTTTAGTTAATTTGTAATGTTAATTCCCTGATTCTGATAATTATACCAAGACTATAAAAAATGTTAACATCAAGAGATGCTAGGTAAGGGATATATGGAAACTCTGTATTATTTTTGTAACTTTCCTGTAAGTCTAAGACTAGCTCAAAATTTAAAAAAATGTTAAAGTGTTGGAAAGTTTGGAAACTTGTTTTCCCTTTATTTCTCCACAGCCTAAGCTTACCTGAGACTAGATCACTTAGTTCTCAGGCACTTACCAAGTAATGCTCTTACTTCCTTGTATTGGTAAATTATTTGAAACCCTACATTTCAAAAGGCTTTCTGTTTATGCTATATGTTGCTTATCAAGAGTAAATAGGAGCTATTCAACATTATACTGGAATTCATAGTCTATTAAAGTAAGAAAAAGAAATATAAGGTGTAAGGATTGTAAAGGAAGAAATAAAACTTCATTATTCATAGATGATAATTTTTAATGAAGAAAACAATCTACAAATAAATTAATAGAATTAATGAGATTTTGTCAAGGTTGCTGGATACAAGATCAACATATAAAAATCAATTATATTCCTATATACCTGCAGGAAACAAGAAGTGAAATTTTTAAAAAGGTGCCATTTACCAAAGCATAATAAATATGAAGTAAATTATAATGAAACTAAGAAAAGATGTGTAATACCCATTTAGAGAAATTATACAACTTTACTGAGTAATTAATTAAGTTAATGGAAATTAATTGAAATATAACATGTTCATGGGTTAGAAGATTGAATATTTAGGGGTGCCTGGGTGGGTCAGTTGGTTAAGTGTCTGACTTTGGCTCAGGTCATGATCTCACTGCTCATGAGTTTGAGCCCTGCATCGGGCTCTGTGCTGACAGCTTGGAGCCTGGAGCCTGCTTCAGATTCTGTCTCAGTCTCTCTGCCCCTCCCCTGCTCACGCTCTGTCTGTCTCTGTTTCTCAAATATAAAATAAAACATAAAAAAAAAGAAAACTCAATATTTAAAGATCTCAGCATTCTTAAAATAAGTTTTATAGATTCATTATAATTTTAATGTAAATCCATTTTTTAATGGAACATTTTAAGAAGATTCTAAGATGTATATGTAAATTCAAAAGCCAAGAATGGTCAACTTCTTTGGAGAAAAGCAACATGGGAGGACTTGCTCCTCCAATTATCAAGACTTAATATAAAGTTATAATATTTAAGATAATGTTCATTAAAAGTGGACAGAATAAACAAACACTCATATATGCATATATTGGAATACACAGAAGAAACATGGGCAGTCTCAAGCAACTCACCCCAACATGGAAGTCTCTCATATACATAATACGGAGCAAAAGAGCAGAAATAAAAATTGTATTCAGTGTAATAACTCCATCTGTACACTAGTGGTAAAACTATAAAGAAAAGCAAAGAAAGTATTGTCACAAAAATCAAAATAATGAATACTTTTGTGGGGATAGATGGAATTGTAATCAAATACTGGGGTGGTGATAACAAAGGTATTTGTTTTATAAGTATTTATTCAGCTCAACATCTGCTTTAATGCACTTTATGTATGTGCATTATATTTCACAATAAAAATAGGCCATTACTAACACCAAAATTATTACTAAACTAATTACTACAAGATAGTAAAGCTGTGGTATTGCAGAAATAGACTATTAGACCAATGGAACAGAAAAGACACACACATATATATTAGCTTATATCAGACGTGTCGCTATAGAAAAATACTTTAAAATTATTTATTTATTTATTTATTTATTTATTTATTTATTTATATATTTAGAGAATCTCAAGCAGGCTCAATAACATCAATGCAGAGGCCGATGGAGGGGATAGAACTCATGAACCATGAAATCATGACCTGATCTGAAACCAAGAGTCAGGCACCTAACTGACTGAGCCACCCAGGTGCCCCTAGAAATAAACTTTTTGATGAATGATATGAAACAACCTGATACTTATATGAAAAAACAATTTTTAGATCTCTACTCCACGCCATATACAAAAACCTCCTCCTGATACATTAAAGACCTAAATGTGAAAGGTAAAATAATAAAGATTTTTTAGAATTATTTAGGAGGATGTCTTCACGATCTTGAAGCAGAAAATAATTTCTTAAACAAGATATAAGAAGCACTCACCTAAAAGGAAAAGATTAATAAATTAAGTAAAAGTGTTGTTCATTCAAAGATACATAAAGATTGAAAAGCGAACCACAGAATCAGAGAGATATTTGTTACACATACACCCAACAAAGGATTCAAATCCGTAATATATATACCCCCACATATCTGTAAGGAAACAACGCAATGAGATTGATCAATATTATTGACAACCCATGTAGTGAAAAGTGAAATTTAAATGAGTTACATGCTAACTCATACACACTGAAATTTAAAATCTGACAGTATCATATGCTAACACAGATGCAGTTGATGGGAACTGTCACAAAATGCTGGTGGGAGTGTAAATTATAAAGCCATTTGGAAAACAGTTTGGCTTTTTTAAAATGTTTATTTATTTTGAGAGAAAGAGTCAGAGAGAGAGAGAGAGAGGAGTGGGACAGGAGCAGAGAGAGTGAGAGGGAGAGAGAGAGAATTCCAAGCAGGCTCCATGCTGTCAGCCCAGAGCCTGACATGGGGCTCGATCTCAAGAACTATGAGATCATGACCTGAGTAGAGATCAGGAGTTGGACGCTTAACTGGCTGAGCCACCCAGGTGCCCCATCAAATGCTTTTTTTTAAAGATCACCCCAAAACCCACCATATCTTTGGCTTATGGTTTCTCACGTGGTTGTAGTCAAGCTGTCAGTCATCTCAAGGCTCTACTGAGGCTAGAGGATCAGCCTTCAGGCTCCCTCATGTGCTTCTCACCTTGAGGGCCTCTCCATCAGTGCTTGAGTATCCTCACATCATGACAGCTGGCAGGGCCGACGACATGCGGAACCCCTAGTTCAAAAATTATTCAGAATTTCAAAATAGTCATAGAGTATTAAGCCAAGTGTGAAGCCTTCTGAGCCCGTGTAATTGCATTGGTCACACCCCTTTGAAGCCAAGTCTGGCAACTGGTGACCTGGATGAAAGAGACAGAGTCAGAGGGCAACCAAGACAGAAGCCACAGTCTTCTTGCAACCTACTCTCAAAAGTGACACCCTACCATTTTTGTTGTAGTCTGTTTATTAGATGTAAGTTACTAGGTCCATCTCACACTGAGGGGGTGGGGGTCACACAAAAAGCATGGATACCAATGAGCAAATCATCTTAAGAGCTGTCTACTGCAACAACTATTTATGAGATAAGCAGGGAAATTTGAACACTGACTATTATTAATTGCTTAGGTATAATGATGTTATTGTAGTTAAATTAAAAGAGGGTTTGCTTTTGGGGCACCTGGCTGGCTCAGTCAGTAAGAGCATGAGACTCTTGATCTCAGGGTCATGAGTTTGAGCTCCTTGTTGGGCATAAAGATTACTTTAAAAAAAAAAAGAGGGTTTTATTTTAAAGATATATACTGAAATATCTGCAGATGACATAATTTGATGTCTTGGATTTGCTTCAAACTAATAAGGAGTGGGAGAGGAGTGAGGGAATAGAGGAGACAAGACTGGCCATGAGATGACCACTGTTGAAGCAGGTGATGGGTACATGGGAGTTCATTATACTCTATTTTTGTATGTGTTTGACCTTCTACACACACACACACACACACACACACACACACACACACAGAGCCTTGTTTTGTCTAAGACACTGAATCAGCTCACTAAACTCATAACTGAATTCAGATGAGCACACAGTATGATGTAAGTTGAAGATAGGCCCTCAGGGCAGGAGCTGTGGGCTTGAGACATCAAAGGATGCCACCATGCATGTTAATCCATTTGCTTCAAAACTTCCGAATTCTCGTGGTGCTTCTTAAAAAGTAGGGGCACCTGGGTGGCTCAGTCGGTTAAGTGTCCAACTTCGGCTCAGGTCATGATCTTGTGGTTCGTGGGTTCAAGCTCCATGTCAGGCTCTCTGCTGTCAGTGCAAAGCCCACTTCGATTCCTCTGTCCCCCTCTCTCTCTACCCGTCCCCCACTCCGAAAAATAAATAAACTTTAAAAAAAGAAAAGAAAAGAAAGTAAGTATAGAAGAAGGAGCTGAAAGAAGAGACTGGAGTGATTGGCATATGGAAGAGAGACAACACATACCAAATTGGAATCATGTCAGTTAAGTGGGATCCTTGCCTCTCTCTCCAGCTTTATTTCCACTCCTAGAGGATTCCCAGGGTCTTCTGCTAACTAGACTAGGGGTGGAATGGGGCTGCTTCTGAGCTGTTGGAATTAGAGGTCTTATTGTTATGATGTCTGTTTTCCATGATTAGCATGAAGACCTTGAAGTGAAGGGTGTTTAAGCCTCTGATTTAGAATTGAGGTGTAAAAAGCATGTAGTAGAAGTAGAAGCTAGGAATCAAAGGAGATAAAAAAGGTGCTAATTAAGAGCCGTATATCCAGAGATATTGTTCCCACACTCTGTCAGCTACATACTGGATTGTTTTTATTTTAAATATTCTTTACAGTTTTTATTCAGGGTGGCTTTTAAAAGCCAGCCTACCTTTTCTTACTTAAATTATCTTGTTTTTCAGCCCTGACGTTTAGTTTGCTGGCAAGGCAGCTGATTCCTCCTCTCAATGTCTGTTACGCAGCTTTCTGTTCTTCAGTAATTTATGTCATTTTTGGATCGTGTCATCAAATGTCCATTGGTGAGTTCAGCACTGGAACCACAGGAGGTGGATAGAGTCTCTGTCTTAATCGTTTCCTTATTGCCAAGAACCCAAATTAAAACTATATTTCAGGTACAAAAAAATGGAGGCAGAAGATGGACATTCTATCCATTTCAGTGTTCAGATTTTAGAGACTGAACACTTCCAGTGTGTCATTATTAATGCCACCTCCAGACAAATTGGCCGGCGAGCTGTTTCCCAAAGGAATTAAGTGGCAGGAGGTACTTCCCTTGGTGAAATTACCACACGTTTGAAATCTGACTGCCCTCAACATGGAAGATTCAGAGGCAATTTTGCCAATATTCCTAGAGTGCATCCATCTTTCATCTGGACCTGTAATAACCAAAGTCCATGGGCCTACTTTCTAATAGTTGTATTAGCTTATAATTTACAGTAAGAAAATGCTGCCACAGTAATCAAAGCATTCAAATCCAAGGATAAGCACGTCCCTTCCCTGAGTCAAAAGTCCGTCTCCTAATTTATATTTAGAAATAATTGTTACAGGCACCACACTGGTTGAAGGTCATAGAAGCAGCACATTTTCTTCGCCTAGGTAAACCGGCATAGAAATCAAATACAAAACGCCCAATAATGTTGGAAGGGCATTGCCAACAGCTGCTTAGTGAAGTGCCTTTTCCTGACCTTCCCCACTGAACGACTGACCACCCAGGCAACCTTGACCATTTTGACTGACACACTTTTTCCCGGATGTGTTTATATATTCAGGCTGGTTACCATCCCATTGTCCTAGATGCAGAGTGCTACCCTGCCTTTTTCAAGGACAATATCCCACGTCTTTACTAAAATCCATTATGTGTTGATTTTACATTTGGACACTGAGAGGACACTTTTATTGCCTTATTTCCAGGCTCCTGGGGCACACTGCAATCATTTCCAAATACAGATAATAAGGCACTTAGAGTTTTATTTCTGTTAGGTAGTTTAAAGGTAAGATTTGCCTTTGTTCCCATATGTCGATGTGAGGACTAAATGAAATTATGTTTGAAACAGGTTAAGCTCAGTGTCATTTTGCACCTAGTAAATCCTTCATAAGTGTTAGGTGTTATTTTTTTCTTCTTCTTATTATTGATTAGCTTTGTTTTCTGATCCTCTCACCACCATCTCACTTTTTACTGTCTCTAAGACCAGGTAAAGTGGCTGAGCCTGATATGCAATTTCCCCTTGATCCCACTCCATATGCCCACATTGCAGAGAGGGTAATATGTGGACACCAAGATCTAAATGCTAGGAGTTGGTCACAGCATGTGGAACCAGAGTTCTTTCCTCTGCTCTTTCTCACTTCTCAGTGGCCACTTTCAAAAGAGAAAAGTTCTTGAGATCAGAGGCAAAACAACATCAGACCATACCTTCCTTCTGTCCACTATGTCAGTTTACCTGCATTTAAAACTTCAGTGGGGCGCCTGGGTGGCTTAGTTGGTTGAGGGTCTGACTCAGGTTCAAGTCATGATCTCGTAGTCCATGAGTTCAAGCCCCATGTTGGGCTCTGTGCTGACAGCTCAGAACCTGGAGCCTGCTTCGGATTCTGTGTCTCCCTCTCTCTCTGCCCCTCCCCTGCTCACGCTCTGCCTCTCTCTCTCTAAAAATAAACACTAAAAATTTTTGTTTTAAACTTCTCTTTTCTGCCTAAACACCTTCTTTCATAGGTTCCTACTTCCTTGTGAGTGCTCTGATGATCAATGTCCTGAGATTGTACCCGTTCAACAGTGGCCACCTGATTCTGGGGGCTTTCATCAAGGATGACTTTTCTAAGCCCTCCTTCTTTGAGGACTATAACAGATCCTTGAGTGTGGTGGCATCCACAACTTTTCTGACTGGGATTATTCAGGTAGGATCTGAGTCTCTGAACCCCTGAAATAAACAAAGGAGCTACAAACAGACTTCTTCCTTTTGTTGGTCCTGTTATCCATTGTGATGTATGTGGAAATTTAGTGATTTATTTGGGGGAAGCCTATGGGATGTGTAGATACACTCTCCTCTGTGACGAAACTTCTTCCTCCTCCACCTACCACTGATTCAGGATGAGATACTGAACAGTCTCATCAGTCCCTTCCATAAAGTTAAGAAGGGTTCCAGGGACTATGGTCTAGAGTTCTATTCACGATTTCACGTTTAAAAAAAAATTCTTTTGGGGTGCTTGGGTGGCTCGGTCGGTTGAGCGTCTGACTTCAGCTCAGGTCATGATCTTGCGGCTTGTGGGTTTGAGCCCTGCATCAGGCTCTGTGCTGACAGTTTGGAGCCTGGAGCCTGCTTTGTATTCTGTGTCTCCCTGTCTCTCTGCTCCTCCCCTGTTCATGCTCTGTCCGTCTCTCTCTCTCTCAAAAATAAATAAACATTAAAAAAAAGTTTTTTTTAATTCTTTGTATTTTTTCAACAAGAATAGCACTTGTAGGCTCACATACTATATCTTGGGTTAAGTAAGCATTAGAGTCACACCTGGAGTTCTTTTCTTCAATGACAGAAGCACAGTTAAAGGACAATAATATCAATGACTTATTAAAATATCAAAACTTATTTTTGGCATGTCTTTGATTCTCTGTGAGAATTTACCATCTAAAGCTTCATCCATTGACCTAAAGTCACATATGCTAGCTTTATTTCTCTTTCTTCTCAACCAATCAATCCTCTCTCTAGCTAATTTTTGCTGATCTCTCCTGAGACCGTTTTTTATTAGGTAAGGATTTATTGGGAACCTACATCAGGCTACCAGAGTGAGCTGACTCCGACCCTGATACCAGCTATATAACTTACCTAAATCACCTTACCTTTATGAGCCTTGGTTTCCTCGTGTATAAAATGGAAATAATAACATTTGCAGGACTCTTAGGATTAAATGAGAAAATACATGTAAAGCACTCAGCTCAGAGCCTGTCACATAGTAAGCATCAATATGTTATAATTACTGGGCACAAAAATATGAATTTGACAGAGATCAAAAATAAAAAAGTAAATATAATTCCTGTGGTTAAAAAATTCGGTCTTGTAAGAGAAGACAAAATAATGGGCAGTCAGCACCCTCAAAAATAAACATTAAAACTCATTTGTTTTTGAGTCAGTACCTCAAAAATAAATAAACATTAAAAAAAATTTTTTTTTTAATTGGGGCACCTGGGTGGCTCAATTGGTTGAGCATCTGACTTCGGCTCAGGTCATGATCTCGCAGTCCGTGAGTTCAAGCCCCGCGTCAGGCTCTGTGCTGACAGCTCAGAGCCTGGAGCCTGCTTCAGATTCTGTATCTCCCTCTTTCTCCGCCCCTCCCCTGCTCGCGTCTGTCTCTCTCTCTCTCTCTCTCTGTCTCAAAAATAAATAAACATTAAAAAAATTTTAATAAAGGAGGAGATGTTCCATTTCCAGGAAGATGAAATCGATATACTTTTCCCTATTCCTCCTGCTAAGTACAACTAAAAACCTTGGAACGTTATACATAAAGCAAACATAAGAACACTCTGAAAAGTGGAGAGAAGAGGGCAAACTGACTCAGAACCACCGGACCCAAGGAACAACACAGTGATGAATTCCCTGGGTTTTCTTTTTGCCTCGTATATTTCAGACTTGGTGCTGAAGAAGCCAGAAACCCAAAATGCTAATAGGTGAAGACAAAGAAAAATAGGAAGAGAAAAAAAAAAAAAAAAAAGCCCTAACAGATGTCTGTTCTTTATAGCCACAGCACCAAGAAGAGGCTAGCAAGACTGAAAAGTTATTTTACATAATAACTACTATACTCCAGACAAACACCAAGAAAAAACAAAACAAAACTGTGGTATCAGCCCCCTCATACCAGCAAAGGCCAACTGAAGAGCCCAGACCATATCACTCTTACCCACCTGTAATAAGGTGCCCACCCACTCCCAACTAGGGGTTGTCAGAGAAGGCCAAATAAGGAGTCAACACTTGCACTCCCATTGGGCAGTAATGAGACACTCTTTCCACCCTTTGCTGGGGTGGTGTCAGAGATGGCCTCATAGAGGGGACAACCCTCTCTGCTGCAGTGTCCATGGAGGCCAAGTGGGAAGAAGTAAAGACATTCCTGTCTCTTCCAGCCAGGATAATATGAGCAGAGGGCTAGTGGGGAGCCAGAACTCCCACCCCTGCCCGACAATAATGAGGAGTTCCCACTGCCTCAGCAGTCAGTGGAAACTGAGGGGAGAACCTGGGCTTCTACATCTATAGGCAGTAACAAGATGGCACCTGCCCCTTCCCCTGCCAGCACTTTGTCAAAATAATCTAGCTAAAACAGAATATTTAAATAAGATCTAGCATCTTCTAGCACAGTGCCCAAAATGTCTACAATTGAACTGAAAATTACTTGTCATATCAAGAACCAGGAAAATCTCAACTTGAACGAAAAAAGACAGTGAAAAGATGCCAATACTATGATGACAAAGATGTTAGAATCCTCTGGCAAAGATTTTAAAGCAGCCATCCTAAACATGCTTCAGTGAGCAATAATGAACATTCCTGAAACAAGTGAGAAAATAGAAACTCTCAGCAAATAAACAAAGTGTGAAGAAGCAAATGGAAATTTTAGAGCTGAGAAATACAATAACCAAAATTCAAAATGGAAAGAATGGACTCAATAGGAGGATAGAGGAGACAGAGGAAAGAATGAATGAATTCAAAGAAAGAGCAATAGAAATCATCCAACCTGAACAACCGAGAGAAAGTAGACAAGAAAAAGAAATGAACAAAACCTCAGAAGCAAGTAGGGTGGTAATGATATACCTAATATACCTAATATTGGTATCACAAGAGTCCCAGAAAGAGAGGAGAAAAAAGATGGGGCTGAATTACTTGAAGAAATAACAGCTGAAAACTCCTGAAATTCGGCAAAAGACATAATCCTACAGATTCAAAATGCTGAGAAATTTTCAAAAACTAAATCCATAGAAATACACACTAAGACGAATCATAGTCAATATTCTGAAAACTAAAGACAATGAAAACAATCTTGAAATCAGTGAGAGAAACACTTTACCTATGGGGCAGGGGGGTGGACAACTCATATGACAGCAGATTTCTTATCCATAGAGTCCAGAAGGAAGTTGCACACTATTTTCCATTTGCTGAAGAAAAGAACTGTCAATCCAAAATCCTATACCCAGTGAAAATATCCTTCAAGAATAAAAGGGAAATCAAGACATTCTCAGATGAAGAAAAACTAAGAGAATTTGCTACCAGCAGACCTACCCTAAGAGAAAGGCTAAAGAAAGTTCTCTAAACAGAAAGGAAATGATAAAAGAAAGAATCTTGGAACCACTGGAAGGAAGAAAGAACAATGGAAAGAGTAAAAATATGGATGAATATGATAGATTTTCCTTGTCCTCCTGTGCTTTCTAAATTATGTTTGATGGTTGAGGCGAAATTACAACACTGATGTGATTCAAAATGTATATGACAGGAATATTTAAAACAATTACCATTGACCTTTGAACACCATGAGTTTGAACCATACGGGTCTGCTTATATGCAGTTTTTAAAAGATAAATATAGTGCAGTACTATAAATGTATTTTCTCTTCCTTATGATTTTCTTAACATTTCCTTTTCTCTAGCCTACTTTATTGTAATAATATAGTATGTAATACACATAACAAACAAGTATGTGTTTATCAGTTATTTATGTTATTGGTAAGGTTTCCAGTCAACAGTAGGCTAATAGGAGTTATGTTTTGGGGGGGGCGCCTGGCTGGCTCAGTAGGTGGGACATAGGACTCTTGATCTTGGGATTGTGAGTTCAAGCTCCATGTTGGGTGTAGAGATTACTTACAGTTAAATCTTTTTTAAAAAGGAGTTAAGGGACATCTGGGTGGCTCAGTCGGTTGAGTGTCCAACTTCAGCTCAGGTCATGATCTCATGGCTCATGAGTTCAAGCCCCACATCGGGCTCTGTGCTGACAGCTCAGAGCCTGGAGCCTGCTTCTGATTTTGTGTCTCCCTCTCTCTCGGCTCCTCCCCTGCTCATGCTCTGTCTCTCCTTCAAAAATAAATAAATATTTTTAAACAATTTAATTAAAAAATTTAAAAAGCAGCTAAGCTTTTGGGGAATCAAAGTTATACATGGATTTTCAACTGTGTGTTTTGAGGGGAGGGTTGGTGCCCCTAACCTCTGTGGTACTCAGGATCAACTGTAGTTCTGCAAGATGCTACTATTAGAGCAAACTGAGTGAAGAGTACACCAGATCTCTCTGTACTGTTTCTTACAACTGCATATCAAACTACACTTATCTAAAATAAAAAGTTTAAATTTAAAAAAGAAATCTGCACCAGATAATAATGTTTAACATTTAAGGCTACGTGCCAGTCACTGTTCAAAACACTTTACATTAGTCATCTCATCTGATCCTTACGACTCCTTGTATGAAGGTAGGTATTACTATGACCCTATTTTAAGGGAACAAAGGTACAGAGAGGTTAAGAGAATTGCCCAAGGTCACACAGCCAGTAAGATCCCAACTGGGAATTAGACTGATGGTTGTCTACCTCCAGAATCCACACTTCAGATCATTTTAAAGTTCAAGCTAATATTACTAAAAGTGAAGTGTTTTGCGTCAAAAGAATATAAAGTACAGGAATAACCTTTAGTTGGTTGGAGTTGTCTGTGAAGGAAACAACCACATAATGAGACTTTTCTTCATTCACTGAACCTTTAGTACTTTTTTTTTTTAATGCTTATTTATTTATTTTGAAAGAGGGAAAGTACATGCATATGAGCTAGGGGAGGGGCAGAGAGAGAAGAGAGAGAGAACCCCAAGCAGGCTCCATGCTGTCAGCAGGGAGCCTGACTCACGGCTGGATCCCATGAACCGTGAGATCATGACCTGAGTAGAAATCAAGAGTTGGACACTCAACCAACTGAGCCACCCAGGTGCCCCTAGTACCTGTTTTCTATAAGAATAACAGATAGGTTTCATGTCCTAGGCCAACTCTGACTGACTGACATTGGCTGCCTAGAAAATTATATTAACACAGATTCTGATGCTACATCACAGCTGAGCAAGAAAGAGTTTTATGGTTATAGATATTTGCCACTTACATGGTGGAAGGAAGAAATGGTATTAAAAATGAGCGATAATGTATTTGTATTTGTCACTATTCTCAGATTTGAGCTAAGTGTTTTACATGTCTTATGCAATGTAATTCATTCAAAACACTGCATGTTGAGTATTACTCACTTTTTATAGATGGGGAAACAGGCTCAGAGAGTTTAGTTAACTTGTCCAAGCTCACACAGCTAGTGAGTGGCAGACCCAGGATTGAAAGCCAAGGTCTTCATCCCTAGGGATCATGCTCTTTTCACCACATCTCCTGAAGAAGAGGGATTTTCCTGAGCTCTTGAAAGAGATGATGGACATGGATTGGCAGAAATGGAAAAAAAAAAAAAAATTTCTGTGCACAAGCACAGAAACAGAAATCACACAAAAGACAAGAAGCTAACTGGCCTGACCAGAGTAGTGGTGCCTACTGCGCAGTAATGACCAGAGATTCTAGAGACCCAGTGTCCAACTGACTGAAAGCTTGGAAACAAAAAGCTTTTAAAGTTAGAAGATTGGTTGTTCCAAGTTTGTTTTCTGAGGTCCCAGTGCAGTGGCAGACGAAATGCTAACAGTAGTAGGTTCAATACTTGTTTATCTTTCCCCATTTTCTTCACTAGGCTCTGTAAGTTTTCTTAACCTGCCTTCTTAAGAGAATTGGAGCTCACCCTCTGTCTGTCCATCAATTTTCCTTTTTTTTTTTAAGTTTATTTATTTATTTTGAGAGAGAGAGAGCACGAACGCAAGCAGGGAAGAGAGAGAGGTGGAGAGAGAGAATCTCAAGCAGGCTCCACGCGGTCAGTGCAGAGCCTGACTTGAGGCTCGATCTCACGAACCACGAGTTCATGACCTGAGCCAAAATTAAGAGCCGGACGCTTAACCAACTGAGCCACCCAGGCAGCCCTGTCCATCAGTTTTCTCATTGTTTTTTATTATAAAAAATGGGGGTGCCTGGTTGGCTAAGTCAGTAGAGCATGCAACTCTTGATCTTAGGGTCTTGAGTTCAATCCCCATGTTGGGCATGGAGCCTACTTGAAGAAAAAAAAAAAAAGGTAGATTGCAAAAGTCTCAAGTAATAAAAAAAAATGCATACATTTTAAAGTATTGCCCCAACCTTTAATTCCATTCCCCAAAAGTAACTTTTTTTTTTTAAGTTTATTTATTTATTTTGAGAGGACAGAGACAGAGTGAGTGGGGGAGGGGCAGAGAGAGAGGGAGGGAGAGAGAATACAAAGCAGGTTGTGTGCCAACGCAGAGTCCAACATGGGGCTTGAACTCACCAAATAGTGAGATCATGTTCTGAGCGGAAACCAAGAGTTGGTTTCCAGCCTAACTGACTGAGCTACCCAGGCGCCCCTAAAGATAACTTCTGATAATAGTTCGGGGTGTAACCTTTTAGATTCTTTATATATTTAGAAATACAAATATATAAGACACATATATAATTTAAGTATTATATATGTATAAGTACATATAAAATACTTTGTTATAACATTATATTTAATATATAATATATGATACAATATGTTTATAACTTATCATATATAATATATACTATATATATACTATAATATAGTATTTTACATGTACATATGCGTGTATAACATATAAATCATTTATTATATACACTGAACTTATAGAAACTAAATTTGTCTTCAGGATTACATATAATATAATCTATTATAATACATGTATATATAATATATTTCAGAATTACATATATACATATTTACATATGTATATACATATATACATATACATATACATATACCTATATACATATACATACATACTATATGTATACATAATATATATATTATACATATATACCTATATTATAATAGATTATATTATATGTAATCCTGAAGACAAATTCAGTTTAATCATTCTTAGTAAAGACAAAAGTCGAAGGCCAAGAAGTTTGAGCTGGAGTTTTTTCAATTGTCTTTTCCTTTGTGAAAAGCCACATTCCTCACTGGGATATTAACATCTCCTTAAAGGGGCTATCAAAGCTTGCAACAAAAGGGCCTTTAAAAAGGCAAAAGCTTGTTCTGATCACTTGGTCACTGTTAACGTCACATTGATAAGGTCACTAGATTCTGGGGCAAGAACTTTAGCTTAAGTGCTCCTGAAGAAAGAAGTGTGGTCTAGTGCCTGTACAGAGCTGCTGAATCGACACCAAGGACTTCCTTGTATCTTCAATATCAGTTGATGAGAAAAAGAGAGAAGAGTTTATCCAAGGGGCCTAACTGAACTTTTTTGTTGGAAGCCCCCTGGAGAGTGCCTAATTGATGCCATTGTGGGTTGCCTCTCACTGTGGTTTTCTTTCATCTGAACCTTCTACAGCTGTCAATGGGCTTGTTAGGTTTCGGCTTCATTGCCACTTACCTTCCGGAAGCGGCAATCAGCGCTTACCTGGCGGCCACGGCACTACACATTATTCTGTCCCAGCTGACTTGCATCTTCGGGATTGTGATTAACTTCCACTCTGGTCCCATCTCCTTCTTCTATGTGAGTAATTTCTACCTTCACCCAGAGATACCAGTGCCCGCCCCTTGCCTCCAAAAGGAAGTGGACCCGAGTGGTGAGACTGCTGCATAGGAAGCAGAGTCAACACCGTCCTAGACATAATCTCAGCTCTTCTAGATTTACAGTCTGAATTAATTGCAGATGCCAGTTGGACCATGTTATATACAGTTATAATTTAACATGTTCTCAGTTCATTACCATTTTGCCCAGCCCTTTTAAACAAACACGATTTGCATTAAACTTTGGTTTTTAGAATACTGTAATCTATCATAATTCTTCCCATTACATGCCTCATAACAGACATGTATTCTAAAACATCTAAAGAACACAAAATGGCTAAGTAGTCCCTTAAAAGAATGGTGTAGGAGTCACTCTAAACAGCATATATGGTCTAGAAAAAATAGTAAAGAATAGGCTGTAAACAGAACTCCTGGGTCCTTTTCCATTATACTGAAACACATAAAGTGTATTCTCTCCTTATTGGGCATTATTATATTTTAATATCTCTTTTTCAACTTAAAAAAATTTATATCCTCCCATTTCCCTTCACTGTGCTAGTAATGCTCATAACGACCTTTGTGCCTAAGGGTTTCTTTTTGAACTAATCTTGAGGGAGTGTCACCTTCTAGATTTAGGCAATTCTCATACCCCTTTCTAAGCCTCTGTAATTTTGTTTTCTTTCAGAACATAGTTAACTACTGTGTAACTCTCCCAAAAGCTAATTCTACCAGCATCCTACTATTTCTAACTGCTGTTGTAGCCCTGAGAAGCAACAAATGTATCAGAATGTCCTTCAATCAGTATCCCATCGAGTTTCCCATGGAAGTTTTTCTGGTAGGTGTTTTGATGCCCCCAATTCACGGTTTAGATCATTTAAAATGCCTACTTTCTAAAAAAAAAATTTAAATTAAAAGCAAGCAACCTAGGAAGGGAGAGATCAGAGGATACTATAAAAATGATGTTTAAAAAACATATGTTAAATTGTGACAAAGCAGAATATATTTAATTTTAAGTACTAGCTTTTATTTGTAAAACATGCTTATTTTTATTTTTCAATAAATTTCTTATTTTTTAAGCCGATTTATTTATTTTGAGAGAGAGTGTGTGTGTGCAAAAGCAGAGGAGGGACAGAGAGAGAGGGAGACAGAGAATCCCAAGTGGGCTCTACACTGACAGCAATGCCCCGTGTGGGTCTTGAACCTACAAACCATGAGATCATGATCTGAGCCCAAATCAAGAGTTGGATGCTTAATGACTGAGCCACCCACGTGCCCCAAACATGCTTATTTTTAAAGTATTTTTCTCCATTGCTTCTTTTTCATACTATTTCATAAGTAGTTTTTTTTTTTTTTCCTTATGAAAGCAATCCAGGCTCATTTTAGCAATTTTGAAAAACAAGAAAAAAAATAGAAGAAAAGAAAGTCCTGTGGCTGCACCTCCCAAAATCAACTACAATTAATAATTTGGGGTTTTCACTTATTCACTGTTTCCTTCTTTCAAATATATGACAGGCTTATGCTCAGTGTTGGTGAATTTCCATCTTCTTCTATGTAGAATTTTGTTTCTATTTTACTTTTTTTTATTTTTTAAGTAATCTCTATCCCCAGTGTGGGGCTCAGACTCACAACCTTGAGATCAAGAGTCACATATTCCGCTGATTGAGCAAGCCCATGCCCTTGTTTCTTATGTATGTATGTATGTATGTATGTATGTTTATTTATTGGGACACCTGGGTGGCTCAGTCAGTTAAGCATCTGACTCTTGATTTCGGCTCAGGTCATGATCTCACGGTTCGTGAGTTCGAACCCCGTATCAGGCTCTGTGCTGGCAGTGCAGAGCCTGCTTGGGATTCTCCCTCTCTCCCTCTGTCTCTGTGCCTCCCCTACTTGTGTTCTCTCTCTCTCAAAATAAATAAATACACTTAAAAAAGTAAATACTTATTTTTGAGAGAGAATTCACGGGCTGGGGAGAGGCAGAGTGAGGGAGAGAGGGGAGAGGGGCAGAGAGAGGGGGACAGAGGATCCGAAGTGAGCCCTATGCTGACAGCAGAGGGCTTGAACCCACATACGGAAAGATTACGACCTGAACTGAAGTCAGATGCTCAACCAACTAAGCCACCCAGGCACCCCTGTTTCTATTTTAATAGTGTTGTGGTCATTCTGTTGTTCAGCCTCCTTTAATCCTCACTATGCTACAGTAGAGAAATTGAGGGAGATGAGATGTCAAATGGATTGCCTAGTCCGTGTCACTAGTAAGTGGCAGAGCTGGGGCTCACCACTATCTAATAGCAATATTTCTTCTTTTTTTTAAATTGTTTTTTTAATGTTTATTTTTGAGAGAGAGAAAGAGACAGAGCATGAGCAGGGGAGGGGCAGAGAGACAGGGAGACACAGAACCCGAAGCAGGCTCCAGGCTCTGAGCTGTCAGCACAGAGCCTGACGCGGAGCTTGAACTCATGAACTGCGACACCAAGACCTGAGCTGAAGCTGGACGCTTAATCAACTGAGCCACCCAGGCACCCCTCTTCTTTCTTTTAAAAAAGTCCACTGATAAAATTAATCTTTTGCAGTTATAATTAACATTTTTACAATGATAAAGACATTTTCATAAATAAAGCTCAGGTTTTTAAAGTCAGCATTTCTCATATTAGGATCACTGAGTGCTTGGGTGTCCATGAGAATTAATTCCTCCTTAAGAAGTGTCCTGTTGCAGGGGCGCCTGGGTGGCGCAGTCGGTTAAGCGTCCGACTTCAGCCAGGTCACGATCTCGCGGTCCGTGAGTTCGAGCCCCGCGTCGGGCTCTGGGCTGATGGCTCGGAGCCTGGAGCCTGTTTCCGATTCTGTGTCTCCCTCTCTCTCTGCCCCTCCCCCGTTCATGCTCTGTCTCTCTCTGTCCCAAAAATAAATAAACGTTGAAAAAAAAATTTTTTTAAAAAGAAGTGTCCTGTTGCAGAGATCCCAAAAGTTCACCAAACGTCCATGTATTCCCGTCTATTTCCCAGGTGCCCCGTAGTTAGGCAGAACCATGTGACTTTGGGGCCAAAGCATAGGAGAAAGGGTGTGAGTCCCCATGTTCTTTCTTTCCCTGGTGTGATAATCATAGGACTGTATGTTAAAATAATATAGTCCTCCGGGTGGAATTAGCCTGGATCCCTGAGGCACTATTTGCAAAGAAGTTGCCCTGGAGAGACACTGACCCACAACACTCTGTGAGGGCAAAAAAATAACACTAAGATCTCATGGTTTGTATGTTACCACAGCATAACCTATTCTACACTAAATAATCCAGGTCTATACTCTGCATGATTGAAAGAGGATGGGAATTGCTTTGGAAATTGAGACCAAGCTGTATCTCATAACTGTCGTCTACTGCTTGGAGACGTGCATATTCTTCCTTCCTTGGAATAGTTGAAAAGCTATTAATTCACAAAGTCCAGAAACGGAAAGACTACTTTTGTAGGAGACTTTCCCAATCACTGTGCAAAAATAATGGTGCCCTAGAGCCCAGGGGACAATGTGCGCATGGAATATGAGGAACAGGGTCACAGGCAACCTCTCCTTTTCATGGAACCCAGCTCAGCTCTGGCACCCTTGAGCAAATATTCCCAGTACCTCAGCTGAGGCTTTGGAGTCACCAGCAGATGGCATCTGTGACACAGATATCAGTCCTCTCTCTCTCTCTCTCTCTCTCTCTCTTTAATTTCAGCTTTGTTGAGGTATAATTGACATCTAAAGTGGTAAGAGATTTAAAGTGTACATCGTGGTGATCGCACGTGCATACATATTGTGAAATGATTCACCCATCTAGTTAATGGACACTTCCATCACCTCACGTATTTATCTTGCGTGTGTGTGCATCTGTGCTGAGAGAACATTTACGTTCGACTCTTAGCCAATTTGTTTTTTTAAAGTTTATTTATTTTGAGAGAGAGAGAGAATCCCAAGCAGGCTGCACACTTTGATGTGGGGCTCGCACCCCCGAACCTCTCGAGATCGTGACCTGAACGTTTAACTGACTGAGCCACTCAGGTGCCCCCCTACTCTTAGCAAATTTCAATTATACAGTGCAATGTTAGCAACTATAGTCACCATACTTTCCACTAGATCCTCAGACCTTATTCATCTTAAACCTGAATGTTTCTACGCTTTTATCAAACTTTCCCCATTTCCCCCACCCACAGCTCCTGGCAACCACTTTTCTACTTTCTGTTTCTATGAGTGTGGCTGTTTTGTTTTTGTTTTTACTTATTTATTTTTTAAATGTGTATTTATTCTTGAGAAAGCCCAAGTGGGGGAGGGACAGAGAGCGAGGGGGACAGAGGATCCAAAGCTGGCTCTGCACTGACAGGCAGCAAGCTCGATACAGGGCTCAAACTCACGAACTGTGAGATCATGACCTGAGCCAAAGTCAGAAGCTTAACCAACTGAGCCACCCAAGCGCCCTGTTTTTGTTTTTAGATTGCACATATAAGGGGTACCATACAGTATTTGTCTTTCTCTGTCTGGCTTATTTCATTTAGCATAATACCCTCTAGGTTCATCCATGTTGTCACAAATCAAACCCCTCTCTCTCTCTCTCTTTTTTTTTTTTATCTTAGAGAGAGTGTGATTGCGGAGGGGGTCAGAGGGAGAGAGAGAGAGAGATTGAGAATTTTAAACAGGCTCCACGCTCAGGGTGGAGCCCAATGCAGGGCTTGATCCCACCACCCTGGGATCATGACCTGAGCTAAAATCAAGAATCGGATGCTCAACTGACTGAGCCACCGAGGTGCCCCAAATCAACCCTCTCTTGAGAGACAGCAACAGCAGGAATCATAGTGACATTCCTTCAAGCAACCTCAAAGGCAATGAATATTAAGTTACGAGGAAAGGCAATGAGTATAGAGGGTGCTGTGGTTGACTATGGCTGACAGATTAGTTTGTGAGCCACAGTTAAGACATTCCTTTGGGAAACATTGTAAATAATTAGGATGCACCGTGGAGTCAGGTGGGGGAGGAAACTGAGGTCCATCAGTAAAAGTCAGTGGAGACTTAGAATTGTTGCAGTTGAGACATGAAACTTTTTTGTGACCTACTTTATACTCAAAGGTTACCAAAGCCTGCAATGCATTACATATACTTATGTCAAGTCAAGTGATTGGGAACACTTTCTGCCAAGGAGCAAGGGTTAGAGATATCATTTCGAACTGGGGAAAGACCTCCATGTTTCCCCTGGCAGTGAAGAAAATGGGAGAGGGAGGGTGAGAGCTGTTCTGCCTGAGGGTATAAAAAGCTTCTTACAGCACCCACCAAGACACTACTGTCTGGATGTGCTGGAGGAAAAACACCCACCAGTCTGTCCTTAACACAGTAGTGTCAAACAGTAAGGGAAAGTCAAGGCAATATCTGGGACCCAGGTAGAAAACACTGATAAATAATTCAAGAATCCTATAGCTAGAAGAGATGATGCATATTTTAGGTTCATAATTTACATATATGTATATGTGTGTGTATTTGTGGATGTGTTTATGTAAGTTGTTCGGCAAACACCAAGAAAGCATCAAAATAGCTGTCTTTGGGTGATTTGTTTCTGCTTTTTAATTTTTCGTATTTTCTCTGTGTTCCTTTATAAGCCAATACTACCTTACATCGGAAATAAAAGAGTTCCTTGGCCAGTGTGTACACTTCCTGTCCCTTAACTAGGTAAAGAACAAAACTCTTCTCTGACTCAGGCTATGATCCAGATTCTTCTTTCCATTCCGATCTGTAGAGTTCCCCGGTGTTTTCATCAGATCACAGCATCACAGGCAAACCAACTGCAATCCTGCTTGCTGTCTGGTTGAGCTGGCAGAGCAGATTTATGTGTTGGTAGGGAAAATGGGGTAAAGTAGCTCCATATTTATTATTCTAAGACCTGGGCGTTGAGTTCTGCTGTCACTGGCTTGATTTGCTTTGGTGTGAGGTCTCTATAAGGTGTCACAGCTGCTGGGTTGTCTATTTTCCTGCTTTTGAAATGGAAGGGAGACTTGCCATTTTAGGAGGAAATGAAAGGGGGATTAAAAAAAAAAAAAAAGGCAAGTAATTGCTTTGCTGAAGACTTTTTCTTTGTGCTGTCAAACGCTGCTCCATTATTTATTATTAAGGGTTAGTGGGTTAGTCAGTAATGATTCTCAGTATACCTCAACAATCCCCCAATGGATTCTTTATATTGACACGGAGTACCTAGATCTAAAAACTTTTACACATGAGGCCTTTGTGTAGCTATTACCTGAAAACATGTTTATATTGGGTCCAGATGTTTAAGGTTGGTGAGGACATCCATTTGTTCCCATTGTCATGTCAGAGACCAAGGCTGAATTTGCTTTTCATTCTGGCTACAGTGCTAACAAGAGGTTCGGGAACCAAGAGCCAGAGAGAATTTCTGCCATGCCTGCTCCACGGACCTGGCCCCCACTCTCTCTCCAACCTTCATGTGTAGGGAGTGCCACATATCTCATTCCCTGTCTTGCCAGAGGCTATAAGCTCTACTCCTAGAAGCAAAACATAATATTTAGATGATCATATGCATTTTTTTTTTTAACCCCTACAGATTCTTGGCTTCACTGCATTTGCAAACAAGATAAGCATGGCCACAGAAACCAGCAGGATGCTCATCGATATGATTCCTTATAGGTCAGTAACTCCACTTTTCAGGATTACTTTTCCCTCTGTGTTAACCTTCGCTTAGCCTCTGACCAGACAGCCTGATTGATGGTCTCCACTAGCAGTCAAATTTGGGTAATGGGCTCAAATTCATTTTAGAATACAGAAGCTCATGAAGGAGGATGGGCTAGGACAACCCTGTGTTTTGTCTCTGCTCAGCCTCTTAACTCTCATAGTTAAGGAAACTGTTGAATGTGCTGGAAATCAGAGAGATTCACGCGGTTTTTTCCGCAGTACATCATGAGCCTTCTCAACCTCTGTACCCATCTAACTAACCCTCAAGGATGGAACAAGAGATGCCTCTTTTCCTGGCCTCTCTCCTGGAGCTCAGTGCTCAGGAGATGAGTGTTCCTTTCTGTCTTCACCCACTTAGACTGAATCGGGGTCCTTAAACATTTTCTTACTCGGCGTAGGAAGCTATCTTCGAGTAGTCTGGCATATGCAGTTCTTAAGGACTTGCGATTAATTTACATTATAATTCTTACCGGTGACTATGGGTCACTCTTGCTTCTGTTAAGAAAGTTTAATTTCCATAACCCTGATCAGATGCGAGTGCTGGATCCTAACCACTAGACCAACAGGGAACACCTCGTAACCTTGATCGGATGAATCACTTTGGCTAAGGAAGGCGATACACTGCAGTTTCTCCACCCACAGGCAGGCTCTGGAAGAGCATTGTTCATTTCCTAAGGCTGTTCAGTAAGGAATACTGCAGAGTCCGCGATTCTGGCAGACTCCAGGATAACACAACGTAGGCTACTTTGATGAAAGCAGATTGGATTAGTCTCATGTCCTACCAGTTAGTTCTCCGTGAAATCTGATGATGACTAAGTCACTTGAAATTCTGTTCGATTAAAAAAAAAAATGTGAGAAGACCACTGAGGCACCAGGAAGTGCAATGGTAAATAAGACTGAAAAAAATAACAATAACAACAATAAGACCGATGTTTTGCATAATCATTTTATTTCATTTGCACCTCACAGTAGTACTCCTTTTTGTGGCTGAGGAAACTAAGGCTTACCAAATTTAAATTACTTGTCCGTGATCACACAGTCGGTCAAGGGCAGAGCTCCTTTTGAACCCATTTCTCTTTAATTCCAAAATTTATGATTATAATCACTCTATCATACACACTCAGTATGCTCCTGTTATTGATGACTTAAAAACCACACAGTCTGGGGCGCCTGGGTGGCGCAGTCGGTTAAGCGTCCGGCTTCAGCCAGGTCACGATCTCGCGGTCCGGGAGTTCGAGCCCCGCGTCAGGCTCTGGGCTGATGGCTCAGAGCCTGGAGCCTGTTTCCGATTCTGTGTCTCCCTCTCTCTCTGCCCCTCCCCCGTTCATGCTCTGTCTCTCTCTGTCCCAAAAATGAATAAATGTTGAAAAAAAATTAAAAAAAAAAAAAAACAAAAAACCACACAGTCAACTTTTGTTTATGTTTTATCCTCAGATTCAGAGTATAGATAGACAAGTGAGCATTTCAAAATGTAATTTTAGGTATTGCTTTGAACTTCCCTTTTTTTTTTATTGTAATGTATAACCATTTATACACTTTATTTTTTTTAATTTTATTTTTTATTTTTTCAAATTTACATCCAAATTAGTTAGTATATAGTGCAACAATGATTTCAGGAATAGATTCCTTAGTGCCCCTTACCCATTTACCCATCCCCCCTCCCACAACCCCTCCAGCAACCCTCAGTTTGTTCTCCATATTTATGAGTCTCTTCTGTTTTGTCCCCCTCCCTGTGTTATATTATTTTTGTTTCCCTTCCCCTATGTTATCTGTTTTGTCTCTTAAAGTCTTCATATGAGTGAATTAATATGGTTTGTGTCTTTCTCTGACTAATGTCACTTAACATAATACCCTCCAGTTCCATCCACATAGTTGCAAATGGCAAGATTGCATTCTTTTTGATTGCTGAGTAATACTCCATTGTATATATATACCACATCTTCTTTATCCATTCATCCATCGATGGACATTTGGGCCCTCTCCATACTTTGGCTACTGTTGATAGTGCTGCTTTAAACATGGGTGTGCATGTGTCCTTTGGACACAGCACACCTGTATCCCATGGATAAATGCCTAGTGGTGCAATTGCTGGGTCGTGGGGTAGTTCTATTTTTAATTTTCTGAGGAACCTCCATACTGTTTTCCAGAGTAGCTACACCAGCTTGCATTCCCATAAACTTCCCTTTTTATTATATATTTATCCAAAGTTGCTAAAGATTAGAAAAATTGAACAATTTAAGTTAGTTCTTTCTGTGTCCATGTCCCCTTTTAACCTAAGCTAAGAAAGAATTAAATGTGAGAGAACATCAAAAAGGAAAAAACATAAATATTTAAGGTTTACTAACATAGATTTAGGCAATAGATTTCATTTACTGTATACTTCTTTGGGACAGCCACAATATATATTTTTTTAAGTTTATTTATTTATTTTGAGGTGGGGGGAGGGGCAGAGAGAAGGAGAGAGAGAATCCCAAGCAGGCTCTGCACTCTCAGTGCAGAGGGGCTAGAACTCACAAACCGTGAGATCATGACCTGAGCTGAAATCAAGAGTCAGATGCTTAACTGACTGAGCCACCCAGGTGCTCCTGGGACAGCCACATTCTTTTTTTTTTTTGGGGGGGGGAGGGAACAGCCACATTCTTAACTAACTTCTTAAAAGAACGAAAAGGGGAAATTTAACAAAAGGTTAAATATCTAACTGCCTTTGAGTATTTAGTTATATTTCTAACTAGCTCATTACCTGGAAAACACCCAGGTGCTTGTAAGTTGTAAGTATATAATAAATAGGGAACTAACATAGACATAGTTAAATGGTGAAGGAAAAGATATTCAAAAATAGGAATTTAGATTCCTGTACATAATAATGGTATGAAATAGGAAAACAGGAGGAGATAGTGCTTTGAGTACTTTAAGTGATGCTTCCTACTTTAAAGAAAATGAAATTAAAAATGCATAAACTGGGGCGCCTGGGTGGCGCAGTCGGTTAAGCGTCCGACTTCAGCCAGGTCACGATCTCGCAGTCCGTGAGTTCGAGCTCCGCGTCGGGCTCTGAGCTGATGGCTCTGAGCCTGGAGCCTGTTTCCGATTCTATGTCTCCCTCTCTCTCTGCCCCTCCCCCGTTCATGCTCTGTCTCTCTCTGTCCCCAAAAAAATAAATAAAAACGTTGAAAGAAAAAAAAAACAAAATTTTAAAAAATGCATAAACTAATAAATTTTAATTAGATAAAGGATTAAAAATACATCACAAAATTTATTTTAAAATAATTTTTCCAAGTCGTATGTAATACATTGCTCATTTTACTGAATTTAGATTTTACACAAAACTTTAGAAGTCAATTTTGAGTCATAAAACTGTGTCTTGGTGAAATGATAAAAATAATCAAAAGAATAAACATTTCAAATAGTAAATCTCATCTAAAACACTTAGAAGATTTTTTTTTTCTTAGAAAATAAACCTAGAGGTATAGAAACCAAAGCATATTTGTGCTTCCAAGCTCAGTTTAAAGGATTATTCTATGAATCTATGGGAAAATAATGCTGGCCCCCAAATCATGAAAATTTCTTTTCCTTTTTTTAGTCTGTTAATGTCATGATTGATTTTTGAATGTTAAACCAACATTTCATCCTTAGATAAACCTCACTTGGTAATCGTGTATTATCGTTTTATATATTGATTCACAAAGATGTTGTTAAGAATTTTTGCATTCTGGCACAAAAACAGACACACAGACCAATGGAATAAAATAGAAACCCCAGAACTAGACCCACAAACGTATGGTCAACTCATCTTTGACAAAGCAGGAAAGAACATCCAATGGAAAAAAGACAGCCTCTTTAACAAATGGTGCTGGGAGAACTGGACAGCAACATGCAGAAGGTTGAAACTAGACCACTTTCTCACACCATTAACAAAAATAAACTCAAAATGGATAAAGGACTTGAATGTGAGACAAGAAACCATCAAAACCTTAGAGGAGAAAGCAGGAAAAGACCTCTCTGACCTCAGCCGTAGCAATCTCTTACTCGACACATCCCCAAAGGCAAGGGAATTAAAAGCAAAAGTGAATTACTGGGACCTTATGAAGATAAAAAGCTTCTGCACAGCAAAGGAAACAACCAACAAAATTAAAAGGCAACCAACGGAATGGGAAAAGATATTTGCAAATGACATATCGGACAAAGGGCTAGTATCCAGAATCTATAAAGAGCTCACCAAACTCCACACCCGAAAAACAAATAACCCAGTGAAGAAATGGGCAGAAAACATGAATAGACACTTCTCTAAAGAAGACATCCGGATGGCCAACAGGCACATGAAAAGATGTTCAGCGTCGCTCCTTATCAGGGAAATACAAATCAAAACCACACTCAGGTATCACCTCACGCCAGTCAGAGTGGCCAAAATGAACAAATCAGGAGACTATAGATGCTGGCGAGGATGTGGAGAAACGGGAACCCTCTTGCACTGTTGGTGGGAATGCAAATTGGTGCAGCCGCTCTGGAAAGCAGTGTGGAGGTTCCTCAGAAAATTAAAAATAGACCTACCCTATGACCCAGCAATAGCACTGCTAGGAATTTATCCAAGGGATACAGGAGTACTGATGCATAGGGGCACTTGTACCCCAATGTTCATAGCAGCACTCTCAACAATAGCCAAATTATGGAAAGAGCCTAAATGTCCATCAACTGATGAATGGATAAAGAAATTGTGGTTTATATACACAATGGAATACTACGTGGCAATGAGAAAAAATGAAATATGGCCTTTTGTAGCAACGTGGATGGAACTGGAGAGTGTGATGCTAAGTGAAATAAGCCATACAGAGAAAGACAGATACCATATGGTTTCACTCTTATGTGGATCCTGAGAAACTTAACAGGAACCCATGGGGGAGGGGGAGGAAAAAAGAAAAAAAAAAAAAAAGAGGTTAGAGTGGGAGAGAGCCAAAGCATAAGAGACTGTTAAAAACTGAGAACAAACTGAGGGTTGATGGGGGGTGGGAGGGAGGAGAGGGTGGGTGATGGGTATTGAGGAGGGCACCTTTTGGGATGAGCACTGGGTGTTTTATGGAAACCAATTTGGACAATAAATTTCATATATTATAAAAAAAAAAAAAGAATTTTTGCATTCATGTATATGAAGAATATTGTCCTGAGAGTTTCTTTTCTTGCAATATCTGCATCTGGGTTTAGTATCAGAGTATTGTAGACATCATAAAAGGAATTGGGATGTACTCTCTTATCTTTAATTTCTGGAAGAGTTTCTATAGAATTGGCATTATTTATTTCTAAAATATTTGGTAGAATTCATCAGTGAAAATATTTAGGCCTGCCTGAAGTTTTCATTGTGGGCAGGTTCTTAACCAAAAATTTAAATTTTTTCCTATAAATTTAATTTTTTAATAGTCTATCAAGTACAATTATTATTAAATTACATAAGCATTGTCTATAATTCAGGTTATCTATTTCTTCTTGAGAGTACTGTTAGTTTTTGTGACTCACAGAATTTTTTTTAATGTTTATTTATTTATGTATTTTGAGACAGAGAGAGAGTATGAGCCTGTATGAGCAAGGGAGGGTCAGAGAGAGAGGGAGAGAGAGAATCCTAAGCAGCCTCCCTGCTGTCAGCACAGAGCCCAGTGAGGGGTTTGATCTCACAAACCATGAGATCATGACCTGAGCTGAAATCAAGAGTCAGATGCTTAACAGACTGAGCCACCCAGGCTCCCTGGTGATTGAACAAATTTGCCCATTTAATCTAAGTTGTCAAATATATTGGTAAAAAGTTATTTATGTTCTCTTACTATCTTGTTTTAGTAAACAGCATTATTAATATATAATTTATATACCATAAAACTCACCATTTTAAAGTGTACACTTTTGTGGATTTTAGTATATGCTCAAAGTGGTACAACCATCATCACCATCTAATTTCAAAATATTTTATCACCCCCAAAAAGAAACCCTGTCCCATTTGTCCCTCTCCTTAGCCCTTGGCTACTACTTTATCTACTTTTTTTTTCTTTTATTTTAAGTAAACTCCACACCACACGTGGGACTTGAACTCACAACCCCAAATTCAAGAGTCACATGTTCTACCTACTGAGCCAGCCAGGTGCCACTCAATCTATTTTCTACCTCTAAGGATTTGCCTATTCTGGAATCATAAAATATGTGGCCTTTTGACTCTGGCCTCCTTCACTGAGCATAATGTTTTCAAGATCCGTCCATATTGTACCATGGATCATTCCTACTTATGGCTGAACAGTATACTTATGGTACATATGGATATACCACATTTTGTTAATCAGTTCATCAGTTGATGGACATTTCAGTTATTTCCAGCTTTTGGTTATTATGAATAGTGCCCCTATGAACATTCAGGTGCCAAGTTTTTCTTTGAGTACCTGTTCTTTCCTTTTGAGGACATACCTAGGAGTAGATTTGCTGAGTCATATGGTAACTCTATGTTGAACTTGTTGAGGAGTTGCCAAACTACTCTCCACACTGCACCATTTACTTTCCTGCCAATAATGCACAAAGGTTCCAATTTGCTCCTTCTGGTCACAAAGGTGCAGACAACAAGGTGAGCAGTCATTGTTGTTGCACCTCACTCCCATTGTTTCAAGTCCCTCCCCCTCTGGCAAAAGTGACTTCCAAGGGATTTAAAGCACTGGCACCCCATTTTTTCTTCTTCATTTTTTTCTTTTTCTCCCCTTTTGGAAGTCATACATTAAAGATTAGGACATTAAAAAATACCTGCACTTACAGGGAAAATTAGAAAATAACCACACATGCCTGGAAAAAGGAACAGGCTCAGAAAAGACCTGAGAAAACCTTAAGTTTAACGATTTCTTCAAATGAAGTCCTTGACACAAAAACAGCCAACAACAACAATAACAAAAAACAACAAACCCTAGGAACGGGGAGAATCTGATTTCCAGAGGTACTACATTATTAGATTCAAATATCCAATGTTCAACAAAAATGTCAAGGCAGATAAAGGAACAGGAAGTATGGCTCATTAAAATGAAAACAACAACAACAGAAATTGTCCTGAAAAAGACTTGATGGCAGATCTACTAGACAAAGACTTGAAAGCAATTGTCTTAAAGACACTTAAAGAACTAAAGGAAAATGTAGAGAAAGTAAACAATGTATGAACAAAATGGAAATATCAAAAAAGAAATAGCAAACTTAAAAGAAACCAAAAAGAAGTTATGGGGCTAAGAAGCACAATAACTGAAAGGAAAAATTCACTAGAGAGATTCAAAAGCAGATTTGAACAGTCAGAAGGAAGAATCAGTGAACTTGAGGATAAGATAATGGAAATTATTGAGTCTGAGGAACAGAAGGAAAAAAGATTAGAGAAAAATGAACAGAATTTTAGGGACTTATGGGACACCATCAAGCAGAGCAACACACACTCAGAGGGAGACTCAGAAGGAGAAGAGAGAAAGAAAGGGATGAGAACAACATTTGAAGAAATAATGGCTTCCCAAACTTGACTTAAAAACATGAGTGTAAACGTGTAACTCTAACAAATTCCTAGTAAGAGAAACTCAAAGAGACCCATACCTAGATATATAATCAAACTTCAAAAGACAAAGAGAATCTTGAAAAGGAAAAGAGAAGTGACTCATACATAAGGGCTTATCAATAAAGTAATGAGAGACTTCTCGTCAGAAACTCTGGAGGCCAGAATGCAGTGGGCCAACGAAGTGCTAAAAGAAAAAAAAACAAACAAACCATCGACCAAGAATCCTATATCCAGCAAAATTTTCCTTCAAAAGTTAAGAAGTTAAATCATTCTCAGATAAATAAAAGCTAAGCGAGTTTATTACCACTGGACCTGCCTTGGAAGATATACTCAAGGGAGTTCTGCAGGGTAAAATGATAGAATAATTTACAGTAACTTAAAGCTGTATGGAGAAATAAAGGTCTCAGTAAAGGCAAATATTGGAAAATTATAAAAGCTAGTATTATTAACAATGGTTTGTAATTGAACATTTTATTTTTTACATAATTTAAGAGACCAGTGCATTTAAAAAAATCACTAGTTTATGTTTTGAGGTATACAATGTATAAAGGTATAATTTTGTGACATCAGTAACAGAAAAGGGTGTGAATAGAGCTGTAAAGGAGCAGAGTTTTTGTACGTTATTGAAGCTAAGCTGGTGTAAATTCAAACTAGAGTGTTATAACTTTAGGATGTTAAATGTAACCCCCATGGTGACCACAAAGAAAATAGTTATAGAATATATACAAAAGGAAATTAGAAAGGAATTTAAACATTTCACTACAAAAAAATCAACTAAACACAAAAGAAGATAGTAATGCAGGAAATGAAGGACATATAAAACTATAAGACATACAGAAAACAAATAGCAAAATAACAGAAGTCCCTTCATATCAGTAATTACTTTAAATGTAAATGGATTAAACTCTCCAGTCAAAAGAGAGATTGGAAGATTGGATAAAACACACCATCTAACTATATGGTATCTGTAAGAGACTCATTTTAGGGGCACCTGGGTGGCTCGGTCAGTTAAGCGTCTGACGCTTGATTTCAGCTCAGGTCATGATCTTACAGTTGGTGGGTTCAAGCCCTGTGTCAGGCTGTCCACTGACAGCACAGACCCCGCTTGGGATTCTCTCTCTCCCCTCTCTCTCTGCTCCTCCCTTGCTGTCTCTCTCACTTTCTCTCTCTCTCTCAAAATAAAGAAATAAACATTAAAAAAAAGAGAGAGAAGTGCTTTAGATCCACAGACACAAATAGATTAAAAGTGAAAGAATGAGAAAAGATATGGTAACAAAAAGAGAACAGAAGTGGGTATACAAATATAAGACAAAACAGGCTTTAAGTTTAAAAAGTTTACAAGAGACAAAGAAGGACATTATATGTTATAAACAATCCAATTATTTGTATGCTATAAGTAATCCAATAATTATTAAGCAGTTATGAACATTTACACACCTAATGACAAACCGTCAAAATACATGAAGCAAAAAAGGACAGAATTGAAGGAAGAAATAGACAGTTCTACAATAACAGTTGGTGACTTCAATACCCCACTCTCCGTAATAGATAGAACACCCAGGCAGAAGATAAGTAAGGAGACAGGTCCTAACCAACACATAATAGACCAATCAGATCTAACAGACATACACAGAACATTGTACTGAACAACAGCATACATATTCTTCTCAAGTGCACATGGGCTACTTTCCAGGATAGACCACACATTAGGTCACAGATTAAGTCTCAATAGATTTAAAAATTAAAAAAAAAATTTTTTTTAATGTTTTATTTTTGAGAGAGAGAGAGAGAGAGAGAGAGAGAGAGAGAGAGAGCATGAATGGGGGAGGGGCAGAGAGAAAGGGAGACATAGAATCCAAACCAGGCTCCAGGCTGTCAGCATAGAGCCTGACGCGGGGCTTGAACCCATGAACCGCAAGATCATGACCTGAACCGAAGTTGGACAATTAACTGACCGAGCCACCCAGGTGCCCCTAAAAAAATTTTTTTAAATATTTTATTATTAAGCAATCTCTATACCCAATGTGGGGCTTGAACTCACAATCTGGGGATCAAGAATCACATGCTCCATTGACTGAGCCAGCCAGGGGCCCTAAGTCTCAATAGATTATAAAAGATAGATATTGTACAAAGTATTTTCTCTGACCATGATGAGATGAAGTTAGAAATCAATAACAAAAGTAAAACATAAAAATTCACAAATTTGTGGAAATTAACACACTCTTAAACAATCAATAGATCAATGAAGTCACAAGAGAAGTTAGAAAATACAGAGATACATGGAAACAAAAACACAACATACCACAACATACAATACACAAAAAAAACAGTGCCAAGAGGGAAATTTGTAGCCGTAAATGCTTGCATTTTAAAAGTAAACCAACAAGCAAGATCTCAAATCAACAACCCAACTTTACACCTCAAGGAAGTAGAAAAATAAGAATGAACTAAACCTAAAGCTAGCAGAAGGAAGGAAACAAAGATAAGAGCAGAAATAGATGAAATAGAGAATAGAAAGACAATAGAGGAAATCAATGAAACCAAGTCGGTTCATTAAAAAAAATCAACACAACTGACAAACCTTTAGCTAGATGCTCTAAGACAAAAAGGGAAAAGATCAAGTCAGAAATTAAAATGAGGATATTACTACCAATTCTACAGAAATAAAGATGACTACAGAATAAAGATGACTATAACAGAGTACTGTTACTATGTGCCAACAAATTTGATAACCTAGATGAAATGGAAAATTCCTAGAAACACAAAATCTACCAAGACTAAATCATGAAGAAAAAAAAGTCTGAATAGACCTATAACTAGTAAGGAGATTGAACCAGTTATCACAAATATCCTGACAAAGAAAAATCCTGACCCTGATGGCTTCATTGGCGAATTCTACCCAGCATTAAAGAACTGTTCAAACTTTTCCAAAATACTGAAGAGGAGGAAACTCTTTCCAACACATTCTATGAGGCCAGCATTACCCTGATACCGAAGCCAGACAAAGACACTACAAGAAAAGAAAACTTAGGAACATTGATGATCAGTGATGCAAAAATCTTCACAAATATAAGCACACGATAAGACACAGTATTACTAATTATTTGGGAAATGCAAACTGAAACTATAGTGAGATACGACCTCATACCCATTAGGATGGCTACTGTGTATGTGCACACGCACACACACACACATACACATACATATATATGCGCATATATACATATACCTATACCAGTGTGTGTGTGTGCATCTAAGACAGAAAATAACAAAAGTTGGTGAGGATGTAGATTTCTTTGTGCACTGTTAGTAGAAATATAAAATGGTCCAGCCACTGTGGAAAGCAATATGGTGGTTCCTCAAAAAATTAAACAGAATTACCAGATGATCCAGCAATTCTACTTCTGGATATATACCCCACAAAATTGAAAGCAGGGTCTTGAAGCGATATTCATGCACCCGTGCTCATAGCAGCATTATTCGCAATAGCTAAAATGTGGAAGAATTCATAAGTGTCATCAACGATGAATGGATAAGCAAAACATATATACACATCATTCAGCCTTGAAAAGGAAGGAAATTCTGACATATGCTACAACATGGTTGACCTTGAGGACTTTATGCTGAGTGGACTAAACCAGTCACAAGAAGATAAACCCTGTATGATTCCACTTACATGAGGTGCTTAGGGTAGTCCAAATCATCAAGACAGAAGGGAGAATGGTAGTTGCCAGGGCTGGAGGAGGAGGAAAGGGAGAGCTATTGGTTAACTGGATTAATAGGGTTTCAGTTTTACAAGGTGAAAAGAGGTACAGCGTGGATGGTGGAGACGGTTGCGCATTCCGAGTGTATTTAACACCACTGAATGGCACACTTAAAAATGGATAAGATGGTGCATTTCATGCAATGCATATGTACCACACTGAAAAGAAATGAGGGGGAAAAAAACTATAGGAGGGATGGTGTAGGTAGAATTGGAAGTAATTTATATAAAAGAGGTAAAGATGTAAAAAATGTACATAAAATTATACCCTAAAAGATTTGAGTGTGAATAGAAGGGGATTCATTGGGATTTTGGCTCCAAACCATCTTAGATGTGGTATCTGCCTATTGTTTATCCACTGGTATGGTCTCTAACAGTGTAGGTGGGGCCATTTTCTGTCAGTCTTTGTGGTTTGCCTATCCTATTTGTTGCTATTGCTACATGGCAAGAATGTCGAACTAGAAGATAGCAAGTGTTCTCTCAGTGGCTTTTGTAACCTGGGTGGGTTTCCCGGCAGTTTGGGCAGGCTGCTGCCTCAGTACTCTTCTATCTTTTGTTGTTATTACTTTTTTTTTTTTTTTGAGAGAGACAGTGCGTGCACGCCAGCAGGGGAGGGGCAGAGAGAGAGGAAGAATCTTAAGTGGGCTGCAGGCTCAGCACGGAGCCCAACGCAGGGCTCCATCTCACAACCCTGAGATCATGATCTGAGCCGAAATTAAGAGGCCGAAGGCGCTCAACCCACTGAGCCAGCCCGGCGCCCCTCTTATTGTTATTTTCAAAAAAGGGTCAGGCCTGCCTGCCCCACATGATAAGGCTGGAGTGGGGAAGGAGCCAATAAATGGTTCCTGCTTTCTAGGAATAATTCCACCATTTTATTCCAGCTTCCTGTTTCCTGTGATGCCAGATTTGAACATTCTTCCTGAATTAATTTTAGAAGCCTTCTCCTTAGCTTTAGTGAGCTCCTCTCTGCTGGTATTTGTGGGCAAGAAGGTTGCCAGTCGCCATAACTACCGTGTTAATTCCAACCAGGTGAGATGAGAGACTTATTTCTGTTATTTCCTCTGACCCTTAAGTCTTTGTTCTCCAATCTGAGCCTCCTGTCAACATGAAGACTGCATTTTTTTAATGTTTATTTTTGAGAGAGACAGAGCATGAATGGGGGAGGGGCAGAGAGAGAGGGAGACACGGAAACCGAAACAGGCTCCAGGCTCTGAGCCCCCTGCCCCCATGTGGGGCTCGAATCCATGAACCGTGAGATCATGACCTAAGCCAAAGTCTGACGCTTAGCTTAACCACTTAACAGACTGAGCCACCCAGGTGCCCCAAGACTGCATTCTTTTGTAACTAGAGAGTCAGTGAGACCAAAATTTGAATTATAATTACCAAAGGATTTTTGAGAAGCATGGCATACTTAACTTTGAAGCCACTTAAATTAACATGAGTGTTATTCGCCCAGAACAGCTATGGTGTGGGGAGGCAAGAAGATAACATATGGCATCATGTTGTTAAGCTAGCAGAATTCCTCGCCTCTTAATTTCATCCTCCTTTCCAAGTTCTTAGGAGTCAACCACATACCGAGGTGCGATAAGAAATGCTAGGGAATATCAAAGCCAGGCTACTAGCATAATTAAATTGGTCTCCCAGAAACAGTCCTTGGTGGCTTTTTTTTTGTTTTGTTTTTTTATCTCCCAACTATTCTGAGTTTGGCCCTTTTCCTAGAACTCAAAAGAGAAATGTGGAAGAAAGAGTTGTCCCACTTTGATTTTAAGATAGTATGGAAGGAAGGGAGAAAAATTAGTATTATGTTTCCTCCTGTCATCCGAAGTCCCAGTGAAAGGGAATAATAAGACAAAAATTTCATTTCTCACTTTGAAAAAGTGCTTTTCTTAGGATGGGTAGCTAAAATGAAGATTCAAGTTAATCCGGAAATCAGATTTGCCATCCTTTTGTTCTTTGTAAGAGTATTTTCGGGGCGCCTGCGTGGCACAGCCGGTTAAGCGTCTGACTTCAGCTCAGGTCATGATCCAGCAGTTGGCAAGGTGGAACCCATGTTCGGTGCCACTCTGACAGCTCAGAGCCTGGAGCCTGCTTCACATTCTGTGTCCTTCCCTCTCTCTACCCCTCCCCCGCTCATGCTCTCTCACACTGTCTCTCTCAAAAATAAACATTTTTTTAAAAACAGACTATTTCTGTGTTGTTTGAAGTGAAGTAAACAATCCTGTCTTCGTACATAGGAAATGGACGGTGTGTCTTTAGCTCAAACCCAAGTCTGCCTTCTTCAACAAACAGCGGGCCTAACACGTTTGCCATGTCTTTCCAGGATTTAATAGCCATCGGCCTTTGCAATGTCGTCAGCTCATTTTTCAGATCTTTCGTGTTTACTAGTGCTGTTGTCAGGACTATTATCCAAGATAAGTCTGGAGGAAGACAACAGGTATGTTGAAATAGAATCTTCTTCCTAATATAAAAGCATATTTATATCTATTCACATGTATATTCCCAGAAGGGGATTTTCTTAGTTTAATCATGTTGCTGCTTTAATGTTATGTTTGTTAGGCAAGATCTCTTGGAGGAACCTGGACTTCACACTTGCCTAATTTTTTGCTTAGATTTTTTTTTTGTCTTAAAAGCTATTTGTCAACGTTGAACTTGAAAGTCATTTTCTATAGAAATATTATTCTATTTTAGTGGTTTCTATGGATTAGTCTGTAGAAACCTATTTTCCACGTAGCATACCCCAAAGAATAGTATTTCAGGTAAACTAACCATCACCTATTAACATTGCTTTCTATGGAAGGGTATATTCCCGGTCCTAGTCTGGGGAAGTAATAATACAACTCTCCCCATCCTAGCTCCAGAACTAGAAACTTCCCTAGCTTCCTCAAGGGGCATGACAAGAGCCTTTCATGAGAGAGAGTAAGGCCTTTGTCTAGATGAACCTAGAGACTTTATGACCGTTCTGCCTTTGAATATGAGAAAATTATCCAAGTCAGATTTTCTTCAGGTGCTCCGAATTAGTAAACTAAATGTGTGGGGCAGAGGGGAGAGGGAGAGGGAGAAGAAGAGGGAGAGGGAGAACACCAGCAGAGAAGGCTCTAAAGGTGAACTCTGTCTAATTGCAGGCATGATATTTTATAAGTCCAATGTTCACGGGTTCTGAACTAACTAGATTAAAGTTCCAGCCCTACAACATGGGATAAGTCCCAGCTCAGCTATGTAGCATGATGAAATGTCAAAGAACTCTCAGAATCAAAACTGGAGTAAGCCCAGGGAATGGGTTAGGACTCAGAAGGCAGAGAAATAACGACAGAGGTCAACAAGAAGCTTAGGCCACAGACGTGTGGTAGAAAGGTACAGCGATGGTCAGAAACGGAAGTGTGAGACGAATGGACACTAAATTTGCATTGGGGTGGGGGGGGAAGGCAAAGTGTCCCAGTCCATAGGTAAATAGAGGTGAAATATAAGGTGAAAGCCAATAAAAGTCAGAAGGGGCGGGATCTTGGGTCTAGAGTAAGATCGTGTCCTATCACTTCATGTGGACTGAGTTTTGTCATAAAGCTTCTGCCAGACATGCTGGCCTTGAAGGTATACCTCTTTTCCACTCCCGTTTGATGGAAAGAAGGAACTTGGGCTATGGAGAAAAGAAGAATGTTCTGTGCAAGTGTGCAAAAACGTTGACATCCATACGAGAGGATTTCATGATAAGAAGTAGAAATGGCGTTCCCAGACATTAGTCCCCACTAACTTTTTAAGGTTTATTTATTTTTGACAGAGAGAGAGAGAGAGAGACAAAGCATGAGCGGGGGAGGGGCAGAGAGAGAGAGGGAGACACAGAATCCGAATCAGGCTCCAGGTTCTGAGCTGTCAGCACAGAGCCCGATATGGGGCTCGAACTCATAGACCGCGAGATCATGACCTGAGCCGAAGTCGGACGCTCAACCGACTGAGCCACCCAGGCGCCCCAGTCCCCACTAACTTTGACAACATGCTTCGTTTATTTGGTATATAAGCATGACATACATTTGGGGAGAAAAAAAGGCACACAGGTGGAAAAAATTAAATCACACGGCAAGTAACATTAAGTGCAGAATAAGCCTCATAAATAAAAAGTGCCATAAATATTACAAGAAGGAGAATGAGGGAGGAAGTGGATTTTCATGGATTATTGAAAGAGGGTTAGGAGATGTAGAGATAGCCGGAAGGAAGAAGGGCTTCAGTTCAGCCTCAGAGTTGCCTTTAGCCTGTCAGACAAAGTGCCTGCTTCAAAGGCAGCCTGTGGCTCTCATTCTGTTTTCTGCTGCTACACTGTTCTCCTGTGCAGCACATTCCCCTACCACTGATACGTCCCTGAGGGGCTGTGACACTTCACGTTGGGGCATTCTTCTAGGAATGCTGGTTAAGTCCTTCCCTGAGAGCTTGGTAAATCGGGTAAATCGCCAGTTCGAGCAGAGAACGCTGCTGGCCCCCAGCCCTGGAGGCATTGGATTTACCCAGCCTCCACCCTTCCGATCTGGACAAGCAGAGGCCCCTGAGATTCATTTTGTCTTCTTCATCTCACAGCGGCCGATGCTCTCTCTATCTCCTCTCTCAGGGGATTTTTGAGTCACTTTGCCTGAGAACACCCTTGCTTCTTCAAAGTTCCTCAGGACTATAGGAAAGAGAAGCAAGGGGCTGCCTCTGTACCTCTCAGACCTGACCTGCCACCAAGGGCCACTTTATTGGTTTTTTTTAATCTGGCATAAATACAAACTGTGTATGTGTACCTGGATTTCATAATTCTCCTTGTCTAGAACCCACTTGCCTTCACTGGTTGCAGCAAAACCTATTGACTCTTGCTGCCACAGCCTGGGCCTGCTGTGTTGGCAGGCCATGACAGAGAGGATGTGAAGAGCCCCAGACCCATGGCCAGTTGGACTGTCCCCCACTCTGTCTTCTGGCTCATCTAGTTCTAACCACTGGGTTTCTCTGTTCTCCACAACTGGGTTCCTTTCCTTATTCCCTGCTTTCCAAGGACTGGCCGTCTTGCCATGTCCCCAGACTCTCAGAACTGCTTAAAAAATTAGTTATTATAAAAGAAAGAGGGGTGCCTGGGTGGCTCAGTCAGTTAAGTGTCTGGCTTAGGCTCAGGTCAGGATCTCATGGTTCGTGAGTTGGAGCTCCAAGTCAGGCTCTGTGCTGACAGCTCAGAGCCTGGAGCCTGCTTTAGATTCTGTGTCTCCCCCTCTCTCTGCCCTCCCCCCTCCCCCCCCCCCCCGCCAAATAAATAAAACATTTTTTTAATTAAAAAAGAAAAGAAAGAGATTATAAAAGAAAGATATGTGTTGTATTCTTTTTAGAGGGAGCAAACGGGACAGTGGAGAGAGCCTAGATTTCAGAGTCAGCCGGTCAGGTAGATTGAATCCTGACTCAGTGGTTCCTAGATGTGTGTGTGACCTTGGACTTTTGCTTTTTGAGGCTCTAGTCCTCATCTGGAAAATGGGAATAAAGATAACTTTTCGGTTATGAGAATTAAATTAGGTGACAATAGTGCCTATCATAGTGCCTGTCACTTAAGAGGTTCAAAAATCACAGCTTCTACCCTAGCTCCCTAGGGCCCCGGCCAGTGCTTGGCAATCTACAACGCTTCTGCTACATGGAACCCACTATGTATGAAGTAATTGGTGTCTGAGGGTCTGCATGTCCACAGTGGCTGTGGCTTACGGGAACTCACATTGCCTTGAATTCCCAAAGAGAGGGCAGAGTCCCCGTTTTTCTTCAAGAAAGCCTGGGAAAGTGATGGAAATGAGAACGGAATAGCAAAATATGCACGAGTTGTAAACTTCTCCATGTTTGCTGTCTGTAGACCCTGTTCAGACACAGAGGCTGAGATTCGGAGAGCCATCAAGCATCCTCCTAAGGCACAATGCCACCGAGGATTGCCCTGTGGTCCCAAAGCCCACTCCTTTTGTGTGCACAGCCAGGGGAGACACACAGTTATTGGCAGACCTCCCAACCCTGTCTCAGCCGCAGATTTTATGGGATTCACTGTCCAGTTTGTACTCATTTATTTATTATTTTTTTTAAGTTTTATTTAGTTAAGTAACTCTTCACCCCGCATGGAGCTGAACTCACAACCCCAAGATTAAGAGTCACATGCTCTTCTGACTGAGCCAGCCAGGCACCCCTGTACTCATTTAAATCTAGGTTTAATGCAGCTTATTTTAGCATCTGCATGTCTTTGTTTCTTTAAATCAGAAGAATTTGGAGAAAAGAAGTGGTAGGTCGAGCCTACCCAGGGACAGGGACGCAAAACACAAAACAAAACACCAACAAAGAAGAAGTGATAGGAAGATAGGTGAAGGAAGAAGTGATAGGAAGTCCTGATGTATTTTCCTGTGCTGATCGAAGTAGTTTTTCTATAGAGCCAACAAAGACCACCTAAAGCAAGACCCTTAGATTAGATCCAACAACAGGTTGATGTGTACATCGGCTGAAGGAGTTTATGGCCTCAGTTACTTGTTTCAGTTCCACGGGGTATAAAATGCTTGCCCTTAGAACTTCCTGACTTTCTGTTGTAGTGGTCCATTTTCCTAAATCCCCCTTTCTGTACTGCCATCACCTGGTGTCAACTATGAAGCAGCTGGGACGGGGAAAGAAGGAAGTAGGAAATTGATTTCATCGCTGTTAGTTTCAGTGGTGCATTTATATGCAAATAGCAGTGCGCAGTGAGAGGGAATCCAGTAGGAAGGGTTTTTCTTTTTTCCTTTTTTTTCACACCTAAGAAATAAAGAGAAAAATGGGAGAATCACTGCTGAACAGTCACTTAATAGTTTAGCTTTGAGGGACTCCCTCAGCTCTTGCTTGTATATGCCATTGTTCTGATTTGTGGTTAGTTTTATTCTCCCACACACACATCCCCCAGTGGAGTGGGAGATTATACTGCTTTCCATCAGTTTTTATTTTTAGGGGCTTAACCAATGGAAATGTACCCATAGAGGATGTATTGAGTTCAAGACTATGTCCAGAGAGCCTTGAGACCGTAACTTAGCTTGCTCTCTGTATCTGCCAATCAGAACCACTGCTTGCCAAGCAACGCTGAACCCAGAGGCATCAACCCAGCCAGCGTAGGACCCAGAGCTGCTATTTGCAGCCCTGGCTCACATTTGTACCCTTTTTTATGGCAAGGAAGCAGAGAAAAACTGAAGTAGGGAAATCAGAAATGATTATCGTTGCATTTTTAAGATAAAACGCTACCGAGGGGCGCCTGGATGGCTCAGTGGCTTAAGTGTTTGACTCTTGATTTCGGCTCAGGTCATGATCTCACCGTTCATGGGATCAGGCCCCATATTGGGCCCTGAACCGATAGCACGGAGCCTGCTTGGGATTCTCTCTCTCCCTCTCTCCCTCTCTCTGCCCCTCCCCGTCTCAATATAAATAAATCAACATTTTTAAAAAATGAAACACCACTGAAACTGTTAAATGGGAAGCTATCCAAGCTCCAAACAGGAGAGCGAGGAGGGAGATATTTACTGACATGAAAAGTGGACTGGTTGGGATTTTAGGGCTGACAGTGACGAGTCTACTAAGGCTTTTCTAGACTGTTCCAGGAGGAGTTAAAGTTGGGAGGGAAGGCAAGCCGGACTTTAGGAGACTCCAGATGCACAGCACAATGCTATGGCAATAAAGATCCAAATACCTGAGACAGTTTGGCACTTTGCAGAAAGCATTCACGCATTCATTCGACAAATATTGATTGAGTACCTAGTATGTGTTTAGCACTTTGACAAGACCTGAAAATATCAGTTCAGTGAAAATGCACTTGTGCTGGATGGTGACATTCAACTCCTTTTAAGCAAAAAATGCACGCTTCTCACCATGCATAAGGCATCAGTTGCAGACAGGGACCAATACGTTCCCGATGGTCTCTCTCCAACTGGCTCTGTCTCCTCAGTTTGCATCTCTGGTAGGCGCTGGTGTGATGTTGCTCCTGATGGTCAAAGTGGGACCCTTTTTCTACGAACTGCCAAACGTAAGTAGAACTGATAAAGAACGTGGCGTACAGAAAAGACCAGATCTCCCCACTGCGTCTTGGTGGGGCATTCACCTTGTTCCCAGCGGTGGCGCCACCCTATCTCTCATCCCTTGCCTTTAAATTAATAGCAACCACTTCACAGGAGTGGTGAGTAAATAAGATAATATTTCTAATATAAACAGAATGGTGTCGAGCTAGTCATACATGCTCAAGAAATATTAGATAATATAATTATTCTCATTTTCGTTGACCTTCATTTTATGGCTTACGCTGTATAAGTAAAGATTCAGTTAAAGATGACCAAAATAGACTTCAGATGCCAGAACGCCCCTCACCGACTCAGGCTTGGAAACTCATTGTGTATGCATGCCATCTGTTTCCCAAGCCGTTTCCAGAAGGCCTTGTTCTGCATTCATATGAACTCAGTTGCCCTGTGACAGTCTCTCTGCCTTGTGGTTGGTTCACAACACTAGAAAGCAGGGGTCTGAAAGTTGAGTTTTAACTCTGTTCAGCAAAGCCACCTCTGTGTACTTCTATACTTCTGTGCCATTTCTTCCCTTTGTGAGAGACTGATGACCTTGCATTTAGAGGTGCATTACTTATTGGCTATAATCAATTTGTTCTCTGTCACCATATAGATCACTGCTCAGTCACCATGACTTCCTTTTAAATTTCCTTAATGTTCCCGTTAGCCATTTTTAGATAGTGCTGAGGGAGGTGGAAGGAAGGAGGTTTCATTACTGGGGTAGCAGCTTGGTGACACAGTGAGGTGGCCGTCCCTGAAGCCGGAGTGGTGGTAAATGTTAGCCCCATCCTTTTGAATATCTCCGTCCCGCCCGGTGAATAGTCAGGTTTCTGAAGAGCAGGACTGCCTCAAGGCTGTTGCTGCCTTCTGCTCTTGTGCTTCGGAGACCTTGGAGCCCAGCCCCAGAATCTATGCACAGAAGGTGGGATCAAGCTTGTATTCATCACACAAGCTGTCTTCTGATGCCCAGCAGAAGTCATCTCCAGAATTTAGTTTACATAGCACCTTTGGTGCCATCGCTCTGAAAGTCTGTCTTCGGAGGGCCACTCACTAATTTACTCTGAACGGTGATTTTTTTTTTTTTCTCTACAGCTGGAAGAATCAGAATTTTTAAAAATTGCAAACATATAAAAATCTGTCAGGGGGTCCCCCCTGGGTGGCTCAGTCAGTTAAGTGTCCGACTCTGGCTCCGGTCACGATCTCACAGTTTATGCGTTCGAGCCCCGCACGGGGCTCTCTGCTGTTGGCGAAGAGCCCACTTTGGATCCTCTGTCTTCCTCTCTGCCTCTCTCTCTCTCTTTCTCTCTCTCTCTCAAAAATAAATAAACGTTTTTAAAAAAAGACTAAAAATCTGTCAGAATCCACTGAGGGCACTCCTTTATTATCAATACATTAGAGACAGAGCAGCCCTTGCTTTTGGCTAACCATGCTATGTCACGTTATTTTTATACCATTTTCTGGGTGGGAAAATGTGAACACCATCTGATCAGTGGGATATCTGAATAGCTTTAATAATGGGGCTCTGTGAGTATTAAACTATGAATGAGCCCTTCATCCTTGAGAGATTATGGACCCCTTGTTACAAAATCCTTATTGGAGTAATTGCTGGGGCATCCTGGCCAGGATCTCAACTGGTCGGCAAGGGGACCAACACAATGTGAAGGTTCACATTCAGAAAGGCAAAATTTTTATTGTGTATGACTTTGTGAAAGGATTTGTTTCTTCTTCACTCACCCTACTCTTCTTGCAAGAACCTCGTGAGGTTGAGTTTCTTTCCCTTCCCACCGCATCTTCCTGCAATGCACAGAGCATGTGGAGATTCTTGACTGAGGATGAAGCTAGGAGAGAAGTGATTCCTGCTGCCTTCATCCTTGCCCTTCCCTCCTCTGCTGACCTTCCGAGCCCACTGGTCACCAAGTCACCTCAGAAAACCAGAGTAACCTGCTATTCCTGGTGGCAGGATCGGTCTAATGCCCAGGCAGAGCATATACAGAAGAGATGGCTAGAAAAAGGCTGAGAAATGTGACCCTCATGCAGGGACTTCATGAAAACAAGAAAATGTTTCTTAGAGTAGGTGAGAGTCTGCTTTATCTTTTATTTTTATTTATCATTTTTTAATGTTTGTTTATTTTTGAGTGAGGGAAAAAGAGAGCACAAATGGGGGAGGGGGAGAGAGAAAGAGGGAGACACAGAATCTGAAGCAGGCTCCAGGCTCCGAGCTGTCAGCCCAGAGCCCCCCACACAGGGCTCAAACCCATAAACTGCGGAGCCCAAGTCAGATGCTTAATCGACTTGCCACCCAGGTGCCCCCAGATTCTGCTTTGAGGTCCTGGTGATTTTTTACATTTCTGAGTGGCAAGGGTGACTTTTTGTGGTACCTTTGTGAAGATTTGGGAGTTTTACCTCCCCACCCCCACCCCTCCCCACCCCAAATTTTCTCCAAAGGGAAAATGAAACAGGGCTTACCTTCCCCTCCCCCCCCCGCCCCCCACAGGCTGTGCTGGCTGGTATTATTCTGAGCAACATCTTCCCCTACCTTGAACCCATTTACAACGTACCCAATCTGTGGAGGCAGAACCAGTATGACTGTGTGAGTACAGATGTGCTGGCTGAGGTAGGGAAGGACAGGGGGGAAGGTCGGAAAAAGGGCACGAGAGCAAACAAAGAGATCAGGGTGAAGTACCCTAGCAATTCTTCGACATCTGATACTCAAGCCTAAAAAAAAAAAAAAATGGGTGCATGGAATGCTGAAATATCATTCCAACTATGCAAAATTAAATGAAAGGGACAGAAGTGGCCACAGTTAGGTATGAATCTAGTAAAAAGGGTTTGCCACACATTAAGTAGTCGAATAACTTTTAATCCAGTCAGTGTGATTGCATGCCAGGATAGGAGAGACAAATCCTGCTAGGAGAAGGCGGTGTCTTGAGAGGCAGAGCTGCTGGAGAACCCTCCTCCCATCTAGAGCACAAAACTGGGGACACAAAGGGGAAACAGCAAAAAATAAAATATGGGGGATATAATACGATGAAAGGAGAAGAATCCCATAGAGGCAAAGAGAAATGAAAGGGGGTAGTTTTCGGATCCAGGTCCCTGAGGAGCTAAGAGGGTATGTGGTCCAGTGCGCAGGTACCACTTCTAGGAAGAGGGGTAGCCCTTCCAGCAGGACTGGAGACAGGGAGGGAGAACGACGTGGGGACAGTAACTAACAAGTAGCAGGTGGCGGTGGGGGGGGGGCAGAGCAAATATTCAAGGGAGTTTTAGCCTATCCACACTATGAAGATGAAAGTCAAGTGGCTTGCTGAGAGCGATGGAGAAGGTGGTGAGGTAAGGGGCCAAAAAGGATGTTAAAGATTCCCAATAGCCACAAAAGGTCTTAAAATAGCAACTACTATTTGGTGAGTGCTCTGTGTTGCTTTGGGGATGATATTTTTAATCACAAAAAAAAAAAGCCAATAAAGTAGATTTCCTTATCCCTATTTTGCACATGAGGTTTCAAGAGAGAATTGAAGAGAGGAGTGATCAAGGGCACCTGCAAGAATGGCTAGGCAGCGTTGGGACCCAATCATTTGTGAAGGCGACGGCCCAGAGGGCTGTGCAGTTTGTTCTCTGCACCCTGGGTTTCGGGAGGGAGCGGGAAGGAGAAGATGGGTTGAGAGATACAACTGATCTTCCCACTTGTGCTTATGGTCAAGGTCTTCCCTTCCCCTTCTTCCTTCCCCCCACTTCTCCATAAGATTATCTGGATGGTTACTTTCGTATCTGCAATTTTCCTGGGACTGGATATGGGACTACTCGTTTCACTAGCCTTCGCCTTCTTCATCATCACTGTTCGGTCACACAGGTACTTTGTCTCAGGTGATAGGAGGCTGGCTGTGGCGAGGTAAGGCAACTACGACCTGAAAGCACATATGTTTCCTTTCAGAACTAAGATTTTCCTCCTGGGTCAGATCCCTAACACCAACATCTATAGAAGCTTCAATGACTATCGGGAGGTAAGATTCCAGATCAGTCCCGCTCCTTTGCCCAAAGGATGGTCTGAACCAGGCCTGCTGCTTGGATTTTCTACAACAATCCCTTTGCTGTTGTTGTTTGCTAACCTACGGACACATGTTTGCAGAGGCGGGGAAAGTGATGCAGGACAGTGGAGGTGGGGAACTTAAGTAGGTAAATCCTCAGAGTGCTGCAGCCAGTTAAGGATCATGTCCTTGGTGGGGAGGGGCGGTGGGGAAGGCCAAGAAAAAGCAAAGAACAAATGGAAGGCGGAGAAGAAAGCAGGAAAAGCAGGGGGTGAAAATGACAGGGAAGAATTTGCTAATCCTGGCTTCTTATGAAGACGAATCCAGATTCTCCAGGGAGTTCTAGAGATGCTTTCTTATTCTACAAAAGAGCTGAGAAGTTTCCCTCCACTTCACATTTGTCTTGCAGGTTAAAAACATTCCTGGGGTGAAAATCTTCCAGTGCCGCAACTCCATTACATTCGTCAATGTTGATCAGCTAAAGCACAAGCTATTAAAAGAGGTGGTGGCTTCCTCCCCTGCCTTTCTCCACCTGCTCCCCTCCCCCCCCCCTCCCCAGGGACACCCCCTCTTCCTTCCCCCACTCACCATCTGGCCTCTCTCTTACATCTCTCAGGTTGAAATGGTAGGGGTGCCTCTTAAAGAAGAAGAAGTGTTCCACCTGTTTCAGCAAAATGAAGACAGCTCGCAGGAAGAAAAGATTTGTCAGTGTTTCTGCAACTGTGACGAACAGGAGCCACCACCCAGGGTTGGAAACCTCTTTTTCTATCCGCATTTTTCTCCACGTTTTGTAAAGAAGTGCACTGGTAGTTGAAGAAGAAGTAAGGAAAGAAAATCAAAACCCCCTCAGGGGCTTTGACTCTTAGATGGACCATGGGTAACTGGAAATCAGAGATTTCTACCCAGCAACGAACGAAGGCACAGGTCCCCTTTTGAGATGTAGATCTTGACCTTAGTAGGTAGGAGGAGATGTTTGGGTCGCTACTCAATGGCCAGTGACTGACCTGAGCACAGAGAGCACAGTTTGCCTACTGAGATTGACGGTAATACCCTAGTTATACCTATTTCCCTGACTTTCACCTGCCTGGCTTTCGATTTCTGAAAACAAGTGGCTGAAAGATTGTTTTCCAGTTCCAACAAAAGCAGCAGAGTTAAGGTGGCCGCCGTTCTCAAGGACATGCCAGGGTCTCCTGATGTCTGCCTGTGACCGAGGAAATGGTGGTGGGGGGTGGAGGGCGGGTAAGCGAAGATGGAAACTTCACACCATCTGAAGGCTATTTTGGCTGATGAATTATAAAGTGCTCATTATTTCCAATTCAGACTTGATCTAAATTAAATTAATTCCCTTCATCTAATATTTATTTCCTTTCCCCTCAGCAGGGCTGCTCATTTCTAGCTTTGGGGGCCTTTCACCCAGCCTATACTTATACCCTGGAGGGGCAGCTCTATCTACACACACATACACACACACACACACATTTACTCCCCCACCACAAACATCTCCTGTCCCCCTCCTCATGTGGGCCCTTGCAAACGCCAAGCACCCACTCTCCTTCCCATACACCCTAGTGGAGTGTAGGCTCTACTGAACTCCCTGAAAACACCAACTTTCCTCCCAAGAGGATGGAATTAACACTGTTATCAAATTTTTGTTCAGGATCCACACTGCACTGAGCATTGTAGAGGATGCTTACAGGACATCAGCAAATACACTTCAAGAGTAGAATTTGAGTTTCTACCCTGTGCCCAGAACTGTGATGCAATGAAAAAAGAAAATGAATTTTAAGGGTCTCTGCCCTTAAGTAGCTCTGTTTTCTTTTTCTTTTTTCTTGCGGCAAAAAGACATATAACATAAAACTTACCATGGTAACTATTTTTAAGTGTACAGTCAGTAGTGTTAAATATATTCCCATTGTTGTGTAAGCATCACTACCACCTACCTCCAGAATTTTTTCATCTTGCAAAACTGGAGCTCTGTACCCATTAAACAAGAGCTCCCCGTTTCCTCCTCCCCCCCCTCACCCCCTGCCCAGCCCCCCCCCCCCCCCCCAGCTACCACCGCTCTACCTTCTGTCTCTATGAATTTGACTATTCCAGATACCTCATTAAGTGGAATCATACAGTATGTGTCTTTTTGTGACTGGCTTACTTCACTTAGTATAATGTCCTCAAGGTTCATCCAGGCTGCCCTTTTTAATTTTATTTATTTATTTATTTATTCATTCATTCATTTTTAATTGTTTTAATGTTCGTTTATTTTGAGAGAGAGAAAGAGAGAGTGAGTGTAAGCAGGGAAGGGGCAGAGAGAAAGGGAGACAGAGAATTCAAAGCAAGCCCCGCACGGTCAGTGCAGAGCCCAACGCGGGGCTGGAACTCACGAACTGTGAGATCATGACCTGAGCCAAAATCAAGAGTTGGACGCTCAACCGATGGAGCCACCCAGGCACCCCCAGGTTGTCCTTTTTTAAAAAGGACATTTGTCCTTCAAAACATTGACAAAAGTAGACACAAGTATGAGCCTCTGTGTACCCACCATCGACTTTAAGATTGATCAGTCCATGGACAACTTTGTTTCATCTCTACACCCACTCAGAGAGTTATTTTGTAGCAGTTCATGGAATTTTTTTAAAAGATTTTATTTTTGAGTAATCTGTGCACCCAACATGGGGCTCGAACTCACAACCCCGAGATCGAGAGTTGCACAACTCCACTCACTGAGCCAGCCAGGCGCCCCAGTTCATGGAATTGTAAATCAAACTAGGGAGATGACTCTCTGTTAATGTGACCTACACAGCTATTATTGTATTTTGTCAATCCTATGTTTCATGTTTTTTCACACCTCTGAAATTTGGATTCAGTGCACAGCTGATGGCATGCCACAGTTTAATTTGCAGTGATTTCTCTTCTTTCTTGATAATATAGAAAGTAGTGGGACGTCTTAAAATTGATGAAGTAGGAGAGTAAACCATTCCACACAGTATCTGTCACGTTCAAAACTGTGTCTTTAGATTTTAACAACTCTAAGTAAAGATTTTAACAATTTTAAAGAGAGATCAGCATGAGTTCGAGAAGTCAGGAAACAACTTCTTGATAGCAATGGGCTTGAGCTAGGCAGGAGAGAGAAATTTGGATTTAGGTCAGATAGGAAAAAAGAGGACTCCCCGTCTGTGGACGAACTTGAACAAAGACGCTGAGGTAGAAACAACTATGAGGTCCTCAACAGCAAGAGGCTTGGCCTGGAAAGTAAGTTCAGGCAGACACGGCGCGAGTGGATCATGAAAGTCTTTGAAGGACAAGAGTGTAGAGTGGATGAAGGAGAGAAAAGGGAGGCTCTCAGAGGTCTCCTTCTGCCTGAAGGATCTTGTATCTCCCTGTCACTCTGTGCCTGTCCTCCAGAGGCCTGGCCTCGGTGACTCTGAAGCCTTAAGGAACACCCCTGTCCTTTGAACCGTAACTGATTATCTGTGCATACCACTTTTTTTTCTGTTATGCAAAATATACTACCTCGTACAGTTTTTACCTTAATGTTTTTGTACTTGTTTAAATGTGTATTTATTTATTTTGAGTGGGGGGAGGTACGGGCAGAGGGAGAGAATCCCAGACAGGCTCCGTGCTGTCAGCACAGAGCCTGATGCAGGGTTTGAACCCACGAATCACGAGCTCATGAGCCGAAAGCAAGAGTCAGTTAGGGGTGCCTGGGTGGCTCAGTCAGTTAAGCGCCCGACTCTTGATTTCGGCTCAGGTCATGATCTCACCATTGGTGAGTTCGAGCCGTGCATCGGGCTCTGCACTGACACGTGCAGAGTGTGCTTGGGATTCACTCTCCCCTCTCTCTCTGCCCCTACCCCACTAGCTCTCTCTCTCTCTCTCTCTCTTAAAATAAATTTAAAAACTTTAAAAAATTGTTTAAAAAAAAAAAAAGCAAGAGTCAGATGCTTAACCAACTGAGCCACCCAGATGCCCCCCCCCCACATTTTTGTATTTAAAAATTTTTATTTTATAAGCAATATAATAAGCACAATATCGCCCAGACTGTACCACTCTAGCAAGTGCCTCATGGTTTTTGTCCATCTCTGTTGTTGTTGATGCTTTGAACGGACACGTGCCCTCTCCCCAGGTAGAAGGTGGGACGCGTAGTTATTACCTGTGACTGCAAAGTGGGCATTCACCTCTTCCCTGCCATTGTATTCCCGGTGCTTGGTGCTGTCCTTAAGCCACGGCAGGCTCTCCAGGCCTATTAGGATGAAAGGAGTGAAAGGGAAAAATAGGCCCGCGCAAGTAATTTCTGTCTTCTTAAGGAAGCCTGATGAAAGATGGAAGTGTTGAGAAAAGGGACTGATGGAAGAAACCCTTCAAACAAACTCTTAGTAGGCACCCAGACAAAGTAGAGCCCAGGGATGAGGGGAAGGAATAAACCAAAGATTATCTTAAGTCTGGCTCACAGGGCAATGAAAGCATCGTCAGTACGCAGAGGGAAGTTGGGAGGGCAATGCCGTGAGCCGCAAGGATATGGCAAGATGAATGCGGCTTTTTCGGTCACGAGCGTGAAGTGACAGTGAGGTGTCCAAGCGAAATCCAAGCACCTGGTCTGTGGGGAGGTTTCCTGAGGGAGAGGGAGGTGAGTCAGGAGACAGAAATGGCATCATTGCAGGTACTTGCAGCCCCTGCTCGAGCCTCCTCACGGTCCTCCCCTAACTCTGTTGTCCCAGGTTGTCTACACGGAACGATTTGAAAGTAGACAGGACCGCGACTCATCCTCCATTAACCTGATCCGCTGCTCGCATTTCGACAGCGTGAACATGTGCCAATCCGTGTCCCATGAGGAAGTACCGTACATCGTATCTTCCACAACTTACAGAAGTCAAGGGCAAAGCTACGAGGACGTGGACAAAGTTTGGGTTTCTAATGACCCCCGTAGAAACAGCTTGATGCCACTGCCTGACGCTGTGGAAACCCCAGAGAGGAACAGGTCACTCCTTCCCTTCTCGGATACCTCTCATCTACCCAGCATCCACACCATTATCCTGGATTTCTCCATGGTACATTTCGTGGATTCACGGGCTTCAGTGTCCTTAAGACAAGTAAGTACTGAGCAGGCTTTCACAAGAGCTCCGATCCCCTCCTACCAGTGCTCCCCCCCCCCCCCCACCAGCCCCGACCCTGATCGAATCCTCTGAGTCACTCACTGATCAGCTGCTATGTGACCCCAGGGCCACTAGAAACTTGGACACTAAAGATAGTTTAAGGTCAACCGGAATGAAAAGGAAAGAAACCAACCCTGTTTTTTGAACTGGGGTTGGCTCTGTAAGCAAGGCATGTCACTTCTCAAAAAATCCAAAATGGAAAACAGCAATCTGTGCCACACCCAGCAACTCCCAGGATCTCCTGGGAGTTCACTGCACATCTTTTCAATAGGTCTGAATGCTACAGGAGAAAAAAAGCACACCAAGAATTCTCACTCTGCATCTGCTCTGAGGTAGACATTGTAAAACACTCTCAGATGTGAAGACATGATAAAATGGCCCTGGCAAGCCTGGGGCTGCCCAGTCCGGAACGTACAGGATCTCCCCCAGTTCCCTCCTCATTGTCTGCATCATTGGGTGCAAAGGGCAGGGAAGACTTTTCCTTCAGAAGCCGTATCGCTGAGTCCCGGCTTCTCTCCTACTCTCTGATTTCTCTTGACAGTTTTCATTCCTCTCCTTCTTATACAGCATGGACAGTTTAGATGCACAGCTAACTGTATCGGTTTTTATTGTTGACGTCTTCTAAGTACTGTATCTGCCTTTCAGCCAGCTTATCTCAGTTTACAGCCCTCTGCCTCACTCTTGCTCCTTTTGGTGGTGGCTCAGGTTTAAACATCCCGAACACCCACTTCCTGGACGCTGACTGCACCCACTTGTTTTGTTTTGTTTTGTTTTGTTTTGTTTTGTTTTTTGAGACCTGCTCCTTTGGTTGACTTTCCTTCTTTTATCCTCTTTTATCAAACTTTATTCCTAAGGAAATATGATTCTGTCTTAAGTGAGTCCAGTTCCTCTTTGGTTTGAGGCAACAGGAAGCTTCTCATAGCAGAAAGAACTCTGGTTGGCACTCTGTGGGTGTGTACTTTGTCCTGGGTTTGCTACTGTTCACTGTCCATCAGACCCGAGGTAATTTACTAAATTGCACCAGGCCTTCATTTGCTCATCTATAAAATGAGAGACCTGGAGGGGGGGGGGGCACCTGGGTGGCTCAGTCGGTTGAGCATCCAACTTTGATTGGATTCAGGTCACGATCTCGCGGTTCATGAATCCGAGCCCCACATCAGGCTCGCTGCTGTCAGCCTGTCAGCGCAGAGCCCGCTTTAGATCCTCTGTCCCCCTCTCTCTGCCCCTCTTGCTTGTGTTCTCCCAAAAACAAATAAATATGTAAAAGATAAATAAATAAAACAAGACTTGGAAGAGATGAACGTTAAGGGCTTTCCCATCTAAGACATCCGCTTCTCCACCCCATTTGCAGATTCAGTTCTACTTGGTGATGTCTCAACTTTTGGGCTTCTCCATCTTAGGGTGTACTGCTGGGGTGCGTTCTCTTCTCCCATTCTCACTTGGTAGTTACTGCTTTAGATGTCATTAAACCTACATTATCAAATGCCTGCTACACGGCAGACTGAGTTGGGCACATTCATATACACTATTTCACTTAATTCCCCCACTAGCCCTGAGAGGCAAGTCATATTCCCCCTTAGGAGTTCTAAGCTCACAGCTAGTAAGCGGCCTGCCCAGCATGGGGACTCAAAGCCTCTGACTTTATACCATTCTTCCTCCTGTTCTGTAGTAAGAGTGGTGATATTCTGTCTCTCCCCTCTTGCTTTCCTTTTTTTGTGGAGGCACCATATGTTCTGGTCCTTGGCATAACCCATCCACACCTGGCCCGTGTTAATGACTTTCTACTCCAGCCCAATGTAGAGGCAATGTAGACACCTTTACTTTACAGCCTTCAGAGATTCGAGGTGCACTTTCTCACCTTAAAGTTACACATTTCTTCATTCCTTCTGTAATTGATCTTCTATTTTTTTTTTTAATTTTTTTTTCAACGTTTATTTATTTTTGGGACAGAGAGAGACAGAGTATGAACGGGGGAGGGGCAGAGAAAGAGGGAGACACAGAATCGGAAACAGGCTCCAGGCTCTGAGCCATCAGCCCAGAGCCCGACGCGGGGCTCGAACTCGCGGACCGCGAGATCGTGACCTGGCTGAAGTCGGACGCTTAACCGACTGCGCCACCCAGGCGCCCCTGATCTTCTATTTTTAAAAAGATTTAAATATTTATTTGTTTTTGAGAAAGAGCACAAGCAGGGGAGAGGAAGAGAGAGAGAAGGGGACAGAGGATCCAAAGCGGGGGCTTGGATGTGGGGCTTGAACTCACAAACTGTGAGATCATGACCTGAGCGAAGTCGGACACTTAACGGACTGAGCCCCCAGGCGCCCCACCGTTCTCTAATTGTTTTATACAGCCCAATTGGAGGAAATCATTATTTTTTGTTTACTTTAACTTTGAAAACTTAAATTTACTGAAAAAAAAAAAATCCCAGCAGTCATTCTTATTAGAGACAATCATGCAAGTTAAGCTTCTTCCTAATTCATGAAATGTCACTCTCCCATTGCTTGTCATTTAGAGTATGTTCAGAGGCACTTGGGTGGCTCAGTCGGTTAAGTGTCCATCTCCTGATTTCAGCTCAGGTCAGGATCTCATAGTTGTGAGATGGAGACTCGCATGGAGCTTCATCCTGGGTGTGGAGCTTGCTTAAGATTCTCTCTCTCTCTCTCTCTCTCTCTCTCTCTCTCTCTCCCTCTGCCAATAAACAAACAAATAAAGTATGTCCATAGTGGCTCTTTATCAAATGACCATGATCAAGAATGATTTTCTTGTTTCCTCTTGGTAGTAAAAGAAGTATCAGGTTTTTGTGTTTTTGTTTTGGTTTGGTTTTGTTGAGAAAGAGAGAGAGCATGGGCAGAGGAGAGGGGCAGAGAGAGAGAGAGAGAGAGAGAGAGACTCACAGCAGGCACCACGCCCACATGGAGCCCAATGTGGGGCTTGATCTCAAGACCATGAGATCATGACCTGGACTGAAGTCAAGAGTCGGATGCTCAATCAACTGAGCCACCTAAGTGCCCCAAGTAGAGTCTGTTTTATTTGTGTCTTTTGATATTTTAACTCCATGCTCAGGGTTGGAGTCTATTCAATCTGAGAGTGTTAAGGTTAACGTGGACTTTAAAAGTTATCGCACCAGAGCAGATATACTGGCTGAAGTAAACTTGAGGTCAGTATCTGATGTTTACTGATCTGCTACTCCTAAATATCTGCTGTTTTACTAAAGTTAAATGCAACTTTGCAGAGAAGTTCCAGATATGACCTTCAGGACTCCTGAATTCCATTCTCTACAATATCACTTGACCAGCTCTGAGCCTCGTTTTCCTCCTCTGCTCAGCAAACTCCAGGAAGAAGGAGGTCACATGCATACACTAAACAATAATACCAAGAACGGCTGTTCATGAAGGCTGTCCATTGTGTTCCCATCATACCCATGCCTGTCTCTCTTCTAGCACTGTCCTCAGTAGCATTCTCTCTCTCTCTCTCTCTTTTAAGTTTATGTATTTATTTGGAAGGGGCGGGGCAGAGAGAGAGGGAGGGAGAGAGAATACCAAGTAGGCTCCACACTATTAGCACAGAGCCTGACGCTGGGCTCGATCTCGTGAATCATGAGATCATGACCCGAGCCTAAATCAAGAGTCAGATACTTAAACAACTGAGCCACCCAGGCTCCCCAGAAACATTATCTCTTTATGGGAACTGTTTCCACCCCCCCTGCCCCCCAGAGACCATGGGCAACACTCCCTCTCACTCCCCACCTCACATGAGACCATCTGATTCTCTTTTGTATTCCTAGCACTTTAGACATTTCCTGGCATATGGAAGTCCACGCATCAAATGTTTATAGAGCTGAACTGGAATGCAGAGGTACATATACCCAGACAAGTGAATGGCCAAAGGGGTATTAAAACTCCTCTAATTAGAAGGCTCTTTCGTAGTGCATGTGAAGATCACTAACGCTGATTTACTCTCTCCCCACAGATGTGCAACGCTTTCCAAAATGCCAACATTTTGGTGCTCTTTTCAGGGTGTCACAGTGAGTATCCTTCACCCTATGAGAGGACTGTTTGTACCCTGGGTGCTGTCCTCCTCAGGCGTCTGACCCTGTGTATGTTCTGGGTTTGGTTTGCAGCTTCTGTGGTCAAGGCATTTGAGAAGAATGATTTCTTTGACGCTGGCATCACCAAGGCCCAGCTGTTCCTCACCCTCCACGATGCTGTGCTATTTGCCTTGTCAAGGAAGTTTCCAGAGTCCTCCGAGTTAAGCGTGGATGAATCTGAGACAGTGATACGGGAAGCCTACTCAGAAAGAGACAAGGTTGGATGATGTGAAGCATCACGGTGTGGGGCGAGCAGTGGGGAGACACCTGATTAAGTAGAGATGAGCAATGTCCAGGAAAGGCTTTTGAGTATGGCTGGGCCAGACTTTGAGATGTTGAAGTGCTCCCTTATCAGTTGGTAAATAACAGTGGACCTGAATCCCAAGTTCCCCCACTGCCATGGCATCTGGGTGTATTCAGGACCCTTTCCCAACTCAAGAGAGGGTTACCCAACCCAGCAGAGGTCTCAAGGATTCTTTTATAGCAAGCTTGATTAGTGCCAGTGCCATCCCAAATTCCTGAATATTTTAAATATCTCCACCAGCTATACCTTTAGAATCCATGCCTACACCACCCTTGGGATGAAAAATAGAACTAATGAACTCACAGAAGTAAAGATCTGCCAGTCTAACATTTTGGCTATTATTTACATTGTGAGTAATATATAAGATTTACTCAACCTGAAAAATGCAAAGGAGAATGATACATAAGCCAGAACTTTTAGCTGTCTATTAATACTAAGTAAAGGCCTGGGCCAACTGCAGTGTTTTTATTTTATTTTTATTTTTTTAAGTTTATTTATTTTTGAGAGAGAGAGAGAATGAGTGGGGGAAGGGCAGAGAGCAAGGAGGACACAGGATATGAAGCAGGCCCCAAGCTGTCAGCACAGAGCCTGATGTGGGACTTGAACTCACAAACCATGAGATCACGACCTGAGCTGAAGTTGGCAGCTTAACTGACTGAGCCACCCAGGTGCCCCCCTACTTCAGTGTTTTTAAATCAGAGTCTGTGAAGGTTAAATGTGCCCCCCACACACACACAAAGAAAAGGAAATTAAAACACAGATGGGCATCAAACATTATCTAACAACTAGAAATTATTTTTTTTTAACCTATATTTTTGAGAGAGAGAGAGAGAGAGACAGAGTGCAAGCGGGGGGCGGGGAGGCAGAGAGAGAGGAAGACATAGAATCTGAAGAAGGCCCAGGGCTCTGAGCTGTCAGCACAGATCCCAATGCGGGGTTGAACTCACGAACCAAACTGTAAGATCATGACCAGAGCTGAGGTTGGACGCTCAACCAACTGAGCCACCCAGACACCCCTAGAAATTACTTTTTAATTAAATCCCTGATTCTTTGACTTATTACATTTTAATCATGTTTGAATTTTTTATGACAAGAGAAGTATTACCAGAGCAATAAAGTGTGGATTTTTTTTGAAAACTTTAAGAAGTAAAAGATATCCAAGCTTATAAAACATGGCCTTTTTCTTTCTTCTTCTTTTTAACGTAATGTCTTTCCCTTGCTTATTGAGAATTCTCACAGGTTATGTGCCTCCGCTTATCCAGAGCAACTTTTTCCTCAATGGACATATTTTTTCTATTCTGCTCTATAGTCCACTCCCATCTATAAAATCATAGAGTCACAAAACCTTTCAGTTGGAAGAAATCTCAGAGCTTCTTAGGCCCATTCCCACCTGGAGTAACCATTCTTTTAACAACATGTCTGGCCAGCGGTCCCTCTGCTTATGTTTGGAGATTTCCTGTGGTTCTCAAACGTTAATATGCGTCTGAGTCACCAAAATCTGCCGTTAAAACACTGACTGCTGGGCCCTGTCTGTAGCCCCATCTCCCCTAAATTTCTGATTCAATGGGTCTGGGGTAGGGTCTGAGAATTTGCATTGCTAACAAGTACTGGGTAATACTGATGCTAACAATACAGAAACTACACTTTGAGAACCACTGCCTTAGAGATTCAATGTGCATTTTTTACTATCAAAGTCTAGTGTGCCCGGCAATCTTTGGGTGTGTGCCAGACATTGTATTTAGAAAATGTTTATAAAAATACTCTGAGATCCAGGATGATGTTTTTCTTCTGGAAAGAACTTCATTGTTTTGCCAAGTCCCTGGAGGCATTAGCAATCCAGGGTAACTGATCTGATTTTAGGACTCAAGGTGTTCTAGGCCATCCAGATGACCCACAGCCCAGCTGCAGTCTCTGGGAAGGTACGCCACAGACCTTTCCTTGGCAGACCCTAGAATGCAATTTTGGCAACCTTAAGCCCTTAAAGCTGTCAAAAGCACTGTTCTCTGCATATATGTGCCACTTCGAGATCATCAAATACCTTCTACAAAAGTGGTCCCAAATGCCAGACTCACCTCTATAGATTTTCACCTTTTCCAAATCTTCATTATAATCTTGTTAGCTTTATGGTATCTTCAAGCAGAAGTTTTAAAATATTTTATTCAGGGGCACCTGGGTGGCTTAGTCAATTAAGTGTCCAACTCTTGGTTTTGGCTCAGGTCATGAACTCATGGTTTATGAGTTTGAGTCTCACATCAGGCTCTGCAGTGACAGTGTGGAGCCTGCTTGGGATTTTCTCCCTCTCCCTCTCTCTCTGCCCCTCCTGTGCATGTGCTCGCTCTCTCTCTCTCTCTCTCTCTCTCAAAATAAATAAATAAACTTTAAAAAATAAATAAAAATAAAATATTTTACCCAGCTCTCCTGGCTGTCTTCAGTAGGAGGGTGGGTCTGAATTATGTAGTCTGCCTTTTCTATAAGTGAAAGTTTCTCTGTTTTATTTATAAATTATGATACACTTGACAGATTTACGTTATATATTACATTGCCTTTCCCATATTAACCTTTCTTATTTTCTGTTTGCCTTTTGTTTAGAATGTCATTCTCACTTAGGAAGTAAACTAATCATTTATGTTTTCTTCTAGATTTTAATGTTTTAAGTGTTTATATATTATGCTTTTTTAATCTAGGTAAAATGTATTTCAGTGTATGGGGTTAAAGAATAATCTTTTATTTTTTATCTGTACAGCTAACAATTCTGAGAAAACTCATCTATTGAATAAGCTTTCTTTCCTCTGCTGATTTGAAGTGCTATTTTCATAAAATATTACATTATTATGAAAACTGAAGTCTATTTATAGCATAGTTTTTGCTTCATTGTTGTTAATAGCTTTAATATAGATTTATAACACATTTACTGTTTGGTTTGAAGTCTACTTCAAAATTTGCTAAATCATTCTCACCAATTTATTCTTCCAAGCAAACTTTTGAATCTTTTGTTGCATCCCCTCACAAAAGAATCCCATTGGAATTCTCATTACAATTGCATTAGAAATATAAAATAAATTGAGAATTGATCTCTTTCCAGTATTTGTTCATCTTATTGAAGAACATGAGCTGTCTTTGTATTTATTCAGTCTTTTTTTTAAGTTTATTTATTTGTTTTGAGAGATAGTGAATTGCAGAGGGGCAGAGAGAGAGGGAAAGAAAGAGCATCCCAAGCAGGCTCCACACTGTCAGCACAGAGCCTGATGCGGGGCTTGGAATTCACAAGCTGTGAGATGGTGACCTGAGCTGAAATCAGGAGTCGGAGGCTTAACGGACTGAGCCACTCAGGCACCCCATTCAGTCTTCTAATGTTACATTCATAGTAAGGTTTCGTGACTTTCTTTCCTTTTTTTAAATTTCTTTTTTTTTTTTTAAGTTTATTTATTTATTTATTTAGAGAGAGAGAGAGCATGCGCAGGAGAGGCAGAGTGAGAGGGAGAGAGAGGATCCCAAGCAGGCTCTGTCAGTGCAAAGAGCCTGATGCGGGGCTCAAACATATGAACCTGTGAGATTATGACCTGAGTCAGACACTCAACCATCCAGAGCCACCCAGGTGTCCCTGTGACTTTCTTTGTATAGACAAATCCTAGATACTTTATACTTCGTTTTACATATGTATTGCTTTTTGAAATTAACATTCTTTTTTCATTATATTTTCTACCTGGCAATTGCCAGCCTGTGATAAACCTATTGATTTGCATAAAATTATTTGGCTACATTTGTGAATCCTTTCACCAGACCTAAGAGGTTTCATTCGTAATTCTCTTGAGCTTTCCAGATTGAAAAAAAAATATTTTCTACAAATAATATAAATACCTTATTTTCCAGTTGTCAAAATTCTTATCTCAGTATCATATATTATAGCATTAGCTACATCTCCCAGAACAATGTAAGTACTAGCGGGTGGTCTTGTCTTACTCCTGAATTTTATGAGACAAACTTCTTATGCATTTCTATTAAGGTGGTAACAGTTGGCTTAAGATAGACATTATATTTACTGTGTTTTTTTTTAAAAAGTATTTTTCTAGTTTACTAACATTCTTACCAGGACTTACATTAAGACTTCGTATTGAATATGTCAAATTTTTTTTCTAGCATTTAAACTAGGGAAGCCTAGGAGAGGAGCAAGTTCTACTACAGATGTATTGCATTCAAGATGCCTGTTAAACATCCAAGTGGAAATGTCAGAATGGCAGTGGGTACCTGAACAAACAGATCAGGGGAAGGGTTATGATCAAAAAGTCACTGGCACATAGATGATAATGAAAATTATGGGACTAAATAAAATTGCCTATGGAAGGAGTGTAGATGCAGAAGAGAAGCCCTGAGGCTTGCCAACATTTAGAAATCCAAAAGAAATAGAGGAGACAACAAGGAGACCAGAAAGAAGCAACCAGGGAGGAAAGAGGAAGAGCCAAAGAGTATTGTGTGACAGAAGAGAGAAAACTATTTCAGGAGAGGTGAAAGTTGATAATTCTATGGAATGCTGCTGTAAAACTGATTGACCAAGCCTATGGGGCATCTGCTAGGTGATAGGCTCAGTCACTGGTACTGGGGATATCAAAAACCAGGCACTGCCCCACCTCAAAGAGCTTAGAGTCTAATAGGGGAAATAGATTTATAAATTACAAAAAGCAATACATTACTGGCACTATGACAGAAGTATGAGTGAAGTATAGATGAAACACAAAGGAAGCTGAGATCCCGGTTGATCGTCTTTGATCTGAATCTGGAATGATGAATAAGTGTATGTGGATAAGATGGAGAAGGACAAGGCAGGCACAGGGAACAGCATGAGCAAAGGTAAGCAGAAGTCAGGCATCTTTAGTTAACTTTATGGCCAGAGTAGTGGTGGGGACCACAGACATAGGTAAAGCTAAAGAAGAAGACTAGAAGCCAGGTCACGAAGGGCCTTACATGCCCTGCCAAGAATCACACATGGGGTTGGAAAGACAAGTAAGATCAAGAAGACAAGATGTTTCAGAATGCTATCAAGACCACTGCTGTTTTAATGGTTGACCATGAAACCCAGGCTAGCTAGAAAAGCCAAAGAAATCAGAAGTTATGGATTGATAGAGCCTGAAGAATAGTGAGTAACTGAGGAACCAGAGGTTGCAAAGATGAAAAGCAGATGTGGCCAGGAAGATTTCCTATTTTGCCAGGAACTCATGATTTCTTGGTGTCTTAAGTCCTTTTGTATTCTGAAATTCCTTGACTGTTCAAAAGCTAAATTAAGCTGTAAATTGTAACCCATCTAATTGTGTGTGTTTTAGAATGGAGAGCCAAGACATGAAATGAGCGGCAATCTTCTAGAAGTCTCTAAAAACGCAAATCCAGACTACATCATGATGCAGGAACCGATAACAAAGGAGGAGTTGGAGCTAGACCTGGAGCTGGAGCCCACAGTGGAATCAGAACAAGAGACTGGACTAGATCTCGAGCTGGACCTGACTCATGGGATGGAGCCTGAGTCAGAGCTAGAGCCTGAATCTGAGCTAGAGCCTGAGTTAGAGCCTGAGTTGGAGCCTGAGCCCGAGCCCGAGGCTGAGCTCGAGGCTGAGCTCAAACCCAGGCCAAGGGCTCACACTTATCCTTGGCAGCAGTACTGGTCTCTGTATCCGTCTACACTTCCCAGATCTCCAGTTCAGGCTCGGCGTGGGACACCATCAGTTGAGAGGAGGCGTCAATGTATGAATTTATATTCACCCAAGGACAATAATACTGAAGACTGTTAGGAAATGAACTGGGAATAAGGAGTCAGATTCCCTTGGCAAACCCTCCCCACCCAAATGGGGTCACTTGGTCAGAAGACCTAGACTAGTTACAAACTAGCAACACTTGATTTGGGACTCCTTCATCTGCTGGCCTCTTCCTTGCTCAACACGGATCTCACTCCCAGATCACAATGCTAAACACCAAGAGTTATCTCTGAATTCCCTATCTAGGCTTACCTCGTCTCACCATCAGCAGATATTCTAGTAAAGGATTTCCTTCTTTGCACACCCCGTACTCTGGGGGTTTTGTCCAAGCATCTCTAACTTACTCCTCTCATCTCCGTTCCCCTTTCTCCAAAGAGATGAGACTCAAATAAAATATACAACTCTAGTTACATTTGGACACTTCCTGCATCTTTCCCTTCTCTATACTCTATATGCCTAAAGAAAGGTTGGGTGGGAGAAATTCCAGAAGTGGGTGGACATGGTGAAGAAGATATAAGCAAGAAAAAGAAAAACTGGGTGGCATTTGTATTTTATATGCAAGGTATCTTCATTACACTGGTGGTGGAAATGGGGAAGTAGATAGGTTAAGTTAAGCCGGCCTGCAAGGCTTATAATCTAAGGAACTCTTACGCTGAAGACACTTTTGTCATCACTCCAAGAGCAGGATGTTTTCCTAATCCTACCACTGTTTCAGAAGACTAGTCAGCTGTACCAACTGATGAGAAGGTTAGCTCTATAGAGCTCTATTTGGTATCCAGATTCATATTCACCACTGTTTCGTCCTTACAAGTTTTTAAGATACAAGCAATCTAGAATCTGTATTCCTGGTGGACCAAACTTGGAGTCTATGACAGACACAACCTCTTAGGAATTGGAAAAGTCAGTCATTACTAGTTTGGTCCAAATCCATTTTAAAAATTTCCCCCTCCCCCATTAAAAAATACCTAGTATTAAGCTACAAGCAAAAGATAAATATAGACCCCTGGGCGAAGGTTTATGGAATCCTGAATTTTATTTTCCACTCAATAAACAAGACTCCTCTTGCTTGGATACTTAATTTCTCTCACCCGTTGGGTTAAAGAAATTCTTATTAAAATATGTCTCTTATCACAGAGATGACATGTGCAATCACTCAGTCTACAAACATTCACTAAGCATCTGCTCCACGCACACCCCAAACAGTGCAGTAGATAGAACAATATTAGCCCTACTTCACACGTATAAACTGAGGCTCGGATAAGTTTTGTAACTAGTCCGAGGTCATATACAACTGTACCCTAAAAGAGGTGGGAGCCCAAGTCACAGGCTTCCTTCGTTCATGCTTACATTATACATCTATTGAACTCCTACTGTGTGCCAGGAACTGTCCCAGGTGCTGAAGATACAAGATGAACAGAAGAGACGACAAAAATGATTATAAATTGTGATAAGTACCTTGAAGGTAAAATATAAGAAAGTCTACAGGCCTACATTAGGAGGGCCTGAACCTACCTCAGGTGTCAAAGAAATTCTCCCTACAGCAATGACCTATGACCTGGCACCTGAAGGATGAGTAGAAGTTAGACCTAAAGCAAGTTCCAGTGACTGCTAGGAGGGCAGAGACAAATGGGAAACCAAGAGTGGTGACCATGGGTAGGTACAAAATCCGAGTACCCAGGAACACAGCTAGGTGTAACCTTAAGGTAATTGCCATTTCACCAGGGGCTCAATCAGAAACTGGGTCAGACCCAGAATGAATTGTCAAGGTGGCAAGGGCAGGCACAGTAATTTGTCAAGACCAAGAAAGTATTTCACACTTAAAACAGGAGACTAGAAATATTTGGAGAGCCCAGTTTCTGTGGACTGCCTCCCTCTCACACCAGCCGCCTTCTATTCCTGCATTCCCATCAGAGGAAGGCCCTTAAATACAGAATGAGTTGGCTTCTGACACTTGACTAGCAAGTGGTAGAGTTTAGACTCTGGTGCTTTCTGCTGCAACTACAACATAGCTAAATCTTGGCATTGGTGCATGACATCAGAAAGACCCAACTAGATGCTTGGACTACAGGCTATCTTTAAAGAATATGCTACTGGGGCGCCTGGGTGGCTCAGTCGGTTAAGCGTCCGACTTCAGCTCAGGTCACGATCTCACGATCTCGCGGTCCGTGAGTTCGAGCCCCACGTCGGGCTCTGGGCTGATGGCTCAGAGCCTGGAGACTGCTTCCCATTCTGTGTCTCCCTCTGTCTCTGCTCCTCCCCCGTTCATGCTCTGTCTCTCTCTCTGTCTCAAAAATAAAATAAAACGTTAAAAAAAAATTTTTAAAGAATATGCTACTATAAACCCATAACATCCAGCCTTCCCCAAAGGAATAACATAAATACAAATGGTTAATTGATTGTAATTACTACAGCATTAAAGAAAACATAAAGTAACAATTCAAGGGCTGAGTCTTCTTCCAAAATGCGAATCACCTGAGATTCTAAGATATTTCAAATTCTATAAAATACTATGGTTTTGGTTGCTTAGCCCACTTTTCATAGCATGGTCATCATTGCAGCCTTTATCATCAATGAGAGACTGGAGAAAAATGCTGAAAACTGAAAAACAAGTACAGATTGGATCTGAAAGTGTCTTAGCACAATTTTTTCTCCATTACTGAAAAAAGAAAAACAAACCTCAAAGCAGCTCATGTTCGATAGTAAATGGGGCTTGCGGTGTGATTTTTAAATATGAAGAACTAAGTAGAATCACTAGACCTGCAGAACAGTAGGTCTGGAAAAGAAACTGGTCAAAATAGGTAACATTAGGTATCTGTGTCTAAATATGTTAAATATCGCAAAGCCTAACAAATTGTAACATGAGTCTCATACCTATCTGATTTAGACGATATGTAGATGAGACATTGGACTTAGACCTTCGGGTTCATGACATGTGAGAAAGACAAGAACTTGGGGGGGCAGAAGTGGAATGTTATGGTCTGAATATATCCCCCCCCCCCCATATTGTATGTTTAAATCCTAATCCCCAAGGTGGAGGTATTAGAAGGTGGGGCCATTGGGAGGTGATTAGGTCACCCTTATTATTAATTACTAATGGGATTAGTGTCCTTATAAAAGGCCTCAGAGACAGCCCTCCTACTTTCCACCCCCTCCTGCCTTCCAAAGCAAGAAGATGATCATCTGTGAATCAGGAAGTGGGTTCTCACTAGATGCCAAATCTGCCAGCACTCTGGTCTTGGACTTCCCAGCCTCCAGAGCCGGGAGAAATAAATTTCTGTTGTTTATAAGGCAGTAGCCTGCAGTATCTTGTTATAGGCACCCCATTGAACTAAGACATCATGGTCTGAGGATAAAATAATGAATAAAGGATGATTTCTGCCCTCATACAGCTCCCAAACTACAAACAGGCATTGCAGGAGGGAGTGTCACAGACTTCTAAATGAAAAGGTGACAGTGCTCTCACTGTAGCAGTGTACAGTACTATGGAAATGTAGATGAGAGGAGGGGTTAGAAAGAATGTAGATCCGGGGAAACAGTTACTGAGAAGAAATGATATTGGAGCTGGGCATTAAGAATATGTAGAAATTGCCAACTATTCTTCAATTAAAACGTTTGTTTGAGGGACGCCTGGCTAGCTCAGTTGGTTGAGCGTCCGACTCTTGATTTCAGCTCGGGTCATTATCTCACAGTTGTAAGATCGAGCCCTGCATTGGGCTCCACACTGAGCGTGGAGCCTGCTTAAGATTCTCTATTTGTGCCCCTCCCCTCCTTGTGCATGCACTCTCTCTCTCTCTAAAAAAAAAAAAAAAAAAAAAAAAATGTATTTGAAAAAAGAATACATAGGAATTATACGATAAAAGAGGTTTCACAACCTATGAAATAATCTTGCCCCCAAAAAAATTGAACCTGAATATTGTCAACCCTGTGGGTCTCACTACCAGATTATAGGAAATACAGGGGTCAGAAGAACATGTTAAATGACACTAAGTAGAGGCAATCAGTGGAATCTAAAAACTCAACAGGACAGGGGCGCCTGGGTGGCTCAGTCGGTTAAGCGGCCGACTTTGGCTCAGGTCATTATCTTGTGGTCCGTGAGTTTGAGCCCTGCGTCGGGTTCTGTGCTGACAGCTCAGAGCCTGGAGCCTGTTTCAGATTCTGTGTCTCCCTTTCTCTGACCCTCCCCAGTTCATGCTCTGTCTCTCCCTGTCTCAAAAATAAATAAATGTTAAAAAAAAATTTTTTTTTTAAACTCAACAGGACAAATGAGCCAGTTTCTTCAACAAATAAGTTAAAAAACAAATACAAAAACGAAGCATGGAAAATCTATAAATTCACACCTTCCTAGGTGAGTTGAGGTTATTGGCCTTTTTTTTTTTTTTTCCTTCAGGGTTATTTGCTGAATTTGGAATCAAGCTTTTCTTAGGCAGAGGGACCCTGCCAGGAAAAAACAAAACTAATGAAGCTTTTGGTGGCCACTTAAGCTGGTAGGTTGACTGGTTTCCTCTCAGAGACACTGACTGAGTGCCAGGGACACTCAGGAGGTTAGGGATTGGTCTACAAAGGCAAAATGAAATCTCCCAAGTCTCAAAGTACCTTTGTCTAGACACAAAGTCCACGAGAGGAAGGGGCCTTTAATAAGCATACAAAAGACCTTGCCCTTGAGACATTTGGAGCCAGAGATGGACTGAGTCTAGCTAAAGCCACAACACAGCTCAATTTCTAATACAGTTAGGAATGATCTGTCCCTCACTTTTTTGCCGAATCAGAAGTATGTATCCTATGTAGGAAGAAATAACATTGACTTCAGTTTCTCTTGTTTGCACAACCTCCAGCATATGATTTTTATTTTTTAATTTACATTTTTCATAAATTTTTAAAAAGTTTCTTTTGAGAGAGACACAGTGTGTGGGGGGGAGGGGCACAGAGAGAGAGGGAGAGAGAGAATCCTAAGCAGTCTCCCTGCTGTCAGTGCAGAGCCCAAGGCAGGGCTCGAACTCACAAAACTGTGAGACCTGAGCCAAAACCAAGAGTTGAACGCTTAACTGACTAAGCCACGCAGGCACCACCTCCAGCATATAATTTTTAAAAATCACAAGGCACGGGCGCCTGGGTGGCTCAGTCAGCTGAGCTTCCGACTTCAGCTCAGGTCATGGTCTTGCAGTTCGTGAGTTCGAGCCCCACGTTAGGCTCTGCGCTGACAGCTCAGAGCCTGGAGCCTGCTTCGGATTCTGTATCTCTCTCTCTGCCCCTCCCCTGCTCGTGCTCTGTCTCTCTCTGTCTCAAAAATAAACAAAAACATTTTTAAAAATTTAAAAATATAAAATAATAATGCAAAGAAGGTATAACCAAAAATAAATAGAGGAGAGGGGCACTCGAGGGGCGTCGGGCTCTGTGCTGACAGCATGGAGCCTGGAGCCTGCTTCAGATTCTATGTCTCCCTCTCTCTCTACGCCTCCCTCACTCATGGTCTGTCTCTGTCGCTCTCAAAAATAAACATTAAAAAAAATTTTTTTATTAATAAAGGAGATAAATGGAATAATGAAAACACTTTATGAATCCAAAGGAATACTGGAATAAGAAAACAACATATAGGACAAGTAGAAAAGAAATTCCAAGATGGCAATCAAACTCAACTATATCCATAACTAAATAAATTAAGTATTCTAATTGAGATACCGACTTTTGGGGGGCACCTGGGTGGCTCAGTCGGTTAAGTGGCCAACTCTTGATTTCGGCTCGGGTCATGATCTCACGGCTTCTGGGTTTGTGAGCATCGGGCTCTGCATTCACTGAGCGAAGCCTGCTCCGGATCCTCTGTCTCCTTCTTTCTGGCCCTCTCCTGCTTGCTAGCGCTCTCTTGAAAAAATAAATAAATAAACGTTAAAAAAAAAAAAGTTTACAGATACAGACTTTTTTGGATGGATGTTTTAAAAAGACCCAACTATCTATTTATGAGAGACACAATGTAAATATGAATATGCAAATATATACACAGTAGAAGGACGGAAAAATACAACAAGCAAATAGCAACCAAAAGAAAGCTGCAGTGGCAATGTTAATATCAGTCAAAGTAAAGCATAAGACAGAAAATATTCCCAAAGGTTAAAGGTTTCACAGAGGTGAAAGGGTCAATGAAACAGGACAACATAACAATCCTAACTTTGCGGGTAATAACATAGTTTCAAAATACATAAAGCTGACTCAGTAGAGCATGTGACTCTTGATCTCAGAGCTGTGAGTTCAAGCCCCACTCTGGGAGTAGAACTTACTTAAAAATAAAATAAACAAAATACATAACGCAAAGTGACAAAAATGAGAGGAGAAAGAGACAAATCTCAGAGCACAGTTGGAGATTTTTAACACAATTCTCTCAGTACAGAAACAAAGGATTCTAAAGGCCTTGTATTTTTCAGGAGGAAGACAGAGATCGTGATTAATGCCATATTTCAGATTAAATATGTGTAGCGGGGGTGCCTGGGTGGCTCCGTCAGTTGAGTGTCTGACTCTTGATCTCACAGTCCCTACTGTCTGTGCAGAGCTCACTTCAGATCCTGTCTCCCTCTCTCTCTCCCCTCCCCTGCTCACGCGCTCTCTCACTCTCTCCCTCAAAAATAAACATAAAAATAATAATGAAAAAATAAAATAGTAAAAATAGTTGCATAGTTCAAAAAATAAAAACTACTCAGTTAAGACAGTGAGGAATCTTTGCTCCTAGCCCTGTCCCACACTCCCATTCCCATATTCCTTTTTCCCTGCCCCACCCAGATAACCTCTACTACGACTTCCCTTTGTGCGTTTCTAGGACCTTCTAGTACGTCTTTATGCAAAAACAGTGCGGCTATTTCTTTATGCATATACGGGTCAGTATGAACATACAGTCTTATGTTCCCTTTTTCCTGCCCAAATGGTTATTAAATATGTTTGGCAACTTCCTCTTTAAAAAAAAAAAAACAATCTTGGAGATTTCTAGTATTGATACTGATCTGAAGGAGGGTTTTTTGGTTTGTTTGACTGATTGATTTGTTTTGTTTTGTTTCGTTTTGGTCTCAGACTTCAGGTCATTTTTGATTTTCAACAGCTTTATGGAGCCATAACTGGCATATAATAAATGACACATTTTTTAAGTGCCCAATTTGGTGTTCTGACCTATGTATACACCTGTGAAACCATCCCCACAATCAAGATGAACATATTGGTCACCCCCCAAAATTTTCTTGTGCCTTCTTGTAAGACCATGCTCCTGGCTCTCTCCAACCAAGTCTCCATTCCCAGACAACCGCTAACCCGCCCGCTGTCACCAGAGATTGGTTCTCATTTTCTAGACTTTTGCAAAAATCGAAAGACACAGTAGGTGTTGTTTCTGGGGAGCGTGAGCTGGCTTCTCTAACTCAGCGTAATTACTTTAAGATTCATGCGTGTTGCTGCACGTACCAAGAATTCATCCCTTTTTGTTGCTATGTAGTTTTCCACTGTGTAGGCATCTCATAGTCTGTTTATCCATTCATCTCCTTATGGATAAAGGTTGTTTCTAATTTGGGGGTATTAAAAATAACGTTGCTATACTGGGGCGCCTGGGTGGCGCAGTCGGTTGGGCGTCCGACTTCAGCCAGGTCACGATCTCGCGGTCCGTGAGTTCGAGCCCTGCGTCAGGCTCTGGGCTGATGGCTCAGAGCCTGGAGCCTGTTTCGGATTCTGTGTCTCCCTCTCTCTCTGCCCCTCCCCCGTTCATGCTCTGTCTCTCTCTGTCCCAAAAATAAATAAACGTTGAAAAAAAAAATTAAAAAAAAAATAACGTTGCTATAAACAGTAATGCAAAAGTCTTTGTATGAACATAGACTTCCACTTTTCTCAGCGATAGAATGGCTGAGTCAAATGGTAAATGTGTGATTAACGAATTTCTCGAAATGTTTGTACTATTTTATGTCTCCACCAGCAGCGTCTGAGAATTCAGTTGCTCCCTCTCCTCATCCACACTAGTTTTGTTCAGTCTTTTTAATTTAAGATGTTTTGATAGCTATATAGTTATATTTCACTGTGGTTTTAATTTGCCTTTCTCTAATGGCCAATAGTGTTGAAAATGCTCTCATATGCTTGTTTTATATTCACGTATCTTTTAGTTTTATTGGTTTGCAATATGGTTTTTCTGATCTTATTTCATTGATTTCTACTCTGATCTTTATTTCTTTTCTTTGCTTGCTTTGGGCTTCATTTGCCCTTATTTCATTAGATTCTTAAGGTGGAAGCTGAGGTCATTGATTTGAGAACTTCTGTTTTAATACTGGTGTTACAATGCTATAAATTTCCATCCACCTGCTGCCTTAGCAACATTCCACAAATGTTAATATGTTATGTTTTTATTCAGTTCAAAATACTTAATGATTGGGGCGCCTGGGTGGCGCAGTCGGTTTAGCGTCCGACTTCAGCCAGGTCACGATCCCGCGGTCCGTGAGTTCGAGCCCCGCGTCAGGCTCTGGGCTGATGGCTCAGAGCCTGGAGCCTGTTTCCGATTCTGTGTCTTCCTCTCTCTCTGCCCCTCCCCGTTCATGCTCTGTCTCTCTCTGTCCCAAAAAAAAATAAAAATAAACGTTGAAAAAAAAATTTAAAAAAAACCAAAATACTTAATGATTTAACTCTTGATTTCTCCTTTGACCCCTGGAATATTTAGAGGTGTGTTATTTAGTTTCCAGATATTTGGGGGGATTTTCTAGATACCTTTCATTTATTTCTAACTTAATTCCTTTGTGGTGAGAGAACACACCTCGCATGATTTGATTCCTTTAAAACTTTTTGAGACTGTTTTATGATCCCAAAAAAGGTCTGCCTTGGCAAACGGTCCACGTGCACTTAAAAACAATGTGTTCTGCTGTGGTTGGAAAGATTATTTTATAAATGTCAATAAGGTCAAGTTGGTTGATAGTGTTGTTCGAATCTTCTAAATCATTACTGATTTTTTGTCCACTTGTTCTATTAATTATGGAGACAGGGGTATTAAAAACTCCCACTATTGTGGTACCTGGCTGCCTCAATCGGAAGAGCATGCGACCCTTGATCTCAGAGTTGTAAGTTCAAGCCCCACGTTGAGTGTACAGAGATTACTTGAAGTAAAATAAAATAAAATCTTTAAAAAAAAGAAAAGAAAAAGAAAACTCCTACTACAATTATAGGTTTGTCAATTTCTCTTTGCATTCTGTTAATTTTGCTTATGTATATTGATGCTCTGTTCTTAGATTCTTAATACTTAGCTTTGTTATGTCTTCCTGATGAATGGACACATTCATTCTTTATGAAATGGCACTCTTTGTGCCTGGTGATACTTTTGCTCTGAAACTTGCTTTGTCTAATATTATTGTTGCCATTTGTCTAATATTACTATCGCCATTAGGGCTTTCTTTAGAATAGTGTTACATGAAACTGAGGGTTGATGGGGGGTGGGAGGGAGGGGAGGGTGGGTGATGGGTATTGAGGAGGGCACCTTTTGGGATGAGCACTGGGTGTTGTATGGAAACCAATTTGACAATAAATTTCATATATTAAAAAAAAAAAGAACAGTGTTACATGGCAAGTCTTCTTTTTTCTATCCTTTTATTTTTAACATATTTGTATCTTTATATTTCAAGTGGGTTTCTTTTTGTAACTCTTTTTCCCCTTCCCTTCCCCCATGGTCTTCTGTTAAGTTTCTGAAGTTGCACATATGAATGAAAACATACGCTATCTGTCTTTCTCTGACTGACTTACTTCACTTAGGAGGCAAACCATAAGAGACTCTTAAATACGGAGAACAAACTGAGGGTTGATGGAGGGGGTGGAGAGGGGAAAATGGGTGATGGGCATTGAGGATGGCACTTGTTGGGATGAGCACTGGGTGTTATATGTAAGCGATGACTCACGGAAATCTACACCCCAAACCGAGAGCTCACTGTGTACCCTGTACGTTAGCCAACTTGACAATAAATCGTCTTTAATTAAGTCATTAATTAATTAAAAATAAATAAATAAAGCAGTTTTCTTGTAGGTGGCATATAATTTGATCTTGGTTTTGTCTTGTTTTTTTCTCTCTAAAAATCTCTCACCTTTATTTGGGATATTTAGACCACTGCATATAATGTGATCACTGTTAGGGTTAGGTTTGAGTCTATCATTTGCTATTTCTTATCTGTATCGTTTGTTCTTTGTTCCATTTTTCCTTTTTCTGCCTTCTTCTGCATTAAGTATTATTAGTGATGCAACTTTATCCTTTTTGTTGGATTGTTAGCTACAACTCTTCATTGGGTTGTTTTAGTGGTTGCTGTTGGGTTTATAATATACATATTTAACTTATCACAGTCTACCTTCAAGTAATATTGTGTGGCTTCATGTATAATATAAGAACCTTACACCTGTATACTTGTATATCTTCCCTTAAAATCTTCGTGCTACTGTGGTCATACGTTTTTCTTCTATGTATATTAGAAGCCCTCAAATGTATTGCTATTATGTTTTTTACTTTAAACAAGTTAATTATCTTTAAGAAGATTTAAATAAAAAGAACAAAATATTACTATTTATCCACGTTGTGTTTCTATTGCTTTTCACTCCTAAGTGTAGATCTATGTTTCTATCTGGAATCACTTTCCTTCTGACTTCCTTGAACATTTCTTGTAGTGTAGGTCTTCCAGATTTTTTGTGTCTGAAAAAAGTCTGTATTTCATCTTTGGTTTTGAAAGACGCTTTCACTAAGTAGAATCTAGGTTTGGCAGTGTTAAATATTTCAAAGAGGTTGCTCCACTCTCTTTTGGTTTGCATGGCTTCTTTTCTTTCTTTCTTTCTTTCTTTCTTTCTTTCTTTCTTTCTTTCTTCCTTTCTTGAAAGAGAGAGAGCACAAGGGCAGGGGAGAGGAACAGTGGGAAAGAGAGAGAGAGAGAGAGAAAGAGAATCCCAAGCGGACTCCACACCCAGTGAGGAGCCCAATGCAGGGCTCGACCCTGGGATCATAACCTGAGCTGAAATCAAGAGTCAGTCACTCCACTGGCTGAGCCACCCAGGCATCCCTGGCTTGCGTGGTTTCTACAGAAAAATCTGCTGTCAACTCTTTTTGGTTCTCCTGCATGTAATGTGTCTTTTATCTCCTACTGCCTTTAGGATTTGCTCCCTTTTGGGGCCCCTGGGTGGCTCAACTTTGGGATATTTAGACAACTGCATGTAATGTGATCCCTGATGGGGTTAGGTTTGAGTCTATCATTGGCTATTTTTTATCTGTATCATTTGTTCTTTGTTCCATTTTTCCTTTTTCTGCCTTCATCTGCATTAACTGAATATTATTAGTGATTCAATTTTATCCTAGTTGAGTGTCAGTCAAGTCAGTTGAGCGTCTGACTTCAGCTCAGGTCATGATCTCGCAGTTTGCAAGTTTGAGCCCCAAGTCAGGTTCTGTGCTGACAAAGCCTGGAGCCCACTTCGGATTCTGTGTCTCCCTGTCTCTCTGCTTCTCCCCTGCTCACACTCTCTCTCTCTCAAAAAATAAACATTAAAACATTAAAAAAAAAGAATTACCAAGACTTTAATTTTTGCTTAGTTTTATTAAGAATTTGCTCTTTATTAGTGGTTTTAAGCAATTGGGTTATGATGTGCTTTGGTATAGTTTTCTTTTTTCTTTTAAGATTTTATTTTATTATTATTTTTTAATGTTTATTTATTTTTGAGAGAGAGCACAAGCAAGGGAGGAGCAGAGACAGAGGGGAGACAGAGAAACCGAAGCAGGTTCCAGGCTCTGAGCTGTCAGCACAGAGCCCGATGCAGGGCTTGAACCCATGAACCGTGAGATCATGACCTGAGCCGAAGTCGGACGCTCAACCGACTGAGCCACCCAGGCACCTCTCTATTTATTTTCTTTATTCTTTCTTTCTGTGTTTCGTTTTGGATAGCCTCTGTAGTGAGACCTTCGGGTTCACTGATTTTTTTCCTTCTGCAATGTCTGTTCAGCTGTTAATCCCATACAGTAGATTTTTTCATCTCAGACGTTACTGTTCTCTTTTCTAGAAGTTCAATATTGGCCTTTTTTTTTTTTTTAACATCTTTTACATTTGTATTTAACGTAGTCAATATTTCCTATAGTTTCGTAAACATACAGAATACAGTTATAGTTGTTCTTCATGTACTTTTCTACTAATTCTATCAATGTACATTCTGGGTTAATGTCAGTTGGTAGCATTTCCTTGTCATTAAGGGTCACGTTTTTCTACTTCTTTGCGTACACATGAACTTTTACTGGATACTGGACCAATCATATTAGATATTGTAAATTTTCTCTTTTGGGGGATGGGATATAATTGCATTCCTAGAAATATTCTTGAGCTTTGTTCCGGGATATGGTTCAATTGGTTGGAAACATTTTGACCGCTTCAAGTATTATTTGTGTTTCGTTAGGTGAGACCAGAGCAGCGTTTAGTCTAGGGCTAATGTTCCCCCTAAACTGAGAGAAAAAATCTTTCTAAATATAGCCAATGCGCTGAATATTGGATTTAACATAGTCACAGGAGCCTCAGGCTCTAATTAATTTTGCGTTATTTTATCAATCTGCATATGGAGACTTTTGGGGGCGCATAATATACATTTGTGAAAATAAAGTTTTCCGTTTTAAGAGTAATACTTGCTGTTAAGTGAAAATCTACAAAATACAGAAAAGCGGGAAAAAAGAATCCCTTGTACGTCCATTCCCTGGAGATAAATTCTGTTAACATTCTGAGGTACTTCCTTTGCATTACTAGAGAGCACGGGCTTTCTCAGAGCAATGGAAGGATTCTCCCCTCCCAAAGTTATAGAACTTTTTAAAACTTCAGCAAATTAGGGTGCTTCTTTGATTAAATCTAGGAGAAAAATCACCCATACTAACATGCATTTCTTGTTCTCAAGGTGATTTTTTTTTTAAGTTTATTTGTTTATTTTGAGAGGGGGGGAGGGGCAGAGAGAGAGGGAGAGAGAGAATCCCAAGCGGGCTCCATTCTGTGCTGTCAGCACAGAGCCCGATGCAGGGCTCAATGTCACAAACCATGAGACCGTGACCTGAGCCGAAGTCGGACACTTAACCAACTGAGCCACCCAGGTGGCCTTCTCACCCTCTTTTTTAGGAAGCCTTGGTCATGGCTGCCTCTCCAGTCTCAGAGCAAGTTGTCCTGGGCCAACCCGTGATGTCAGCAGTTCATCTCCAGATTTTTTCACTTAGGGAACATTTGAGTGCTTGCCAAGTGCTGAGCCTTATGCTAGTCTGGGTTTTTACAGAATGAATCTGGAGGAAATCATAGACTGGAGGAGGAGACAGCTATAACCCAAGGACTGTAATGCTAAATACACTGATCCTTAGTTTGAAAATGCTGCAGGGCTTTAAGGGCAAAGAGGGGGCAGGACTCTATGTCACCCTCTGCTGGGAGCATCAGGAAGGTATTTGGGCTGGTTGGTTTGTTTCTGGTTTTTACAAGAACCCCAAAAATACTTTATTAGCTCTCAAAAAAGCAGCCATCACAAGGCACATGAAGTAGAAACATACCTTAGCAGTCAAAGGGTTAGGGTTATATACAATTATAGCTGTTTTTCTTTTGTAGCCTTGCCCATAGCCAGAGGGATGTAAACTAACATTCTGCAGCACCGGTCAGGAAACTCAGGGACACTCGCCAGTGGTTCTGAGCACATTAACAAAAAGACACAAGAATGGATTCGACCACCTTAGTGAAAAATGTCTAGGCTAGAACTGTAAATTCAGTTCAATACTACGAAGCAAACGCTAAAACTTGGTATTACTTCCCGATAGCTCACTCAAGTAGTATCTCGTACTATTCTGAGTGACAAAAAGGTGCAAAGTAAACTTATTTACAGATACAATGGTTGAACAGTTCCTTTTAAATCTGCAATTTAGGGGACGCCTGGGTGGCTCAGTCGGTTAAGCGTCTGACTTCGGCTCAGGTCACGATCTCGCGGTCCGTGAGTTCAAGCTCCGCGTCGGGCTCTGTGCTGACTACTCAGAGCCTGGAGCCTGTTTCACATTCTGTGTCTCCCTCTCTCTCTGACCCTCCCCCGTTCATGCTCTGTCTCTCTCTGTCTCAAAACTAAATAAACATTAAAAAAAAATTTTTTTTTAAATAAATCTGCAATTTAGGTTCCAGATTCTCCATTAAAAAGTAACTGCCCTGAAACTCGATAAATTGTACTTAAGCAACTTGGCTATTAGGGTTTACAACAAAAAGAGAAATACCGCCCTCCGAATTATTAATTACAGCTTGACAATTACTTCAACATCAGCAGCCACTGGAGTTACTATGATCTGATTTGTCTGGGCAGCGTCTAGTCTCACTTTCTTCTTGGTTCACAAAACTATCATGGGACTAGGAACTCAGCGTGGGGATCAATGATTAGACTTACACACGTCAACTTAAAAGTCACACACAGGGGGCTCCTGGGTGGCTCAGTCGGTTGAGCATCCGACTGTGGCTCAGGTCATGATCTCACGGTTCATGGGTTCAAGCCCCATGTCGGGCTTTGCACTGGCAGCGTGAAGCCTGCTTCAGATTCTTTCTCTCTCTGCCCCTCCTCCACTCACTCTCTCTCTCAAATATAAACACACATTTAAAAAAAAAAAATGTTTAAAAAGTCACACACAGGATTACATTGCAACAGCTGTTCCAAATGTCTGTTTTTTAGTTTGGGGTGGAGGGAGTGCGGGTTGTTGTTCTTGTTTGGTGTTTATTTCATAGTCATAAACTTAACTCTGCAATCCAGCTAGCCTCAGAGGAGGGTAAGGAAAATATGGGTCCCACAGAACTGCAGTGAGAACACAAAGATTAAAGGGTATTTCGAGCAGATGGGGACAACGGGGTAGCTCCCGGCTACAGAAGGAATAGTCTTACAGCGAAGACAAAAACCCAAGTCAAATTTATTAGATTTGTCCACAGTTTGCAATGACGATCTTCTCGCCGGCCTTGCCGTGCCTGGAGCCGAAGCGTTCCGTGGCTTCCCGGATACTCCTGCCCTCTCTCACCTTGTCCAAGGCCACAAGCCCGTCACCCAATCGCTCAGTGTTGGCAACGCAGATGAAGAACTGGGAAGCGTTTGTTTGGGTCCAGTACTTGCCATGGGCAAGATGCCAGGACCCGTGTGCTTCACGCGTGAAACTCTCATCATCAAATTTCTCCCCATAGGTGGACTCACGGCCAGTGCCATTACAGCGCGTGAAGTCACCACCCTGGCACATAAATCCTGGAATAAGCCTGTGAAGGCAGGAGCCTTTATAATCAAAGCCTTGCTCCCCAGGGCTCGGAGCACTAAAGTTCTCTGCTATCTTTGCAACAGAGATGCGGCCCCACGGCTCGCTGTCACCGCCAATGTCAAAGAACGCCACTGTGGGGTTGACCGTGGCTGGACGGCCTGAAACGTCTGTTTTAAGTTAAGGCACTCATTGAACTATTAATAGCTGAGGGCTTTAAATAAAATTCTACTACCAACTTGGGGCACCTGGGGGGCTCAGTCGGTCGAGCGTCAGACCTTGGCTCAGGGGATGATCTCACGGTCGTGAATATAAGCCCCGCGTCGGGCTCTGTGCCTACAGCTTAGAGCCTGGAGCCTGCTTCAGATCCTGTGTCGTCTTCTCTCTCTGCCCCTCCCCTGCTCGCACTCTGTCTCTCTCTCTCTCTCTTAAAAAAATAAATTAACATTAAAAAAAAAAAACCTCTACTACCAACTTCATAAATCTGAAATTTTGACGAGTGTTATTTAGAAAACCAGTTTACTTAACAGTTCACTTAACCTTTTGCAGAAGAGACAAGGAGACTGAATATAAACTATGTCAACACTTAAGTGAGCTGTACTATGCCCTTGTGGCCAGAAAATTGCATTTTTTTTTTCCCAAAAGGAAAGCAGTCTTTATTTTTTGGACTTCCAAAGCCTACTTTATGTAACTACAAGCACCACTGCTTTTGGAAGATTATAGAGAAATTCTTTTTGAAAAAATAGCTTAAAAATTAGTCATACTCGGGGTGCCTGGGTGGCTCAGTCGGTTAAGCATCCAACTTCAACTCAGGTCATGATCTCACGGTTTGTGGGTTTGAGCCCCGCATCGGGCTCTGTGCTGACAGCTCAGAGCCTGGAGCCTGCTTCGGATTCTGTGTCTCCCTCTCTCTCTGCCCTTCCCCGGCTCGCACTCTGTCCCTCTCAACAATAAACATTAAAAAAGAAAATTAGTCATACTGTTGAAACACTCACCCAATATAAATAATTCACTCTTCAGTAAGAAATAGAATTATTTTTTTTAATTTTTTTTTAACATTTATTTATTTTTGAGAGACAGAGAGAGATAGAGGGCAAGTGGGGGAGGGGCAGAGAGAGAGGGAGACTCAGAATGCCAGCAGGCTCCAGGCTCCCAGCTGCCAGCACAGAGCCCGACGCAGGGCTCGAACTCACGGACCGCGAGATCATGAGCTGAGCCGAAGTCGGCCACTCAGCCAACTGAGCCACCCAGGTGCCCCAGAAATAGAATTCTTTACGGCAAGTGCCCCAGAGTCGCGTCACTCAGTTACCGCAGATATTAAATACCAATCTGTTAAATCGGCAAGATGTTTCTGTAGCCTTACTGAACACCTGTAGCCCTATCCTCTGTTGTCTCAATAGGCACCGCGCTTACCTAACAGCAGATCACATCTGACAGGTTCTAACGCTAAGCTTGTACACTGTACTGACCAAGCCTAACATAGACATGTGTGCTTGCCTCACATGGACATGTGTCCGATGCACGTAAAAGCAGATCTAGTTAATGCCCTTTGGGAACAGGAGAGTTTACTTTGCCTTGACTGGTTCTTGTTCTAAGCAAGGAATTCGCAACCTTTCATTTATAATGATACTCTTTAAAAATAATAATAATAATCCCGTGACATTGACCATAAAGGGAGCCCATCAGTTCCATCACATGTAGTGTATCTGCACATTACTACCTGGCAGATATATTGCAGGCTAAAAGGCAAAGTCCTATTTAGTGATATCGTAAGCAATGGCTCGAAATACATGTAAGAACTGGGGTCTTTTTCATGTTCCCAAAGTCCTGTTAACAGCGGAGGAGTGAGATAGACACAGGGCGTGAACATCAAAATCAAAGTTGGGGTTCCAGTGTTCAATTTGGCATGAAGGGATCTGCTGTAGCCATGGGAGCTCACGGAGAAGAGGGAGTCCTTTTGCCCAGAGTCCCTGAGCAAAAATGCAGCTTTCCCTTCAGGAAGGGTTTCCGGGGTGCCTGGGTGGCTCAGTCGGTTGAGTGTCCAAATTCAGCTCAGGTCATGATCTCAGTTTGTGGGTTCGAGCCCCGTGTTGGGCTGTGTGCTGATAGCTCAGAGCCTGGAGCCTGCTTTGGATTCTATCTCTCTCTCTCTCTCCTGCCCCTCCCCTGCTTGTACTCTGTCTCGAAAATAATTTTTTTTTTTAAAAAAGGGCTTCTGCTTTGTAACACTCTCCAGCAACGGGGATTCCCTGTAATCAGAAATAAATTAGACAGGGGCGCCTGGGTGGCTCAGTCGGTTAAGCGTCCGACTTCAGCTCAGGTCATGATCTCACGGTCCGTGGGTTCGAGCCCTGCGTCGGGCTCTGTGCTGACAGCTCAGAGCCTGGAGCCTGTTTCAGATTCTGTGTCTCTTTCTCTCTGTGACCCTCCCCCGTTCATGCTCTGTCTCTCTCTGTCTCAAAAATAAATAAACACTAAAAAAAAATTAAAAAAAAAAAAAAAGAAAGAAATTAGACAGGAGGCAGTGGATGTAATCAATCTGTGGATAGCTATCTCCAGATACCTGACGTTGCTTCTGTCTACGTGACTGCAAACACAGTGTGGTTGTGTCCTCTTCTGTGTCACAACTAGCTTGTGAAATGGCAAAATCGTCCCCACTTATTTCAGGCATTCCAGCAGCTAACTTTGGTCCCACTTAATATAACCAACTAGCCTGTGCTGTGGCTTCAATGGATGTATTTGTGTATTAGGAGGGGTGTCAACCTTCTGCAGTACTAAGCCACCTTCTTTTTCTAAGCTTATCTTCTTTATCCTCTATAGAAGCCAAATATGGATCAAATGTATCAAAAAAAAAAAATGTTGAATGTGGTTTCACAGGGGCTGAATGCTTATGTAATCAAATGCCATTTTGGAGCTAAATCTGAGCCAGCGGGAAAAGGGCATTTTCAGGATTTAGAAAGGTGTATTAAAAGGCTTAATTCAGACAGGAGTATTTTTCTTTTTTAGAAAAGAAGGGCTTTAACTACTTGTTGTAAGTTCTCGTGGGAAAACACAAGCCCACAGTTCTTGCAACCTTTGTCCCACAGACTGACTTCCTTTCAGGGGTCCAAACAAAGGGACATATTGAAATACTGGTGTCTGGGGCACCTGGGTGGCTCAGTCGGTTAACTCTCTGACTTCAGCTCAGGTCATGATCTCATGGGCCATGAGTTTGAGCCCTGTGTCGGGCTCTGTGCTAACATCTCAGAGCCTGGACCCTGCTTCTGATTCTGTGTGTGTTGTGTCTCTCTCTCTGCCCCTCTCCCACTTGTGCTCTGTCTCTCTCTCTCAAAAATAAATATTAAACACACACACACACATATGTATATATTGAAATGCTGGTGTCTGGATTGAGAAAGTAAACAACTTTAATGACCAGGTAGCACATCTTTATGCAAATCAGGTAATTAAAAAAGTTTTTTTTAATGCTTATTTATTTTTGAGAGAGAGACAATGTGAGCAGGGGAGGGGCAGAGAGAGAGGGAGACACAGAATCCCAAGCAGGCTCCAGGCCAGCTCTGAGCTGTCAGCACAGAGCGCAATGCGGAGCTTGAACCCATGAGCTGTGAGATCACGACCTGAGCTGAAGCCAGACGCTTAACCAACTGAGCCACCCAGGCGCCCGCAAGCCACATAGTTTCAAATTATTTGATTTTGATAAAATTCAATGAGCGCCTCCTGGAATTGTCAGTTGATGGGTCATTAAAACAAGCTTTGGTGATGGTTACTGCACGATTTTTGGCAAATTCTTTGGAAGGAGTTGCAAAAGAACTCCGAGAATTACATTGCTGTTGGCAAAACTCTTTTTATTCCCATCTACTTGTTTTATACAAGCCAATTGTCTTGGCCATTACCAAAAAAAAAAAAAGGAACAGAACGACGCAGGACCCATTGAGAAAAATCACCTCCCTTCTACTGAGGTAGTATTTGCAATAAGACTTCATTTATCAACAAATGATGCTGTACATTATTTTGATTAATCCTGCAAGAAGAATCCTTGTAATAATAGGTAGAAAGTTTTTAGAAGACTACGATCACAGGAAATGGTTTTAAAAATTGAATTTCAGTGTAAATGCACATTTCTGTGGTAAAGAAGTATCATAGGATGATCAATAAGAACTTTCAGGCATAAAATTATACTACTTGAGAATAAACTTCTGCAAGAGTAAAATGGAATAAAAACGCAAATTCAAGGAGAAATGGGAATAATGTAGCGTTTCTTGTAGTTAACAAAGTCGTTTTACTTTATTTACATATAAATGGATGATGGTGGGCATCAAACTGCTGTAGTATTTAAACTCCGCTGGATGGCATTCAAAGCTGACGTAACACTTTTATTTTTAAAAATGTTTATTTATTTTGAGAAAGCACACGCGGTGAGAGGGAGAGAATCCCAAGCAAGCTCCACACTCAGCGCGGAGCCTGATGAGGCGGGGGCTCGATCCCACTACCATGAGATCTTGACCCGAGCCAAAATCAAGAGTCAGACGCCCAACCAACTGAGCCACCCAGGTGCCCCTGTAACACTCTTATTGTAAAGTGTCAATTTCCTTTCCAATTTGTTTGCTTTTATTTGATTTTCCTGCCTAGTGACTCTAGCTGGAACCTCCAGTTCAATACTGGGAAGAGCGGACATCCCTGTCTTATTCCTGACCTTAGAGGGAAGGCATTCAGTCTCTCACCATTAAATACGATGTTAGCTGTGGGGGTTTTCAGAGATGCCCTTTATCAGATTGAGGAAGTTCCCTTCCTTTTCCAGTGTGTTGAATGTTTCGCATGGGGGTAGTTTTAGAGTTATTTTAGTAAGTTAGGGGAGCAAAATGTTCGAAAGCTCAAGTTCAGGCTCCTTGGACACCCTGTCCCTGCTATACCCTCGGCAATAAGCACAGTCCTGCACATATAAGAGGCTCAGCAAACATTTGTCGCGCAAACTGTGTCCCACCTCCCCCCTGGCATTTTATTCTCTAGTGACGCTACGGTGTTTAGGCCCCGCCCCCACTCCCCAATACCGTGCTTATGTGGCCAGAGTTCTCTCCCCTCTCTTCTGTTCCCAGCTGGCACCGATTCATGCTTTCCGGCGCTGTCCAGGTGTCAGCTCATTCAGGAGATACCTCTCTCCCCATCCCTCCTCAGATCCTGAGCTGTCAGGGTCTCCTTCTTGTGCTGCCATGGCACTTCGTGCTTCGACCATTGTGCTCTGTGTGAATTATTTACTTACCTGTCCATCCCTCACTAAACTAGACGGGTGATATGGTTTGTGGCCAACAGTGTGGATTCAGGAACCTGACAGCCCAGATTCAAAACCCTGCCTCTTACTACTTTGGGTGGCCTTGGTTATCTATCTATCTATCTATCTATCTATTTATTTATTTATTCAGAGGGCACAAGTGAGTGAGGGACAGAGAGAGAGAAAGGGAGGGAGAAAGAGAGAGAGAGAGGGAGGGAAAGCTGGGCCTCACCTGAAGTGGGCCTTGTATTCCACCTGATGCGGGGCTCAAACTCACTCAGTGTGAACTCACAAACTGTGAGTTCGTGACCTGAGCAGAAGTCAGATGCTTAAAGGCTGAGCCACCTGGGCGCTCTGGGCGGCCTTGGTTATGCCTCAGTTTCTTCATCTGCCAGAGATGCTGATAATAGCACCGATTTGGTAGTGTTGTTTGACAGCTGAGCGACGACAGTGCCTAGTAAACAGTAATTATTGTATGAGTTAGCTATTAAGTCCTATAGGGCAAGGAGTTGGTGTTTTCCTTCTCTGCTTCTCACGGCCCTGGCCTGCGGGCGGGAGCTCAATAAATTCGTCACGAAGGGTGAGCATGGCGGAAAGTACCTGCGAGAAGGAAAAGCGAGATGGGTTCAACATGGCACAGCGGGTAGATTCCAGAATTCGAGGGTGTAAACCATTGCTGTGTATTGCCTACACTGCCTTCGCTCTGCCCCTGAGATTGCCAGACTGGAGAAATTAAATCCCTGTCGTTATGGGCTTCCTCTCCCTAGGGTTACATAAGAGCTTGGGAGGTTTAGGCACTGCTCAGAAAATAAGGTACATACTTCCAATCTTCAGTCCGTTATTTTTATTGTCCAAGCCTGCATGGCTCCTGGAACGTATTTAGTACAGCAGAGCATCTTTGCCTGGCCGGCAGCCTCCTGAGGGCTTCTGGTACCTACAGAACCATAGAGAGGATTCGATGTATCCCTGTTTTGGCAACTCACCTGGAGAGGAGGTGCTGTAAAACTTTCTGAATCGTTCCCCTGGTGTTGGACTCCCATGTTTCTTTCTTTTTCTTTAATTGGCATTTTTCAAGAAATGAACCCACCTGGGGCGCCTGGGTGGCGCAGTCGGTTAAGCGTCTGACTTCAGCCAGGTCACGATCTCGCGGTCTGTGAGTTCGAGCCCCGCGTCGGGCTCTGGGCTGATGGCTCGGAGCCTGGAGCCTGTTTCCGATTCTGTGTCTCCCTCTCTCTCTCTGCCCCTCCCCCGTTCATGCTCTGTCTCTCTCTGTCCCAAAAATAAATAAATGTTGAAAAAAAAATTTTTTTTAATAAAAAAAAAGAAATGAACCCACCCTTTCAAAAGAAAATACTTGGGGCATATTAAAACCTTTGGCAAAGACAGAATGACATTGGTAGGCACTACTCATAGTTACCCCCAGGGGCAGCTTGTACTGTAATCTGCAATTCCTCTGCCAGGGGTGGTTTGCGAACATCCTAGTCAGAAGACGGCTTCGACCAAGGGTTCAGGGTAATCGATTACCACGAATCCCGCCAACGACAGCTTTTTAAAATGACAATCATTACACAAATTAACATCAGCTCACCTCGTGAGAGGAAACCTGCTTCTGATGTCACCTCTGGGGTTGATCAGGATTGGAACAGCATAACGAAATTGAAAGCAGACTCCCTCTCTGGTTCTCTGATGCCTCCTATGTGGGAGACAGAGTCCTCCCTCTGTGACACTGTTGCCCCACCGAGTAAAGCTTTGATTCATGCCGTGGCCAGAGCATCCAAAAGGACAGAGAGATCTCAAAGAAGCTAATGTGCCTGCCTGCTAATGAGTGTTTAATAAATGGTGTGTGTGTGTGGGGGGGGGGGGTTTGTGGCAGATTTTAGACTGCAACTTTTTCTTTATATATTCTGGGAGTAAGGATGTGAAACAGGCAACCCCTTGTCACTTCCGACTTCTCTGGCAGCTATTGTAACCAACAAAAAAAAGAAGGCCGAGTTGGACATGATCATCTTAGGTCAGTTTGCAACACCTTGCTGTCTCCCTGGAGCACTTCCAGGGAGCATGGCAAGGGCTCTAGCTGCCTCTGGAACCACCGATCTCTGTAACCTCCTCACTGCCAGAGAATCTCCTGTTTCCTCTAACTTTCCTGCGGTGGGCAGAGCATCCAAAATGACAGAGACACCAAGACGTCAGAGAACTTACATAGTTTCCCATCTCACCAAGCCAAGCCTTTTATTCTTTCATCTCCTCCCCCTAGTCTCCCCAACCCTTCACTCCAACACAATTCCCTTGTGAAGCTTAAGCTTTTATAGAAAAAAACAAAAAACAAAAAACAAACAAAGTCGGAAAGGGGGCTATCTCCAAGCAGCTTCTGTTCTCAAGCCTCTCCAGGGACCAGGGAGCCCAAAAGGCTGACTTACTGGCTTAAAAAATGCTAGCCACCTTGGGTGTATCCTATAGACTGCCCAGACAGGCTGTGCTGGATATTCTGTTTTCCCTCCAGATTAACCCTCCACCCGTCTCCACCCTCTCTGTGTCCTGGGCAGCCGGCTTGCATGGACTGCATCACCCAGGCACCCTTGCCTTCTAACTTGAAGTGGGTTCAGTCAATGGGAGGCACTAGCCTGAGAGGATGAGAAGGAAAGAAGCTGGGTATTTAAATCCCTGCTGGGTAATGGCTTTGTCCTTTTATCAAGGGACACAGCTGCTGTCAGGCACTTCTTTCTTATCACTACAATTCTGATATGGGTTGAATTGTGCCCCCCGCCCCAAAAAAAAAAAAAAAAAAAAAGATATATTGGAGTCTTAACCCCCAGTACCTCAGAAAATGACCTTATTTGGAGATAGGGTCTTTACAGAGGTCATCAAGTTAAAGGAGATCATTAGGATGAGTCCTAGTCCAGTACAACTGATGTTCTTATGAAAAGGGGAAACTTGGACACAGATTGAGACACACATAGAAGAAAATATAAAGAGATACAGAGACACAGTCATCTACAAGCCAAGGAAAAAGGACAGATCCTTCCCTCACAGTCCCCAGAAGGAACCATCCCTCCTGATACCTGGATTTCTAGCCTCCAGAACTGTGAGACAATAAATTTTCTGTGGACTAAGCCACCCAGTTTGTGGTCCTTTGTTATATCAACCCTAAGCAGACTAATAATAAGCTATTATTGGGCTCTGGTAACACCTCCACCCCCTGTCCCTTCAGGCCTGGCGGTGGTAAAGACTCCCACTATTGCTACTCCCTGGATGCCTCACCATCCCTCGGTCGGTTTCCCTTAACCCTATCCACACCTCATTCCTTTCATCCAGTCCTCTTCAACTAAGTGTTGAACATGCCTTGTGTGTCCTGAAACTCAAGCCTAGAATCTGTTTTCCCAATATACTTTACAAAACTATGTAAAATTCTATTGGGGTTCTCCAATTATGTAGACATCTATTGGGAATCTCCAAAATAGAGCATGTGATGTATTCTTTTTTAATTTAATTTTTTTTTTTTTAATTTGAGAGAGAGAGAAAGAGCATGAGCAGCAGAGAGGGGCAGAGGGAGAGATAGAGAGACAGAGGGACACGGAGAGAGAATCTCAAGCAGGCTCCACCCGGGGCTCGATCCCATGACCCTGGGATCATGACCTGAGTCAAAATCAAGAGTCAGACACTCAACCAACTGAGCCACCCAGGCTCCCAGCATCTGATGTATTTTCAGTTTCTTCTGTTGTCCATTTCATCTTACAAGACAAAGGGGAAGCCATACAGAGAAATGATACTTGGGATTTAATTCAGATCAAAACTTTGGACAAAGTGTAAGAGTTTGTGGTAACCAAAGTGTGTCCTAAACTAAAGTTTGGGTGAACAAATTTCAAAACGCGCAAGCGTTAGGGAAGACTCCAGGGCAGTCAAGAAATTAGCTCATGGAGAATGGGATCATTTCAGAAATTAAATTCTGACACTACTCCTGAACAGTTCACGTTCTCTGAATAATTCTACTTTTAAAAGAACTTGAGAAAAACGGTTGTGGGAGTATGTATGCAAGAGTGGCCACCACTTGAAGAGGAAGGGTGAAGTCCAGGATAGAACAAGCCCTGTGAAAGTGGGGGTGAGACGGAGGGAATGGGGAGCCCAAATGAAAAAAGGAAGGAATGGTCAATTCAGGATACTCAATCCAGTGAACTTGACATGGACTCTGGACAAATTCTCAAATGCATTATTAAACAGTTGGTAAGCTCTTAGAGCAAAGAAAGAAGCAATGATCACTCTCATGCCAAGTTAAACTTACTCCCTTTTTGATGAATCTGCAGGAACCCATTTGGGTGTTAGCACAGCCTCATGTTGTCCTTCTCTGTGTTTTCTCTCGCTCGTCCAGAACTTTCTCATAAACTGCACATCATTTATTCTTTGTTTAGACAAACACCTGAGCACCTACTGAGGGCTGGACACTGTTCTAGGCACTGAGATACATCAAGGAAAATCCAAACAGGGTCCCTAGCCTCACAGACCTAACTCTCTGGTGGAGGGTACTTTCCCGATTCTGGAACTTTTCGTCAGCTACCACAGCTCTCCCGTCTTTTCTAAATCACATGAGGTTTTGCTGCCCTAGCAGAATCCACAGGCTCCAGGGTGTCACTGTCTGACCCAACTCTCCTTCTGTTCCTAAGCAGAGTGGGGAGGAAATTGGGAAGAAGTTTTCCTTGGCCAACAGGTGCTGTCCTCTTTTGCAATATGTCCAGAAATGCTATCATTCAGGTTCCATGCAACAGATATTAATGATCTAAATTTCAAATTTGGCAAACCAGCATTTCTGGCCCTGCATCCCACTTGATCCACTTCAGTCATTACCAGTCCCAGCCCCCACCCATTTCCAAATCGGTCCTTTTTTGCTCAACTGATTTTCTCATTCAGGAATGCCTAACATCTCCTTCTCCACCTATGGAAACCCTACCCATTTCCCAAGACCCAGTCCAAGCGCTGCCTCCTCCCTGGCTGGATGTAATTATTTACTTTGCTCAGCAAAATCCCACCCAAGCCCCCATGCTTCACTTGTGCAGCACTATCCCATTTTCATCTTCTTTTCTCAATTAATTACTTGTCTGTCTTCCCCACTATAGTCTAATTTCTCATAGGGCAATGGTCTCCAGAGCTTCTGCCCTGTCCAGTTGTAGTACTTCACAACAGAAGTTGGCAAACTAAGACCTGAGCCAAGAATGACTGAAATAGTTGGAAAAAGATCAACAGAAGAAGTATATTTCATGACATGAGATGCAAATTTCAGGAACCGTTAAGTAAAGCTTTATTGGAACACAGCCCTTATTTTCCATTTTCCTTTTGAGCTCCAGTGGCAGAATTGAGTAGCTGAGAAAGAGAGCTTATGCCCACAAGCCTTAATGTTTCCTATATGGTCCTTTACAGAAAATTTTTGCTAACCTTGCTTTACAAAAAGGGTTTGATGATTGAATCATTGCATCGAGGCACCAAGATTTAATAAATACGCATCCTCTCCAGCTTTTTGTTTCTTTGTATAGTGGAGGTAATATTTTGCTTTTAAGTTGTCATAAATATCAAATGAGACATAATGCACTTAGAAAAGTATAAAAACATCCTATACGACAACTATAGTTATCACGTACTGAAAAGATGATAGTGGTAAGATGAGAAAACATTGTCTTTATTCTCCCCCCTTCCTTCCTTTACAGGCTTCATTTAAATATCAAATTTTAAAAGAAAATTCACGGGGCGCCTGGGTGGCGCAGTCGGTTAAGCGTCCGACTTCAGCCAGGTCACTATCTCGCGGTCCGGGAGTTGGAGCCCCGCGTCAGGCTCTGGGCTGATGGCTCAGAGCCTGGAGCCTGTTTCCGATTCTGTGTCTCCCTCAATCTCTGCCCCTCCCCCGTTCATGCTCTGTCTCTCTCTGTCCCAAAAAAAATAAATAAACGTTGAAAAAAAAATTTTTTTAAAGAAAATTCACTTTTAAAGTTTTCACTTTTAAAGGGACGATAGGCTCACGGGTTTCGTCCTTCCAGTCTTTCTTTTGTGTTGCCCCACTTTTCTTTAATTTCTCACTTGTAATCTTTCCCCCCCGACCCCCCATTTTCTTTCTATAGTATCTCAATTGATCCTCACAAGGGCTCAGGGAAGGAACTAGGACACGCCTAATTAAATCCATTTTACAGACCAGGAAACTGAGGCGGACTCCAGTAGGCTGCAGAGCACTGACGCAGCACGCAGGGAACCCTCAAGGCCACGGTCTTCTCCTCTGCTAAAGGGCAACCTCCCCGCAAATGGAACGAACCTGAGCCCGCCAGGCTTCCAAGCCTGGTTCTTGAACACCTCTGTAGCATTCACACTCGGCGTTCTTTCCTTCTTCCAGCCCCCGATTCTTTACCACCGCCCCCCCCTCCTCGAGAGCAGGTGGTAGGCTCCGCGCTCAACGCGCAGGCGCGCGCCGTCGTGGGGCGGGGGCGGGGCGGGAACTGGGGGGCGGGGTGTGCGCGGGCTTGGTTTTGGGCCGCGGCGGGAGCGGGAGTCGCCGCCACTCGAGTGCGCAGGCGCCTGGCGGTTACCGGTCTCGCCATGGAGCGGAAAGGTGAGCGGTGGAGCGGCCTCCGCCACGAGGGGCAACGGCCGGCGGGGCGAGGCCCGGGTCCGCGTCGGAGCTTTGCCTATTCGCCGCAGTCCGGTCCCCGGGCGTGCGGCGCCCCCCCACTGAGGTGGCGCCGCCCTTCACCCCCCGCCTCTGGGCTGCGGGTCCGCGCCCCTCAGCCCAGGCGTCCTTCCGCACCGGCAGTCATCGCCCCTTGTTCCCCGCCAGGCCGGCCCGCGCCTTGGGGCCGCTGCAGGGCCCGGCCCGCGGCCGGCGAGGCAGACCCCCGCCCGCCGGCCCCCTGACCCGACCCGAGCCCCCGCCGGCGCACCCCGCCCGGGCGCAGCTCTGCGCCCCGCCGGCCGCCCGCCGCTCGGCCGGCCGCCTCGCCGAAGCCGCGGCGCTCGTCCCGGAGCCGCCCCTCAGCCAGGCCCCGCACCCGGGCCTCGCGCCCCTGCTGGGTCTCCACCCTCACCTTGGTCGCCTCCTTTACTCCACATTCGCCCTTCATCCATCCCTCTCTCCTGCAGTGCTTGCGCTCCAGGCCCGAAAGAAAAGGACCAAGGCCAAGAAGGACAAAGCCCAGAGGAAGTGAGTCTTGTACCCCGACATCCCATTCTTTGGATTTCCTCCCGCACCTCCTGTCCTCTGGTTTCACCTCTTGAACGTGCGCCGGGTTTGGGCGCCCTGCGGCCCCAGCCACATGGCCGCGGAGTGGCCTTGGAGGGTCGCACTCCGTGAGCCATGCGGAGCGGAGCTGATGTTGCCGAGGGCCGGGCCCGCTGGAAAGGGCTGTTGGAGGAGGACCGGAGCCCGTCCGGTCCGTCAGCTCCCCAACTCCAGAGAGGAGGCACGACCCCCACCCCCCACCCCACCCTCCCCCCGGGTCTGGGCCTCCCGACGGAGCTGGTAGATCATTATCTGTTTGTGAACTCTGGCCTCTCCCCCACCTGCTTCCCCGAGTCTTAAACTTGACTCCTACGTCTGCACGGTAGGCCGTCAGGGAGTTCTTAAGTGAATTTTCCGCATTTTGGTCTGCCAGCCACCCGCTCGCTTTCATAGAGGAGGGCATGGAGCTTTCCCCCTGGTCGGGCAACTTCCTGAGCCCGCACGGAGCGTCACCTTCGTCGCCGTGGCAGGCAGACCACTGCGTTTCTGTTTCTTCTCTCAAAACCTCCAGCCCTCGCGCTGAATGCAGATGCCTTGTGGAGTGGGCCTCACGGTAGTGACGGGCAAGTTCTTTAGCCAACGCTCTTGGTGATTCTGGTTTGGTGTGTGAAGTGCCACATGTCCGGGTTTTACCAGCAGGATGCATAACCGTGGTTTAAGCGCTGCTGTGGGAAACACAAAAGTTGGTCACATCTTAGAAACGCCCAGTAGAGGGCTTCTGCAAAGTGAGGCTTAGTCTGGAGAACTTTTATCTTGTTCTCACGTTTAATTGCAGTGGCTTGCAAATTGCCTTTAGAGAACAGTGCATCATTTTCCGGACACTCTTCCGTTTCCTTGATGTTGTGTGGAGTTGTATACGGTCTCCTTCTTGAGCTGAGAAAACGAGCATTTCTGAGGTTTTCCTAGGTTACCTTTCTGAATGATATTACCAGGTGTGTGTGTGTGTGTGTGGTTTTGGTGACTACCTGATGTTTGAGAATGACACATAATGACTTATAGCAATAGAGCTAAAGTGGGAGGTGACCTCACCTCTTGCTCCGTTTCTATTAACTGTCTCATGAAATTTTTTATTTTATAAAGTGCTTGGTAACCAACATATTTAACTGTGAGTTTATCTCCGTGTGTTTGCCTCGTGATTATCCATGTATGGATTGTTCCAAAACCAGTTTTTATTTATTTATTAAAGAAAAAATGGTTTTTGTTTATTTTTGAGAGAGCAACAGAGCACAAGCAGGGGAGGGACAGAGAAAGAGAGAGGGAGACACAGAATCTGAAACAGGCTCCAGGCTTTGAGCTGTCAGCACAGAGCCTGAAGTGGGGCTTGAACTCACCAACCGTGAGATCATGACGTGAGCGGAAGTCAGATGCCCAACGGACTGAGCCACTCAGGCGCCCCTCAGAACCAGTTCGTAATCCCACGTTGGTTTAATGGAAACAGCCGAGGAGCTAACCTGGTTCTTGTCTGCAGTGGGAATTTAAGTGTTACTCTTTTTTTGTATGTGCCTTAGTTTTATTATTCCCTGTGGAGCTGATAGGAATGTGCTATAAAACGTATTTTCTGCTGATGTAAAGAGATGGTAATTTTATTATTCACTGTATTGTTGAGAAGTGATCTGTCTTGGTCTCTCCACATGGAAATTATTTTGTATTAACCTGAATCAACCTGTAACTTGGGAGGAAAATATATAAAGGTGATCATATATATGTGTATTTTTAAAGTAGGCTCCACACCTAATGTGGGGCTTGAACTCATGACCCTGAGATCAGAAGTTGCATGCTCTACCAACTGAGCGAGCCAGACACCTCATCATCTGTTTTTGGTACCAGATAATCATTACTTTGGATTATCTATTTAAACCATATTCTTTATTTCTAAAGCCGAATATATGTGCTTTGGATTCTCTGTTACTCCTTCATTCACTGTTAGGTAATTTGTGTCCATTATTTTCACACTTGCACAAAAGCAAGCGAGTAGTACAGATAATCTAGCAGTTATTTTACGGAATATTTCATTTTGTACAACTTTTAATTCCTGAAATTTTATATAAATGAATGACCTTCACTTACTTGCAGTTTCAGAGGTGCTTTATTTTTGTCTTCAGTTAATGGTTTCTCTTGACAATTTTACCTTTCTTTTTTTGTTTCTCCAGCCTCCTTTTAAGTAGCTGAAATGTCTAATTAACTTGGTTAGAATACTGTGTCAGAAGTTCAAGCCCCACCTGACTCAGGTAACTTGACTCTGTTCCATGACCCCTGACTGCACTCTGGACTTCCAGTCCTTTTGCAAAGGCAGGCTGCTGGTTACCAGATTAGTCAGGGAGAAGGTCTAAAGAAGAAGCATGCCATAGAATTTGGTCTCCCAAGTGAGTCAGATCTGGTTTGAATTGTGATTTTGCCACTTTTTAGCAGTTTGACCTTGGATGAGTTAGTTAAGGAAATGGTCTTAGCTTAGTCATGATGACAGCTGAGAAGTTAGAAAAACCAAGCATTTAAATGAAAAGTAAAACTGTAAGTAACGTTTTAGTAATTTAGTCATGGCGGGGTCCAGGTGGAAAGGATTTCAGTCCCCTGATTTTGTAGATCTTAAAACCAGAACCTACATACATGAAAAATCATGTCCATGGAGCTGCAGCTGGTTGTAGCAAGGACAAAACTGGAATCCAGGGCCCCTGCCTTCCAGCGCAGTGCTATTCAGTATTTGTTTCCTTTGGGCTCTTTCACTGTGCTGAAAGATTTGACCTTGGGGTTTTCAGTTGTCTTATTTGAAGAATTTTGTCTCCACTTCACTTTTTCAGACACTGTATTCTTATTTACTAAAATTAACTAGTTGATGATAAACTGTTTCACTTTACAGATAAGGAAATTGAGATTTTTCCAGATTACTTCCACAGAAAATTGTAAAGCTAGTATTCAACCCCGGGTCCGACATACCCCAAAGCCCTGGGTACTAACCACTGCTGTCTCCAAGTGACAGTTCCTTCTGATGTGTCTGAGGACAAACAAGGTAGAAACTGAGCAAACTGAGGCTTCTGTATAAGGTGACACAGGATGCCTGGGTTAAAGTTTAAGTACCCTTTCAGAGCCCCCTGTCTATGTCTCTAAAAGGATGTAATTCTCTATCTTCCTTTGGTCATTCAGTTTTCAATATATACACCAATAGGTGTGTGCCTTTATCCGTTTGTCATAGCTCTTACAATTTAACACAGTTATGTTTGCTTTTCATATTATTTTTTTTAATCAAAAAATTTTTTTAATCTTTATTTTTGAGAGAGACAGAGCGTGAGCAGGGGAGGGGCAGAGAGAAAGGGAGACACAGAATCTGAAGCAGGCTCCAGGCTCTGAGCTGTCAATACAGAGCCTGACGCGGGGCTCGAACTCACGTACCTCGAGATCATGACCTAAGCTGAAGTTGGATGCTTAACCAACTAAGCCACCCAGGCGTCCTGTTTTTCACATTACTTCTATGGAACATAATTCCAGAATGGTATTCATATCTAATAATTACTTAGCTTAGGAAATTACTTTGGACAGTAATTTTTACTTTCTTTGCAGCTAAAGAACTGGGTTTAGTATAAATTTGGTAGTAAAACAGTTTGAGCTGGAGAAGTGATTTTGTTCATGTTAGTACTCACCGATCTCTGAAGTCAAAGGAGAGGAGAGATGGCTCTATTTCCTAATTTTCCAAAATATCTAATTATATTGAAAATTCAGAAGAAAAGATAGTTGAAAATTTCTTTTTTTTTTAGTTTATTTTTGAGAGAGCGAACGTGAGCAAGGGAAGGGCAGAAGGAGAAGGGGACAGAGGATCCATGGCAGGCTCTGCACGGACAGCAGTGAGCCTGATGCGGTGCTTGAACTAACAGTTCAGATCATGACCTGAGCCAAAGTCGGATGCTCAACTGACTGAGTCGCCCAGGTGCCCCGATAGTTGAAAATTTCTAACATTTTTATACAGTACAGTACATGAACTTGAACCAATTTTTTTAAGTTAAATGGTTTCGGATGCTTTTTGTACTTACCAACGTACCTTGGAAATTGATTCTGTATCAGTTCCTTATAGCATAACCTTACTATTTTTTTTAAGGTCTGCCTTTTCCACTAAGGCTTAGAAGTGGTTCTGTATCAGGACACAGTGAGTAGCTTCATCTAGATAGCATTCTGTTAAACGGGTATATCATAATTTATTTTAGTTAAGACAAAAATGGAATCATTGGGTATACTTTTCCCCAGCTAACCTTACCATGAATGTTTTTCATAGCATTAAATATTCCACTTGCTTTTAAAGGCTCCAGTATACATTGGTTCAAGTTTTTCACAGTTCATAGCAAAGATGAATGATCTTTTGGATAGCCATTGTTCACATCAGTGATTATTTACTTAGGATAAATTCTTAGGAGTGATATTACTGGTTATGTACATTTTAAAGGTTTTTAAATTCATATTGTCAACAAAATTTTCTCCAGAGACATTTACTAGTTTAATTAGGAATTAACTAATTTAGGGGCGTATGGGTGGCTCAGTCAGTCAGTTAAGCGTTAGACTCGGCTCAGGTCATGATCTCACGGTTCATGGGTTTGAGTCCCGCCTTGGGCTCTGTGCTAATAGCGCAGAGCCTGGAGCCGGCTTCAGATTCTGTGCCTCCCTCTCTGTCCCTCCCCCACTCACACTCTGTCTCTTTCTCAAAAATAAACATTAAAAAAAAAATTTTTTGGGGGGTGCCTGGGTGGCGCAGTCGGTTAAGCGTCCGACTTCAGCCAGGTCACGATCTCGCAGTCCGGGAGTTCGAGCCCCGCGTCGGGCTCTGGGCTGATGGCTCAGAGCCTGGAGCCTGTTTCCGATTCTGTGTCTCCCTCTCTCTCTGCCCCTCCCCCGTTCATGCTCTGTCTCTCTCTGTCCCAAAAATAAATAAACGTTGAAAAAAAAATTTAAAAAAAAAAAAATTTTTTTTTAAAGGAATTAACTAGTTTAATTTTCCTATTCATTAAACAAACAATTTTTGCAGACTTCCTACATCCCAAGCAGTTTTCCATCCCTGTGAAAGAAAAACATCTTTGTCCTTGGGAACTTTATTTTCATGGGGATTGGGGACAGAATAAACAATGCACATAAGTAAATTGCGTAGTATGTTAAGACCATAAGTTGGAAAAATAGAGGAAGATAAGGGGAATTTGAGGAGTGGGGGTGAGGGTGCGGTTTTAAATAGGGTGTTTGAAGCTGCATTGAGGTGACACTTGAAGGAGGTGAATGAAGGAGGACTACTCCAGGCAGAATGTTGGAAGTGGGAATATTTTTGCACATCCTACTTGGCCACCAGAAGTGGGGCATTGTTACTTGAAAACGTTGCCCAAATTTGGTAATCTGTAAGTATCTTGTTTTAATTTCTTTTGTTACTGGTCAGGTTGACCATTTGTGGGATGTATTTATTGACCTGCTCCTATCTTTTACCCATTTTTGTATGGATTATTGATCATTTTCTTAATCTTAGGAAGTATTTACTAAGAATATACCTTTTGTCGGAGCCCCTGGGTGGCTCAGTCAGTTAAGCATCTGGCTTCTGATTGCATGGTTTGAGTTCAAAACCCCACATGGGGCTCCCTGCTGCTATCAGTGTAGAGCCTGCTTTGGATCCTCTGTGCCCCGCTCTCTGCCTGTTTCCCACTCAACCTCTGTCTCTCCCAAAAGTAAACAAACATTTAAAAAATAAAAAAGAAATATACTTTTTGTCATGTGGCAAATTTACATTTCTTGGGTTATTAGCCTTTCTAATTTCATGTATTGATTTTTAAAAAAAATGTGCCCAATCCATCTTTTTCTTTGCTTTTTATCTTTGAAATTTTCAATGTGAGTTGTCATCTTAATTAAAAAGGTATTATTTTTAATTGTCACTCCATTAAAGTACGTGCTTGCAAAATTGCATTTCTAGAATTGTGGTTGTCAGAAATAGTTTCTTCTCTTTTCTTCCTCAATAAGTTTATATACGTTAGTAAATTTTGTTTACATTAGTCTTTCTGCTGCAGTGAGGCCCAGAGGCTTGCCAAATTACTATGTTCTTTAGATTACTTGAAACCAGCAACTTATGCAAATGCTGAAGTGGTGGGTGCTTAGGAACTCCTTTATTAAAAATGAAGAAAAGATGGGCTGGTCAACTAGACTTAGTTTTTATTATAATTTTTAGACCTGGCAAGATAAATGAGGCAATGTTTCCCCCCCCCCCCGGTCATACTTAGATTTTTTGCTCGATGCTTCCCAGATCTTCTCCATCACGAATGCTAGTTTGCAGACTAATTTTATTTTTATATTGGCTAAAGTATCATTTTAATGATTCTCTCACTGTAACTGAATTAATTCCAAGCAAGTAAGAAAATGGAGATAGTCAAGAGATTTTTTTGAACTCTTCCTTTCTAGTATGATGCAAATAATGATTTAGCTAAGGAGAGATAGATAAGCAGATATATTTATAATCTTGTACATTTTTTTCATTGAATTTGGGACACCATCAGTTTTAAATTACACCATTTTATATGCCACGCAGAAAAAAAACTACCAGTTAAACTGATACACCATTCGCTATAAGATGCTGTCTTGATTTCAGAGATGTGGGAATGGTAGGAAACCTATTTGTGTTTGAATCTGTGAAATGGAGTAATTCCAGTGATGTATGGCATTGGCAACATTGTTGTCTTTTTAAAAGTTTAATTGTGGTGGTGCCTGCGTGGCTGTCAGTTATGTGTCTGACTCTTGATTTGGCTCACGTCAGGAATTCACGGTTTCTGAGATCAGGCCCTGAGTGAGGCTCCATGCTGACAGCACGGAGCCTGCTTGGGATTCTCTCTCTGCCTCTCTCTAAGTAAATAAATTTTTAAAAAAGGTTTCTTGTGGAAAATTTCAAATATATCCAAAAAAGAAAGTAGCAAGATAAACTTTTTAAAGAATGTTTATTTTGAGAGAAAGAGAGAGCATGAGTAGGGGAGGGACAGCGAGAGGTGGAGAGAGAGAATCCCAAGCAGGCTTAGTGCTGTCAGTGCAGTGACGTGGGCTGGATCCTGTGAACCTCAAGATCATAACCTGAGCCAACATCAAGAGTTGGATGCTTAACTGACTGAGCCACCCAGGTGCCCTGCAAAATAAGCTTTTGTGCATCCATCTCAACTTCATCAGTTACTAACTGTGGTTCATGTTTCATCTTTATCTTTTTCTGCTCTACTCCATCTTTTTTTTTTTAATTTTTATGTTTTTATTTTAGAGATTGTGAGAGTGTGAGCAATGGAGAGGGGCAGAGAGAGAGAGAGAGAGAATGAATGTTAAGCAGGCTCCATGCTCATCGTGGAGCCCAGTGTGGGGCTAGATCCTACAACCTTGGGATCATGACCTGAGTGGAAGTCAAGAGTTGAATCCTCAATGAACTGTGCCACCCAGGTGCCCCCCACCCATCTTATTTTAAAGCAAACCTCAGACATCATATCATTTTGTAAAATGTGGACTCTTTTTTTTTTTTTTTTTTTTAATTTTTGAGAGAGAGAGAGAGAGAGAGAGCATGTGCATGAGTGGGGGAGGGGCACAGAGAGAAGGTGACAGACAATCTAAAAGGGGCTCTGGGCTGACAGCAGTGAGCCCAATGTGGGGCTCAAAGTCATGAACCATGAGCTCATGACCTGAGCCGAAGATGGGTGCTCAACCAGCTGAGCTACCCAGGTGCCCCTAAAATATGGACTCTTAATTTTCAAAACATAGCTACAGTACTAATATAACACTCAAAAAAATTATTATTTTTTTTTTTTATTTTTTTTTTTTTTGAGAGAGAGAGAGAGCCTGTGAGTGGGGGAGAGGGGTATAGGGGCAGAGGGAGAGAGAATCCCAAGCAGGCTCCACACTCAGCACAGAGCCTGATATGGGGCTGGAAATCATGACCTGAGCTGAAATCAGTAGCCATACGCTTAACCAGCTGAGCCACCCAGGCGCCCCCACGCTTAAAATATTTTGAAACAAGTCCATAATAGCAAATACCCAATCAGGGTTCAGATTTCCCTGCTAATTTTAAGTTTGTTTGAATCAGGACTTATAAGGTCATTATATTGCTGTTTGAATAGTCTTTCTGTTTTTTTTATCTATATGTTATTCATGGGTTATTTCCCTTGCAAATCTGTTTTTGTTTGACTGCTTCGTAAGTGGCATTGTATACTTTGACCAGGAGGCACCTACTGACTGGTTAACTTTTTGTGATGTTAGCGGCCACTGAGCATTGCCTAGATCCATTTATTTTATTTAGTGTTGCAAAATGGTAATATTCAGTTCTTTAACTTATTAATTATATAGTTCTATAAAAAGGAACTTTACCTCATTTCTTTGGTGTTACCCCTAGAGACACTTTATATATAAATAGACACAGGATAAATACTTGCACTTTCCAAATTTCATTAATGAGTTAGAGTCCTAGCATCCTCCAAAATGACCAGTTAAGGTTTATTTTAGTATGAGCTCATAGCTGTAAACATATTTGTGGTTCAATCCATTGTAGTTGGGTTCCCCCCCCCCCCACAGTTTTCTGGAATTATAATTTACATACCATGAAATTCACCTGTTAAACGTGTACAACTCAGTGGTTTTTAGTATGCTCACAGAGTTGTGCAGCCATCACCATAATCTAATAAGTTTAAACATTTCTGTCACCCCAAAAGAAACCCTTTACCCATTAGCTATCACTCCTCATTACCCCCATAGTACACCACCTCCAACCCTAGGCAATGACTAATCTACTTTGTGTCTCTGGATTTGCCTAGTCTGGACATTTTGTATAAATGGAATCCTACAGTAAGTGGTCTTTTGTGACTGGTTTCTTTAACTTAGCATAATGTTTTCAACATTCATGCATTTTGTAGAACATATAGTTGTTATTTTTATCGATTGTCCTGTCTTTGGCCAGTTGGAGTCCCTTCACGATGGCCCAGCCCCAAAGTCCATTTGATTCAATCTGAGGCATCTTTGATAGCTTTTTTGCTATTTAGTATGACGGTTTGTCCAGATTTATCTTGTACGTTTTCTGCCCCAGACCAGAAAATAGCCCTTTCTCTAAGAAGCTTTTCTTTTTTTTTTTTTTTAATTTTTTTTTAATGTTTTTATTTATTTTTGAGACAGAGAGAGACAGAGCATGAATGGAGGAGGGGCAGAGAGAGAGGGAGACACAGAATCGAAAGCAGGCTCCAGGCTCTGAGCCATCAGCCCAGAGCCCGATGTGGGGCTCGAACTCATGGACCGCGAGATCGTGACCTGAGCTGAAGTCGGACGCTTAACCGACTGAGCCACCCAGGTGCCCCTCTAAGAAGCTTTTCAATGGGAAATGGAATTTCAGGATCACAATCTTAGGCAGCTTTCCTAAAGTTATCGTAAGCACAGTTGTGGAAGAGCCCTGTGGTTCTGTGTGCCTCTTACTGGAGAATTAACTTTGAGAGTTTGAAAAAACCCGTGAGATCAGCTATGAAGATCAGAGCATACAGTTTTTCAACTGCTTCGACAAAGAATGATTTCAGAAATTATCAGAAGCCACAAAATAAATTAAACACACTTCATCCATTTTCAGAGAAGTATAGTGGCACTGGACACAAAAGTCAGTTGGCAGGAGCTAGATAAATAAAAAGTACGTTCATTTGTACCATGACATGCCTTCAGTTATATAGATGAAGACTGAGGCCAGGGGTAATTTGTTGCTATTGGGTAATAAATGTATTGGTGGCTTAAATGCCTTGAACAACATGGATGGGTATTTTAGGGTAGCTTATCACACACAAACTTTGAAAACATGTAATAGATATTTTAACTACCAGATGAGAAGTGTCACCTACAGTGGTGAACAAACATCAGTGCCATGAAGTTGGGTGTACCATGAGTCACGTTGATGACCTTTGCATATTTAATTTACTCAGGTTCTAAATTCTTTGTACTGAGTGGCTAGTCATTTTTTAAAAGGTTGCCAATACTTTTGGGTGTGATTTTGTGAACTCTTGTTTCTTGACCTAAGGTAGCCTTATTTTGTAACTGATTATAAATGTAATTTACGGCAACTGTATCTTATTCGCTTTGCTCTTAATTGTATATAGTGCGGCTCCAGCTTGAGAAGGTTCTTGAATGTCCTTTCAACCTAGGAGTTTGATCAAAGATGTCAGCTTGTTTTTACACATGAGCTTGGTGGCAAGCTCCCTTGATACTCCTTTTCTCTTCTGTAACTACCTATGACTGTGAGAATAGATTTAACAGGAACTGTATTTTGCATTTTTCGTTGCTAGTATTAACAATATAATATGATTAAATTAGGTAACTTGTGCTCATGTTTCTAAGGTGGAAGGTTAATACAGATACATACTTCTATGCTCCTTAGCAAAAAGAGCTTGTCTTTCTGAATTACACAGCCCCAGGTTCCAATTTGCCTCCAACGCCACTGGTGGGTGAACTTGGGCAATGTCGTTTGACTTCCTGAGTCTGACTTGCCTTATCTGTAGATGGTGAGATTCTGAGGGTGAAATTGCGTGTGAGTGCCTAGCCTAGTGCTGAGCTAGAGTAAAGTGCTTTGGTGGTTACTTCCTTCCTCATGTGTTCTTCCTTAGATGGATTTACCTTTGACTTTTCCTTTAATTTTTTTTTTTAATGTTTATCTATTTTTGAGAGAGAGAGAGACAGATCTGGCATGAGTGGGAGAGGAACAGAGAGAGAGGGAGACACAGAACCGAAGCAGGCTCCAGGCCCTGAGCTGTCAGCACAGAGCCTGATGGCAGGTCTTGAACTCATGAACCATGAGATTATGACCTGAGCCGAAGTCAGACGCTTAACCTACTGAGCCACTCAGGTGCCCCACCTTTGACTTTTATGTGATATTTTTTATTATTACTCATGCATCAAACTAATGGTTTTAACTTGTCAGTATTTCCTTGATTGGGGTCTATATAAAGTTTAATTTGGAGTATAGTTGCCTAAAGATAAAGAACGGTTTGGGGCGCCTGGGTGGCGCAGTCGGTTAAGCGTCCGACTTCAGCCAGGTCACGATCTTGCCGTCTGTGAGTTCAAGCCCCGCGTCGGGCTCTGGGCTGATGGCTCATAGCCTGGAGCCTGTTTCCGATTCTGTGTCTCCCTCTCTCTCTGCCCCTCCCCCGTTCATGCTCTGTCTCTCTCTGTCCCAAAAATAAATAAACGTTGGAAAAAAAATTTTTTTTTTTTTTAAAAAAGATAAAGAACGGTTTATATTTAATTAACACCTAATAAACTTAGACACTCAAATTTTTATTTTGATAGGGCCAATTCCAGTGTGTCTCAGAAATTAACTTTAGCTTGTCAATTTGCAGAAAAAAGAAATGCCTGTCAGGAAAAATATATATGGAAAAGTAGTGGGAGAATTTGAGTACTTATTAAGCTCTACTGTGTTTAGGTGCTGGAACTTAAAATAGTATCTTATTAAGTTTTTGCATTAGATCAAATATGTCAAAAGAGATGCAAAGATGATTTCAAGCAATATCAGCTCTACCCTATAAGAGGTTTATGATTTTTTTTTTTTTAAGTTTACTTATTTTGAGAAAGAGACAGCATGAGTGAGAGAGGAGCAGAGAAGAGGAGACCAAGAATCCCAAGCAGGATGGGTGCTGCCAGCACAGAGCCCAGTGCAGGGCTTGAAACCACGAGATCATGACCTGAGCCAAAGCCAAGAATCAGATGCTTAACCACCTAAGCCACTCAGGAACCCCTGTGATCTTTTTTTTTTTTTTTTTTTTTTTTAAGTTTATTTATTTTGAGAGAGCAAGTGGAGGAGGGGCAGAGAGAGAGAAAGAATCCAGCAGGCTCCACACTCATTGCAGAGCCGGACTGTGAGATCCTGACCTGAGCCAGAACCAAGAGTTGGACACTTAAACAAACTGAGCCATCCAGATGCCCCAACAGGCTTTTGATCTTAAGGGAGATGAGTACACAAATAGATCTTCTCTCAGTCTGTATTGGTTTTCTAGGGTTACTGTAACAGTGCCACAAACTGGGTGGCTGAACCCACAGAAATTTATTGTCTCACAGTTCTGGAGGCTACAAGTCTGAAATCAAGGTGTGAACAGGGTTGGTTCCATCTGAGGGCTCAGAGGTAAGGATCTTTTTCAGGCCTCTGTCCTTATTTTGAAGATGGCCATTTTCTCTCTGTGTCTATGCATCATCTTCCCTCTGTGTGTGTCTCTATTTGTGTCCAAATTTTCCCTTTTTATAAAGACACTAGTGCTATGGATTAGGTCTCATTCTAATGACTTCATCTTAACTTGTTTACCTGTATAAAGATCCTATCCCCAAATAAAGTCACATTCTGAGATATAGAGGCTGGGACTCCAGTGTATCTGTTTTGGGGGATGCAGTTCAACCCATAACACAGTCCCTGGAAGACAGTTCTCTGCACTAGGAGATCCTACAATTTTTTATTTTCCACAGTCGAAAGAAATGAAGACTAAAGTTTACAAGTAAGTAAACTAGAGTTGCTAGGGTGCTTTCTCTCATCCGCTTTTAGTTTGCCTTTTTTAAATTATTTATTTGAGAGACAGAGAGAGAGAGAGAGAGAGAGAGAGAGAGAGAATCTAAGCAAGCTCCACACTCAGCGCGGAGCCCAACACAGGGCTTGATCCCACGACCCTGGGATCGTGACCTGAGCCAAAATCAGTAGTCATACTCAATCGACTGAGCCACCCAGGGGCTCCTAGTTTGTTTTTTGAAGCCAGAGCTAAATTATTTCTAAGACCCCAAACACATCATCCTTAAATCTGTTCTTCTGGATTTCACTGTTTTTTGAAACATTCCAGAGTAAATTCCAGTATCTCTCACCTCTTTACTCAAATGTCACAACTCTTATTTAAAATGATGTCTATGGGGCGCCTGGGTGGCTCAGTCGGTTGAGCGTCCGACTTCAGCCAGGTCACGATCTCGCGATCCGTGAGTTTGAGCCCCGCGTCGGGCTCTGGGCTGATGGCTCAGAGCCTGGAGCCTGTTTCCGATTCTGTGTCTCCCTCTCTCTCTGCCCCTCCCCCGTTCATGCTGTGTCTCTCTCTGTCTCAAAAATAAATAAACGTTAAAAAAAATTTTTTTTTTTAAATAAAATGATGTCTATGTATTGTTGTCCCCTTACCTTCATTTTTCTTCATAGCCCTTCTCATAGCCTGACATTATAGAACACTTATCTACCTGAGAGATCTTGAGAATAGGACTTTGCTGTCCCAGCATTAGCTGTTCACCAACAGAAACTCAAGAACCAGGTAGAGTCAGATATTTAGGGCTACTTTTTGTTAACCTCTTGCTCAAATATAAACATGATAAAGAAAGACTCTGAGCTATTTTTTTTTTCTTTTTGCTCATGGCTGCATTTCCAGTGCCTAGAAACGTACTCAACATACTTATGAGCACTCAGTAAAAATAAATTGACTAATGAACAGATATTTGCTTACTCCCTTTCCCTTATTTCCTACATGCAATGCTAAAATTTCTGTATCAGGCCCCGTACCAAGCATAGGATAAGCAGAACCTCTATGTTCCCTATAAGGTACGTTTTTTACTGCCCTCTTTTTTACACACTGGGCAGCTGAAGGACAAAGAGCTTCCTGAGTTAGCAGTTTATCCAAAGTCATGGAGCTCTTGCAAACTGTAGAGCCAGGATCAAACCTAAGTCTCTTGGCATCAGAGACCTTGGCTGTTGTAACCACTACCTCGACAGTGTCCCTGTATCTTTGCTTTCCTCTCCCACTATCTTTTACCACCTTCTTGACAAAAGAATTTTTCTAAAGCACTCTTGTTATAGGGTCACTTTGTGCTTAAATGGCTTGATGACTTCCACATAAAATAGTGCTTGACATTTAAGGCTCTTCACAGTCTCTCTCCTTTAGGGGACTTGTGGGGGGTGGACATGTAATGGACAATTGGAGGAGGATAAGCAATAGCTAGTGATGAAAGAGAAGAAACGTGCCTTGTGTGCATCTCTTTTCTAGACATTTGGGATACAGGCATTGAGCAAAATAAATGTCCTCGTGAGACGTACATTCTGGGAGTGTGGGAAAGAAGACAATAAAATGTCAAGTACTGAAGAAAAATAAAGTAGGGTAAGGGGGTAGGGGAGGGCATGCAGCCAACTCCTGTTTTATATAGAAGTGTCAAGAAAGTTCTGTGAAAAGGCAGTACCTTAAAAGAGATGTGGTCAGAGAGATGGGTTTGTGAGCCAGTGAAAAGTCAGATCATGAAAGACCTTGTAAGACCTTTGTGAAAACATCTGTTTTGAATGTAGTAGTTGCCCGGTAATGGTGGTTTATTAAAGATCACCAGTTGTGTTTTTGTTTTTTAACAAAATGAATGTTTTTTAACATAAAGAAGTCTAAAATGCTGCCTGTGGAAACCTAGGCTGCTGGGATTAGAAGATCACAGAGTGCCATCTAGTGGTTGTTTGTTGTAAATGTGGGTGAGCCTTCCAGATAGTAAGCAGGCTCTACAGTAGTTTGTTCTGCCAGCTCAGACATATAAGTGGAAAATTTGGATGCCTGAAGAAAACTTTTGCTTATGAACTGTTTGAGAGTAAGTTGCATTGTCCCCTTTGCCCCTGAATACTTCATGTATTGCCTTAAAACAAGGACATTCACTTACATAATCACAATTATCAAAATAAGAAGGCATTAATACAATATTATTATTTAATCTGGATCTTATTCAGATTTTGCCAATTGTCCCAATGAGCTTTGTAGGAAAAAAAAATTTTTTTCTGGCCTACTATCTACCTTAAGATTGTGCATTGCATTTAGAACAGTTCCATGGCCTGCCTTTGTCTTTCCTGGAATTGATATTTTTGAAGAATATAGGCCATTTATTTTCAGACTGTCCTTCAGCTTGGGTTTGTCTGTTTCCTCATGATTCAGGTTATGCATTTTGGTACCACCTAAGTTAATCTTCCTTGGTGAATTATATCGGCACCGCAGACATATCTGTCCCAGTATGGGTGGTGACTACCAAGTTTCTTCAGCGTATTATTATGGTTTTCTCTTTTGTAAATCATAAGTTCGTTATGGGGAGATATTTTGACCTGTGTAAATAACTTTTCCTCATTGAAATTTCACTGCGTTAGTATCCATTATTGATTCTTGCCTAAGCCAGTTATATGACAGTTGCAAAACAGTGATTATATAATTCTCCCATTTCCTTATAGAGTTAATTGTCAGCATTTTGTTATTAGAAAAAACTTTTCCTTTTCCCCATTCATCATCCTAGTCATAATCATTGGTATGAACTTAGGGAATCTGTTTTTATTCGGTGAGTTTAATCCATTACTCTCACTATTTGATACTCATATTCTTTCATATTTGGCCAGTGGGAGCCCCTTCAAGGTGACACCTTATCTTTCAACAAGTCTCTTTCATTCTTTGAGTATTTACACTTGCTAGCACAATAGCATGTTCCAGATTCATCTTGTACTTTGCCTGCTCCAACCATGGGATCAGTCCTTTCTCTAAGGAGCCCTGGTTTATTTTATTTTATTTTATTTTATTTTATTTTATTTTATTTTATTTTATTTTATTATTTTTTATTCTATTCTATTTTATTTCAAAGGTTATTTTTGAGAGAGCGTGAGTGGATGGGGAAGGGGGAAGAGAGAGCATCTCAGGCAGGCTCCACGCTTGTCAGCACTGAGCCCAACAACGAGGCTCTATCTCACGAACCTTGAGATCATGGCCTGAGCTGAAATCCAGATTGGATGCTTAACCAGCTGAGCCACCCAGGCACCCCAGCCCTGGTGTTTACAAACCAAGATTTGGATATGATTTTAAGGTCTTAAGTTTTTATATTGGACAGTATGTTGGCATAGTAGTAGGTCTGTGACATCACAATTCTTTATTTCCAATGGAAAGCTTAGGTTGGCAGAACCTGTGATAACCTCCTCATGCCTGTTTGTTGGCATTGCCCCACAGCGAGTAGGCTGTTTGGAGCAATGGTAATTAATGTAGTAGTAGTGAAACTCCGTATTTCTGTCCTTGGCACAATGCCATCGTGGAATGTGTGCTTAATACGTCACCTAAAATATTGAGTACGTGAGGACTCATTTAAATAATAATTAGTTCTCCCTAAACTAATATATAAATTTCCTACCTAGTGACAATGTTCTGTTAAAACTAAAACAGATTTTAACTTTTATGGAAGAATACAAATGTTAAGAATGGTAAAAATTCTGAAAAGTGTAGTAATACGGGTGGTATGGGAACTTCCCAGCTATTTTAAATGCTATGAAGTTATAATACTTAAAATTGCTTGATCCTGATGCCTGAATAGACAAGACAGTGGCACAGAATGGAGACTCCAAAAAGAAGTAAATACATGGGAATTTAACACCATATAAGTTGTGTTTCAAATGAATTCAGAAAAAAATGGATTCCAACTGCTGTTGGAAGAACTGGGGTAAAAAAAGGTTATATTCTTACCCTGTTCTTAACATAAATAATTAGAGATGGATCAAAGATTTAAACATTAGAAAAGAAAACAGAAACCATGAACATGTAAGAAAAACTGTAAAACTTAAAAGTGAAATAATCTTAGAGGAAGGCAGTCCTTCTAATCATGACCAAAAAGCTGTATATATAAAGACTGAAATATTTTATCCCATAAGAGTAAAAAATATATGCATAGCAAAAGGTAAAAAGGAGAGTCAAAACCAAAGAAACGTTGGGGGAAGAAACTTTTAGGGGCTCTTGGGTTGTTCAGTCAGTTAAGTGTCTAAATCTTGATTTCACCTCAAGTCATGATCTCATGGTTCATGAGAATGAGCCCCATGTTGGGCTCTGTGCTAATAGTGTGGAGCCTGCTTGGAATTCTCTCTCTCTCTCCCTCTCTCTCTCTCTCTCTCTCTCTCTGCCCCTCCCTTACTCTCTCTCTCTGTCTCTCTCAAAATAAACTTTACAAAACAAAACAAAGGAAACCTTTTGAACCTGTGCTCAAAGTGTGATGTTCATTTGGCGTGCAGTTTGGTTCATTTGTTAGTGTTTGCATTCCATTTTGGGTGCTCCTCCCATCCTGGTTTTTATTTTTTTTATTTTGGGAGCCAAAGGACACACTACTGTGGTTCTGAAAGTCAGAGCTATACAAAATATCTACCCAGAAGTTCACTTCCTCCTCATCCCAGATACCCGGGCCCCATTCCCCTCTCTTTCCACCCCTTTCCCACTTGCCCATTGTTGCTTTAGTTTCTCTGTTAGTCCCACTGTGTTTCGTTTTGCACAAATGAGCAGGTGTGTGTATTTTTTTTTTTAATAACCTCTTCTTTCTTTTATGGAAGGTAACATGGAATAACTTGTTTGCACTCTGCTTTTCCCGTTCAGTTACTATTACACTATCACAGGTTATAAAGAACTTCCTCATCTTTTTTTTTTTCTAGCTTCACAGTGCTCAGTTCTGTGCATGTACCACAGTGTATTCAACCACTCCCATGTGTGAGCGTTTAGGTTGTTTTCAATATTTTGTAATTACAAGCAAGGCTGCGGTGAATAGCCTTGTGCAAATGTATTTTCATTTGTGAACATGTATCCTCTAGGGTGGATTCCTAGAAGTGGGATTGCTAAGTTGAAACCCAATGAGATTTATAATCAAGTATTACCAGATTTCATTTCAGCAGGATTGTGCTGTGTGCATTCTCACTAGTAGTGTATCAGAGTGCCCATTTTCCAACAGCTTCACCAGCAGAATGCTTATTAATTTTTGGCAGTCTGATAGGTGAGAAATGGTGTCTTGGTATTTAATTTACATTTCTCTTTCAGTGAGTTTGACCTTCTTTTCATATCTATGGAGGGTCATTTTTACCTCTTTTTGTGAATTGTCTGTTCTCCATTCAACTTTGTTATTTGAAAAAAAATTTAAGCCTGCAGCAAAGTTAAAAAAAAATGGTATGATAACCTGTAATCATCTTCTCCTGTATTTACTAATTGCTGACATTTTGCCGTATTTTTTTTCCATCTTTCTATACCAAAGTACACAATTTGATGACTTTTGGCAACTGTATGCATCCGTGAAACTACCACAATAATCAAAGTACAAAAATTTTTGTTGTGCCAGATGTTTCCTCAAATTTTTCTTTTTGCAGTCCATCCCTTCCTACACTGCTGGCCCCAGGCAGTGACTGATCTGTTCTCCGACACTACACATCAGTTTACGTTTTCTAGAATTTTAGGGGCGCCTGGGTGGTTCAGTCGGTTAAGAGTCCGACTTCGGCTCAGGTCATGATCTCGCAGTTCATGGGTTCGAGCCCCGCATCAGGCTCTGTGCTGACCGCTCAGAGTCTAGAGCCTGTTCCATATTCTGTGTCTCCCTCTTTCTCTCTGACCCACCCGTCTTCATGCTCTGTCTCTCTCTGTCTCAAAAATCAATAAACGTTAAAAAAAAAATTAGAATTTTATATAAATGTAAATACACAGAATGTATTCTTCTGTATTTGGCTTCTTTCATCGTGACGACTTTGACATGCGTCCATGTTTTATGTATCAGTAGCTTATTTCTTTTTATTGCTGCATAGTATTCCAGTGTGTGGCTATACCACCATTTGTTTCTCCATTCGCTTTTTGATGATCATCTGGATTGTTTCCAGTTTTGGGCCTCTAATGAAATAAAACTGTCTATGTGGTATTTGTTGTTGAAGCATTTGGAAGTGGCAGGTCTCATGACACATCATCTCTAAATACTTCAAGATACATCTAACAATGACATTTTCCTTTAATAAATGCAATAACATTATTACACTGATAATGATCACATGTAAGAAAGTGAATATTAATTCAATATCATCTAATACTCCAACCATATTTATATTTTAGTATTTTCTCATATATGTCTTTTATACCGTCTTTCTTTTTTTGGATCTAGAATTTAGCCAGGGTTCAAGCATTGCATTTGCTTATGTCTCTTTATCTTTAGTTATGTCTTAGCTTTCTGCATAAGGAGATATTCCAGGTTCTCTATATGCTGTCCCTGCCCCAGACTGGAATCTCCCATTTTTCCAAAGACCTCCCCCCACCCCCTTGTGCTTTTTAGTGAGGAATTATATTTGGAAACCGAGGTCTAGATGCTGGTCCTGCTCATTGCTATTAGGGTTCTGTTGTTTCTAGGCCCTTTCAGTGGGCGTAGAGGGCGGAGCTAGGAAATATATTTAAATATATATTTAAAAATAGGTAGGTAGGTAGCTTATGGTACTTCCAATTCAAATGTACTATGGGTTTCTTCACTTTCTCCCATTCTGTATTGACATATCCCTTCTTTGTTCTCAATGAATCTATATTCCTTTTTCTTTCCTCCAGTTACACACAAGTACTTTCAAGATTACATGTCACTATCAACACTAAGTCAATTAAGTGCAAGATTTCTTTATAGTTCTTTAAGTCCTCATGATAATATCCCACTTAAGGATGCATAGACAACTGTCCAGAATTAATTTTTCCCTATGTTTTATTAATTTATTTTTTTCATCTGTTTACATTTAATTTTAGGTTTGATGTTTGTTTGTTTTTTTTAATGTTTATTTATTTTGAGAAACAGCATGAGCAGGGGAGGGGCAGAGAGAGAGGGAGAGAGAATCCCAAGCAGGCTCCTCAGTCAGCGCAGAGCCTGACGTGGGGCTCGATCTCATGAACTGTGAAATCATGACCTGTGAAATCAAGAGTCAGATGCCCAACCAACTGAGCCAACCTAGGCTCCCCTTTAAGGTTTGATTTTTTTTTCCCCCATCAGTTTTTCTTTTCATTTCAGTAATTAAAACGTTGTATGTGGCTCAGGAAGTCGATTCCCATCCCTTTCTCCTTTTTCTTGTTCCCACCCACTGCCTAAAGGTAACCATTTCATTCATTTCTGACTTATTTTTTTGTAAAAATTAGCAAATATTATATATTATTTTTCTGTCTTCTACATAAGGCAATAAGCATACATTCTTTTGCACTGTACTTTTTTTCTCCTTAACATTGTATTCTGGAAATCACTTTGTACCCGTTCTTAGAGATCATCATTCTTTTTATGGATTTCCAAGTTTTTTAAGTTCTTGCTTAACTTCAGAGAAACCCCAACTGGAAATTAGAATTGATACATATGGGTGTGATGATTGCAAGAAAGGTGATTAGGCACAGGAGTCAGTACATCCTTAGGCAAAGAAATGGCCTGTTTGCTTCTATGTTTTAGGTAATAATAACTATTTACAGTGTATATAGGATTGCCTGCTTTTTACTCTAACATTTTTATTTTTTTTATTAAAAAACTTTTTTTTAATGTTTATTTCTTTTTGAAGGAGAGAGAGAGAGAGAGAGAGACAGAGCATGAGCTGGGGAGGGGCAGAGAGAGAATCGAAAGCAGGCTCCAGGCTCTGAGCTGTCCACACAGAGCCAGATGTGGGGCTTGAACTCACGGGCTGTGAGATCATAACATTTTCATTTTTACTTAAGACAACTACCAATGTGATCAACTTGAATTATAGGGCTTTTTACCATCCTTTGAGATTCTGTGTTTCCCCATCAAGTTGGCCAAAAAACAAAAAATTATATATGGCATTGAAATGGAGAAACAGTCATACATTGCTAATAGGAGTGTAAATTGATATAGCATCTGTGAAAGGCGATCAGTAGTATGTATCAAAAAGTAAATTAAATTGCACATACCCTTTGACCTGACTTTTCCTTTTCTAGGCATTTGTTACACTGATATACATATCCATGTGTAAAAAAGTATTAAATACAAGGGTTAGTAGTTTGTGACCGTAGAAGGAAATGTCCCACAGAATGCATACTTTTTAAAAATTAGGGTATATCATGCTCCCATTAATAATGAAACACCTGGGGTACCTGGGTGGCTCAGTCTGTTAAGCGTCTAACTTTGGCTCAGGTCATGATCTCACAGTTTGTGAGTTCAAGCCCCACATCGGGCTCTGTGCTGACAGCTTAGAGCCTGGAGCGTGCTTTAGATTCTGTGTCATCTTCTTTCTATGCCCTTCCCTTGCTCTTTTAAAAACTAATTTCTTAGGGGAAAAAAAGGAAACACCTGCATCCCTAGTTAAGGCATTATTCTGAAATGTTGCTGAATGAAAAAGGGATGCCTTGAATATTGTATTGTATGCTGACAGTAGTTAAAAATAAGGATATGTGTATATGTGCACCCATGTACACCCATATATACATTTACTCTTGTATAGAATCATATGGGAGAAACTGGCTTGTATTCCCTTTGGAGAAGGGAAAAGGGGTGGGGAGCTGGAATAAGAGAAAGACTTAACTTTTAACAGTGAGTAACAAAAGATCCAAAGTAATAAGTGGCTAAAACAAGATTATTTCTTCCCAGTGTAAAATTCTGGGGATGTATCCTTAGCTGTTCACAGTGGCTTACTCCACAAAGTGTCATGGACCCAGACTCCTTGCTCACTTCTCCTGCCATCCTGGATTGTGCCCCGTGTGTTCAGAGGCCCAGGTAGCATCTGTTTCAAGCATGGGAAATGGTGTAGGGTGCTTGCCAGTCTCTTGAGGAGTTTCCTTCTACATGGCCTGTAAATAGCTGCAAGGGAGACTGGGAAATATGGTGTCTTTCTCTGGTATGCCGTGTGTCAGCTTAAAAACAATTACTGTAGGGGCTCCTGGGTGGCTCAGTTGGTTGAGTGTCTGACTTCAGCTCAGGTCATGATCTCGTGGTTAGTGGGTTTGAGCCCTATGTTGGGCTCTGTGCTGACAGCCCAGAGCCTGGAACCTGCTTCAGATTCTGTGTCTTCCTCTCTCTCTGCCCCTCCTATGTTCATGCTCGCGCTCTCTCTCTCTCTCTCTCTCTCTCTCTGTCTCTCAAAAATAAACAAACATTAAAAATTTTTTTTAAATCTTAGTTTACCCTAAAAATCAAGAAGTGCATTAGTTCTTTTGAATGACTGCTGCTTGAATTCATTTGAGATCAGAGGGATTTCAAGTAACTACAGAGAATAAACTAAACTTCAGATTTCTAAAAAGTTTTAGGGTATAGAAACATTTTCAAGTAGGTTTTATTAAAAGGAAATAGAAATTAGGCAGACTTCCAAATTTATGAATTTTTCCAAACTAAATTATGGGAAATTGTTCTGTAATGTCTCCTCTTAAAGGTGTGCATTTTGTAATCTTAAGCTGACCCACATGTATTTCTCCTACTTGTGTTTGTTGTTAGCACCCCATTCTTGGTGCTCTTCAAGGGCCCCTTGCAAATGAAGTGCTTGTCTCCAGATCTGCCGTTCTTGCCTCCTTTGTCTCAATCACTACTTATTGCTGCTCCATTACAGGACCTTTCCTTAGGAAGAGTTCTCAGTTTCCTGTTGTTTGCCAAATGGCAAAAACTCTGAATACTCAAGGAGAATTCAGTTCCTTGGCTTTGTATTAATCCAGGGATAGCTTTAATTTCTATTAAAAATAGAAGGAAGGGAATACCATGCCCTATTTTAAAGTCAATTCTATTGAGGTATAACAATACAGTAAAATGAGCAAACAATAAAATTAACCCATTTCATAGTATAGTTCAGTATATTTTGACAAATGTATGTATCCATCTAATTACCCCTCCCCAACCTGACCCCGGGCCAGGTCTTCTTTCTTCATTTTAGATTAGTTTGGTCAATGAACTAATATAAAAGAAATCGTACAGTATCTACTCTTTGGTGTCTGTCTTCTTTTGCTCAGCATAATGGTTTCGAGATTGATCTGTGTTTGTTGTATGTTTTAGTAGTTCCTTTTTATTGCTGAATACTAATCTATTACATGCCTGTACCTCAGTTTTTAATCTTTTCTCCATTGATAGACATCCGTGTTATTTTCTGTTTGGGCCTATTATGAATAAAGTTTCTCTGAATTTGTGTATAAATTATTGAGTGAACATATCTTTTCATTTTACTAGGATTGGATCTAAGAGAAGCATCAAAACGTTTTCTTAAAGAACAGGAAAACATTCCTTTTCATGGAATCAGTAGATAGAATGAAACCTTGATGTAAAATTGAAGGATGATTATATTTATTAACAGGAGCCAAAGAAATAAGTCTATTCAATTCAGTAAACATTTGAATGCCTATGAAATATGAGGGAGTATGTAAAACAAAAATGGATAAGGGGGGCACCTGTGGCTTAGTTGAGCATCTAACTTGGGCTCAGATCATGATCTCATGAATTGTGAGTTTGAGTCCTCCATTAGGTTCTCTGCTGTCAGCCCAGAGCCCGCTGTCCTCTCCCCCCCCCCCCCGCCCCTTCCCTACTCATTCTCTCTCCCACTTGCTCTCTCAAATAAATAACTTAAAAAAAATTTTTTAATGTTTATTTTTGAGAGACAGAGCACAAGCGGAGGAGGGGCAGAGAGGGAAACACAGAATCCAAAGCAGGCTCCAAGCAGGCTCTGTCAGCACAGAGCCCAACATGGGGCTGGAGCTCACAAACTGTAAGATCATGACCTGAGCTGAAGTCAGTCACTTAACTGACTAGCCACCCAGGCATCCCAATAAATAAATACTTGAGAAAAATTAATATTGTTACACAGATATTCATTCTACCTGCTGACTAAATCTGGTTGACCAGATGTCAAAGAAACACTTTTCATTCTTGAACAAATATCTACTTTACAAAGAAAATTTCTGCTTTGACACAGATTGGTGGTGTACATAAATGGAATTCATAACCATACCTGTACTAGATTTCTATAAGCTACAAGAAAATGATTTATTACCTATAGTTGTACCATGTCAGGAAAGTAGATTTAATGCTTTCCTGTGTATCCCTTTTTTTTTAGTGTTTGAAGTTATTAACCACAGAAATCTAAATCTCCAACAAATTAGAAATAATAATGCATCTGTGTGGAATATTTAATGTTTGTTTTTTTTTTTTTTTCAACGTTTATTTATTTCTGGGACAGAGAGAGACAGAGCATGAACGGGGGAGGGGCAGAGAGAGAGGGAGACACAGAATCGGAAACAGGCTCCAGGCTCTGAGCCATCAGCCCAGAGCCCGACGCGGGGCTCGAACTCACGGACCGCGAGATCGTGACCTGGCTGAAGTCGGACGCTTAACCGACTGCGCCACCCAGGCGCCCCGGAATATTTAATGTTTTTAAGTGTAATAATAATGACTATAAGCATAAGAAAAGTTTGATTCTATCCTAATCCTTTTCCTCAATGATGAGAAATTTCAAAAACCTAGAAAAGCTGAGACTAGCATAATAAATACTTAGTACATTTAGCCATCTAGGTGTGTTAGTTAGATACATGTATATAAATACTTCTTTTGACTGAACTGTTTGAAAGTAAGTTGCAGAAACCATGACCCCATATCCCTAAATACTTCAGCTTGCTCCTCCTAAGAATAAGGATGTTCTTTCACATATCTTTCTTAGCTGTGGTAATGGTATTATGGACAATAATTCTTTAATATCATCTCACAGGCAGTTTATATTTATGTTTCCCCAGTTGCCTTATAAATGTCTGCTGTTTAAATCATGATTAAATCAAGTTCTAATATTTTCTGTGTGTATATCTTTCATCTAAAACAGTTCCCCGGGGCGCCTGGGTGGCTCAGTCGGTTAGGCGGCCGACTTTAGCTCAGGTCATGATCTAGCGGTCATGAGTTTGAGCCCCGCGTCGGGCTCTGTGCTGACAGCTCAGAGCCTGGAGCCTGTTTCGGATTCTGTGTCTCCCTCTCTCTGACCCTCCACTGTTCATGCTCTGTCTCTCCCTGTCTCAAAAATAAATAAAAACTTTAAAAAAAAAAATTTAATTAATTAATTAAAAAAATAAATAAATAAAACAGTTCCCACCACCATAACTCCCCTCCCCCCCCACCGCCCCCCCCCACCCCCAGCCAAGAGATCAGACCAGTTGTCTTAGAAAATATCCCACACTCTGGATTTGTCTACTTGTTTAACTTGTTCCTCCTTTCCTTTCATTTCCTTAAAACTGGAAGTTAAGACGAAAAGATTGATTAGGTTTCAGTTAAACATTTTGATGAGAGTATTCAAGAAGGTGTTGTGTATCTCATATTGTATTGCTATGTGTAATGGGAAGTTTGACCATGTGGTTATTGGAACCTAGGTTTTGAATAATTTTTAAGGTAAAACCTTGTTACAGTACATGTCCCCTTTGGATTACATTAGAAAACATTAGTATTTGTGAATATATTGAACTTGATGGCTTTTCTGTCCCCCCAATTGGGAGAACAAGTTTTGATTTTGTTGCATACTTTCTCCTCCTGGACTATTTTCAGTAGTGCATAAAGAACTAGATGGGAAGGAATGACTGCGATGTAATTTTGTTCTGTATTCCCATGTACTTTGGTAAAATACTTAAAATAACTTTTCCTCTGTTATGTACATAGTCATTACATAAAGCGGTGGTGGACTTTAACCTCCTTGTGGTTTTGAATTAGGCTGAAACATTGAGGCTTGGTCTTTTTGGAATAAATTTGAAAAGTAGATGTGTATGCAGTTTTTAAAAATTTTTTTTTTCAACGTTTATTTATTTTTGGGACAGAGAGAGACAGAGCATGAACGGGGGAGGGGCAGAGAGAGAGGGAGACACAGAATCGGAAACAGGCTCCAGGCTCTGAGCCATCAGCCCAGAGCCCGATGCGGGGCTCGAACTCACAGACAGCGAGATCGTGACCTGGCTGAAGTCGGACGCTTAACCGACTGCGCCACCCAGGCGCCCCTGTATGCAGTTTTTAAAGTTGACATTTTTGTTATTTAAAAAAAATTTTTTAATGTTTATTTATTTTGAAGGAGAGAGAGAGAGAGGGAGAGGGAGAGGGAGGGGGAGGGGCAGAGAGAGGGAGATACAGAATCCAAAGCTGGCTCCAGGCCCTGAGTTGTCAGCACAGAGCCTGACCGCCAACGCAGGGCTCAAACTCAGGAACTGTGAGATCATGACCTGAGCCGAAGTCAAGACACTTAACCAACTGAGCCACCAGGGTGCCCCGATGTTATTTAAAACATTGCTTCTTTTAAATCTATTCTGTCTTTGGAGAGGAAAGATTGTAACATGCTTTATGAGTTGGAATTTCTAAACTGTATTCTTTTGAAGTGCAGAAACTGCCCTAGATGGGAGCTGTCAGTTGACTTCTCTATAACATTTTAGGCAATATGTAATAATTTGAAGTCAAGAGATATTTTAAGGTTACTGTCAAATAATTGCAGTCATGAATGATTTGAACATGTCCAAATAAAATAAAGGGGAGGAGAATCATGTAACAAGTTCAGACTTCTTTTTTTCTTCCTATTGTTTCTCTATCATTAATGAACAACTGCACTTCCTTGAGAGAAGCAACAGAATTGTGTTTGCTGGCATGCTGGTGTATGATAAGCATCAGGCACAAATAGATGAGCACAGCGAAGCAGCTTCATAGTTACAAGAAAAATTCTCATCTCTCAGTATCAGAGTGCTTTTGTATACGTTAATCATGTAAGGAGCTTTACTGAACTCACTTAAATAATTTTTCTTAGTGGCAAGCAACAAAATAAGATCCCTTATTTATTGACAGGGATAGCAATAGAATCAGTAGCTTTTAGGTGATGTTTCTGTTAAAAGAAGAAGATTTTAGAAACAGTGATTCATCTATGACAAAAAGTGCCACTCTAAAAAGAAAAAAAAAAACCTTCCATCTAATAAATATTTTCGAAGTCCAGATAGTGTTTTTATCTCAAATAATATCGTGTCTTAAAATTAATTGTACTTGGGTTAAATGCAGGTACCTTTCTCCCAAAACTTTTACATTGCATTTCTCAGACTAGCTGCCAGTATTTGTTAATATTTAAACTATCACAGAGAAGAGCTCCAGCCAAAGAGACTATCCAGATTTCTCTATTAGAAATAATAGTACCTATTACCAGACACTATCCTAAGCCTTTTGGTGAGTACTACTAACTCATTCAGTGCTCAGAGCAACCTTATAAACTTGGTGCTTTTATTTTTATGACTTTATAGACAAGGAAACAGAGACAGGTTAAGTTACTTGCCTAAGATCACACAGGGAATAAATAGCAAAGCCAGGATTTCCAGGATTTGACTGTAGGTGAGTTATGTTGCAGTCCATGCTCTTACCCCGTTATAACATCTTTCATAAGATATGATTATCTGTTTGGCATTGAGATTCTGGAAGAGGGGAGACAACAGGGCACAAATGTTCTGTAGAATCTAAGGTCTTATGGTCAATTCATATAGAGGAAACTCTTTTTTTTTTCCTTACATAATCTGAATTGACATGAATTCCCTTATACAGTCCCTTAATCTTATTGGGACTATAAAGGTACAGGAATAATGCTAACTTCTTTCTGCATGTGTTTATGTAGAATGTTTTTGTGATTTTTGTTTTGGGAAACAAACTCTGGAGCTAGAGGTCAGAGTGCTCTAAGAGGGAGGTCTTAGGGAAAACACATAGACAAGAAGTATGCTTCTCAATTAGCTTTTTAAAAAAAGATAGTAATGTATACTTTTGGAGTTCATTGCACAGAAACATTTAAAAAATAGTAAAGCCTGAAAATGAAATACATTGATTAAGGGGTACAAATAGGTGATCTTTTCAGCAATTACAATTTTTGTGTCAAATGAACAAATTGGCAGTCAAATTTGACACTAAGGATGATTTAAACAGCCAATAAATTCACTTAGCTCTCTCTTGTTGGATGGTTAGGTTTCTGGTTTTTTCCAAGATGAATTATGTCTCTTGGTATTGAAAAAAAAAAAAAAGAAGAAGAATGGAAGCCTTTTTCTTTTTTAATGTTTACTTATTTTGAGAGAGAGAGAGAAAGAGAATTGCAAGCAGTCTCTGTGCTAACAGTGCGGGGCTTGAACTCACGAATTGTGAGATCTTGACCTGAGCTGAATTCAAGAGTCAGGATGCTTAACTAACTGAGCCACCAGGTGCCCCTAGCATGGAAACCTTTTTAAATTTTTTTTTTTCAACGTTTATTTATTTTTGGGACAGAGAGAGACAGAGCATGAACGGGGGAGGGGCAGAGAGAGAGGGAGACACAGAATCGGAAACAGGCTCCAGGCTCTGAGCCATCAGCCCAGAGCCCGACGCGGGGCTCGAACTCACGGAGCGCGAGATCGTGACCTGGCTGAAGTCGGACGCTCAACCGACTGCGCCACCCAGGTGCCCTGGAAACCTTTTTAAATAAAAGCTACACAGTGTTCTGCCCTACCCTTTCCCCAGTCATGGGCCTACTTCCTAAGGCAACTACTTTGAGCTGTTTCTTTGTAGCTGGTTGCTTTGTTTTATTGGAATATAATCGACATGTAACATTATATTCATTTCATATTCTGTTTAGTGCACATCTCCATCATGCTTATTGCTATTTCTTGATTGCTCAGCTTTACCTATTACCGTCTATTCCTGCTATGATTTTTTTAATTTGAAATTTTATTTATGTATTTATGAGAGAGAGAAAGGGAGGAAGGAAGGGAGGAAGGGAGGGAGGGAGGAAGGAAGGGAGGGAGGAAGGGAGGGAGGGAGGGAGGGAGGGAGGGAGGGAGGAAAGAAAACATGCAAGCTAGGGAGGGGCAGAGGGAGAGAGAAGGACAGAATCCCAAGCAGGAGCCCCGAGCCCAACGCAGGGTCGCCCAACACAGGGTCGATCTCACGACTGTGAGATCATGACCTGAGCTGAAATCAAGAGTCAGACACTTAACCACACTTAACCAACTGAGCCACCCAGGTGCCCTAAGTCCTGCTTTGATTAAAGAAGACGTAATTCACTTATCCTACCTCTACTCTCTCTCCCCTATCCTAGAGCAGAGTCGTACCGTCTTACCACAATAGAAGTTTAGAACGTTTTTACCACTACCACCACCACCATCCCCCACCAAAAACAAAAAAGCCGAAACTGATTACCACTCACCTTACACCCTTCCCCTAGATTCTGGCAGCTAATCTACTTTCTGTCTCTGAATTTGCCAATTCTGGACATTTCATGTAAATGGAGTATTATATGAGGTCTTTTTGTGGCTGACTTCTTTCGCTTAGTATAATGTTTTTAAGGTTCATCCATGTTGCAGATGTGTCAGTACTTCATTTCTTTTTATGGCTGAATAATATTCCATCATACGAATATATATATATACTTTTATTTATCCGTGCATCAGTTGATGGACATTTCAGTTTCCACTTTGGGGCTATTAAGATTAATGCTCTTGTGAACAGTTGTGTACAGTTTCTTTGTGTGTGGACGCATGTTTTCATTTCTGGATATATACCTAGAAGTAGAATTATTGGGTCATATGGTAATTCTAACATTTAACATTTTGAGAAACTAACAGACTTCCAAAGTGTTTATATTATTTCACATTTCCATGAGCAATGTATGAGTATTCCAGTTTCTCCACATCCCCACCAACACTTGTTATTTCTTGTCTTTTTTGCTAATAGCCCTTCTAACAGATGTGAGGTGATATCTCATTAAGGTTTTGATTTGCATTTCCCCAGTGGTTACTGATGTTGAACATGTTTTCATGTATCTGTTGGCCATCTCTCTGTCTTTGGAAAAATGTCTATTCAAATCTTCTTTTAGAAGATCTAAATTTTTTAATTGAATTTTGTCCCTGTTGAGCTTTATGAATTCTTCAATATTTTGGATATTAGCTCCCTATCAGATACATGATTTACAAATGTTTCCTCCCATTCAGTAGCTTGCCTTTCATTTTGTTGATGGTTTCCTTTGCTGTGCAGCTTTTTAGTACAAAATATAGTCCCATTTACTTTTGCTTTTGGTGTCAAATTAAGAAAAAATTTAATTGACACTTAATTTGCTTTTGGTGTCAAATTAAGAAAAAATTTAATTGACACTTAATTTGGTGTCAAATTAAGAAAAAAATCAAAACCTTTGCCAAGGAGTTTACCACCTATATTTTCTTCTAGTAGTTTCATGGTTTCCAGTCTTATAAGTGTTTAATCTATTTGTGTATGGTGTAAAATAGTGGTCCAATTTCACTCTTATGCTATGACTGTCCAGTTTTCCCAGCATTGTTTATTGAAGAGACTATTCTTTCCCCATTATATATTCATGGCTCCTTTGTCATAAATTAATTTAAACCCATATATGCATGGATTTATTTCTGGGTTCTCTATTCTGCTCCGTTGATCTATGATCCTATTTTTATGCCAGTATCATACTGTTTTGACCACTGTAGCTTTGTAATGTAGTTTGAAATCAAGGTGCATGAAACTTCCATCTTTGTTCTTTCTCAAGATTTTTTTGGTTACTGGTTTGCTTGGGTTTTTTTTACAGTTTCATACAGAATTTTAGGGTTATTTGTTCCTTTTTCTTTGTAAAAGGCTATTGGAATTTTGATGGGGATTGCATTGAATGTGTAGATTGCTTTAGGTAGTATGTACATTTATTTAATCAGCAATATTGATTCTTCTGATCCAGAGTATAGACTGTCTTTACATTCATTTGTGTCTTTTTCATTTTCTTTCATTAGTTTCATAGTTTACAATATACAGGTGTTTCACCTCCTTGTTAAGTTTATTCCTAGGTATTTTATTTATGGTGTTATTTTCTTAATTTCTCTTTCTGATAGTTCATTATTATTATTTAGAAACACAACCAATTTATGTGTACTGATTTCTGCAACTGAACTGAATTTATTAGTTCTGTTCTTTGATGGAGTCTTTAGGTTTTTCTATATATAATCTCACGTTATCTGCAAATAGTGACAGTTGTACTCCTTTCCAATTTGGATGCCTTTTATTTCTTTTTCTTGCCTAATTGCTCTGGTTAGGCCTTCCAGTACAGTGTTGAATAGAAGCAGTGAGATGAACATCTTTGTCTTGTTCCTGATCTTAGAGAAAAGGCTTTCTTGCTGTTGAATACAGTGTCAGGTGTGGGCCGTGTCATATGTGACCTTTATTATGTTAAGGTATGTTCTCTCTATACCTACTTTGTTGAGAGTTTTTATCATAAATGGATGTTGAGTTTTGTTAAATCTTTTTCTTCATCTATCAAGATGATCATAATTTTTATCCTTCTTATTATTAATATGTGTCATGTTGACTGATTTGCGGATGTTGAACCATCCTTGCATCCCTGGAATAAGTCCCCCTTGATTGTGGTGAATGATCCTTTAATGTATTGTTGAGTTTGGTTTGCTAATATTTTGTTGAGGATTTTTGCATCTATATTTATCAGGGATATTAACCTGTAATTTTCCCTCCTTTTGGTATCCGTGTCTGGTTTTGGGATCAGGGTAAATCTGGCTTCGTAAAATGAATTCGGAAGGTCTCCCTCCTCTTCTGGTTGTTGGAAGAGTTTGAGAAGAATTGGTATTGTTCTTTGACTCTAAGGTAGAACTTACCAGTGAACCTGTCTGGTTTTTGTTTGTTGGGAGATTTTTTATTACTGATTCCGTCTCCTTCCTAGTTATTGGTCTGTTCAGATTTTCTGTTTCTTCATGATTCAGTCTTGGTAAGTTATATGTTTCTAGGAATTTATGCATTTCTTCTTGGTTGTCCAGTTTGTTAGCATATAATTGTTTCATAGTAGTCACTGATAATCTTTTGTATATTTGTAGGTGCAGTTGTAACCTCTCGTCTTTCATTTCTGATTTTGAGTCATCTTTTTTTCTTAGTCTAGTTTAAAGGATTGTCAGTTTTGTTTATCTTCTCAGAGAACCAGCCCTTAGTTTCATTGATCTTCTGTGTTGTCTTGTTAGTCTCTTTTTTATGTATTTCTGCTCTCGTTTTTGTTATTTCCTTCCTTGTACTAACTTTGAGCTTTGTTTTTCTTTTTCTAGTTCCTTGAGGTGTAAAGTTACGTTGTTTGAGACTTTTCTTGTTTCTTAAGGTAGGCATTTGTCACTATGACCTTCCCTCTTAGAAGTACTGCATCCCACAAATTTTGGTACGTTTCAGTTTCATTTGTCTCAAGATATTTTTTTATTTCTCTTTTAATTTTTTTGACTCATTGGTTGTTCAGTAGCATGTTGTTTAATCTCTTATTTCCTAGTTTTCTTGTAATTCTAGTTTCGTACTGTTGTCAGAAAAGATGCTTGATATGATTTCAGTCCTTTTATATTTATTAATACTTGTTTTGTGAACATACAATCTGTCTTAGAGAATGTTGCATGTACACTTGGAAGAGTGTGTATTTTGTTGCCTCTGGGTGGCATATTCTGTATGTATCTGTTAAGTCCATCTGGTCTAATGAGTCATTTAAGACCTTAGTTTCCTTATTGATTTTTTGTTTGGATGATCTGTCCATCAATGTAAGTAGGATATTAAAACTCCCTGTTATTACCATATCATTGCTGTCCTTTTCTCCCTTGAGATCTGTTAATATTTGCTTTGTATATTTAGGTGCTTCAATGTTAGGTACATACATATTTATAAATGTCATATCCTACTGTTAGATTGACCCCTTTATCATTTCATAATGCCATCTTTGTCTCTTATTACAGTCTTTGTTTTAAAGTCCATTTTTTTCTGATAAAAGTATAGCTAGTCCAGCTTTCTTTTGGTTTCCATTTGCATGGGATATCATTCTATACTTTCATTTTCAGTCTGTGTGTTCTTACATCTGAAGTGAGTCTCTTGTAGGCCACATACAGATGAGTGTTGGCTTTTTATCCATTCAACCATTCTATGTCTTGATTGGAGCATTTATTCCATTTACATTTAAAGTAATTGTTGATAGGTATGTACTTAGTTGTTTGCTGGCTGGTTTTGTAGTTCCTCTCTGTTTCTTCTCTTGCTCTCTTCCTTTGTGATTTAATGACTTTTTTCACTGATACAATTGTGTATTCCTTTCTCTTTACCTTTTGTGTATTCACTATAGATTTTTGCTTTGTGGTTACCATGAAGCTTACATACAACAACTTATATCTAATAATCTGTTTTAAGTTAATGACAACTTAAGTTTGAGCCCATTCTAAAGCTCTCCCAACCCCATGTTTTTTGTTTTGATGTCACTTTTTACTTGTGTATCCCTTAACTCATTATTATAATCATAGTTGTTTTTACTGCTTTTGTCTTTTAACCTCCATCTAGCTTTATGGTGATTAATTATTTTTCTTTACAATATGTTTGCTTCTTGAGTGAGATACATTCTTACGTTTTCTTGCTGCCACTTAGGGCCTTTTCTTTTCAGCTTAAAGAAGTCGCTTTAACATTTCTTTTTCTTATAAGGCTGCTTTAATGGTGATGAACTCCTTTAGCTTTTGCTTGTCTGGAAAACTTCATCTCTCCTTCAATATTGAATGATAACGTTGCAAATAGGGTACTCTTGGTTGGAAGGTTTTTTTCTTTCAGTACTTTGAATATATTGTACTCTTCCCTTCTGGCCTGCAGAGAATTCTGCTGAACAGTCTGCTCATAATTTTATGGTGGTTCCTTTGTACATAATGAGTTCTTTTTCTCCTTGTCTTTAACTTTTAAGATTTTAATTGTGTGTCCTGGTGTGGATCTCCTTGGATTCATCTTTTTTGGAATTCTCTGGGCTTCCTAGATCTGGATGTCTGTTTCCTTTCCCACGTTATAGAAGTTTTCAGCCATTATTTCTTCAAACAAGATTTCTACCCCTTTCTTTTTCTCTTCACCTTTGGGACCTCTATAATGCAAATATTCATCCAACTGATACTGTTTCATAAGCCCCTTAAACCATCTTCACTTTTTTTCCTACTCTAATTAAGTTTCACTGTCTTTGAGTTGACCGATCCTTTCTTCTATTTCATTCATCTGCTGTTGAATCTCATGTATTTTTCAGTTCAGTTATTCTATTCTTCAGCTCTGTGACTTCTATTGGGTACTTTTTAGTATTTCTTCTCTCTCTATTAAAGTTCTCACTGTGTTCATCCCTTCTTCTCCCAAGTTCAGTGAGCAGCTTTGTGACCATTGTTTTGAACTTACCTCTGTTTCATTAAGAGTTTTTTTTTTTCTAAGGTTTTATCTTGTTCTTTCGTTTGAAACATATTCTTCTGATTGATCATTTTGCTTGACTCTGTTGGTTGGTTGAAAACAGCCACCTCTCCCAGTCTTGAAGGAGTGGCCTCATGTAGGAGATGAACCTTATTGTTTAACCCTACCCCAACTCTTTGTTGTCTTTCAAAACTTTGTGTTTGTCCAAGCAGCCTATTATATTTCTCATAGATCCCAGGATTTGAGAATATGCCAAGCAGTTCTTAATAGCTCCCAGTAATTGAGAATGTCCCTAAGGGGAGGATTTAAGCACCTAGAATCAGGCTCTTTGGAAGCCAGACCCGTAGGCAGCAGCTTTTAAATGTGTGCAGATACATACATTCCTGTGGAATCACAAGCATAAGTCTTACTGTCCAGTGTCCCCTGGGCAGAAGTTGCAAAAATCAGGCCTCTAGATAAGTGTATAATCTCTTTTCTGGTAGATACTGGCAAGCTGGAGCAAGGCAGAGGAAGAGTGCCAAGAGGTGTCCACAGCTACGTTCCTTGAGAGCAGCTCTGTAATCTACTAGATGTATGCCAAACCTGAAGCCTGTCTCTGAGACTGAAGTCCCAGGACAAGCCAAGAGGTCTCCTTCACAGAAAGACTAGGGGTTGTGCCTTGATATGCAGTCTGCACAGTGCCCTGGAGATAGTTTCCTGCCAAGAAGCATCTCTTTGACTTCTACAGTCCCGTGGGACTGGAATGCAAGCCCCATCGGCCACCAGAACCAGGTGATGATAGGTTATCCTCTCAGTGGCAGCTTCAAAAACCAGGGCACAGGACATAAAAACCAGAGTACCAACTGCATGTAAAATTCCCCTCTAGCAGGCCCTGGTGCTCCAGAGCATGGCAGGAGAGCACAAAGATGGTGCCTGCCCTCTGAAGTCCCTAGAAAGGATTACAGTCAGCCCCCTAGATGCATGTTTAATCATGTTGATTTTGAAAGTAGAAAATCAATAACCCGTCAGTAACTTATGTTACTTTAACAGCTATACCTATAATTGTATATCCTTTTTTGTTTGACTTTTGGTGGTTTTCTGGAATTCTATTTTTCTGCTTTGTGTCGTCTCCTTTTATCATGTACCTCCAGTGTTTCAGGTATACTTTCTTGTCTATGTGTTTTCCCTGAGATCTCTCTTAGAGACCTCTGGTCTCTGGCTCTGGATTAATTTCAGATTAAATGCATTTCAGGTTTTTTTTTTTTTTTTAATTCCTGTATAGTTAACATATATGGTGCTATAATCGTTTCAGGTGTGCAATATAGTGACTTAGCACTTCCATACACGACCTAGTACTCATCACAAGTGCACTTCTGAATCCCTATAGTTTTCTTTACAGGTCTTCTCTTGGAACCTTTTTTTCCTGTCCTCTCTTTTGGACTCACTGTTTACCTGGATCTTATGTTTTCTATCTCAGTTTTACCTTTTGTTTTCTGTTCTCAAGTAACTTCTTCAGAAAAGATGAATGATAGGTGCGCCTGGGTGACTCAGTTGGTTAAGCGGCCGACTCTTGATCTCAGGATCATGAGGTCAGGCCCCACACTGGGGCTTGCCCAGTGTGGAGCCTACTAAGGAAAGGAAGGGAAAGGGAAGGAAAATCCCTCCATGTTTAAAAGACTCTGCCCTCCAATGCAATTCAGAGTTAGAATGGCTAAAAAAAGAAAGAAAGATTTTACTCAGGATTTGGAAGTCATTGCTCACGGTCCTTTTTTATCCTGGGTTTCTAAATGAGACATTTAATGCCAGTGTGATTATTGCCCTTTTAAACCTTTTCCCCCTGCCTAGAAGCCTTTAGGATCATAACACTGGATTCTGAAATTTCCTTAGTAATTTATCTCTTTGTAGGTAAAAGTAATCCAGGTTAGCACCAGGAGGGCTCTTCTGATTTAAATGGAGATTCCATTTAATCCCCACACATTTCTTGTATTTCTTTAATTATATCCTCCCCTCCAAATCTCTTGTTCTGCAACTCCCATTATTCAGATGTTGGACCTTCTGAATTGATTGCCTTTGCCTCTTATCTCTTTTTGGTGCATTTATCATCTCCATGGGTAATTTTTTTTCTCCTACATTTAGAAGACTATTTTCTGAAGCTTCTTTTTCATTCATTACTTTTCCTTTAGTGAATCTTATTCCGTTTGGAAGCCAATACCATTTAAGATCTCTTTGTTCACATATAGTTGACCTTTGAACAACACAGGGGTTAGGGACACTGACCCCCAACACAGTCAAAAGTCCATGTATGATCTGACTTCGGCTCAGGTCATGAGTTCGAGCCCTGCATCGGGCTCTGTGCTGACAACTCAGAACCTGGACCCTGCTTCGGATTCTGTGTCTCCCCCTCTCTCTGCCCCTCCCATGCTCATGCTCTGTCTCTCTCTATCAGTAATAAATAAAAATGTTAAAAAAAAATTTTTTTAAGTCCATGTATGTTTCAAATCCCCAAAAATTCAACTACTAAAAGCATACTATTGACCAGAATCCTCATCTTGCCCATAACGTAGTTGATTAACACGTTGTTTTTTATGTTGTATATTAGATACTATTCTTCCAATAATGTATGCTAGAGAAAGGAAAATGTTACTAAGAAAATCATAAAATACGTTTACAGGACTGTACTGTATTTATCAAAAAAAATTGCATATAAATAGTTCCACATAATTCATACCCATGTTGTTCAAGGGTCAACTGTAGTTTTAAAAATCGTGTTCTTCCTGAATGCATTTCTCTCCTCTAGGATCAGTTTTCTAGTGTTTATCTTGGTCTCTATCTTTGGGGGTTGGAGGTTTTCCTCACATGTTTACTTATACTTGGTCAGCTTTTCATATTTATGAGATGAACGATTAGAGAACTAATTGAGGGGTGCCTGGGTGGCGCAGTCGGTTAAGCGTCCGACTTCAGCCAGGTCACGATCTCGCGGTCCGTGAGTTCGAGTCCCGCGTCAGGCTCTGGGCTGATGGCTCAGAGCCTGGAGCCTGTTTCCGATTCTGTGTCTCCCTCTCTCTCTGCCCCTCCCCCGTTCATGCTCTGTCTCTCTCTGTCCCAAAAATAAATAAACATTGGAAAAAAAAAAAAATAGAGAACTAATTGAAAGCCCTGTGTCCTTACCAAGGATTTTTCTTAAAGGTGAATAGGCAGAACACCACCATGATGCCGGGCACCAGAATCTGGAGAACTTTATTCTGGAGTACCAGTATCCACACTGACAGCCTTTGTTATTCTGTTTGTGTTCGTTTTCTTTAGGGATCATAGCCCTACAGGATAAATTCCAGGCTGTCTACTGTGCTGTGTTAGGGTATCAATGCTATTTTACAAACTTTCAGTTTATAAAACTCTTTTTACCATCCCTCTTCTTATACCCGCTTTCCATCATATCTCTGTATCCATAGTTTAATGATAGATTGGCTGTCTCCCTCCACCACTGTGACTCACCCCACCTTTGGTTTTCTAGGTTGTTAGGATGTTGCTCTCTCTCTCTGTTTCCACATTGTTTTAGATTTATTAATGTACTCCTTTGTTTTAGTTTTATTGGCTTGGAGCAGGAAGATAATATAAATGTTGTGTAATCCATCATCTTAAAGTTTTTGTTTCTAATTTTTTGCTATAATAAATACTATGATAAACATTATGTCCAAATCTCTGTGTGTATCTTGATTTTTTTCCACAAATTTTTAAAGCTTTTTAAATTTTAAAATAATTGCAGATTCACAGGAAGTTGCAGCGATAGTATAGGAAGATCTCAGTTACCCTTCATCCAGTTTCCCCCAGTAGTTGCTTTTTATGTAACTGTATCAAAACTAAGAAGTTGACATTATTATAAAGTCTGTGTTCATGTGTGTATTTATTTTAATTTATAGGATAAATATTTAGAAGTGGAATAGTTTAAAATTGTTGCGATTATTGCCTCCTTATGTTTATATATGTGTCTTATTTAGAATGCTTCTTTTTATAAGTACCCAGTTCAAACTCAGGCTATATCCAGAGGGATTAATAGGTAGGGAACTGCCTCTGGACACTGGAGATACATTCGGTACCTATTTTTTTCCACCCCTAGCCAATAAATGTCTTAGCTTTATTTTTATTTTGACTTCATTCTCAGACATTATCTCCCTACTTGGTGGCAGTAATCATCTCTGCCAACTCCTTGGTCCTTATTGCTTAAGATTTCAGAAATAGAGCTCTGCATCTGTCATTTCCCTCTAAAAAGGATTCTAGATCTTGCTTAGATCATGTGTCCACCCGTCTAGGGAGATAGGGTGGATAGAGCCATGTGATTGGCAGCCTTGGCAAGTTGTAGAGGGTCATTTCCTTTCAGAAATGATGCTGGACAGAAAATGAAGCTGAGTGTGAAAGTAGCAATCCAGGGGTACCTGGGTGGCTCAGTTAAGCATCTGACTCTTGATTTCGGCTCAGATCATGATCTCACGGTTTATGTGTTGGAGCCCTACATTGGTCTCCACACTGACAGTATCGAGCCTGCTTGGGATTCTCTCTCTCTCCCTCTCTCTTTCTCTGTCCCTCCCCTGCTCACGTGCACACTCTCTCAAAATAAGTAAACTTTAAAAAAAACAAAAACAAAAAACAGACAGTAGTAGTCCTGTCTCTGCACTCTTACTGATTTAACAGTGAGTTTTATCTGTTTTTAATTTTATCTATTTTTTAAGTGTGTGACTGTTTCATGAGTAATTCTCATTGGAAAAGATCCTAACAATTTAGAATTGTATTATACAAGACAAAATGTGAAAACTCCCTTTATATTTCCCTACATCCTTCCTTATTCCTTCATTCTTTCCTCCAGGGGAACGCTGTGAACAATTGTATTCTTGAAAGCCCCTCAGTATGTTTGTATAGTAGTATATGTACCTACATACATTTTTAAAATATATGAAATGGATCACACTCTATGTATCATTGAGCTACTCATCTTTTTCATATTAGTATGTGCACTGCCAAAGCAAGCATTTGTCTTTTTCATTTTAATGGTGTGTCTTAGAGAGCTTTCCATTGTAGTACCTTTGCTTTTTATGGAGGTGCCATAAATTACTTAAATTACTGCTACTATTGATTACAAATTGTATTCATTTATGTCACACTAACAATAAAGTGATGGCTTTCCTTTTTTTAATTTAGTATTTTTATTTCCTGCTTAATTAAAAGATCTAGGGATCTATATATTGTGTGACATCACAGCATCATGCCAAAGCACTGTTACAAATTCTGTCATGGTGTTTGGGGTTGGATTGTGAGTTTTTCTAGGTTGATGTTTTGTTTTTTTTTCAACTGGTGATAAGGTACACATAACAAACATCTTAACCATTTTTAAGTGTAGTTTAGTGATATTACATACATTCACATTGTTGTGCAACCATCACCACCATCTATCCCCATCTTGTTTCATCTTCTAGAACTGAAACTCTGTGCTTATTTAATATTTGAGTCCTTGCTTTCAGTTCTTTTAGGTGTATACCCAGAAGTAGAATTGCTGGATTCTATGGCAATTATATTTTTATTTTTTGAGTACTCACCGTACTGTTTTCCATAGCATCTGCACCATTTTTACGTTCTCATCAACAATGCACAAGGGTTCCAATTTCTCTGAGTCCTCACCGACATAGTTGTTTTAAACATGTATATGTACTTTAGAATGCATTAATAACAGCTAATAACAAGCACTACCTACTTACTAGGCATTTTGTAGATGGGTCATTTGTGAAACTTGGGATCTTAAGTGACTTCAGTCACACATCTTATAGAAGGTAGGACAGATTCATTATTCAAGCAGTCACCCTCCAGAACTTGGGCTCGTAACCATTCCATTATTATTGCCTCCCAGAAGTGGACTATTACCAAGTCAAAGGATATGTATTTTTTAAACTTTAAACTGCCAAATTACCTTTCAAAAAGGTTCACACATTAGTCCCATTAACAGCATAAAAGAATGCCCACCTATGCCCTCCAAATCCTTGTCAACATGTGAAATTAATCCTTTTTAATTTCTACCAAGTCAGTGGCAAAAAAAAAAAAGACCATTGTGGTTTTTCTTAACTTTTAAAAAACGTTTTCATTATTTATTTTTGAGAGAGAGAGTGAGTTAGGGGGCCAGAGAGAGAGGGAGACACAGAATCTGAAGCAGGTTCCAGGCTGTGAGCTGTCAGCACAGAACCCAACGTGGGGCTTGAACTCACAAACCATGAGATCATAACCTGAGCCAAAGTCAGACACTTAACTGGCTGAGCAACCCAGGTGCCCCAAAAGATTTTTAATTTGTTTCCCTGTTGCTGTTGATTTTGAGATACTTGTATATGTTCATGGACCATTTCAATCTTTCTTGAATTGACATATTAGTAATGCTACGTGGCTGTATTAGTTTCCTATTGCCGCTGTAACAAATTACCATAAATTTAGTAGCTTAAAACAACACAAAGTTACCATCTTACATTTCTGGAGGTTAGAAGTCTAAAATGGGTCAGCAGATCAGTATTCCTCTGGGGTCTCTAGGGAAGAGTCCATTTTTTGTCTTTCACAACTTCTACAGGCCACCTGCATGCAGTCCTTGGCTTAAGGCCCATTTCTTCACATTTTATCACATCCCGTCTCATTGATCTACCTGCCTCCTTGGAAGGACCCTTTCCCCCACATAGCTGATTTTCCCAGTGATTATCATAAACAGTCAATGTTTTTCCCATTGTTTTGAAATATTCCATTAATCCAATACTTGATTTCATTCTAATCCAGTATCAGTGTTACAGGATTTTAATTACTATAGTTGTTTATTATATCTTACTCCTTAGAGGCCAAGTTCCCAATTATTTCTCTTTTTTAAAAAAATCTTGGCTATTTTAGCTAATTTTCTTTTCTTAGATTTTACTGGACAGGTTCTACAAAATATCCTGTTGATTTTGATTGAGATGACTTTGAATGTATATAGATTATTTTCTGGAAAGTAGACACGTTTACAGTTTTGATTTTTCCTATCTAGAAATAGCTTTTCTTTTTGTTTGTTAAAGCATCACATATTTTTCAATTTTGTATTATTACTGTAAATTCATTGTATTTTATCAATTATATTTTTTATTGGTTATTGCTAGTCTGTAGAAATACTTTTATAATTGGTTGTTTTTCTCAAAATTTCTGGATAAAATTAGCCACTTTGTAATGGTGACAAATCTGGTTCTTTTTCTTGCCTTAAATTATCATCTAAGACTGCCAGTAAAACTTTGAAAAGTACCATAAAACTGTTTTACTGTAATGAAGATCTTCTGATTTGTAGAACTATGTATGTAATATTTCTGTGGGTTTCTAGTAGATATCTTTAAGTTAAGTAAGTTTCTCTCCACCTTTTTCCTAGTTTATCAAGGATTTCGATCCCAAATGCATCTTGAGTTTTGTCTGACATTTTCATAATTTTTGTGTTCTTTTCTTCTGTTCATATATTTAGTAATAAATGACAGTAATAGATTTATTTTTGTTTGGCTTATCCTTTTATAAAAATTTGCTTGTGAATGTTACTCGGTAATTTTACGTAAAGCTCATTGGAAAGACAGACTAATAGTCTAAACCAATAGTTTTCTATTGGTTGTTTGTATGTGCATGGTATACATGTGTGTGTTTTTCTTCTCAGCCTTGGAAGTCAGGGTTAAGCCAGTGATCTCGAAGTGGAGACCTTTTGCAATTCTTAGGATGTACTGGAACATTTATAAAAAGAAAGCTATCCAATAACCCTTCTTTGAAAATGTAGTAGCACTTGAAAGCTGTCTGGACTTTTGTTGCCTTTTTTAGGATATGGATTTTCAGTTTTTTAATCTCCATTACTGTTACATCGTTACAGGATTTTTTTTTTTTAATTTATTTCCCTAAAGCCTTATTTTATTCATCTTTTACAAATAATTAACTTTTGATTTGGAATTTAAAATTCTTACTCCCTTCTGTTTTTGTTTTTAGCTCTTTATTCAATAACAGCTTTTATTTTATAATTGGTATAGTCAAGGTTACAAATATTTCTATTGGGTGAAACTGAGTGTCACAGATTTTAACATGTAATGCACTCATTTCTAAATACTTTGAAATTTTAAATTTCATTTCCTTTTTAAATCAAGAGAGCAGCATGACTCATAATAGCCAAAAAATGGAAACAACCCAAATGTCCATCAACTGATGACTGGATAAATGAAATGTGTTTATCCATATAATGGAATATTACTCATCCATAAGAAGTAATGAAGAACTGCTACATCCTACAACATGGGATGAACCTTGAAAACATTCTATGTGAAAGAAGTCAGAGAAGACCACACATTGAGTGGTTCCACTTACATGAAGTGTCCAAAATAGGCAAATTCATAGAGACAGAAAGTAGATTAATGGTTTTCAGAGTCTAAGGGAAAGGTGTAATGGTGAGTTACTGCTAATGGGATTCGTGTTTTTTCTGGGAGTCATGAAAATGTCCTAAATTTAGATTGTGGTGAGATTGTACAGCTCTGTGAATATACTAAAACCACTGATTTATATGCTTTAGATTGGTGAATTTATGGCATGTGAATTCTATCTCACTAAAGAAATTAAAAATAATTCTAGGACAGTTTTTTTTCAAGCCCAACCTGCTAGGAGGTTATAAACCAATTTAGTGTGTTACTAATAGACTTGGTTAAAAAAAAAAAAAAAAAGGCAGGGGATGGGAAGTTCACGTAGTTCATTCACGTGAATATGTAAGTTCCTGAAATGTTTAAGTAAAAACTCATAAGTAGCATATTCTAAATGGCAATTATCAATATATAGTATTTGCTCACAAAGACAGTAAGTTTTTGTTTGGCACTTTGTTTTTACTATATACTTGGGTGATTAGTGATTGGGGTGAAGGATGGTTAGGAATGAGAATTATACCAGGAATGGAATCTGAATTGAAAGGATCCTTAGAAATGGCAGCAGGGGGCACCTGGTTGGCTCAGTTAGTTAAGCGTCCACCTCTTGGTTTCGGCAACTGTCACACTTTTCCAGTACTTTCTGCCTTCTTCATAGATTTTTGCCTTGGCTTCATTCTGTATTCTGGCCAAGTATATTCTTATTTCTAACATTATTGCTCTTTTGATCAGGTTACAAATTATTTGACTCTTTTGAAATCATACTGCTATTAAAATTTTATCTGTTGTCTGTTTCAATTTATTCGAGATTTTGTAAACGTATTGGGTTAAAAAGTGCTGACATAATTTCTTTCTTCTGAACATGAATAGCAAATATTTGAGACATGAAGTGTAGGTATGAAGAGTTTAAAGGCACAGACTGAAATTATTTTAGAACTCTCCTCTTTTTTGTTCCAGGAAGAATGGGTTTCAGTTCCTAATATTAATAAGCTGAAATTTCTTTTTGTAACATTTCTTCCGATTTTTTTTCTCTTAACGCCCATCATCAATAAAAGTTAACAGTGATTCTGAATTCTTTAATCATGTCATCATCCTCATTATCTATTAGTAACTGTCTGTTTCCTCAAAATTTCTTTTTTTGTTTTTTTGTTTTTTGTCTTTTTATGACAGAGACTTTTTTCAGTTGTTTGATATTCCTTGAGGGACATCATATGTAAAAAGTATGGGATTAGTAAAACATGGGCAGTTTGAGAAAGCCAAGATGATGCAAGGATCAGAAGGAAACTTAAAACTATAAATAGTATCCTTAAGGTAAAAGATTACAGTGCATCATTGAAACTGTGCAGGAGTCTGTAAAAAAGGAACATTAAGAGCAAAAAAGGGGCACCTGGCTGGCTCAGCTGGTAGAGCTTAAGCTTCTTTTTTGTTTGTTTAATTTTTTTAAAACGTTTATTTCTTTTTTGAGAGATAAGAGAGCATGAGCAGGGGAGGAGCAGAGAGAGAGGGAGTCAGAATCTGAAGCAGGGTCCAGGCTCTGAGCTGTCAGCACAGATCTCAGCATGGGGCTTGAACTCACGAACTGCGAGATCATGACCTGAGCTGAAGTTGGACACTTAACCGACTGAGCCACCCAGGCGCCCCTAGAGCATATGATTCCTGATCTCAGGGTCATGAGTTCAAACCCCACAGAGTTTACTTTAATAAAAAAACAAAAAAAGACCAAAGTTTAGGAAATTAAAAATATGGTAGAAATGTAACAGACAACACAAGTTAGAAGGATAAGTGTTGAAAATAGAACAAGATCTAAAGAGAGAGAAAATGTAAGGAAATTAATGTAGTAAGCCAGAGGGTCCCGCATCTGGGGGGAAAAAAAAAGAGTTCCAGAGAGAATAGACAGAGGATTAAATTTACATTGAAATATAGGAAACTTTCTCAGAACTAAATGAATCTCTACTTTGTAAGTACTGATACAGAAACTTAGCAAGTTAGATTTTCAAAAAGCCATTCAGGAAATTTCAGAATATGGGAATTAAAGAGCAAATTCTTGGGGCGCCCAGATGGCTCAGTTGGTTGAGCATCTGACTTTGGCTCAGGTCATGATCTCTCATCCATGGGTTCGAGCCCCACATCGGGCTCTATGCTGACAGCTCAGAGCCTAGAGCCTGCTTTGAATTCTGTGTCTCCCTCTCTCTCTGCCCTTCCCCTGCTTGCATTCTGTCTCTGTCTTTCAAAAAAATAAAATTAAAAACGTTTAAAAAATAAAATTTAAAAAAACAGAAAATTCTTTTTTTTTTTTTTTTTTTTAATTTTTTTTTTTTTTCAACGTTTATTTATTTTTGGGACAGAGAGAGACAGAGCATGAACGGGGGAGGGGCAGAGAGAGAGGGAGACACAGAATCGGAAACAGGCTCCAGGCTCTGAGCCATCAGCTCAGAGCCTGACGCGGGGCTCGAACTCACGGACCGCGAGATCGTGACCTGGCTGAAGTCGGACGCTTAACCGACTGCGCCACCCAGGCGCCCAGAAAATTCTTTAAAAATAAGATTTCTTCCTTCCAGGGAGAAAAAACAATCCCTGTTTGGAGACTCAGAAATGGGAAGGCATTGATTGGATTTGTCAGCACCACTGAAAGCCAGAAGGCAACAGAGCATTTATTTTTTCTCAGACTGGCAGTCAAGAGTGAGGATAAAATAATAGGAGAGATCTTAATAAATTTACCTCCCATGCACTCATTCTTCAGAAATTACCAATAATATGCACTGTGGAAATGAAGAAGTAAATGAAGACAGAGGAAGACTCTGGGACTGAAGGAACAGGACATCTGCCACAGAGAGATGACTGAACATTAAGATGTTCTCTATTTGAAATTAATGCTTATATATAAATTTAGCATATTTTTAAAATGATATTTAAAAGTTAAAGTAGGATTTTTTTCTTAGGTGATCTCTTTCTGTATTGTTTTAGAATAAGAAGAGAGTTTCTTCTGTGTCAACACATGTCTCAGGGTAGAGTCTTGCATTTCTCATTGTGACTTGCAGTCTATAAATCCTTTAACTGGGAATGCTATTTAATGTACAGTTTTATAACTAAAAACTTCTGTTCACAAATGTATTTGCTTCCAAGAATATTCAAATCTTTAAAAAACAATTTTTAACATAACGAATCCCATGATATTTGTAGAATTCTAATATTCCAGCATTTTTATGTCTGGTTTTCACTTACACCTCACTACTTTTCAAATTTTTCACAATTTTCGTTCTTCTTAAAATCATATAGTAATTTTTGTTCGTTTGTTTTTTGCTTTTTGTTTTTGTTTTTAAGTAGGCTCCACTTCCAGTGTGGAGCCCACTGCAAGGCTTGAACTCATGACCTTGAGATCAGGAATCAGACACTTACTTATCTGACTGAGCCAACCAGGCACCCCAGTCAAATTGTAATTTTAATTGTAAAAGGCAACAAGTTTGAAATTAGAGATCTGTTGTAGAAATTCATTTTGATCTGAATTTTAGGAATATTCATTCAGACTCATTATTTCTATTTAGGGAGTTGGGCCGGGTAGTTCTTAATTAAGTTTTCCAAAGACACGTTTTCACTAAAAATGAACACATTGAATCATGTAGTTTTATAGCTGCTTTGTGTTCCTGGAAGACCAAAAGTGTCAAGAAGTGAGGCAGGTTGGAAAGGTCACCAAAAATCTAATCTGAATCATTGTGTTGCTTGCCAAGGTATGTCTTCTGTCTCAATAGCCCATATAACTGGTTTTGCTATTAAAATTTTTTTGTTGGGGCACCTGGGTGGCTCAGTCGGTTAAGCATCTGACTTCAGCTCGGGTCATGATCTCATGGTTCATGAGTTCTAGCCCTGTGTCAGGCTCTGACAGCTCAGAGCTTGGAGCCTGCTTTGGGTTCTGTGTCTCCCTTGCTCTCTGCCCCTCCCCTGCTCATTCTCTGTCTCTCAAAAATAAATAGTAAACATTAAGAAACTTTTTTACTACATGGCAATGAGAAAGAATGAAATATGGCTCTTTGTAGCAACATGGATGGAACCGGAGAGTGTGATGCTAAGTGAAACAAGCCATACAGAGAAAGACAGATACCATATGTTTTCACTCTTATGTGGATCCTGAGAAGCTTAACAGAAACCCATGGGTGAGGGGAAGGAAAAAAAGGGGAAAGAAAAAAAAAGGTTAGAGTGGAAGAGAGCCAAAGCATAAGAGACTCTTAAAAACTGAGAACAAACTGAGGGTTGATGGGGGGGTGGGGGGGGGGGGTGGGGTAATGGGTATTGAGGAGGGCACCTTTTGGGATGAGCGCTGGGTGTTGTATGGAAACCAATTTGATAATAAATTTCATATATTGAAAAAAATTAAAATTAAAATTAAAAAAGAAACTTTTTAATAAACAATGAAAAAATTTTTTTGTTGTTTTGAAAAGACAATCTGATGAAACAGATTGATAAAAAGGTAAATAAAATATTGAAAATGGGGGTTAAAATTCCTTTTCCTGCAGCTACTGGAAGGAATGTTTTGTACCTTGCTTATTTTGTTTAAAGCTTTATATTTAGCAGGCAGCTAATAAGTGTCAGCCTGAGTGTAAATCTAAGTCTTTTTGCCTCCGAACCTTTCAGTGCACAGAAATTTTGATATAACTAATTGATTGGCATGGAGAGGAAGGAATTAGTAAAATTTTTTAAATTTTTAATGAGAGACCATTTTTACCTATCAAAGAAGCTAAGTTTTCCAAACCTGGTAATACTTAAGTACCAGAAGCCCATATATGTGAGGAGATATAATTCAGTTACAACCCCTTTAGAAAAGTCTTTATTAAAATAATAATCCTAAAAGCCAGTTTTGGCCACAGACTGGAAAGAAGTAGTTTAAAATCTTAATTTGTTCAGAGTAGCAGTGTTTTAAAACAAAGTAATTATTTTCCAATTTTTCAATATTTATCATGTTATTTTTATAAATAGGGAGAATGTTTTTATCCTTACCTGGTAGTTTAACTTTAGGGAAATAATTCTAAATGCAGAATAAAGATTATCCAAAAATTACTCATTGGCTTTATTTTTAGTGGTAAAAAATTAGAAACAAGGTTAAATGTCCAGCTGAGTAAGCAGAGCGTGCCAAAGTAAGTGGTGATATGTCTAAGGGAAATATGTGGATTTACGAGATTGCATAGGAATAAAGAGAAAAGTTTATAATAGGAAAAGCAAGATACAAATTTGTATAGTGTGTGATTACAGATACATATTTTCATAAAAATACAGGAAAATATTGAAAGAAAATGTAATTTTATTGGCAATTTTCTTTGGATATTGAGTCTCAAGTAATTTTTTCCCTTTGTACTTGTGTTTCCCAGATTTTATTTAATCATGTACTGACTTTTTATATAAAAAGTATTATTTTCCTAACATAAGGTAAAGTGATAGTTAATATTTTCGTAGGCCACCACTAGATAGTGTTCTGTTTATATTATCTGTTAAGTGGGGAGACATTTTGATAATGCCATTTTCTTAATGTCCTATTTTATTCTGTCCGTATGGAATGAACATGTTTGTGTTTCTTAGATCTGAAACTCAGCACCGAGGCTCTGCTCCCCACTCGGAAAGTGATCTACCAGAGCAGGAAGAGGAGATTCTGGGATCTGATGATGATGAGCAGGAAGATCCCAATGATTATTGTAAAGGTAAGGCCTTTGATAAGGACACGCCAAGTAAGACATGACTCATGAGTATATGCAATTTCTCACTTGAATGTTGGGTCTGTCAGTGTAAGCTGTTTTGATGCTTTCTGCTTATCGCATCCTTTTCTCTAAGTATAAGAAATAATATTTCCTCTCAGTTCAATTTAATTTATTAAAGCTTGATTTTATGTTAAATCTGTTTTTACCCTTCTTTCTCCTTCAAAATGATAGTGCACATTTACCTTAGAAAATTTCCGAAGTATATTAAAAAGAAAATAAAAACTGTCTGTAATGCTGTTATCACCCAGAAATAACCAGTGATGAGATTTGGTATACAGGCTTTTCAAAAAACCTTTTCATTACTTTTTTCTCATAGTAATGCTTGCTAAGGTAAGTTAAACTGGAATTATAGATACTTAAACTGTGTCATAAAGTTGCCTGATAGCTTTTTTGTTTCTTTATGAGACTTTCTATGATTCTGGGTGGCAAGTTACAAGAGAATGTATCTTACCATCTAGGAGAACATAGTTTGTGTTATTCTCAGCAAGCAAAGATGCATGTAAAAATACCTTGATTCCTGCCACTGTTGGCAGCCTTTTCAGGTCTTCCTGGTTTTTATTTTGTTTAAGGGAGCAAACTCTCTATTTTCCCTTTCTTTCTTTCTTTTTCTTTCTTTCTTTCTTTCTTTTCTTTCTTTTCTTTCTTTCTTTCAATGTTAAATAAATGGAATTCTTTTTTTTTTTTTTAAGTTTAAGGGTTTTTTTTTTTTTATTTTGAGAGAGAGAGCATGCACAAGCAAGGAAGGGGCAGACAGGGAGAGAGAGGGAGAGACAGAGACAGAGACAGAGACAGAGAGACAGAGAGAAGTCAGTGCAGAACCAGACATGGGGCTCGAACTCCTGAACCATGAGATCATGACCTGAACTGAAATCAAGAGTCAGACACTTAACTGAGCCACCCAGGTGCTCCTAAATAGATGAAATTCATTAATCTCCTTCATAAAAGAACATCCTGAGACTGAAACTATAAATATGTTTTATTTTAAACATTCATATATTTAGATAAATCTATTGGATTATTGAGGGGCAAGAATATTGTGATATGTAACCTTGTTTTTGTTTGACAGTGACTTATTTTTTTAAGTAGCTATTGGTTGTTCAACAAAGCATCACTTGCTTACTCTAAATCATTAGTCTTACTTGCGAAGATGTTTTGCTGTAACATGAGTTTAGTATGTGGCTGTGTGTGGCAGACTTACAATTTTTTCTCAATTTGTTATATAGAGAAACCATTTTTATTTGATAAACTGTATAGATGTTGAAAATGGATTATGAGATACCTTTTCCTTCTTACTGCTTAAGTGACTGTTTCCCCTCTGTTGTTTCTTCCAGGAGGTTATCATCTTGTGAAAATCGGAGATCTATTCAATGGGAGATATCACGTGATCCGAAAGTTGGGCTGGGGACACTTTTCGACAGTGTGGTTATCATGGGATATTCAGTAAGTTGTAGTGGTCCTGCAAAAGAATTAGTTAAGTGATGCCTAAGTGTTTTTGTCTGATTTTCCACAGATGATCCAGCCTTCAGTCTAGCTCTAGACCAATTTCTTGGTCAGAATTTTGTTGTTGATAATCTTTATATTCTTGGGCAAATTTGTCTTTTCCTCTGGTGAAGAAGCATGTTAGGGGCAAAATTAGTGTCCATAAGGCACTTGGAACTCAGAAATTCAAACATTACAAATACTCCATAAAAGTATGTATGTAAATTCATAGGGTTTTGTTTTGTTTTGTTTTGTTTGTTTTTTACTGGATTTAAATTTTTAGATGACGTCCTGGACCAACCTATGTGAAATTATTTTCTTATATTTTGTTTTGATAAGAGATTTGCTCGACTGTACAGTCCAGAATTTTTCCTATATAAAAACTACAGGTAATTAACATTGGAAGTTTACCTACAAGTGTATGGTCTGTCTTTGATGGGACAGTATTTGAGATCTGTGCACTTTATTTATTCTTCTATCAGTTTGGTTTCACCCAAGTATTTCTTTTGGCTTCTTATAGGAAAGTGTTACAGCTTTTAACCTTTGAGGTTTTGACATGCAGATACGTAAAATACTTCTGGTTTAATGGGGTTTTCCCCCTTATTTATTCCCATTTCATGGTTTTACTTGGATTCAAGGAGACATTGAGAAGGTAGACTTTAACTTAGAGAAAATGTATGGTGACTGACATTACCCAAAAACAGATTTTCTTCCTCCTGTAAATGAAATCTGGCCAGTTAGTGCCATCCATTAACAGGTACACGTGATCCCATAGAAATAGCCTATGTTTAAGTACAGGGAGACATGGAATCAGTATTTGTACTTTTATTGCCTCCTAGTTATGACTAAATCTTACCTTCCTAAAGTAAGGATAGGGCATTCGTCTTAACTGCCTGTGTTTGCTTCTCAGGGGGAAGAAGTTTGTGGCAATGAAAGTAGTTAAAAGTGCTGAACATTATACTGAAACAGCACTAGATGAAATCCGGTTGCTGAAATCAGTGAGTATTAGATCATATGTGTGAACTGCAAAGCATCAAAAGTTATATTAAATTAAGACATAAAGTTCCAATATCCTTAAAGAGGCAGAGGAAGATGACAGTATACCTTCTGTGCACGTGGTGCTGGAAGTGGTGGAATATGCTGTGATGGGAATTTTCTGCATGTAAACACGGAAAAAAACTTTCAAACAAACAAAAATGTTTATTGAGCATGTTTTATTTGCCAGACAGCACCAAAAAATGTTTTACCTTCCTACTATGGTTAAAAGTTGTGTGAATAAGTTTATAACATCTGTTTCATGTTTTAAAATGTTATAAACTATATATAATATAAGCATTTTATTAATTCCCTTAGTATCTGAAAACGTAGGTAAAATTTATTTAAAAAACTTTTGGGTTTTGCTAGAAATTAGGAAGCTGTCATTGTAGTAGAAGGAGCTTAAACTCCAAAAACCTGGGCTTTAAGACCAGCCCTAGTCTAGTATATCCTCCCTCTCATCACTTCATTTCTTCTGAGCCTTAGAGTTTTCATTTGTAAAGTGAGCATGTTAGACCCGGAGAGCTCTAAGAGAGTAATTTTCAAAGTGCCAGTCTGACAAGATAAGGAGCTTGTGCCCCAAAATAAATCAATGTACTATTTGCTTCCTTCATTGAGAAAGGTTTTTCATGGGGCGGAGAAGGTCAGCTGAATGAACAGTGTGATGAATGTTGTGGTTGGTTTACATCCTGTAAAGTCTCCTTAATTCCTCATGGCCTGATAACCAGTGATTAATTTGGGAGGTACACTTTTAGTAGAAAAATGGTTGAATTAGAGCAACAGTCTATGTTGGTGGTATTTCCTTTTGTTAACTGTTTATTTCTTTGTCTATTTGAGCTATTAAAATTTTAGTATGTTTTTCTCATAGATTTGTATGAAGCCTTTCTTGGGAGTAATTAATCCATTGTTACATGCGCTGCGGGTATTCCCTCCCCAACTATTTGGATTATTTCCATGCTTCTCCTTTTGCTAAATACTGTCTTTCTCACTTCAGGTTCGTAACTCAGACCCTAATGATCCGAATAGAGAAATGGTTGTTCAGCTACTAGATGACTTTAAAATATCAGGAGTTAACGGAACACGTATCCTTTTAAGAACCTGTTTGAAAATAAATCATGAAATAACCTATCTCTAAGAAAGGAACCAGATTTAATAAGTAGCATTCGTCTCTTTCCTCAAGGCAAAGTACAAGCAAACTACTTAGTTTTATTGTAAGCTTCTGAACATAGATGTGAATCATGTTTATCTTTATATGTTATGATTTTTCAGAGTATTGCTTTAGGCTTTTTCCCCTTTACAGACAAATTAAACCAACAAAAACTTTTGTTTTTTTTTTTTAATGTTTATTTATTTATTTATTTATTTATTTTTAATTTTTTTTTCAACGTTTATTTATTTTTGGGACAGAGAGAGACAGAGCATGAACGGGGGAGGGGCAGAGAGAGAGGGAGACACAGAATCGGAAACAGGCTCCAGGCTCTGAGCCATCAGCCCAGAGCCTGACGCGGGGCTCGAACTCACGGACTGCGAGATCGTGACCTGGCTGAAGTCGGATGCTTAACCGACTGCGCCACCCAGGCGCCCCAATGTTTATTTATTTTTGAGAGAGAGCGAGACAGAGTGCAAGTGGGAGAGGGACAGAGAGAGAAGAGAGGCAGACACAGAATCGGAAGCAGGCTCCAGGCTCTGAGCTGTCAACACAGAGCCTGACATGGGGCTCGAGCTCAAGAACCGTGACATCATGACTGAAGTCAGATGCTTAACCAGCTCAACCACCCAGGCGCCCCAAAAGAAAAGCTTTTTTAAAAAATAGCCTTGTATTAGTAAAGGTTCTATAAGTTTTATCAATTAGCACAGAAATTTTAGTGGAAGTAATTTTTCATGATAAACACTGGGTAAAGAAAAATTTAACACATTTTATTATCTCCCAGCCTTCAATAGGGAAGAGGCTGTGCATGGGTTATGCTTAGAATCTAAACAAGTATGTGATCACATTCTGTCATGATGAAAAAACTGACTTGTTTAATGTTTTTATCTGGATTCTTAGAATTTTTAGAATTGGAAGGAACCTTAGCTGATTTTTCTCTTATGTAAGTTCATATCAGAGTGACATACACTGAGTTAATTAAGTGGCGTTGCAATAGCCATGCTTATGAGGACCTGTCAGATTTTTCAGAATAAAAGATGTAGAATCTCACTTGGATTGGAGAGTCTAAAACTACCTGTTCATAAACTATTTAAAAATGTAAAAGGAAAGACATTTCATACCTCTCATTTCTCCTATACCTCTGCATATTTAGCTTCTGTTAACACACATTATTAATTGCCAGTTATGGCCTTTATTAAGGAGGTGAGCTACATATGGTTCTGTATTATCATGTGGACTATGGTAAGAGATTTGAACAGAGAAGCAAGAAGAGAGAATAAGAGAACAGGTGATAATGTGAAAAGATCTTTATCTGTCATTCTGAATTCAGTTGTAAGTTATTCCCTTTGAGAAGTACAAATCACATACCCCTGATCTCTGAAGGAAACTGCTCCAAGAATCATCCATTTTAAAACAGTCTTGTGTCTATTGCAGTCACTTTGTAGACGGTTTACTCTGTGTGTATATGCGTTTTGTTTTAACTGTTGAAATCTTAGTGGATTTGAATTTCAAGTTCCAAGATGCTTTCCAGATATTACCAGATGGTTTCTCTGTACTTTTACGCACTGAGTCCCTGTTTTATTTATTTCTCTTTGTCCTTAGCCCGTTTTCTCTCTGCCCTTCCTCCTACTTGTCTCCCAGCTGTCTTGGCTACTGCATTATTTGCTGCTACTAGAGATTGACAAGGATAAAATTCAGAGTGCTGAGTTAAGGGTTAATGGGTTGCTATTCTCCTGCCCCTCGTCTCTGCTTACCACATAGACATGTCTGCATGGAGCTGTGTATCTGTATTTTTCTTTGCATCTGAGCATCTCCAGAGCACTGCCCTTTCTCATACTGAAATATAAGGGCCCTGAACTGGAAAGTTAATCATGTAGACTTCGGGATACTTGGTTCATTCTACTTCCCTGAGTAGTAAGGAGAGAGGAATGATTAAAGAGGGTCAGCGAGTCTGTATATACTATTGACATTACCCAATGAGTATCGGTTATGGCCATCTATGTGACCTCCTATGTCTTTAGGATACTTCTTTTTTCTAGTATGGATTTTCCTTCTTTTCCTAGCTCCTCTTACTTAAATCTAACTCTTCTTAGTTCTCAGCCCTCTATTTTTTTTTTTTTTACACCATCTCCTCAAGAAACTTTTTCATGTATCCTTTTTTCCAGTTTTTTTTTTGTTTGTTTGTTTCTTAAGTTTTTAAATATTCGGTCTTTTTTATATCACTGCTTACAAATTAAAATACCATTGTCCGGGTTGCCTGGGTGACTCAGTCGGTTGAACGTCCAACTTAGGCTCAGGTGCTGATCTTATGGTTCGTGGGTTCAAGCCCCGCACCTGGCTCTGTGCTGAACGCTTGCTCAGAGCCTGGAAATCTGCTTCAGATTCTGTGTCCCTTTCTCTCCCTGCCCCTCCCCTGCTCACACTGTGTCTCACTCTGTCATCTAAATAAATGTAAAAAAAAACAAAACAAAACAAAAAAACATTGTCATGGGTGCCTGGGTGGCTCAGTCAGTTGAGTGTCCAGCTCTTGATTTCTAATCAGGTCATGATCCTGGGGTCATGGGATTAAGCCCCACATAGGGCTCTGCACTGAGTGTCAAATCTGCTTGGAATTCTCTGTCTCTCTCTCTTTTTCTTTCTCTCTTTCTCTCTTTCCCTCTCCCTCCATCCCTCTCCCTGGCTTGTTTGTTCTCTATCTCTCTCACTCAAAAAATACATATACCATTGTCAAATTGTAATACTTCTCTCAACAAATCAAAGATTGAAACTAGAGGGTGCCTGGGGTGGCTCAGTTGGTTAAGCCTTTGACTCTTTTTTTTAAATTTTTTTTTTTTCAACGTTTATTTATTTTTGGGACAGAGAGAGACAGAGCATGAACGGGGGAGGGGCAGAGAGAGAGGGAGACACAGAATCGGAAACAGGCTCCAGGCTCTGAGCCATCAGCCCAGAGCCTGACACGGGGCTCGAACTCACGGACCACGAGATCGTGACCTGGCTGAAGTCGGACGCTTAACCGACTGCGCCACCCAGGCGCCCCAAGCCTTTGACTCTTGATCTCAGCTCAGGTCTTGATCATCTCAGAGTTGTGAGTTCAAGCCCTGTGTTGGGCTCTTCACTGGGCCTAAAGCCTACTTAAAATAATAAAATAAAAAGATTGAAACTAGGAACATAAGAGAATAATTTAAAAATCTGTTTTTCTGGATTTTTTTAAAGCAGTCTACATTTTTAAAAATCCTGATTTGGATTTTGTATATACAAAAGTAGAATAGTTTAATGAATATCCACAAACCCATTACCCACTTTAGGAGTTACCAACTCATCGCCAATCTTATTTTGTCTCTACCTCCTACTAATTTTGTGGCCAACCTTAGATATATTATTTTATCCATAATAATTTTAAAACGTATTTATTTATTTTGAGAGAAAGAGGAAGAGAGAGAGCGAGCACGAGCAGGGGAGGGGGACAGAGAGAATCCCAAGCAGGCTTTGCACTGTCAGTGCAGAGCCTGATGCGAGGCTCAAACCCACGAACCTTGAGATCATGATCTGAGCCGAAGTTGGATACTTACTGGACCGAGCTACCCAGGTGCCCCCATAACTGCATTTTTAAAAATGTTTTCAGCTTGACCGGTGGCATCCTCTTGAGGTCAAGACATGTTCCTCTTGACGTGTTCCATTACTGTTGTCACAGCAAGGTTTCCAGGTTCACGCAGGATTTGGCCATTTCTTTAAGGAGCCCAGGTTTTCCTTCTGTAAAGAATCTTATTTAAAGGAAGAGTCTGGGCACTAGGTCATTATGACATATGTATAGCTCAACTTTCCCATATGTAGAAACTTCTAGAGGTACAAGGTAGCAACATCTTACTACTAAGTCCCAGCAGTGCCCTGCACACTACTGGCTCAAGGAATTATTCCTGCTGTGATGATTGGGATGTGTGTACGTAATGAGAACACACGGTGGCACTAGAATCAAGATTAGTTTTGTGAACTACAGAGCATAAAGCAAGTCAGTTTCCTACTTTTAAAAACTGTTGGCATTCACATTTTTTTAGGTTAAGTTTTGGTACATTATCTCCTGCAGTTAAAGCAGAAGTTATTTTTCCTTGCTTTGAGGCTGTGAGAGTAAAAGTTGTTACCCTGGACATTAGTTTTTACATCAGGGAAAAGGCAACAACTTAAGCCTAGTGTGTTTCACTTTTACTACTCAGTGTTTTAATGTGCATAGTTTTATCGATAACCAGCGCCCCCCCCCCCCCCAGAGTTTTCCATTTCTTGGATGTTTTGAGTAACTAAAGTATTAAACAATCTTTGGAATTCAGAATATTAACAGCTAGATATTTTTTTAGTCATATTCTATAACTTTTTTACTAAAAGAACAATACAGTAACAATTTCATTGGGATGGGACACATTTTATCTTGCTTCTTTCTTCTTTTGTGCTTCCTTTTTCCTTCCTTAACAAATTCCTAGATATCTGCATGGTGTTTGAAGTTTTAGGGCATCATCTGCTCAAGTGGATCATCAAGTCCAATTATCAAGGGCTCCCACTGCCTTGTGTCAAAAAAATTATTCAACAAGTATGTATCTTAGTATTTTCTCTGTGGTGATTGTTTTATATTCTTAAAGTGTCAGGAGTTTTCTATATCCAATAGAGTTTTTATTTTAAAAACTAGGGATTTTTTTTAATTGCTAAAATTAAGTGTTTTATTCAGTCCCTAGTGTTTATTCTGTGTTTAAATGTTTTAGCAATAATCCATTTCTCCCAGATTCATCTCCTGTAATAGTCATTAGAGGGCAAGCTGTGTTCAGTGACTGATTTTGAAAATTTGAGAGTTCTGGTTGCAAATATTGATTATGTATTAATAGAAAATTGCTATGTCAAATTATTACTGTCTCTTTATATAATATTCAAGGGCATTTTCTAATATTTTAAATAAGTCTCAATATATAGTAAAGAAGTTCACTCTCAGGCAAATATTAATACTTCAAGGGGCAAATAATTGGTTTGGATAATGTGTTTTTGTGGAAAGAGCTCCAAACTAGGAATCAAAAGACCTCAGTTCTTTATCAACAAGGAAATGTGAATTAAGAGATATCTAAGTCTCTTTCATCACCTATATTTTAACACTCAAAGGGCATATTGACTTTTATTCTTGGTCTTTATGTACTTCTTTAAATACCTCCAAATAGAATTAGCTTTTTAACACTTGAAACTTTTTATTATAAATAAACACTGACCTTTGTTCATAGTTTACAAGTAATCTTTCTGGGGAAGTTTCTTTGTGCTTTATTAAAAATGCTTTATTCTCTGTTGAAAACTACCATATTGTTTTTGTATCTTTATTTTTTTAAATGTTGTATTGTGATTTCTTCCTTCTCCAGAAAGACTTGTATTCTGTGTTTGCAAGTCTACTGCTCTATTCCCATCCAGGTGTTACAGGGTCTGGATTATTTACACACCAAGTGCCGTATCATCCACACTGACATTAAACCAGAAAACATCTTGTTGTCAGTGAATGAGCAGTACATCCGAAGATTGGCTGCAGAAGCAACAGAGTGGCAGCGATCTGGAGCTCCTCCACCCTCTGGATCTGCGGGTATGTTTTCTTTGAGGACTTTGGTCTCATTAGAAGTTAAGAGAAGTTCCTAGTTTTGTTCTATTACCAGTAGTTAAGTAAGGCACCACGCATTCCTTTAACGATAATATATGGTAAGTATTTATGTGTAAGAAATAATCTCAGCCTTCAAAAGACTTTTTTTAATTCTCAGTATCACTGTCCTGTAGAAAGAAGTCTAGAGATTGTGTCTTTTAGGTACAGATATTTTGTATACTTTAAAAGCTAATTCATGTTCTTGTTTTAAAATGTTTTCCCTTGTGATTCAGGGGCCATTTTTTATGTGTTTACCTCTTACCATGACGATACATGCTTGCTTATAGATCAGTGAACTGTGCAGGGGCAAGATAACTTTGCTATCAAGAACTTGAGTTTAGGCATTGGAGTGGACAGACCTGGTTTGAGTCCTGGGCTTTATCATTGGCTTGGGTGCCCTGAGGGAGTTCTTGACTTCCTTTTCCCTCTTGGCAGGAGTTCTTGGGATTAGTTCCATGTGAAAGCATTTAGTAGGGTGCCATACACTATTATGTGCTAATTAAATGATGACTATGATTATGATGATCTTTTGCCATTTGGGGTATAGATTTTAATATTAGTAGTTTTATTATATTTGAGGAACTTTTAGTTTTGAGGAAATTTAAGCTGAATTATCAGTTAACATAGGCTTTCTTTAAAAAGATAGACTAAAGGGGGAAATGAGAAGTTAATTGATGGGCATAGAGTTTCATTTTTCCAAAATGGAAAAGTTCTAGTAATATTGCACAACAATGTGAATATAATTAACACTATTGAACTGTACACTTAAGAATAGTTAAGAGGGAAATTTTACCTTGTGTGGCTTCTTAAAAAAAATTTTTTTTTTTTAATAATATTTTTGAGAGAGAGACAGAGTGTGAGCTGGGGAGGGGCAGAGAGAGGGAGACACAGAATCTGAAGCAGGCTCCAGGCTCCGAGCGGTCAGCACAGAGCTGGATGTGGGGCTCGAACCCATGAACCGTGAGATCATGACCTGAGCCAAAGTCGGACACTTAACTGACTAAGCTACCCAGGTACCCCTTTCAAAAAAATTTTTAAGATTCTACCTCCCACCTAAGCTAAACTAATATCCATAACATGCTGTATAACTCTAGCTCTTGGTGCTGTGCTCCTTTTAAAACAGACCAGTGCCAAGGGGAAGAATTAGAGATAGGAGTCCTGGATGGGGGTAAGGGGGTAGGTAGTTGCCTGTCATTTTCTATTTTAAACATACATGGGAACGAGATTTTTGCAGCAGTAATAATGGAAAACTAGAAATGGGAATTTGGATTTTATCTGGAGAAGAATTTAATTTATTTAAGCTTATTTTAAGTTTGTCAACTTTTATATGCATTATTTTTTTTAAAAATGGTACTTCTACCAAAGTTGCTTTAAAACAGCAGTGTCCTTTACAGCATAAACTTATGTTGCCTGCCAAATACCAGGATTCTTACTTGATTTTCTTTTCTTTTCAGTCAGTACTGCGCCCCAGCCTAAACCAGTAAGTATAAGGTGTTTCTATGTTTAATTCTGATCTGTGGGCAGTGGGTAGGGATTTTTCTGTTAGAGATCACGGTTTGTTTAGAGTTTGAAAAACAAAGAAAATATTCCTGCGCTTCTATAATTTTTTCCAATAAATTCCCATGCATCTTTAACAAGTTTGTACTGGTGAGGCTTCTACGGACTTGAGTGTGCCTGAGAGTAAGCCAGCCCCACAGACTGATCAGAGGACCAAGATTTATTGTTAATTTTGTTTTTATTTGGTTTCATAAGAGTATCCACATTGTTTACGTTAATGAGAAACTTAAGTGCTATGTTAGGGAAAGAGTGAAATTTAATCAGGAAATATTAAAGTTAACAGTTATCTCCAACTGGGGGTAATGGATTAGCCACCTGAAGGCTTTATCTGTTTGTAATCTCCGCCCAGGCTGACAAAATGTCAAAGAATAAGAAGAAGAAATTGAAGAAGAAGCAGAAGCGCCAGGCAGAATTACTAGAGAAGCGAATGCAGGAAATTGAGGAAATGGAGAAAGAGTCGGGCCCTGGGCAAAAAAGACCAAACAAGCAAGAAGAATCAGAGAGTCCTGTTGAAAGACCCTTGAAAGAGAACCCACCTAATAAAATGACCCAAGAAAAACTTGGTATAAATAGAGCATACACAAAAATTTACTTTAACATTAATTTATCATTGTTCTATAATATAGTGGTTTCGTGCATAAAACACATCTCTGGGGGTGTCCTTATACAGTAAGAGTACAGAACTTTCATAAATGGTAGGCAGGTAATATTCAAATGTAATTTCTGACTTTTCTATGGAAATGCAACATAGACTTCATTTTGCAATTAAGGATAAGAAGATCTTTGTCCTTCCATAAATAGGTTTTAGATGTTCAGTCATGTTTTTATGTCACCCTGTATAAGTTCTAGAAAACGTCTTAATCTTATGGAGAAATTTTTTTGTTCTTTCACTCATACACATACACATACATCCTTTTTGTCTGTTTGTTCCTTAGAAGAGTCAAGTACCATTAACCAGGATCAGACACATATGGAACGTGGTGTAGAGGGTGGTGCAGCAGAGATTAATTGCAATGGAGTAATTGAAATCGTTAATTACACTGAGAACAATAATAAAGAAACATTGAGGCTTAAAGAGGATCTACATAATGCTAATGACTGTGATGTCCAAAATTTGAAGCAGGAACCTAGTTTCCTAAGCTCCCAAAATGGAGACAGCAGCACATCTCAAGAAACAGACTCTTGTACACCTATAACCTCTGAGGTGTCAGATACCATGATGTGCCAGTCTTCACCAAATGTAGACCAGTCATTCAGTGAACAGGACATCAGCCAGCTTCAAGAAAGCATTCGGGCAGAGATACCCTGTGAAGATGAGCAAGAACAAGGACAAAATGGACCATTGGACAACAAAGGTACCTGTGCAGACATACTTCCCCAGTACCCTTCCCTGAATAGCATATTCATGAATTTCTAAACTTAAAGTACCATTGTTTTTATGCATAAAGCTTTATGGCAGGCACCAGGTTACCTTCCGTGTGTAAATTTTTAGCTAATTTTGAACTGTATCGGTCAATGTAGTGGATGCACAGCATTTTGTTGCCCTGAAGGCAGAGGTAGGTTTTAATTCCATAAACTGAGGATGTTGTTTTTTTTATCTTAGAAAATTTAGAGTGTAGGTTGCCAGTCAAGGGCCCGAGTATATTACTTCAGAGAGTTTTATTAGTCTTTGGGTATTTCTGTGTTCACTAACCAGTGTTACTGATGATGCCTATTGTCTATAGGAAAATCCACTGCTGGAAATTTTCTTGTTAATCCCCTTGAGCCAAAAAATGCAGAAAAGCTCCAGGTGAAAATTGCTGATCTTGGAAATGCCTGCTGGGTGGTAAGTTAAACTTCTCTTAGTGCTGTGTGTTGTTTGTTTGAATTTTTTTTTTTTTAATGTTTAATTTTGAGAGAGAGAAAAACAGAGCATGAGCGGGAGAGGGGCAGAGACAGAGGGAGACACAGAATCCAAAGCAGTCTCCAGGCTCTGAGCTCTCAGCTGTCAGCCCAGAGCCTGACATGGGGCTTGAACTCACAAACCATGAGATCATGACCTGAGCCAAAGTTGGACTCTTAATCGACTGAGCCACCCAGGTGCCTCCTTAATGCTATGTTTTGAATAGCATTGACTAGACTATTTTGAATAGTGACTATGAGTGAATGAGAATTTGGACTTTAATTGTACTAAGGAAGAAAATATCTGTAGTTCTGTACCCAGGTTGCCAGTTAACATTTTGGTGCATATTTTTTCACTTTTTTCTTAACCTTTTATTACAGAAAAGTTCAAATATATTTACAAAAGTAGAGAGAATGGTATAATAAAACAGTCTCCACTCCCACTCCAGGTACCTGTCACCCCAATTCAGTAATGTTCACTACTGGCCAATCTTGTTTTATCTGAATTTTTACCCACTTTCAGACTCACAGCCCTTATGTTCATACTTCCCCCTTATTTTCAAAATTGGCATCTAACTTATTAATTGTAACCTTTGAATGCACCTAACATATTTTGGACACTTTTCTTTGTTAACCAGATATTTGCATCAAATTCAATTGGTTGTGTAGTTTTCCCTAATGTACTGTAGTTTCTACACATTTTTGATAGCTCTTTGTGGTAAGCATCTTCGCTCTTCAATCTTTTTGTGGTTGTCCTTAGGTTGTGTGCCACACATAAAATTGCTAAGTCAAAGTTGGGGCTCTTTTTTAAAGAGTGTTTTTGTTTTTGTTTTTTTTAATTTTTAATTAATTAGTTTATTTACTTTTGAGAGGGAAGGAGGGAGAGAGAATCCCATGAGGTACAGAGAGAGGGGGAAAGACAGAAAGAGTATGGAGCCCAGAGCAGGACTTGAGCTCACGTGATGTGGGGCTCAAACTAAGAACTAACAAACCGTGAGATCATGACCTGTGCCAGAGTCAGATGCTTAAATGACTGAGCCACCCAGGCATCCCTTAAAGGGGTTTTGGTGTATATAGTGTCATATTGGTTTTTTGTTTGTTTGTTTTTAAGGGTTTTTTTTTTTTTAAGGTTTTATTTTCATTTTTATTTTTTTAATTTTTAAAAAAAATTTTTTTTTTTATTTTTGAGACAGACAGAGACAGAGCATGAGCAGGGAAGGGGCAGAGAGAGAGTGAGACACAGAATCTGAAGCAGGCTCCAGGCTCTGAGCTATCAGCACAGAGCCTGACACAGGGCTGGAACTCAAAAACCGTGAGATCATGACCTGAGCCGAAGTTGGACGCTTAACTGACTGAGCCACCCAGGCGCCCCAAGGTTTTATTTATTTTTGAGGGAGAGAGCTCACACGTGTGTGTGCATATGCACAAGTGGGGGAGGGGCAGAGAGGAGGGACAGGATCTGAAGCAGGCTCTGCTGTCAGCACAGAGCCAGATTCAGGGCTCAAACCTATGAACTGTGAGATCATGATCTGAGCCGAAGTGAGATCACTGAGCCACCTAGGCAGCCCTATACTGTCATGTTAATATAGTTGTTTACCCAGTTAAGAAATTGGGGGAGGGCATTATTTTAATGGATAGCTTATAAAAATCTACAGTAGAATGCTTTGTGCATAAATGACACGTACTTGGAGCCATATACTGTGTAAACAGGAACGTTGAAGATTGTTGAGGCAAAAACTGTGCGTGGTTGAAACCACTTTAATAGGTTTATTTATTTATTTAATACTTCAAATTTCCTGTGGTATCCTGTACCCAATGGTTCATACTCTAGGAGGATATCACTTCTAGAATATTATGATAACCTTTGAGAAAAAAGTGAAGTCAAGCTTAGCACTGACTGGTAAGAATGGGAAAAAGCTTTTCACAGAGTGAGAATTACTCCACATAGCTCTGTCTGGTCCACGCCCCCAAGGCTTCACCTGGCTCTCCGTGCCTGTGCCCCCTACACACTGTTGTCAACACAGCCATCAGAGCGATCCTTTTAAATGTGAGCCCTGGAGGCTCTTTTCAGAACCTTGCAGTGACTTCCCTCAAAATGAATGCCAAAGTCTTTACCAGGTCCCACACACCACCAAGCCAAAAACACTTACCTTCCTTCTGCCTGGAATTCTCTTCCCAAGATCATATGTACAACTCACTCCCTCATTTTCTTCAAGTTCCTATTCACTTGTCATCAGGGAGCTCTATCTAACCCTGAACACCTAACATAATTAGCAGACCACCACTCTCCAAACCCATACCACCTTCATTGTATTAATTCATGTATTTTCTCTTTCTGCCTCTCCCCACTCAATTTTTTTTCTCCATAGCACTTCTCACGCATGGTCTGATTCTGTATAGTTGTTTGCTTAATATTCCCCTCCCTAAACATATGTCCCATCACAACAGATTTGTTCACTGCTGTATCTATAGCACTTAGAACAGAACCTGGTACATAGGAAGCGCTCAATAAATACTTCAGTAAATGAATTGTAAAAAACACATTGGCTGTGTCACAAATATCGCATGGTACGAACATCAAATGCTTGTCAGTTTCTGCCCACACTATATTCACGTTTCTGTGCTTTTGTGTTTAGAACACCTTCCTCCATAATTGTCTTACCCATTTGGCACACTGTTCTTTATTCTGATACAATTTTTCCTGTCACTTTTGCTACCACAAGTATTCTTTTTTCTTTTGCATGTCTTTTCTCTTTTGTTAAAGTGTCTCTGTGCTAAAACGACTTTGCAGTCTTTTCATCCATTCACTCTTTCAGCAAAGGTACTGGCACGTGCTCTGAGCTGGCTACTAGGATGCAGCGGTGAGCTAGACACAGGCGTCTTGCCCTGCTGGGTCCTGCTCAGATCTCACACCTTACTGATCTCTGCAGCAGAGCAGAGATTTAATATGATTTTCAGATAGCTTGATTTCTAAAATATTCGTGTCAGTTATGCATGTATATAATTTAGATGTTAATTCAAAAATCTGTCCCTTCCCTTTGCCAAATTTTTCTCCCCATGCGACAGTATTTCCCTTTATATCGCTAATAAATAACTTGGCTGTATTGCTCCCAATTTTTTTTCTTTTTCAATTTTAGGCATTATTTCTTCCCTCTGGAAAATAGGACTTACGTATCACCACTGCAACCACCCACCATGTTCCAGATTTAATAGGATTTTGGCTAGTTAATGGTTCCATGTTTGCATTATTGGGACTCTAATTCTATCAAGCATAAATTATACTGATTCCTTTTCCCTTTCTGCCTAACACTGTGTTTCATTTGCCTAGTCATCTTTCACTACTTATTGCCCCACACTTCCACCCAGTGGTATAAATACATATACTTTAATGCATACAGATACCCCAGGCACTCTTTCAGCTTCTTGCTGAAGAGCTCTAGCTTGGAATCTGGAGACTTCATCTGTGTTCACCTGTTGGATTGCCTTGTAGGCCTGCTGCATTAGTGTCATTTGGATTTCCTTTCACCATCATCCGGGAGATCATTATTACTCTCTTTCTGTATCCCCTACTTTCTGTCTCTCCGATCTTTTTTTTAAGTAGGTTCCATATACAATGTGGGGCTCAAACTCACCTCCTTGAGATTAATACTCTACTGACTGAGCAAGCCAGGCACCCCTCACTGATCTTTCTTGGTTTACTCCATCTTTTTGGTTTTTAGTTTTTGTTTGTTTGTGGGTTTTGTTTCATTTTGTTTGGGGAGTACATGGAACTTGCAGTAGCTTCCTAAGAAAGGGTGTGTGAAACTGGGAGGGGGCACCTTGTATGTTTGCTAATGTCTCTCCTGCTTTCACAGTCAGTTGGCTGCATGTGAAGTTTTAGGTTGAACATAATTTTCCCTTGGAATGTTTGTCTTGCTCCATTATCTTCTAGTTCCAGGACTAGTTGCTGCTGAAGACCAACACCATTCGAATTCTTGATCCCTTGTATGAAACCTTTTCCCCTGTGAAAGTCTGTAGGGTCGTTATTTCACACTGTTGTGCTGGGTCTGTTTTTATACTAAGAACTTGGTATGTACTTTTCTTATTGAAACTCTAGTTCTTTGGTTTTGTCTGTCTGCAGTCTGTCTTTTCTTCTCCTTGGTCTCTCTTCTCTAGCTCTGAATCTTATTCAAATGTTAGACCTCCTAGGCAGGTCCTGTCATACCTTTCTCTCCTATTTTCTGTCATTTTCTTTTTGCTTTATTTTCTGGGAGATTTCTCAACTAGTTATTATAAGCTTTATTTTTTCTCATTTCTCCTATTATATTTTTACTTTTCAAGAGTTCTTGGTTCTCTGATTATCTGTTAGAGGATATAGTTTATTATCCTATTATTGACATTTTCTTCTTCCTGTGTGTTGTCTGCTGCCTTCTTTCTGCAGGAAAATGGGGGGTTCAACATGCAGTTACACAATCACTTAATTTCCTTGTTTTCAGAATGGTGCTCTCTCCTCAACTGTGTGGAGCATCTTCCAGAGACCCCATTTTACCCATTTAGAGAAAACCTCCAAATGATCTGTCTGGCCAGGGAAGGGGCTGTTAGATTGCACTATGCCCTGTGCTCTGGAGCCCTGTTTCTTTTAATTTTTTTTAATGTTTTTATTTTGTTTTGTTTTGTTTTTTGAGAGAGAGAGAGAGAGAGAGAGAGTGTGTGTGTGTGAGTGAGCAGGGGAGGGGCAGACAGAGGGAGACACAATGTGAAGCAGGCTCCAGGCTCCGAGCTGTTAGCACAGAGCCCCATTATGGGGCTCAAACTCATGAACTGCGAAATCATGACCGGAGCTGAGGTCGGACGATTAACCAACTGAGCCACCAAAGGTACCCCTGGAGCCCTGTTTGTTTAAAGGATGTTTTAAAGCAGTGTTTCTGGTTTAAATCCCACCTAATAATGCCCAACTCTGAGCCTTGAGGGGATATACATCACAGCACTTCTCAGCTTTCACCTGCGGCTTATTCTGTTTTCTTGGATCCACTAAGACATTTACCAATGATCTGTTCCATCTTGTAAGTTTTATCGCTCTAACTTCTTTGCCATTCTCTCTGTCAGTTTATGCTTTAAAAATTAACACTGGAGGGGCACCTGGGTGGCTCAGTCAGTTGGGCATCTGACTTCGGCTCAGGTCATGATCTCGCAGTTTGTGAGTTCGAGCCCCGCGTCAGGCTCTGTGCCGACGACAGCTCAAAGCCTGGAACCTGCTTTGGAGTCTGTGTCTCCCTCTCTCTTCCCCTCCCCTGCTCACACTCTGTGTGTGTGTCTCTCTCAAAAGTAAACATTAAAGAGAATTTTTTTAACAAATAAATAAAAATTAACACTGGATTCTCTACTAAGTGGAGTTTTAGGAGTGAGTGGATATGTGTTTGTATTTGATCCACTTGATTCTTAACCTCATTTATCATGTACACCATCTTTTTAAGGCACTAATGAGGCACAAGGAGTAAAAGACAAGTCTCTTGAGCAGCATGTCCATTTTTCTAAATGTCTCACTGGACCCAATCCTAAAATGCATGTGTGTGTAAAGGCTTTCCCATACCAAGCAATTCTTGGGGCACCAGGCTGAGAATTCAACTCAATTCTGACACTACCAGAAGATCAATGAGATTCCACAGGTAAAGCGCTCAGTCCCACAAGACCTCCTTCCACTTCAGATGCCACTTGCAAGCCCAAGTTACCTGTGCTTCTGACCAACCGGCTACAAATTGGAAGCTTAACCAGCCCCTCCAAGTCAGGATGCCGGTCACAAGTCCTGGTTGTTACCTATACTTCTGACCAACTGGCTATAGATGAGAGGTTTCCTCAGCCCCCTCCTTGGGTTTGACTGACTTGCTAGAATGGCTGACAGAGCTCAGAAAACACATTTACTTCACTACATTACCGGTTTATTACAAAGGATATAACAACCAGAGGAAAAGAGATGCATAGATGCTTGTGTCCTCAGCTTGGGGCCTGCCCCAGTACATATGGAAGCATTCTGGTTCCCCAGAGTGGAATCTCCCCAAACCCACCCCTCCTTTTGGAGGAAGCTTCTTTACATAGACATGATTGATTAACTCATTGACCATTGGTGATTGTTCAGTCTCTAGCCCCTCTCCCCTCCCCAGAAATCAGAGGGTAGGATTCCCTCTATTCATGGTCAGTTCCTCTAGCAACCAGCCCCCATCCTTAGGTGCTCTCCAAAAGTCAGCTCATTAACATAAACTCAATTGCAGTGGAAAGGGGCTTCTTATGAATAATAAGACACCCATTTTACCTCTACAGCTCTGAAGTGTTTTCTGGAACTGAGGACAAGAGACCATATATAACAAATATGCTATTACTCTTAACTGCTCAGGAAATTCCAAGAATTTGGGGAGTTGTGAGCCGAGAAGAGTGGATGAAGACCAAATGTATATGAGAAATACATTTTGAATCACCAGTACACACGAATGACCAAATATAAATGTGTCTTCTAAATTACAGCATCGCAGTTGCCTGCAGTACATCCCACTTCAAACTCCATCTCTGAACCCATCGTCTTCCTCTAAAACCACTTCCCAAAGTCTCTCCATCTTGTTTTCGTCAGCAGACAGCTGTCCCTCTGCCACTAATAAGTTCCTTTTGGCTCTTCCTTACTGTCTCTCACACATAGCCACTGAATTTTTGAGTTCTGCTTATTCTTTCTGTGGCCATCCTTGGGTTTACTTTTCCCTCTCCTATTTCCACAACCAGTGATTTTCATTACTAAGCCTAAATCTGGCCACCAACCAGAAGCAATGGTGTCCTCAGATGTCCTGTCAGTCTTCTTACAGTCTTCTTACTCTCTTGAGCGCTAACACACAGTGGTGCCAGATGAAATCCAAACTCTAACCTAGCAAATTAGCCGTTGGCTTCAGCAGATGTCTTTCTGTGCCTTATTGGTGATGCTCTCTCTACCCGGAGTGCAGGTCTTTTGGTCTTTTGGTCAAGCTTAGTCCCTTTGGAGCTCTAGTCAGTACTGGTTTTCTGTCTGAAACCTCATCTGCCTAATTTCTCCTCTTCACAAGTGTTCTTCCTTGTTTTTGAATTGCAGTAGGATTGGAGAATCGTCTTCCACACTTTGTTGTTTCATGTTTTAATATTACCTGAATTTTGTTTTGTGTGTACGAATCATTCTAAGCTGCTGCTTCCTGCAATATTTTTTATTACGGCCAACTTCACACCTATACCAAAGTAGAGAGAATAGAACAGTGAAATCCGGTGTCATGACGCTAATATCACCCAGCAGCTATCAAGTCATTGCCAGTCCTCTTTCATCTATATACCCACTCTGCCACCCACTCGAGATTATTTCGAACTGTATCCCAGGTATCTTATGTTCTTTCATAAATACAGCTTTCCAAAAGATGATTCTTTCAGGTAACCATGACACCATGGTCACACCAGTATCAAGTATTCCGTCAGTTTTGCTAGTTACCTTGGGAACATCCTTTTCGTTTTGTTTGTAACAGGATCCAAATAAAATCCATGGATACAAAATTGAGTACTGTGTCTCTTAAATTGCTTTTACTTCAGAGGTTTTCCCTTCCTATACGATTTAATGTGTTGAAGAAACTCCAGTTGTTTTGCTGATTGCATTCTCATAGTGCTTGCCATGGTCCCTGTTTCCCCAAGAATCATGTTTGGGTTTTGTGGAGGAGTGAGGGGGACAGAGGAGAATTGAGGGCAAGAGTTCTTTATAGATGGTGCTTATAAGATTCTTGAAAATTGAAGCCTAATGTCTTATTTCTTCATAATGAGCGCGTGGCAAGGAAGGTTTGAATTGACCCTATATTGGTGTCATTTATTTGTTCAAGTACTTATTAACTTTAGACAAATGAACAACTTAATTTTTGTTGGGGGTAATAGTTTTCCATTTCTTAAGAAGCCATTGTTATTCCCCCATCCATGCATCTATATTAAGGTTAGACTCCATGTTTGCAAAAATAATTTGATGTGGATGGTGTGTTAAACCAAGGTACTGTCTGGAAGTAATAGGATCAAAATGATAACCTTAAGAAACTTGGTGCTCCTGGTGGCTTAGTTGGTTAAGAGTCTGACTCTTGATATTGGCTCAGGTCATGATCTCAGAGGTTCCTGAGTTCTAGCCCCACGTCAGACTCTGCACTGACAGCATGGAGCCTGCTTGGGATTCTCTGTCTCCCTCTCTCTCTGCCCCTCCTCTGCTTGTGCGCCCTCTCTCTCTCAAAAATAAATTAGCTAATTTTTAAAAATAGTATCTTAAACTAGCTAAATGAAAACTGGTTTGAGGGAAAACTTCAGAGAATTTATTTTAATCTCCATTAAGTAATTGTGACGTGTTACTTTTTAGAGTAACTGAATTTTAAAATACTGTTTCTTTCTCCATTTACTCAGCACAAGCATTTCACTGAAGATATTCAAACAAGGCAGTATCGCTCGTTGGAAGTTCTGATAGGATCTGGCTATAATACCCCTGCAGACATTTGGAGCACGGCATGCATGGTAATGTTTTTTCCCCTTGACCTTGTTATGTGGTAGCTCTGTTATGTGGTATGTGATAGCTGATACGGTACGTCACGTTACGTTAACGTTATGCGGTAGCACTGTGCCTTGCTCTGTTTGCTGATTTTCAGTAGACTAGTGAATTTTACAAACAAGAAAATAAAACTTTTTGTGACATCACTGGCAGTCTAAATTTTCTGTCTGGAGAGGTAGGAATTCAAAAGCTAATTAAAAACATCTGGCATTCCATTTGGTTCTGCCAAACTGCTGTTGCACTGAAGGCACCAAATGTTTCTTACTGCTGCTGGGGGTTAGGGGGTGTTAGAAACAACTGCTAAGGTGGTACTGTTTTTGATGAGGAGGTTTACAGGTACCCTTGCCCTATCAGCTCTCATCTGTTTTCAGATCAGGGAAGCCCCTGGAAACTACTTCATTCTGTACAGTTTGACAGTTCCTCAGACATCTTTACACCCCACAAGATGTGAAGCCCAGTCATCCTAAGATTCTTAAATGGCTACTTTGTCCCTGGCAAACAAGTACTCAAGAGGTCAGATTTAGTTGATACTAAATGGTTTCCCACAAATAGTCTATGTTAGAACATGTTCTCTTGTTTCCTGAAATAGAGTATACTCTTTAATTTGTAATTGTGTTTCTTCACTTGTTTCTCTTCGACGAGGTTGTGAGTGCCATGCTGACAGGAATCGTGGCTGTTACCTATAGCTAATTGTGTGCTTCAGGGCCTGGCCCATTATGAGTGGGTGCTTACAGTGCAGTTGTGGTGCTAACTACCCAGAATTCTGGCAGACTTTGTAGAGTAAGGGCGTAATTTCCCACGAGACTGCCTTCATTTCAGACACCAGCTGCAGACTCTGGAGTCCACAAGCCACCTGCTTTTCTGACCTACCGGCTACAAATTGGGAGGTTCCATTATCCTTTCAGATTCAGTAACTTGTTAGAATGACTCCCAGAATTTAGGAAAGTGTTAAAACTGCTATTACAGTTTTGTCATAAAGGCTACAAATCAGGACCAGTCAAATCAAAGCATGCATAGGGTGAGGCCTAAGAAGGTACCAAAGGTGAAGCTTCTGTGTTGTTGGGACGTGTCACTTTCCCAGCATATCAGTGTGTACCACCACCTAGGGAAGTTCACACAGCTTCAGGTGCCCAGTTTTTTTTACTAAGATTTCATGACTTAGTCATGATTGATTGAATGAAGTCCATCTCCAGCCCCCTTTCCTTCCCTGGAGGTTAGGGTAATGCTGGCTCAAAGCCCCAGTTCTCACACAGTTGGATCTTGTCCAATTAGGAGGCATATCCAGCCCCCCATCTTAACTATGTAGGGGGGTGCCATTAAGTACTCATCACTTGGAAATTCCAAGCGTTTAGAGGCTTCCTCTCAGGAAACAGGAACAAAGACCAAATAGATTCTTTATTATATAAACAGTACTTAGTACATATTTGTGGACCATCAAATGAGGAAACTAAACCAGAAACCTGTTAAACTGTCATTTCAATTAACAATATTCACAGTCAACTCTGGGGAAAACTTGAGAAACTACAGACTAGAAGATCATAGATTTCTTGATACGCACATTCCTGAAAAACTATGTCTTCCAGAGATAATAGAGTTAAAACTGTGTTGTTAATATGGCATGACCTTGTAAATCATTCTGTTAGGTAGGGTGTATCAGGGGTCTTTTAAGATGGCTGACTGCCTGAAATGTAAGGTTTGGTACTATGCACCAGATGGAAGAACATTGGAATAAAATCTAGCTTCTTTTAAAGTTTTATATTTGGAAGAGTTTGATTTGCTAGAGAAAATACGTGCTAGAGATGCCACCATTTACAAAATATAGCTAGTTTATAGATGACATATGATTTATTATGATGTGGTTCTTAGTAGGAGGTTAACTGTTTACGCCAGTAGGTCCTGCGTGCTATTTAGTACATTAATACTAAGGCAAAAAAATAAAAGGGGAATTAACCTTGCCTCCCGTTAAACGGACCAGCTCACATGCAGGAAATTTCTTGACCAAGGGAAGGAAAGCACTTACCTGATATGACAATATTGTGAAAAGTTGAGCCCCACTTGTTCCCCCAAATTTCTCTCGTTTTGCTAATAGACCTAGAAATGTTGCCTTACATTTAGCCATAACCAGAAAGTAAAAACAAATCCTGGAATATCAGAAGTGCCTGAAAGCGATGGATCATCCTGCATCTGATACAATTAATTAATAGAAAGATTGGACCCTCTCTGAGAGAGAGTGAGTTTGCCTGCCACATTCGTGATTGAGACTACCGAGTTAGAAGGGCAGTTGTGAAAAGGGAATGTTCTATGAAGACCATTTAAGAGTTGATAAAGAATAGATGTTTTTAAATCCTCCATTCTGTGGATTTTGACAAATGTACAGTGACCTATATCTACCACGGGAGTATCCTGCAGAATGGTTCCACTGCCCTAAGGTTGCTCTGTGCTCTGCCTGTTCCTCCCTCTTCCTCTAGCCCCAGCCCCTGGCCACCACCAATCTTTTTATTGTCTTCATAGTTTTGCCTTTTTCAGAAAGTCATATAGTTGGAGTCATAAAAAATGTAAACTTTTCAGATTGGCTTCTTTCACTTCATAATATTCAAATATTTAAGGTTCTCCTTTGTCTTTTCATGACTTGATGGCTCATTTCTTTTTCAACACTAGATGTTACGCCGTTGTCAGGATGTGCCAGCTCACTGGATTGCATAACTGATGTTGCCTATGTACGTCAGCGTGACCCTGACTGTCACATAGCAGGCTCTTTGGTCAGCGTGAGACAAGAGCAGGAGTGGCAATTAGGAGCCCCTACATTCTAGGATGGGCTTTTTTGCTTGTCAGTTTGGGTCACAGTTTTCTTATCTGTAAGGGGAAGCGTATTCAACCAAAGTGTTCCGTAACCTAGAGCTTCCACTAGTTTCGAATTTTGGTACTGTGATCTTTTGGTTTGGTTTGATTTGTGGGGGGATTTTTGCTATTACTTACAAACTGGTAACTACTAGCATCTACCTTATGTTCCAAAAAAATAGCTCTGTCAGAGAACTTTAGGTAACTAGTTATAAGTATCTAGATGAAAAAATTTAGAAAATACTAAAATCTTAGAAAATTTTCTTTACTTCTGTGAACTTTGATTTCAGGATATTTACTGAGCTCCCACTCCGAGGCTTTGAAAAAGTACTGGTTTCTGAAGATAGTAACAAACTTGGATGAATAAGAATTAACAGGTTTTTTTTTTCCACTTTGGGACTGTAAACCTCAGGACAGTAAGGGGGCGGGGGTAGAACACATATCAGGTTCGGTTTCAAAATAAACTGCTGGGATGTAAAACCAGCTATGCCTGGTAAGAAGCCATAGCATCCCTGACATTTTAGGGACTGTCCTGAAACTTCTAGTTTTGTGGCCTGGGCGGTAGTACAGTTCAGGTAATGTCTTGAGAAAAGCTGTCCCATGGGAAAACTGCAGAAGCGGACACTGGCAAGCACTGAGACCGCCATCTGGGTCCGAGTTAGAGAGTGTGCTCCGGAATCCACCCCGTGGTTCCTGTAATTGTCTGGGCCACTTAGTACCATCGACTCGATCAGAATTGACCCGTGACTAATGACTTACAACTGTACTTCTATGCCAATTAGGTTCTTTATAAAACTGCAGTTGTATTACTTGTTTTTAATCCATTTTTATTCAGTGAAAGATTAACGTCACTCACATGCTGTCTTTCCGTACTGCTTGGCACATATTCTAAAGGAAATTACTTTTTCACGCTTCTTGAACACTGTTTACAAGAGCTTTTCTTGTAGAAGACGTGCCTTTCTTTTCTCGGTGGTGAATGCTAAATGTGCCAGTCACATAAAACATGAATTGCTCTTGACCACATTTACACCCAACCTTTTTCTGATTTTCTATAGACCTAGGAATTGGAAGTTCTATCTAAAACTTTAGGGAGTATGTTCCAAAGCAAAACTTTGAAAAACTATACTTTTTGCCAAATAATAGTCATACGTAGGTAGAGATGTGTCTGTCTCAGTTTTTTGGTTTTGACTCTGGGTACAGAATCTTAATTTCTAGCCATGTGAAATTACAACATAAGAGGAGCTGCTCTTCTCATGAATAATTTAATAACTTAGAACCACCTTAATATCCAAATGTACCCCACTCAGCAAAAAGATAAACTCAAGAGAGCTGAATTGCTGATGGGGGGAGGGGATAATCCATATGTTGATGATGTTATTGCTGTTTTCCTGCTTCATTTTACTAAGATACAGGTGTGGAAGGAAAGCTCTTTAGGAATAATCTTAAGACATTTTTTTTAAATGATCATCTGTGGGGGCGCCTGGGTGGCACAGTCGGTTAAGCGTCCGACTTCAGCCAGGTCACGATCTTGCGGTCCGTGAGTTCGAGCCCCGCGTCGGGCTCTGGGCTGATGGCTCAGAGCCTGGAGCCTGTTTCCGATTCTGTGTCTCCCTCTCTCTCTGCCCCTCTCCCGTTCATGCTGTGTCTCTCTCTGTCCCAAAAATAAATAAACGTTGAAAAAAAAAATTAAAAATAAATAAATAAATAAATAAATAAAAAATAAATGATCATCTGTGGCTTTTCCAGAGAAGGAAAAAATTACTTCATATTGAGCCAAATAGCAAGCAGTAAGCTTCCCAAAGGCTTCCTGTTGTTGTTGCTTTCATATATTGTCCTCTTTTTCTTAGGCGTTTGAACTGGCAACAGGCGACTATTTGTTTGAACCGCATTCAGGGGAAGAGTACACTCGGGATGAAGGTGAGTCTTCTTAACTGAGGATGTCTGTGCATGGTAGTTACACTTGTGTGGCCATGTGGTTTGTAGTACTGAAGAACTTAGTCTTTTTAGTATGCTAAGAATATATAAATCCCAGAAAAGATAGAAATATAAGATGTTTTATATTAAGTATTAGATATACTCAATATTTTATAGTAGCTATTAAAGAACTCTGTGAGGATTAAGAGAAAAGGCTACACATGGTCAAACTAAAAATTGTATTTACCGGGTAATTTCTTCTAAAACATCTAGTTATTTTTCTTTCTCTATAAATCAGTGATTCATTCTTTACCCCATTTGAATTACCTGTTCGTCAGCTTGCCCACTTATGCCTGCAACTTTATTTGGAAGTCAGTAATTTTATAGGCAAACATACGATTTGGATGGTGTTTGTGAATGCAGAGACTATATCCTGTTTGTATACATTCTACAATATTGAGCATTCTCTTTTTCTAAAAATTAAAGCCATACTTTTTTTCTTTTTAAATGATATTAACATTTAGAGTTCCATTTTAAAACACAATATTATTGGCTTACATTTTGTGATAGCCGGTGGGAAAGGCCCAAGCTGTGAGCTGCTCCATCTGAGAGGCTGTAAAAGCAGACAACTAAATGTGTGATTGTCGTAGACTCTGGGTCTGGAGTTCTCTCTTGTCCAGCAAAGAGAGTGGGATGCAGGATTAAAATGCAAGAGAGGCTAATGTTCAGGAGTTGACAAGAGCCCCGAGTAAGAGTCCTTGCTCCATTTTTATTAGGATCAGAAGGCTTACAAGCGTGACAGATGTGTAAAAGAGACAGTGAAACCATGAACATTAACTCATGGACGGGGGAATGGAGAGTTTTGAAGATAGGCGGTGTTAGGGGTTTGGGTCAATACAAAACAAAGCTGGGAGGGAGTTTGTTTACAGCAGGCCTGAGGCACCACCTCTGTTTACCTAAACTGGCCTAGGGGACAAGACAGAGCATGCAACCTCAAGGGTCAGCAAGGCACCTTTCTTTTGCTAGTTAGCTCCACTCTGGGCTCCACCCTAGGCCCTACTGGGGTCTATAGCCCTATTTACCTATGTTGGTCCTTCTTCCCTGTGAAAGCAGCTTTTTGCTATTGCACTAAGTTGGGGGGGTGTTTCTGCCCTGAATACCTAATCTTGTTTACCTCATTTTTGATACTTTCATCCTGAGGCTTTTCTATTCCAGCATTTTTGTCCTATACTGGGGGCCTTTGCCCTGTTTACCTAATCTTGGATGCATTCATCATGTAGCTTTCTATTTCCTTATGCCTGGTTAACCCATCGGTGCAAGCTCAGGGAATTCCTAAGCTTAGTCCCCACATGTGATTTTTTTTTTTTTTTTTTATCATGGTGGTGGCCAGATAACTTAGATGAGATAATTGTGAATGAAAGAACTGTTAAAGAGGTATCTTACCTTCTTGATTAAACAGTTTGGGCAGATTTTGTTTTCAGGATTAATGGGGATTACTTTGAAAGAGCACTAGCAATATACCCTCCCAATAAGGAAAATATGTCCTTCACTCCCTGTGCTTTCCTCCATCTTAGGGAAATCAAGTTTTGTGCCCGGTGGAACCAAGAAAGCTCTATTTCTCACACTGTGGTCCCTTGGGATATTAATAGGCATTTTTAGTAGGACCTCCTGACATTCCTAATAAGTACTGTTTGGAAAATGTTGCGCCAGTTCCCATAGCCAAATGCCTATTTTAGTGGGTACAGTATGGATGTGTTTTCTATACATCGGCCCTTGTAAGAATATAACTGTAATTACTGTCTATGTACACACTTAATTTTCCCTAGTCTTTGCTGCTTTTTTTTTTTTTTTTTTTTCTGGTTGTAAGTTTGGCGCTATAGACTTACACCATTTTATTTTATTTATTTATTTTTTTATTTTTTTTTATTTATTTATTTTTTTTAATTTTTTTTTCAACGTTTATTTTTGGGACAGAGAGAGACAGAGCATGAACGGGGGAGGGGCAGAGAGAGAGGGAGACACAGAATCGGAAACAGGCTCCAGGCTCTGAGCCATCAGCCCAGAGCCCGACGCGGGGCTCGAACTCACGGACCGCGAGATCATGACCTGGCTGAAGTCGGACGCTTAACCGACTGCGCCACCCAGGCGCCCCGACTTACACCATTTTAGAAATGCCCTACTATAGGGGTGCCTGGGTGGCTCAGTAGGTTGAGCGTCCGACTTCGGCTCAGGTCATGATCTCACAGTCCATGGGTTCGAGCCCCGCGTCGGGCTCTGTGCTGACCGCTTGCTCAGAACCTGGAGCCTGTTTCAGATTCTGTGTCTCCTTCTCTTTCTGCCCATACCCTGCTTATGCTTTGTCTCACTCTGTTTCTCAAAAATAAATAAATGTAATAGAAAGGAGGAAGGGAGAGAGAGAGAAAGAAAAGAAAAGAAATGCCCTACTATCTTTGTTTGGGAGGGTAGTTGATTTTTTCTCTCTATTTTTGTACACTCTCTGTAAATAGTGTGTGGTACAGAACACATAGAGCAGCTGGAATTATATTGTATAGGATCTTATGCTACCAAACTTGATGATTGAAACATATATAAAAAGTCCCAAGTAAGGAATAAGGGAGAACCATCTATCCTAGGTATTTCTATACAAATTTATTTCCTCCTGTACCAGTCAATACTGACAGTCTTTAGGTGAAACTTCAAACTGCTGCATAAGAGGCCCATAAGAGCAGAAAACAGCAAACCCTTATCCTCCAGCCAGTGTATGCATAGTTTGTTACAAGTCACGGTAGGACTGGGGCCAACCTAAGAAGCATGTTCTCTGATGATATTCTCCAGCCCCTAACTCTTGGAATAATACTTGGATAATTTTGCCTATCAGGTATATCAGCCCTATGATCAATTGATAAACCAGATACAGGTTGCTGGAACTAAATGTAAAATAACACATTCAGGGGAAAAATAATTCCTTGGTATAGGAAAAATACTAAAAGAACCAATACTTCACTTGGAAGTTTACAGAAGATAAACTGTGGTCTCATTTATAATCTGTTTATACAAAGACATTTATTTGCAGGTTTTGCTTAAAATAGGCAGAAATTTCTTAGCAGCTGAGTTCTTGTTACCGAACTATAAATTCAGTCAAAACTGCCAAAAGGTTATAGTGAATTCATGAATGTAAAGCCCTTTTAAAATGACAGCACTGGGTCCTTTACATGAGAAACAGATAGGACCTGAGACATTCACAAATTCCCAGATATATTGATGTCTCTGGCATATTATTATTCCCCTTTAAGGTAACATTAGAAATCTTTAAGTAATTCCTTTTGATCTTCATGATTCTCTAACAGGATTAAAGTCCTTTTGTGACTAGCAGCCATCACTTTTTAAAATGTACTTCATATTCTTAGTTACCTGCAGAATAAAAAAGGTAGTAGAGCTGCCTGTAAGTGTAGATGGATGCTGGCCAGTCCCAGGCTTACCTGGGGACACACTGGACACATCCCTGGCAGTGTTCACAGTCCATATTCATGCCGTGACAGTTACAACGCACTGCTATGATGTGGACATCTTTTCGTGGCCTACAGAAGTCAAGTAGCTGTATTTTAAAATGTTTTTCGGGGCACCTGGGTGGCTCAGTCAGTTAAAAGCATCCAACTTTGCCTCAGGTCACGATCTCACAGTTTGTGAGTTCATGCCCCACAACGGGCTCTGTGCTGACAGCTCAGAGCCTGGAGCCTGCTTCGGATTCTGTGTCTCCTTCTCTCTCTGCCTCTCCCCCACTTACACTCTGTCACTCTCTCTCAAAGATAAACACTAAAAAATTTTAAAAAAATAAAAGTAAAATGTTTTTCGCTAATTTGTACTTAAAATATGATTTATTTTAAAACAAATAGCTCTGAACTAGACATGATAAGATGTGGGTTTTCATTTGAGTTCTAGCTCCTTTTAGCCCTGTACCTTCAAGTCGGCCATTTATTCTCTCTGAGGTTCTATTTTCTCATCTTTACAATGGGGTATTAATCTTTGGCCTGTTGTACAGGGTGGTTGTGAAAACTCAAATAATCATATGTGATTATTTAATCATCATGAACACTGTTAAATAGAGTGATATTATTACGTGAAGCCCAGGGCAGTATCATAAATAAATAACAGTTCCAGAATGTGTAAAGAATATTGGTACAGTTTTTCACCTCATCTGAAAAACCCACCTGAACCTAGATATATAGGGAAAATAGAAATAAAGATCTAGTTAAGCCTCCAAACTCCAGAGTGGGACTTGCCAGCTGCTATCAGGTAACCAACCACCTGAAATAATTCTCGACCTTCCCAGTCTCCCCTGGAATATCCTTGGTTATATTTGTAGTTACTCTTAAAGAGCTAGTCCTTGAAAAAGCTATTCATAAAAAAAACCCTTTACAGCTTGTCCTTGATCCTGTTCTTCTTACCCTTCTATTTTAGACCACATTGCGCACATTATAGAGCTGATAGGCAGAATTCCAAGACGCTTTGCCCTCAGTGGGAAATATTCACAGGACTTCTTCAATCGCAGAGGTAGTATTATTAACATGAGTTTTCATCTAGGCCCCAGGTATACAACTTAAGGAAGCAGAGCATTCACACCAAGATTGTTTTTAGTTATCACTCAAGTCCCACTGGAGTGGGTGCGTGATTTTGTTATGGTTTTCTGGACTCTCCATTAGGTGGATAGAGTCCTCTTCCTATTTAGGATAGAAAGCAAGCCTGAAATGCTTCATAAAGAGGTGTGCATGCTACTCTTTCTGCCATTGTCTAGAACTGCATTTGTTACTCCTGTTATGTATGTCTTTTTTTTCCCCTTTCCTGAAATGTTTGAAATACACAGATCACATTGCATTGATCATAGAACTTCTGGGGAAGGTGCCTCGCAAGCTCATTGTGGCAGGAAAATATTCCAAGGAATTTTTCACCAAAAAAGGTAAAATAAATGTGTTTGTTCCCAGACATTAAGGGGGCAAAGTGTTTAAAAATGAAGAGGTAAGTACTGCTGGGTACATGTATTCCCAGCACCTACAGAAGAATGGTCCTGTCTTGACTGCTGAGCTGTAATAGTGTGGTCAAGAGCAGAGACTGGAACCAGACTATCTGGGTTCAAATCCCAGCTGCTACACAACCTCAGTCTGCTGATTTCTAACTGGAGATTATAAGTGTCTACTTCATATTGAATAAGTTACTTTGTATATAGTACCTGGCACATTGATTACTCCTATTATAGCACTTCTGGAAAATGGGCAGATTTTTGCTAGCATTTGGTCTAAGAACTGCCCCTTTCAAAGGGCAAATCATTTACTTCAAGCTTCCTAAGGGCAGGATTACATCTCACTCTGTCTTGTGGCCTAGTGACACCCAACATAGTCACTTAAGCCCATCAGTTCTACAAATTAACTTTACCCTTGACAATCTTATAAGTTTATGTCATCACTGAGGAGTGAAGGAAACCAAGAGAATACTCTTACTTCAACTTTTTGACTCGATAATATACATTGGCATATTTAAATGTGTACTTATGCATACAAATAAAATTTGAAAGCTGAAATTTGAATACCTGACATGGAAGGGATTGGAAGACTGTCTGGCCTTTTTTTCCCTTTTTCCTCACAACCTCTACACTAATGCTGAGGAAAATCATTTTTCTCAACACTTGACAGCAAGCATCCTCAGAAACATTTAATGTTTCTTTTTTGGCAGGAAAACACTGAAGTGCTTCATAAGAGTTCCTCCTTACACAAAGACCAGTTAATGGCATGCATATACCGAGTAGGTAATTAATCAGGCACTCACTGCCCACAGAAGAGACCTCAAATAAGTGTTGTAGAAGTTTTAAAGCAGCATTTACCTTAATAAGGCACTGTAATTGACCTTATTTTTTTTTAATTATCATTTCAAAGAAGCAAAATTTAGAATGACATTCCAGAATACTACAAAGTGTAGTGTAGCTATATCTGAAACCTGTGTGGGGTTTGTTCTTTTAGTCTTGTTGCTTTTATACAGGTCTGACGTGGTATTAGCTCTTACTGCCTTATTTGGAAGCAATATTTACTAGACTGTTAAGTCAAAAAAAAAAAAAAACAACAACAGTACAAACAATTTGTTCTTGGTATGTGGTAATAAACTGCCTCTGAACACCATATGACACCATGTTGCATATATAGGCATTTAATATTCATTTTAGTGAATACCTAGTTCATGCTAGGCCTGCCCAATTTGACTGGGACAGAATATCCTGGAATGGTGGAGCAAACAAATTATCTTAAGTTTTTAGGCCCTCAGAATGGAGAATGTGAGAAATTTGAATGAAGAAAGATTCAATTCTGGTGGCAAAATTTCTTTATAGAGCACCCGGATTAGTTCCTGGATATCCACAAAAGGCTCTTGTCACTTGTCAGTGTCAGTCAGTTTCTTTTGTATTGTCTTTATCATAGGTGACCTGAAACACATCACGAAACTGAAACCCTGGGGCCTTTTTGAGGTTCTAGTGGAGAAGTATGAGTGGTCTCAGGAAGAGGCAGCTGGCTTCACGGATTTCTTACTGCCCATGTTGGAGCTGATACCCGAGAAGAGAGCCACTGCTGCCGATTGTCTCCGGCACCCTTGGCTCAACTCCTAAGCCCCAGCCTAACAGCGCAGCAGAGATCACATGCTGACCCTCACCCCTCCCCAACAAGCATTTCCCTCTTCCCTTTTCAGGGTGAAGCTCTTCCTTCAAGGGTTTCCTAAGGGGTTTTTTGTTTTGTTTTTTTGTTTTTTGTTTTCTTGTTTTCTTTTTTTAAATCAATCTGTTCATTTGGGTTTGCTTACTTGACCCTGTGGAGATCCCCCACAGCTATTGGGCATCCTAGGTGAATTTGGCCTTGATTGGGCTCTGCCAAAGACGAATAGACTAAAATGTGAAACAGCCTCTCACCCTGTACCCTTGTCTTTCCATTAGAACACCCTTTAAATTATACACATCCTTTTTAAAAACTATGAAGATGTATGAGCTCATCCTTTTATTCACTGACTCTAAGAGTCAAATTTTCTAGTGCGTATCCTATTGCCAGCATAAGGATGAGAAGGGGAAAGGGTGTTAACTTCTGTGTACAGCAGAGACATTAAACTTGCTGTATCCAGGCTGCATCATCTACCTGGACTGTTTCTGTTGCTCTCTATGTTCACATTTTTTCCTGCGACTTTCAGGCTATCTTTTTAAAGGAGCTGTATAAGCTCCAAATTTGGGTACCATTTTATCACTGTTCAAAGCACTATCAGATTCCTTTCATCCTTTAATAACTCTAAGATCCTTGAATCTTTGGTCTGATTTTTGATGAAAACAGAAGCGGAACCATTGATTTGTAATTTCTGCAGAACCACAGCTGTTTTGCAAAACATCCCTTCCTGTGTGTCTTCTGTCACCCTAACAGCAGAGTTCGTTCATTTGGCTGTTTTGTTTTTCATTGTTTTAACCCCTGGCTGGCACTTTACTCACTGCACTTGAGTTTATTGCCCCATGACTAACTAAAGAATCCAGGATGACTCTAGAAAGGAGATCTGGGTATCAGAGATTTTCCCTCTAAGAAGAAAATGCCCTAGAATTCCTGATTCTTTTCCAATCAGTCCCCTACTTGTATTCACAGCTTTTTCTTCATCTTGTCCAAATTTAGCCTTGAAGCAGTTTCCCTCTGTGGCTTAGCCTTTCTCGTTTTCTGAGAGGCTTCAGGTCTTAAGTGAAATCCCAGCATAGAAGAACCAAGGGGAAGGGTGGGATGGCACTTTTTGGGGTGGGGTTTTTTTTGTTTTGTTTTGGAGGGGGTGTTTTGTTTTGTTTTTATTTTTGTTTTTTGTTTTTGGTTGTTTTAAGATTAGCCATTCTCTGCTGCTATTTCTTTGTATAATGTAAGTTTTTAACTGCAACTTTGGGATAATTGAGATGTACTTGAGGCTTTTTTTTTTTTTTTTTTTTTTTTTTTTTTTAATGAGAAAAGGCTCTGTGAATCTTACTTTAGAATGGGCCTCTCTTAGACTTGCCCTAGACATCATATATTCCTCGGGTCATATTGAAAAGTAAAAGAGGGGCAGGCTTGGGGTCACAGCCACTTGTTCAGCACAGACCAAGTGGGCCTTGAGGACTACAGCATTCTGCGGAGACGGCTCCAGGAGTGATTTACAGAAAGCCGAGGAAGTGCAACTTGAGGCTCTACTAGCAAAGCTGCTGATGAGACTTTCAGGTAGCTGACCCTCTATACAGGAAATTGGAGTCCAGATTCTGCCATTTTTCCACCAACAACAGCAAAGGAAAACATGGTGCAATTATGCAATCCATTTAACTCATAAACCTAGAACCCTGAGTACCGATGGCCAGCCATTCATCGGATCCTTGATTGGGTAGTCCTGAAATCAGACATGTTCCTGTAGAAAGAATTTTAAGTGAGGCTGTCTATGCACCTATCAAGAATAAAGAAAATAGATTGTATCCAACAACGGCAGGGAAAATCCTTCGGCACTTCTAATCCACTTTGGCTTTTCAGCGATATATACATCTAAAGCAATAGCAGACTAGAACTGAATTCTTTTCTACACTGTAAAATAACAATTGTGGAATTACAGGAATTCTGGTAATGATATTGAAGTAAAATAACCAAAACACAAATAGAAGGCCCCATTTTAACAATTGATGTAAAAAGAAATTTTGAGAGAACCTATAACTTCTTTCTTGGACATGTTTTCCCTCCAAATAAGGGCTTTTCCCCCTGTCATTTAAGGAGCCAGATGAATTAGAAGCCGTAGAAAGAGGCAGCTATAGAAATTGATCTTCCAAGTACCCCGTGTACCTTTATTGAACTTAATCATAATACTGTCAAATTGCCATGATCTTACTAAAGGATTTCTATTGCTGTCAGTTAAAACCCCAAATGCGTTTTTATTCTTTCTATCAGGTGCATTGTCTGTTTTCTTTATAAATGCAGTACAATAAACAAATTATTTAATAACCTACATGTTTCCAGAGCATTTCTGTTCATTTGTTGCCCAAGTTGGTCTGAGCCAACCTTCAGGATGGAGGAAAGGATTGGTTGAGTATGCTTTTTGAACTTAAATAAGCAGTGAAATTGTATAGCTTGAATACATGCCACTTTATGTCATTTGTAGCTTTGCTTCTGTCTTTAAATTGGGGGTAGGTGAGATTAACAGTACATGTTGGAAAGTTTTAAGAAAATTGTTATTCCCTATATCCAATAGTATTTTCCCAGAATATTTGTGGTAATGTCTTTCCCACCCCGGCCTCAGATTACAATCATTGTAGATGCAGAACACCAAAGATTTGTGAACTCTGCCTAAGGCACTGGCATGACAAACCCTATTGTGCCCAGGCTCTCATACACATCTGATTTGTTGCTTAGCACAAATTCTTAGACATGGAATGGCTGGGCCAGGTTGTAAACACATTTTTATGGCTTGTAGTGAATGTCCCATAACTTCTGTGGGAAACGGACTGTTTGGCTGTGACTAGCAGTGTTTGGATGGGCCTGTTAGGATCGCACTCATTTTATTCCTTTTTTAAAATCTTTTTTTTAGACTTATTTTATTTTTGAGAGAGCACACGTGGGAAAGAGGCAGAGGGGGCAACAGAAGATCTGAAGTGGGCTCTGTGCTGATAGCAGTGAACCCTGTGCAGGGTTCAAACTCACAAACAGATCATGACCTGAGCAAGTCGGACACTCCACCGACTAGCCACCCAGGCGTCCCCACACTCATTTTATTCCTGATACCCAGTTTGAGTGCCAAAAAAAACCAGGAGTGTCTTGTTTTAATTTGCAGATTGGATGACTAGTGAAGTCAGAAACTTGTTTCATGGGTTTTTGGCCATTTTTATTTGGTTATCTACCTCCATTACCCAGCTCTATGTTGGCGTGCTTCCCTATTTGATTATGTGGTAAGGATTTGTTATATACTAAAGATGATGCATTTTTATAATTTTTCATCACATACTTTTCCAATTTTTTATTTGCCTTTCATTGTTATGTTTGTTAACGTTATTCAACAGAAAGTCCTTCCCCACCCCTGAACTACATAAACTGTCCTAGTTAATTTAATTACATCATGCTGAAGACCTGTGTGGTGTGTTCATATTGTAGTGTTGCCCAGAAGAGAATGTAACATGTTTAAAAAACAACCTAAACGAATTAAACCAGAATTCCTCAAACCAACGTGTTGGTTTACTGGACTGACCAGTCTAGGCAGTCTCACTAGGCCTTGTGTCAAATGTATGGGCCTAGAGCTCAGAGGGTTTTGGAAAACTTCATTGCTGTTGTCCTAGGAGAGCTTGTCGCAATCTCAAAAGAACCAGCAAACGGAGATGGAGTTAAACCATCCCCCTCCCCGGACCTCTGCTTTTCACTCTTCATTTGCCCTGAGTGTCCACAGGGGAGCCATTTAGCTGCCCCAGAGCAGGCCCAGGTTACAAGACTGCATTACTGCCCATTCTTTTTTTTTAAAAAAAAAATTTTTTTTTTCAACGTTTATTTATTTTTGGGACAGAGAGAGACAGAGCATGAACGGGGGAGGGGCAGAGAGAGAGGGAGACACAGAATCGGAAACAGGCTCCAGGCTCTGAGCCATCAGCCCAGAGCCCGACACGGGGCTCGAACTCACGGACCATGAGATCGTGACCTGGCTGGAGTCGGACGCTTAACCGACTGCGCCACCCAGGCGCCCCACTGCCCATTCTTTTATTTGTGAAACCTGTGGAATCTAACAGTCTGCCCTTCTGAGGAAAGGGATTTGCTGTTGGATGACTGTCTCATAGAAAATGGATGATTTATTGATAATAGAATCAGAATTACATTTACTCCAGAAATAAGGCCTAATGACACCAAAGAAGCTTGAATAGTCATCAGTTCTTTGTTTTTTGCCCGCCAATGTGGTGCCTTTGCAGTTGGCAAGGTATTAGTATCTTAACATCGCTTGCATAGTCTTCAGTATATGAGGATTAAATATATAAACTTGTATATATTACATGAAGATAGTATCTGAACCTTGAGACCTATTGAGGAGGAGGTTTGTCTGTCACTAAAGTCCTGTTTTTAAATGTTGGAATTTAAAAACTACACGCGTGATGTGCGTTTGTCTTTATGTCTTTGCACAAATGCCAGTCCACACCAAGTCCTTGTGATATCAAATATCCCCGTTAAAAAGCCAGAAGATTGAAGATGATGTTAAGTGTTTAGAAGTTTTAACGAATTAAGTTTACGTTAGTATGTAGCTGTGTTGCTGACCATACCATTCCTTATAAGGGAGGAGGCTTTTTTATCATAATCTTGTCCTTAATGCAGATGTAGTTTTTGCCCATTTTAATGCAATAACAATTGGCAGAACTGGACCGTGTTCTAGAAGTGCACCGGCTGCCTGCATTGGAGCTATGCTCCTAGAAGTTGTGCCTTTAAGACGTTGCATTGATTGCTTTGGATTTACTGAATACAGAAGAGAGGAACCATCAGTGTCAGAAATTAGTGAACACTAGGGGCTCCTGGGTGGCTTAGTTGGTTAAGTGGCTGACTTCAGGTCAGGTCATGATCTCATGGTTCTTGGTGGGTTCAAGCCCCCTGCATCGGGCTCTGTGCTGACAGCTCAGAGCCTAGAGCCTGCTTGGGATTCTGTGTCTCCCTCTCTGTGCCCCTCCCCTGCTCATGCTCTCTCCGTCTCAAAAATGAATAAAATGTTAAAAAAAAATTTAATAAATTAGTGGGCCCTACTATAAATCCTCTTGAGGTTCAATAACAAAGAGGGGTGAGTTTAGAGGGTCAGAGCCCTTGTTTGGTCTTCAGCAACTTATTTCAAAACAAATACGTATCCATCAGCATGTAAGGTTACTGGACTCTAACCTTCGTTTCAATAAACCATTCTGGGAAGTGCCCATTGCAGCAGAAAGTAATGAGTAACTTAAAAAGCAACTTTAAAAAAGACTCCAGTGATTCCCACATGGATATGAACACATTTTTGTAATCCCCTCACCTTGAGTGTGGGCTGGACTTAGTGACTGTTTTAACAGGTCAAGGCAAAAGTGACAGATGTTACTTCTACGATTGGGTTACAAAGGGCTGTGCCTGCTGTCTTCTCTGCCCCCCTCTCTCGTTCTGTCTTGGAACTCTTTCTGGGGAAGCAAGCCGCCACGTGAGTAGCAGTATGGGGAGGCCCACAGTCTGCATCCTGCAGGCAACCACTGAGTCTGGAGGCAGATCCCGATAGCTTAATTGCAGCCCTGTGAGAACCCTTGAGACAGAGACATCCCTAACCCACAAAAACAGAAACGTTTAAGCCACTGAGTTCTGTGGTAATGTGCTCTGTATGCAGCAACAGGTAACTAATACAGGGATGTAAGACAAAGCATTTAAGATACCCATCCAGTTAGCATCTCAGATCTAAATGACTAGTCCTCTCTTGACCATATCAGCCCAGGCCTAGTCCCTGGTGAAGTTTGGGCATCACAACCATCCTTACGCCCCAGCCCAAGGCAGAGGCAAGTGAGAAGGCAACTTGGTTAGACAGGTGCTGATTTTATTGATTTTCTATGTACTTTCAAAGATGAGATTCAAGGTACCCTTAGGAGTTTAAGGTAAAGCCACTTGAGCTGATAAGCAGTTACTAGCTTTCAACCAAAATCATTACTGTGACTGGAGAGGTTGAATTCTGAGTTTCTTTGAAGATCAAGCAAAAGGTGAAATGCTGGCTGACTCCTAAACAGATTTGCAGATCCTTCCCCAGGACTGGTCATTAGTAAACCGACTCCTGCTTTGGTGAAACGTGCTGTTCCTGGCAAGAGCAAGGTGCAGGCTATTGGCAGATGCTCCTTAAGTTCCCCCAGAAGCTTCTGTGGACCACCATGGTTGCCATTGTAGTGAGAAATTTTGAGAAGGTAGACTTAGAAATGTTTCTTTTCATATGAAAAGTAAAATTATGAGAAATAAATGGATGTAAAGTAGAAAAGGCACTAAGCTACAAAAGTTGTCAAATTCTGTTCATCAAGTTTGCATAAAGCAAATGCCTGACTGAAATAATTTTATCAACACAAGAAAATATGAATGGGATTTTTTTTAAGTAGGCTTCACAGTGTACTACCCAACACGGGACTTGAACTCACAACCCTGAGATCAAGGCCTGAGCCAAGAGCAAGAGTCAGATGCTTACCCAACTGAGCCACTAAGGCACCTCTGAATATGATTGTTCTTAAGTCTCACTCCAATAGTTCCCATTACCAACAACAGGACGATGCTGGGGTGCTCATTCCAAATCCATCTGAACTGTAGAAGAAACATCACTGGGTAGGTTGTCAGGGCATTGGTTAAAAAGCATGCCCTACAGGGGTGCCTGGCTGGCTCAGTTGGTAGAGCATGGGACTCTTGCCAAAGTCATGAGTTCAAACCCCATGTTGGAAGGCAGAGTTCACTTAAAAAAAAAAAAAAAAACAGTGCCCTTACAGCCCAGGAATGAGAGACTTTACTGTATCAGTGACTGCTCCTTGATCAAGTAACAAGATCCATTACAGATTTGTTCTGTGTTTACCTCCCCTCCTCTACCAGCAGCTACATTTTCTCTTTACCAAGTAAATGCGCAAGACCAGGAAAAACTACCTACCTCTCAGGATTATCCACTGCAGATAATCAGCAAGCCCTGTTTCTAGGTACCACCTCCAGGCAGGGAGTAGCCTAAAGAACCTGTCTTCATCTTTGCTACAAGGAGGTATTCCCTAAATCAAGCTCCCCTCTGGAGGCTGGCAAAAGATTCACCATTGAGTGCCAAATCCAAAGTCGTTTTGTTTTGTTCTTACAAGAAATGTAATCTATTACTAAAACAAATTACTTGGACACAAGTAACAAATTTCTTAAGCTGGGGGCCAGTCCTGATTGAGTCGGAGTGGGCACTATGAGGGAACGTAATGGAGTTTACTCTCCTAAGTTTTTAGATCCTATGTTCACCCAGTCTTTATAGGACTTCCTGATAGATTTGGGTTCTGGTGGCCCCTCCATTCCTTACCCACCTCTGATCATCAATAAGAAAACAGTTAAGAAAGGAGAAGCAAAGGACCCCCTAAGCCCCAACCTGAAATGATCTGGCATGACAACCGCCTCTCCCTCAGCTGCCCTTTGAGAGCTGGGTGGCAGTGCCTGGGGTGCCTGCAAACGAATGTATCCTCAGGCTCTCGAGACTCAGACCTGGGAAGCCCTGAGACGTGGACTCAGCCCTCTCATTTTCCAGAGGAGAGGCCTCCAGGGAGTAACGTGATCGCCGGTATGAAGGGGATACGATGAGAACTGGGGCCCCGTCAGGAGAGTACCGCCCATGTCTCTCTGAATATCTTTAATGTGGGTCACTGTAGTTCTGCTCCTCCTGAAAGTGTTCTGCATACGGTAGGAGGTCTTGTCTCAGGAGAGTGTCAGGTTCTAATCCTATAGTGAAAGGCTTCAGGGTATCAGACCTATAGTGGCCAGGAACAGGGAAGCGTGGACGGAACAAGTTTTTATCGCTGAAGAATTCGATTCCTTAATTTTCCATTGTCAGGGAAATAGATGACCTGTGGTATTAAAAAAAAAAAAATCGCAAGAGTATAAAATTTGACACTTTTAGAAAGCCAAGCAAAACCAAATTCCCCATGTATGCGCCCTATGTCCCCCGGAAGCTTACGTTTTGATTCAGCCCTACCCAGACAGGCAAATTTCATTTGTGTATAAAATAATAGTCAATGTGCATCAAGTAAAAACTCAGGTCTCTTAAATAAATATCATTTTTAAAAAGCAATCTTGGGCAAGAACAAAGCTAGAAGCATGATACCATGGCTCCCTGATTTCAACCTATATTACAAAACTTAAAACGGTATGGTATTGGCATAAAAGCAGACACACAGATCAGTGGAACACAGTAGACGGCCCAGAAATGAACCTATGCTGTGGCCAATTTATGACAAGTCGTGAATATACAATGGGGAAAGGGCAGTCTTTTCACTAAATGGTACCGGGAAACTGGCCCACTACCTTACACCATACACAAAAGTTAAATCAAAATGGGTTAAAGACTTTAATATCAGGCCTGAAACCATAAAGCCGCTAGAAGAAAACACAGGCGGTAAGCTCCTTGACATAGATCGTGGCAACGATTTTTTGAATTTAACACCAAAAGCGAAAGAAAAAAAAAAAAAAAACACCAAAACCATGTGGAACTACACAAAAAGCTCTGCACAGCAAAGGAAACCATCAACCAATAAAAAAGCAGCCTGAAGGGGTGCCTGGGTGGCACAGTCGGTTAAGCGTCCGTCTTCAGCCAGGTCACGATCTCGCAGTCTGTGAGTTCGAGCCCCGCGTCAGGCTCTGGGCTGATGGCTCAGAGCCTGGAGCCTGTTTCCGATTCTGTGTCTCCCTCTCTCTCTGCCCCTCCCCCGTTCATGCTCTGTCTCTCTCTGTCCCAAAAATAAATAAACGTTGAAAAAAGCAGCCTGCTGAATGGGAGGAGACATTTGCAAATCATGTATCCAAAATATATCAAGAACTCCTATAAATCAATAGCAAGAAAACAATCTAAAAATGAGCAAAGAAAAAAAGGAATAAATATAAATAAATAAATACATAAAAAATGAGCAAAGGATCTGTATAGACATTTTCCCAAAGAAAACATACAGATGGCCAACAGGCACATAGAAAGATGCTCCACATCATTAACTCTCAGGGAAATGCAAATCAAAACCACAATATCACGTCACACCTTTTAGAAAGGCGACTATCGAAAAGACAAAAAAAAAAGTGTTGGCAAGGTTATGGAGAAAAGAGAACATCTGTGCACTGTTGATGGGATTATGAGTTGGTGCAGCCACTACGAAAAACAGTATGGAGGTTCCTCAAAAGATTAGAAATGGAACTGCCATATGGTCCAGCAATTCCATTTGGGGGTATTTATCCAAAGAAAAACATACTAATTCAAAAAGATGTACGCATTCCCATGTTCATGGCAGCGCTATTTACAGCCTAACTGTCCATCAGTGGACACTTAAAACTTGTGCTATGGAGGGATGCCTGGGGGACTCAGTCGATTGAGGATCCAGCTCTTGACTACAGCTCAGGTCATGATCCCAGGGTTATAAGATTGAGCCTCGCATCAGGCTCCACACTGAGCGTGGAGGCTACTTAAGATTCCCTGTCTCTCTCTCTCTCTCTCTCTCTGCCCCTCTCCCTCGCTTGCATGCTCTCTCACTCTCTCTAAAATAAAATTTAAAAAAACTTTTTTTTAACTGTGCTATAGAGGCTCCTGGGTGGCTCAGTGGTTAAGCATCATCAGACTCCTGGTTTCAGCTCAGGTCATGATCTCACAGATTCGTGGGTTCCAGTCCTGTGCTGGGCTCCGCACTGAATGTGTGGTGCTTGCTTGGGATTCTCTCTCTCTGCCCCTCCCCGACTTGTGCTGTCTCTGTCTCTCAAAATAAATAAACTTAAAAAAAATTGTGCTATATATCCATATTGGAATGTTATTCAGCCAAAAAAAAAAAAATGAAATTTTGCCATTTGTGACAACATGAATGGACCTCCAGGGCATTATGCTAAGTGAAATGTCAGAAAAAGACAAATACTGCATATAATCTCTGTGGAATCTTGAAAGGTAAAAAACAAAAAGACAGGTGCCTGGGTGCCTCAGCTGGTTAAGCATCCAACTTTTAATTTGGGGTCAGGTCGTGATCTCACTGTTCATGAGTTCAAGCCCCACTTCTGGCTCTGCACTGACACTGCAGAGCCTGCTTGGAATTCTCTCTATCTCTCTCTCTTAAAAATAAATAAATATTAAAAACAATGACAAGCTCATAGATACGGAAGGATAGGAGAAATGGGTGAAAAGACATAGAGGTGTGGTTACCTTTGATTCAGCAATTCTACTCCAGAATTTATCAACAGAAGCAACACGTTCTTATCTGTGAGAACAATCCTCAATGGCTAATAACCAAGGTCTTGTTTAGCCATTAAAGAGTACACCAGGGCTATGGAGTTTGTGGCTTTAAAAAACTTTAATAATGAACGTTGAAAAAAAAATGAGAAAATGTTTACACTCTAACAGTTTGCTATTCAAAGTGTAGCCATTACGTGAAGCAGGTTAGGAACAGTGTCTATGGCCCCTGAATCAGAATTTCCATTTTAAGAAGATTCCCAGGTAGGTTGTATGCATATTAGAGTTTGAGAATCACCTAATAAGGGGGGGGGGGGGGCGGGCAATGTTTATTATTATTGAAAAAAGTATATCTATGTGGGCAAGGACTGGAAGGTACTTTGCAGAAATTAAAATCGTTTAAATGGAGATAACCCCAGGGCGCCTGGGTGGCTCAGTCGGTTAAGCAGCCGACTTTGGCTCAGGTCATGATCTTGCACTCCCTGAGTTCGAGCCCCGTGTCGGGCTCTGTGCTGGCAACTCAGAACCCGGAGCCTGCTCCGGATTCTGTGTCTCCCCCTCTCTCTGTCCCTCCCATGCTCATGCTCTGTCTCTCTCTGTCTCTCAAAAATAAATAAATGTTAAAAAAAAGTTTCTTTTTAATGGAGATAACCCCTTCTACCCACACGAAGGGCCTAGCCTGCTGTAGGTCCTCAATAAATGGCAGCTATTTGGAAGTGATACTATGATGGGCTTTTATATTTTTTTAATGTGTTCCTTAATATTCTTGTTAAATCACATTTTGGAAACCTGAAAGGCAATAAGGAAATTGATATGTTGTGCTTCCTTTTCAACCAGACGTTAAAATCAGTTAAAGTCATATTTTTCTTTTTGTGTTGGCTATCAGGAAGCATAAGGAAGGTAGTATTTCTATTAGCCTAGCTTTCTAGAATATTTGTTTTCCTCTCTGTGACTTTTATTTCTTTTTAATTAGGTTTTCTATTTTTCTTACAGATCACTTAAAGTCTTTCTGAAAATAAAGGCCCCATTTACAAGAATGACTTCTAAGCAGTCTGTTCTTGTTTGCCAGGCTCCACAGAAAGATGAGTTTATGAAACCACCTGGCTGTTCGACATTATTTCTTCCTGTTCTTTTTCCACTTCTCAAGTAAGAGGTAAAACAAGGGGGGTCTCAGATGCCAGCTAGCTCCTGCGGGAGTCACTGCTCCTCCCCCCAGGCCCTACGCCAGCCCCTACACCCGGCCCCACGGGCCATTCCGCCTGATGAGTCTGTAAGGAAACGGAGGCCAAGGAGGCCACAGCCCTTCCCCAAGGCAGGCAGACCACCCAACGGTGGGATTACTCACCAGCACGCCAGCTGCTTCAGACTTCCTCTGCAATGAAAAAGAGAGCGTTATGTGTATACACCCGGGCCTCGTTTGCAGGATAATTCCCTGCACACAACTCCCTCGCCAAACCAGATCAGATTTCTTCACTCTCGAGAAGGCTCGCATTGTTGTTGTTGTTCGTAACGTGTACCAGCTTGTAACCGCATTTTGCATGTGGTGTCCCTTATCAGACGGTAAGGTCCAATCAGACCGCTTCCCTCACCGCTGTCCCCCCAGTGTCTGGAGGTGTCAGCGGGCACCTGGAGCCCAGGAGCTGTTAGTGGTCGGGCAGGTGATTACGTAAGCGGTAGAGATACCGGAAGGACAGAACGAGGAGAGAACTAACATTTGTTAATCGCCCGAATAACCTGTAGGCTTTGTTAGTGATTTACCCACTACCTAATCCTTCACACAATCTTTTGTTTTTTTTGAGATACAATTCACTAACACGAAATCTACTCAACTCAAAGCGTACAGGTTGGTGAGTTCCAGGATAATCACTGGGCTGTGCAGCCATCACCGCTGTTAGGCCCCCCGGGTGGCTCAATTGGCTAAGCGTCCAACTTCGGCTCAGGTCATGATCTCGAAGTTGGTGAGTTCAAGCCCCACATCAGGCCCTGAGCCGACAGTACAGAACCTGCTTGGGAGTCTCTCTCTCTCTCTCTCTCTCTCTCTCTCTCCTGCCCCTCCCCCACTTGTGTGCTCACACGCGCACCCTCTCTCTAAAAATTTATTTTTAATAAATAAGCTTTGGAAATAAATAAAAATAAATAAAATTTAAAAAATAAATGAAAATAAACTTTAAAAATAAATAAATAAGTGGGATCATACAATACATGGTCTTTTGTGTATGGCTCCTTTCACTTGCAACGTCTTCAAGGTTCATCCACTTGGTAGCAATTATCAGTACTTCTTATAGCTGAATAATATTCCACCGTGTAGATTTACACATATTATTTATCCAGGTCATCAGCTGACTCACGTTTGGTTGGTTTCCACTTCCTGGCTTTCGCGCCGCTATGAAGGTTTATATCCAAGTTTTTGTGCAAACGTGTTTGCAGTTTTCTTGCCTACGTATCTAGGAATAAATGTGTGAGTCACAGAGCACCTCTCTCTATGTTGAACCATTTGAGGAACTGCCGTCCTGTTTTCTATAGCAATAGCGCAATTTTACCTTTTCACGAGCGGTGTATGAGAGTTCCTTTCTCCACGTGCTCACCAACACCTGTTACTGTTCATCTTTTTTATCAGCCATCCTAGTGGGATGTGAAGTAATAGCTCATTGTGGTTTTAATTTGCATTTTCCTAATAACTAGTGATGGCAACTGTCTTGGCAATTTGGATATTTTCTTTGGAGAAATGTCTATTCAAATCCTTTGCCCACTTTAAAAATGGGGTTCTTCGTAGTTTTATTTGTCAAGTTGTAGGAGTCCTTATTATATTCTGGATATTAGAATTATGATTTGCAAACACATTCTCCCATTCCGTGGGTTGTCTTTTCTTCACTTTCTTGTTGGTGTCCTTTGACACACCAAAGCTTTCATTTTTTATGAAATCCAATTTATATGTATTTTTTCCTTTGGTCGCTTGTGTATTAGGTGTCACGTCTAAGAAACCACCACCTAAACCAAGGTCACAAGGATTTAGACCTATGTTTTCTTCTAAGAGTTTTATAATGTTACATATTACATTTAGGTCTTTGATCCATTTTCAGTTAATTTTTATATATCATGTGAGGTGGGCAGTCCAACTTCATTCTTTTTTTTTTTTTTAATGTTTATTTATTTTTGAGAGAGAGACAGACAGAGTGAGAGCAGGGAAGAGGCAGAGAGAGAGAGGGAGACATAGAATTTGAAGCAGGCTCCAGGCTCCAAGTTGTCAGCACAGAGCCTAACCTGGGGCTCGAACCCATGAACTGTGAGATCATGACCTGAGCTAAAACCAGACACTTAACCAACTGGGCCACCCAAGATGCCCCCGACTTCATTCTTTTGCATGTAGATGTCTGGTTGTTCTAACACCATTTACTGAAAAGACTATTCTTTCCCTCCATTGAATGGTCTTGGCATCTCTGTTGAAAATCAGTTTGCCATTTATGTTTGGGTTCATTTCTGGACTCTTAATTTTATTCCATTGATCTGTATGTCTATCCTCATGCCAGGACCACACCATCTTGATTACTGTAGCTTTGTAGTAAGTTTTGAAATCAGGGCATGTGTGTCCTCCAACTTGTGTTCTTCTTCATGATTGTTTTGGCTCTTCTGGGTCCCTTGCATTTCCATACGAATTTGAGGATCAGCTTACCAAGTTTTGCAAAAAGCCAGCTGGTATTTTGATAAGGATTGCACTGAATCTGTAGATCAGTTTGGGGAGCATTGCCATTGTAATATGAAGTGTTCTCATCCATGAATGTGGATGCTCCCATTGATTTAGGCCTTTAATTTCTTTCAACAACGGTTTTTAATTTTCTTTTTTTTTTTTTTTTTAATTTTTTTTTTTCAACGTTTATTTATTTTTGGGACAGAGAGAGACAGAGCATGAACGGTGGAGGGGCAGAGAGAGAGGGAGACACAGAATCGGAAACAGGCTCCAGGCTCTGAGCCATCAGCCCAGAGCCCGACGCGGGGCTTGAACTCACGGACCGCGAGATCGTGACCTGGCTGAAGTCGGACGCTTAACCGACTGCGCCACCCAGGCGCCCCGGTTTTTAATTTTCATGTACAAACCTCACACTTCTTTTGTTAAATTTTTTTCTACATATTTTATTTATTTTTTTTAATTTTTTTTTTAACGTTTATTTATTTTTGAGACAGAGAGAGACAGAGCATGAACAGGGGAGGGTCAGAGAGAGGGAGACACAGATTCTGAAACAGGCTCCAGGCTCTGAGCTGTCAGCACAGAGCCTGACGCGGGGCTCAAACTCACGGACCGCGAGATCATGACCTGAGCCGAAGTCGGCCGCTTAACCGACTGAGCCACCCAGGCGCGCCCCTACATATTTTATTTTTTGATGCTATTATAAGAGACACTGCTTTCTGACAAGTCATTTTCAGATTGTTCACTGCCGTGTGTACGAATGTGATAGATTTTTGTATATTGTTTATATCCTGCAGCCTCGCTAATGTTGCATGTTACCTTTCATGGTTTTTTAGTGGATTCTTTAGCACGTTCCACATGCAAAATCATGTCATCTGCTAGTAGAGATAGTAGTACTTCGTCCTCTCCAAACTGGATTTCTTTTCCTTCTTTTTCTTGCCTAACTACCCTGGCTATAACCTCCAGTATGCTCTTCAACTGCAGTGCCAATGGCAGACATCCTTGTCTTGTGCCTGAGCACGATCTTTTGAAGTAGGTAATTTTTTCAACCGAGGAGAAACCTGCCACCTCACCCTGTAAAAACGGGGCTCGGATGAGGAAACGCTCAGCGAAGTTGAGTCATGTCTGCAGTCACAGCTGGTTAGCAACGGAGCCCCAGTTTTAAAACCAGGTCTGACTCCAAAGCCCACACTCATTCTCCTCTGCCTCCTTAACCCTTAACGAGCGGATCAGCAACCATGTACTCATGCAAACCTTCACTTCTGTCATCGTTTCCTTCATGTCACACAATAATAGCGGTGGCAGAGCAGGAGTTAGTGTCCTGCTCTTTCGTGGAAAGCACCTTGAGGAAAGCGACTTGGAGGAACTGGGACTCAAATTCTGCCTGCCAGGGCACCTGGGTGGCTCAGTCGCTTAAGTATCTGACTTCGGCTCTGGTCCTGATCTCGCGGTTTGTGAGTTCGAGCCCCGCGTCGGGCTCTGTGCTGACAGCTCGGAGCTCGGAGCCTGGAGCCGGCTTCGGATTCTGTGTCTCCCTCTCTCTCTGCCCCTCCCCCACTTATGCTCTGTCTCTCTGTCTCTCTCAAAACTAAATAAACATTAAAAAAATTTTTTTTTTTTTAATTCTGCTTTCCCGACCCAATTTTGTGCTTTGACAGCAGCGATAGCTGCTTCACTAAGTAGTTAGATGTGTTCAGAAAGGTTATGTGGGTGTTTCCTAACAGGTTATAAACAAGAAGGGTAAATTGAATCCTGCATGATAGTGAGGGAACTAAAATATGGAGAGAAAAGAATCTGAAAAGATTGAAACAGGTGCATGGGGCACGAAAGAAGAGGGACAAGGAAAGAGACGAAAAGCCAACTGACATTTTGACCAGTAAATAAAGGGTCAAAGAGACAAACCCATCTCTCCACAAGGAAGCGCTGTAAAGGGAACTCCGCGCCGCGCGTAACATTTCTTTCCAGCTAAAAGAATCCCTTGTGAAAAGGAAAGAATGCAAATGAGAACTACAAAAATGTTCTCTGCAGTGTTTCCAGATTTAAGGTTGGCCCCGCCTGGGGGCTAAAAGCTGAACAAAATGCCTCCGGCGGCGGCCCCTGCTGCAGCCTCCCTTGGAAAAACCTCCATCGCTGGAGAAAGTGCTGGTTGTGCAGATGCTGCTGGACCCCCGCCTCCAACCCGTCCCCCCAGGGCTGCTGTGCAGATTAAACAAAGATGGCCCCCGGGAACAAACCTTACATCACTCCTGCACAGGCAAAGCCTCAGTACATACTAGTCCCATTTCCCTTCCCCTCACGGGGTTTTCAAGGCACCCAGACCTTAAGTGTTCCCAGAACCTAGGAACTATCGGCCCCCTCCTTCAACAGAAAGACACCTCTCTCTCCTCTCCTCCTTGGTCCAGCTCATTCTAGCAATTTGGTTTTCAGCTTTCATCCTGTAACTTAGGCGTGCGAGTCTTCCACTGCCAGAGGAGGATGAGATGTCTAATGACTTCCTTATGGAGCAGTGGGCCCTGGGCTGAGCCAGAGTCCGGTCATTTTTGCCCCCACCTTTCTGTGTAGCCCTGGGGCGGGGGCTGGGGGGGGGGTCTCCCTTCCGGGCTTCAAGTTCCTCCTCTGGGAAGCATCCTTGGTCCCCGGGGGGCAAAGGAATTTGCCTCCCCCTTCTAGTTCAGGTCAATGGGGCGAAGACTGTGGGGAAAGTGGGCAATTTTGGATTCACAAGCATGTGAGACAGGCCTTGCCCTATGACTAGGAGATACAATTTGTGCCCTGAAAAAGCCCCTCGAGACAGGGGAAGAGCCTAAAGAGAAACGGGAGCAGAAAGCACCATAAGAGGAAGAAAGGTCAGTTGGGAAGGAGTCAGAAAAGGCTAAAGCATCCGTCTGGGCTTCGGGTCTCCTACAACTGACTCGTGACTCAGGGGTAGGATTTGGGCAGAAGGAAATCGAAACAGGATGGCACACAGACAACCCCAAGGCTATTCTAACTCAAGGGACCGCCCACCGTATGCATTCCAGGAGCTGTCACATCTGTCCCCTCACCTACCTTTCTCCTCCTGCCCCAACAACTCAGCGCCTCTCCTGACTGGCCGCTCCTCTCTCCACCAAGCAGACTCCCGGTGAACTTGGGGACCCAGCCCCAGCACCGCCTTCTCTAGGAGGCCGTACCTCGCCCCCCCAGGCTGGATCACGGTTCTCTCCCCTGGAGACCCTGACAGAAGTCAGGGGCGGGGGAGGCATGAGGACACCCTTCTATCACAGACAGCCTCTGCCCCACAGGTCTGTCATTGCCTCATCAGCCGCCAGTTTACAACCCCCACCCCCACTGGCTTTTGGCCTCTGGAACAAGGCCTGTGTCCAATTGGTCTTGGTGTCCGTCCCCAACCCCGGGCCAGGGACCAGTCCTCTGGTAACCGGCTGAGAGGAAGCCCCACCTCCCTGGGGGAGGGCAGGTTACCTTTTCCATCGGCCTTGTAGTCATCGGGGAGGAGCTTGTCCTGCCGGTAGCCCAGCACGAAGGCCAGAAAGGAGAGGATGAGGGCGTCTCCGATGCTGAGGATGGCCAGCATGAAGGCCCAGCGGATGGTGCACTGACCCAGCGTGTACTTGCCCGTCTGCTCCCCACACATGCGTCGCACCTCACTTGAGTCCCAGCCATCCGGGTAGACCAGGCAGCCGATCATGAGGCCTGTGGCTGAGGGGGCGGGAGGGGGTGAAGACGGCGTCAGGCTGGCTGTGCTCCGTCTGCTACCGCCCCCCCCCCTCACTGTTGCCACCTTGTCACTCTCCCGTCCTCCTTGAGAGGGTGGGCAGCTCCTACCATCGTTCTTGTAGAGCACAGGGGAGAAAACGGAGGATCCAAGAGTTAAAGGGACTTGCCCTTGGTGGGGATAGAGGCAGAAAGTGGAGCTCCTCCGCCCGGGGAAGGTTCTGCCATGGCACCAGGTGATCCTACCAGGCCCTCAGCCGTACCCCTCACTTTGGACTTGACGAGGCACTGGCTACTCTGGCTTCAAGCCCCTCCAAAATCTGGTCCCGACCCAGAGAACTCATCACTCCTAAGACGTATATTTGTTCATGCTCCGATATCTCTGAAATAATAAGAAAGCTTCAGGCCGTGGTTTGATTACAAGTATTTTTTTTCTTTTGGAGACAACTGGGTGGCTCAGTTAAGTGTCTGACTTCCACTCAGGCCATGATCTCCTGGTTAGTGAGTTCGAGCCCTGCATCAGGCTCTGTGCTGACAGGGCAGAGCCTGCTTAGAATTCTCTGTCTCCCTCTCTCTCTGTCCCTCCTCCACTCGCTCTCCCTCTCTCTCTCTCTCTTTCAAAATAAATAAATAAACTTTAAAAAAAAGAGGAGTATTTTTCCTTTTTACAAACATAGAATCATGGTATGTCCCACAACTTGGGAATCTTAGATTTAATAAAAACACAAAGTTTTCCAGCCTCATCTCTGGCTGCTTCCCTCCTGAACCTTTCATTCAAGCAAATAGGTCTCTCCCTCCTAACTCAGTGCATAACACTGCAGTTGTCCATACTTCCCTAAATTTGAGAATCCCCTGGAATATTTGTTTAAAATGCTGATTCCCAGGCCAGGGGTGGGCTCAGGAATCCCTGGGGGGGGGGGTTTAAAATTTTTTTTAATGTTTATTTTTGAGAGACAGAGAGACAGTGTGAGTGGGGGAGGGGCAGAGAGGGAGACACAGAATCCGAAGCAGGCTCCAGGCTCCAAGCTGTCAGCCCAGAGCCCGACGCGGGGCTCGAACTCACAAGCTGTGAGATCACGACCTGAGCCGAAGTCGGCCGCCCGACTGACTGAGCCACCCAGGTGCCCCGGGAATCCCTGTTTTGAAAATCATTCTTTCAGGTAATTCTCTCACTAGGAAAAGCGGGAAACACTAGAACGGGCTGCCTGGATTTCAAGCCCAGCTCTTTTCCTAACTAGCTGTGTGACTCGGAGCAAGCTACTTAAGCTTTTTTTTTTTTTTTTTTTTGGCCTCAGTTTTCTCGTCTATACAGTGGGAACATGAGTAGGCCCTACCTGTTTGGATTGCAGTGAGGTGCAAATGAGTTAATATTGGAAAAGTGCCTAGCACATACTTAGTGCTTCACGAGTGTTAGCTACAATTATCCCATCCTGTGCTTTCACTGACTTAGTATTTACAGGCAAAAATTTCATTTTCCCTACCTTCTCCTCACTTCCCTGCCCTCCCACCAAGGACCATCCCACCTTAGCTGCACAGATATGTGACACGATCCTGGGATGTGACCAAGGCCAACCCCAAGCACAACCACCATGCAGGCAGGGGGTTCCTTCCATTCTCTGTGCCGCCTTCTGAGCCCTCACCCTCCTTCCACAGGCCCAGAGGCTCTTCAGTTCCGAGGCTGTGCCCTACCCAGGAGCACCTCCGGGAAACACCTCACAGGACCCAGTTACCTACCTTGGGCTCCACTTGCGCTTGCAAGGAAAGTCAACAGATCAAACGCACAGTAAAGTATAAAGATCAGGATCCCCCCTCCCCGCTTAAATGTATCAACTCGCCTTTGATTTTACATGGGACAAGCTAATTCATATAAGCGTATAGGTCTTTTAGGTCCAAAATACTTCGTGTACCCTTTTCCTCTTGATCCTGACAACAGTTCTGTGAAGTAGGCCATGTATTAATATCCCATTTTACAGATTAGAAAACTGAGGTCTCAGAGAAACCAAGTGAGTTGCCCAGGGCAGAGTCAAGACCTGAACACATGCTCCTGGCTTTTTTTTTTTTTTTCCCTCAAAGTTAATTCCCTAAACTCTCAGACTGACATCACTCCAAAGAGCTGAATGTATTTCGTGCTGACATTTCAGACTTCGTGACAAAATGAGAAGTGTTTCAGGAAGATACTTAGCATAGGGGAGGGGGGACCTTCCCAGAGCCCTTCGGTAAAACCTATGGCCTTCCCCAGTTGGTGTAAGTCCAGAGTTTTGGTGCCAACCGTGGCCCCCACCTTAACCCGGGCGGAGGAGTGGAATGGGTCAATGTGGAAAGGAGTTGCCCTTCTGGACTTCCCATTCTCCCCATCTCCTCCCCTTGGTCCCCCTCTCCTTCCGTAGCATCTCTGGAAAATAGCCCAGGGCCTCCAACCTGGAAACAGGTTGTTACAATGGGTGCCCTGACCCTCTGTGAGCACCTGACCCATCCACCTGGGCACAGTGGGGGGCAACTCCATTTGTAATGTCTCAGGACTCTAAGCAGAGGCCAGCATGGTATCCTCAGGCAAGTTTACTTACCCTTTCTGACTTCCATTTTCTTATCTGTAAAATTAGGATAATACTACCTGACTCATAGCGGAGTTACAAAGATTAAGTGGGATCATGTATAGAAAACGCTCACTGTAGGGACACCTGGGTGGCTCAGCTTGGTGAAGCATCCGACTCTTGATTTCAGCTCAGGTCATGATCTCATGGTTCGTGAGTTCGAGCCCCGAGTCAGGCTCTGTGCTGACAGTGTGGAGCCTGCGTGGGATTCTCTGTCTCCCTCTCTCTCTGCCCCTCCTCTGCTTGCTCTCTCTCTCTCTCTCTCTCCCTCAAAAATAAATAAATAAACATTTAAAGCAGAAAGAAAGAAAGAAAGAAAGAAAGAAGAAAGAAAGAAAGAAAGAAAGAAAGAAAGAAAGAAAGAAAGAAAGAAAATGCTTACTGCAGTGTCTGATACATGGTAACCAGCCAATTAAAGTCAGTTGTTGCTATTATTATTGGCATTGAAGTCAGATGGAAGCAACCTCAGGGGATGTGAATGTCATTAGAGCTGTTCACAAACATTTCAGGTACACAGCGGTGTTAGATTTCCTTGCTCCCCTCTTTTCAAGTTGGGCAAGGCCATAAGACTTCCCTTAGACAACAAAATAGGAGCGGAAATGTGTGGGGTTCCGGGCCATAGCATGTAACTTCTGGGGAGACGCCTTCCAGAGCTCCCTTTCCCTCTGCAGTGATGACAGCCAGATGACAGCCGGTGCTCCATCAGCCCCGGTTCCAGAAGAGAACGGTGAAAGCAGAGCCCCCAACTGATCCTCAGTGAGCTTGTGCCACCAGCGAAGAATAAATCTTTGTTTTAAGCCACTAAGATTTGGGAGTTTTTTTGTCACCCCCCCCCCATCCTGACTGTTTTTGTGTTTCTCATATTTGCCGAGTACCTCCTATGTGTCAAGAACCGTACAAGGTGTTTTACATGCAGTATACATCCCATCCTCACAAGAACCTTGTGATGGGAGGTGCTGTTGCTACACCTGACAGATGAGGTTATCAAGACTCAGAGAGACAAGCAATTGCTCTACCTGTGTTTCTAGGAGCTGGAACCACACACAACTTATACCTGGGATCCAGAAGCTCAATTAACATTGTTAAACTACAGCCCCCCACTGGCCCCGGCACCAATCCTCTTTCCTTTCTCCTGCTCCCTTCCCTGGCCTCAGGCTTCCTGGCAAGGTTAAACTAATTGGTTTAGGCATCTTCAAATGGACCTGTCTCCCAGCTGCTGACTGCAAAGCAGACCCCCTCTTAATCCCTCCCTTTGGCTCATCTTCCATTCCCCTGCACCAAAGAATGGAACATGACACCACTTTTGCTCTTCCCAATGTAAATGTTTCATGGGATGGCATCTGGCCACCTCTGCTATCAATGTCTCCAGCTCCATGACCCGGCAGGGTCTACCTCAAATGGCCTGGTGACGCCTCCCCCACGTAGTCCCTCCCAAGCACTGCCTGTTCAGCACATGGCACCTGCTGCAGGAGGTTGTGGGAGGGGGCAGTGTGGAGAATGAGAGGAATGGTTGTGTTTCCAGCATCCCATAGCTCTGATATGGAGGACCAGCTGGTAAGCATGCCAGGGTCCATTCTACTCCTTGTGTCAGAACTGCTACACCTGCATTTCTCCTCCTTCTCCCCACCGCCCACCAAGATTTACCTCAGCCCTGTCCCAACCTCTCGCTCATGGTACAGAGAGACCAGAGAGGGAGATGGTGGGTGGATTGCAGACGCAGCTCTGGAGCCAGATGAGTAGCCTGAGTACAAGATTTGGAATCAAAGGTTCTGTCCACCACTACGTGTGCTAAAAGTCAAGTTACCCGTTAGGAGCCTTATCTATTCAATAAGAGGAATGCCCACCTCACTAGGTAGGGATGGGCTCCTCCAGAGGGTAGATGTGAAAGTGCTTTGTAAGTCATTATAGTTATGTAAATGTGTGGCTCAATAAAAGTGAGTTTGGAACACATCTTGTTTCTTGGAACCTGCTGCCTTAATTCTCCTTGGTCCTTAGTTGCCAGTTGATCTGTTACAGGTTTGGCCAAGTCTTTTCCTCTTTCTCAGTCCCAGATTCCTCATCTTTGGGCAGGGGTGGCGGGGGGGGGGGTACCCATAGCTCTCTAAGGTCCCCTCCAACTCTGACAGAGTCTTGAATCTATGTGTTTGGTTGTCTGGGATTCTGATCCCCGCTCCATTCCCCCTGTTATGGATAATACTACTTCTCATTCTAACCAACGATATCAAGATGGTTTGCTCTCTAGTCTGAAGTCCCCACACTGACCCTGGACATTCCCCTAGAACGGGCAGTCTGTGCATGGTCCTTGGGATGGGAGGGGACCAAGGGCTGAAGGACAAGGCCTTAGGCCATGTCTTCCTGAGCTTTAGAGGAAAACAGGAGCAGCTGGCCCAAGGACCGAGAGGCCTGCCTGGGCCAGGAGCAGGAAAAAGGGGCAGGAAAGGCCTGCTTTGGGACACCATAAGTAGCCACCTACCCCACATAGTTTTTTGTTTGTTTAATTTTTTTTTTTAGTTTATTTATTTATTTTGAGAGAGACAGAGACAGCAGGGGAGGGACAGAGAAAGAGGAAGAGAGAGAATCCCAAGCAGGCTCCGCACTGTCAGTGCAGAGCCCAGTGTGGGATTTGAACCCACAAACCGTGAGATCATGAGTGGAAACCAAGAGTCGAAGGTTTAACCGACTGAGCCACCCAGGTGCCCCACCCCTCCATAGTTTTAAAAGACCCTAGCCATCTGGGATGCCTGGGTGGCTCAGTCAGTTAAGCCTCAAACTTCGGCTCAGGTCATGATCTTGTAGTTCGTGGGTTCAGGCCCTGAATAGGGCTGTCTGCTGTCAGCACAGAGCCCACTTTGGAGCCTCTGTTCCCCCCCTTCCTGACTCTTCCCCTGCTCATGCTCTCTCTCTCTCAAAAATAAATAAACATTAAAAATAATAATAAAAGACCCTAGCCACCACCACCACTCCCCCCATGACAAAATATCACTCCCGTTTGCTGCCTCAGGTACAGAAACCTATCACTAGGGAACAAAGACTTTCATTCCACCATGAAAGAGAGAACTTCAATGCAAGTTTCTATGGGAAAGGTCACAGCATAACACTCCAAATAAACAACTGACTTTAGAATCTCCCTGAGAGCAATTTTGGGTGAGAGGGGAAGAGTGAGGGCAGGGATCTGGGGATCCATAAAGAGAAAGAACAAACGCCCAGAAGTGGGAGATGGAGACATCTAGGATGTGCTTGACATTTTGCCCTGGGCTGGATCCTATTTCTACATGGCTGACAATGGAAGCTTCCTTCTTTTTCCTCCTCAGAGCAACAACAACCTCTGATGTGGTGGCCTGGGAGTCAGGACACCTTCTATCAACTAGCTGTGTGCTCCTGGGCAAGTCACTCCCCTTCTCTGGACCTCAGTTCCCATCAGTAAGATGAGGGGGTTGAACAATTTGATCTCAACGATCCTTTTGGTCCCAACCATTCTAAAGTTCTCTACTCCTCAGAAGCTTCTACAGAGCATTGAGTAGGGCTGGGCTAAAGGAGAACAGCTGAGGGGAGCCTGGTGGACTCGGTCGGTGGAACATGTGACTCTTGATCTCGGGGTTGTAGGTTCAAGCCCCATGTGGAGATTGCTTTAAAAAATTAAATCTTCGAGAAAAAAAAATAAAGAGGAACAGTTGGGAAGGAGACCAAGAGGCTCCAGAGGGCGGAATGGTGCAGCGTCCCCTGTGGCCGGGGGTGGGTCCCCACTTGCCCTCCCATTAACCCTGCTCACCTGCAGCCAGCTGCATCCATGCACAGATCTTGTAGACAGTGGCCGTGTTGCAGACGAAGAAGAGGCTAAAGCAGATGATGGAGCCAATGATGAGGAACATGGCCAAGGCCACAAAAAACATGGCAGTCTTGAAAGCTCTAGAGGGAATGGAGGAGAAGTCCAGCGGGCCACCCTTGCAGATGAGCTCAGAGGACAGCACGTTGCCCACACAGTAGGAGAAAAGGCCAAAGTAGCCTGCCTGGGGTGTGTTAACGCTGTCACCAATCCAGTAGGGCTGGATAAAGAGGGCCATAACAAGCACCGAAAAACAGATGGTGAGTGTGCCCCACATCACACCCACAGCCCTCGAGTTGCGCACATAGTTGGTGTGGTAGATCTTGGCTGCCTCCTGGGCGGGCAGCAACTTCACCATGGTGAGGCAGTAGGCCCTCACCTGGGGTCTTGTGGGCTGTAAGCTAGTGGCTTTGCAGACAGAAAAGCCTAGAAGTCAGTCACTCCTCGGATGGGTTTGGGAACGAGGCTGAGGTCAGGACACAAGGTGAGGGTCCCTCCAAGGTAGAAGAGAGAGGATTTATAAGACAAGGACGACAACCTTGGTTTCTTCCGAGGAAGATTGTCCGGATGCCTTTGTCCACTCTAGCCAGGCTGTCTCCAGTCTCCTGCCTCCTCTCAAGCCTGCCAGGGTCTCGGGCCTGCTGGCGCCGCCCTGCCCCTCCCCCCTTTCCAGCTCAGAGCTTCATAGAGCTCCGCCTCTTCGCCGCGGCCCGGCCCCTCCTTCCTCCCTCCTCGGAGAGCGCTGCTTCAGCACCGCGGCCAGCGCCTCGGGACTCCGGTTGGAGGAGGGTGGGAAACAGATGACGGCCCCGGGGAGGCGTGGGGAGCTCCTGGCCCGCCCACCGCTCAGTTTCTCAGGGAACTGAGACCCCTCTTCACCCTCCTGAGTTGGGGGGGTGGGGGGGGTGACAAAAATTGAGAGGGTGGGGCTGCAGCTGTCACATTCCTCCCGCTCAACTCCTGCCGCAGAACCAAAACCTCTTCTTGAACACTGTTCCCCCATCCCATCCAACCCCGCCCTGGCTCCCTAGTCGCCCTCTCAGAAATCCCAATACAGGGGAGTCCAGCAAAACCTTTTCTGATTGTGTCTTCCGGTCACTGGTTTCTAGTCCATATGGTTTCTCTTCAATCAACAATTCCTAAGAACCTACTCTGTGCTAAGCCCCATGTTGGAGGATATCTTCCCTAGGCAAAACCACAGAGATAAAAGAGGGTCCCTGCCCTCAAAGACAGTGAGGCATTTACATATATGTATATCCGTAGATATATTTGCAATGCAGACTGATAGTGCTATATTAAAGAACTACAAAGCACAGCAAAGGACAATACTTGTGAGGCCTCCCAGACTTTAACATATGTGTGTTTTTTTTTTTAATGTTTATTTATTTTTGAGAGAGAAAGAAAGAGAGCGTGAGTGGGGGAGAAGAAGAGAGAGAGGAAGACACAGAATCCCAAGCAGGCTCCGGGCTCTGAGCTGTCAGCACAAAGCCCGATCTGGGGCTGGAACTCACAGACCACAAGATCATGACTTGAGCTGAAGTCCCACGCTTAACTGACTGAGCCACCAGGTATCCATTAACAAATGGTTTTGCTCAATACAATATCTTTCTCCTGTTTATATGTTTTTGTTGCATATTTCTTTTTCCCCCTTCTTTTTCAAAATATGTATTTCTCATGACTGTATAGGTAAATACATGTTTGGTGTAGGGATCTAGCAAATTCAGGAAAGCTACATAAAAGGATATAAATCACTCATAACCCCAACACTGGAAGCTAAGGGGAGTCAAGATTATCTTAAAAACATGGACTTTGGGGTTGCCTGGGTGGCTCAGTCAGGTAAATGTCTGTCGCTTGATTTCAGCTCAGGTCGTGATCTCACCATTCATGAGCTTGTCTTCATGCTGAGTGTGGAACCTGCTTGGGATTCTGTCTCTCCCTCTCTCTCTGCCCCTCCCTTGTTCATGCTCCTTCCCTCCCTCTCTCTTTCTCAAAATAAATAAACATTTTTTAAAAAAACACATGGACTTTGGCTTTAGACACATCAGGATTGAGTTAGCTACTTACTGGCTATATGATTATCTGTGGATTTAACCTCCCCAAGCCTCAGTTTCTTCATCTATAAAATGGGGAGGGGGAGCCTGAGTGGCTCAGTTGGTTAAGAGCCAGACGCTTGATCTCAGCTCAGGTCTTGATCTCAGGATCACGGGTTCAAGCCCCACACTGGGCGTAGAGCCTGCTTTTAAAAAATATGGGGAGAATGGTTCCTATCACCTAAGGGTTAGGTAAAATAACACAGGTAAACTGTTTGGCACAGGGCCTCACATATAAAAGTACTCAAAAGGTTTATCATTATTATTACCTCTGTTAACATTTTGACATATTTCCCTCCTTCTGCATATACTGCTTTATACAATTGGACAATTTAGTATCCAATTTTTTTCACATAGCATCACACCATTAATATTTTCTCATATTACTATTTTTTTTTCAAAAACATGATTTCAATGCGTGTATATTGATTCAGAGTATGTAATCATTTAATTGTTTGAGCATTTCCCCTTTTTAGGGTATTTTAGCAGTTTCCAGTTTTTCACTACTAAAAAAAAACAAAACCCTGTCTTTCCCCGCACCCCCCCCCCCCAAACCCTGTCTGGAACATACTTGTGCCACTGCCTACATTTCCTCTTTCTCTTAAATCTCTTTGGTTTTGTGACCAGTCTTCCCATCAGACTGGAAGGTCATTGAGGGCACAGCCTATGTGTCCACCATCAGACCGGCAGTTTCCCTAGAGACAGACTGTATCTTCTCCCACTCAGAGAAGGCTCTCGGCTGGTGAACCACCTCTGTTTGGCCTGCCCAGCACAACTTCCCCTGCCTCTGAGAACAGACTCTCCTGCTTCCTGAGGATCTGGTAAGACAATCACAGGGCATACAGACTCTGGAGACAAGGATGAGTGGGTGACCCAAACTAGGCCATCAGTCTCTCCCTGGAGAATCTGAATTGGTAGTAGACTGACAAAAGGAAAAACAAACTATGGCTTTATCAGGCCTTGGCAACATCCCTAAGAAACAATCCATGAGTTCCTGCTACTGGGAACTTCAGACACACCCTGATTCCCACTCTGCCTAGACAGTTGCCCTGCTCCTTCTTCAGCTCTGTGACCCACCCGATATCCTTCTATTTCCTTCTTTTTTTATTTCATTAGCCAGAGTACGTTTTGGCCGTGGGCACCAAAGAGCCCTAACTGATCCAAACATTGGCACCAGAAAGAGGGCTTCGGGCAAAACGCTCTGAGATTCCTGTTTATGTTCCATGGTACACAGAGGAGAAATAGCTAATAAAATTGTCAGCCATGAACACCAGAGATCACGTGCCCTCTGAGGGACAAGTTCTGGGAGCCAAGTGGCTTTGGTCAAAACAGATTTAAAGGGAATGAAGAAAGGGTGCCTGGCTGGCTCAGTCAGGAGAGGATGTGACGCTTGGTTGAGGGGTCGTGAGTTCAAGTCCTATGTTGGGGCATAGCACCTACTAAAAATAAATAAATAAAATAAGGAGAATGAAGAAATTAGGAAATTCGGGGGGGGGGGGCACTGAATAATATCAAGCAAGACAAGCTCAAATATCTAGATTATTGACTCAATAAATAAAATGAGGGGTACCTGACTGGAACATAAGACTTTTGGTCTCAGGGTTGTGAGTTAAAGCCCCATGTTGGATGTAGAGATTACTTAAAAATACAATCTTTAAAAAAAAATAAAATAAGGGGCACTTGGGTGGCTCAGTCGGTTGAGCATCGGACTTCAGCTCAGGTCATGATCTCGCAGTCCATGAGTTCGAGCCCCGCGTCGGGCTCTGTGCTGACAGCTTGGAGCCTGGAGCCTGCTTCCGATTCTGTGTCCCCCTCTCTCTCTGCCCCTCCCTGCTCATGCTCTGTCTCTATCTCAAAAATAAATAAAAACATTAAAAAAAATTTTTTTTAAAGTTAAGGGGCACCTGGGTGGCTCAGTCAGTTAAGCATCCAACTCTTGATTTAAGTTCAGGTCATGATCTTATGGTTCATGAGATCAAACCCCTAGTCCAGCTCTATACTGACAATGCAGAGCCTGCTTGGGATTCTCTCTCTCCCCCTCTCTCTCTGCTCCTCCCCCACTCAGGCACGAGCACGCTCTCTCTCAAAATAAATAAATAAAGATTTAAAAAACCTAAGTCATGACCTTTATGTGCTATGGCTCTGAGAATTTGTTGAGACCTGTTGCTATAAGGCATAGGGCCATTAAGATAAGATTCAGGGGCTGTGAGAGTACAGAACTGCAAGGCCTGAAATCCATCCTATGTTCTGAATGGTTACGCCAGATCACCTCAGGAACAGGTCAAATCCTCACCTTGGCTCCCTGACCCTTGAGCTAAAGACAAATGTACCAGGAAGAGCTACGTGAAAGCCTGTGGCATTCTCTCTTACTCTCCGGATAATAAATCAAAAAGTGCACCATGTCCCCGGGGGAGCTGTAGAAATGAGTCACTACCAGTCACTCAAAAGATGCAGGCAGACAAATGTCCATCTCTAGTGGACACTTGTCACATTGTTTTGGTTTGGGCTGGCCAGCACCCTGACCTCCTTCCTATGTGAGGGTGAAACTCTGCTGTATGAGGCCGGGGGGACAGTCGGGCCTCTTCCCTCACTGTGGAAGCCCCACCCTCCGCCTGCTCCAGAGAGAGCTCTGATGGGGTGCTGGCCAGGTGGGAGTGGACTACTGTGGCATGACAACCCCACTCAGGACAGCCCTGGGGACAGTGAGGAAAGGAAATCTCTCCAGAAGGTAGAATGTCTAGTATTGTAATTATCTACCCCCAAAAGATCCACATCCTAATGCCCAGAACCTGTAAAAATTACTTTATTGAGAAGAAGGTTCCTTGCAGCTATAATTAAAGATTTGAGATAAGAAGATCCTGCCAGATTATCTAGGCGGGTCCTAAATCCAATGACAAGTATCCTTCTAAGACACACAGAGGAGAATCCAGACAAAAAGGAAAAGGTGACATGACCATGGAGGTCGAGACTAGAATGATGGGGTTTCAGCCAAGGAAGCTGGTAACCACCGGAAGCAAGAAGGGGCATGGAACCGATTCTCCCCTAAAGACTCCGTAGAAAGCACAGCCCTGCTGATACCTTGATTTCGACTTTTGGCCTTCAGAATTGTAGGGGAACCAATTTCTGTTGTTTCAATCTGCCAAGTGGGTGGTAATTTGTTATGGCTGCCTCAAAAAGTATACCACCTCTCCTGTAAGGAGAGACAGTCTGAGAGGTACATCAGTCTGTGGGCAGCAGCTAATGTACAAGCCAGATGGTCATCGTCTCCAACAGAGTAAGGTTGGAGGGTTAAGCGTTTCAGGAAAGGGGTAGGGTACATGGAATCGTCAAAATAGGGACAAAAACCAGAGAGTATTTGAGTCCTGTAAGAATGTTCTCCAAGGGTTTTCTACTGCAGAGGCTTTTAACATCAGCTGGACAGGACACCCCACTCCTGTAAATGCTAGCCAGCCTCCTTCCCCACCCGCTCCTACCCTGCACTGGCTCAGAGACTCATAACAAGGGGTCCATGGTGGGGCAGACGGAGACCGAATGGATTTCCCACTAAGGTGGCCCCAGCCAGTCATCACTGGCTCCCAATAATATCAACAGACTTCAAGCCCCTGTAGGACACTGATAACTCTCAAAACTCAGTAATAAGAAAACAAAAAACCATTAAAGATTGGTTGGCAAAAGATACAAACACTTGATCAAAGAAGATATAAGGATGGCAATTGACCACATGAAAAAATGCTCAACGTCATCAGTCGGTAGGGAAATGCAAATGACATACTGCTCTTACATCTATTAGAAAGGCTAAATTAAAAACCAAAAACAAAGACACAAACAACAAAAAAAGGAAAGAAAGAAAGAGAAAAAAAAAAAAACTGAAAAACCGGCAGTGCCGAGCCCTGATGAGGATGTAGAAAGCATTTGGAACGTTTATCCATTGCTGGTGGGAATGCACATTAGTTCAGCCCTTTTGGAAAACAGTCCAACATCTTTTAGAAATTGGAACAAACATTTGCCACAAGACTCAGCCATCTCACTCCTGATTATTTGTCCCAGAGAAATGAAAACTTGCACACATACAAAAACCTGTACACAAATATGTATAAAAGCTTTCTAAACATTTTTTAACGTTTATTTATTTATTTTTTTTTGAGAGACAGAGAGAGACAGTACATGAGTGGGGGAGGGGCAGAGAGAGAGGGAGACACAGAATCCGAAGCAGGCTCCAGGCTCTGAACTGTCAGCACAGAGCCTGATGCAGGGCTCGAACTCATGACCCGAGCTGAAGTCGGACGCTTAACCGACCCAGCCACCCAGGTGCTCCTGTATAAGAGCTTTATTAATAATTGCCCCAAATTTTTCAGAAATAACCCAAATGTCCTTCAGCCGGGAATGGATAAACACACTGTGGTTCCATTCCACGCAACAGAAGCAGAAACAGTAGAAACAAACTAAAGAAACCGGCCACAACGTGCACAAATCCCAAATGTGTTATGCTAAGAAGCCAGGCCAAAAATAAAAACAAAAATAAAACACAACTTTTTAAAAGTACATAGTGTGGGGGCACCTGGGTGGCTCAGTCAGCTCAGCATCCAACTTCTGCTCGGGTCATGATCTCACCATTCGTGAGTTCCGCATCAGAGAGTCTCTCTCTCCCCCCTCTCTTTCCCTCCCTGCCCTCTTTCACTCATGCCCTCTCTCTCTCAATGCCCCAAATCAAGATTTAGAACAATTCCAACATTCCAGAAGGCTTCCTCTTGCCGCCTCCCCGCCAATTTGCCCACCCAGGGGTAAACCTGCAGATTTTTATCACCATAGGTTAGTTTTGCCTTTTCTTGAACTGCATGTAAACGTAACCACACAGTCTGTATGTTTTCTGTCTGTGGCTTTCCTCACTCAACATTATGCCTCTGAAGCTAATCCATGTGATTGCATGTGGGGTTCCTTTTTGAAGGGGAAAAGCGCAATGCGCAACACTCCTTAGATTGGGCAAGGGGTGGCTAAACCTTACGGGGAGTTGGTAAAAAAAAAAACAAAAAAAAATCTAATTTTTGCTTATATTTTGGAAGCAGAAACATTGGCCAAAGTTCTCTTTGCTATACTCTTCATCTGTAACGGAAAAAACTCCATTCTTCCTCCTCTGGGAAGTTGGCTGTGACCAGCCGGAGATAGGACTGATGCGCTTTTCACAGCTCCATTCACAGATGGAAAGAGCTCCTCCGGTTCCTTCCCCAGCCTCCTGGCCTTGACTGGTGAAAAGCAAAGTGCAATTACCCTCCCTGTGGCTCTGCTCACAGGGGTACTGGTGGGGAGGGGAGTGGGAAGTGAAGGAGGGGCCAGAATGACCTCATAGGGGAAAGTGGTTTTAAACACTGAGTTCCATAAAAATAAGAGAGACTAGTGTTTCTTTAATCAGTGATACTTTTGTGTCAGGTTTCTCCCCTTGTGAGGGTCTCCTAGCTCGTTCCTCCAGCTACTCCCCTCTATTCCACCCTCTAGGGCCGTAAGGCGGAGGGGTGGGGGTATTATGAGGGCAGAACACCTACTGCACGCTAGGCACTCCCACCTGCATTGTCTTACTCAATCCTGACCTTACAAAGGAGCCATCGTCTTCCTCGGTACGCGAGGAAACAGGCTCAGATGGCTTACAGATTTAAATTACCTGTCCAAGGTCACGTGGCTAGGGAGGGCCGAGTTTGGAAGCCAAGTCAATATGGATCCAAGCTGTGCTCTGGGGAACCGGATGCAGGGCCTCCACAGCGGGGCGGTCTTCCACCTCCTGGGATGGGATCCTTGGCTGCAGTGAGCGGTCGTCTAGGGAAAGTTGCTCTGGTCCCACACCTGAGCACACTCTGGCAGCTGCACCCTTCCCAGCCTTCAGCCCCCCTCCCCCGACCTGGGTCCATCTGCAATTCACAAGACTTCCTCGTCCTCAGCCAGGATAGACTACAGCTCACGTTCACAGGTGGCCTTGGGTAGGGGACAGGCTGAGTGGAAGCCTTAACTGAAGGGGTTTGGGACTGCAGATGTTGAGTGAAGAGGAAACAGGAGAGAATTGCATGAGAAGGACCATCCTAAGGGCCCCTGAAATCACTCACAGAGGAAGGCCCCCCACCCCCACAGTGTGAGGGCAGGTGGGAAGTAAGAACACACATCCCCCCTCCAGCGGTCGGTCAATCACGGAGTGGGTCAGCCCCAGCAGCCTCGACCTGCCCTAAAATGCCCCAGGGGAGGCTGGGAAGGTTGAGGAAGCCGGGAGGCTGGGGCCCCTCCTCACCGGGGCCTGATACCTGGGTTTGGATGGAGCCAGAAGCAGGGCCTGGACTGGGGTGAGAGGTGCCTACATGCAAAGCTGAAGGGGGTGCTCACACCCTTGGTGCCTCTCTCGCCTCACCCCAGTCCCAGCCCTACCAGGGCTCCGGGCACCAGCGGGGAACGGAGCACCGGTAACAGCGGCTGACACATCCTAATGACAGAGCCAAGCCCAGGGCTGAGCTACACATGTGTGTTAAGATATATGCGACAGGGGCGCCTGGGTGGCGCAGTCGGTTAAGCGTCCGACTTCAGCCAGGTCACGATCTCGCGGTCCGTGAGTTCGAGCCCCGCGTCGGGCTCTGGGCTGATGGCTCGGAGCCTGGAGCCTGTTTCCCATTCTGTGTCTCCCTCTCTCTCTGCCCCTCCCCCGTTCATGCTCTGTCTCTCTCTGTCCCAAAAATAAATACACGTTGAAAAAAAAAATTAAAAAAAAAAAAAAAAGATATATGCGACATACTCACTCAGCCCTCCCAACTCTCAAAATGATCCCCAGTTGAAGATAAGGAGACTGAGGCTCAGAACAGATAACTTGCCCAGCTAATAACTTTACAAGTAAAAGTGTTCCAGAGTCCACACCCAACCACGATGCAGTATCACCACCACACACACGCACATACACACACACACACACACACAGGTGCACACATACACACACACGCATGCACAAGGAACCAGGTGTCGCCCATTTGCTTTATCAGGACACGCCCCCCAGCAGATTGGCCGCAGCTGGGCCTCGGTTCACGTCCAGCCCAGCGGGCTGGGGAAGGTGAGTCACATGTGGACAGAGTCCCTTTTATAGCTCCACCACCCAGGCCGGGTCTGTCTTCTGCCACCTGACCTGCCAGCGGCTACCTACACCGGCTGTGCCCGTCCATCATGGAGAAGGTCCTCGTCCTTCTGCTGGTTGCCCTCGCAGTGGTGGCCTATGCAGTGCCTGACCCTCGGGGAATCATTATCCACCTGGTAAGAGGGGCTTCAGGGAAGGAGTCATCTGAACATCCAGGCAGGGATTTTTTTTTTTTAATTTTTAAATTTTATTGAAATCCAAGTTAGTTAACATATAGTGTAATAATGGTTTCAGGAGTAGCATTCAGTGATTCATCACTTACATAGAACACTCAGTGCTCATCCCAACAAGTGCCCTCCTTAATGCCCATCACACATTTAGCCCAGCCCCCACCAACACCTCTCCCTCTGTTTTTTTTATCTTACTTTTCCTCTCCTTCCTCTATGTTCATCTGTTTTGTTTCTTAAATTCCACATATGAGTGAAATCATACGACATTTGTCTTTCTGACTAATTTCGCTTAGCATAATACACTCTTAGTTCCATCCACATTGTTGCAAATGGCAAGATTTTATTATTTTTGATTGCGAGTATTATTCCATTATATATATATACACACACACCACATCTTCTTTATCCATCTTTATCCATTTGTCAGTCATTGGACATTTGGGCTCTCTCCATATTTGGCTACTGTCCATAGTGTTGCTATAAATATTGGGGTGCATGTGCCCAGGTGGAGATTTTTTAAGCTTCGATCTTAACCTCTAATGTCTCCACCTGGGGCTGCCTGGAGGCTGAGAGGTGAAGCATCTCTATCTATCCTGCCCACGACTGTCCTGCCCTCTTCCGCTGGCGCCTCAGACAAGGCTGACCAGCATGGGACATGCTCAGGGCAATGGTTCAAACTGGCTGAGGGAGCTTTAGAAAAACCTAGAGCCCTAGGGTCCTGCGCTGGAAACCCTGGCTCAGAAATGTGCAGTAGTTTAAAAAGCTCTCCCAGTGAGTCTGGCTTCTGACCTAGAGGGACACACAGACACAGTTCTAAATGCCTCATACTGACCATGCGAGATAGGTCCTATTCGGATCAGGTCCGTTTTCAGATGGAAAGCAGTTGTAGAGAAAGGTTAAGCCACCTGCCTGAGGTCACACAGCTGGAAAACACAGAGCAGGGATTGGAGCCCAGGCTGCTGGCTCCAGAGACACAGTCATGCTGCCCCATGCTGCCTCTGTACCCAAAGGTTCTTAACTCAGGGCCTTACATGGCTCAGAGGGTCCAGGATCCCCCTGAGGTTATATGTAAAAGTCAGGGGAGGGAGGAATTTTCCAGGGAGAAGGTCCTCACCCTTCACAGGCTCCTCCACAGAGCGTGGGAACCAGAGAAGTTTGGAGACCCCGTTTTGGGAACACCGAGGCAGAGTGTGGGGCAGTGACTTGCCCAGAGTCACCCAGGGAGTTGATAGCACAGCGGGTGCTAGAACCCGTGTCCTGACCCGCAACCACTACCCTGCCCGCTTCTCACACGCTGGGGCTGGGGGTGGGCAGATTGGCCCCCAGACCCAGGGGCTGGGTTCCTCTACACACGCCCCCACCAGGGGAGGCCCTGTCAGTGGCAGTGGGTGGCGGGGCAGGGGCGGGGTGTAGAGAAGGGACCAAGGGAAGGGGTCCTGGGCTAACCGGCTGCCCCGGCAGGAAGACGGCGAGCTCTGCCTGAACAGCCTTCAATGCAAGAGCAAGTGTTGCCACCGCGACACGGGGCTGAGCCTGGCCCGCTGCGCACCCAAGGCCAGTGAGAACAGCGAGTGCTCTGCCAAGGTGGGTGCCCGCGGAGTGAGGGCGGTCGTGGTGGGAAGAGGGACCGCTCAGAGGAGGAGGGCCCTCAGGCTTGGGGATAGGATCGCAGAGGAGCGTCAGCCTGGGCCCTGAACGCTGAGATTAAGAGAGGGAGGTCAGCAGGCTTCAAAGCACTTTCCCATGCCATCATCTCCTTTGACCCTCACAAGTGACCAGTGAGATGAATGGGGGCGGGGGGTTGTTATCCCCATTTCACGGATGGGTGAATAGAGGCCTCCCCAGAGAGATGTAGTTGGCTTAAATGCACAGAGTGGGAACCAGCCTCGGGGCCCACAGTGCCCTCTGGGGTGGCAGTCAGAAGAAGACAGACTGAAAAGAGACTGGCCAGGGGTTCTTGGGGTCAGGCCAGGGGGCACGTTATGCCCAAAGTAGCCCCCCCAACACACAGCCTGTGACTCCGATGGCCCTGTGTCTTTGCAGACACTCTATGGGGTTTACTACAAGTGTCCCTGTGAGCGGGGCCTGACCTGTGAGGTTGACAAGACCATCGTGGGCTCCATCACCAATACCAACTTTGGCTTCTGCCACGATGCTGGACGCTCCCGGGAGTAAAACCACCGAAGGCTGCCCCTCTTCCAGCACCCCTCCCTGGCTGGCCACCCCTTGGCCAGCACCTCCCTTTTCTGATTGGATTCTCAGCAATTAAAGCTCTTCCTGCAACCTTCCCCAGGCTCCCGAATGTTCTTGTTGAGTCAGCGTCTTCCTTGATGTCACCTCAAGCCTTTGCCTCATCAAGGTCAGAGGAAGTCAATAGGTCAGAGGAAGGAGGGATGGGTCGGGGGCCCTGGCGGGATGAGGCTGGACAGACTGGAGACAAGGTTGTGAAGCAGCCATGCTGAGAACCTCTCCATTTGGGGACTGCGACACCTCCCTGGGATGCCCTTCGTGCCCCTCAAGTTCCCAAAGAGGTACATGCACACACTTCTCATGGGGAGTCATAATGGCCCATATTCTCTGCCCTGCGTCAAGATTTACCAGCCCCTGTCCTGGGGTCCTATCTTCTTTCTGGACCCAACTCTCAGATATGCCAACTGGTTGACACAACCCATGTGTTAAGGCGTCAAACCACTAACAACTGCTGTGGGCTTACTCTTTGCTAGCAAATCCTCACAACGATCTAGGAGGGAGAATATATTGTCTCTACAGATAAAACAAAAACAAAAACTAACATTCAGAGAAGTTAAGCAACTTGCTCAATGTCACATAATTAGAAAAAATCTGGGGGTTGCCTGAGTGGCTCAGTCAGTAAGGTGTCTGACTCTTGATTTCAGCTCAGGTTGTGATCTCACGGTTCATGGGAACGAGCCCTGTGTGGGGCTGTGCACCGACCACACAGAGCCTGCTTGGTATTCTCTCTCTTCCTCTTTCTCTCTACCCCTGGCCCAACTGTGCTCTCTCAAAATAAATAAATAAACTTTAAAAAGAAAGAGGACAGAAAGAAAGAAGAAGAGAAAGATAGAAGAAAGAAAGAAAGGTCTGCTAATTAAAAACTTAAAGAAAAAGTTAGCAGCACACCCGCTAACTCCACCCCCCTACCCATTCTACAATTCCTGGTTCTTTCCCAATTATTCATACTAAGACAAATGGGTGGGATTGTAGGGAATTTGGTTTTGGTTTAACATAAAAACCATCAAACCTAGGTTGCCTTAGGCAGTACTGAGGTCCCCGTCACTGAGATGTGCAAGTGGAGGTTCACTGACCCTCAGTGGGGATGTAGGAGAGGAGATTCATGCAAAGAAGGAAGAGAATGAACTAATTAAAGCTGAGATGCTCTCCCAGCCCCAGGATTTTGCAGTCTGTGATTAAGGAATCCTTAGAGTAGCCACTAGGTTTCTGAGTTAAGACAGGATCTACCTGAAAAGTAACAAAAAAAACCAAGGAATTATGGCTGAAACAAATAGGGACACATGTTTCTCATGAATCAAAAAGTCTGGAGGGGGCACCTTGGGGGGCTCAGTCGGTTGAGTGTCCGACTCTTGATTTGGGCTCAGGTCGTGATCTCATGATTCATGAGATTGAGCCCCTCGTCAGGCTCTGCACTGACCACTGACAGGAAACCTGCTTGGGATCCTCTCTCTCTCTCTCTCTCTCTCTCTCTCTCTTTCTGCCCCTCCCCCACTCATTCTCTAAACAAACAAACAAACAAACATTAAAAAGAAGTCTGGAGATAGGAAGTGTTGGCAGAACTGTGCGTCTGTTACCTCCTCTCAACTGGCAGATGCCTTCACGGCAGCTGCTAATGGTCATATTCTCTTACCATGTTCAAGTTAGGAAGCATGGAGTAGAGGGTGGCTGGATAGGGGCCGAGGGCAGATTATTTCTCCTAGCCTACTTTCTTATCTTGCCCAAAAGTCTCCAGGCTGACTTCTCCATATCTCAATGGCTCCAACTGGGTCATGGGACCACCTCTGGCCACAAGGGAAGCTGGGAAAGCAAGTACTGGGCAAAGGGAATGGGACCGCCATGACCGGCTTGGGCTAATTAGATCCTTCTCCCAGGGCTGGGCCCAGTACCAGCCAAACAATACTGGGGTTCAGTTAGCAAGGAAGGGGGGTAGAGGCTGTTGGGGAGTCAGGTAAGTATCCTCCATACCTAAGGTAGTGCTCAACTGGAGGGGCTTTCAATATCTTAACCCAGTAGGGGGCTCAGACTCTGAGGCAGGGTTGGGTCATACTCCGTGGTGCCTAGATCCAAAGCTGGGTGGGAACCTGCATTCATTCACTTCTTCATACATCTGTTGAATGGCCATAGTGCCCAGCACTGTGTTACAGTCTATAAAGGGCGCGAGGGAAATGTCCCTAGTTTCCAGGGGTGATGGGAAGCTGGGGTCTGTGGCAGCAAGGGGCAAAGACCTCAACCCCCTGTTCCCTGTGTTAAATCCTTTCTACTTGAACCATCTGGAGTGGTTCTTGTTTTTGGCACTGAGATTGAGTATTACACGACTGCTGGAAGAAGGGGAACATTTTTTGTTGTGTTGCTGCTGTTCAAAGGCACCTTCTTCTCACCCAGCCTGGAGCCCAGACGAGTCCCCATTTTCTTTTTTTTTTTTTTTTCTTAATATATATATATTTTTTAATGTTTATTTATCTTGAGAAAGAGAGAGAGAGAGAGAGAGAGAGAGCATGAATGGGGAAGGGGCAGAGAGAGAGAGGGAGACACAGAATCTGAAGCAGGTTCCAGGCCCCAAGCTGTCAGCACAGAGCCCAATGCGGGGCTCAAACCCACGAACCGGGAGATCATGACCTGAGCCAAAATCGGATGCTTAACCAACTGAGCTACCCAGGCGCCCCAAGGAGTCCCTGTTTTCAAATTCCCATAAAGATGTCCTATAGGTTGTAGCCTTGCCACTGATCCTTTCCACCTTAATATCCTAACCCCAGGAGCTCCCCAGCTTGCTGTAACTTTTTTCTAGATCTGCTAGAAATTCAGCTACAGAAGTGGCAATATTTGCAGCCTTGAATCCATAAAAAATGCCGGATGCTGGACCCTGTAGACATATGCTGTCTAATATGGTACCAATTAGTCACATGTTGAGCTTGAATTGGGGTGCGCGTAAAATACAAATTGGATTCAGATGACCTATTACCAAAAAAAGAATGTCAAAGATCTCCAATAATTTTTACACGTTGAAATAACACTTTTGATTGTGTTATAAGTAGAGTATATTGTCAAAATTGGTTCCACCGGGTTCTCTTTACTTTTTAAGTATGGCCATTAGAAAATTTAAAATCACATTGCACCTTCCGCTGGACAGTGCTGCTCTTTTAAGCTGAAGGATTTTGAGAAGAGGCATTTTTCTGAACTCCTTCATCTGTCTAAAAGCAGAGCCTCCCTGGGGCGCCTGGGTGGCGCAGTCGGTTAAGCGTCCGACTTCAGCCAGGTCACGATCTTGCAGTCCGTGAGTTCGAGCCCCGCGTCAGGCTCTGGGCTGATGGCTCAGAGCCTGGAGCCTGTTTCCGATTCTGTGTCTCCCTCTCTCTCTGCCCCTCCCCCGTTCATGCTCTGTCTCTCTCTGTCCCAAAATAAATAAAAACGTTGAAAAAAAAATTAAAAAAAAAAAAAAAAAAGCAGAGCCTCCCCAAAGAACTCAACTATCATAAATTCCCTCCTGGAGAAGTTTCTTGCAACCAAGAAAGATTGACTCTTTGTGCTGGAATCTTATCACTGCAGAAGTCAGCACCACACCCAAATGGACATTGTCACAAAAACTATCATAACTGTCATCTACTCTCCTAAGGGCCCATTTATCTTTCTTAAAAATAATGTGTTTTCCCCTAAGTGCTCTTTCTTCCCCTATTAAGAAGCCATTTTCCAGAGGGTCTTTCTCCCATTCCCCTTCCCCAATAAAGATGATATATATGCCCCAAATTCTAACTGCCCCATCGGGTCACCTTTGTCTGTGAACTCCCCCACATGCGTATGTATATGAATAGAAAAATCTCTTTTCTCTTGCCAATCTGTCTTTTGTCAGTTTAATTTGCAGACCTCCAACACTGAACCTAAGAGGGTAGAAGAAAAGTTTCTCCTCTTCATTGTATGAAACCAGTGTAATCACATCAGCAATGTATTTTCCCCCTCCCCTTCTAAATTTGAAGACATTAGGTATTCTTGGAGGCTGGGTTTCCAGCCTGCAATCTCCCCTTCCAAGGGCCTTTCATAGATTTTCTCCAAATAAGGGGAGCTCATGCACCGTAGCCCTGTGTCTTTCTGAAGTACATGTGACACTGTGGATCTGTCTGACACATTTAGGAGCAATTTCTGCCAAGATAAAGGTTAGAGTGTTGCTAAGACTTACAGGGGGTGCTTTAAGTAAACCTCAGCTTCTATCTCAACTACTGAGCTCTCGCACCATAAGCCTGATGTCCTGGAGGACATACTTGGCTCAGATCTGGGTTCACACTTGGTTCAGCTAATCAGAAGTGTAGCTAACCATGGAACTTTGGGTCCCAAATCTGAATTCTTTATTCCCAGAACGTAACCCAAATATAGCAGGGCTGCCTTGAAGCCTGCTTCTGCAGAGAATTCACGACACTCACAGCCAGCAAGCTAGCATCTGGCTCTTAAAGCCTCACAACCCAAAGGTACAGCTTGCGGAAACTCGTCCTGATTCATTGTCTCCCTGTCCCCACAGCACAGTAGGCGCTCTGATCTTTCTTTTCCTCACGCTCTTTCCTTGGCTCTCCTTTTCTCATCCCTCCTTTCTCTTCTGATCTCCCAAAAGAGTCCGATTCATCACGTTCAAGCGCTGTGACTGTGAACAAATTGCTCAGTCTGTCTCAGGTTCTCCTGAGATGGGGTGATCAAAGTTCTGACCCCTCCTCCTAAGGTTTTTTTGTAGGATGAAATGAGATCCTGTGTGTAAGGGATCTGGCACCGCCCCTGGCATAAAGTAAGTGCTCCATAAACACAGGCAATTTTTTTTTTTTAAAGTAATCTCTACGCCCAGCGCAGGGCTTGAATTCATGACCCAGAGAATGACTCACATGTTCTACCCACTGAGACTGCCAATTCTTCATACACATTTGTCTTGGACACTTCCTTTCACATTTCTGACCTTTAAGGTCAGGGGGAACCAAGAGTTCAGGTGTGAACTGAGCTTTTGGCGGGTGGCTTATGGAATGGGCGGAAGCCAGAAAGGGGTTGGGGTGGGGAGAAGAGCTCAAGTCTCCTCTGGGGGACTTTCGTTCATGCCCCAACAGGGGAAAGGCCCAAGCCTAAGCTTCCTGCCTCTCAGTCCCTTCACTCCCCAGCAACCTGTGCCGGGCCCATCCCAGCCATGCCTCCCCAGCCCCTGGCACCAGGGGCAGCAAACACTGAAAAGTCTTTATTCCAGTGATGGTGCATCATCCCTCCCTCCCTCCCTGCCCCTCCCCTGCTGGTGGAGGCTCTGAGGGCTAGGGGCAAGAACACAAATTTGGGGAGGCGTAGGAGTAGATGGAGGAGGTGGAGAAGGCAGCAAAGAGAGAGCGTTAGAAGAAAATGTTCTTAGCTGACTTCCTTTTTTCAATTTTCTTACAACGGCCATAGATGATGTTAAATGATTTCTCATTCTTCGGAAATACACACGTCAGGTTCAGCAGGCGGGGACACTCGTTATACAGGCCCAGGAATGTCTGCGAAAGACAGGACTTTGACCTTGACCTCGGGGGCTGCTTTGCCCTCAGCCCTGAGGGGGCAGCCTTCACTCCCCTGGAAGTGCTCCCCTGCAAGACCATCTGCTTGCACACAGCAGAGGAGCCTGGGCTTGAGGGACCCCTTCATGCACTGTTCAGTCTGTGCCTCTGGTTGCCTCCTCCAGGCTGACCCCTAGGATTGTTGGTGCCCTCCTAGTTCATTCTCTGGCATCACCTTTCCTGTCATTAGCCCAGGTGTCTATCCCGAGTGAAAAAACACCCTCCCACAGGGGACCTCCATCTATTCTCCTGAAGTCCTTTCATGAGCAAACCAACACCCCTTTCCTGCACACCCAGCTCAGAGGCTACCCCAGCCCACAACCTCTGGCCCAGAACGCCTGGAGCCACAGCAGAGCCCGTGGGGCTGTTGAGAAGGGTGGGTTGAGAACCATGATTAGGACCAGACCTTCTACCTGTGCCAATTGACAGTGCTACTTCCAGAGGTGACCCACTGAAAAGGGGAACTTATATCAGAAAGAGAAGCATGGGGGCGCCTGGGTGGCTCCGTCCTACCTGGGCTCAGGTCATGATCTCACCTTTGGTGAGTTCCAGCCCCATTTCCAACTCTCCGCTGTCAGAGCGGAGCCGGCTTGGAATCCTCTGTCCCCCTCTCTCTGCCCCTCCCCCGCTCACACTCACACCCTCTCTTTCCCAAAATAAATAAACACAAAAACAACAACAACAAACCATCTGGATTCCACCTTGGGTCGGTCCACAGGCTCCCCCAAGCGGCTGGGAGGTGCCGTCGCAGCAGACAATTCCCCGCTCCGGGTCACCGTCGCCGACCCCGCACCCTCCCCTGTGCTCCGGGTCCGCCCCTGCCCCTCCTTTCCGGGGGTCCTCCCCGCTCACCCCGCCCGCCCCCCAGGGGGCGCCGCCACCCACCTGCGGGTGACGCGTGCTGCCCTCGGACCCCTTGGGGGCGCAGTGCGACTCGCAGCCCTCGGTCTCCCGGCGACAGCACCCACTCTTGCACCTTCTTGCTCTGGACGCAGATCTCCCTGTCGTCCTGCGGGGAGATGGCGCACCTGGGCTTCCTCCCTGCAGGTTCCCCTCCCGCGCTGCGCCCTCACCGCCGCCCCCACTCTCGCCCGGGCTGGAGTTGGGGACGGCGGATGTCTGTGCGGAGGGGCGCCGGATTTTTCCCAAAGGGGGACCAAAGAGATATCACAGGTTTGCCTTTAGAGTCCCGCGGATAGGTTACTTCTCGCTCACACACACACCAGGCCTTCCCGTCTTGGCTCCTGCGGTTCCCTCCGCCGCACAACCTTCTCTCTGCAAACTCCTACTCACCTTTTTTTTTTATGTTTATTTTTCTTTAACTTCTATTTATTTTTGAGAGACAGAGAGAGAGCACGAGCAGGGGAGGGACAGAGAGAGAGAGAGGGAGACCTAAAATCCAAAGCAGGCTCCAGGCGCTGAGCTGTCAGCACTCGGCTTAACCTGAGCCACCCAGGAGCCCCCCCTACTTACCTTTTCAGTCGAGCTTGCACGGCACCTACAGGCTCCCTCCTCCCCCACACTCACCCACACCAGCGATCCCCAGCGCTAGGCCATCACATCATCTGTCACTGCCACCGTCATCTCTCTGACAAGTTCAGTTCATTCAACAAGCAAATGCTGAGCACCTGCTGTGTCCAAGTACAGTTTCAGGCACCGGGGATACAGCTGGGAACAAAACAAACAGAAATGCCCAGACACGCCTTCCCTCCTGGAGCTGGCACGCCAGAGCAGCTGTCCAGTAGAACTTTTGGCAAGGACGAAAATGTGCTTTTTCTGCATGTTCCAATTTGGTGATCGCTAGCCACATGTGGCTAATGAGCACTAGAAATGTGGCGAGTGTGACCGAGGAGCTGAACTTTAAATTTTGCTTCACTTTAATTAATTTAAACTTCAGTCACTCTTGCGACTCATGATTTGCTATTGGACAAGCATGAGCTCTAGGGAGAAGACAGATAATAAATAAGTGAAATAGACAGAGTGGCACAAAATGCTGAGCAAAGGAAGCCGTGAAAAGAATACTGTGTGATTCCATTACACGAAGTTCAAAAGCAGGCAAAACTAATCTAGAACAGAAGAGGTCTGGAGAGTGTTACCTTTCGGCCCTACAACTGACAGTGAGCCCAAGGGAGCCTGGCAGGGTGCCGGAAGTGCTCTGTAGCTCGATCGGGGTGGTGGTTATGAGGGGGTTTGCATGGGTTTTAAATTAATTGATTTTAATGTAAAATCAAGATTTGGGCATTTTACTGTACATAGTTTTTACCTAACATATATGTGTTAGATATTATTAATGAACAATTATTACTCATGTATGTATAATCCTATCTATTGCGTTTGACTACGTGCCATAAAGAAAATAAAGCAGGAGAGGGTTGGACTGCCAGTAGCCTCTTACTGGCTTCCCTGATTTCACTCTTCCCAGTAACCCACCCCAGACCCCTGACCTCCACCCTGCAACAGTCTCACCTACCCCCTCTCCCCATTCTTTCCAGGAGGAATCTTTATTTATTTTTTTTTTTAAGGTAAATCCCATCATGTCATTCCCTTGCTTCAAAGCAATACCCCCACACACACCCCCCCGCCCCCAGGCATTTTGATACCAAAATTCTTTATGGGACCTGCAGGGCTTACTCATCCCAGGGCTGCCTGCCCACCACTAGATCTCTTGCCTCACCTCCAACACACACACACACACACACCCTGCAGCCACCACTGGGACTCTGAACATATCAGAATCACCTGGCCCCTGGCCATTGGCTGCTCTGCCCAGAACATGTTGTCCTTTGAGCTCTGCCTGACTGTCTCCCACTGAGCCCCCCCAAACATCCAGCTACAGCAGCCCTCATCACCTGGCTTCACTATGTTCACAACACTAGGATTCTCTGAAATTATCTTCATCCTTCTTTCTTCTTCTTTTTTAACTTTCTGTGTCCCTCCTGCTAGAGCCTCAACTCCGAGGGCAAGGCTCTTTCCCTATGTTGCTCACTGCTGTGTTTCTTAGCCTCTAGGACCAAAGTCCTCACCCTTGGTAGGTTCTGGTTGTAATATTGTAATACCGCACGTTTAGGTCTTTGCCTAAATTTCGCTTTGTTCATAAAGTCTTCCCTCAGCACACGGTTTCAAACCGCACCCTCTCCTTACACCACCACACCTGAAGCCCCTTTCTTATTTCCTTGGTCCTCAGGTGTTTATCGCCTGGGATATGTAAATATTTTACCTATTTGCCTCCTAGAGTAGAATAGCCACACTACAAGGGCAAGGATTTTTATGTCTTGTTCACAGCCTTATCTCTAGCACCTACAAAAAGAATTTCCCTGGGTGCTTGGTAAAATGGGTTGACTGAAGGAATGTCTGTCTCTCTTACCAGACGTAAGCCGGGGGTGGGGAGTCCCGTGTCATATTCCCCTGTGCGGTGGCAGCACCTCGCACATCCTGGCACAGCTCCCGTGACTAGGATGGGGGTCTCTTTCTCCTCCCAGACGTCCTCCAGCCATCACCCCCTGCTGCCTCCGATGTCCGGCTTTGACCCACATCAGTGTGCACCCACCTCCCCAAGCAGTGCGGGTCTCAGCACAGTGGCAGAAGAGGCGACTATATGCTCTAGGTCCCTTACCAAATAATTGATTCGTCCCCTGCCAAATGAGCCACTGGTGAGAAGGAAGAAAAGAGGGAGGAGGGAGAGGAGGACCAGGAGCAGCAGCTGCGTCATGGCCCAGAGCTGGTGGTGGTGCTCCTAAGGTCCCACCGAAATCCCTGCCTTGGCATGTGACTGCCATGTGATGGAGGCCTGGAGGGTACCTAATGAGGTGTGACTGCCCATTCCTAGGGTTGACTGGAGAGGCCGGCTGCCAGCTCCCAGATCAAAGGAACAGAGGAACAAACAGAGGGGGTGAAGTGGACGTTTTCCAGAAAGCGCTGCTGTGTCCTGAACCATTTACTATGCTCATTTGGCTGCCAGCAGAATAGTCTAGTCTGCACTGGGGCTCTGGCACTTGCAAGATCTGGGTTCCAATTCCAGCTCTGCTGACTACTGGCAGCGTGATCCCAGACAGACTATGTAACTTCTTTGAGCCTCAGCTTCCCCATCTGCAAACTGCGGGCTAGTGCGGTCATCACAGGGGTGACACGATGCTTAAATGGTGACAGCTTGAAAACTGTCATAGGCCAACCATCAAAAACAGTCTTCCTTTTTATTGTGTCACACTTGGGCTTCTCTGCTTCGGCCCAGAAGTTACACCGGTCACTTCACTGGCCAGAAGTATTCACACAGCCCAAGCTACCTGCAGGAAGGCAGTCCTTCCGGTGCCAGGGATGAAGAAAATGAAATGGGACTTGAATTCAGGGCATCTGAGGCATCAGAGTCTCTGCCTTGTATTGGAGAGAAGGAGGAAACTATAGGGGTAGAGACCTCGCCTTAGAAATAAGGCTTCTGGGGGTCGCCTGGGTGGCGCAGTCGGTTAAGCGTCCGACTTCAGCCAGGTCACAATCTCGCAGTCCGTGAGTTCGAGCCCCGCGTCAGGCTCTGGGCTGATGGCTCAGAGCCTGGAGCCTGTTTCCGATTCTGTGTCTCCCTCTCTCTCTGCCTCTCCCCCGTTCATGCTCTGTCTCTCTCTGTCCCAAAAATAAATACACATTGAAAAAAAAATTAAAAAAAAAAAGAAAGAAAGAAGGCTTCTGAGGGGCACCTGGGTGGCTCAGTTAAGTGTCTGACTTTGGCTCAGGTCATGATCTCATGGTTCATGAGTTCGAGCCCTTCATCGGGCTCTGTGCTGACAGTGTGGAGCCTGCTTGGGATTCTGTGTCCCGCTCTCTCTCTGCCCCTCCCCTGCTCATGCTCTCTCTCTCTCTCTCTCTCTCTCTCAATATAAATAAACATTAAAAATTTTTACAAAGAAATAAGCCTTCTGAGAGAGGGGCTCAGAGCAGAGAAAAGACTGATCAGATGGGAGGGAAAAGATTTGGTTAAATGAAGGTGGACTGGAGCTTTTGCCTTCTCAGCATTAAGGTTATTCCTCTAGGGGTGCCTGAGTGGCTCAGTAGGTGGAGCGGCTGACTTCGGCTCAGGTCAGGTCATGGTCTCACGGCTCGTGAGTTCGAGCCCCTCCTCGGGCTCTGTGCTGACAGCTCAGAGCCTGGAGCCTGCTTCGGATTCTGTGTCTCGCTGTCTCTCTGCCCCTCCCCTGCTTGTGCTCTGTCTCTGTCTCTCTCTCAAAAATAAATAAACATGTAAAAAAATGTTAAGATTATTCCTCTAAAACCTCCAAACGAGGAACATTTATTTTATTTTATTTTTTATTTGGGTGGGGAGGGGCAGAGCGAAAGGGAGAGGGAGAATCCCAAGCAGGCTCCACACTCAGTGTGGAGCACAACGAGAGACTCAGTCCTACAACCCTGAGATCATGACCTGAGCCAAAATCAAGAGTCGGATGCTTAACCAACTGAGCCACCCAGGTGCCCCAGAACATATTCATTCTTGAACGTCCAAATGCAGAAAACCAGTGCCTCTGAATCTGCATATTAACTCCCATAAAGGAACAAAGAAACAAGTGTAAGTATTTATTACCACAGCAAGAAAGGGAGGTTCTGAAAAGCTTCTCATCTTCAAGAGACAGGGAGTCAGTCAGGACTTACTTGCTTGCAAGTGATAGAAACCCAACCTAAAGTGGTTAAGGAAGAAAAAGTGAGTTTATTGGGTTTTGTGCTGTAAAATCCCAGGGGTAGAGCTACCTGGTTGAAGGCACAGCTTGTCGCAGGAGCTAAAATGAAGCCACTGCCACCTGGCTCAACTCTCTGTGTTGGCTTCATTCTGAGTCCACATGGTAATAAGATGGCTGCCGATAACCACAGAGTACTGTCTCCCACGTTCAAGTTCAGTGGAAGAGAAAGCATTTCGTCTCAGTAACTCTTGGAGAAATTCTAGCCTTCATTCTGATTGGATCAAACTGGGTCATGAGTCCATCTTCAAACCCATCCATAAAGGCAAGAACCAGCCTCATGGCCACCTGCTGAACCAATCTGTGTCGGATTTAGTGTTCTGTTGTGAATGGAACCCATGCAACCTCATGGACTGGGAACGGAAGGGGTGGTTTCCTTAAAGGAAATCCAGGGTCACGGAAAGAAAGGATGCAATGAGTTTTTGGCAGGCAAGATCAGTAAGTGTTCTTAAACATGGCAAACGGGAATGTATAGGGGCTCACCCAGTATGCCTAATTTAAAGCAACATGAAATGTCACTGGCACAATTTTGATTTGATGTATTCAGTCTTTATTGGTTTTAATTTTTTCCAAAGTAGAAATATTCACACAATCTTTCATAAGTCACTACCAACCTCAGCTTGCTTTCTAAAGCAACGGTGTTTTGAGTGAATTCCACCTATTTAAGGAGGGTTTAGTGTTCTAGAATCAGCTTTGCCTCCACTCGGAAGGTTTCCTGCTCTTCCTGTCGATGCTCAGTCAGGAAGACAGAAACCAGTCTAGGTATTTGAAACAGGGACAATTGAAGACAAGGAAATGGTGGGACGCCTGGGTGGCTCAGTTGGTTCAGTGTCTGACTTCAGCTCAGCTTATGATCTCACGGTCCCTGAGTTTGAGCCCTGCATCGGGCTCTCTGCTGTCAGCGCAGAGCCCGCTTCAGATCCTCTGTCCCCCTCTGCCCTGCTTGCGCTCTTTCAAAAATAAATAAATAAATAAATAAATAAACATTCACAAACAACCAAACAAAAAGATAGGGAGCCAGTCACATAGGGGATGGAGGAGCTGAGAAACCCAGCAGGATGTCAAGGCCACCAGGAGATTAACAGCAACAGGAAGACACCGATGCCCCATGGCAGGAGAAACACAGTGACCGAAGTCCCTGGGGACTGCCGGAGGTGGGGGAGGGGTGGCTGTCCCAAAGGACACGGGAGGACTGCTGCCAGGAGGACCCCACCTGCGGCAGGTGTGGGGCTGGGGGAGGTGGGAAGAGGGGCAATGGCTCCTTCTCCTGCCCTCTGATCTTCAGCCCGTCCTAGATGCCAGAGGACAAGGGAGGCTGGGAGATGTAGTCCCCAGGGATAAAGAGCGAGCAGTAGGAAGGTGCACAGGCAAATAACTGGCACACCTGCCCTCCCCACCCACCAGGCCAGGAGGAGTCAGTATGCTTCTAACTCTTCCCCATTCTGCACCCCTCCCACTCCTCAAGTTGGCTTCAGGGGGCTCTGTTATAAGGGGTCTTAAAGGGAGGAGTCACACCTGCCACAAAGCTTATCATTAAGCTTAGGGATAGCGTGTTGTCCATGTTTGCAGAAGCAGACTCTGGGAGGAACGGCATCATTTTCCTGGGTTTTTTTTTTTTTTTTATCATCAATATTCATGAAAATTTTGCCATGTTCACCTCCTGAAGAAAAGAAAGCCATGACTTGGTCCCAGATATATAGATAGGTCCTCTCCGGAGAACTGTGGACAATTGTGTCGTGTTTCCCCAGTGACTCATCTGGGCTTTACCGCAAAGCTTGCTGGGAAGTTGAAGGTCATGAGCTCCCCTTCCTATGGTTAGGCCAGAGAGTACGCAGCCCAGTCAAGGTGCAGCTCACGCAAGAGCTGCCTAACAGCAGATTGGTTCAAGGATGAGCTGCACGCTAAGCCAATCCAGTCAGAATCAGTCTTAGGATGTTGGCTGAGAAGGGGGAGACAGAGACGTTTCCTTTCTCTGGAAGGGGTGGTGTGGATTTGTGGTTAAGAGCCTGCCCTTGGGAGCAAGACAGCCTGGGTTCAAATCCCAGCTCCACCCCTTACTCTGAACTCCTGAGAAGGGTATTCAACACACCCTATCTGTAAAGTAGATTTATATATATATATATATATAAATATATGTATTTAGTCATCTCTATACCCAACGCGGGACTCGAACTCATGACCCTGAGAGGAAGAGTCGCATGTTCTTCCAACTGAGCCAGCCAGGCACACCCTTATTTGTAAAATAAAGATAATTAGGGTACCTACGCTAAACTTGTTGTAACAATAAAATAAGCTAATATAGGGGCGCCTGGGTGGCGCAGTTGGTTAAGCGTCCGACTTCAGCCAGGTCACGATCTCGCGGTCCGGGAGTTCGAGCCCCGCGTCAGGCTCTGGGCTGATGGCTCAGAGCCTGGAGCCTGTTTCCTATTCTGTGTCTCCCTCTCTCTCTGCCCCTCCCCCGTTCATGCCCTGTCTCTCTCTGTCCCAAAAATAAATAAACGTTGAAAAAAAAAATTAAAAAAAAAAAAAGCTAATATAGATAAGAAAGCACTTTGTACAGTGTGTGGAACATCAGTGCTCAAGAAGTGTTAGCTGTCACTGTTGGGTGACACCAGGAACGTATGTGGCTACTGAGAAGGAATCCGTCCTGAGGGCCATGGAGCTGCTGGATTCAGCCAGACCTGAGGCACGCCAGCCGCGAGACTTCCAGTTGTGACCACCAATGAATTTCCTGATCATCCAGACCAGTTTGGGTTGTTTTAGATACTTGCAGCAGGAAGAGTCCTAACTGATCCCCCCATGATGTGACCTTGGGCAAGTCATGTAGCTCTCGGAGCCTCAGTTTCTTTATCCATACGACGGAACTGATAATATCTGAGTATGGAGAGAGACCTCTGTGTACCAGGTCCCTTTCTCACCACCAGGCACGAACATTTTTGTGCCTTCACATACATTCTCATCAACACTCGCTCAATGACCTCCGCCCTTGGAAAGCATTTCAATACTCCCTTCCAGTCCTTCCTATCACACACCCACCCATGGGCACCCCAACACACACTCTCCCGCTGTATTCTTCAACCCCACTCTTCCCATCCAGCCCTCCATCCCAAGACTCGGCCCTTCCGGGACCCAGCCTCTTGGCTCACCTACCCCTACCCTGTTCCCTTCCTGCAGTTCCACTGTCCAGATAGGGCCAAACCTTCCTGCCCCAGACTGGAAAAATCCCTACCAGATTCCCCCTCCCAGGAAGTGCAACAGAGGCCAGAGTCAGGAAGTGACTTTAATGTCTCAGGAGCTGGACTTTGAGCAAGATGGGGACTCTCCAGGCCCGTGGCCCCCAGGGAAGGAGGGAGGGGTGGCCGTGACCAGCCTGCATCTTTTTCTAAATCAAATGGCACCGGCGGGAACAGGTCGGGTCCTTGGAGATGCACTTCAAGCCCCACTGGCAGGGGCATAGGATGTTGATGCTTCCCTTGGTCTGCGGGAGATGGGAACAAGGGTTGGGGGTCACCAAGGTAAAGGGGAGAAGGGAGTTTCAACAGCTTGGGGAGCAGGAGCAAGTGAAGGGGTGAGCAGCCCCCTGCAGCGTTGGGACCATAGACAAGCTAATGAGCTTCTTGGTTTCAGTTTCCTCATCTGTCCAAGGGGGATAATAACAGTAACCCACCTCACAGGGTGATGTGAGAACTAAATAAAACAGAGCAAGGGCCCATAAAGAAAAGACCCTCTGGCCACCTCAGCTGTTGAGTCAGGGGCCTGACCGGTTCCTTACAGCACCGGCAGCTCCCCAGACAGGGACCTGGAGGCCAGCCCATTCTTCCTAGAGAGCTCTGGGCCCGGGGCCCAACAAGAAGAGAGGAGCAGTAACATGACGTCCTGCACATTTTGCATGTCCACCAGCTCATAACCCAGCTCCAGTGAACACTGTGGTTGCCGGGACGACCCGGTGAGGTTGTTACTTTAGCCCCATTTTACGGATGAGGAAACTAAGGCTGAGAGAGCAGAAGTGACCTGGCTGAGGTGGCAAAGACAGGGCTTGAAAAACTCAGGATTTAAACTCAGGCCCAACACTCCAAAGCTACGGTCCTGCCGCTGCAGTGCTTTGCCCCTCTCCAAAAATGAGGTCATTGTGGCAAGGAGGTGGCGATCAGTAGGGAAAAGGTCTTCTCCCATCTACTTGGCCGCAGTGATGTTAGGGTAGGGAATACTCATTCAGCAAACATTCGTTGAACACCTGCCATGGGCAGATACTAAGCCCAGGGTGGGTAAGGGCTCGACCAGCCCTCGAAGAGCTCCGGCCAGTGGTGGAGGCAGACAGAAAACACGGCAAACCGGGGAGAGCCACGCTGTGCCGAGGGTATGAGCTCATGGGAGCTCCAAGCAGAGAAGGCTTCTCAGAGGAGGTGGCTGGAGGTGTACTGCAGGACCAGTAGGAGCTTGCCGGGTGGAGGAAGGGGAAAAGGCACTCCAAGCAGAGCGCGAAGAAGCAGCGGCAGCCACCTGGGTTTTGTTAACCTTCCCCACCCTTCCGGCCAGAGGGGGCCGCCCCAGCCCAGAGGCTCACCTGGGGCAAGCACAGCCTGGCTACCCTGGCCTTGGGGGCACAGAGAGCACCCCTGTTGTTCAGGTCCATCAGGCAGCAGTCACTGACACACTCAGAGTGGTGGGAGCACTCAGCCCCATTCATCTGTGGGGACAACTCTGGTGTCACCAGCCCTCTCGCTGTGTGGGAAAGTGAGGGGGATTCCTGGTGCCTTGCCAAGGCCCCCGGGGGCCAGGAAGGGAAGCCGGGAGATGATCACCTCCAGGTGCCACCCCCTCTACACCCACTCCAGCAGCACTCAGAGGAGCAGGAGAGGAAGGGGGACTGGTACCTCTCCCTCTGCCTCTCCTTTCCTGGGCCTCCCTCCCCCAGTGCTGGGGGAGCATATACTCCCAGATCATGCTTTGGCAGGGGGCGGGGGTGGGAAGAAAGGGAGGGAGTGAAAGATGGGGAAGGGAAGGAAGAGTCATTGTGCTTAGGAGAGGGGAAGGAGGAATTAGGGCAGGTTGCTGAGGCGTGGCTGGCTGGACAAGTGGGCTCAGGGGAGAGAGAGCAGGATGCTGGTCAGAAGACCACTTTCTTTGACCTCGGGGGCCACAGGGAGGTGAAGCAGGGCTTTGACACCCTTCTGGCGACACATCAAGCTTCCAGCCCTGGGAACAAGTCCCCATTTTGGGGTGGTATCCACCCCCACCCCCCACTTCTGTCTCCAAACCCAACTGATGCCTCCTGGCTGGTCTATGATGCCACCGCCACCACCCTCTACTGTAGTGGAAGGTTCCAGACGTTCTTCGGCTCACCTTCATGAACTTCTTCTTGTTAAAGGGCCAGAACTCGCCCTGGTAAGGGAGCAGGAACCCCATGAGGAGCAAGAAGGCTGTGGCCATGGGCCTGAGCATGGAGCTTGGAGGCTCAGGTCGGACTCCTGAGGGGCCACGGGGTGGGGGCGGGATGGGGGGGGGAAACCCTGTGCCTAGCATGTGACCTGGCGCCCCAGGGCCCCGCCCTAGCCTGGGGGTGGAGGGTGGTGAAGTTAATGGTCACACGCTGCTCAGGAGCTGAGGCAGAAGGGCCTGAAGCCCTTTCTAGCACCGCAGAGGAGTCTCCCAGGCCCTAGGGAGCACTGCAAGGTATTCGGTGACACCCGGATTCAAGCCTTGGACAGGCTGGATTGTAGATATTAGGGGCTCTAGGGGCCTCCATATGCATTACTTCCAAACTGAAAAAAAAAAAAGAAAAAAAACCTGTGAAATAAAATTTTTGGAAAAATTATACAAAGTTGATATACTGAAACGAAAATAGCTTTCTTCTTCTTCTTCTTCTTCTTCTTCTTCTTCTTCTTTCTTCTTCTTTGAAAATAGGTTCCTTCTTAATAGTCTCACTCTCTCTTTCTCTCTCTGTCCTTGGTGCCCCAAATTGTCCCCCACCCCTTATCTTTTGAAGAAGCCAGTACTCCCCGCCCCCTTCCTCTCCAGGTCCAGTGTCCTCATCTGTAAGAATCAGGAGGTAAGACAAGATGGCCTCCAAGACCTAGGACTTGTGCAGTCCTAATGAGTTGATTGTCTCAGAATTTGTCTGTGAATTGTATGAAAGTCAGGGCATGGGGGACAAAATGGAAGGGAGGAGAGGGGAAGACACAGAAAGAAGAGGGGGGCTAAGGGAGAGCTGCATGTAGCAATCAGTGGAGTTTCCAGGGAGGTGAGCCTTCCTCGGGATGGCCCTCTCCATGAAACTCCCACTTGACCCCACCCTTGCCTGCTTCTCTTTTTAAAAATTTGCTCTAAGAAATTTATTTATTGGGGGAGGGGTGGGGTAAGGGGCAGAGAGAGAGGAAGGGGCAGAGAGAGAATCCCAAGCAAGCTCTGAGATGCCTGCATGGAGCCCAACCTGGGGCTTGAACCCACAAACTGCAACAAACTGAGAGTCATGACCTGAGCTGAAATCAAGAGTTGGTTGCTTAACTGAGCCACCCAGGTGCCCCTAAAAATTTGCTCTTAAGAAGCTATATGAGGGGCACCTGGGTGGCTCAGTCAGTTAAGTGTCTGATTTCGTTTCAGGTCACGATCTCACTCTTCCTGAGTTGGAGCCCCACGTTAGGCTCTGTGCTGACAACACAGAGCCTGGAACCTGTTTCAGATTGTGTCTCCCTCTCTGTGTCTGCCCCAAGCCACTTGCGCTCTGTCTCTCTCTCTCTCTCTGTCTCTCTCTCTCTCTCAAAAATAAACATTAAAAAAAAGAAGAAGAAGAGCTATGAGGGGCGCCTGGGTGGCTCAGTCAGACGTCAGACTTCAGCTCAGGTCATGATCTCAAGGTTCACGAGTTCAAGCCCCAAGTTGGGCTCTGTGCTGACAGCTCAGAGACTGGAGCCTGCTTTGGATTCTGTGTCTTCCCCCTCTCTGCCCCTCCCCCACTCATACTCTGTCTCTCTCTGTCTCTCAAAAATAAACAAACGTTAAAAAATTTTAAAAAAGGGCCGGTAGTATGAGAAGCCCTGCCTTGGTAGGGGTTGCTAAAGATGTAATTATGCCTCCTCCCAAACTCATATGTTGAAGCTCTGACCCCCAGTGGGATAATATATGTAGAGATGGGGACTTTGGGAGGTGGGTAGGTTTAGATGAGGTCATGAGGGGTCCCTCCTGAGGAGATTAGTGCCCTCATGAGAAGAGACACCAGAGCAGTACTTGGCTGGCTCACTTGGTAGAGCATGCTACACTTGGTCTCGGGGTCATGAGTTCGAGACCCATGTTTGGCACAGAGATTACTTTAGACAGAGAAGGAGAAGGAGAAGAAGGAGAAAAGACACCAGAGAGCTTGCTGTCTCTTTGTCTCTGTCATATGAGGACACAGCAAAAAATGCAGCCATCTCCACGCCAAGAAAAGAGCCCTCACCAGAACCCAACTATGCTGACACTATGATTTGGGGCTTCTGGTTTTCAGAACTGTGAGAAATACATCTCTGTCATTTAAGCTACCCAGTCTAGGATATTTTGTTATGGCAGCTAAGCTGACTAATATAGGAGCCTTAACTCTTTTCTCTAAGAATAACAGCTTCCGTGGCACTCAAAGTTTTGGATCCACTGTCTCAATTAGCCCTATATTTGTCAGGGCAATTAACACTAGCTGTCACAACAGAGAACTCCTGAAATTTTGGTGGCTTGGCACAATAATGTTTTATTTACCATTCGTGTGAAGTCTGATATGGGACAGAAGACCTTTCTTCCATCTTGTAGCTACACCATCTGGAAGATTGGCTTCTGGGGTCATTCTGGAAGGTGGAAGAGAAAGATGGAGGAAGTATATGGACACTTAAATGCCTCAGCCAAGAGTGACATATGCCTCTTCCACTCAGTGACCATTGGCCAGAACTAGTCACATGACCTCAACCTTCTTCAAGGGAGGGGGGGAAATTCAAGGGAATCCTAGAATATTTAGTGTATTCAGTCATTTCTGCTACCTCTTATCCCCATTTTACAGATGAGGAACCCAAAGATTCCCAAATCTGTGCCCAAATAACACAATTAAGTCACGGAGCCATATATAAACCCAGGGCATTCTAGCTATTGAGCTCAAGCTCTTACAATTGTCCTGTACTGCCTTGAGTGGCCAGAAGTCTTTGTTCCCATAAAGGGATTCCTGTCATCAAGGTGTCCTCTCTCTCCAGCAGTCATGGTCTCTCACTCTCTTCAGACCCTTGTTCTTCTGCTTTGGTCAGCTAGTTACCATTAAGCTCGCCACATCTCCCAGCTCCACTGTGAACTAGAGGGGATCCCCAGGCACTGATAATTCTCTGCACAGAGTTACCTCCTTCCCTGTGGTATCTGGTTGTGCCCTTGTGAATGCTAGATAATTGGAAAAATACTGTTAACTGCCCAGGAAAGGGCAGTTTTGGAGGCAAGAGGCCAGAAGCTGTGTATCAGGATTGGCAATTTGGGGTTCTTGATCTGGAGTCCAAGGGCCCCTGGGAAGTTTATTGAAGGCCCTGAGAGGATGGTGGAGCCCCTGGAATTCTATGTGCATGGCTTAAAAAATTTTTTTAAGACATAGGGCCACAGTTTTCCTCAGAAATGATTTAAGACTGGTTCAGAAACTTCTTTTTTTTTTTTTTAAGTTTATTTTGAGAGAAAGAGTACATGTGCATGTGCGTGAGCAATGGAAGGGCAGAGAGAGAGAATCCCAAGCAGGCTCTGCACTAACAGAGCAGAACCTGACACAAGGCTTGATCTCACGACCCTGGGATCATGACCTGAGCCCAAATCAAGAGTCGGACGCTTAACTGACTGAGCCACCCAGGCGTCCCAGAACCTTCATTTTAAAGTGAGGAAACTGAGGACCAGAGAAGGAAGGGACTTCCACAAGTGACTCAGTAGAGCCAGGCCTAAACCCTGGGCTCTAGACTCCAAGTCCTGCACTCTTTCTTCTATACCAATGGCTTGTCTCCCAAATCCAGCTGGCGCTGGTCAGAGGCACACCCGTGCAGTATGAAGGGGGGTGGGAGCCAGATCACCAGGGTGTTCAGAGCTGGGGTGTGGGAGTGGTTGCTGAGTCACCTGACCTTCGAGTGCAGCCACGGCCCTGCCCATTGGCCAGGGCCCAAACATGGCCACCCCAGTCTTGTATGATGAGAATGGGAGTCTGTCCAGAGCAGGGGGACACCTTGCTGGTGGACCTCCATAATCTCCCCCTGTCCCCTTTCCCTGTCCCTTCATTTCCCTCCTCTGACATCCTCCAGTATCTTTCTTCTTTCCTGCATCTTTCTGGTGGTTTCCATGACAATGTTCTCACTGGTCTACAGCAAAATGATGAAAATAAGAGTAACATAGGGCTTTTGTTAAAAATAAATATATTTAATTTAAAGAATGAGTCTGTGTTCTGAAATCATGTCCTTCCTCCTTTTTTTGGTGTTTTTATGATACAAGGTGGAAGAGAAAGATGGAGGAAGCATACGGACACTTAAATGCCTCAGCCAAGAGTGACATATGCCTCTTCAGTTTTCCATGTCGTAGTAGTTGAATACATGTTGTGAATATATATACGCAAATTCTGTCGGTCCCCAAGGTTTTTTGGAAGTTTTATCAGTCTATGAGATCCAAAATAAAATTCTGGAGAAAACTGATGTAGTGGAAATTGTCTCTTACTCAATTCATCCCTGAGGGGGCTCTCAGGGCGATCTGGGGAGAACGATGAACAAGTAGGTGCCTGAAAGAGTTTGAGACCTGAAGACAGCACAGCCAAAGCTTCCTAGAGAAGACAGGCAGTGGGGAATATTTGGAGGTGGAGGGGTGGAGACACCACAGTCATACATAGAACACCCAGGACAGCTCTGGATGCCAGCAGAAGGGGGTAGTGCTCTTTTTCAAAGCCTTGAAGGGAGACTAGGACTCAGGCAAGCAGAGAATAAAGGCTTTCCAAGCGGGGGTCCAGAGTGAGCAAAGATTTGGAGGTACGAATGAGCAGAGCACAGTGAGGACAAGCTGTCTGCTTGTGGAAAAAACAGAATGCAGTCAGGACAGTCAGTGCTTTGGGAAACTTGGAGGCCATGAAGGTAACCCCAGTTGAGGTGGCTCCTAAATGGAAAACTGTGCTGGTGGTGGCAACGGGGAGATGGGAGATTGCTGGTTCCTGGGGAATGGGGATGGATGTTGGCAGGCAGAAACACAGGTATGGAGAATACCCCAAGTTTGACACATGAGGATTGCTCTAGATTCAGGAAAGGTTCCCCCCGGGACTAGGAATGAGTCATAGACGTATCGTTTAACGAGGGGAATGCCAAAGGAAGGATACTCAGAAATATGTGCCCATGGCCTCCCATCCCTCCAAAATCTTAAGCTACAATCCACAGACCATGAATTTCAATCATTTTTTTTTCAACTAAAAGAGATACACTTTATATTGGCATTCAGACAACCAGTAGATATTCTTAGCATCCATTCCAATTGGCTGATGTCTGTGTCATGCTGGTGGTTGAATATTTGGATTATCACCATTGCAAATGTGTGTGTGTGTGTGTGTGTGTGTGTGTGTGTGTGTGTATACGCATGTATAATGTGTGTAAATGTGTATGGAACTGAAGTTTCACAAATAATACTTACATTTACTATATATAATCTGTTCCAAGATTATTTATTATATTCCATCTTTTAAAAATGTTGATTAGAATCCACCAAATTGAATCTGCAAAACAATTAACATGATGCATCACATCAATAAAGGACAAGAACCATATGATCCTCTCAATAGATGCAGAGAAAGCATTTCACAAAATACAGCATCCTTTCTTGATAAAAACCCTCAAGAAACTAGGGATAGAAGGATCATGCCTCAAAATCATAAAAGCCATACATGAACAACCCAATGCTAATATCATCCTCAATGGGGAAAAACTGAGAGCTTTCCCTCTAAGGTCAGGAACAAGACAGGGATGTCCACTGTCACCACTGTTATTCGACATAGTATTGGAAGTCTTAGCCTCAGCAATCAGACAATGCAAAGAAATAAAAGGCATCCAAATCGGCCTGGAGGACGTCAAACTTTCACTCTTCGCAGATGACATGATACTCTATACGAAAAACCCAAAAGATTCCACCAAAAACAGCTAGAACTGATTCATGAATTCAGCAAAGTTGCAGGATATAAAATCAACGCACAGAAATTGGTTGCATTCCTATTCACCAACAATGAAGCAACAGAAAGAGAAATCAAGGAATCGATCCCATTTACAATTGCACCAAAACCCATAAAATACCTAGGAATAAATCTAACAAAAGAGGTGAAAAATCTATATGCTGAAAACTATAGAAAGCTGATGAAAGAAATTGAAGAAGACACAAAAAAATGGAAAAAGATTCCATTCTCCTGGATAGGAAGAACAAATATTGTTAAAATGTCGATACTACCCAAAGCAATCCATAGATTCAATGCAAACCCTATCAAAATAACACCAGCATTCTTCACAGAGCTAGAGCAAATAATCCTAAAATTTGTATGGAACCAGAAAAGACCCCGAATAGCCAAAGCAATCTTGAAAAAGAAAACCAAAGCAGGAGGCATCACAATCCCGGACTTTAAGCTATACTACAAAGCTGTAATCATCAAGACAGTATGGTACTGGCACAAGAACAGACACTCAGATCAATGGAACAGAATAGAGAACCCAGAAATGGACCCACAAACGTATGGCAACTAATCTTTGACAAAGCAGGAAAGAATATCCAATGGAATAAAGACAGTCTCTTCAGCAAATGGTGCTGAGAAAACTGGACAGCGACATGCAGAAGAATGAACCTGGACCACTTTCTTGTACCATACACAAAAATAAACTCAAAATGGCTGAAATACCTAAATGTAAGACAGGAAGCCATCAAAATCCTCGAGGAGAAAGCAGGCAAAAACCTCTGTGATCTTGGCCGCAGCAACTTCTTACTCAACATGTCTCCAGAGGCAAAGGAAACAAAAGCAAAAATGAACTACTGGGACCTCATCAAAATCAAAAGCTTCTGCACAGTGAAGGAAACAATCAGCAAAACTAAAAGGCCACCGATAGAATGGGAGAAGATATTTGCAAACGACATATCAGATAAAGAGTTAGTATCCAAATCCAAAATCTACAAAGAACTTATCAAACTCAACACCCAAAAAACAAATAATCCAGTGAAGAAATGGGAAAAAGACATGAATAGACACTTCTCCAAAGAAGACATCCAGATGGCCAACCGACACATGAAAAAATGCCCAGCATCACTCATCATCAGGGAAATAGAAATCAATACCACAATGAGATACCACCTTACACCTGTCAGAATGGCCAACATTAACAACTCCGGCAACAACAGACGTTGGCAAAAATGCAGAGAAAGAGGATCTCTTTTGCATTGTTGGTGGGAATGCAAGCTGGTGCAGCCACTCTGGAAAACGGTATGGAGGGTCCTCAAAAAATTAAAAATAGAACTACCCTATGACCCAGCAGTTACACCACTAGGCATTTATCCAAGGGATACAGGTGTGCTGTTTCCAAGGGACACATGCGCCCCCATGTTTAAAGCAGCACTATGAAAACAATGGCCAAAGTATGGAAAGAGCCCAAATGTCCATCGATGGATGAATGGATAAAGAAGATGTGATATATATATATATATATATATATATATATACACACAATAGAATATTCCTTGGCAATCAAAAAGAATGAAATCTTGCCATTTGCAACTATGTGGATGGAACTGGAGGGTATTACGCTAAGAGAAATTAGTCAGTCACAGAAAGACACAAATCATATGACTTCACTCATATGAGGACTTTAAGAGACAAAACAGATGAACATAAGGGAAGGGAAACAAAAATAATATGAAAACAGGGAGGGGAACAAAACAGAAGAGACTCATAAATATGGAGAACAAACTGAGGGTTACTGGAGGGGTAACCAGTGGGAGGGGGGATGGGCTAAATGGGTAAGGGGCATTAAGGAATCTACTCCTGAAGTCATTGTTGCACTATATGCTAACAAATTTGGATGTAAAATTTAAAAAAAAAAAAATAAAAAAAAATAAAAGAAAAAAAGGAATCCACCAAATTGATTTCACCACCCACTTGTGGTCCGCGTCAATTACTCTACCACTCTGTTGAGTCCAGCTGGTCTGACTGCCCAACTCATTGTGGACATCTCAGCAATCTCCATTTGCCCATTGATTCATTCACTCAACAAACATTTAGTGACACCTGCTCTATGGTAGGCACTTCATCATCAGGCTTCAGTTGCAGATAACAGACACAATCGTACCTACTCTAAACAGGAAGAGATGTAATACAGATAACTGAGGGCTTACAAAATCATTGAAATTCGGGACTGGAAGAGTGAGATCCAGACTGAGCTTCCAGGAATGCAACCCAACAAACACTGCAGACCTGATCTGCCAGGGAAGCTACTAATTCAGCCACCATCAGGAAGGTTAAGAGTCAGGAGGCCATCGCTACAACTGTTGGAGCAAGGAACACACACCTTAGCTGTGACCTCAGGATCAGGAAGCTGCCATCAAGATCATTGCCTGTGGGGCACCTGGGTGGCGCAGTCGGTTAAGCGTCCGACTTCAGCCAGGTCACGATCTCACGGTCTGTGAGTTCGAGCCCCGCGTCGGGCTCTGGGCTGATGGCTCAGAGCCTGGAGCCTGTTTCCGATTCTGTGTCTCCCTCTCTCTCTGCCCCTCCCCCGTTCATGCTCTGTCTCTCTCTGTCCCAAAAATAAATAAACGAAAAAAAAAAGATCATTGCCTGTGTCTGCTACATCCGTCCTAGCCAAAAGAGAGAATGTCTCCCACACAAATACCTCTGCCCCATTTAACCCCATTCACGTTAGTTCTCAGGCAGCGCGTATGATCAGTGATACCAAAATCACATCTGGGGTCCTGGGTGTGATAGCCTAATGTTTCGCTTTCCAGCCTGGCTATATAGGAAGACACACCAGGACAAGGTGGAACAGAAGCTACACAAGCCAGTCGACAGCAGCCCCGCTCCGACAAAATGTCTGGAAGCGACCCCGGTTACCTGGATGGTGTGAAGGTAGGTTTCTACTTCCTGTCTGAAAACTTTTCAATTTTCACAGCTGCACGTCACTTTGACTGACAACCTATGCTTTTTATTTCTCTGCTTCTTTTTCATATATATTTAATGTGTTAGGTTTTTTAAAATCATAAATTCAATGGCCAGGGTTTTTCCTCTCCTCTGGGAATTTGGGGGGGGGGCGGGAAGTGTCATGCCCCACAACCTTCCCCTTTACCAACTGCACTGTTTTTATGCACCCATCCTGGCCTACTCTCTGACAGGTGAGTGGAAGCTCCTTTTTTACTTTCTTCTAGCAACAATCAAGAGAGAATGTTCCTTCCCTCTGCTCTCTGCCATCATCAACCTAGCTCACCGTAACTTGAACTTGCCCATCCCCTCTAGCCTTCCATGGTAATCATAAAACAATCCCTAAAAACAGTTGGTTCACAGATAAAAGATGATATCTGCCACTTGCGGAAACCGAGGCAAGGGATGGTCCTGGGAAAGATGGGCAGGTAGATGAGCTCGCCTCCCCTTTCTGTGTCCTTTGATGGACCAAACTCACTCTCCCCACTGGTACCCAGCTCTGTGCTCACCTGCCAGCACCTATTTAAGAGGATACAGTAAGAGCACTCAGAGCTCAATAAATGTTTGTCTCATAAATAAACTGTAAAACAAATCACTGGTAGTGTCATCTCTTTACCAAGACAGGGCTGTAGGTAGGTTTAGCCATGGTAAAATAAACCACAGAATAAATGGCTTAATGTCAGATAGAGGTTTATTTCTCTTGCATGTAATGTTCCCAGCGTGCATAGTCCAGGGCTGATATGGCATCTCCACGGTCCCTGAGTCCTCCCTTTAAGGATTCTTCCATTCCGATGACCAGTTGTCGTCACATGGCCACACCTAGCTGCAAGGGAAGCTGGGAAATGCAGTGTCTGTTCTAGGCAGCCATGTGGTCTGATAACAATGAGGAATGGCTGCAGTCTAGCAGTCTATGTTGTATGTGTATTTGCCAGAGGTATGCCTACTAATTCCATAAGGTGCATTCCCGCTCAGACCCAAGAGTCCTGCCTCTAATCTCCTTAATCATGCAATCTCCATTCCACACCCTCTCTGCTTCCTGGACTCACATTTGACTCCAGCATCCCCCGGAATATAAGTACACAGGGTGATAGGAGAATGCAGAGGTCCTACAGTGAGGATTCATTTCCCTTTGTCATTCTTTGTCAGCTCAGACTGACAGTGCTGGGCCAAACACAGTGGCCCACAGGTACACACTTTGGAAACAACAAATACTCGCCAGCCATGTGCCCAGAAGACATCACTGGAGCTCTGTAGCTAGTCTGGATGATTTCCAGCCTTAGGAAATAGGATTCGTTACACAGTGCCTCTTCCCCACCTGCCGATAACGTGACCTGGGGTACTTCCAGCCTCAGGGAATTTCCTATAAGGTTTCACCCAGGGCTCAAATCTGAGGAATCAGTTCACTCCCTTGGAAGTAGCTGAGGTTCTCACACTTGCTCTGGTGGCTTAGACCTTCTGGTGCTCTCTACAGAACACCAGGAAATGGCAAAAGATGTAATCCAAGTTCATGAACTCCGCTCTCTTTCTCTGCCTTCCTTCCCTCTTCTCACTCTGTTGTACGTATCTAGGTCACTGCTTCTCAGACAACAATACATAAACTATTTTAAGAAATCACATTTCCATGCTTTTCTATCATTATTTGTTTGCCCCATGCTCATTCATTTTGAAACGTGTTACTCATCAGCCGATAAGCTGTAGCAAGTGCCAAACACTTAGGAGAAAAATACCTGCTCACTTAACTCTTTCCTCCACTTAGTTTCGGCTATGGGACTCCTGGCCCAACTCATGGAAAAGAGGTGTTTTAAGGTGGCAATGACTGTGAAACCCTGGGAGAGTGGGGTTTAGAGGAGAGGAAGGCAGTAGAGGGGAAGAGGGACCTCCCAGGCTGGGTTGTGGATTTACCAAATGACTCGGTAGGCCAGTGTCATGGAGGAGGAAAGCTCTCTCTCCACTCACTTCTTATTCCTCTCAAAGGAAACCATATCATGTTCCAGGACATCCTGATGGCCATGGTTTCTTGTAGGCAGGGATCACAGGCATTAAGGTCCCACACCTGAGTGTACTGTTGTGGATTTTTGTTCTCGTTTTCATTCTGAAAGAAGAGAACCCACCCAGTGACTGGTCCCATGAAACAGTCATTTGTTGTATTTGTTTCCTATTGTTGTATAACAAATTACCCCAAAGCTTAGTGGCTTAACACATCATTTCTTAGTTCACAGTCTGTGTGTGTCAGGAATCCAATCACAGTGTAGCTGGGCCCTCTGGTTCTGGGTCTCTCACAAGGCTCCAGTCAACTTGTTGGCTGGGGCTGTGGTCATCTTCAGGCTCGGCTGGGGTGGGTCTGCTTCGAAGCTTCCTCAAGTGGTGGTTGACAGGTTTTGGCTCCTTGCAGGATCTTGGACTGACAGACTCGGTTCTTCACAGACTTTGGCCTGAGTCCAGCCAGGGTTCCTTGCCATGTAGTCCTCTCCATAAAGACAACTCACAGCATGGCAGCTGGCTTCATGAGCACAAGCAAGCAAAAGGCAAGAGAGAATGGAAGCAAGATGGAAGTCATAGCCTTTTGTAACCTAATCTAAAGAGTAACAGTCTCTTGGGGCGCCTATGTGGCTCAGTCAGTTAAGCATCCGACTGCTGATTTCCGCTCAGGTCATGATCATATCGTTCCTGAGATCAAGCCCCACACTGGGCTCTGTGCTGCCAGTGTGGAGCCCGCTTCTCTCTCTCAAAAATAAAGTTTTAAAAATAACAGTCTCTTCCTTTGCCATCTTCTGTTGGTTAGAAGCAAGTCACTAAGTCCAGATTACATTCAAGGGAGGCAGATTATAGAAGGGCATATTTAGGAGTGGGGACCATTGGGGTTATTTTATTTATTTATTTATTTTTCAATTTTTATTTTTTAAAGATGCGTTTGAGTATCTTTTTTAAAAACTTTTATTAATCTTTATTTATTTTTGAGAGAGAGACAGAGTGTGAGCAGGGGAGGAGCAGAGAGAGAGGGAGACACAGAATCCAAAGCAGGCTCCAGGCTCTGAGCTGTCAGCACAGAGCCCGACGTGGGGTTCAAACTCACAAACTGTAAGATCGTGACCTGAACTGAATGAAGTCGGATGCTTAACTGACTGAGCCACCCAGGTGCCCCGATAAATAAACAATCTTTAAAGCTTTATTTGCTGGTGATAAAAGGATTTCTATTTCACAAAATAGAAATCAATCTCTCTCCTCTCTCTTTTTTGTTTCTTTACTCATAACAGTGACTCTGGAGTTCTTATTGCTTTGGGCTTGGGGAGCAGGCTGGTGGTAACATGAGTTAAGAGAGAAGGAGAGGTTCTGCTTTAAGTCTTAGGACAAAGCCAGGGACTCCAGCTCCATTTGCTTGAGAACACTGTGCTGGGATCTTGCTGGAAGTCATCTCGTGGAGACAGCTGAAATTCCCTGATCTCTGCCTCCTTTAGGAAATCAGTTACAGGAGTAATTGGCAGTCTGGCTCGCTAACTATCATCTACCAGCAAGCCAGCCCCTACATAGTCCCATCCAAGGGAAACTGATCGGTTTCCCTTTTGGTAAAATTCTCCGCCTTCCTTCCCTCTTCTCATTCTATTGTATGTATCTAGGCCACTGCATCTCAGACAACAATACACAAGCTATTTTAAGAAATCACATTTTTAAAAATGTTTTCCTATTATTATTTCTTTGCTCCTTGCTCATTCATTTTGAAATCTGTTGCTCATCCACAGAGAAGCTGTAGCAGGTGCCACACGTGTCTCACCCTGGAAAGCTCTTTCCTCTTTCCTCGCCCCGCCCTCTCCTCTCCGGAGATCCAAGGCAAGCCTCTTACTTCTATGAAGCCTCCTCAGAATCAACTGAAAAGATGGAAAGAGATGTTTCCTTGGAAATGTAATTGCCTGCAGGTGAAAGAAGTCTGCAGGTAAGGAAACAAGCTAAACATCTGGAAGGAAAGCTGAGGGAAGGGATAAGATGGCAGCTATGAATTATCAAATTTCCCTTCTCCTTGGAAGAGAACCTCTGTAGGGGGAGACAGATGCATCCCGCTGCTAAGCACACAGTAGGTGTTCCATTAGTCCTTTTTGATTAATGCCTTCTGCGGTGGTTCTTCAGTGTTCACAAATTCTTTACCACTCCTCCCTTCAAAAGGCAGAGCCTAATTCTCCCTTCCTTAAATGTGGGCTGGATCAGCGAATGACTTGTAATGAATAGAATATGGTGGACTGATAATGTATGACTTCAAGTTAGGCCAGAAAGGGTACTGCAGTTTTTGCCCTGCTTTCTCTTGGATGATCCACTCTAGGAGAAGCCAGCCGCTATGCCACTAGGACTCTCAAGCATCTCTGTGGAGACGGACAAACTGAGGTCTTCTGCCAACAGCCAGCATCAACTTGCCAGCCAAATAAATGAGCCATCTTGGAAGTGGATCCTCCAGCCCCAGTCAAGCCTTCAGATAATTGCAGCCCTGGCCAAAAGTTTGACTGCAACCATAGCTTGACTGGATCCAAACCACCCAGCTAAGATGCTTCAGAATCGCCATGAGAGATAACAAATGCTTGCTGATGTTTTAAATTGCCAAGAGGGAGGGATCTGGAGAGACACAGCAGGAGGAAAAGGTTTTTGTTTTCTGGATCAAGTGTGCTCAGCTGGCAAGTTCCTGCAGTGCAAACAGCTTCACCCCTGCCCAGTCCCTAGAGTGACCAGCAACGCCAGTAGCTAGGAGCTTCTCCTGACACTGACCCCCGTGGGCAGTAATGTAAGCAGAGCGCCTTCACCTCCAGCAGCATTTGCAGATTCTCCAGCATCCAGCACCCGCTGTGCGTGTGGCTGCTCCAGCACGAGGCTCCTAGATCATGCATGAGCTCTCTAGCATCAGGCTTCTGCCGTCCATAGAGGCCAGCAGCACCCAGCGGGCAGCAGCTTGCCCTGTACCCTGCCCAGGCAGTTTTCTAGCCTTTGGTTTGGCAGCCCCCTGGGAAGAACTTTCCTTGGCATCCTAGAGGGCAGATCTCTGGCAAGTTTCACTCTCATGACAGTACAGTGACTTTTCTGACATCTGGCGAGCCATAGGCTATGTACTCAACAAGGTCTGGAATTCAGCCATAGTGGGGGATGGGGGGGTGCCTCTTCCTTGGGTGCTCTTTCCTCGACCTCAGCCATGGGGGGTAGGGGTTACTCCTATATCTACTATTCATGTATTCTGTACCCTTTACTCACCAATTCTTTTGTTACTCGAATCACCTGGGGTAATAATTATATTAAAATGTCCCCGTTCAAGTTACTGTGGGGTTTCTCTCTCTTGATCGGACCCAGATTGAGACATTGTGTTTTGTCATAGTTTGTTACACAGCAACAAAGAACCAATACACCCCTCCCCATCTCATTGCCCATTGCCAACTCCCCTTTTATTACCATCAGCCAATGGTTACCATGTACCTACGCGGAGCAGGCTCTTCCTTCGAGGTTTTTGTCAGGAGTCATATATGACCTACTGCAAAAAGAAGAACAAAGTTTTTAACAAAGGCTTAATTAGCCAAATGCCAGATATAAGGATCAGACGTGAAGGGCTGCAGGAAGCAGCAAAGGCTTGTTGGAGAAAGCTCTAGGCTGCAGTAGGGTGTCACCCAACTCTGATGACTCTATAGGACACAGCCCAGTAGAAAGGAAAGAGAAGAGCGTTGTAGGTAAGGGGAACATTGTATCAACAGCCTAGAGGCAAGACCCCATGCGGTAGAAGTAGGGCAGCAGTGACTAGTTCACTCCAGTTTGGCTGGTGAAGAGGTTTGACGCGGTAGGCTGGTGGCAAGCAAGGTGACCAGATCATGAAGGTCCTTGAATACAAAGCTAATTCGTTTGGCACCATCATGTAAAAAAGAGGTCCGGTGACCATATCTTTGAGGGCAAAACTCAACCTACTTTTGTTGTCAGTACAATTATACTTGTCAGATCACGAGACTTAGCTTTGGAGCTGAGAAAAAGTTCACCATGACAGTTGGGAAGCTGTGAATGTTTTTGAGGATGATGCAGTGTGGGGTTCTGAAATTAGCCTGGAGTGTGTAGGGTCAAAGAGAATGGAGACCAGAATTAGAAAACTCAGAATTCCTGATGTAGGGAATAGGGTAGCAGCAGTGGAAAATGAAGAACTGGGTAGATGTGGGATGTTCTGAATGGTTGGCTGGATGTGATGGATAGAGGTTGAAGGTGATGCCCAGTACTTAGCTGGTGACATAGGAACAGAGGGAGCTGGCTGAGGAGTGGGTAGGATGATGTTGGCTTTTGGCAGGTTCCACTGGGGTCACTGCAGTGTATCCAAGAAGCAGGAAGGAGCAGCCCTCAGGCCTGCACTCAGGAGAGAGACAAGAGCTGATGATTCAGATCTGGTAGTGATGTCCACTCAGAGGTGACAAGTCAGACTTTGGGAGATGGTGATGAGGATGGTCCCCAAGTAGGAACCGGCTCTCTGATCAGCCCATCCTCAATCAACAACCCTCCTCCCACCCCCACTGACCCAAGAGATGAGGTCCTGGGTCGGGAATTCAGTGGGGACACATTTCCCCAAGTATTCAGTCCTAAACAGACCCCCTAAAAGCCAAAAGCACTATCTTCCTCAACTGCCACAGATTCTGGATTAGAATCCAGAGTCCGCTCTCATAGGGCTCAGGCCAAGGAATATGAAAGCAAAAAGCTTGAGTCTAGGAGGCTCTAACCCTATTTCTGCCCCAGATCAGTCATGAAACCTTGAGCAAATCACTTTTCCTCTTTGGGTTTGTTTTTTCTTTCAGCAAAATGCCAGAGTTGGCCTTAGACTAGACTGTGGTCCTGCCCGTAAGAACGCTGGGGTTCTTTAGCTGGGCCAACACGTTCTTCCTCCTAAATCAAGTAGTAGCAGATAGAACGACTCCAATTTTAGGGTTTTCTCCCATAACGTTTTCTCTTTTTTTAATGTTCATTTATTTTTGAGAGAAAGGGTGACAGAGCATGAGTGGGGGAGGGGCAAAGAGCGAGGGAGACACAGAATCCGAAGCAGGCTCCAGGTTCTAAGCTGTCAGCACAGAATCTGATGTGGGGATCAAACTCATGAACCATGAGATCATGACCTGAGCCAAAGCCAGACCCTCAACCGACTGAGCCACCCAGGTGCCTCCCATAGTGTTTTCTTAAACCATTAACAACCGCTACTGTTTGTTTTCCAGATAACACAGGTAACACAATGAATGAACACATGGGAAATGCGCTATCTGGCAATTCTGAAAATAGGTGATCATATTTGGTTTGACAGTCTTCTTGTTTCTGGAGACTACACGGTTATGGTTTTATATTATTCACATAATCACTCTGGTTTCTAAAGCTAAGTTCTAGTGGCATTTCAGGGTGCTTCTTGGAGAGTTCTGGGACTCCCCGGTGCCTGCAACCCAAAGAGACTGGTCTGCAGACACACAGGACTCAATGCTCTCTAGGACCTTTCCAGTGTCAATCTTTCACTCTCTCAATCTTCGATCTTTGGTGAATACCCTTCGCGTGCAGAACATTGTGTCTTACATTCACTAACTCACATATCCCCCATGTAATCCTCTCAACAGCCTCAGGAGATAAGTTCTCTCATTATATAGATTATTATATATGTCATTTTATAGGTGAAGGGACTGAGGCTCACATAGGGTGCATGGCTTGCCTAAAGTCACACAATCAGTACGTGACAGAGCTGTATTTGAACCTGAGAGTCTGATTCCAGAGCTCTCACTCTTCTAATATGCCTGCAGTCTCTGTCATTAATGCTTTTTCCACCAAATATTTTCAGTTCTTGGACACATAGTAAGACTGATCTCCCCTACCCTCTATGGCTAGTGAAGTGCGAGCATCATTTCTGGTGTAACTTTTTTTTTTTTTAATGTTTATTTATTTTTGAGAGAGACAGAGTGTGACCGGGGGAAGGGCAGAGAGAGAGAGCGAGACACAGGATCCGAAGCAGGCTCCGGGCTCTGAGCTGTCAGCACAGAACCCGACGTAGGGCTGAAACTCACCAACCGGGAGATCGTGACCTGAGCTGAAGTCGGTCACTTACCCGACTGAGCCACCCAGGCGCCCCTCTGGTGTAACTTTCAAGAGCCAGTGATCACTGCCACCTTTCCTTTTCCTTCTCTAGGAGTTGTAGATACACAGTGAAGATCCACCCTCAGCCTTGGTCACAGAGAGAAGAGGATTTGGAAGAGACACCTGTCCCTCTATCGCCCCAGCTGTAGGCATGTAGTAGGAATAAGAAATAACCTTGTCAGGGCACCTGGGTGGCTCAGTTGGTTAAGCCTCCGACTCTTGGTTTCAGCTCAGGTCATGATCTCACGGTTCATGAGTTCAAGCCTCACGCCGGGCTCTGTGCTGCCAGTGTGGAGCCTGCTTAGGATTCTTCCTCTCTCTCCCTCTCATTCTGCACCAATGAATAAATAAATTAAAAAAAAAAAAGTTGTCATTTTTAAGCCACTAAAATTTGGAGGCTGTTTGCTACTGTGGCACAGCCTGACCCGTACTGAGTAAGCCCATGCAATGCTGTCTCCTGCTGATTATCTTTGGCCTCTGTCCCCGAGACGTGCCTTCTCCCTAAAACTCCCTTAAAGCACTGGCTCCACATTCAAATTTTAAAAGCAGCAGGGGCAGAAGGGAATCTGTCCCCTAAGCAGAGAAGTGGGGACGTGTTCTGGGAGATGCACCCATGCTTTGCCACGCTCCTTGTAGCAATCAGGCCGGCTGAAATCCCCACCCAGCCCCTGGAAGGCCCTAAACAGAAACTGCTCCTCACGCTTTTCTCCCATAGTCATTTATTGGCTCTCCTTAATTTTATTCCCCGCTATTAAAGTAGGAACGGCTGGGCTGGCAGACGGAGGGCCGGACTCCCACATCCTGGGAGCACTGCAGGCTGACTATGACCTTGCAGGCCTGGATCTGAACCTCCTCCTCAGGGTGGATGACCAGAGCGAGCAGCCGGTCTGCCAGTCGTGACTCATCCCCAAAAAGAGCTTCGTGCAGCGACTGTTCGTTGTAATGCCACTTCACGGCACGGTAGTGGGGTGAATTCCGGCCCTCACTTAGCCGCTCGGCAAACACCAGGACCTCAAACAGCAGACTCCCTGGCTGTGTGGACTGAAACAGGTTCAGGAAGTTGGCATGCACCTGTGACGGGAGCGGAGCGACAATGGCAAAGAAATCCAAGACAAGTTCTAAAGTTCTTCCATCTTCCAATTGCCTCAGCTCCCCAGTACCTAAGCTTCAGATTCAACTGAATAGGATTTTCGTAGTTTTCCTTTCATTATCATTCTCTAACACAATGGCAATGTGGTCATAAAACATGAGAGATATGATCATAACATTGATTCTGGGAAATCTGTGGAGTCAAATATTAAAGCTTATCATGTGGTTAATTTTTATAAATATTTTTATTTTGGGGTGCCTGGGTGGCTCAGTTGGTTGAGCATCCGACTTCGGCTCAGGTCTTGATCTCGTGGTTGGTGAGTTTGAGCCCCGCATCAGACTTGCTGCTGTCAGCTCAAAGCCCACTTTGGATTCTCTGTCCTCCCCTCTCTCTCCCTGCCCATCCCCTGCTCATGTTCTTTCTGTCTTCACATTTTAAAAAAATAATATATTTTTTTGTGTGTGAGAGAGAGAGAGGCAGAGGGGTAGAGGGAGAGAGAGAGACAGAGAAAATCTTTTTTTTTTTTTTAATTTTTTGAACGTTTATTCATTTTTGAGAGACAGAGCATGAGCGGGGGAGGAGCAGAGAGAGAGGAAGACATAGAATCAGAAGCAGGCTCCAGGCTCTGAGCCATCAGCACAGAGCCCCACGCGGGGCTCAAACTCACAAACTGAGATCATGCCCTGAGTGGAAGTCAGATGCTCAACCGACTGAGCCACCCAGGGCGCCCCAGAGAGAGAGAAAATCTTAAGCAGACTCATGCCCAGCGCTAAGCCCAATATGGGGCTCGATCCCATGACCCTGGGATCATGACCTGAGCCAAAATCAAGAGTTGGACGCCTAACCAACTGAGCCATCCAGGTGCCCCAATTTTTAAAAATATGTTGTGTGTTTGACATGAATGTGCATTTACTAATTGCGAAGGGTTCTTTACAATTGTAGGTGTGTCTAGTGGCTCAAGCTTATTTAAGTTATTCACAGCAAATATACCCTTACTAGTTTTCGGTTTTTATCTATTAATTGCTGAAAAAATATTTAAAATCTCCCAAATCTTCCATTGTGGTGGAAATGTGTCAGTTTTTTCCTTAGAATGGTTCAGCCGTGAGAAGAAAGAAAATCCTACCGGTAATTTGTGACAACATGGATGAACTTTGAGGACATTATGCTAAGTAAGATAAGCCAGACAGAGAAAAACGAATACTGCATGATATCACTTATTGGTGGAAACTTAAAAAAAAAAAAAGTCACACTCGGAAACAGAGAATAGAAAAATGGTTGCCAGGGGCTGGCAGTGTAGAAGAAATAGGGAGACACTGGTACAAGGATATAAACTTTCAGCTGTACGATAAATAAGGTCTCAGGATCTGATGTAAAACATGGTGATTAGAGTTAATAACACTGTATTATATAATCAAAATTTGCTAAGAGAGTAGAACTTAAATGTTCTCACACACACAAAAGGTAAATATGTGAAGTGATAGATATGTTTGCTAATCAACTAGATAATGAGAATCCTTTCACAATGTATTATCTATATTATATCAAATCACCACTATGTACACTTTAAATATCTTACAATTTTATCTGTCCATTATACCTCACTACAACTGAAGAAAGAGAAAAAAATGTTTTCCTTGTAATTCTATCAAGTTTTTGCCATATAATTTTTTTTTTAATTTTCTTTAATGTTTATTATTTTGAGAGAGAGACACACACACACACAATGCAAATGGGGGAGGGGAAGAGAGAGAGGGAGACACAGAACCCAAAGCAGGCTCCAGGCTCTGAGCTGTCAGCACAGAGCTGGACGCGGGGCTGGAACTCACAAACAATGAGATCATGACCTAAGCTGAAGTAGCACGCTTAACCGACCGAGCCACCCAGGCGCACCTTGCCATATAAATTTTGAGGTTATGTTATTAGGTTCATATAAGTTAAGAGTTACTTTATCCTTCTGACCTAATTATTATGTAGTGACCTTGTCTATTCCTAATAATGGTTTTTGTTATAAGTAACTCTTCTCTAATATGAAAATACCTACATTGTCTTTTGTTTTGTCGCCTGGATTCCTGGCTCTCAGAGTTCAGAAAGCCCTTTAAAGGAGAATCCTCCTCCTAACAAAATGAATTCTGTTCTATTGGGAGAATGGAAGAGGGGATGTTTTTCAATATATCTAGTGCAAAGGCGTGAAGAGAAACAAGACGATCTTGTTAGGGCTAAGTCTGCCTGGGGAATCCGTGATTCTTCCTTCCCCAATATCTGAGTTGGTATCCATCAACCCTTCCTCAGTTCCTATCTCACCTGGCAGTTGAGAATATCATAGAGAAGATTATACTTCTGTGCCAGGTAGCTCAGCAATCGAATGGCTTGCACCTGAATAAAAGAAAGAGCAAAACATGAGAAGGCAGATTACTCTGGGCCCGAGCAGGGAATGCACAAATCTCTGTTCCTCCCTCTAGGTGCCGGTGCAGGGCTGGTCAGGAGTGGCAGGGCCTGGGCCACGGTCCTCAGGCACCTGTGCCAGGATATAGTCCGACTGCAGGATCTCCATCAAGGCAGGCATCACCCGTCTCAGCTGTGGATGCACATAGTCAGGCAGTGGGAGGTTGTTGAGGAGTCTGAGGCCTGCAATGTGCAGCTCCGAATCCCAGATGCTGGCGATCAGTTCCAGGACATTGATGGAGTGTTCCTGGGGGGTGGGGGCGGGGGAGAAGGATCTGCTTTTATGTGGTGATCCCCAACACTGTCCCAGCCTCTGCCTTCACTCTTCCCTGCCCCACCCATGATGCCTGAGCCAAACCCAGGAGACAATTCCCTCTAACTTACACTCTCGTTATTTGACCTCTTAGGCCACTCCTACCTCCTTTCTCCCCTTGGCTTCTCGTCCACAGAAGTCTTTCCTGGTTCTTAGGCCTAACCTTGTCTTCTCTATCTTCATCTCTCCCTTAGTGATATCATCCAGATTCACAGTGTTAAATACAATTGATGCTGATGCCTTTCAGCTTTCTGTCTCCAACCCAGACCGCTCCCTGAACTCCAGATTCATATATTCAGGTGCCAATTCTACGTCAACCCAGAATGCTTTTTAGAGTATTTTATTATTTTTGAGAGAGAGAGCATGAGCAGGAGAGAAGGGCAGAGAGGGAGGGGGAGAGAGAGAGAGAGAGAGAGAGAGAGTATCTTGACCCTGGGATCAATCAATATATATATAATTTATTGTCAAATTGGTTTCCATACAACACCCAGTGTTCATCCCAACAAGTGCCCTCCTCAATGCCCATCACCCACGTTCCTCTCTCCCCCACCATCAACCCTCAGTTTGTTCTCAGTAGTCTCTTATAGTTTGCCTCCTTCCCTCTCTGTAACTTTTCCTCCCTTCCCCTCCCCCACGGTCTTCTGTTAAGTTTTTCAGGATCCACATGTGAGTGAAAACATATGGTATCTGTCTTTCTCTGTCTGATTTGTTTCACTTAGCATAATACCCTCCAGTTCCATCCACGCTGCTACAAAAGGCCAGATTTTATTCTTTCTCATTGCCAAGTAGTATGCCATTGTATATATAAACCACATCTTCTTTGTCCATTCGTCAGTCGGTGGACATTTAGGCTCTTTCCATAATTTGGCTATTGTTGAAAGTGCTGCTATAAACATCGGGGTACAAGTGCCCCTATGCATCAGCACTCCTGTATCCCTTGGGTAAATTCCTAGCCGTGCTATTGCTGGGTCATAGGGTAGGTCTATTTTTAATTTTTTTGAGGAACTTCCACACTGTTTTCCAGAGCGGCTGCACCAGTCTGCATTCCCACCAAAGGTGCAAGAGGGTTCCCATTTCTCCACATCCTCTCCAGCATCTTGTCTCCTGATTTGTTCATTTTAGCCACTCTGACCGGCGTGAACCACCCCCATTTTTAAAGATTTTATTTTTTAAGTGATCTCTACACCCAACGTGAGGCGCGAACTCACAATGCCGAGATCAAGAGTCACATGCTCTGCCAACCTAGCCAGCCAGGCGTCCCTTGCCAGAATGCTTAATAGACCTTTCAAAGTTAACATGTATGCAGTCCCCAAACCTGTTTCTTCCACCATCTTCCCTGTCTCTGCTGTTGGTTACATCCCCCTTCCAATTACTCGGGTCAAAAATCTTTAAAGTGGTCCTCTTTAACTACTGTGCTTTGTTTTTCTTCACACCACCTTTTGCAATCCTTCAGAAAAATCCTGCTGGCTCTACCTTCTAAATCTATCAACAGTTAAGCTGCTTCTCACCGTCTCCTCTCTACCACCCTGTTCCAAGCCACCATGATTTCTCACTTGGATTTCTGCAAGAGCCTCCTGTCTCCCTGCTTCCATCCTCGCCCCCTGCCTCTATTTTCAGAATAGCAGACGTGTTAGACACGTCACTCTTCGGCTCAAGTCCCTAGTTCGTTCAGGGTAAGAGCTGAAGTCCTTATAGTGGCTTGCAAGGTCCCATTTGCTCTGCCCCTCTCCCCCTGCCCCCCCCCCCCCCACCGCTATTTCTTTGACCTCATCACCTATTCTCCTTGGCTCCCGTGGTTGCCATCACAATGGTCTCTTAGCCATTCCTTGAGCACGCCAGATACACACTTATCTTGTTTTTGTGCAGGCTGTTTCCTCTACTTAGAATGCTCTCCCTCCAGGTAGTCATAGCTCCCTCTCTTACCTCCTTGAAGACTTTACGCTAATGCCGCCTTCTCCGTGAGGTCTTCCCTGACCACCCCCTTCTTTAAGACTGCAACCACTCCCGTCCCAGCCCTGCTTATCCCCCATCTTTATTCCATTCCCCACAGCACTGCACGTGCAACATACTTATTTTTAAACTTTTAATTTCCAAATAACTATAAATTCTCAGCAAGTTGCAAAAAGAGCCCAGAGAGGTCCTGTGTGCTTGTCACCCCGTTTCCCTCAATGGTCACACCTTACATAACTATACGCGATACCAAAACGAGGAAATCGGTGTTGGCACAAAGTGTGAGTCTGGCGCTGTGTCATTTTATCACGTGTGTAGATTCACGTAACCACCACTGCTCTCAACGGATTATGCCATCAGCGGTGTCCCATCACCACAAAGATCTTCCTCCTGGGACTCCATTACGGTCACATTTGCCCCTTCCCACCCAAAGCGGCCCAACTACTAATCTGTTTTCCATCTCTACAATTTTTTCACTTTGAGAATGTTACATACATTGAATCACACTTTGGGACCTTCCGAGATTGGTTTCTCACCCAGTGTGATGCCCTTGAGATCCAAGTTGTGGTGTGTGTCAAGACTTCACTCCCTTATGTTTCCGACTAGCGTTCCATGGCGTGGGTTACCAGTTTGTCTAACCATCTATCCATTGAGAGACGTTTTGCTTGTTTCTAGCTTTTGACTATTATAGGAAAAGTGGCAACGAATAAGATCGTGTACAGGTTTTTGTGCAGACAGAAGTTTTCATTTCTCTAGGATAAATGCCTAAGAGTGCAATTGCTGGGTTGTGTGGTAAACATGTAATTCGTTTTTTCAAAAAAAAAAAAACCAAAAAACAAAAAACCCTGCCAAACTATTTTCCAGAATGGCTGCTGTACCATTTCACATTCCCACCAGCAACGCACAAGAGATCCAGTCTCTCTCCGCCTTCACCAGCATCTGGTACTGTCACAAATTTTGAGTTTAGAATACTTAATGGGTGTGTCGTGATAGGTCGCCGCAGCGTTAAGTACGTTTCCCTCAGGTCTACTGATTTTAAGCATCTTTTCATGTGCTTCTTTGCAACTCATAGATCTTCTTCAGTGCAATATTGCCACATCTTTTGCCCATTTTCTACTTAGATTTTTTTAAATAGTGAGTTTTGAGAGCTCTTTATATGATCTAGATAGGAGTCCTTTGTCAGCTATGTGCTTTGCAAATGTTTCCTCCCTGCCTGCAGCTTGTTTTTTCATCCTCTTAACAGGGTTCTTCACAAAGCAAATGCTTTTAGTTTTGATGAAGTCCAATGTTATCGATTTTTTCTCTTATAGATCATGCTTTTGGTGTTTTTTCTATTTCTATGAACCCTTCATCAAGCTCTAAGTCCCAAAGATTTTCTCCTTTGAAACTGTATAGGAAGCTCCCATACCAGCTTCCTTACCACCCTTCTTTATTTTTCTCCGTTGCACTTGTTACGTGAAATATACCATAGATTTCACTAATTTGTGTATTGCCTGCCTTGCCCTGCTAGAATATAAGCTTCCACTGGGACCGAGATCTTTCCTGTTCTGCTCACTGTTGTGTCTCCAGTGCTTAAATACAAAGTACTTCATATACATTTGTTGAATGCATAAAGGGATCTTGACTTCCAAGACGTAAGATGCTTGGACTGAGAGATATTACCAAGGACTGAGAATCCCACAAGCTGTACTTTTGTGAGCCATGTAAGAGGGGGGCAAGAATCCTGGAGTGAGGGTCACAGCATTCCCACTGGTACCTGCCTCTCCCTGCCCCAACCCCTTGTTGTCCACTAAGAGCTGAAGGACAGATAAGAGCACATCTGGTGTGGTGTTTCAGGCAGAGGAACAGCCGGTGCAAGGGCCAGGGAGCAGAAGAGCATGAAACATACAATGTGAATGGCTGGAGCTGGGGCAAGGAAGTGAAGGACTGTGATCTTTATGCTAAGAGCTTTAAGGAAGACCAAGCAGGGGGTTGATGGGACCAGATCCCTCTGGAAAGGGTGGTCTAACTTAGGGAACAGGGGCAAGCTCCATTTTGGACATGCTGAGTTAGAGGGCCACTAGGATGTCTAAGTGGAGCAGCTGGCCATGGGTCTGGAGGTCAAGGGAGTCCCCAGGCTACGGACAGAGATGCAGCAAAGTGCATCCAGATGAAAACTGATCAGCTGCTTTTACTCAGAGAATAGGGATCAGGTCCTCAGGATACGATGGGGAAAGTGTTGCCCAGACCAGCTGCGTCAGAATCTTCTGGGGGGCTTGTGAAAAACATAGCTCCCCGGCTCAGCTAGACTCTCTAGGTGTGGGGTCCTGAAATCTTCAATGTTAAACAGCTCTGCAGGCAATTGATATGTCTGAGAATTACAGACTTAGGGAAACTGAGAGAGCTGAGGGATAAAGCAGAGGCAGCCAGCAAGTGGAGACCTAGAAACCTTTCCCCCAACCCCTCAAATTTTTTCTTCCTTCCTTTCTTTTTAAGTAGGCTTCATGCTCAATATGGGGCTTGAACTCATGACCTCAAGATCAAGCATGGTCTACTGACTGAGCCAGCCAAGTGCCCCTCCTCAAAAAAGTTTGATGCAAAAAATTTAAAGTGTGAAAATACCAAGTTTTGGCAGGGAGAATATAATGCAACTGGAATATTCATGCAGAGCCAGCACAGGCTGTAAATTAATACAACCCTTTTTGAAAAGTTGGGCATACCCTTTCATCCAGCCATCCCACGCCTGCATACATACATATCCTAGAGAAAGTCTCCTATATCCTCAAGGGAGATGTATACAAGAATGCTCATGGCACAATGTAGAAACAATTTAAGTGCCTACCCATGGGCAAATGGATAAATACGATCGCAGGACGTTCATGAACTAGAGTACTATACAGCAGTAGAAAACAAGGAAACAGAGCTACCCACACCAATAAAGATGAATCTTCCAGTGCTGGGGGGAAGGCAAACCACAGAATACAAACTGCACACTTCCAGATATGTTGAAGTTTAAAAACATCCCAAACTGCATTTTGCCTATTATTAACTACCTCGCGTTGCCAGAATGATACCCGAATATATGGTAAAACTATAAAGAAATCAAGGAACAGATGCACAAAATGGAGGAAATAATTGCCTCCGGTTGGGATTGTGGGGGAGGGGAGCAACTGGAGCGTCTAAGCTGTTGGTCATGTTAGATTTCTTAGCCTGGGTTTTGGTTACGTGTGTTTTGTTTATAGTTCTTTCTACCGTACACATATAAAATATTTGTAAGTTTTCTATATTTATTTTTAATTAGGAGAGATCATTTGCTAGAGAGAAATTTGGAGGTCAAGGAAGAAGGGTTCTTTTTTATGGGACGGTGTTTTTTTAGGATTGGAAGGACTAGAGCATGTTGAATTAATGGGAAGGAGTTGAGGGGGGGCATATCAGACAAAGAGTCTAATTAAGGAAAGAAGTCCTCAAAGAAGGGGATGGGATCCAGTACTGAGACTAACATTGACCGCAGACAGGAAGAAAGCCATTTTCCCATGGCATCAGCGGGAAAGCAAGGAAAGGATGGGTGTGAAAACAGGTAAGCCTGGGGACGTGTGGTGGCTGGTATTTTCTCTATATGGTAGTAGTGAAGGCATCAGTGGCCCAGCCACCAGCATCAGACCAACACAGCAGAGGGTGGTGATATGATAGATCTGGTCTTTGTTCCTGGTTCTAGGCACAGAGCTCCTAAAACCCTTGCATTTGACTGATAGAATGGTGTTTTGCTTTTCATAGTAAGTTCTTCTGCATTACCTTGGAGTTTATGTCAAGCAGGTGACTCTTGTGGATGGTAGATAGCTTCCAGACGGGGATGCTGGTGGCCAGAAAGGCCAAGCCATGATTAAGGGGGTTGAAGAAGGGAGGGGTTAGTGATTGAGTTCAATCACAAATGGCCAATGATTAATCAATCACCCCTACATATTGAAACCTCCACACATACCCCTAAACAGGGCTTGGAGAACTTCCAGGTTGGTGGACACATCAAGGTGCCAGGAGGGTGGCTCACCTAGAGAAGGCATGGAAGCACTGCACCCTTCCCCCCGCCATACTTTGCTCTATGCGTCTCCTCCATCTGGCTCCTCCTCAGTTTATAATTAACTGGCAAATGTAAGTAAAGTGTTTTCCTGAGTTCTGTGAGTCTTCCTAGTGAATTCTCAAACCAGAGGAGGAAGTCCAAATTTATAGCTAAGTGTACTGGCACTTGTGACTGGCATGTGACGTGGGAGGCAGTCTCGTGGGACTGAATCCTTTATCTGTGGGGTCTGCACTCACTCCAGGTAGACAGTGTCAGAATACAGTTGCATCATAGGACACCCCATTGGTGTTGTAGGATGGGATGGTATCAGAACGAACCTTGGGGCTTTCTGCTAGTTGGGGCTCAGAGATACTCCTAGCACCCTAGTTCAGTTTCAGCCTGATATTCAAAGGCTTTTATGATCCTGCCGGGAATCTGACCACCATTTTCTCACTTGATTACAAGGAAAATCGGACCCCAAAACTTCCGGAGCATGACCATTTATTTACCCCATGCCTATTAAAGAACCCACGGTCTGTGGACAGCCTGTGTGGTCCACCCCACCACTTGCTTTTGCTCACCTGGACTTTAAGCCTGAATTTTCTGATGCCAGAGAAAGCTTTAAGTGTGTTCAGAGCTTGGATTTTGACACTGTTGTCCTTGTCATCCAGCATGGAGCCCACCAATGCGACGTCATCAGTAGTACAAGCAGAGGCCTAGAGTGTGCCAAGAGAGACAGAAGAGGCAGGAGAAGCGGGTGTCCTGGGCCCACAGCCCCACATGTTACCAAGGCCCCTCAGCACGACCCCTCCCGCCAGCAGCCAGAGAGACAGGTCTCAGGACACAGTCTGTCCAGCCAAGGGGGCAGGGATCGGCCGTAGCCCCGAGGGGCCGGGCTGGTTGGGAGGGACTTCCTGCTTCCTTTCCCTCACCTCGGCCTCCAGCAAGTACACACAGCGCGTGATACTGTGCAGGATCATGCTCTTGGCGTACTCATCCTGTTTGCACTCCAGAGAGTTGAGGAGCCTCCGGAGCTCACCTGAGTCCCGCCCGTGCCGCTCTCGCTCGATTGCCAGGCCTAGACAGCCACCCCAGCCAGGTTCAGGCTGGGGACTCAGGAGTGGTCAGAGAATGGGGTTGGGAAGAGGGGGAGAGGGAGCTGGGGACAAGACTGTCTTGCTTTTTCTGAAGAGAGGCCTTCTTGCTACAGGCAGGACCGCCACAGACAGCTGAGCTGTACACCAGGGCACTTCGTCTAATGATGTATCGTTTGTATCCTAAATGTCATAGTTTTGTGTTTACTATAACAATTTCCTGGCATATGGCAGTCATATGTGGTATTTCGTTATAATCAGTATATGGCAACAATATTCCAACAGATGGCAATCAAAAAGTCTGGCAGAAGGGTGCCTTTTTCTACTCGGCACAAAGTTGTCCTATGGACCGGTGGAGGTTCTGGGCGCGTAGGTGCCCCAACCGTTCCCTTAGGAAGAACTGCGGATGCCAAGTTTCCAAGCAGTGGCATCCTGGGGGCTAGAGTGAGGGTCAAATTCGGAGACCTGCCAGAGGAGTCCTGGAGAGCCATCTACTTCCTGGGGACTCTGAGCTAGCATCTCTAGGGCGGGTTTGAGGAAGGTGGAGGAGAGAAAGAGGAAGGAGAGAGGAACTTGGAGGAGTCACCTTTGGGCCCTCCCACACTGGAGGCCTCGGGAGCAGGTGCCTCCTGGGGCAGAGCCCTCTCCCCAGGGCCCGGACACTCACGGGCGATGCAGATTGGTGAGGTGGTGCAGAGGGGCGGTTGGCATTTTATGCCAGCCTTGATGGCCTTGTAGAGCAGGTAGATGAACCCAGCACCTGTGGCCAAGCCCACTACGCTCTTGCGGATGTGCAGTTGCCCCAGGCACTGGGGGACGCTCATGCCCATGTCTTCAGCGCTGCCTTGCTCCCAGGTGGGAGCTAGTCCCAAGGCACCTGGCAAGGGCCTTCTGGAACCAGAACTCTGGCAGGGCCGGGAACCAGGGTACCAGAATCAGAACCTGGGCAACAAAGGAAACTGGGGAAACAGGATGGAGGGTGGTGATCGGGAAACAAGATGGCCAGAGGCACTTGGAAGGACAGAAGTTTCAGCTTCTGAGGCTGTAGGAAATGAAGCTCGAGACTCTAGGGGAATAAAAATTCTGGGGGCAGGAAGGTCCTTCACGTCCCCTTTTCTTTAGGAGAGCCAGGACGGCTGGGCCCCGGTAGGCAGCTCTAGAGTCTGGCTTTCCTCCATTAGAGGGCAGCAGAGGCCCAATTTCTGGGCTTGTTCCTTGGGAAGTTTCTGGGAGGGGCGTCGGGTGTGCCCAACTGGCAACCCTGTTCCCTCACTCCCTGGCCTCTCATCTTTGATTTCTTCACCATGGATTGACTGCTGGGCATCTGGGTGTTTCTGCAGGCAGGGCCCCCTTCCATCAAGGGGAGCACTTTGTAAAGTTTCGCAGTCTTGAGGCAAACTCACTGATTCCAGCAACTGTAGTTCCCCCTGTAGTGGGTAGTAATTACCTGTCTGGCCAAAAGCTCTTGAGGGCAGCTCTCTCGGCATCTGCAACATCTGGTAGAGCCCTGTACTTAGTAGGGGCTCAAGTCATGACTTCTGTCAAACAGTGTCAAAATCATGACTTTTGTCAACAGTGTCAAAATCCAACCCAGAGTGAGCAAGAATCTGGTTACATAGGCACTCCAGGCCCAACCGGTGTGACCCTGGAGGAGGACGAGATTGCCCATGTCTGGGTCTCAGTTTGTGCATTTGCAACCTGAGAGGATCCAGATTTACCATTCTATAACTCCAGGATTAAAACTTGGGTAGGTGTGTGCCTTTAAATGATGGGGGTCTAAGGGGTGGCTGGGTGGCTCAGTTGGTTGAGCATCTGACTCTTGATTTCAGCTCAGGCCATGATCTTGCAGTCTGTGGGTTCGAGCCCTGCATCGGGCTCTGGGCTGACAGTGTGGAGCCTGCTTGGGATTCTCTCTCTCACTCCGTCTCTCTCTCCCTGCCCCTCCCCTGCTCATGTGCACATACTCTCTCAAAGAAACTTAAAAATAAATAAACGATGGGGGCCTAAATCTGGGAGAACCACAACCCAGTGCCCTGCCCCACCCCTACACAGTGAGATGAGGCTTGAGGCCTCCTGTGGAGAAAATGCCACCATCCCAGAAAATGAGAGTTCCACTTCGGAGGACTTGGTCTCCACCAATAGGATAGGGCAGGTGAGACCAGACCCTTCCCTCTTTCTCCCCTTTCCCTGCTTGTCCCCTCTGGCCTTGCCTCCTAGTACAAAACAGGGAAGTGACAAACCCCAAGCCAGGCTCAGGCCCAGAGCCAGCACTGAGCACCATTGTACCAGAAGAGGGCTTCACCTGCCTGGGTTTAAGCTCCTGTTAGAAGGGTCTAGGTCCTGGGCTACACCTGGACTTGAAGGATGTGAGGAAATAGGAAGGTAGCATCCCCAAGGAGGCTGCAGCCAGCCGGGCCCGTCCACTCAGAGCCTTCACATCGCACACCCTGGGCCACAGGCAACACTCCTAGGTGGTCATTCTCTTCCTTTCCTCTCTTCTGTCCTCGGCCCTCCTCAAGGGTCATTCCTACCCAAGCACTCTACCCAAGTCACCCAAGGTGGGTGACTACATGGACTCTGTGATGAGGGGTGACAGAGGCCCCTGGAGGCCTCCCTGCTGCCATGGAACCACCTGTCATGCCCCATGGACTCCAGGCAGGAAATGGCTGCCTGATGGGACTGCTTTAGGTTCTAAGGCTACCCTGGTGGATTTGAGGGTAGATCCTTCAGAACAGGGTTGCTGCCCTTCTCTGGGGTAGAAACCAGGGCTACTGGCCTCTTTAGTCCGTGGGCTTGACTCTGCAACCCTCACTTCCTACGTAAATGCAGCGCTCACCTGTTCTTTAAAGAAAAAAAAAAAAAAAAAGCATCCTCTTTTGGCTTTAACCCAACTCCTTCCTGCTACACCTAAAGCACACTTCTCTTGGTTCTGCTCTCAAATGATACACAGGGACCAAGAGGCAGAGGCCATGCCCAGAGTGACATTCTCACTAGTCCACAGCACCGTGAAAAAAAAATTACAGAGGAACGTCCATTTGTTGGTGTAAAGTCAATGACTGTCTTTTCTTTTTTTTTTCTTTTTTTTTTCAACGTTTATTTATTTTTGGGACAGAGAGAGAGCATGAACGGGGGAGGGGCAGAGAGAGAGAGGGAGACACAGAATCGGAAACAGGCTCCAGGCTCTGAGCCATCAGCCCAGAGCCCGACGCGGGGCTCAAACTCCCGGACCGCGAGATCGTGACCTGGCTGAAGTGGGACGCCTAACCGACTGCGCCACCCAGGCGCCCCAATGACTGTCTTTTCTTGGGAATGACTGCTTTTGATTCAGAGGAGGTCTTTCTTATTTTGAGAATTAAAATGCGCTTGCTTTTACGAAATGATAGTGATAATAGATGGTAGTTGTGTTTTGAGTGTTCTTAGGGTGCCTTAAGTTCAAGATGCAACTTTGTAGGAACTTGGCTTTTGTCTTCTTATTTTGCTTTCTGTCAAATCCAGACAGAGAAGTCTGAGATTCCAGATAGCACAACCAGCCCCAAGTTTCTTTCCTATCCTGACCAAGGCAAAACACGAGGGCTGACCTAGCACACACCTCTCTGTCGTCTGCACTGGCTTTCTACTCTCAAAGCTGATGTTCCCATCATGGTAGGTGCAACTTAGTTTAGTGAAGGAGAGTGTGGGCTCGAGCCAGACCACCAGGGTTCAAAACCAGTTTGGCCACTGACTTAGCTTTGCGCTCTCTTTGTACCCCACTTTCCCCACCTGGAAAATGGTAATAATAATGTCTGCCTCTTGGGATGGTTTGTGAGGATTAAATCCTTGAAACAGTGCCCAGGGCCCATCAAATGTCAACTACAATTACTATTATAAGCAGGTTTCACCTGGACAAAAACGTTGGGTGTGGGAAGGCAGTGAGCACACAGATGGTGGGTCTCAGTGATACCTGATAGACATTCACCTCTACCCGCCCCACCCCTCTTCTTCAGGCTAATCAATCTCAACTCCCCTGACCCATTTAATTGCCTCGAACAACTCTGGAGCCTCTCTGAAGCCCCCCAAAATACTTAAACCAGGAGGGCTCTTTCCCCCAGCCCATTCCCCACCTACGAAACCCCAACCTACGAAGCCCTGGTAATGAGTGTTTCAACCGAGTTAATTTAAAAAGCCTATTACGCTATTGGCGGCCTACTGTGCAAGACACAGTGCTAGGTCTTTATGGCGGGGGACACCGGAGGGGACCAGCGCTTGTATGCACAGGAGAAACTAAGGGGAAATTAGCCTACTGTATATTGGAACGTTCACTGGGCTTGGATTTGGGCAAATCCCATAATCTGAGCCTGTGTTTCCTCCTCCGGAATATGGGTTTACGGACACCTACCAACTACCAGGAAGTGCTGCTGTCAGAACTGAACGACAGAAGTTATGTTGCGACCCTTGGTGAGCAGGGGGCAATCCATACGTGCGAGCTCCTCCAGGCAGAAAGCCAGAAAGTGGAGAGACGAAAGGCAGGGGGTGCGGCCCGTGCCCTGCCGTGGACCCCACGCTTTCCGAGACCGTCCCCTCCCCAGCTGGCTCTTACCCAGGCCCAGGAACCAGATTCGGGGGCCTCTCTGTAGCTCGTTACTCCAGCGGAAGCCGGGGGACAAGGAGAAACGCGGCGAAAGCACTGAGATTGGCGCCCCCAGAGGAGGAGGGCCGGGTGGGGGGCGGAGGCCGAGCCTTTCCCCGCCCCGGGCCTCCCCGCTTAGCTCCCCCCCCTCCCCGGACTACCTCCTCCCCAGGCGCGCATCCGGCGACGGGCACAGGATGTTCTTTCGCTCCCGTCCCCCCCGCCCCCCGCCGCCCCCGCTCTCACTTTCCCTTCGCTCCCTTCCCCCACTCCCGCCGCGCCCGGCGCCGGCACCTTGTTTAACCCCTGCTCTCCCGCGCTCCGCGGCGCTCGGGCGCCCCGGGGGCTCCCACCCTTCCCGCCTACCCCCCAGGACGCGGAGCGCGCTCGAGGGCTGCCCGGGAAGGGGCGGGCCGGCCCGCGTTCTCGGGATCCATTGGCCCGCCAGGGGTGAAGGAGTGGGAAGGGATCCCAGAGGCCGAAGCCGGCATTCTCCAGACCCCCGCCAGTTCACCGGCGCCGAGCGGGCTGGGGGTGGGGCGCCCGCACTGGAGCGAGCTACGCGCCCGCGGGGGGCGGCCCTGTGGGCGTGGCTAGCTCCGGGACGGGAGGCGGGCGGTAGGGTCGAGGACCCCCAATCTCATCCTCTGCCGGGGTCTGAGTAGGCAGGGGCCAGGGGCTCCAGGAGAGGATGGAGAGGGCTGACGCCCCGCATGCACACGTCACTGTTTCCAAGGCAACCGGGGTGGGGGAAGCGGGCTGGAGAAGGAGAGACCTTAGAGAAAGGAGGCTACTGGAGGCTTTGGGACCCAGGTGGGGGTGGGGAGTCTGCGGGGGCGGGCTTTTCAATCTGCTTCCTCACTCGCTGATGCTGCAAGAAACCGAAGGGAGGACCGGTTCTGTTCATTCAACAAACGTTCATTGAGCTTGAGCTCTGCTGGGCGCCATGCTTAGGCACTGGGCTATGGTGGCTCAGGGTCTGAACCCTGCCCTCACCCGTTATTGTTAGTTAGGGTAGGATGGCCTTGCGCCCCGGGTCACGTCTGTGGAACCAGTGTAATGATTAAAAAGTGTTCCAGTATGGGGGGGAAGGCTAGTTAAGGAACTTTGTCCCCCAATTCAGGGAAGGCTCCCAGCGTGCAGGGAATGAAGACCAACTATTGTCTGATCACTATGCAACAGGCACTTTTTTGGGCCCTTTGTATTCTCTGTAATCTTTGCCCCTCATTCTGCAAGGTAAGTATCACTAGTGACTTTTACAGATGAAGACACTGGTTCAGAGGTTGAGAGTTGTCCAAGGCCAAACAGCTAAGTGTTGGAATCCAGATCCAGGCTTATGTGGCCTCCAAAGTCAAAGTGTCCTATCTCATGTTCCCTTCTCTAAACAAATAGATTATATTAAATAAATAAATGAAAGATACTATCCCTGCCATGAAAGAGATTATAATCAATGGGGTTGAAAATATTACGGGACATAAGTAAGCGATAAAATAGAGAAGAGATTGAAGGCAGCTCACAGGGCTCAGAGGGAAGTTGACAAAACGATCGAAATGGCTTGTAGAGTATCAGAGCCCTCCTGCAGGAGGTAGATGTTGAAATGTTGGGGGTCAGGATCACCAGGAGGGAGAGAGAAAGTGTGTGTGTGCGTGTCTGTGTGCGTGTGTGTGTATGATCTGCTGCCAAGAAAGAGAACAATCCACGGGCATCAGACCAGGGACCCAGAGTTAGGCAGGCTGCAATCTCCAATGGTGAAAAGATCCGTCTGTAAACCCAAAGTCACTGGTTGCGCCCACTCACCTTTCTGCCTTCCACCCTCCTCAGTGATTTTCTGTGTCTTACCAAAGCAGAGGATCCCAGCAGGCAGCTGCACTCATTCATTTCACTGTGCACTCAAGGGCTTTGCAGTTGGCACCTCGCACAAACTCCCTGATGCTAACTTGGATGTCAGCTTCTCCCTTCCCCACCCCTCTCTGAAGATTTGGTAAATAAGAAATAGGGACTTTTCAAAACAAAAGGGCCTGAGCGAGCATGAGGAACCAACAGACTCCAGGGTAATGGGGTCACCAAGTCAGCACAACCAAGTGGATAGGTCATTTGCTGCCCTTCTGCTATGTAACAGGCCCAGGGCTGGACTCTGTGGTCTGGGCGCACCATGAATTAATCTGGGTCCCTTCTTATGGAACACACAGGTTAACAGCTGGTATGCCCAGCGTTTGAGGAATCTGAAGCTGAAAACACACACACTAAACAGCGTTTTAGAAAGATTATTCCAGTAGGAGAAAGGAAAATCCTAGGTCAGAAAGGACAGTGTGACAGAGGCTGTGGGAATTTGGGCCAAAGGTGGAATCTATGGGGATAGAGAGGAAGCGGTAAATGTGAAAAATAAGGAACGATACATCTTGTAATAAAAGCAACAAAGGGAAGAATTTGGTAGTGGATCAGATACAGGATGGGGAAGGAGAGAAAATAGTTAAAAATTAACCCATCTTGGTGGTGAGTCTGGGGGATGGGAGAGCCCACAGTGGGTAACGGGGAAGAGCTGGTGTGAGGGACAGGAGGATGAGTTCAGTCACTTCCAGGCCATGTGAGGGCAAGTGTCCTGTAGGTGACTGGACTTGGAGAAGGGCAGTGGGCTGTCTTTTGAGAGTGTCCCTGTCACTACAGGTATGCAAACAGCTCCAGAACCATCACTGGCCTGGGATATCCTGGACTGATTTCATATACCAGGTAGAAGATTGGAGTTGACAACATTGAGGTACCTCCTGGCTGGGAGATTCTGTGAGCTTTGGCTGGGCGAGCACACATGTGGGAAATATGACTCTATGTGTGGGAAGGGGGTCCATGGCCCAGGCCTGCATTGGCATCCATTTCCTCAGAGGATGCCAGAGATGCCATCAGATGGCCCAGGGGCATGAGGCCCAGGTGAGGCACTTCAGCTGCCTGGGGTCCCTCCCCCAGCCCCACCCTCAAAGGCCCTGGAGCCCAGGCCTGTGCTGACTGCCAGGGCCTTTCCTGGAACTCAGCAGAGGACGGAGCCCCTCCCTGCCAGCCCTGGCACACGCCAGGCACAGCGTGTCCCCTGGGGCACCTTGCAGACACCCCAGGAGGCTGGGGTGTGGGACAGGTCTCCACCTCCAGGAAGAGTCCTGCTCCGGGCTGCCATCTGAGGTCCCTGCCCTGGGCTGTCATCCTCACCAAGGCCCTACCAGACCACAGGGGACAGCAGGCACAGCAGAGGAAGGAGAAGCTTTGTGGCTGGGTGGCAGGATTCATGGGTCTTTGTTGTGGCTTTGGGTGGGAGGGTGGGGAAGGCAGAAAAGCAGGGTCTCAGGCTTCAAAGCACCTCCCCACCTGCTTCTCCCTCCCTCTGAGGAAATCTTCAGGGGCCTCGTGGTTTTGAGGGGAGGGGACAGGAAGAGACTCTAAACTCTGGGTCAGCCAAGGACAGAGGTGGAGGAGATCTTCTTGCCCTATATCCCATTTTCTCTCAGCATCCTCTTCCTGTGCTCCCCGCCACCCTAGAACAAATTTCTACCTCCATCTGCCGCTATGAGTTACATCCCCCACACCAAGACCTCCAGGGGCCTCCCAGAGTGATGGGCTTTGGGGAAAACGGGCCTTGTACACAGAAGCTGCAGGCCGGGCCACACCTGCCCAGGGGGGCAGGAGGAGAGCTCCCCTCCCAGATGGGCCGAGGCTGCTCAGCTCGGGCTGGGGGGCGATCGACGCTGGAACGCAGGGGCGAGAAGGCAGAGGGATGCTCACAGGGGCCACGTAGAGGTCCCGCGCGGCAGGCAGGGGCAGGCAGGGGCGGGAGCCGGGGAGCCGGCGGTACGCCCGCACCCCCCCCCCTCCTCCCCCGGGCTCGAGGGAGCCTCCGAGAGTCGGGTCGTCGCTGACCGCAGGCTGCAAGAGCGGTTGATCTGGTGAGCGAGCACACCCACTTACCCAGCTGCTGAGTCAGGCTGTTCTCGCTCCCCGCTCGCCCGCCCGCTCGGGACATTGTGTTCCAGCCCCGGCGCGCTGGCACCGGGCCCAGGCGCTCACACCAGCCTCCTCGCCCTGTTTGTGCTCGCGGCTTGCGCTCGGCGCGCAGCCTCCCCGCCGCCGCAGCCCTGCGAGTGCGCGCTGGGGCCCGGCCAGGGGCGGCCGGGGGGCTGGTGCGGAGCCCCGGCGACGCGCCCCCGGCCCGCGAGGCCCCGCAGCCCAGCCCGGGCGCCAGCCTTACGTACAGCACCCAGACCTCTCCAGCCCCCACCTGAGCCCTGCTGTGGAAGCCCGGGCACGCGTGGGGCCCGAGCGGCACACTTGGTGGGGGGGCAGGTGTCGGTAGCTCCTCGAGGGAGAAGGAGCCGCCCAGGCTGCCGCCCAAGCCCCGCTAGCGCTCGGTCCAGTCTGGAGGAGGATAGCTTGGGAGCGCGCCAGCCCCACACTTGGAAGACCTGGGATGCAGTCACGTGACAACGGAAGCCCGCTGGAGGGGGGCCGATTCAAGCGATCCCCCCCACCCCCACCCCACCCCCGCCACGAGGAGCCTCCTCCTCCTCGTGCCTCGGACCCTCTTCCCCGTCCGCTCTTCGCACCAGCCTGGAGACTCCAGGGATTCCCAAGGGCTGGCAAACCAAGCCCAGCCCTTTGGGAGAGCTTGGGAAACCCCTGGCAGGACGCCGGCAGTACGAAGAGCCCGGGAGCAGACGGCAGGGTGGAGAAGACGACCCCGAACTGGAACGTGACCCCTCCCTTTGTTCCAGCCCCAAACCCGGATTTATTCAGAGCCACGTTTTCTCTTTACCCATCCATCTACAGAAAGACGTCATTGAGTGCAGTTCCTGAAGGTTCCACCGTCTCCAAACCAAGGAGGGGACAAAGGACTGACATACTGAGCATACCATATGGAAGGCTCTGTTGGGTCGTGCTAACGATGTCAGTAGAAAGTTGAAGACACAATTCCTAAAGTCCTTTCGTCTCCCACCTTCCAACCTCCGCAGTGTGCTGTGCCATTTCTGCTGCCAGGGGTGCCCATGCTCCGAGGCTACCCATCTCTTCAGCTCCAGCTCAGAAAGCCCGCTTGAAACAGCGCCAGCCAAATCTGATTCCTCTCCCCTCCCAATGCCCGGCACATTCAGTCTGTACCTTTCTCACGGCACAGCGTGTGGCCTGTCTCCTATTCTAGTGATCTGTTTACTAATCCTGTTCTTCTAACCAGATTAAAAAGTCCTTGAGGCGGAAACAAAGTCGGCCTCTTTGAGCCCCCTCCCCCCACCCCAACACTTGAGCTCATCCCCCACAGGCCAAGTTTGGCACTGGAGTTGATGTTCAGTAAATGTTGGGTGTATTGAAATGATTTCCTGCCCTTGGGCAGTTTGCAGACCAGTTGAAGAGACAAACACACAGCTCGTGAGGTTAAATAATAACCCAAGCCAGCAGGTGGTGAGTACCAAATGTTAAGAGCTATAGGGACTCTGGAAGGAGGTGGTGATACGGGAGAAAGATCCCAGGAGGTTCTAGGCCTTGGGCTGTGTGTGTGGAGGAGGAGAGAGGAGGCGTGGAGGTGACTCATTCTGGTTGACATCACCACAAACCAGCCTTCATGCTAGCCACTTTACATGCATTATCTCTAATATTTAGGTGGAGAGAGGGGGGTAGGTTTGGAAGGAGTGGAGGGGATGGTGCCCAAGCCAGACCTGCCCAGAGCTTAACCAGAGCATAGAGGCAGCCTTGGATCTGGGTTCCCCACCCTCAGTTCACGGGCACTGCCTGTTCCCTGGCCTGCCACGCCTGCATGCTACACCCAAGAGAGCTGCCCAGCTCTGGATGCACTCTGGTCCCACCCTGGTGCACAACTGGCTGTGTGATCTTGGGCAAGGCACTTCCTTCCCTACACCTCACCGCCATTTGTACCTCTGTTGCAGCGCTTATGGGCCGGGGAGTCTGTGAGTTAGCGTCCTGGCGGCCACGCGACGCGACGCTTACCACCTCCCCCCATGTTATCTGGGCTGCTGTGGCTGCCTAAACCCCCAGCCCTCTCTCCCTCCCCCACTCACTGCTCCCTCCCCGTCTGGAGCTGCTGAGAGGAACACTGGGTACAGAGTGTGAGCAGGGATAGTAGGTTTCCTGTGGTTGCAAAAGGAACATCGGGACTTTCCCTGCGGTGCCCAAACTGTGGGAGAAGTGGGGGAGGAGGAGGCAGGGCCAACCTCGAAGGAACCTCTGCTCCCTTCCCTCCCCTCCACGCTGCTCCCAGCTCTCCAAAAGGCTGGTACAGTTTGTTACGCTGGGGCCGGAATGTACCGTGTGTTTCATATGGCCTCTGTCCAGTCCTACACTGGCCGCTTTATATTTATACTTTCTTCTTCAGCTGTGGCATCCTGCTGTCAGTCAGTCACCCCTGCTCTCATCTGCCCACCTCCCACCTGGGGTCTGGACCCCACCAAGAATCAGTCCTTGGGTTCCAAACTCTTGTGGTGGGGGCGGGGGCACAGAGAGGACCCTGGAGGAGAAAAGCTGGACTCCAAAAGGGTAAAACCCCCAGTCCCCTTTCTCTCTCCCATCACCCAGCCCTGCAACTGCCTCCAAGGTCATGGACTCTGATTTAGGTCTGAACGTTCTCCGGGCCTCTGAGGTCCATCCTCTGTTCCTTGCCACTCTTGTTTTCCCGAGCACTTCAGCAATATTCTTAAACCCAGCTGGACAAGTGAGCCGAAGGCTCTATTTAAGTTGCCTCCCCCAAAGCTTGGCAGACCTGTTAATCTGTGATCCTCCCCCATCAGTCGCAGAGAACACGGCAGAGGTGGGGCTGGGGTGGGGGGTGGGGGGTGGAATCGGACCCTCCCCACCCTCCAGGAATCACACATTCCTAATAGAAGCTGTGAAATGGAATTTGACACTTGGTGACTTAGTGATTTTCTGAGTCATGACCAGTTTAACCTCCTCAAAGTGGCTTCAACATTCAGAGACTGACCTGGCCTTCTTCCCCCAGGAATTTGTGATATGATTATTCACAATAATAGGAAACTGAGGTTCAGAGAAGTGACAGAGCTGGGATTCATATTTGTCTGACATCAATGCCAGCATTTCGTCTCCTCCTCCTCCTCCTCCTCCTCCTCCTCCTCCTCCTCCTCCCCTCCTCCTCCTTTTTCTTTCTTCTTCCCTTTCCTCTTCCTCTTCCTCTCCTTCTCCTCCTCTTCCTCCTCCTGCTCCTCCTCCTAGAGAGAGACAGCGCGCACAAGTGAACGGGGGAGAGGGGCAGAAGGAGAGAGAATCTCAAGCAGGCTCCACACTCAGTGCAGAGCCCAGCAGAGAGCTCCATCCCACGCCCCCAGGACTGTGACCTGAGCAGAAATCAAAAGTCAGACGCTCAACCGACTGAGCCAGCCAGGTGCCCCCAATGCCAGCATTTCTAAATGGTCTGCTAGACTGCTTAGACCATGCACCTAAATTGTAAGTCCTCCATTGCTCAAGCCTCAGAGTTTCAGTCCCTTCTTTCTCAAGCGATTCCAGAGACTCTGCCTCCTGGGAGTCCCTGCGTGCCTTGAGGTATAACTGTTTTCGGCCCATTTGACAGGCTGGAATTGTAGGGGCCCTGGAGGAGGCTGAATGGCAGAGTTGGAAGGTCAGGCTTGCTGGCTGAGGGCATCCTCCGTTGTCCCTCAGCCAACTGGCACGCCTGCTGCCACTCACCACCCCCTCACCTGGGAATAAACTTTGCCTTGTTGTATTGATCTGGCATGGGATCCAAACACCAGAGCCTGAGTCTCTGAACTCAGGTCTGTCTGTGGCACGCAGTGACACGGCGGCATGGTCTCTGTTAGGACCCATTTATGGCAGCACTTTGGGAGAAATCACCACCGTCATGTCAATCCCTGGGGTTTGTGTCAGGCCATGTACGTTTCACCTACATGTCCCAACTCAGCGTGATCTTAACGTTCTTCTAACGTGAAGAGAAGAGCAGTCACTTTCCCGGTGGGAAACGTGAGGCAAGAGTGGCTAGGTTGTTCACCCAGAGGCAAGAAACTTGGTTTGTGACGGTGCGATCTCGGGTGCTTCGTTTCATAACCCGGGGCCTCTTCTGAGCTAAGAGAGGAAGAGTTTCCCAAGACGTCCCAAAATCTCGTGACATGTGGCCTTTCACCCAGCTCTACCACCGTAGGAAGGGACCACATTGTCCACGCCACCCTTATCTACCCCCAGAGGCTGAAGCAAGGGCACCAGACATCCTGTAGTGAGTCGGCCTGTCCCGGTCTCTGGCTTCCTGTCTTCTGCGGCTCTCATGGGCACATTTTGTCCCCTCTGAGCCCAGTTCTTCCTCTTTTATCCTTCTCTCTGTCTTTGCTCACTGAGAGCCCTGTTTATATGCCTCCATCCATCTGTGTTTGCTTTTCTTTTTGCTGTTTATATGTTCATTCTCCTGGGAAGTTTCCTAGGGTCCCAACTGACATCGACTTGTTTCCAAGGAAGCATCTTCCGTTCCTACCCCCACTTGCGCTCTTCCCCTTGCCTCCAGCTCTGCCAGTGTCAGGCTGCTGAGGTTCACGTGCTCAGTGGGTACTTAATGAACACCTACTGTGTGCTCCAGGAATTGTGTTAATTCCTGGGGGCCCAAAGTCTAAAAACTGTGCTGGAGCATCTGTTAATCTCTTACTGTTTGCACCAGGCACTGTGGTTTATCCTGGTGGCACAAAAGCTGGTCATGGCCCTTGAGGGATCTCTGGCCTACTCGGGAAGGTGCACAAAAATAGATCATTATAGTGCCCTGGGAAGTTGGGGACTGGGGGTGGCCAGAGGGGTCAGGGAGGGCCCCCCTGGGGAAACCAGTCTGCGAGTCTGAAAGGAGCTAGCCAGGCAAAGTAAGGGCACAGGGCATTCCAGGTGGAAGGAATAATGTCTATAAAGGCACACTGGCATGAAGCAGCCTGTGTTCTCCGGTGGGCACTTTGAGTTGTTTGGTCTGGCCTGGACATGGAGTACAGGTTAGGGAACCCAGGGAGATGAGGCCAGAGACAGGCAGGCCCAGATGGTGCAGAACCTCATGTTCCAGCAAAAGGGTTGACCTTTATCCTGGAGCAGCCAGAAGCCTAAGCAGCCTCATGGCTCCCCGCAGCCTGGGAGCTTCGGGGCTGGGCCTGGGCCAGGCCCAAAGCCCTCTCCTGAGCCCTCATTAACCCACATTTACTGCCCTTTGGCTTAGTGAGGCCTGTGGGAGAGTCAGACACTGCAAAATAATGCTGTTTTTAAAGCACGATCATTATTCATTCATAAATGTTTAGCAAGCTCTGATGTTTGCCAGGTGCTGCTTTGAACATTGGGAATGGGTCCTTGAACCCTACAGAGATCCTCGCTCTCAGGAAACTTACCTCCTTGGCAGTTGGAGAGGTAGGATAGGCCATAAACAAATAAACACATAAAACAAATAAATGAGAAGGGTAATTTCAGATCCCCAAAACAGAGCGATGCAATTGAGGGGAATGGGGTAGTCTGGGTAGTCAGGCAAGGCTGCTCTAAGGAAAGTTAAGTTTGAGCTGAAATTGAGATGATGAGAACAAATCAGTGTGTGTGAACATCTACGGGCTGAGGGTTCAGGTATAGGAAACAGCACTTGTGGGGTGCTTGTGTGGCTCCGGCAGTTAAGCGTCCAATTCTTGATTTTGGCTCAGGTCATGGTCTTGTGGTTTGCGGGATCAAGCCCTGTGTGGGGCTCCAGGCTGACAGCACGGAGCCTGCTTGAGATTCTCTCTCTCTCTGCCCTTCTGTCTCTTTCTCTTTCTCTCAAAAATAAATAAACTTAAAAAAAAAAAAAAAAACGGAAACAGCACAGGCAAAGGCCCTGAGGCAGTAAGGAGCATGGTGTTTTCCAGGTTTAGAAAAAAATGTTGGGTTCAAATTCATTACTCTGTAGCAATTCTATGCAAGGATTATTGTACCCATTTGGTAGAGATGGAAACTGAGGCTCAGAATGGTTACATTTCTTGGCCCAAATCATAACTGGTAGTACAAATTTTGGTTCTAAAGCCACTGTTTTGTTTTGTTTTGTTTTGTTTTGTTTTGTTTAAACCAAAGTATCAAGTACAGCAACCGTGTGTCCTAAATCATTTGGGAAGATCCAATTTCCAAAATTTTGTCTCGTTGTTCTCTAGATATCCATCATGGACATTCTCTGTCCCAAATCGTGACTTTGAGCCCCGTCTCTGCCACGTACTACCAGTGGGATCCTAGGACAAGCACTTCATCACCATAAGCCTCAGTGTCATCATCTGTAAACAGGCAGAGTAATAATTCTGATAATTGAGGCTTGCTGAGAGGATTAAGTGAGATAATCCATGTCAGAGGCAGTACAGTGCCTGGAACATGGCACACATCCAATTCATTCAATTCATGATAGTTTTGTACTGTTACCTTGGGAAACAGGTCACCTACAGAATGGTCCTGCTGCCACGTGAGAGGCCTCTGAAGCATGAGCCAGGCAGGGGAGCAGCGGGAGGAGAGAGAGCAGGAGAGGGCGGCCAGGGGGGCCTCTTCCCTGTACTCAGCCGCTTACTCCTTGAGCTGGGATCCCACACTGACACATCTTGTACTTCCCGTTTCCAGGGAAATTCCTCGCCACTGGACCGCACCCGCCCTTGAGGACCTCCCCATCTCTTTGGGCAGAGCAGAAGCCAGACAGAGCAGGGGACTGTGAAGTGACAATCCTCAGCCCTGTGTGTGCCAGGAGCCCCCGAGAGGCAGGCACCACACTGCAGGCGGGCAGGGGCCGCAGAGGAGCGTGGTGTGGGCTGCTGGGACAGAGCTCCTCTCAGAGGAGGTGGGGGCCCCGTGGAGTACGTGACTCGTGCCCTTCCAGGCTGCACGCTCCAGTTAGCAGGACAGAGACCCCTCCCCACCCATCTCCAACCTTCCCAGGCTTCCTGCTCTGCTGGGAGGCCCTGTCACCACACACACACATACACACACTCTCTCTCTCTCTCTCTCTCTCTCTCTCTCTTGCACTCACACCCCCCTCCCAGGCACCCCTGAGAGGACCAGCTGCAGCTGGGAGGTGGGGGTGGGGAGAGTACTGCCAGGGTTCTCAGATCCCTAGCCTCCCTCTCCCACCCCTCCCTCGCCCCCAACTGCTGAGCTGCTTCTAGGTTTAAAGCAAAACATGAATCTGTCCTTCCTGCTGTTCAGTGGCAGCAGCCCTGCCTGGAATTATTTTTAGCATGGATGCAGGGAAGGCACAGTTCTCCTTGACTTTCACTGGGGACATCCCCCACCCCCCAGCCAAGACTTGGCGGGGGGGAGGTCAGTACGGAAACCCCCCTCCCAGAAAGGGGAAATGGGTGTGTTTTCTGTTCCTTCAGCTCACCAGAACAGGAGTTGTAGTCAAGCTTGGGGTTGTGCTGATGGGAAATTCTAGGTTCCAAAGCCCATGGGTTCCACCCCACCTCTGTCTGTGTCCCCCTAAGTCTGAGAAGCAGGAAGTGCATGGTGTCTGCAGCCGAGATGCCTAATCTGTGGGTGTTGGGGTCCAAGGGGAGCCACTTGGTTACACCCAACACTGTGGACTAACGACATAGGGACACCTATGGGTGCAGGGTGTGGTGTTTACACGGGTGCTTGCTTTATAATTGATTAAACTGAGCATGTCTGTTCTATATATTTCTCTGCGTGTGTCTTTTAATTTTTTTTTTATGTAGGCTCCACGCCCAGCCTGGGGCTCGAACTCACAACCCCAAGATCAAGAATCACATGCCTTACTGACTGAGCCAGCTAGGTACCCCAAGTATGTGTGTCTTTTAGATACTAGCATTACTTCATTGAGGTATAATCTACATATAGTAATAGCACAAATCTTAAGTTTAGAGCTTAATGACTTTTGATAAGTGTATATACCCGTGCAACCATCACCTAGATCAAGATCCGGACCATTTTCAGTACCCCTAAATTCCCGTGTGCCCCCTCCTAGTCAATCTCTGCCTCCCGGCGGGGGGGGCAACCTCGATCTGATTTGTACACCATAGATTAGTTTTGTGCGTGTGTGCACGCATACGCGTTTTACGAGGTTCAAAGAAATACAGCTGCTATCATAGGAGAGGGAAGTGGGCAATAAAATCTTTAACGTGAAAAGGGGGCCTCAAAAAAGGAGGGTTAATTCAGTTTGAAAAAAACTAAGGCATCACTGGCATGGGAAACAGGAGGTTCCAGAGCCAGCCCAACCTCTCAGGATTGGAACAAGAGGTCTGGGGACACTTCTTGGAGCAGAGAGGCGGTGAGTGGGGAGAGCAGGAGTGAGGGAGAGGCCTGCCAGGGCTCCTCCTGAGTCCATCCACCCCCACGTTCTGCGTGAGGTCCCTGCCCCTCCTCTGGCAGCAGTTTTCTGTGAGGCCAAGGCTGCGAGGAAGGGCGCTCTCAAGGGCATCCGCCCAGAGGCACGGAGAAGTCAGGGCCTCTGGGCAGTTAGGTTATTTATCTCTCCTGCCTTCCCTTCCAAGGTCTCTACGATTTGGGGCCTCCTTCACCCTATGTCCTGCCTGGGGAGAGGCTGAGGCTCTCAAGGTAGGGTGGTATAAGAGTCACGGAGCTCATCATTTCTTCTTTCCTTTGTTTAAAAACACGTATTTGAGGGGCGCCTGGGTGGCGCAGTCAGTTAAGCGTCCAACTTCAGCCAGGTCACGATCTCGCGGTCCGTGAGTTCGAGCCCCGCGTCGGGCTCTGGGCTGATGGCTCAGAGCCTGGAGCCTGTTTCTGATTCTGTGTCTCCCTCTCTCTCTGCCCCTCCCCCGTTCATGCTCTGTCTCTCTCTGTCCCAAAAATAAATAAATGTTGAAAAAAAAAAATTTAAAAACATGTATTTGAGAGGCTCTCAGTCGGTTGAGCTTCGGCTCAGGTCATGATCTCACAGTTCATGAGTTCGAGCCCTACGTCCGACTCTGTGCTGACAGCTTGGAGCCTGGAGCCTGCTTCAGATTCTGTGTCTCCCTCTCTTTGTGCCCTTCTCCCGCTCTCTCTCCCTCTCTCAAAAAGTAAACGTCAAAAAACTTTAAAAACAAAACACTGGGGCGCCTGGGTGGCTCAGTTGGTTGAGCGTCTGACTTCAGCTCAGGTCGTGATCTCGCGGTCTGTGAGTTCGAGCCCCGCATTGGGCTCTGTGCTGACAGCTCAGAGCCTGGAGCCTGCTTTGGATTCTGTGTCTCCCTCTCTCTCTCTGCCTGTCTGCTCATGCTCTGTCTCTCTCTCTCTCTGTCAAAAATAAATAAACATTAAAATTAAAAAAAAATAAATAAATAAAAAATAAAAACAAAACACTTATTTGAGCACCTACATCGTGCTATAGCTTCTTGCTGGGTGCTGGGGACAGGAGGATGACGGAGACAAATGTCATCAGCTCACAGGGGGTGAAGAGTAGCATCGCCAGGTGAGGCCAGGCCTTCTCCCCGCTTCAAATGACCTCAGAGAGGTAAAGTGACTGGTGCAGTATCACACAGTGAGCTGCTGACAGAGGGAAGCAAAGAACAGGGACCCTTGACTCGGTCGTCCCTACTGAGGATAAGCAAAATCAACAGCCTGACTCCCCAGCTTTCTTCCCTCGCAGGCGTTCTGGTCCTGGAGTAGCAGAAAGAACACTGACCTAGAAGTCAGGAGACCTCGTCCCTGCTTCTAGGTCTTAGAGGGACGTGCCCTCTCTGGGCCCCCGGTTTTCTCCCGTGTACGGAAGGAAGGCGGACTTGAGATGAGCTTTGTGTTTCCCTCAGCTCTCACTTTCTTGAGTGTACCCTGCGTTTCCTCACCACAGGGCCTTTGCTCAGGTTTTTCTGCCACACGAATGCCTCTTTCCCTCCTCCTTCCTTCCTCTGACATTCTCCCAGTCACCTGGGACCTAATTCACATGCCACCCCCACAGGATTTGGGATCTATTTTTTTTCAGGGGGGGAGGGGCAGAGAGAGAAGAAGAGAGAGAGAACCTCAAGTAGGTTCCCCGCTGTCAGCGCAGAGCCTGACACGGGGCTCAGACTCCCAACCGTGAGATCATGACCCGAGCCGGAACCAAGAGTCAGACGCTCAACTGACTGAGCCACCCAGGTGTCCCAGTATCTGGGATCTGTCGAGTGGTGGCCCCGAAGTCTCCACTCCCGGAACAGACAGAGCCTCCCTCACTTTGCAACCCTCCTGTCCCAGGACAGCCTCTGTGGGGAAGATATCTGTTTTGTCAACCACCAGTGCAGGTGTGGGGTGAATTCTTGCTCCCACCCCACTTCCACATGCCCCTTTCAGCTTTCGAGACTGATCTGATCCTTCCTCAGGGCCTCCGTGAGATCGTGCCTTCCTGCTGGGCAGCCCAGCCCAAGCCGGGGCTCCAAACTGGGGCACTTTGGGCAAAGGTAGCCACCCTGGGAGGTGACCCCAGGAAGGACGAGGACAGACACGGCCTCTGCCAGAAGAACGGCTGCCCCACCTCATCTGTCCCGTCCTCATTCACAAACACCTGGGAAGAAATCCTCCCTCACAACAAACAAAGGGCTCCCGTTCCCACAACCACACCCAAACCCACTCCTACCTACCTGCCCACAAACAGATGTATCAACTTTGCAAAGATGTACCCCCTGCTGCCTCTGCTCCCCTGCCCCTCCCCTGGGCGGCACTGTGCACGCACGGACATTCGTTGCACACGCACACGTGGGCACACGAAGACACATGCATGGGTACGCATGCGTACACATGGGTGTATACACGGGCAATATGAGGGAATGCACGGCATGCAGTGGTGCCCTCATGTGCCTGGGGTGCCCACACTCTCCCGTGTATGCACACGTGGGTGCACGTATACACACACTCACTCTCCCATGATGTGGGACTCCTCTGCACCTTCAGCTCTCGGGTGAGCCCCGCTCATACCTGCCTGCTGAGGATGCTCTGGGGGAGTGTGGGGTGAGGACAGTGCTCCATTGCTGGCTCCCGGCTGCCTCTGGATTTATAGCAAACCAGGCTCTTTTGCCTTCATTTCTCTTACTAGTGAATAACCCTACGGGTAGCAGAGAAAGACCCAAGAGCTGTGGGTTCACTCCAGGGCAGCACCTTGCTTGGGTGGCTGACCGGAATGGGGGCAGGGGAGGGGGGTAAGGTTTCCACCACTTCTGGGAACAGATGTCTCCAGGGGGGCGTCGTTTTGCGGGGCTGGTAGATCTCTTTGCTTTTACTGTCAGTTCTTGATTGCATTCCATTCATTCGTCCCATTGCTGCAGGGGCCTTAGGCCCTTGTCTCCTTCCCGTGGAGAGGTAGGAGGGCTTTGAAGAGGGCCCAGTCCCCAGGTGGATGTGGCAGCTCTGGGGCTGAGAGCTGGGTCCCGGGCAGACTGGCCTCCTCAGGGGAAAGCGGGGCTTCTTTCGGACGCCTCCAGGGCACAGCGCAGCAGTAATCCAGAGCATGATAGGGCTGAGCGATTGTGTTTGTGACACGGTCGCCCAGGCTAGGGGCTGGGCAGGGAGCAGACTGGGGTTCCGTTAAACCTGATTCAGCTGCAGTCACTGAGCACACAACACGTGCCTGGCGTGGTGCTGGGGAGGGGGAGGAGGGAAAGAGGAGGCTACAGAAATGAGTAAGACGCAGCAACTGTCGCGCGTGCATGTGTCTCGTTCCACACGGGCGGAACACCCGGAGAGTGGAACTTGGGGGCCACCCCAGATCTGTCCTCTCCTACCCCATCCAGTCAGTCCCCTGTCCCACGGGGTGTTCTTGTTCCCTCTTTCTCACGAGCTCTCTCCGTCCAGGGCTCACGGCCACTGCTTCTGCAGGCATCTGGTACCGCCTCCCTCGCGGGGCTTCTAACTGGAGGGGGGTGGGGGGGCCCCACCTCCAAGCTTATATCCTCCCTCACTCGGCTACCAGAACCATCTGCCTCAAACACACAGCTGATCTGTAACTGAGAACCCTTCACTGGCTCACCATTGCCATCAGAACGGAGGCCCAAACGCCTCACGTGGCACCACCAGCGGTGGGCGTGCACAGCGCCTGCATCTCTAAGCCTGCCCCCAACTACACATTAGACCCCAGCCTCCCGGTTCCCCCGACTGGCCGTGCCGGTGTGCACACCTGAGCCTTTGCACATGCTGTTCCTGTTGCCTGGAATGCCTGTCCCCTCCTTAACCTAGGAAGGCCATCATTATCTTTCCACATTGAGGGGGTCCCCCGTTCTCTGCTAGAACACATTTTAAAATAGTGCTGACAAGAATGATTTAAAAGCCAGCATTTCTACAGAGCAGACACAATTCGGACTGCTTTATATCTTACACATATATAAATAGACAATTATATTATTAATATCCATTAGTTCATTTAATCCTCACTAACTTGATAGGTACTATAATTATCATTTCCATTTTACAGATGGGAAAACTGATACGCAGAGAGTTTAAGTGACTTATTTACCTCAAGTGATATGCCTGATAAGCAGTAGCGGGATTTACACACAGCCAGTTCAGCTGAAGAGTCTGCACGGTTAACCCCTGCACTACACTGCCTCGCTCACTGTCTTAAGTATTTGCCAACGTACATAGCTTTTTTTTTTTTTTTAATTTTTTTTTTCAACGTTTATTTATTTTTGGGACAGGAGAGACAGAGCATGAACGGGGGAGGGGCAGAGAGAGAGGGAGACACAGAATCGGAAACAGGCTCCAGGCTCTGAGCCATCAGCCCAGAGCCTGACGCAGGGCTCGAACTCACAGACCGCGAGATCGTGACCTGGCTGAAGTCGGACGCTTAACCGACTGCGCCACCCAGGCGCCCCCCAACGTACATAGCTTTGAGCAACCAGATTCGGTTAATGCCTGATGAGCAAATGAATGAATGAATGAATGAACTCATTCAGATTTAATCACATGAAGCAGTAGGGCTCAATCTTCATTCATGTAAGATGTCTGCTATGCCAAAGCTATTTTATTTTCTAGAACGTAGATCATTTTTTTCAAAATAGATTTTGAGAGTAAAATCCTATGCATCATATTTTCGTGTTATCTTCTGGCCTTTGACATGGAATTTACATGGATCTCCAAGCCTGTTTTTTCAAGTCAATGGGGAAAGAGGTCCCCAAGACCCTCTAGTGACCTGCTTACTATGACCAGCTGCCCATGGCATAGGCAGGTGTCAGCTACATCCTGAGCGATCTCTGTGCTTATGGCACCAGGGAGACAGATTCCCCTGAGAAGTGACCTAATGCAAAGTGAATTATGGCTGATGCTGAAAGAACATCCTATCTCAGCACACGGGCCAGGGACGGAGTTGTTCCAACCGGAGATGTCTGGGAGGGTTTTCTGGAAGAGGTGAGATTTGGACTGAGTCTCGAAAGATTTTGGTAATTGGAGAGAAGGGAGAAGGGCGTGGAAGTTCCGAGAATGTTCGGTGGTGGGAAGAGTGGAGCAGCAAAGTGGGAGGCAAGAGAGGATGCGGTGGAAGGTGAGACCCCCAGGCAGGTGGGTAACGGCCACATAGTGGGGCAGCAGAGGCTGACATCATCTTCATTTCTGCCCTGGTTGACTGCACATTTTTGGTCGAGTGGTTGATTTTTTAATTTTCATTTTCTAGCCTCTATGTAAATTAAGCATTTCCACCTGGAGGGAAGCTCGAATGAGAATCCCGAAGGCAGAAGAATTTGCTGATTCCACAGTTCCACACACTAGGCTCGCCACCCAGCCAGCCGACAGCTTGTCTCCCTACGCTCACTTCTGAAAGGTGGTGTAGCTTAGAGGATTAGCCGCAGCTCTGCCACTTGCTGGCTTGGCTGACCATTTAACTTCTCTGTGCTACAATTTCCTTAAGTTGTTTTTGAAGATTCCCTTAGTTAAGACACTTAAAGCATCTAGAACGTGGTCCAGCTTCCAATAAGCGCCCGGTGTGGACACCATAGCCAAGAGTCTTCATAATGATGCAAATTTCACTGGGTTATCCCTCTTTTAGGCCACCGGATTTGGCCTTTGCTGCCACCTCTCTCTAGTCCCAGGGTTCTCCCCACAGGTGTGGTTCCTGTTGACCTGAGCAATACCCTCCCCACCCACCAAATATCTGAGTCAGTCACCCCTCTTTTTGCCCCTGCCCACCCATGCCCACTCTGCTGATACACCGGTTTCCTGGGATATGATTAATTCTGATTTGTGCCCATGGGGTCTGGACAGGGAAGCAAAGCTGCAAAGAAACCTGAGTAAATGCTTTCTGGGAGTTCACAGGGCACACAGCCAATTTCAGTTTGAGGGTCAGCCAGGTTCCAGACATCAGAGCTAAGTCCCTGGAGAGGAGGCATTGGTGCCTCTGTGTCTCCTCGGGGGGCAGCCAGCTCAGAGCCCTGCATGTACTCAGGCTTGGGAAATACCTTCGGCTGTTTGCACGACAGGGTCAGAACAGCATCCAGCTGTGCCATGACAGCCCCAAACCAGAAAACCATGACAGTCCGAAAAACCAGACTGGGATGGGGTACAGATCTGGCTCCTCATAGCAAAGGGGCAGGTGGAGAGGGGATTAGCTTCTAAAACAGAGCCTGGGCCCTTTCCCAGGGCCAGGTCCAACTGGCTGCCCCTTAGCAAACCTCAAGGGCCCACACAGTTCTCTTTGAACTATCAGGTTCACCTTCCGCCCTATCTTGCCCTTCTTACCCACGTCTGGGACTTTCTCCCAACACCTTCCACCTTGCAAAAGCTTTCTCTTAAATCTGGAAGCAGAGTTTCTCTTTATCACTGTGTTTTTGTTTTTTCACAAGTTGTGCGTGGTGAGATCTCTCTTGTGTTTATCCTGCTGTGGTGCATGCGTCACATTTGGGACAATTTCGGCCATTGCTCGTTCTAAATGGTTTCAGTATTTCTTCAGTCCCAGCCTGTTTTTCAAAGATGGTCTGCAATGGACTGACTACCTGGCAGTTTGTTAACAACGCCCCACCCAAATAAGAATCTCCCCGGAACTCAGGAGTTCGTGTTTCCAACAAGTTCCAGGCTGTCTTAGGCCCACTGTACTAAGACCACTGAGCCAGGACTGTGAGTGTTTCAATGGCAGGGCCTGGATGTCGCTCACCTCTGTGTCCCCAGCCTCTGTAGGACCTGTGGGGCCACCTCCCTCCCCAGGCTCCTAAAGGCCTAATGCCAAAAAGATGACACTTGGACCCATGAATTTCAGGCATCAGCCAGCAGAGGAAAGAAACTCTTTGGGGGGCTCTGAGGGGTTGCCCCAATTCACCAAGGACGCCTTGAGAGAAAAGTACTCGTGCTGACTTAACCACGCTGGACCTCTGTTCTCTGTGAAATGCAGATCAACGTCTCTGTGGTGGGGGTTGAGGTGACGAAGTCAGCCTCAAAAGCTAGAAGTTCGAGGTGTCAGGCTTAATTCTCATTGGGGTTAGGGGCAGGGGAAAAAACAAGTGAGCAAGTGAGAAATTATTACTTGCAAGCTACTTCCTAGAAAATACAGAGAGAAGCAGACAGATAAATGTACCAGGCCCATGCGTAAGAACACACACCTTGTGTGTGTGTGGTTTAGATAAACTTTACTGAGGCACAATTTATGTACAATACAATGTGCCCATATAGGTGTATAATTTGATGAGTTTTGACAAATGTGTTTGCCTCTATCGCAGTAAAGATCGTTTCTGTCTCCCTAAAAGTTTCCTTGTTCCTTTTTGCAATCTGTCCCCACCTGGGCCCAAACAGCCCCTAATCGGCTTTCTGTTGCTTTGGATTAGATTGGTATTTCCTAGAATTTCATGTACAAGGAATCACACAGTCTGTACTATTTTCTTTCTAGCTTCTTTTGCTCAACAACATGTTTTTGACATTCGTCTATGTTTTTGCTTCTATTAGTAAGTAATTTGTTCCTTTTCATAGCTGTATTGTATTCCATTGTATGGCTACACCACAATTTGTTTACCTGTTCTCTTGTCGATGAAGATTAGGGTTGATTGTAGTTTGGGGCTATTGCGAAAAAGTTGCTGGGAACATTCTTCTACGACTCCTTCTGTGAACACGTTTCTACTTCGCTTGGGAGGAAAATTGGTGAGTTATATGGTAAGTGTGTGTTAAGCTTCAAAAGAAACTGCCAAACTGTGCTCCAGAGTGGAAGTGTATGTTGCCACCAGAGAAGTGTGAGAATTCCTGTTGTTCTCCATTCCACTGGCTCTTGTATTGTTGGTCTTTTTCATCTTCACAATTCGGCTTAGGCGAGGAATGGTCTCTCATTGAGGCACGTGTCTGCTCACCCCTCCAAGCTCTTCTGGAACCATTCCTCCCGGCCTCACACTTCTCCCCAGCTGCTCCAACAATTCCTCTGTTTCTTCCATGCTCTAGTCCCCATTCCTGGAATTCTCGTCCTCTTGAAATTTCCCCCTCTTGAAACTGACCCCTTCTCATCATTCAGGTCTCGGCACAAATTTCACCTCCTCAAAGGTCTTTCATCACCCTCTCTGACGGTGTCCTCGACATTTTTTGGCTCATTTACCCTGGTTTTTCACTTTGTAGCAGTGAGCCCTATCTGAAAGAATCTTGTTTGTATGTCTATTTGTTGTCTGCCCCGTGAGGACCTTAGCTCCACAAACAAAGGCAACTTGTCTGTTTTATTTACCTAGAATGGTGCCTGATAGATAGTAGGTATTCAACATACATTGTTCAACGGATTTGCAGTCCAAAGTGTGCATTCAGTATATTAGTCTTTAAGGTCCTGGGAATTAAAGGGTATGCATATTAACAAAACACAATTATTAATTAATTAATTAATTAATTATTAAAAATTTTTGGGGCGCCTGGGTGGCGCAGTCGGTTAAGCGTCCGACTTCAGCCAGGTCACGATCTCGCGGTCCGTGAGTTCGAGCCCCGCGTCAGGCTCTGGGCTGATGGCTCAGAGCCTGGAGCCTGTTTCCGATTCTGTGTCTCCCTCTCTCTCTGCCCCTCCCCCGTTCATGCTCTGTCTCTCTCTGTCCCAAAAAAATAAATAAAAAACGTTGAAAAAAAAAATTAAAAAAAAATTTTTTTTTAATTTATTTTTGAGAGAGAGAGAGAGAGAGAGAGAGAGAGCATGAGCAGGGGAGGGGCAGAGAGAGAGGCAGACACAGAATCCGAAGCAGGCTCCAGGCTCCGAGCTGTGAGCTGTCAGCACAGAGCCCAATGAGGGCTCAAACTCACAAGCCATGAGATCATGACCTGAGCCCATGACCTGAGCCCAAGTCAGATGCTCAACTGATTGAGCCACCCAGGCTCCCCCAAAACACAAATATTTAAAATGTAAATTATTTTTATTGTCTGGGCTATTCAATTTTGCATGTAAATATGCATAGAAATCTAAAAATATAGAAAAGTAGAAAAAAGAGGAGGGGTGCTTGGGTGGCTCAGACGGTGAGTGTTTGACTCTTGATTTCAGCTCAGGTCATGATCTCACGGTTCTGGGTTCGAGCCCCAAGTCAGGCTCTGTGCTGACCATGCAGAGCCTGCTTGGGATTCTCTCTCATCCTCTCTCTCTCTCAAAATGAATAAATAGACATTTAAAAAAAGAAGAAGAAGAAGAAAAGAGGAAAATTGACCGTAGTTTCACCAATTACTGTGGTTTAAAAGTATAAAATATTTTAAATTATTAACTAGTTTTAAATTTTTTTATTTTTTTAAAGTTAGCTTTTGGGCCGTCTGGGTGGCTTAGTTGGTTGAGTGTCAGACTCCTGATTTTGACTCAGGTCATGATCTCAGGGTGGTGGGATCAAGCCCTGCATTAAGCCCTGAGTCGGGTTCCATGCTGAGCGTGGAGGCTGCTTAAGATCCTCTCTCTCCCTCTGCCCCTGTCTCCTGTTTGCATGCTGTCCCTTTCTTTTATTTTTGTTTTTATTATTTTTTTAAATGTTTATTTATTTTTGAGAGTGAGAGAGAGAGAGACAGAGCATGAGCAGGGGAGAGGCAGAGAGAGAGGGAGACACATGTCCGAAGCAGGCTCCAGGCTCTGAGCTGTCAGCACAGATCCTGATGCGGGGCTCGAACTCACAGACTGTGACATCGTGACCTGAGCTAAAGTCAGGCGCTCAATCGACTGAGCCACCCAGGCACCCGCATGCCCTCCCTTTCCAAAATAAGAAATTTAAAAAAATTTTAAATAAAAAAAAAAAATGTAGCTTTTTAAAAAAATGTTAATTTATTTATTGTGAGAGATATAAAGAGAATGTGCACAGGGGAAGGGCAGAGAGAGAGAGAGAGAGAGAGAGAGAGAGAGAGAGAAAGAGAGAATCTCAAGCGGGCTCTGGGCTGTCAGCGCAGATCTCATGAACTGTGAGCTCATGACCAGAGTTGAAATCAAGAGTCAGATGCTTAACTGACTGAGCCACCCAGGCATCCCAAATTAGCTTTTGAATAAGTAATATTTGTACATGGGAAAAATTCACAGTATATCCTTCTGGAAAAGGTTGCTCATATACAAACATACATATATATCTGTCTGCATTTCCCCCCAAAATAGCACCATACTGCATACATTGCTCTGCACGTTGCTTTCTTCATTTAACAATTTATCTTAGAAATCACTCCACATCAATAGTTGTATCAGTTACAATTATGTTCGGCTGTGAGTGACAGAAAATTCGAACTATCAGTGACTTGTAAGATTAGATATTGATTTGTCTCTCACTAATAAAGTCTAGAAGTGAGTAGTCAGACAACACTAGGACTCCACGATTATCAGGGAGCCAGATTCCTTCTGCCTTTCGCTATGCCATCTTCCGCATAGGACTCTACTTCACGGTCCAAAATGGGTGTCTGAGCTCTAGCCATTATATCTGTATCCAGCCAGCAGAAGGAAAGGAAAGAAAGGGACATGCTTCCTCCCGTTAAGAACACTTCCTATGACATTTCTGCTCAACTCTCATTGGCCAGAAAACACAGGGACACACCCAGCTGTAAGGGAGGCTGGGAAACATTTTCTTTTTTCTTTAAGTAGGCTCCATACCCAATGTGGGGCTTGAACTCATGACCCTGAGATCAAGAATCACATACGCTACTGCCTACTGAGCCAGCCAGGCACCCTTGGGAAACATATTCTTTATTCCAGGTAGACATGTACCTTGCTCAAGATCAGAGGAGAAGAGAATAGATATTGGGGGATGACTAACAATCGCTATTACAGCAAACATAGATTTGCTTCATTTCTAAAAATTGAATTTTGGGGGGCGCCTGGGTGGCTCAGTCGGTTAAACATCTGACTCTTGATTTCTGACTCAGGTCATGATCTCACAGTTTGTGAGTTTGAGTCCCATGTTGGGTTCTGCGCTGACAGTGAGAGTCTGCTTGGGATTCTCTCTCTCTCCCTCCCTCTCTCTCTGCCCCTCCCTTGATCTCTCTCTCTCTCTTAAAAGTAATTAAACTTTTAAAAAGTTGAATTTTTTAAAGCCAGCCGCCCAACAAAAAGTGGGAGCCCTTCACCAACCCTCCTGTTCTGCACTTCAAGTCTCCCTTGGGTGTGTGATTGGTAGAGCTAAGTCGCATGTATAGTTTCCACAGAGGCTGAGAATTTGAGTTCTGACTTCCAGGTTGAGGACAAAAATCACAATAGGGGAGTTCCCCCAAATATAGAAAAACCACTTAGAATATAGACCAATCCTCCTGTAAAAGACAACTGCATATGCCAGATTTTTAAATCTTAAAATATTTTTATTTTTATTAAAAAAGCTTTTTTTTAATGTCTATTTATTTTTGAGGGAGAAAGAGATAGGGCGTGAGCAGAGGAGGGACAGAGAGGGAGACATAGAATCCAAAGCAGGCTCCAGGCTCTGAGCTGTCAGCAGAGAGCCTGATGCAGGGCTTGAACTCACGAGCTGTGAGATCATGACCAGAGCCAAAGTCGGATGCTCAACCGACTGAGCCACCCAGGTGCCCCGATCTTCAAACATTTTTAAATGTTAAAAGCATTAAAACTCTAACAAGATAGTGAGGAATTACTGAACCAAGGTACATGAACAGATAGGAATCCAGAGAGATTAGAGTTGCCAGATAAAATACAGGACTTCCAGTTATATATTTGAATTTCAGATAAGCAACATTTTTTTTTTAGTGTAAGTCCCAGTTAAATTTGAATTTCAAATAAACAACAAATTATTTTTTAGCATAAGTATAATATGTACTTGTGACATATTCCTACTAAAAAGTAATTTATTGTTTATTTGAAATTCAAATGTAACTGGATGTCCTGTATTTTTATTTGTTAAATCTGGCAACCCTACCAGAGAAGTGAGTCCAGCACTTGGGGCTGCTTTTGTCCGTGGGCATTTGCCAATCTGAGTCATCAGAGAGGTTGAGCTGTGCTTTTGAAAGCTTATTAGGATTAGGGGTACAAAACTGGAATGCAGGGCCTACTGAGGTTGGAGACTCTGATAAACCACCCCTGTGGTAGATTATTACTTTGATAATCTCCAGTGAGCCATGGCTATGGGTATCCATGCCCTGTGTACTCCCCTTGACTCTGGGCTGGCTCTGTGACCCATTTTACCCAATAGAATGTGACAGAAGTGATGTTGTGCCAGGTCGGGTTCAAGCCTTAAGAAGGTAGCTTCCATATTTTGGCTCTAGGGGAAGTCAGTTGCCACGTAGTAAGTCTAACTACCTTAAGAACTGGGAGCTAACCGAGGAACTGGTGATGTGTACCCGGATTTCAGAATTGCGATGGACTTGTGGCTGCTGTGTGTCTGCCAGTTTCTCCTTTTCGAGTAGGAATATACTTTGAGATTGTCCTTTCTCTGCGTCACCATTGCCTGTGGGGAGCAGGTAACTTGTCTCTTTAGTTCAAAGGTTGTCAGATCCAGGGGACTATCACTGGAGAAATCTCATTCACACCTGGACCTGAACTTATGGAGTTCAAACTCAATCCTGGTAGAGTAATGGGGTGAGATTTTCGGGGGTCTTGAGGGGTGGTGAGTGTATTTTGCACTGGGGAGGAAGTGAATCATTAGGGGACAGAGGGAAAATGGACAGATTGTTACTTTGGTATAGGCCCCCAGTGAACGATATTGTGTGAGTACTCACACCACAACTGTTCCCTCCCCTTGAATCCGGACTGGCCTGTGACCTGCTTTCACCTACGGAACATGGTGGAAATGACACTGTCAGTTCCAGATCTAGACCTCTAGAAGGCCTGGCAACTTCCACATTTGCCCTTTGGAGGAAGCCAGCCACCATGTAAAAGTCTGATTATCTTGAGACAAGATATTGTGAGAAACCCAATAGCCTAGCCTCATGGAGAGACCATGTGGGAGAAGAACGTAGGACCCTCGCCAACATCCCACTGAGGTCCCACTTGCCCTCTAGGTGAGTAAGACCATCTTGGAAGTAGACCATTCCGCCCTAGTCAAGCTGCCCCGACTGATGCCACATAGAGTAGATACCAGTGTCCCTGCTCCAAATTGAAGAATCATGAGCAACTAAATAGAATAGTTATCGTTTTAAGTCAGGAATAAGCAAAGTATGGCCCATAAATGGCTCCCTGTTCTTCTTCTTCTTTTTTTAAACAGCTTTATTGAATTATAATTAATTCACCTACCACACAACTTATCCATCTTATGTATGCAACTCAGAGGTCTTTAGTATATTCATAGATGTGTGCAACTATCACACAGTCAACCTTAGAACATTTTTTTAAGTTTATTTATTTATTTTGAGAGAGAGAGAGAGCAGGAGAGAGTGTGGGAGGGACAGAGAGAGAGGGAGAGACAGAATCCCATGCAGGCTCTGCAGTATCAGCGTGGAGCCCAACAGGGGGCTCGAACTCTTGAATCATCAGATCATGACCTGAGCCAAATCAAGAGTCAGATGCTTAACCAACTGAGCCACCCAGGCGCCCCTCTAAAGATTTTATTTTTAAGTAATCTCTACACCTAATGTGGGGCTTGAACTTACAACCTTGAGATCAAGAGTCTCAGGCTCCACCAACTAAGCCAGGCAGGGTCCCTTGTTTGTTTGTTTGTTTGTTTGTTTGTTTGTTTAAATATTGTTTTGGCTGTTCTGGGTCCCTTGCAATCTGTATGAATTTTAGAATCACCTTGTTGATTTCTATAAAGAAGTCAGCTGGGACTCTGATGGGATTGCATTGAATGTGTAGATTATTTGGGGAGTATTGCCAACTTAACAATGTTAAGTCTTTTGATGTATGAACATAGGATGTTTTTCCGATTATATAGGTCTTCTTTAATTTCTTTCAACAATGTTTTGTAGTTTTCAGAGTATAAGTTTGGTACTTCTTTTGTTAAATTTATCCCTAAGTATTTTATTATTATTTTTTGAGATTTTATTTTTAAGTAATCTCCATACCCAACGTGGGGCTTGAACTCACAACTCCAAGATCAAGAGTCACACACTCTATTGACTGTGCCAGGTAGGCACCCCAGTATTTTGTTCTTTATTAGGCTATTATAAAGGAAATTTCTTTCTTAATCTCATTTTTTCATTGTTCATTGAAAGTGTATAGACATATCATTGATTTTTATTATAGATCTTGTTTCTTGCAAACTTGCTGAATTTACTTATTTTTTTAAATTTTTTTAATGTTTGTTTATTTTTGAGAGAGAGAGACTGAGCGTGAGTGGGGGAGGAGCAGAGAGAGAGACACAGAATCCAAAGCAGGGTCCAGGCTCTGAGCTGTCAGCACAGAACCCGACATGGGGCTTGAACCCATGAACCGTGAGGTCATGACCTGAGCCAAAGTCGGACGCTTAACCAAATGAGCCACCCAGGCACCCCTACTTATTATTAAGTAAGCTCTACATCCAACGTGGGACTTGAACTCACAACCCTGAGATCAAGAGTCACATGCTCTACTGACTGAGCCAGCCTGGTGCTCCTGAATTCACTTATTGGTTCTGACAGTTTTTAAGTGGATTCCTTAGCATTTTCTATACACAAAGATCATGTCATCTGTGTTTAGAGATAGTTTTACTACTTTCTTTCCAATCTGGATGCCTTTTAATTTCTATGTTTTGCCTAATCACCCCGGCTAGAACCTCCAGTATAATATTAAATAGAAGTGGCAAGAGTGGACATTCATGTCTGTTCCTTGTCTTTTTCTTGGAAAAGGTATCAAGTCTTTTACCATTAAGCATGGTGTTAGTTGTGAGTTTTTTTGGTGATATTCTTTATCAGCTTGAGAATGGCTGCCTGGCTTTGTAAATAAAGTTTTAGTGGAACACAGCCGTCCCATTCATTCATGTATTGTCTATGGCTGATTTGAACTATAATGATAGAGTTGAGTAGTTGTAACAGAGACCATATGGCCTGCAAATCTAAAATATTTACCATCTTGCCGTTTAAGGAAAAGTCCACTGACATCTGTCTCAAACTGCTAAATTTTAGGATTGTTTGCTATGAAACCATATATAACTGAAACAACTCCCAGGCTTTGACTGGAACCTCAAAGAGCTGCAACATTGGGTAAGGAGGAACCATAAACAAACAAACAAACAAACCATAAATAAACAAACCCTCCCACATACTGTAATCCAGTTTCAAGTCATCTGGGAAGCTCAGAAAATCAGAAGCCATGAAGTTGAGTTAAGGTGATCTTAGCTTGCCAGTGTCCCCAAATTCCTGCAGAAACCAATGGAAATCCTTTTGGGAGGAAGATGTTATCACTGTTGCCTTAAATGATTTTTCAAATACAATGTCCAAAACATAACCAGGTACATGATGAGATAAAACCTCATGAGGAAGAACCGGTAGTAAAAACTAACAATGGAAACCGATCCACAGGGACTCTAGATTGAAATTAACAGACATAAGCCATAAAACAGCTACACTTACTTTGTTTAAGGAGAGAAAAGCCAAGCTTGAAAATTATAGCAAGTCACAAAGAGACATAAGAAGTGACATAGCAGATCTGAAAAGACCCAAAGAGAAATTCTGGAACTGAAAAAAAAAAAACCCAAACAAACAAGCAAACAGCAAATTAAGAGCTTGATGGATGGGTTTAAGAGGAGAATTTTTTTTTTTTTTTTTTTTAAGGAGGCTCCATGCCCAAGGACACTAAGTGACTTGATCTCATGACCCTGAGATCAATCAAGAGTCGCATGTTAGGCACCCCAAGAGAAGAATTTTTTAAAAAGCTGAAGAGAGAATTAGTGAACCGAAGAATAGTCACAAGAAACTTTTACAACGAAGCGTTGAAGGACAAAAGATAGAAGATACAGAAGAAAGGATGTAGTGAGAAGGTCTAATAGGTATTTCAACTGGGGGCCCAGAAAGAAAGAGGTACAGAAACAGTAATTGAACATACAATGGCTGAAATTTTTTTCAAAATTAATGAAAAATTATTCAAATGTGATAAGCAGCCATGAAGTGACATACATTCACTCCACCATGTGGTTTGACTCTTAAGACAGTGTATCTTTAGGGCACCTGGCTGGCTCAGTTGGTAGAGCATGCAACTCTTGATCTCAGGGTCGTGAGTTCAAGCCCCATGTTGGGTGTAGAGTTTACTTAAAAACAAAAACAAAAACACACCAGCACATCCTTCCCGTACATACCTACCTTTGAAAGGGTTCTGAAACCAACATAAAGGTGGATCCACAGCAGATGGAACAGGGCTTGTGTGGGATGAGTTCAAATACAAACTTTGCCACTCCCTGCTGTGCTACCTGGAGGAGACTGCCAAACTTCAGTTTTCTCAGCCAATAAATGGGGCCAGGAATACAAGCCTACCCCACATCGCCATTGTGAGAATCGAGTGATACGGTGCATGTGAACAAACCTAATGAATGCCAAGGGCTTTAAAAATGAGATATGGTTTGAGTAGGATCACAAACATTCCCAGGGGCACTACCAGTGACAGGTCAGACCGGCTACATAATTTGCAGGTGAAATGAAATGAAATGAAAATGCAACTGTCGAAAAATTATTAAGAATTTCAAGACAGCGACAGCAGAGCATTAAACCAAGCGCAGGTCACACGCCCATGAAGCCAGCCTTGGTAATAGGCCCTGCAAAGAACCGCTCTGTGCGTTAGGAAAGGGCTGTCTGTTCCACATCCAGGTGTCTGCAGCCATAGCCCACGTTATCTTTGAGCTCTGAAGGGCAGCAGTGTTTGGGGAAACTGCAAGCACACGTGTTTCCAAATGCCAAGGAGGGCAAGTGCAGTGACCGGAGTGGTTTTCTGAGAGAGTGGGTGGGGCCAGCCAGGCTGCCATCAGAACTGTGGAACTGACTGTTCCCCACAGACTCTGGCCTAGAAAAAAAAAGCCTGCAGCTGTATCTACAGGGCCTGTTGTTGTTTGCTGCGGTGTGTTACAACACAGCCTGGCAGCCTCCGGGGCCTTTCTGTCTTCCTCCTGGAAGAGCCTGGTCCCAGAACATGTGACATGGCCACACAGCCCTGCAGATTTCCCATACTGCTCCTCGCTGTTCCCTCAATTACCAGGCTTTTCCAGGTCTGCATGCTTTTTTGCTCATCCTATCCTCCGCAGACTAGGAATCCCCTTCCTTCCTCTTCCACATCCCTCCTTCTGGCAAACACCATCTTTCAAAACTCTTTTAGGACTCAGCTCTAATGCCACCTCCTCAATGAAGCCTTCCCTGCCTTTCCCAGGAAAAGCCAACTGCTCCTTCCTTGGAGCTGTCCACTGTAACATAAGTGGTACTGACATGTAATGTGGAAGTCACTATCTCCTTGGCTAAAGCCTTCGAGGGCTGAGACAATGTCTTCTCACCTATGCAGACTTTGCACACAGCACAGGGCTTAATACTTGCTAGTAGTAAGCACAGTAGATGCTTAATCAATTGGGGTTAGAAACTTTCAGAACAAATCATTGAAGGATAAATGGTTGGATTTGGATTCAATCACCCATGTCTTGTTGAATTAATGTATGAATAAATTGTGTCAGTGATTCTCCCTGGCATCTGGTAAAAAGGGAAGCTTCTAGGCATTAAGTCAGGGCCTTCTTTGCTCTTGGAGGTTTCCGTGTTGGTTCTAGTTGTTTTTTCCCCAGGCACCACGTCCTGAAGGCAGGGATGGTGATTTGCTGAAGAGGGTCTTCAAAAATACCTAAATGACCAACATGACAGCGCAGAGAGCAGATTTGGAGCTAAGAGATGTGGCTTCTGATCTGGTTATGAGACATAAGATTTCCATAGGTGACTATTAAGTCCCATAGCTATGAGACTTTAGGTTTCTGTTTCCTCAAAAATGAGGGGTTTGAGTTAGTTACCCCTTAAAGCCCAGGTGCAGCCAGTTCTATCTCATCTGAATCTCTATGGGAACTACTCAGAGGCAGCCAGCCTTCTGGTTGGAGGAGCTTAGCCCCTCTTGAAGCTGAGTTTGCTCAGCGGGTCTACCCTTTGCTGATGGGGGGTGGGGGCGGTGGTGCGGTGGGAAAAGGGGATCAGAGAACACCAATATTTTTTAAGGTCTTTTGCTGTCTCAATGGCCAGGTGTCTCATGCTTGAAAGGCAGAAAACCACGGGAGAGCATAGTCTTCACAGTCATTTAGTGTCCATGGGGAAGTACCACGTGCTAAACTGGTTCTCAAGATGGGATTTTCCCGAGGCCCAACGGGGCATTTTTTTTTTACTTCCTAGGGCTAACCTAGTCTGCTTACCTGACACAAACATCCTGGCCTGCCCATTCTCCATCCTTTGGGCAGGCCTGGCAAACAGGCAGCAAGGCAGAGCTTTCAGAGATACGATTCAGATGTGAAGTCAATATAGCTTGTTTAGGCATGAGTTTCTCTGAAGGTAAGAGACGGTGTGAGGGGGCATGGGTCAGTTTCCTTCATCCCTTCCCGCCGGCCCCCACAAAGGCCAAGGGCCAGACACGTGGGCTGGCGTGGAGAGGCGGAGTTTACACTAAGGCGGAGGTGCAAATGGACGGGGGCGGAGCCTCATTTGCATAGACGGTGCGCGGCCACCAATCCGGACAGGCGGAGCGACAGCCCGCGCGCCTTTTGGGGGCGGACTGACAGCCCCGGGGCCCTATCGAAGACGGGTCCTGCGGCCGGCGGGGGCGGGACCGCGCCGGGCGCTGCCCCGGGGATTCGGGCCGGTTCGCGGGCGCTGCCAGTCTCGGGCGGCGGCGTCCGGCGCGCGGACGGCCTGCTGGGTGGGCTGGGGGCCGAGCAGCGCGAGGGTGAGGCGGAGAGAGAAGGGGTCAAGGAGCAGCCACGGCGACAGGTACCGGCGCCATGGCCGCAGGGATGGGGCGGGCGGCCGCGGCGCCCCGGGAACCGAATTCCCTCCTTCGCGGTCAGATCGCCGCCGCGCCGCTTCGGCGCCCCCTCACGCGCGGTTCTCCTGCCCCAGAGAGGCAGGCTCGGGGCGAACGGGGCGGGGGAAGCCTCGAGGCGAGCGCGCCGGATGCCCCTTGCCCAACTGCGGGGCCTCTCCGCGCCCCGCCGGCCCGCGGGGTCGGTGCTCTCTCCGCGAGGCGCGGAGTCGGGCGACCGCGAGAGCCGCTCCCCGCCCCCGCCGCGCTCCCCCTCGCGGAGTCGAGGCCGGTCGCGCCCGCTCGTCCTCACCCGGCTTTTGTTTCCTGCCCGAGGTGACAGGTCCCGGCTCCGGCTCCCGTCGGTCTCCCCCGACTCGCCCGAGGCCCGGCGCCTGTGACCGCGACCGCCCGGAGCAGGCTGCGGGACCCGCGGAGAGCCGGGCGGCGCGTGAGCGGCCGCCGCCGCGGGCGGGAGAGAAACTTCGCCTTCCGGGGCCCGGGCCGGCGGGCGAAGTCGAGCCGGGGTGAGCCGTGCGCCGGGACGCCGCGGGCGCGATGGAGCCGCGCACACCTGGCGGGGCCCGTGGCGGGTGAGGATAACGGAGTGTCCCGCTGCTGCGCTCCTCGCTTTCGGTTTGCGCTCCCGGGGCGGTGGGTGTGGATGCGTGTTCGCCGCCTTCACCTGCCACCATGGGACAAGTGACTGGGATACAGCATCCCGGCTCTCAGCCGCTGTTGAAGGGTGCCAGTGCAGCGCCTTTCTAACAGGTGATTGTTCTCGTGCCAGGTGAAAGCCAGTTCCAACTTGTTTTAGGGCTCCTGACTTGGTTCACTCCTGGAACGTTAGAACTCCTTCCACTGATGTCTAAAAAGGTGTACTGGCAATAGTGTAGGAGTCCAACCCAGTATTGATTTAAAACAAAAAACAAAAAACACCAACCGTTTGAGGGGGTCAACGTGCAGATTGATCGCATTCTTTCCATTGACGAGCCTGGAGGAACATGGTCTTATTTTAAAAATTCGGTTTGTGCAGTGGTGGCGAAAGCATAGTAAGGTACAAAGTTAGTAAATGGAGAATGCAGAACTCTAGATACCCTTCAGAGTGGTTCAGGACAGCGTGTACAACGTTTGGCCGCCATTCAGTAAATTCTGCATGAAGTAGTTCGAGCTCGTGGTTTTGGATTTACTTTTCAGGAGTATGTTTTCCAGTGGAATAAGGCTTAGCATTGAATGGGAGCTTTCTTTGGAAAAATGGGAGTAGACAGGAGTGTTTATTTTCATTGTCTTCCCATTTTGTTAGATTGTGGACAAGGGAAAAGTCAAGGCATATTTTGGTTAAGTGTTTTTAATAGTCTGTGGAATTCTGCGCCCCCCCCCCGCCCCCCCCCCACCCCCAGAGGGGTTTTTACTTTAGAGAATTGTAGTAGCTTTTTCTCTTGGTGTATGAATCAAAGGTCAAGGATAGACTTGAACGAATTTTTATTCTTTTTGGGAAATTTTTATTTGTCGTACTTTACTTAGCCTTTTCTGCGTCTCTCTCCCAACTGACCTCCACTTAACTTAATCCACAATTATGGACCTGACCAATGTAGGGCATCTATAGAAAAGATACATTTAAAAATAGTATATAATTATTTTTTAAATGTAGTTTATATGTATTTAAATTTATTTGTGAGTAACTTGATTTAGCTTACTTAATTTTTTTCTAATGTGTGTTTTGTGTCTATTGGGGATGACTTATATTTAAGAGGGGTGCAACTTTTTAAAAGCAACGTTATGGTTTTGATTTAATTATGCTACTTTATTAATATTTCACTGAATGGCTATTTTATTATGTACCTAGCTATTTAGTAACATCATTTAAAGTTGAACTCATTAACCAATAGGCTAGTTGTGACTGGGATTTTAAAACAAAATAAAAAATGGTCTTTATGAAGTGTTTTATATCTCTAAAACAACAGGGTTAAGTGTTATGAGGTCTTTGTCCTTACAGCATTTAACAAAACAAATACATACTTTTTTAATCTTTAATTTTGGGTGGTTTAAGAAAAAAACCCCATAATTTTAACCAGTTCAACATGAAAACCTTTTAAAACACTGGATTAGGCAACTAATTAAATCCTCAATTTTCTGTTTGTTCTTGGGCTGGAAAAGAACACATATTTTGGGTTAGTTTCCTAAAGGTTTCTTAGCTTAGAACGAATCAGTCTAGAGAAGAAAGAACATCCTCATTCTGTAGCTGTAGAAAAAGTTATTGCTATTAAAGCAGAGTTGTCTTTTTGATGCTTAGGGTAGATTTGTTCAACAGTGGCACGTCGTGTTGGGTGGGTTTTATTCTACATAAATAGTTGTAAGGAATCTTACAAGTCTGAGGTTCTCTTTGTTTTGGATGACTTAGATAATTGTTCTTTAAAGTGTATAGGAATATAGGAGTCTTAACTAGTATGTGTAATTTTCTGTGTATAATTATTACAATCCTTATCATATGGTGATGTTTAAATATACCACATATAGTAAATTAAACTTACATTTCATAGTTTTATTTACACAAAAGCATATTTTAGGAACTTTATTAAAAGCCCATTTTCAAATTCAGTTTTTAGATATTTTACTGGTTTTTTTGGTCCACTTTAACTTGTGGTAGACCATATCAAAATTATCAACCACATTTCAGTTTCAAAATTAAGCATAAGTTGAATTCTGATATGTACACAATAAACATATTGAGTGTGTTTAAGTCATTTATCCTCAGGTGTGGTTCTTTTTGTTGTTTGGGGGTTGGCAAATATTTTTGAATGAAGAAAGCCACAAAAAAACAAAGACATATACTAAAATAGCTAATTTGAGGATAAATCAAGTGGCCATGTTAGACATGAATATGGCTTTATTTGACCGCAGTACGCATGTTACATCTAGCATGAAGAATATCTCTGTATAGGCCTTTAATTAATTTTTCAGAGTTCCTAAAGAAAAATCTATATTGTCCATATTTTGGCACACCAAATTCTGTGATTACTCAATGCTGAACAGTTAAATACAGACATTTTATAATTCTGAAACAATTTGAACTTTTTTTTTGTTTTTTTTGTTTTTGTTTTTGTTTTTGTTTTTGTTTTTGTTTTTTAAGCTGTCTACTCAGTGTGGGGCTTGAACCCACAACCCTGAGATCAAGAGTTACATGTTCTACCAATAGAGCCAGTCAGGCACTCTGAAACTTCTTGAACTTTTTTTTTTTAAACAAAAGTTTGTCTTTTTTCTTTTATTTTTTGGGAGAGAGAGAGAGAGAGATTGAGAGCACGTGTGAGCAGGGGAGAGGGGCAGAGAGACTATCACAGGCAGGCTCCACGTTCAGCTTGTGACTGACTGAGGCACCCTGGTGCTCCTGAACTTTCTAACATAGTTGATTAGTAATTATTTTGCTTTCTCATTATTGTACATGTCTGAATTTTCTACAGTGCATTTCCCCCCCATTTCTGGCCAGCTTTAAAGAAAAATTTTGCATGGTTTACTTTCACCAGTCTTTTCTGGCATGCTCCTGGTGTTACCAGAATCACCTGGATCAGTGATAACCATTGTGCATATTCTGTAGTATTTTTCACAGGCTGGGCCCAATTCAGTATTCTTGCCACTGCATGTCGGGCCCCAATTTTGGCCAAGATAGTGTAGTGTTTATTTCCTCAAGGCTGGGCAGTTGTTGGCTAGGATGACCAGTTTGGCCGTGTCTGATTATTTTATCTACTTGTACCCCATCGTGTACTGTCCCCTTATCATATCAACTTGGAGCCTAGAGGTAATTGACTCCGGGGAGGACTTCTGTGCAGCTACCATCTTCCTTCCTGCCTTAGGTGTGGGACCCAAGGAGCTAGTGAGAAAGGCTCTATAGTGCTTTTTTTTTTTTTTTTTTTTTTTTTTTTTGACTTCTGATAATATATCCCCAAAGTGTAAAGAAAATTAAATTTACATACAGAGGAGACATACACTGAGTGGTTGTTGGTATGTAAATAACTACTGACTTTCAAACAATAGCCACTTAAGTGTGATTTAATTTGCAAATAAGGTACCGTTACGTGACTCTTCCGTCAAAAGAGAGCTTAAAATAATTATAGTAGGGCCTAACTCACTCTTGTAACTAATTTGTATAACAGGTTACTAAGGATATTTAGCAATATTTTAAACACTAAAATTCAAGCTCTCAAAATAATTTGTACCTCACAATTTGTTATGAAGAGAATTACCCTGTATTCTGCTGAAACTTAAACATGTAAGACTATGTCCTTAAATGGGGCAAGTTCATTTTATGCTTAATTTAGTATTTACTTCTAGTCTTTTGGAAAACATCTAGTTAATGAGAGTGAAGGACCACCAGAGGGAGTATGGGGTCTACACAATTGCTGTACCTGTTTTCTGCTCTTGGTCTGGGAGAAAGATATTTTAAAAATAAGAATAAAATTGTAATTCTCTAAAACAGTCAGGAAAAAGATGATGACAGTTGAGAGTTGTAGTGGTTTAGAGCCACTGTTGGTTTTTGTAACAATTAATCAAGGCTGTTTTCCTTGTTTTTTTTAGAAAATGGTACAATTATTGGAAAATGATGTATTTTCAGAGTGAATAATGGGTTAAGTAAATAATTACACACCTGTGAAAGTCAGGGACCATTTAAATGCTAAGAATATTTTTTAAGATGAAAAATGTAGTACATTAGAATGGTATGTTTTTGAAGTTGCTCATTTTGGGGGAGGAGGAATAAAAGGTGAACAAAGAGCAAACATTAGAAGTGGGTTGTTTTCTCCCATTGATAGTTGCAAACCCTTTATAAAACAGGCAGTGGTAAATTTCTAGGACATTTTGTAGCATTCTGCCTCCATCTTGGCAATTTATGGGTAATGTTAAATGAGGAGACACTTTTAGTCCCCTGAAAATGATAATCTGATTATAAACAGCAGGGTTGGGAGTTTCAAATTGACTTCAAAAATCAGACTTATGTGTATGTTTCTTAATGTTACCATCACTAGAAATTAAAGAACTTCCTCTACTTTTAGCTGCAATTACACAGTAGAATTTCAGAGTCAGGATGTGTCTTTCATAGACTTAATGCTGCGATAAATTACTTCTTGGGATGGAGAAAACATCCTAGGGATTGAGCCTTTTTCAGAATATATTCTCAATGGAGATGGGATGGTCTTTACCCATGTTAAGTATCAGCCAATGGATTATTTCCCTGTTTAACTTAAAAAAAAAAATTTTTTTTTTACATTTATTTATTTTTGAGAGACAGAGAGACAGAGCACAAGTGGGGAGGGGCAGAGAGAGAAGGAGACACAGAATCCGAAGCAGGCTCCAGGCTCTGAGCTGACAGCATAGAGCCCCATGCGGGGCTCGAACTCACAAACTGTGAGATCATGACCTGAGCCGAAGTCGGACACTTAACTGACTGAACCACCAAGCGTCCCTTAACTTTGTTTTAAAAAAGCAAGACGATAAAATAAAATTTGTACTTTTAACACATATTTTGGGTTTTACTCCTCACATAGAAAATGATTGTGTAGTGGAGGTAACAGTAGCTTATATGGAGAGAAATCTGTTTCTCTTTTGAATTATTCTTAGGTTAAAGCATAATACTAAGAGGGGCGCCTGAGTGGCTCAGTCGTTTAAGCGTCCGACTTCGGCTCAGGTCATGATCTCACGGTTTGTGAGCTCGAGCCCCGCGTCAGGCTCTGTGCTGACAGCTCAGAGCCTGGAGCCTGCTTTGGATTCTGTGCCCCCTTCGCTGCTTGCCGCTTGCACTCTGTCTCTCGCATTGTCTCAAAAATAAATAAACATTAAAAAAAATACTTATTGGGGCGCCTGGGTGGTGCAGTCGGTTAAGCGTCCAACTTCAGCCAGGTCACGATCTCGCGGTCCGTGAGTTCGAGCCCCGTGTCAGGCTCTGGGCTGATGGCTCAGAGCCTGGAGCCTGTTTCCGATTCTGTGTCTCCCTCTCTCTCTGCCCCTCCCCCGTTCATGCTCTGTCTCTCTCTGTCCCAAAAATAAAATAAAATTAAAAAAAGTTGAAAAAAAATAAAAAAAATACTTATTAAGAAAAACTGAAATGGACAGCTTTCCCACGTTAGATGTGTTTTCACTGTGAACTGTATTAATTTAAAGAAATATATCTTTGTTGGCCCCAGTTGGACTTCTCAGAATCTATTCATTTATATACACACAGTATATATTCATTTATATACACACGCGTAGGTAAAATACCTATGTTTTATTTTTTTGTATTTTATACAACTGTATACATATTTCCTATATATAATTATACTATGTAATGAGTCCATCTATCTGTACTATATGACTTTACAGGCTTAGTTATATGTGAGCCCCCTACCTCTTTCTAAATGAAATCTTATTTCACCAAGGAGAAAGTACATATTCACAAAAAGATTGATGTAAAATTAAAATGTTCATAGCAGCTTTTTTTACAGTAGAAATGAACTAATGATTCGCACAACATAGATGAATCCAAGAAATATTATTCAGAGCAAGAGAAGCCAGGCATAAGTATGTACCAAATGATGCCATTTTTGAAAAATACAAGAACGGGCGAAACTTAGGTACGGTGATAGAAATCAGGACAGTGGTTTCTGGGTAAGAGTGTGGTTGATTGGAAAGAGGCAAAAAGGAACTTTCTAGGGAGATTGAAATATTCTGTAGCTTGACTTAGGTAATGGAAATTCAAGTGTATGCTTTTTGGGTAACTTACTTTCATATAATTTTTAACTTACAGAAAAATTGCCAGACCTAGTCCAAGGAACGCCCAGATTCACCAGTTGTTGGTGTACACGTTTGTTCAAACTTACTGAGCTGACTACTTAAGATCTGGGCATTTTACGGTATGTAATTTTTACTTTAATGAGGAAAAGAGCTACAAAAATTTGTTGGAGAATGATCTTGTTATCTGCAAAATGAAATACCTCGATTCAGACTTAAGGAGTGCTTTATTGATGATGGAGAAAAAGAGAATCACTGACGATCTCTTGTCTCTGTACATGTGTATTTATACTGCTTCTCTCTGAAGTTTCATGGTGACTTACTTCTGTTAGAAGAAACAAGGTTCTGAACGTGATTCAAAGCAGAAGTATCAGCAAGAAAAGCCTGCCTTATTTTGTTACGCTATGCACGTTACTCAGAGTATGGGACTGATAGCTAGCAATAGCTTTCTGGGAAGTGAGGGTGTGATTATTCCTGTTAAACGTTGCACACCTACAGTGTGCTAGATTTTGCACAGACATGCATAGTTTTTATTGTCTTGGAACTTACCAGATGAACAGGAGGCAAACAAATCTGCTTGTCTTTTTTTGGGTGGTGCTGTTTATCATATGGAGGAAAGACAGGTGCTTACAAACTGTATAAACTACTCTTGGTTATCAGCGAGTGGCAAATCTAAGCAGTAAATTTGTTGCTCTCCATTAGTTGCAGTGCTGTCAGAGTCTCTAGACTGATTTGGGTTAAACTACATCTATTTAAATCCTAGCTAAAACTTTGGTAATTGTTAAAAACATTCAACTTGGGGCGCCTGGGTGGCGCAGCCGGTTAAGCGTCCGACATCAGCCAGGTCACGATCTCGTGGTCTGTGAGTTCGAGCCCCGTGTCAGGCTCTGGGCTGATGGCTCAGAGCCTGGAGCCTGTTTCCGATTCTGTGTCTCCCTCTCTCTCTGCCCCTCCCCCGTTCATGCTCTGTCTCTCTCTGTCCCAAAAATAAATAAACGTTGAAAAAAAAAATTAAAAAAAAAAAAAAAATTCAACTTTACCCTTCTACTTATTAGTTTGTATACTTTTAAATGTGTGGGGTTTTTTACAGGTTAGGGTTAGGTATAATTTATGGGTCTTGGTTCTTATAATTTTTTTTTTGTATCCACATAAAAAAAGTTGTTTATTTGATTACTTAGTAGAGTGGAAAATATTTGAAATAATATGACAACTAACCAGCAGGTTCAACAAAGCAATCATTGATACTGGGGATGAATGTTTATTTTGCCTTTACTAACGAAAATCATACATTTATATGGACTATATATTTTCTTCAGCAAAAATTGTAAGTTCATTGAAAAGCAAAATAACAAATGTCCAACATCAAGTAACAGGGATAAAAGGACATTTTGCATTAATGAACGTATTCATGTTTCTCTAAAATGACACAGGATCTTTTTTCCCTTTCATACACACTAAATTTCATTGGTCTACTAAGAATGAGTAAAACATTATTTGAAATGTTTTATCTGTTAGGATTTTGGTTCAAGTTGTCAAGCCGTTTTTGTTTTTGTTTTAGTTGTCAAACCTTAACTGCAGATAGAATTTTAAAAATATCTGTAGATAGGCTTTTTTTTTTTTTTTAATATATAATGGAAGTTTTAAACTACACAGACCTGGGGAGAATAGTCTTATGAACCTCTACCTATTCTCCAGATGTAGTAACTATCAACATTTTTTTTGTGCTTTTTTTTTTTTTTTTTTTTTTAAGTTATTTAGAGAGAGAGAGTGTGTGTGTGCACATGGGGCAGGGGCAGAGAGAGAGAGAGAGGGGGGAAAGAATCCATCCCAAGCAGGTTTTGCGCTGTCAGCACAGAGCCCAGTGTGGGGCTCGATCTCATGAACCATGAGATAATAATGAGTGACCTGAGCCGAGATCAAGAGTCAGATGCCTAACTGAGCCACCAGGTGCTCCCAGTGTGCTTTTAAGACCATTAAGTTCTCACAAATATTATAAAATGGTAGTGGTATTGGTGCATCGGATTTTTCTCTTAGTATTTTCCAAAAGTTTTGTTATAAATACAGAAACTTCAGAAGCAGTGTGTTTTAGTTCAGAGACTTGACTTTGGACAAATAGTAATTATGAAACTGTTTTAATCCTTAGCTTCTGTCAATTCATAGCCTGAGGAAAAAATAATGTTTTAGCTTTTCGTTTAGAACAAAGCAGTCCAAATATTCTGTATCTACATAATAAAGTATTCATCTGGAAGGTTAGGTCATCTTCAAAGTGTATTATCTGAGGAATGCCGTCGTTTTAAGAGTTTTTTTTTTTTTTTTCTATATCCTTCTCTTTCTCTAAAAACTTGGTCCTTGCTGTGCTTTTAGGCCCCAAATATGTATCTTCTGTTTAAACTTGAGGCCTTCCAAACTTGAGGCCCAGATTTTCACCTATGTCTTAAATCTAAATCTGTTTAAATACCATCTCTGGGGGCGCCTGGGTGGCGCAGTCGGTTAAGCGTCCGACTTCAGCCAGGTCACGATCTCGCGGTCCGTGAGTTCGAGCCCCGCGTCAGGCTCTGGGCTGATGGCTCAGAGCCTGGAGCCTGTTTCCGATTCTGTGTCTCCCTCTCTCTCTGCCCCTCCCCCGTTCGTGCTCTGTCTCTCTCTGTCCCAAAAATAAATAAACGTTGAAAAAAAAAAATTAAAAAAAAAAAAATAAATAAATAAATACCATCTCTGTAGAAGCTGCACACCAACACCCCCGCCTCTCATCCCCAGCCAGAAAGCTCTTCCCGGTTTTCCTCTTTAGCTGTTAATAACTCCATTATTCTTGTCGGTCATTTTTCACTCTTCCTTTGCTTCCTAACTAAGCTCAGTGAGTCACTAAAACACTTTGTTTCTGACTTTATAATGTCTTCTTTATTTTTTTGTCCTTTTCATTTCTAGTACAATTATCCTAATTTGGTTAACATGTTAAAGTAGGAGATTATCCCTAATCTATAATGAACTTGATACATACCAAAATTAAGCTATGTTTCTAAAGTAAACTAAGGCATTTTTGTCTCTTTCAGAAAGAGAAGGCTTCAGTCAGCCCTCTATAGCAGAGACATCATTTTGAAGGCCTAAGTAATCACTGTATTTAAACTAAGATGATACATAAGACTTGAAAATCACTTAGCTCAAATAACTTGGAGAACGGTGACTGGCAGGGCCCACAGTTTATTGTGGGGGACAGGGGGTAGGGTGTAAGCAGCAGCCTTTCTTAGACCACAGAAATGGCCCAGATGAGTTCCTTCCAGGCCATAATATCTTCAAGTGCTTCGCAGTTGAGGAAATATTAAGTGTATATTATACACTCTGATGACTTCTTGGTGTTTTTAAGGCTAAAAGTACCAGTGTATGGGTTACTTGAAATTCTTCTCTTGTCCCTTGTGCCATATTTCCTGACCAAGATAGTTCCTGTCTAAAAGCTACTTCTGCTGAAATTGACATGATACTCTTTTCATTATTTTTCTTTACGGACTCCTAGAATTGAAGTTTGTCAGAAAGATAGGAGCCTGAGGTTAGTTAGGAGGGTATAAAATAGAAACAGGAAAGTAAGTGATCCTCATTAGCTGTCATCCAGCCTCCAGGGGCCTTGGGCCTGATTCCTTTCCAGACGGGTTGTAGTTTATCAACTTGGCTTGCCTTTGGTTAGCTTATGGAGATCTTTTTTTCTTTCTGCTCTTCTGGGAAATGTTTGAATTTCCTCCTGGTAGGAACCAGGACTCAATTTGAGATTACTGATTTAGGGAATAAAAGAATTAAATTCCATATTGCTTTACATAATCCAGAATATCTGATTATTTTATTCTATGGGAATTAGGAATAAAATGTGGATTCTGAGATACTTACACAGAAACTAATAGTTATTAAGAGTGGAAAATGGAGGAGTAAAATACATTGCTAGGAAGCCTTGTCTGGGGGAGCAGACCTTGGAATGAGATTCAAGAGTGTTGCTACTAAGTAGCTATATGGTCTTGGGCAAATTAAATTAATCAACCTTTCCGGGCCTTATTTTAATTGTAAAATGAGTGGGTTAGATTAGATAGTATTTTAAGATTTCTTTGAATCTCTGAAATTCTAAAAGGAATGGTTTCTCAGGAAAAAAAAAAAACAAAACCTCCTAATTTATGTACTGTTCCTAGTAGTTTTCCAGCTATTGCTTCATATACATATTTTTCTATTTCCTTCAGAGGTTAGGAAAAGAAATAATTATAGAAGGAGTCAGAATTCCTAAGTTGGATTAGATTTTAATGTTGTTATTTATCTGTGTTTCTCCACTGAGTTTATTCTGGATTCCTATTTTCTACCTTGTATCTGTGTCCATTTCCTTTCTTTTATTGCTTTTACTTGTCTTTACAGTGTTGACTTTCATATTCCTCTTTTCACTGCTTTTTGCTACTGCTTTTTTTTCTAGCTCTTCTTCACTGCTCATATTTCATTGTGGCATGGTATTCATCAGACAGACCCTTGAGTCTGAGCTATCACCAAATTAAATTTAGATATCCTAATAGTTGTTAGGATTAACGGGACCCTTCTACTCTATAGTACATAAAGCTAAACAGAGGAGTCCAAAGATAAAGGGAGTGAGGGAGCTTGAAGGGAGAATGAGTGGTGTGAATGAGAGTTTCTAAGGATTAATTTGCTATTATGATTTAAACTATAAGTTAAGATATTGAAGTCTTGATGACGGTGACTCTGCCAGTGACAGCTTGGTCCTGGAGTCCTAATGGACTGTGAATTTCTTGCGGGCAGGAGGTGCACCTCTGATCCTGAATCCTTTGTGTTCAGGGGTATGCTGTAGGCTAAGCGCTAGTTGAGCTCAATTGCGGTTAGGACGGATTCTTTCTTCAAGGTGTTCTCTGGTAGGCTGGACGTGAAGAGTGCGGTACAGACTCTTTTCAGTAAGACTGTCACTACCATGTGGAGAGATTGGACAACAGACAGAGCTTCTTCTAAGCCTCGTTTCCTCACCTGTAATATTGAGCAGGGGCAGTTGTGAGAATTAAATGAGACAGTGCCTATAAAGCACTTAGCCCAGAGTCTGGTATATGTGTTCAGTAATCATTAAATGCCATCATAGTTTCATTAACAAGCACCTTTATATTTCAGGCATTCGGCTCTTTTAGGTTCTAAGTAGTGTTGCTACAGAATAAATGAGACAAGAGCCTGTTCTTAGAAAAGATAGAATATATGCACAAAAGATAAACAACAACCTAGGCCCCACAGTAAGTGGCAAATGAGTGGTTTACTTAAGAACTTGAGGGGCAGGAATAATTGCTGAGCAGATGAGAACTTCAGAAAGGTGACAACTTGATCTGAACTCTGAAGGACTAGTTAGCAAGCTAAGAGAACAGGCTCTTACAAATTATAAACGGAATGCTATAGCTCTGCTACTGTGTAATCTCAAGCACGGTTACTCACCCCTCTCCCAGGATCGTTGAGAGAATTAAATGAGTTAGTATATGTCGGGCACTGAGAAGTGCTTCAGGCATGGTGAGAGCATGATAAATTAGTAGTACAAGTTGAGAGGAGAGAGAGTGCATTTCAGATAGAACACTGAGTGATAACGAACGGGAGATATTCTGGATTTTTGTTGGAAACGATGAGGCCAAATTGGCTGAGGGGAATAACTTGTTGGAAAATAGCTGGTGATTATGTAGGGGCAGGATTATGAATGATTAAGTCCGGTGTTAGGAAGTCTTTTCTATAGGTACTGAGGCAACTTGGGAGGATTTCTTGGCTTATTTGTGAGGCACTCTGGCATTTCTCACTTTCTTTCCTGATTTCATTATAACTGAAACTTGTGTTTAAACTAATTTTGACAATGAAACTCATGATCCTTCCTGAACCATTTGTCCATTTCTTTTTGTAAACGTGAATTCTTTTACTTTTTTTCTCTCCATGTTTTAGTTGTTTACATAATCCTAACTCCTTTTCTCCAGATTTTCCTCTCTGTCCTCAGAAACCCCAGTCTAGATCCTAAATCACTAAAGCCATAATGTAGAAAGGGCCAGGGGGAGGGAGAAAGAGAGGAAGGGAGGGAAATAACCTGTAGTCCAGCCATCTTGTTTTACAGATGAGGACATTGATGTCTAGAGGAAGTACAGTCACATGTTCAAGATCCACAGCTAATTAATGAGCAAGCCTGCACCTTTTAGAGCTAAACTAGGTCTGGGTTTTTTTTGTTTGTTTTTTGTTTTTTGTGTTTTTTGCTGTCCTATCTAGTGTGATTCTCAACCATCTGAGTGGTAATTACAGTAGAACTACCAATAATTTTTCTACTATTACTATTAAAAACCAAGATAAAAAATAATTTTACTACCAAGAAAAATGTGAGAGTGATTCACACTTAAAAAAAATTTTTTTTTTTTAATGTTTACTTATTTTTGAGAGAGATACAGAGTGTGAGTGGGGAAGGGCAGAGAGGAGACACAGAATCTGAAGCAGGCTCCAGGCTCTGAGCTGTCAGCACAAAGCCTGATTTGGACTCAGACTCACAGACCACAAGATGATGACCTGAGCTGAAGTCGGACACTTAACCGACTGAGCCACCCAGGCGCCACGTAATTCACACTTCTTTAAAAAAATTTTTTTAAATGTTTATTACTTGAGAGAAAGAGAGAGACAGAGAGCAAGCAGGGGAGGGGCAGAGAGAGAGAGGGAGACACAGAATCTGAAGCAGGCTCCAGGCTCTGAGCTGTCAGCACAGACCCCCGACGTGGGGCTTGAACTCATGAACCGCAAGATCATGACCTGAGCTGAAATCTGCCGCTGAACCGACTGAGCCACCCAGGCACCCCCACACTTCTTTTTTTTTTTTTTTTTTTTTTTTTTTTTAAATTTTTTTCAACGTTTTTATTTATTTTTGGGACAGAGAGAGACAGAGCATGAACGGGGGAGGGGCAGAGAGAGAGGGAGACACAGAATCGGAAACAGGCTCCAGGCTCTGAGCCATCAGCCCAGAGCCCGACGCGGGGCTCGAACTCACGGACCGCGAGATCGTGACCTGGCCGAAGTCGGACGCTTAACCAACTGCGCCACCCAGGCGCCCCACCCCCACACTTCTTAATGAGAAACCCATGATTACATTTCTTGGATGAGCATTACTATTCTTGAAGTAATATTTGAAACCAAAACTCCAAAATCTGCTTTAAGAAGAAAAGGGTTTCTTTCTTTCATTTTTAGAGTTGTGAATTATAGTAGCATTGTAAACATAAATAGCATTCTCAGAAAAAGTGGACTTTTTGTTTCTATCATTTTACTGATTGATGTGCTTGTACAATTAGCATGGAGAGTTGGGACCTCTGGTACTTTGGCCTTGCAGCCCCCAACCCTATATTTCTATTACAGTAGGCTCTTGAGTCAACATCTTCTCCAGCCTGTTACATTTTATTATATGCCACAAATAATGGTGAGAAACTTATTTCAGCATTGTTTTCTTCTACACAGTTTCCCTATGTAGATGCAGGATAATGGAAGATTGATTGATTGATTGATTGATTGATTTATTAAAGAAAAAAATTTTTTTAACATTTATTTTTGAGAGACAGAGAGACAGAGTGTGAGCAGGGGAGGGGCAGAGAGAGAGGGAGAAACGGAATCCGAAACAGGCTCTAGGCTCCGAGCTGTCAGCACAGTGCCCGATGCGGGGCTCGAACTCACGGACTGTGAGATGATGACCTGAGCTGAAGACGGACGCTTAACCGACTGAGTCACCCAGGTGCCCCTAAATTTTTTTTTAATGTTTATTTTTGAGAGAGAGAGAGAGAGAAGACAGAGCGTGAGTGGAGGAGGGGCAGAGAGAGAGAGGGAGACACAGAATCTGAAGCAGGCTCCAGGCTCCGAGCTGTCAGCCCAGAGCCCGACGCGGGGCTCGAACCCACGGACTGTGAGATCATGACCTGAGTTGAAGTCGGCCGCTCAACCGACTGAGCCACCCAGGCGCCCCTACAATGGAAGATTTGTAAAGTTCTAAACTTAGTTTCTGGTCACTCGAGATGCTCAATAAATACTCCCTTTTTATAGAGTAGATAATTTTTTCTTGTATATAATGTCCATTCCAAGCCACCAAATAAATGATTATCACACTGTTTTTTTCCCTTGAAAGGTATTGTTTGAACTTTGGCAAGATGTCCTTACTGCATTTTGAAAATTTGCATGGTGTACAAATACTTCTTAGTCACTTTGAGTATACTTTTATCATGAATCATTTTGCAACTGGTAACAATGTTCTATAGTCTTTCCCATGATTACGGAAAGAAAAAGGCATGAGTTACCTAAAAATGCCCCAGACCTCTGCTTATCCTGCTGTATTCCTTCAAAGAAAATAGGCTCCTGGACTAGATTCATTTTTACTGAAGTACTAATTTTTCTTTATCATTCTTTTTCAACATTTATTTATTTTTGGGACAGAGAGAGACAGAGCATGAACGGGGGAGGGGCAGAGAGAGAGGGAGACACAGAATCGGAAACAGGCTCCAGGCTCTGAGCCATCAGCCCAGAGCCCGACGCGGGGCTCGAACTCACGGACCGCGAGATCGTGACCTGGCTGAAGTCGGACGCTTAACCGACTGTGCCACCCAGGCGCCCCTCTTTATCATTCTTAAACACTGAAGTTGAATTGTATAATCCACAGATGTATACAAATTTTTTCTCCCATATCCTTAAAGCTTTGTATCCAGTCACTTAGTTACTATATTTCCCATGGTTTGGTTTCTTTTTTCCTGTCTTCCCTTTTCTGAAGGGAGAAGGGATTTTTTTCAATCTGCCTTGTGATCTGCAATTTCTTTTGTATTTGGAAAATTGTTTTGGTATAAGTCCTGTAATTCTCATACATTGAGAAAGAAAGAGACTGTTTTGTAATTGTCATTCTTATATCAGTAGTATAATTTATATTTCCAATTTTGTAAACTATTAAATTTCTGCTATTGCTGTGTTAGCTGTCATGTATCATTTATACGCACTGTAGTTATGTTTGGTCATACTAAGTTCACGTCCACTGTTGTCAAAGTGGAAATACCATGGCTGGGGTGTATTTATGTATTGCTTCTAGAATTGAAGCCATTGACGAACAGGAAACTGAAAGCTGAAAGTTCAGGAAATGTATTGTATTGAGACTTTGTGGAAAAAATATATATGATACTGAAATCCATGACCATTTGAAGCCTGAAAAATTTATATATGAGTTTAGTCAGAAACGAATATTATGGATTCTTGTAACAATGCTGTCAGATGCTTAAATATGATAATGGATGCAGTATGTGCATTGCGGGCCAGGAAAATTGTGCAATGCTAGAAAAAAATGCAACAGATTATTATATGTGTTCAACTATACGCTTTCAAGAAATAAAACAGCTGGCACATCTATCAAATTCTTCAAGGATGTCATGTTTTCAGAGAATTGCAGTTTGGGGTTTAGTTTAGTTCTTGGGAAGGGGAGGTCTCTATTTTACAAGGTAGTCCATTTTACTTTTAGGAAGTTCTGATGGGTAAGTTTTATTTTTTCAAGTTGAACTTTGTTCCCCTATAATTTATTAATATGTTCTATATTTTCTTAGTGTTGAAAATAATTGACTAAAATGACTTCAAAAGTTAAATGTATGTTAACTTTTATTTTTTCATGTATTGTGGCATTTTAGGTGCCTCATAAAATACTACCATTGGAATCTTTATTTTTGAACTTATTTTGTAAATTTCTGTCAGAGGAGATGTGATTAACGTATATGCCTGGAACCTGTATTTTCTGTTTCTATACATAGCTGTTTTAACAGGATGTGATTTATATGGCTTCAACATTCTATTCTTTGAGACAAGTAGGAAGTTTTAACTTTGGAAGAGGACATTTTTCTAACAATTGTATTTTTGTTGCTGTTCCATTGTATATTTCAACAAAAGAGGTAACTAATGACTATTTCACTGCCACATTAAATGAGAATCCTATTTTTTTTTTTTTACAATGTTCTTTGTAGGAATTTCAGCTGCATTATATGTACTTATAATCATTTTATAAGTACTTATAAATCATTTTAATGGTCTCATTAAAATTAGCCTCTTGTCAGGATTGATTTTGGTTTATATCTGTTACGGTCACATGTTCGCTTCCAAACTGTCGTGGCAGCCAAGGGGGTAGAAAGCAATGACTGGCAAAGATTGGGGATTGGTTCCACTCCAGGCGGTGGGGAACATGGTTCCCCGGTGGAAAGTCCCAGAATGCTGTTTCCAGCAGAGGAGGGGAGGAATGGACTTGGGGCTGACAAAACAAGGAGTCTCACCAAGGCCAGACCACAAAGGGGCTGGGATGGAAGGTGAAAAAGTTGAACCGTGTGCGGTAGTTGCTCTTTTGTTGCAATAGATGTTTTTTTCCCAAGAACAAGACCTTATTATACTTCTCACGTATATTATTATATTATCGAACTTCTTATGTAGTACATGTTCATTGTACAAAAATCTAGAAACATGTATAAGTTAGTGACGAAAATTAATATTTCCTATAACATCTTTCCCTTCCTCAAATGTTCTTGATTTCTCTTCATTTAGCATCTAGGTTCCTTTTTTGTTTGTTTTTGAGAGAGAGAAAGTGCATGTATGTGCAGCATGGGGGTGGGGCAGAGGCAGAAGCAGAGGGAGAGAGAGAATCCCAAGCAGGCTCCCACGCTGTCATTGCACAGTCTGATGTGGGGCTCACACTTGAACTGTGCGATCGTGGCCTGAGCGGAAAGCGAGAATCAGACGCTTAACCGCTTAACTGACTGAGCCACTCAAGTGCTCCTAGGTTACTTTTTATTTATTTTAAAGTGTGCTTGTTGAACTGTTCTTTCTACAAATTGTGCTGCTAGTAACTTTTAGAATTAATTATGAAGGGAATAGGAGTCAGTTTTTAAAACCTTTGTTTTTGTTTGATACAATTGCCCTATTAATTTGTATCTTTTTGGGGGGAACAACCATAGGCATAATGAGAACACAGACATGGAAGGCAGAGTGGCTTTTACAGGGGAAATGGGAAAAATGGAGACCAAAAGACCTTTTTATAAGCTCTTAGGGAGCATGGACTAGGTTTTTCTTGTTACTGTTCTGTCAGTATCATCAGGCACTGTGCTTGGCATATAGTAAGTGTTCCATAAATAATTGTTGAATGAAGGGATGAGTTTCTCATTAAGCATTTTGAGTAGTTCATATTTCTTGCACCATGGATAATCAAGATCAATTATATTCATCCAAAATTAAGAGCCTTTGCTGTCACAGCCTTTTCTTTCTCTTTAAAATTTATTATTAAGTATAATTGACATGCAATATTACATTAGTTTCAGGTATACAACATAGCAATTTGGCAGTTCTGTGCATTGCTCTGTGCCCTCCATGATAAGTGTAATCCCCATCTGTTCCCATACAAAGTTATTATGGTATTATTGACTATATTCCCTCTGCTGTACTTTTTATCTGCATGCTTTACTTTGTAACTAGAATTTGTACCCCTTACTCCCCTTTACCTGTTTCACCCATTCTCCCACCCACCTCCTCTCTGGCAACCACCAGTTTGTTGTCTGTATTTAAGAGTCTTTTTTTGTGGGGCTCCTGGGTGGCTCAGTCAACTAAGTGTCCCAACTTCAGCTCAGGTCATGATCTCACGGTTAGTGAATTTGAGCCCTGCGCTGGGCTCTGTGCTGGCAGCTCAGAGCCTGGAGCCTGCTTTGGATTCTGTGTCTCCCTCTCTCAGCCCCTCCCCACTCATGCTCTGTCTCTCTCTCAAATAAACATTTAAAAAAAAGTCTTATTTTTTTTGTTTCTTTTTTCTTAAGTGAATATTTAATACTGATTATTGTTTAAAAAGGTATGATTTGAAAAGATATATGCATCCCTGGGGCCAAATACGGAAGCAGCCTAAGTGTCCATCAAGAGATAAATGGGTAAAGAAGGCATGATATACACGTGCGCGCGCACACACACACACACACACACAAATATTTCTCGGCCATAAAAAAGAATGAAATCTTGCCGTTTGCAAGAACATGGATGGACCTAGAGGGTATTATACTAAGTGAAATAAGTTAGAGAAAGACACATACTTATGATCTTACTTATGTGGAATCTAAAAAACAAAACAGAGACTCCTAAATACCAAGAACAAATGGTAGTTATCAGAAGGGAGGGGTGGGGGGGATGGGCAAAAAGGTGAAGGGGATTAAGAGACACAGACTTCTAGTTATAAAACAAATCAGGGGATGTAAAGGACAGCATAGAGAATATAGTCAATAACATTGTAGTAACTTTGTATGATGACAGGTGATAACTACTCATTGTGGTGAGCATTTCATAATGTATATAAATATCAAATCACTGTATTGTAAACCTGAAAGTAATATTGTATGTCAACTATACTTCAGTTAAATAAAAAAGGATATGTTTGTATGTATGTATGTATACATACACATACACCCCCAAAGTGAAAATCTCGTTTCTTTCCCTGAATCCCATTCCCAGAATTAGCTACTATTAGTGGTTTGTTATATTTCTTTTCAGATATTTCTTTGCATTCACTAATGTATATGCATTTTCTTTACACAAATAGAATAATAATATACGTTCTGTTCTGTGATTTGCTTTTTTTTTTTTTTTTTTCTCCCTTTAGGTCATTCTTAAACATCTTTACCTATCAGTTCATTTACAGCTGCTGCTTTATTTTTAGTTGCTGTATAATATTCCATTGGTGGGGCTGTATAATAATAGTCCAGTAAGGAGGCTTCAGTTGTGTCATGTGTTTTTTTTCTTAACTATTACAACTGTGTTGTGCTTAATGTCCTTTTGCATATAATTTTTCTTCTGTGAGAATATCTACAAGTAATTTCCTGGAAGTATTGCTGGGTTAAAGAATATTTTGCACTTAAACCCTTTATAGATACTGGCAAATTCACCTTTAAAATAATATTTACCACTTTGTACTTTCATTAAGGATATGGGGTGTTATTTACTGATAACTATACGTTTTCATTTTGCTGATTAGAAGTGTTCATCTTGAGAAAATGAATCCTTCTCATACTAATTTGAGATGTTCAGAAGATGATAGATTAATATGTTCCTGTTGCCTGAGGTGATCAGTTGAAGTCAAGTGAAAGAAGGTGCTCTGTACTGTCTATAGACCTGTTGTGTGCATTGCACTATTTGGCTATGGGAGATGAAGATGTTGGTTTTCTGGGGTTTTGTCTTAGAATGTGTAAGATAAACATTTATTAGTGACAGTCTGAAGGGGTAGAAGGCCCTGAGTGCTGGTTTGAGAAGTTTGGACCTGTGCTGGAGAACTATTTAAAGTCCTTGAATTGAGTATGGAAACCAATTTGACAATAAATTTCATATATTAAAATAAAAAAAATTAAAAAAAAAATAAAGTCCTTGAATTGGGATTGTACTGTGTGAGAGAGGCTTTACTGGCAGCATGTATAGAATGAATGGAAGTGAGTGAGTAGGCTGGAAGTAGGCGGGCCAGCTGGAGAACTGTGGTAATTCGGGAAGGAAATGAAAACCCAGAATATGGTGATAGATGCGGATTTGGAAAGAAGGATAGTAGGAAACACAATGAGTATTTGGCAAGTCCTGTTGATTAAATGGAGAAAAAATATATTAAAGTTGTAAACCTAGGAGAATAGCCAGATAATACAGATGATGAAGTAAATAGAAAAGGGGATAATTTTGAAAAAGTTGGTTTTCTTTGAAAAGGTAGGGATATAAAAGGGTTCTACTTATAGTCAGGCAATTCGAGATCAAAACTGCAGAAGCCTGGATGGCTTAGTTGGTTAAGCGACTGACTTTGGCTCAGGTCATGATCTTGCGGTTCTTGGGTTCAAGCCCTGCATTAGGCTTTGTGCTGACAGCACAGATTCTGCTTTGGATTCTCTGTCTCCCTCTCTCTCTGCCTGTCCCTGCTCATGCTCTGTCTCAAAAATAAATAAACGTTAAAAAAACTGCAGAACGGAAGACAGAGAAATTAGAAGTAGATTTGGTTATAATACAGGTAGTAGTTGGAATTAAGAGTGGTAAGTTCTGGTAAGATGAAGTTGACAGGGGAAGAGCAGTTGATTGAGAACTACATTTTGAAAAGGGGTACTCTCAATAATGGGAGATGGGATGAAAGAAAAATCAAGGAAAGAAGAAATTAATAATTGGGAGCAGGAAAAGAATCAGGATTTATATCTGCATATGATACAATACTTACCTGATGTTTTCCAGGCACATGCTGTGTTCTTCTTTTGGTAGTGATACCTCAGAAAATTTTAATGGTTATCTTAAAGATGGAGTTAATTTTTTTTTTTTTTTTAATATTTATTTACTTTTGAGAGATAGAGACAGAGTGTGAGCAGGCAAGGGGCAGAGAGAGAGGGAGACACAGAATCTGAAGCAGGCTCCAGGCTCTGAGCTGTCAGCACAGAGCCCGATGTGGGGCTTGAACTCAGGAACCACGAGATCATGACCCGAGCTGAAGTCAGAAGCTCAACTGACTGAGCCACCCAGGCGCCCCAAGATGGAGTTAATTTTATTCCTGAAGTTATACTTGAGTTTTGGTGTCATATGCTTTGTTCCTTTTAGTTTCATAAAAATCTTTTCATCTTAATATCTGTGGGTCCTAAACAAGAAAAAAATACAGCTTATGGTTGGGTAAAGTCCATATACCTTGTACATTTTCCCCCCTCATATTTAAGGTATTATTAGTCACCTGAGAGTGAATGAGTTTATCAGATCTTTACTGAAAACAGCTTTTTCAGAAAGAGAGTGAAGGGGTGCACAAAAAGGCCCTGAGCTCCTGGCCAGAGCAGCAGGCCAAGGAAGTGAGAGGGAAACAAAGCAGGGAGATGGGGCACAGGAGACCCGTTGCAACTCCTTTACAGTCCAGCCGATGGGGCTCACTCAGCTAGCTGGAAGCAGGCCCCAGGGGCTAAGGTGCGTAAATCCAGGCCTCAATGAGGGGCATCACAGCCTTGAGCAGTTAATTGATCGTTTAGAAAAATGTTTCCTGGCTTTTGAAACTTGGCCAATAACCAGTGGTAAGAATCCATATATTTTTAGGACATAGTGTGAATTTAGAGTTTTTACTGTTGTAGTGCTTGTCAGGATGGAGCCTACTTACAGGAAATGATACAGTATCAAATAGGACTTCTGATACTATGTGAAACGGTTAGAGTTGCAGCCTCAGGAGTCATTCTACCTGGTTTCACTGTTCACCAGCAATATCGTGCCTCTTAATTTTACCATCTGGAAATGGCAAGAACAGTTCCTATTTTGTACAGGGTTATTGAGAGAGGCTCCGTCATGGAACTTACCATTCTTACCAGCACTGTGCAAGGTGGTAAGTGGAGGGAAAAAATGGTAGGGCTGATTGCTGTAGTTACTTGTTCTTTTATATTAGGTAATAAGGAAGGCCTCTCTGATAAGTATTTGAGCAGAGACCTACCTGAAGGAAGTCAGGGAGCCAACTATGCTGGGGGAGGAAGGAGTTCTAGACAGAGGGAAGAGTGAGCGCAGAAGCCCTGCAGAGAGGCATGTTGGAGGCTGTAGCGAGAAGGCCAGTGTAGCAAAAACGGGGAGTGAGAGGAGGAGTAATAGGAAACAGTTTCAGAGATAGCCACTGACCAGCATGCGGGGTGTTAAGTGCAAGAAGGACTTTTTGGATTTTGGATTTTATTCTGTGTGAGATGGGAAGCTGTTGGAGTGTTGCCAGAGTAATTTTTTTAAGCTAGTCTGATTGTCGCTTCTTTGCTTCAGTTCTCTATTTCCTTTGGAATGAAGTTCACATGCTTTATTCTGGCACACACAGTCCTTCACAGTCAGCTTCTGCCTATTTAGTATCATCGGCATCCTTTCCACATGTATCCTCCACTTTGGCCAAATTGGATTAGATGCAGTTCCTTGGATTGGCCGTGATGATTCATGTCTTTGTGTCTTTCTGCATGTTATTTGCCCTTTGAGAAACTCTCCCCCTCAGCGCACATAGTCATTGGCTGTGTTTTGGAGGGTCCTCTTTGTGCTCCGAGGGCACTCTGTGCCTTGTTCTCTCACCTTTCCCTCTCCCCTAGCAACTTTGTACTCGAGCCACAGTCCTGGAATGTGCTGTGTTCTTTTCCCAGCCTCGATTTTGCTCTTGCCCCACACCCCTGCCACTTGAAATTAATGTCCATCCTTCAAGAACCAGCTGGAATACTGCCTTCTTTTCCCTGCTTTCTAAACCTCCATCTTTCCCCTGCCCTTAACAAATATTTTGTAGCTCTCTCGTACTTAATCAGTTATCTTGAATTGAAATGCTTCTTTGCCCCACCTCACCCCAAATCCTTGGCCTTGCTCCTTTCAGTTTCCATTGTGGCTCCCAGTATAGCGGCTTGCTCAGATTTTGCATTCAGTAGGTACTCATGGTGTACAGGATTCACAGCATAAGTAGAAAACTGTTGGGTTTCAAGATGCTGAAGGCAAAGCAGCAAAAATGAACAACCAAAGTGAGGCAGCTGTGAAATTAACCAAAAAAACTTACTGTGACATAATGTTGATGATGGCGTGGTTACCTTGGTTCTCTCATATATTTACTATTGGCACCAAAAATTGGTGCACCCCTTTTGGAATGTAGTTTAGCAAAATGGATTCGAAAACATAAATGTTCATGGGTTTTGACCCAGTGACACCATTTCCAGAAACCATCTTGAGAAAATAATGCGGTGGTTGCTTTGGCAGCACGTATGCTAAAATTGGAACGAGAGGTGCCTGGGTGGCTCAGTTGTAAAGCGTCTGACTCTTGGTCTTGGCTCAGGTCATGATCTCACGGTTTCTTGAGTTCGAGCCCCACGTCGGGCTCTGTGCTGGCAGCACGGAACCTGCTTGGATTCTCTCTCCCTCTCTTTGCCCCTTGCCCACTTCCCCTATTTCTGCCTCTCTCAAATAAATAAAACTTGAAAACAAAGTAAAATAAAGTAGCAATGATAGAGAAGATTAGTGTGGCCCCTGTGCAAAAATGACATGGAAATTCATGAAGCATTCCATATTTTTTGTAAGTTGTATCTCAATTAAAAAAAAAAGGGGCGGGGTCGTGAGATCCAGCCCTGCATTAGGCTCCACACTTAGCATGGAACCTGCTTGAGATTCTCTCTCCTTCTGTCTCTCTCTTTGTCCCTCCCCCACCCCTAAAATTAAAAAAAAAAAAAAAAAAATTAAAAAAGGAAATAATACAAACCAGGATGACAGTTATAACTACTAATGTTTGAAAGTTTACTGTGTGACAGTCACCATGCCAAGCCCTTACTTAATTTAATTTTCAAAATTCCAAGAGGTGTGAATATTGTTAATCTCATGTGATAGACGGGAAAATTGAGGCACAAAGTAGTTGGGTGACTTGCCCAAGCAGCACTCATATAGCTGCTATTGTTGTCAAGCCAGGGTTGCCACTAAAGCAGACTGTTAAGAATCCATACTCGTTGAGGCACCTGGGTGGCTCAGTCGGTTAAACCTCTGATTCTTGATTTTGGCTCAGGTCATGATCTCACTGCTCGTGCGATCGAACTTGCTTGGGATTCTGTTTCTCCCTCTCTCTCTGCCCCTCCCCTGCTTGTGCTTGTGCTCTCTGTCTCTCAAATAAACGTAAAAAATAAAATTAAAATCTTAAAAAAAAGGAATCCATACTTTCTCTTTTTTTTTTTTTTTTTTAATTTTTTTTTTTTCAACGTTTATTTATTTTTGGGACAGAGAGAGACAGAGCATGAACGGGGGAGGGTCAGAGAGAGAGGGAGACACAGAATCGGAAACAGGCTCCAGGCTCTGAGCCATCAGCCCAGAGCCCGACGCGGGGCTCGAACTCACGGACCGCGAGATCGTGACCTGGCTGAAGTCGGACGCTTAACCGACTGCGCCACCCAGGCGCCCCTCTTTTTTTTTTTTTTAAGATTTTATCTTTAAATCTCCACACCAACCTGGGCCTCGAACCCACAACCCTGAGATCAAGAGTCACACACTCCACCAACTGATCCAGCCAGGCACACCAAGAATCCATACTCTTTTTAAAAAATTTATTTTTAAGTTTATTCATTTATTTTAAGAGAGGGAGGGAGAGGGAGCAAGTGAGAGCAGGGGAGGGGCAGAGAGAGAGAGAGAGAGAGAGCGCGCGAAGGAGCATCCCAAGCATGCTCCACACTGTCAGCATGGAACCTGACATGGCACTCTATCTCACAAACTGTGAAATTATGACCTGAGCTGAAACCACGAGTCAGATGCTTGCTTATTAACCTTCTGAAGCACCCAGGTGCCCCAAGAATCCATACTCTTAATTATTTAGTATGATAAATGCCTAGGCACAAAAATGTTCACAGCAGTGTTACATAAAATAGATACATTGGAAGAATGTATGTTAGGAGCTAATGTCCATTCAAGAAGATAATTTTTCTAACAGCTGTATTGAGATAAAATTCACATAGCCTGGTATTCACCTCTTTAAGGTGTGTTAATCAGTGGTTTCCAGTATATTTACAGAATTGTGGGGCACCTGGGTGGCTCATCAGTTGAGCTTCTGACTTTGGCTCAGGTCATGATTTCACCATTCATGAGTTCGAGCCCTGCCATCGGGCTTGCTGCTATCCGCACAGAGCCTGCTTCAGATTCTCTGTCCTCTTCTCTCTCTACCCTTTCCCCGCTCAAACTCTCTCTCTGAAAAATGATTAAACATTAAAATAAAAAGATTTCAACAATATATTCACAAAATCATGCAACTATTCCCATTATCCCACTTCAGAGCATTTTGTCACCCCCAAAAGAAATGTCACACCCGTTAGCAGTCACTCCTACTTCTAACCATTACTCTCAGGGACCACCATTCTACTTTCTGCCTCTATAGATTTGCCTGTTCTGGACATTTCATATCAATGGAATCATAGCATATATGGTATTTTTTTGTCTTGCTCTCACTTAGCATAGTATTTTCAAGATTTGTTCATGTAGCATATTATCAGTACTTTATTGCTTTTCATTGCTGAATAATATTGTGTTGCATGAATATACATTTTGTTTACCCATTCAGTAGTTAATGGATATTAGGGTTGTTTCTACTCTTTGGCTAATATGAATAATGCTGTTATGAACATTGATGCATAAGGTTTTGTGTGGACATATGTTTTCATTTGTCTTAGAACTGTTGATCAAATGATAACTGTTTAACTTTTAGAGGAATTGCCACACTGTTTTCCAAAGCAGCTGTACCATTTTGCATTCCCACTAGCAATGCGTGAGGGTTCTACTTTTTCTACATTTTTGTCAGTGTTTGTTACGATCTTTTTTTCTAATAGCCATCCTATTGGGTATGGAGTGGTCTGTTACTGTGGCTTTGATCTGCATTTCCCTACTTTCCCTCAGCATCTTTTCATGTGATTATTTGCTATTTATGTATCTTCTTTGGGGGAAATGTGTATGTGAATACTTTGCCCATTTTTTTAACTTTTATTTTTCAAGTAATCTCTGTACCCATTGTGGGGCTCAAATTCATAACCCCGAGATCAAGAGTCACATGCTCCACAACTGAGCCAGCCGGGCACCCCTGCCCATTTTTTAATTGGGTTATTTGTTTTCTTTATTACTGAGTTGTAGATTTTTTTTTATTGAAGTATAGTTGACATTATGTTAGTTTCAGGTGTACAATATAGTGATGTGAAAATTAGATACATTATGAAATGCTCACCATGGTAAGTGTAGTCCTATGTCACTAAATGAAGTTATTACACTATTATTGACTGTATTCCCTATGCTATGCTTTTCATCCCCATGACTTATTTATAACTGGAAGTCTGTACCTCTTAATCCCCTTCACCTATTTCATCTCTCTCCAACTCCCTCCCTTCTTGTAGCCATCAGGTTTTTTTCCTATATTTATGACTCTGTTTCTGTTTTGTTTTTTAGGTTCTATATATAAGTGAAATCCGATGGTATTTATCTTTCTCTGTCTGACTTATTTAGCATAATATGCTCTAGGTCTATAGATGTTGCGAATGCATGATTTCACTCTTTTGTGGCCAAGTAATATTCCATTGTGTACACACACCACATTTTCTTTAGCCATTCATGTATCGATGGACACTTGTGTTGGCTTCTGTATCTTGCCTGTTGTAAATGGTGCTTTAGTAAACATAGGAGTGCCAGTATGCTTTTCATTTAGTGTTTTCTTTGATTAAATGTCCAGAAATGGAATTACTGGGTCATATGGTATTTCTACTTGCAATTTTTTGAGGAGCCTCCATACTGTTTTCTGTAGTGGTTACATCAATTTCCATTCCCAACAACTAATGCAAGGAAGTTCCCTTTTCTCCACATTGTTGCCAACAGTTGTTATTTCTTATCTTTTTGATAATAGCCATTTTGACAGGTGTTAGTTAATATCTCATTGTGGTTTTAATTTGAATTTCCTTGATAAGTGATGCTAAGCATCTTTTCATGTACTTGTTGGCCGCCTATATGTCCTCTTTGGGAAAATATCTGTTTAGGTCCTCTGCCCAGGTTTTAATCAGATTGTCTTTTGGTGTTGAGTTGTATGAGTTCTTTATATATTTTGCATTAATATATTTTGGATATATCATCAGCAGATATCTTTTCCCATTCAGTAGGTTGCCTTATTGTTTTGTTGGTGGTTTCCTTCACTGTGGAAAAGCTTTATAGTTTGATATCCCAGTTTTGTTTTGTTTTGTGTTTTGCTTTTGTTTTCCTTGTCTGGGGAGACATATATAAAACAAGTTACTAAGGCCAGTGTCTAAGAGTTTACTGCCTGTGTTTTCTTTTAGAAGTTTTATAGTTTCAGGTCTTACATTTAGATCTTTAATACATTTTGAGTTTCTTTTTGTATGTGGTGTAAAAAAGTGGTCCAGTTTCATTCTTTTGTATGTAGCTGCCCAGTTTTCTCAACGCCATTTATTGGAAGAGATGGTCTTTTCCCCATTGTGTATTTTTGCGTCTTTTGTCGTAGATTCATTGTACCATAGAACCTTGGGTTTATTTCTGGGCTTTGTATCCTGTTCAGTTGATCTATGTGTCTCCTTTTGTGCCAGCAGCATACTGTTTTGATTACTATTGCTTTGTAGTATAGTTTGAAATCTGGGATTGTAATATCTCCAGCTTTGTTCCTCTTTCTCAAGATTACTTTGGCTATTTGGGATCTCTTGTGGTTCTATACACATTTTAGGATTTTTCTAGTTCTGTGAAAAATGCCATTGGTATTTTGATAGGGATTGTATTGAATCTGTGGATTGGTTTGGGTAGTATGGACATTTTAATAATACTAATTCTTACGATCCATGGTCATGGTATATAACTTTTTAATTTATTTGTTTGTCTTCATTTCTTTTTTCCAGCAATATCTTGCAGTTTTTTTAGAGTACAGATCTTTCACCTTCTTTGTTAAATTTATTCCTAGGTATGTTATTATTTTTGATGCAATTATTTTCTTAATATCTTTTTCTGATAGTTTGTTATTAGTGTATAGAAATATAACTGATTTCCATATGTTGGTTTTGTATCTTGCTATTTTTACTGAATTCATTTATTATTTCTAGTAATTTTTTGGTGGAGTCTTTAAGGTTTTCTGTATATAGTATCATGTCATCTGCAAATAGTGACAGTTTACTTGTTTCTTACCAGTTTGGAGGCTTTTTATTTCTTTTTCTTGTCTGATTACTGTGGTTAGGACTTCCAGTACTATGGTGAATAAAAGTGGTGAAAGTCGGCATCCTTCTTCCTGATCTTAGAGGAAAAGCTTTTCACTGTTGAGTATGATGTTAGTTGTGCTAATATTTTGTTGAGGGTCTTTACATCTATGTTCATTAAGGTATTCTGTAAGTTTTTTGGGGGTAGGGTAGTGTCTTTGGTTTTGATCAGGGTAATCGCTGGCCTTATAAAATGAATCTGAAAGCATTCTTTCCTTCTTTCCTTTTTTTTTTTTTTTTTTTTTGGAATAGTTTGAGAAGGATAGAGTTTTTAACATATATGTTTTAGTAGAATTCACTTGTGAAGCCATCTGGTCATAGACTTTTGTTGTGGAGAGTGTTTTGATTACTGATTGAATTTTGTTCCTAAGAATTGGTCCATTCAGATTTTCTGTTTCTTCTTGATTCAGTCTTGAAAGAAGGTATGTTTCTAAGAATTTATCCACTTCTTCCGGGTTGTTCAATTTGTTGGCATATAATTTTTTGTTGTAGTGTTTTATAATCCTTTGTATTTTTATGGTCTCGTTTGTAACTTCTCTTCCATTTTTTTGTTTTATTTGGGTTCTCATTTTTTCTTGAAGAGTCTGACTAAAGATTTGTCAATTTTAATCTTGTCAATAAACCAACTTAGTTTCATTGATCTTTTCTGTTGTTTTTTAAGTCTGTATTTCATTTATTTCCACGCTGATCTTTATTGTTTTCTTCATTCTACTACCTTTAGTCTTTATTCTCTCTTTTCTTTTTATTTTTTTTTTACTTATTTTTGAGAGACATAGAGAGAGGGAGACAGACAACATAGCATGAGCAGGGGAGAGGCAGAGATTGGTGGAGACACAGAATCCAAAGCAGACTCCAGGCTCTGAGCTGTCAGCACAAAGCCTGACGTGGGGCTCAAACTCATGAACCGTGAGACCATGACCTGAGCTGGAGTCGGACGCTTAACCATCTGAGCCACCCAGGCGCCCCATATTCTCTTTCTAGTTCATTTTGGTGTAAGATGAGATTGTCTATTTGAGATTTTTCTTGTTTCTTGAGGTAGGTCTGTATCACATAAACTTTCCTCTAAGAATTGCTTTTGCTGCATCCCAAAGATTTTGAACCATTGTGTTTCCATTTTCATTTGTCTCCAGTTATTTTTCCTCCTTGATTTAATTTGACCCATTGGTTGGTTGTAGCATGTTTTTTAGGCTCCAGATGTTTTGTGTTTTTTCCAGTTTTTTTCTTGTAATTGATTTCTAGTTTTATACTGTTGTGGTTGGAAAAGATGTTTAGTACGATTTAAGTCTTCTTAAATTTATTGAAACTTGTTTCATGGCCTAACATGTGATCTATCCTGAAAATGTTCCATCTGTGCTTGAAAAGAATGTGTATTCTGCTGTTTTGGGATGGAATGTTCTGTATATATCTGTTCAAAGTCCATCTGGTCTAATGTGTTGTTCAAAGCCGGTGTTTACTTATTGATTTTTTTTGCCTGGATGATCTATCCATTGATGTAAGTAGGGTGTTAACATCTCCTACTGTTGTTGTATTCCTGTCAATTTCTCCCTTTGTGTCTGTTAATATTTGCTTTATATATTTAGGTGCCTCTATGTGGGGTGCATAGATATTTAAAATTGTCATACCCTCTTATCAGATCAATCCCTTTATCATTATGTAATGCCTTTCTTTGTATCTTCTTACAGTCTTTGTTTTAAAGTCTGTTTGTTCTGATATAAGTATTGCTGTCTCAGTTTTTTTTTTCCCACTTCCATTTACATGGAATACCTTTATATCTCTTGACTTTCAGTCTTTTTTTAGTTCTGAGGTGAGTCTCTTGTAGACAGCATATAGGTGGATCTTGTTTATTCTGTCACCCTCTTTCTTTTGATTGGAGCATTTAATCCATTTACATTTAAAGTTATTGATGGGTATGTATTTATTGTCATTTTGTCCATTGTTTTTTGGTCGTTTTTGTGGTTCTCTGTTCATTTCTTCTTTTGCTCTCTTCCTTTGTGATTTGTTGACTTTCTTTGGTGTTATGTTTGGATTCCTTTCTCTTTATTTTATTCTTTTGTGTGTATATATATATATATATATATATATATATATATATATATACGTTTTACAGGTTTTTGGTTTGTGGTTACCATGAGGTTCATATATAACGATCTATGTATATGACAGTATTGATTAAATTGATGGTCACTTAAGTTTGAACACATTCCAAAAGCACTACATATTTACTTCCCTGTCCATGTTTTCTGTCTGATGTTTTATTTTTAGATAATATTTTTTTTAAATTTCTTTTTATGATGTTTATTTTTGAAAGAGAGACAAGAGTGTGAGCAGGGGAGGGTCAGAGAGCGAGGGAGACACAGAAGCTGAAGCAGGCTCCGGGCTCTGAGCTGTCAGCACAGAGCCTGACGCGGGGCTCGAACTCAGGAACCATGAGATCGACCTGAGCCGAAGTTGGATGCTTCACCGACTGAGCCACCCAGGCGCCCCTACATTATATTTTTAAATAACTTTTTATAATTTTACTAATTTTGTCTTTTAAACTTCATACTATTTTTATAAGTGATCTACTTTTTACAGTGTGTTTGCTTTTACCAGTAAAATATTTTCCTTTCATAATTTTCTTTTTAGTTATGCCCTTTTCTTTTCCACTTAAAGAATTCATTTTTATTTATTTATTTATTTATTTATTTATTTATTTATTTTTTAATGTTTACTTATTTTTGAGACAGAGAGAGACAGAGCATGAACGGGGGAGGGTCAGAGAGAGGAAGACACAGAATCCGAAACAGGCTCCAGGCTCTGAGCTGTCAGCACAGAGCCTGACGCAGGGCTCGAACTCACGGATCGCGAGATCATGACCTGAGCCTAAGTCGGCCGCTGAACCGAATGAGCCACCCAGGCACCCTTTAAAGAATTCATTTTAATGTAAGGCTGGTTTAGTGGTGGTAAACACCCTTAACTTTTGTTGTCTAGGAAACTCTTTATTTCTCCTTCAATTCTGAATGATAACCTTGTCAGGCAGAATATTTTGGCTTTAGGTTTTTTCCTTTCAGTACTTTGAATATATCATGCCACTCCCTTCTGGCCTGAAAGTTTTCTGCTGGGAAATCAGCTGACAGTCTTATGGAGTTTCCCTTGTATGTAACTGTTTGCTTTTCTATTGCTGCTTTTAAGATTTTCTTTAACTTTTGCCATTTTAATTATTATCTGTCTTGGTGTGGATCTCCTTGGGTTCATCTTGTTTGGGGCTCTCTTTCATTCCTGGACTTGGATGTCTGTTTCTTTTCCCAGGTTAGGGAAGTTTTTAGCTATTATGTCTTCAAGTAAGTTTTCTACCCCTTTCTTGGACCCCTGTTATGTGAATGCTAATATATGCTTGATGCTGTCACAGAGTTCTCTTTAACTTATTTTCATGAAAGAAAAAATATCTTTTTCCTTTTGCTGTTCAGTTTGGTTGTTTTCCACTTTCCCGTCTTCTAGATCTCTCATCCATTCTTCTGCATCTTTTAATTTGTTGATTCTCTCTAGTGTGTTTTTCATTTCAGTTATTGTATTTAGCTCTGACTGGTTCTTTTTATATTTTTTATTTTGTTGTTGAAGTTCTCACTGAGTTCATTCACTCTTCTTTCAAGTCCGGTGAGTCTGTTTATGACCATTACTTTGAGCTCTTTATCAGCAGATTGCTTACTTCTGTTTCATTTATTTTTTCTGGGGTTTTGTCCTTTCATTTTGAACATATTTCTCTGTCCCTTCATTTTGTCCGAATCTCTGTTTGTTTCTGTGTATTAGGTGGGTCAGCTGTATCTCCTGCTCTGAAAGTGAATGGCCTTATGTAGAAGATATCCTGTAGTGTCCATCAGTGCAGCAGCCCCCCACCCACCCCGTCACTGCAACCAGCTGTTCTAAAGGTGTCCCCTGTGTTAGTAGTGTGCGCTCATCTATTGTGGATGGGCTGTGACTGCTGTGGTCATGCTGGTGGACAGGGCTGGCCCTCAGTTTGGCTGTCAGCAGTGATGGGCTGCAATCTCTGGCAGGGTACTGGTTGACAGAGTGTGCCTCCTGTGTGGCTACAGCTGTAGTTTTGGGGGATGTGCTGGTGGGTGGGACGAGCCCTCAGCCCTGCTGTCTTCAATGACTGGCTTCTACCTCTGGGTGCACTGGTGGGCAGGCCTCCCCCCCGCCCCGCCTTTATTCCCACGGCTAGCTGAGAGACCCTGCTATAGCTAGTATGGGCGTGCTGGTGCATGGGGCTAGCTTCCTGACTCTTCAGGGCAGAAGTCTGGAGGGGTGCTTAGAGGGTTGCCTCTCAGCTTAGGGCTGCCCGCCAGGTACGGCAGAGTAGTAGTTGCTCCACAGGAATGTCGGTCGTGACTGAGACTGCCCTTCAGGTGTGGTACGGTGGAATCCACTTTGGAGGGGAGCCTGCCAGGTGGGGCAGGTCTACAGGGGAATGCTAGGGCTGGGCTAGCACGCTTGCAAGGTAGGTAGAGAGTGTCAAAACTGGCTCCCACAAGTGTCTGGCCAGGTAAGCTGAAGGAGGGCAAGAAATGTGGGACCCTTCAGACTGCTGTTTTCCAGGAAAGTTCCTGCAGATTCCTGCCCTCTCCAGCACATGTTCTAACAATTAGTAAATCTCCTTCACTTAAAACCCAGGTATTTTCCAAACTCTGCTTCTGTGCTGGGTCTTAGACTGGGTGATAGTAGTACCATGGCCCTTTAGTAGAGGAGTCTTGGTTTCCTGTGGCCCTGTGATTCTCCAAGAAATAAGACCCCCTGATTTTCAGAGCCAGATGTTACGGGGTCTCATCTTTCCCGTGCAGGTCCCAGGGCTGGGGGCACCCACTGTGGGGCTTGGTCTCCGGGCTCCTTCATGCCTGTGATATCCCTCCCGCTGTGGGTTGCAGCCCTGGGGGTTTGGTTCACCAGTTGTGTCTCTGCTCCTCCTCTCCTTGATGTGGTCTTCTCCTTAAGTTTTCGACTGTTGAAGATCTGTTCTGCCAGTCTTCACATCATTTTTACTGTGAGTTTTACCACATGGAATTGTTACCTCGGTGTGTCCGTGATGGGAGATGAGCTCAGGATCTTCCCACTCTGCCTTCTTTCCCATCTCTCTTAGGAATTAAAGTATTCTAGATATCAATCCTGTTATCAGATAAGTGATTGGGAAAATTGTCATCCCATCCTGTGTGATGTCTTTTCGCTTTCTTCATGGTGTTCTTTGAAGCACAGAAGTTTTTAATTTTCATGAAGTCTCTTCTGTTTTTTGTTGTTGCTTGTGCTTTCACTTTCACATAAGGCACCATTGCCTAATTCATGCTCAGTGAAGATTTACAATCCCCATGCTTTCTTCTAGGAGGTAGATAGTTTTAGCTCTTAAATTGCTGTCATTGATCCATTTTGAGTTACTTTTTGTATGTGGTATGAGGTACGGTAGTCAAACTTTGTCATCTTTTGCTTTTGGAGATCTAGCTGTCCCATTTGTTGAAAAGACTGTTGTTTCCCCCACTGAATTGTCACGGCAACTATTTTGAAAATATAAGTTGAGGGGCGCCTGGGCGGCTCAGTCGGTTGAGCGCCCGACTTCGGCTCAGGTCATGATCTCGCGGTCCATGAGTTCGAGCCCTGCGTCGGGTTCTGTGCTGACAGCTCAGAGCCTGGAGCCTGCTTCAGATTCTGTGTCTCCCTCTCTCTCTGCCCCTCCCCTGTTCATGCTCTGTCTCTCTCTGTCTCAGAAGTAAATAAACATCAAAAAAAATTTTTAATTAAAAAAAAATACAAGTTGAACATAAATGTAAGAGTTTATTTCTCAGCTTTCAATTCTATCCCATAGATCGATGTCTGTCCTTATTTCTGCTACCACACTGTCTTGATGTTGGAGCTTTTGTAGTTAAGGTTTGGAACCATGAAGTGTGAGTTCTCTCAGCTTTGTTCTTTTCAAGGTAGTTTTGGCTATTTTACTCAGTTTTTGCCGTGAACCTACGACTGCTCTAAAAGATAATATCTGTTTAAAAGAAGGTACCCTTATATTGTAATACTGGGATTATGATTTTTTTTCCTCTTTATTTCTGAAACTTTCTCTAATATATAACTACATTAAATTTTATAATTTTAACTCAGTTTTGGCTAATAGAATAACTTTTTAACTCAAGAGGCAACTCTTGGCTCTGTAGATAAAAAACCAAGTTAACTTAACTTTCCAGGAAGAATGTGTGAAGGTGAGGAGCTGGGATTTAAGGTTATGGTTAGAATGAGCCAGTCTCAGATTTAATATTCAGCTTTTTTTTAAAAATTAATTTATTTATTTTGAGAGAGAGAGTTCACAAACCAGGGAGTGACAGAGGCGGGGAGAGGGAGAGACAGAGGCGGGAGAAGGAGAGAATCCCAAGCAGACTCCGTGTTGTGTTCGAACTCATGAACTATGAGCTCATGCTCTCTTTCTCTCTCTCAAAAATAAATAAAATTTAAAAAAAGTAAAGTAAATAGACACAGAGAAGCAAGCCATATGATTTGGTGACAGACTGCTGTTCATATGTTGCTTGTAGGTCCTTCTGCAGTATGTGTGTGTTCTTTTTTTTTTTTTTAAGTGTATTTATTTTTGAGACAGAGACAGAGCATGAACGGGGGAGGGTCAGAGAGAGAGGGAGACACAGAATCGGAAGCAGGCTCCAGGTTCTGAGCCATCAGCCCAGAGCCCGACGCGGGGCTGGAACTCACGGACCGTGAGATCGTTACCTGACCTGAAGTCGGATGCTTAACCGACTGAGCCACGCAGGCGCCCCAACATGTGTGTGTTCTAAATAGGGAGTTTTCTTGGGGCGCCTGGGTGGCTCATTTAGTTGAGCGTCCGGCTTCAGCTCAGGTCATGATCTTGTGGTCTGAGTTCGAGCCCTGCATAGGGCTCTGTGCTGATAGTTCAGAGCCTGGAGCCTGCTTCGGATTCTGTGTCTCCCTCTCTCTGCCCCTCCCCTACTCATGCTCTGTCTGTCTCTCTCTCTGTCAAAAATAAATAAGCATTAAAAAAAATTTAAATAGGGAGTTTTCTTTCCACTTTAAGCAATATTAAAATCTCAGTATATTGAGATACATTATTGTATCTCATCATATTGCATCAATGCAAAATATTGAGATTTTGCATATCGTCCATTTGAGGTTTGTTTTATTTTTTTTATTTTTTTATTTTTTTTAATTTTTTTTTTTTCAACGTTTATTTATTTTTGGGACAGAGAGAGACAGAGCATGAACAGGGGAGGGGCAGAGAGAGAGGGAGACACAGATTCGGAAACAGGCTCCAGGCTCTGAGCCATCAGCCCAGAGCCCGACGCGGGGCTCGAACTCACGGACCGCGAGATCGTGACCTGGCTGAAGTCGGACGCTTAACCGACTGCGCCACCCAGGCGCCCCTTGAGGTTTGTTTTAAAACAAAAGCAAGTTTTATACCAATGTCAACCACAAGCTAACTTTTGTAGCATTATGACTTTCAAGTATTAAGGTGATTTTCACTGTGTATTTTTCAATTGAATTAATCAAAAGAAGGGGATTTTTCTTTTATTTTAGATTTCTTTTTAATGTTTATTTATTTTGAGAGAGAGAGAAATAGAGAGCAAGCAGGGGAGAGGCAGAGAGAGGGAGACAGAGAATCCCAAGCAGGCTGCACACTGTTAGCTCAGAGTCCTATGCAGGACCCGAACTCACAAACCATGAGATCATGACCTGAGCCAAAACCACGAGTCAGGCACTTAACCATCTGAGCCACCCAGGGGTCCCCTAATTTAGAGTTTTTTAATTGTGGTATATTAATGGCCTTTATAAATGTAAAGTTACACTTTTTTCATTCTTGGAATGTTTAAAACAATCATTTCTTAATAGATTAAAGGAAAAAAGAGACTGCAATTACCCAGATTTCCAGAAATTTTCATAGTTTTGGCTGATAAAGTACCTGCCATTTTTGGAGGTAGATTCATTTATCAGTTACAGGCTTTTTTTTTTTTTTTTTTTTAAGATTATTTATTTTGAGAGGGGGAGGGGCAGAGAGAGAGAGAGAGAGAGAGAGAGAGAGAGAGAGAGAGAGAATCCCAAGCAGGCTCTGCTTGCCAGCACAGCCTAATGCAGGGCTCTTTCCCACAAATCACAAAATCATTATCTGAGCTGAAAAACCAAGAGCTGGGTGCTTTACTGACTGATCCACCCAGGCACCTCTCAGTTACAGGCTTTGACTTTTTTAATGTCATGAAAAACCTATACCCTTCAAATTTCAGACTCAAAATCTGTTCTAAACAGTGTTTATCACTTTTTCTCCTACTTGAAACTCCATTCATAATACTTGTGGTTTGTTGTTTCTCTTTTTCTTCCTTCCTGTTCTTTCTTTCTTTCTGTCTTTCTTTCTTTCTGTCTTTCTTTCTTTCTTTCTTTCTTTCTTTCTTTCTTTCTTTCTTTCTTTCTTTCTTTCTTTCTTTTAGCTGTGTATCTTCCTTTTTCTGGCTTGAAAATGTACTCATAGACTTGTGCTTCTGGCCAAGATGGATTTACTCTTTTGGCTGTAATCACATAAAAAACAAAAAAAAAAAAACCCAGAAAAAATATATGAAGTTTGAAACACTGGGCAACAGTCAGCATAAGACAGTGATCACCAAGAAACCAGAAACAGATGAGCCCTACAGTTAGTTATCCTAGCTTACTACCTGGAGAGAGTTTCCAGGCTACAGTGTAAGGAAGTTGGTGGGGGGCCGGTGGGGGGGGGGCGTTCCCATGCAGAGCCCAGCAGTCTCCTTGAGTTTAGGTGATAGCTGGAGGCCAGTGAGGCCAAAGGTGGCTACATTTTGGAAAAGAAAGAGCTGCACAAAGAGAGAACTCTTAGGTCTGCAGAGTCCCCCTTAAGTCTTCAGATGAGTACTGATCAGTTGTGTTTTATGGAAGCTACCCAAAGTCAAGAACAGACCACCCAAAATGATTAGAGGGAGTAATCTGATTCTTTCTTATGTTGTGTTCCCACCAGCCAGAGAGGAAGATGTAAGTCATAGGATATTGGGTAGAATACTCAGAAAGGTATTGCCTCTGCAGTAGGGCAAATGTAGCCCTAAACTAAAGACTCTGGTCCCATCTAACAAAGCTTAAAAAAAAAAAAAAAAAAAAAAAAAAAAACCTCAGCAGGATGAAGCTATTTCCAAGTAGTTTAACTGCATCCCAGAACAAAGCTTAATATTTATAAGTATACAAAAATATCTAGTACTCACCAAGGTAAAATTTACATTTGGCTTCCAGTGGAAAATATCAGACTTGGAATGAAACAGAAAATACAGCCCCTGAGAAGGAAAATCAGTAAGTAGAAACAGAGATACAGATGATGGAGTTAGTGGAGAAAGACATTAAAACATTTATTATGACTGTATTCCATATTTTCAAGGCAGTATAGGAGAGATTGAGAATGTCCAATACAGATATATAACATATTTAAATATTTTATTTAATTTTTTTAATGTTTATTTTTGAGACAGAGAAAGTATGAACAGGGGAGGGGCAGAGAGAGGGAGACACAGAATCCAAAGCAGGTTCCAGGCTCTCCGCTGTCAACACAGAGCCTGACGTGGGGTTGGAACTCACGAACTTTGAGATCATGACCTGAACGAAAGTTGGATGCTCAACCGACTGAGCCACCCAGGCACCCCTCAGACAAACTAGATTTTAGAGCAGAGAATAAATAGTACCAGGAATAAAGAAGGTTGTTTCATAGTGATAAAGTGGTCAGTTCAAAAAGAATTAATAGTCCTAAATATTTTTGTACCTAATAAGCTTCAAAATATATGAATCAGAAACTGATAGAACTGAAAGGAGAAACAGATCTGCAATTATAGTTGGGCATTTCAGTACCTTACCCACTCAACTGATAGATAGAACAAGAAGACAAAATATCAGTAATGAGTTAGAAGGTTTAAACGTTATCAGCCAATTGACCTAATTGACATTTATTTGACATCTACCTAGTACAGCAGAATATACATTTTTCTCAGTTACACATACAAGATTTACTAATATAGACCACATTTTTGTCCCTAGAATAGTGTGAATAAATTTAAAATTACTTACATCATAAAAAAATAAGTCATCTGACCAGCAGGGAATTAAATTTTAAATTGATAACAGAAAACTGTCTTTTCCAGAACCCTAAATATTTGGAAACTAATTAAGAAACTCATGGGTCAAAGGGAAAAAAAAAAATCAAACATGAATTCAGAAAGTATTTTGTACTGGATGGAAATGAAAACAGTGTATCAAATTTGCAGGAAGTAGCTAATACAAGTGCTAGGAGGAAAATATTATGTCTGTGTTAGAGGAGTGAGGTTGCAAATCAGTGTCTTGAGCTTCCACCTTAAGACACTAGAAAAAGAAGAGAAAATTAAACCCAAAGTAAGCAGAAGAAATGAATTAATGCTAAAAGCCAAAACTAGTGAAACACAAAGTCCGTGAAATCAAAAGCTGGCTCTTTGAGACCAGTAAAATTGATAAACCTCCAGTCTGATGGATCAGGCAAAAGTGAAGACGTAAGTCACCAATATCAGGAAGAAAAGAGTTGGCAAAGCTGTAGATCCTATAGTTACTAAAAGGATAAATACGACAATGGCATTAATTATTTTATGGCAGTGTATTAGATGAAATAGGCAAATTCCTTGAAAAAGACAAAATATCAAAGATTACTCAAGAAGAAACAAGCAACCTGAATAATCCTTTACCTATTAAAGACATTAAATCCCCCCAAATAAAACTCTGGGCCCAGATACCTTCCCTGATGAATTCTACCAAACATTTTGAGAAGTCATAATACAGTTTTAAACAAATTCCTCCATAAAATTGATGAAGAGGGAATATTTCATAACTTGTTCTTTGATACTAGTATTATCCTGATATTAAAAGCAGACATGGGTGGGTGCCCTGGCTAGCTCAGTTGGTAGAGCATGTGACTCTTGATCTTGGGGTTGTAAGTTCAAGCCCCACATTGGGTGTAGAGATTGCTTAAAAAATTAAATAACAAATAATAAATCCATCCATCCAAATACATTGCAAGAAAAAAAATTATAGACTGATCTCTCTTATGAGCATAGTCGTAAGATTCTTAACAAAATTTTAGCAAATTGACTCCAACAACATATAAGGTAGATAAAATACAGTGACCAAATGAGATTTGTCCCAGGCATGCGAACAGTAATCCCTCATTATTTGTGGTTTCACTTCCCATGATTTTAGTTACCTGTGGCCAATTGGAATCTGGAAGCATACGGTTCTCCTGATGTATCCTTAGAAGGTCAATAGTAGCCTAACACTACATCACAATGCCTTTTATCATTCACCTGCCTTCATCTCATTGTGTAAGCATTTTATCTCCCATCTTCCCAAGAAAAAGGGCAAATACAGTTCAATTAAGATGTTCAATTAAGTTCAATTTAAGATGCGTGCTTGGGTGGGTCAGTTGGTTAAGCGTCTGATTTCAGCTCTGGTCATGATCTCACGGTTCATGAGTTTGAGCCCCGTGTCAAGCTCTGTGCTGATAGCTCAGAATCTTGAGTCTGCTTTAAATCTGTCTCCCTCTCTCTCTGCCCCTCCCCCTCTCACACTCTCTCTCTCACTCTCTCTCTCAAAAATAAATAAACTTAAAAAAAAAAAAAAAGGTATTTTGGGAAAGAGACCATATTCACGTAGCTTTTTCTTTTTCTTTTCTTTTTTTTTTTTTTTTAAGAGAGCAAGAGACAGCATGACAGGGGAAGGGCAGAGAGTGAGGGAGCGAGATGATCCCAAGCAGGCTCCACACTGTCAGCACACATGGAGCCTGACATGGGTCTCGAGCTCACAAAACTGAGATCATTACCTGAGCTGAAATCAGGAGTCGGACACTTAATTGACTGAGCCACCCAGGTGCCACTCACATAACTTTTATTACAGTATGTTACAATTCTGTTATTGTTGTTATTGTTGTGCCCAATTTATAAACTAACCTTTATCATAGATACATGCATATAGGAAAAAAAATCATATATATAGGGTTTGGTACTATCTGTAGTTTCAGGCATCCACTGGGGGTCTTGGGATATATTTCCTTTAGATAAGGCAGGTGGTGGGCAGAGACTATGTAGCCAATAACAAAGTAAAAAAGAAAAACCATACGATCAACTCTGTAGATACAGAAAGGCATTTAACAAAATCCAACATATGGTGATGATAAAAACTCTCAACAAACTAGGGAAAAAAGGAAACTTCCTCAATCTGATAAAGAGCATCTATGAAAAATCAATAGCTGAAATCATACTTAAGGCTGAAAGACTGAATATTTTCCCTCTAAGAACAGGAACAAGACAAGGTGTTCACTGTCATCACTTCTATTCAACATTGTACCGGAGGTTCTAGCCAGTGCAATCAGGCAAGAAAAATAAAAGACATCTAGATTGAAAGAGAAGGGTAAAACTTTTTATTTACAGATGACATGATTCTGTGTGATTTCTTAAAAAAAAAACCAAACAAACAAACAAAAAAAAACGTTCCCAGAACAATTAAGTGCATGTAACAAAGTTGCAGGATACAAGAATATAGAAGAGTCACTTGTATTTCTATATATGAGCAAATAGTCAGAAGTTGAAATTTAAAAAGAATACCATTTACAGTAAAATAAATAATATTCACTACCTAAGGATAAATTGTATAAAAGATGTATAAGACCTCTACGTTGGAAGCTATAAAATATTACTGAGGAAAATTAAAGAAAACCTAAATAAATGAAAAGCTGTTATGTTCAAGGATGGGAAGACTCAATATTGTCAATTCTCTATAAAGATACAGATTCAGTACAATCCCACTCAAAATCCCCAACCAGCAATTTCTGGAAAGTGACGAGCTGGTTTTAAAGTTCGTACGGAAATGCAAAGGTCCTAGAACAGCCAAAACAATTTTGGTGAAGAGCAGAGAGGACTTCTAAAGCTTATCATAGCTATGTTAATCAAGACAGTGGTATTGATGTAAAGATGAGCAAATAGATTCACAGAACAGAAAGTCCAGAAAAAAATACGGTCAGTTAATTTTTGAGTATGGCACCAAGGAAATTAAATGAAAAAAGAGTGGTCTTTTCAATGTTTATTTAGTTTTGAGAGAGAAGAAGCATGAGTGGGGGAGGGGCGGAAAGGAGAGACTGAGGATCTGAAGCAGGCCCTATGCTGTGAGCTGAGTGCCCCCCGCCCGGGGCTCAAACTCAAAAACCAGGAGATCGTGAACTGAGCTGAAATCAAGAGTTGGCTGCTTAACTGAGTGAGCCCCCCCCCCCCCCCGCCCCTCCGGGTGCCCCAGGGATAGTCTTTTCAATAAATGGAACAATTTGGTACTCCTATAGAAAAAAAATGAATCCTACCTTAATCATACCTTGCATCACACATAAAAAGTTAATTCAAAATTGGTCATAGACCTAAATCTAAAGCCTAAATCTATACAATTTCTAGAAAAAAATGTTTGTGATTTTTGGGGTTTGGTAAAGGTTTGTAAGATACAATAACAAGCATGATTTATTTTAAAAAAAAAAAGATAAGTTGGACTATATCAATATTAATGTCTCTTTGAAAGCCACCTTTAAGAGAACAAGGACAAGTCACAGAATGGGAGAAATATTCACAAATCCCATTTCTTTTTCTTTTTCTTTTTTCTCTTCAGGCTTACTTATTTATTTTGATATAGAGAGAGAGCAGGGGAGGAGGGGGAGAGACTATCCCGAGCAGGCTCTGCACTGTCAGCGCAGAGCCCTAAGCGGGGCTTGAACTCACAAATGCGAGATCATGACCTGAGCCAAAATCAAGAGTCGGACGGATGCTTAACTGACTGAGCCACCCCCACAAATCACTTTTCTGGTTAAAGACTTATTTAGAATATATAAGGAATTCTCAAAACTCAGCGATAGGAAAACAACCCAGTAAAAAATAGGCAAAAGATACAAGTGGGCATTTCGCCAGAGAAAATGCATGGGTAGCAGATAAACACATGAAAAGATGAGCCATATCATTAGGGAAATGTAGATTAAAACCTCGATAGATACCACTACAAACTTGTTAGGATGTTTTCAGTTAAAAAGGCTTGCAGTACCAAGTGTTGGTGAGGATGTGGAGCACCTGATCTGGTGGGAATGCAAGGTTTTATAGCCCCTTTGGAAAAAAGTTTGGCACTTTCTTAACGACCTAAAATGTACTCCTACCCTATGACTTAGCCATTCTACTCCTAGGCACTTATCTGGGAGAGTTGAATGCACATGACCACATAAAGATTGTACCTAGATATTCACAGCATCTTTATCTGTAAAAGACAGGAATTGAAAACAGTCCAAATGTGTATCAGTATGCAAATAATTCAAATGTGCGTCAGCAGGCAAATACAGTTTGCACTGTCTTCATACAATGGGATATTACTCAGCAATAAAAAGGAAGGAACTATTGATACACACTGTAATGTGTTTGAGTCTCAATATAATTACAGTAATAAAAGCCAGGAAAGAGACATGGTTCTATTTATATGAAATCCTATAAAATATAAACTATTCAGAAAGCAGATTAGAGGTCTGGAGACGTGAGCTGGAGAGGAATGAATCATAAAAGGACACAAGACTTTTTGGAATGACAGGCTCATCTTTGTTGTAGTGATGGCTTTACAGATATATGTACGTATGTCAAAACTTACCAAATTGTATACTTTAAATATGTGCAAGTTATTGTATGTTAAATATATGTCACTAAATCTGTTTTTATTTTTATTAAAAAATTTTTTAAGGGTTGTACCTTCTTTATTTTATTTCTTTTTATTTTATTTTATTTTTTATTTTTTAAAATTTACATCCAAATTAGTTAGTATATAGTGTAACAATGATTTCAGGAGTAGATTCCTTAGTGCCCCTTACCCATTTAGCCCATCCCCCCTCCCACCACCCCTCCAGCAACCCTCAGTTTGTTCTCCATATTTATGAGTCTCTTCTGTTTTGTCCCCTCCCTGTTTTTATATTATTTTTGTTTCCCTTCCCTTATGTTCATCTGTTTTGTCTCTTAAAGTCCTCATATGAGTGAAGTCATATGATTTGTGTCTTTCTCTAATTTCACTTAGCATAATACCCTCCAGTTCCATCCACATAGTTGCAAATGGCAAGATTTCATTCTTTTTGATTGCCAAGTAATACTCCATTGTGTATATATACACACCGCATCTTCTTTATCCATTCATCCGTCGATGGACATTTGGGCTCTTTCCATACTTTGTCTGTTGTTGAAAGCGCTGCTATAAACATGGGGGTGCATGTGTCCCTTCGAAACAGCACACATGTATCCCGTGGATAAATGCCTAGTAGTGCAGTTGCTGGGTCGTAGGGTGGTTCTGTTTTTAGTTTTTTTGAGGAACCTCCATACTGTTTTCCAGAGTGGCTGCACCAGCTTGCATTCCCATAAATTTTTTTTGACGTTTATTTATTTTAGAGAGAGAGAGAGAGAATGAGTGAGCGGGGGAGGTGCAGAGAAAGAAGGAGACACAGAATCCGAAGCAGGCTTCAGGCTCTGAGCTGTCAGCATAAGAGCCGACACGGGGCTCAAATTCACGGACCACGAGATCATGACCTGAGCTGAAGTTGGACACTTAACTGACTGTGCCACCCAGGCGCCCCACTAAATCTGTTTTTAAAATTACTTGTGTGGAGCATCTGGGTGAGTCACTTGGTTGGGTGTCGGACTTCAGGTCATGATCTCGCGGTCTGTGAGTTCGAGCCCTGTGTCGGGCTCTGTGCTGACAGCTCAGAGCCTGGAGCCTGCTTCGGATTCTGTGTCTACCTCTCTCTCTGCCCCTACCCTGAGCTTTCTCGCTGTCTCAAAAAAAAAAAAAAAAAAAAAAAAACCTTAAAAAAATTTTAAAACAAATGTACTTGTGTGTTCTTCAGTGTTTATATTGTGCTGCTCAAATTTCAGAATCACATAAGGGACTCAATAATTTTTTAAATAATTTCCAGTGATTAAGTTTGGGGTAGGAACAGGTCCATTGTGTATGATCAAATTTACTTACAGTTTTTTTTTAACATTTATTTATTATTTTGAGAAAGAAAGGGAGACACAGAATCTGAAGCAGGCTCCAGGCTCTGAGCTGTCAGCACAGAGCCTGACACGGGGCTCGAACTCATAACCACAAGATCATGACCTGAGCTGAAGTTGGACGCTTAACCGACTGAGCCACCCAGGTGTCCGAGTTTACTTACAGTTTTAATTTATCATGAAGCTGAAAAACTATAATAAATGTTCCAACTTAGGCTTTCTGAAATTCTAAAGGAATTTTCAGAATGATATACATCAAATGTTAGGTTTAATTTTATTGTCAGATTAGAATATTGTTGTTCAACTGGATGATAAATAGGAAAGAATGTTATAAGAACCCTAAAGAGAAAATGGAGGAAGTCAACAGTATTCTGGGCTTGGGAGAAAAATTCTTAGGATTTTGATTGGATGACCAGGTATCTATGTTAGGTAGAATAATGGCCCCTTAAATATGTCCACATCCTAATCTCTGGAATTTGTCAGTATGTTACCTTACACAGAAGGGACTTTGTAGATGTGATTAAAAACTTTGAGATGGGGAGATTATCCTGGATTACCCAAATGGGCCCGACATAATCACAGGGATTCTTAAGAAATTTAAGAAAGCAGAGAAACTTTCCTGGCTGTGATCAGAAGGCAATGTGACTGCATAAGAATGATCAGAGACATACAATATTGTTATTTTGAATTTCTTTTAAGTTTATATATTTTGAGAGAGAGTGGGGGTGGGGGAGGGTAGAGAGAATCCCAAGTAGGCTCCATGCTGCCTGTGCAGAGCCTGATGAAGGGCTCGAACTCACAAACTGAGATCATGACGTGAGTCGAAGTTGGATGCTAAAGTGACTGAGTCACCCAGGAGCACCACAATATTGTTACTTTGAAAATAGAGGAAGGAGCCATGAACCAAGGAATGTAGGTGGCCTCTAGAATTTGGAAAAAGCAAGGAAATAGATTTTCTCCTTGAGTTTCTAGAAGGAATTGCAGCCCTGCTTACACCTTGATTTTATCCCAGAGAGATCTGTTTCTGATTCCAGAACTATAAGATAATAAATGTGTATTACCTAACCTGTGTGTTGGTGGTAATTTGTTACTGCAGCTGTAAAATAACGAATGCAGTATCTAAGGTGGTAAAGCTCAGAATTAATAGTGTTTTGCTGGAGAGTTGCAGTGAAAAGTGAATTCTGTAATACCAAAGTAACTTTTTCCATTCCTTGGGAATTGTTTTCCCTTCCACATTTCAAATCTCATTTTCCCATAAAGTAAAATATGTATTTACTCACCAAAAAGTGATTCTAAATATAAAATATTAGTTGGAATAAATCTTAGATGTCATTCTACTCTAACCTCCTGAAATTTATAGATGGAGAAACTGAGCGACAGCCAAAGATTCCATAGCTAGTTAGCAATAGATCATAGTTTACCTTCAGGCGTGGTTCAGTGCTCTACTGTATGTATACCCTTTAATGAGAAATTTGTTCCAGAATTGTGGAATATCTGAGTCACTTATCCAAAGAGGGTGTTTACGTAGGGAGATAGACGAATCTTTGTCTAGTTGACAGGATTGGTTATGGGATTAATTTGTCATCTAGGAAGGTCCTAAGAGCCTGATCCTTAAGGGATGGAGTAAGTCCCATTAACAAACTTCACTGGTCAGTAACTTGATATGCATACAGGGGAAAGTACCAAGGCAAAATGGAGGGTTCTGGGAGAGGGTGGGGATACATCAAAAATAATTTTCCATATTCTCGCCCTGTTAACAGGCTTATAGATTCTATTTTTCTCCAGACGTTTCCCCAAACACTGCCTCTCTCCTGTAATGGAAGATACTTGTTCTGAAAACCCAGTGCCCAGACAGAAGTCCCTGGACATTAATCTGGAGAGCAGCACTCTTTCCCCTCTCTGTCTTCAGCTGCTGTTCTCCTTCTGCACCTGTATGGTGGGGATTTAAGGTAGCCAAGGTTTCTGTTCTTCTACCTAAGGTTTTGTTCACAGACCTGAAATGCTATTCTCATACAGTTTTTCTGTTGGACATAATAATGGACCTTGGTCACAATCTCACGGTGCATGAGTTTGAGCCCTACATTGGGCTGTGTGCTGGCAGCATGGAGCCTGCTTGGAATTCTGTCTCCCTCTCTTTCTGCCCCTCCCCCACTTGGTCTCTATCTCTCTCTCAAAAAAAAAAAAAAAAAAAAAAGCTTAAAAAGTACTTTAAAAAAATAATGGGGTCACCAGGGTGGCTCAGTCAGTTAAGTGTCAAACTTCAGCTCAGGTCATGATCTTGCGGTTTGTGAGTTCAAGTCCCATGTTGGGCTCTGTGCTAACAGCTCAGACTGAGCCTGGAGTCTCCTTCGGATTCTGTGTCTTCCTCTCTGTGCTCATCTCTCCCCACCCACCCCTTACTCTCTCTCTCTCTCTCTCTCTCTCTCTCTCTGTCCCAAAAATAAACATTTTAAAAGATTTTTAAAAAATGGACCTTTGAAAACATGTATTAAGGCCCTATCTTAAATCTGCTTCATTTATATTTCAGTGCTTTAATGAGACAGTACTATAAGGGGATACAGTATTATGCAGAACTTTTATACTAGGTTTCTTCTCTCTGCGTTCCAGCTGGGAACCATCTCTTCCTCTAGTTGCTATTTAATGTGTACTCAAGAGATAGACAGCTAGGTGTAGTGTTCTGTTCTTACTGCCTGTGTGTAAGCCAAATTGATATTAATAAGATGAATCTACTGGCACCTGGGTGACTCAATCATTGAGCATCTGACTTTGGCTCAGGTCATGATCTCACAGTTTGTGAGTTCGAGTCCCACATTAGGTGAGCTTAAGCCCCGCTTTGGGTGAGCCCTGCCTCTCTGTCTCTCTCTTTCCCTCTCTCTCTCTCTCTCTCTCCCTTGTGGAATTCTCTTTCTCACTCCCTCCCTCTGCCCCTTACTCACTTGTGTACATGTTCTCTCTCTCTCTCTTTCTCTCTCTCTCTCTTTCTCTCTCTCTCTTTCTCTCTCTCTTTCTCTCTCTCTTTCTCTTTCTCTCTCTCTCTCTCAAAAGATGAATCTATTATGTGTATATATGCACAGACATGTACTTACAGTGCATTTCAGAGATATACTAGTTATGCCAGGGTTTTGTTACTGTTCCTGATTAGAACAGAATATTATTTTTACTTTTTTTTTTTTTTATAGTTGAACACAGGTACAGTGTAATTCTAGATTTTTTCATAGTAGATTTGGAGAGGGAATATAGTCAACTGGTAATGATATTTCAGTACTGATTCCTTACTCTAGCGTCTTATATTTTACCACTTTTATATTGACTACTTTTGAAAATCACAGTTCATTTATTTCAGTGTTTGTTGAGTGCTTTTTTGCCATTCACTTAGGCTAGGTGGTAGAGGTACACAAATGAGTGGGACACAACGTACAGTGTTTGCAGACCTTTGTCATGCGTTACCTTGTTGGCCTGTTCTTAGAAATCATCAGCAGATTTGGAAGCAAACTGTTTGACCCTATGAACCAACCCAGGTTGATAATCTTCCACTGTGGCAAGGTAGAATTTTGATTTTTTTAAAAATTTTGTTAATGTTTGTTTATTTTTGAGAGATAGAGACTGAACAGGAGCAGGGAGGGCCAGAGAGAGGGAGACACAGAATCCAAAGCAGGTTCCAGGCTCTGAGCTGTCAGCACAGAGACCAACGCGGGGCTCGCACCCATGAACCATAAGATCGTGAGCTGCAGTCGGACACTTAACTGACTGAGCCCCAGAAATTTGATTTTTCTATCAAAAACATGAACAGGTAATAAAGGCTTACTTCTGTCTTTACCTTTACCAGAATGTAAGTTCTGAGGAGATAGAAATTGTTTCTGTTCACTACTGCTGTATCTCCCTTGGCTCAGACAGTGTCTGACACATAGTAGGTGCTCAGTAAATATTTGTTGAATGGCCACTTATCTTTCAGCTTTTAACTCACATGTGTCCTTATAATGTTTTGGCTACCTGTTCCTTTACGGATATATTTTCCTTACATCCCATTGGCCTGAATTTAGTTACATGGCCATATTTAGCTGTAAGGGAGGACATTGGGGCTTCATTTGGGAAGCTTTGTGTTCAGTTAAAAACTAGGGGTTTTATTAATTAAGAAGAAGTGGAGAAAAAGAGACTTGAGAACTGCTAGCAGTCTCTACCACAAGTCTGACCCACGATACCTATCAGATGTACCTTGGGGCTAAGGGGGTTTCATGACTTGATGCGGAGCAGGCTACAGTTAGTCACAGCCAAGAGGCAATGCCTAAAGTCAAGTACCAGGGAAGGATTCATTCACATGCTTGCCTGAGGAGGTAAAAGAATAGTAAATAATTATATTTGAACCATGGTATGGTATTAAAGGACAGTGAGAGGACTAGTGCTTTCAAAGTGCTAAAAGATCTTAGTGATTGATGGCACACTGTCGAACAGGGGAGGGGCAGAGGGAGAGAGAAGAGAATCTTAAGCAGGCTCCACATTCAGCATGGTGCCAGACATGGGCCTCTATCCCACGACCCTGGGATGTTGACCCAAGCCGGAATTAAGAGTCAGATGCTCGATTTACTGAACCATCCAGGCACCCCAGTGCTGAGAGATCTTTTAAATCTCTCCTGGGTAATATTGCTGTCTTCTTTGGGGATGGTTTGTGGTTTTTAAGCTGTTCAACTGTATCACTAAGGGTGTTAGTACTCAGAAGTGGGGCTTGGACATTATAAGTTTGAGAACACGGTTTTATTTGCTTAGTAGTAATTGCAACTACTGTGTATATTTTCATCTTAATTTCCATGTAGAGTCTGGTAACTTCCCAGTGAACATGCAGACTTCTCTTCTGAACTCAGGCCTCATGTCTGACTGCCTTCTGGGTGTCTCGCAAGGACTCTTTGCTCAATCAGAGTTTTCTTCCTCTGCATCGAAGGCACTCCAAAATGTTTTCATTAAATTGAAGAGAAAAAAAGTAAAAAGTTCTGATGAGTGGAATCATGAAGTATTTCATCTTTTTGTCCTAAGTTTAAGAAAAAATATGAAAGTAATAGATCCTCAGCATTAAACTATTTAAATTATCTAAAATAAAATTACAAAGTGAAAATTCCTTCTTACCCTTCTCCTCCCAGATCTCATTCTCCAGAGCTGTCTTTACTGGCTGTTTTAATAGTAGGTATCTTTCCAAACTTTTTGTGTATATAAGCAATATTATACACACATACACCCTATGTTCCTTCTAAAAATAGGATCATATTACAGAGTGTTTGCAACTCGCCATTTGCTTAATAGGACATCTTAGACATCTTTTCATCTTTTCATGTCCTTATTAGAAGGTTATTTTATCTGGAATGGCTAAAACCTTACCTGTTCTATGTTACTCTTTCTGGAATTTAGCTATCTTAACTCTGAGAAAAAACCATGATAAAAAAATTTGACATGTTATATTTGCATAATTGTAATCCAGTGCTGTAAAATGTTTGCACATGGCAAAATCTACAAACTGGGAACCGTGGTTGGTTGATACAATTAAAATAATACCACATTGTCACATGTATTACCCTCTGTGATATCATCAGTTGACTTTTTTTTTTTTTTTTTTTTTTTTCCCTAAACAACCCAGAGGACCAAATCACCACTGGGCACTGGGCACTATGCACCGTAACAATACACTTCATTTACTACAGTGTCCCCCCCCCCCCCCCCACAGTGGATGAGCATTTATAAAATCTTAATTCAGCTATTTGGATGTTTCTGGTGTTTAGACTCTTAACTAAGTCATTTTGTACTATCTAGATTTATCTCATCCTTTTCAAAGACTGCATTATATTTTTGTAGTGTGAATTTGCCAAATTTTATTTAAAAATTTTTTTAACGTTTATTATTGAGAGAGAGACACAGAGCGTGAGCAGCGGAGGGGAAGAGAGAGGGGAGTCACAGAATCTGAAGTAGGCTCCAGGCTCTGAGCTCTCAGCACAGAGCTTGAGGCTTGAACTCATGAACTGTGAGATCATGACGTGAGCCGAAGTTGGATGCTCAACCGACTGAGCCACCCAGGCGCCCCTTGCCAAATTTTATTTAAACACTCCCATGTTATTCTATTGAGGAAAAACTTCAGCATATTTTATTTAGCCATATGGTTAACTTAGCAGTAACTTAAGCAATCTATAAATGTTTAAGTGATTAACAAATGTACACTTGTGTTCTTCCTACTCTTAAGTCATTACTTTTCTGTTTCCTCCTGACTCTTTCCTCTGTATATTTAAGTCTTTCTGGTCCTTTTCTCTTTTTAAGTCTGTGCTCTCTACTTCCCTTTTGCCTAAAGCATTTTACCTTTTCCCTTTATAAGTGTAGCACAAATATCAAATGGCTCCCTTGTCACTTTCACATCTTTATACATTCCCCTTCTACTTAACTTTTAACTTGGAATACGCTATCTTTCTCTCATTTCCCTTTCTTAACCTTTCAACCTTTACCACTGCCCAGTGTCCAGGGGAGATACTAGGGGATACACATTGTCAGCAACGTTCCCCCTGCAAAATGAAAAACAAAACTTTTAGCCAAATACTTATTCATAGATGTTCCATTTTATCCTAAGAGCAACCCTTAAATGTTTGAGAAGTGATTGCATCTACAAAATAAAGACATGCTAAGAAAAATGTTCAATCGGATGATAAGAGTGTACAGAAATCAAAAACACTGTTTATAAAAATCCTTTGAAAAGGAGTGCCTGGGTGGTTCAGTTGGTTAAGCATCCGACTTCGGCTCAGGTCATGATCTAGTGGTTCGTGGGTTCAAGCCCCGTGTCAGGCTGTGTGCTGACAGCTCAGAGCCTGGAGCCTGCTTCTGATTCTGTCTCCCTCTTTTCCCCTCCCCTGCTCGTGCTCTCTGTCTCTCTCAAAAATAAATAAAGAATAAAAAATAAAAGATCCTTTGAACAGAATAAATGAAATAATGGACAGAGTTGATAACCAAATAGCGATCTATAAATTCCGTCAAAGGAAATCTCTTAGAATATAGAACCAAAAGCCAACGATGGAGTTGAAGAGAAAAGCTCAATGTCTCTCAACCCTGTGTGCACATTAGAATCATCTGAGATAACTTTTTAAAATCACTGATGCCTTGGCCCCAGCATAGCTCAATTATATACAGATTCTCTGGGAATAGGGTACAAGCACCAGTGGCTTTTTAAAGCTTCCCAGGTGATTCTAATATTTATCCCATGTTTAGAAACATGCTTAAGAGATCTGAAGGATAGAACCAAGATGTCCACAGTCTGTCTAGCAAGACTTTTAGAGGCAGAGGACAGACATGGAAGGAGAAGAAATAATAGTAGCACCTCCCCTGAGGTCCCCCAAAGACTCACCTTCAGCAGTTGAGGGCCAGGATATCAAGGCCCTGCAGGAATTAAGGAAAGAAAACAAATCACCAAGATCTGTCTGAACCCCAAGAATAAAGAAAATCCCTGTTTCTTCTATAAAGAATGGGAGACACCTTGTGCACTAGGGAGGGAAGGAAACCTAACTGGCCTAACTGACCCAAACACAGCTTCTGCTCTCTTCCTAGACATGTCTCTCTACTTAATTTCTCTGGCCCACTCCTGCTTTTTTTGTGACGCTGACCGCAGACTCCATGGGGAAGAGCTGGTCTCTTACTGTTGGATTTAGAAGTCAGTTTGCGCTTCTTTGTTCTCTCCTTTAGTCTGATCCCTTCTGCCTTCTGGTTCAGTGACACACTTTTTGTTTTCCAGCTCAGTTAGAGCTTTACAAATTTTTCTGTGATTCCAGTGTCATCTTGGAGAAAGTTGGTAATTTAGTACTGTCCTCCAACCTTTGACATTTGGATGGTCTAATATTTTCTAGGGTTTGTTGTTGTTTTGTTTTGTTTTTAAAAATTTTTTTTTTTTCAACGTGTATTTATTTTTGGGACAGAGAGAGACAGAGCATGAACGGGGGAGGGGCAGAGAGAGAGGGAGACACAGAATCGGAAACAGGCTCCAGGCTCCGAGCCATCAGCCCAGAGCCCGACGCGGGGCTCGAACTCACGGACCGCGAGATCGTGACCTGGCTGAAGTCGGACGCTTAACCGACTGCGCCACCCAGGCGCCCCTGTTTTGTTTTTAATGAGAATAGTAATTCATCCAAGTGGTCAGTGACAGAAGTAATTATAAATTTGGTCTGTTAACTTTGCTTTCTTCAGTAACTGCTTGAACTGAGAAAAGTGAGTTGACCAAAGCATCGTATGTATCTAAGAGATACAATGAAGGAGGAAATAGTGTCTAGCTATAAAGTGGTAATCCCATTTAGAATTCTTTTTGCTCTGCTGTCTCATTGACTGGACATCTGAGCCTTCAGTCTCTGAAGAATTGATGCAGCAGTCACTGCTGGAGACTCGGTTCCCAACCTTGGATGCACACTGGAAACGAGAAAGGCATCTTCAGTCACGGTGAAGGTGGGAGGATTAAAGAGAAGTTAAGTCTGGCTGACTGTTCTGCTAATTTCCATCTGCTCTCGCCTCAGATTTCTTTCTTGTTTCTTTTTTTGATTGTACTTAAGTACACATAACAAAATTTGCAGTTTTTACCAGCTTTGAATGTACAGTGCGGTGACCATACGTTCACATTGCTGTGCAATTATTACCACTGTTGTTCTCCGGAACTTTTTCACCTTCCCAGACAGAAACTCTGCACGCATTAAACAACTGTCCATTCCCCTTCCCCCAGCCCCTACTAATTTTCTATTCTACTTTTCTGACTTTGTGAATTTGCCTGTTCTAGGTACCTCATGAAAGAGTCATGTGATATTTGCCCTTTTGTGTCTGGCTTATTTCACTTAGCATAATGTTTTTAGGGTTTATCCATGTTGTAGCATGTGTTAGAATTTTATTTTTTTATGGCCAGATATTTTAATAATACATATATGCACACACCATGTCTTGTTTATGGACACTTGGGTGGTTTCCACCTTTTGGCCATTATGAATAGTGTTGCTATGAAGATTGCTGTACAAGTCTCTGCTTTCACTTCCTTTGGGTGTATTTGCAGGAGTAGAATAACCGGATCCTAATGGTGATTCTGTGTTTAACATTTTGATGAACCACAGGGCATGCACCATTTTATATCCCCACCAGTAAAGCATAGGGTTCCAGTTTGTCTACATCTCCCCAACACTCATAATTTTAAGTTCTCATATAGCCATTCTAATAGGTGTGAAGTGGTATCTAAGAGGGGGGCAGAATATGTGACCCCAGAAGATGCCACTTTGGCATGTGGATTATTTTGAGCTGAAGGCAATCGAGGTCTAATAGACTCAGGAAGACGTTTGGTTTTGGTTTTTGTTTTTATCTCTACCTCTCCCTTAACTGCCTAAAAAAATTTAGATAGAGGGCCTGTACCATGAAGAGAGCTAATACCAGAGATAACTTTTTATATAAAAAAGATTTATCTGCATGGCAGGGCAGACATTTGCTTATAAAACATCTTTTCCTCCCATCTTCCTGTGAATTGTCTTCCTCCTCCTTGAAGTTCTAGACTCCTACCCCCTTTTCCATATGGCTTATAAGCCTCACTTGCTTGTCTGGGAGCTTCCTATCTTTGGGGTTCTCACAGGTACAAAATTTGTTTTTTTTTTTTCCCTCCTGTTAATCTGTCTTAGGTAAATTTAATTGTTAGACCAGCCTAAGAACCTAGAAGGAGAGAAGGGGATCATTTTCCCCTTTACATATCTCATTGTGATTTTGTTTTGCATTTCCCTAATAACTAATGATGTTGAGCGTCTTTTCATGTGCTTATTGGCCATTTTTCACAGGTTTCCTTTTTGAAGGAGAAAAAAATGTACGGGCACACGTGGCAGTAGTCGTAATCATCTTTCCATTCCCCTCCCCAGTATGGAGGAAGGACGTTACCTGGGGGAACATGGCTAAATGCAGTGTGCAGTTTTATAGAGATGTATAGTCTGTCTTCATATGTGATCTTCTTTCCTCTGCATGCATATTTATCTTTTGTTGTCTGGGAACTCCTCCTAACATGCTGGTGTGTTCCTGGACTTGAATGTTTGACGGAGGCCTGGGTTGAAAGTCAGTGAGGCCAGGGGCGCCTGGGTGGCTCAGTCGGTTAAGCATCCGACTTCGGCTCAGGTCATGGTCTCACACTCTGTGAGTTCGAGCCCCGCATTGGGCTCTATGCTGACAGCTCAGAGCCTAGAGCCTGTTTCAGATTCTGTGTCTCCCTCTCTCTCTGCTCCTCCCCTATTCATGCTCTGTCTCTCTCTGTCTCAAAAATAAATAAATGTTAAAAAAAATTAAAAAGAAAGTCAGCGAGGGCTTTTCAGTTCATCCTCACTCGAGTATATTCAAAATTAAGATGAATTACTGCATTAAGATGAATTAAGCCCCAGGGTATATACCTCTTTCCTTGTGTGTTTTCTTTCTTTTGTGTTTTAGTTCTAGGAGGCTGAAAACCTTTATGGCTCAGGCATCTGTGTTACGTAGAAAGAATGCTACTGTAATGTTCTGTGCTGTTAACCAAGTATCTAGTTCCTATATTCTTTTTTTTTTTTTTTTTAATCTTTCTGAAAACTCTCCTGGTAGACAGTAGGATAACCTGATACAAGTTATCTATATTTTAACAGAGAACAACACAGTAAGTAATACACACGGGGAATTAGTGGATAACGCTTTAAAAGGACTTCTCGTCTGGGGAATCTGACAGTCTAGTTACATTGACTGAATTTTTCAGTACGCTGTTGGTGAAATTGTAAGCGTATTCTCATTTTTCTGTTATGTCTCAGGTGTTTGCGGACTGGCGCTTTGGAGAGTGCCTGCTTATCTGGCATGTCCATAACAGAACTGTGTGTTCCCTCTCTGATGTGCCGGGTAGCAGTTTCCCCCCTTTGGACAGTTCAGAACAGTGAGCTTTATCCTAGATTAATATCCATAGCTACATAGTGGTTCTAAATCCAGAATAAACCGAGAGTAGGGGAGAGAAGAAAAGGCTGTCTCATGAAGAAAGTGAAACTTTCTCAGTGTGTCTTGCCGGTTTTTAGGAATTGTCTGTTCTTCCTGCCTTTTTTCATATAAACTAGATTAAGGAAAAAGGTCATTGTTGTTTTTAAGTTTTATTTTTATTTAAGTAATCTCTACACCCAACATGGGACTCAACTCAGCGACCACGAGATCAAGAGTTGCAAGAGTGAGCCAGTCAGGCACCCCAAGGAAAAAGCTGTTTGTTGGTTTGTTTGTTTTTAATGTTTGTTTATTTTGAGAAAGCACGTGTGCACGTGCCCGAGCAGGAGGAGCAGGGAGAGAGAGAATCCCAAACAGGCTCTGCGCTGCGAGCACAGAGCCCAACTTGGGGCTTGAACTCAGGAACCGTGAGATCATCCCCTCAGCTGAAATCAAGAGTCGGATACTTACCCAATTGAGCTACCCACCCAGGTTCCCCGGAAAAAGGGTTTTTTAAAATTTGTTTTGTTTGTTTATAAAAATCTGTACCCCAAATGACATAACTGGAATTAAGGGAAAAAACTTGGAAAGTTCCGTTTTTTTCCTTATTCTTCCAGATTTATCTGCCTTTGAACGTTGAAAACAGTTTTATTGTTGTTTATCTTTGTGTTTTAATAATTCATGCTACTCCTCTTCTTAGCAACTCCATACTACTTAGAACCATTGTCTGAAATCACCTGTATCCATTGCAGTGTTAGAACCAAAAATGAAGAGTAAATTTCTTGATCAAGTGAGACTTACAAAGTTAGCAGATCAGCTTACAGGTTTTCTATTTATTGAATTTTAGCAAGCCATTGTTTGCTACCCTTTGGATTAGAAGCAAAAGAAAATGCTTTTTGATTGACAATATTTTCATTTAAAAGTTCAGCTGATCCCCAGTTGATGAGCATTGAAAAGAAAGGCATTGTCTTTGGATGTGTGGTGGCCATGCTTTCTCAAAGCTTTTAGTTTTTTTGTGATATTTGTGCTCACACACACTCTCATAAATGATTTGAAAGTAAGTGGCACACTTCATGACACCTCACCCCTAAGTACCTCAGCACGTGTCTCCTGAGAATGAGAATATTATTCTGTGTAAAACATTACTACTGTATCACACCCTAGAAAGTTGACATTATGAAGTAATAATAATCTAATGCACAGTCTTACTTTTCCAAGTTTTTCTAATTCTCCCAGAAATGTACTTTTATGATACTTTTGTCCCCCTAATCCAGGATCCGGCCAAAGATCACACATCACATTTGGTCGCGGTGTCTCTTTAGTCTCCTTTATTTATTTATTTGTTTGTTTGTTTATTTACATCCAAATTAGTTAGCATATAGTGCAACAATGATTTCAGGAGTAGATTCCTTACCGCCACTTACCCATTTAGCCCATCCCCCCTCCTACAACCCCTCCACTAACCCTCTGTTTGTTCACCATATTTAAGAGTCTCTTTTGTTTTGTCCCCCTCCCTGTTTTTATATTTTTGTTGCCTTTCCCTTATATTCATCTGTTTTGTCTCACAGTCCTTATATGAGTGAAGTCATATGATACTCGTCTTTCTCTGACTGATTTCACTTAGCATAATACCCTCCAGTTCCATCCGTGTAGTTGCAAATGGCAAGATTTCATTTTTGATTGCCGAGTAATACTCCATTGTATAGATATACTACATCTTCTTTATCCATTCATCTATCGATGGACATTTGGGCTCTTTCCATACTTTGGCTGTTGTTGATAGTGCTGCTATAAACACTGGGGTACATATGTCCCTTCGAAACAGCTCTTTAGTCTCCTTTAAACCAGAGCAGGACCTCTGTCTTTTTTGGGTGAGGGATCTTTCATAACATTAACATTTTAAAGAATCTGGGCCAGTTGTCTCCTACAATATTCCACAACAAATTTTGTCTTGTCTTCTTGATTAGTTTCAGGTTAAATACTTTTGGTAGGATTACTACATGTATACTTGCCATTCTACCACATCAGGAGGCACAGTGATATCAGTTTGTGTTACTTTTGGTAGTACACAGTTCGATCTTGATGCAGACCACTTGTGCTAAGGAATAGCTGTCAGATCACTTCATTGGAAAGCCCTTTTCCTCTATTAAGTAATCTAGATTCATGCTTTGAGACTTTGTGACTGTCCTACTCCTTTAGAACCTTCCACCTGGTTATTGTAATTTGTTCATTGATTTAATTCAGAGTTTTGCCAGGGGTCTACTGATGGATGTCTACTGATGAAGCCCAGGAAATTTTTTTGGGTACATATATTTTTCCAGGAATATGATTCATGACTCGCAAACTATTTTTAAAAATCTTTTGTCCCCCTCTCTTTTGGAGGTGGCTTCTACAAGTTCCTATGCATTAGAGAAGTCTGTTATAAGCAGTGGGTTACTAGAAGCTGGGAACCAACAATGTTCATGTGATTTTCTTAATTATCTAACATAGCATCACATACAGCTGGGCACTTAATTTCTGTTGTTGTTTGAGAATGCTTTGTTCTGGCCTCTCCCTTATCCTGAGCCAAGCATTTGGATCTTTTGTGTTTGGTATAAAGTGTACTAGAAAATAGAGCAAAGGAGCTTAGCCCCTGGTTTTTGGTGTTCTCTTTGAAGATTTTTGGGCACAGCCGAATTTGATTTGTGTCTTTGTTGACACTGAAGTATATTTGGGTCAACTGGAAATGAGTTAAAACACTGCAATATATTATTATTATGTATTGACTTTAGGGAGCTTTAGATCCATTATTAGCCTAATGCAGAATAGCTGTAGAAGTGGTTAATTCTTGACTTTCCCTGCTCAACCAGGAAAGCAGTATGGAATTAATCATGGCAGGAGCCACTGAGGTGTGTTTTGTTTCATCTATCGATTAGCCTGTTGGTAACACTGGCTTGCCTTGTATGAAAAAGTGCCTGTCATTTGGGTGAGTGATAATAACAGTAAGTGCTAATGTTGGAAGGTATACTTCTAAAAATACATATCATACCATTTAATCCAGGTGATCACTCTGTGAAAGTTGTTATTATTTTTATTCTAATTACACAGGTGAGGGGAAAGACGGAGAGAAGTGAAAGATAGCCGACATCAAACAGCTCATAAGGAGCCCCAGATTCCTTGCTTTTTTTTGTTTTAGCACTCTGAAAGGTAGAGGCATTCTGTGGGTTCTAAATATGAACAAAGCACGGCCCTTGTTCTCAAGGACGTTTTAAATCAAACCAGTATGTCTTCTTATAAATATATTAATTATAGGCAGCACATCAAGGGAAGAGCTAGGGAAGCACACAGAAGTGCAGACAGCCTCCAAGTATAGAGTCAAGGTTGGTATGCCGGGGGAAGCATTTGAGAGGGAACATGTCTAGGGAGGAAGAAAAAGTGAGCAACAGGACCAAGATGGGAAAGCACAGGGCTTATTATGGCTGAGGGGCTGCTCTGGTTTGGCGTGAGCTGCGTGAGATACAGTAAAAGAAAGTGGTGGAAGCTGGGCCTGTGACAGGTTAGGTCAGACTGTGAAGGGCCTCAGAATGCCATGCTAGGGAAGAGAGAGCCTCCTTCCATAGGTATTTCGAGCAGGAAATGAAAAGTGTAGGATAGCCCTGTAGAGAACCCAGTAATAAGCATGATAAATGCTTACATTTTTAAGTTAAGATCCTGTGCTAATCTCTTCACATGATACACACAGAATCTCACTAACGCCTGCAGTAACTGAACAAAGTACTCTGTCCCTTTTACAGATGTGAAATCGAGGCTCCGTGAGATTAGGTTTGCAGGTGTCAAACATACTGCTGGAGCTAAGACTTGGACTGGGGTCTGTGCGCTTCTAAAACCTGTTCTGTTTGCCACTGTGATATATTGTTTTTTAAAAACAGGTCACCTGATACGTTCTTGATCCTCTGTTAAGAATATGGCTGTGGGAAAAAGACATTTTCAAAGTTCCGGAAGTACTGCTTTTCAGTGTGTAATCATGCTAAGGAATGTAATCACCACCAAACCCGACTTGTACTGCTCTCTAATTGGGGCCAGCGCTGCATAGGAAGCTGAAGAACTGGATGATGTTTTATTTACATGCCGCATGACATGAATACATGCCTGTGGCAAACGTTTTTGTCTTCATTTTCACCGTTTAACCTTATTGGCCCCACGTAAATCTTACATCAGGGAGAGCCCAGTTCATAGGGGCATTTTCAGGTGCTTGAAGCAGTGATATTTTTCCTAGCTAAAATACATTTCTTCTCAGCAGGTTTTCTACTAACAAAAGACCATGACTACTGATGAAGGTGCCAAGAACAATGGAGAAAACCCAGCGGCAGCTGTGGCTGAACGCGGAGAGGATATTACCTCTAAAAAAGATAGAGGAGTATTAAAGGTGAGGTTACAAGGTTGAATGACATGTAGGGAAATTTCCTACCTGGAAGGATTATTTATAAAAAATGTTTGTGTTTTTGGTCGGAGGTGGAGGTGGATGTTGTTCACTGAGGCTTACTAAGTGCTAAACTCTCATTTCATCTTCACGACTTGAGGTTTATTTTTTTAATTAAAAAATTTTTAAAGGTTATTTATTTTTGAGAGAGAGAGAGAGAGAGAGAGAGAGCGCACACAAGCTGTGGAGAGGCAGAGAGAGAAAGGGACAGAAGATCTGAAGCAGGATCCACCCTGTCAGCGCAGAGCCCGATGGGGGGGCTGGAACCCACAAACTGCGAAATCATGACCGGAGCCGAGTGAGCACCCAGGCACCCCAAGGTTTATTTTTATTCCCAGAGAGATGGTGAAATTGAGGCCCCAGTGGGTGAATTAACCTGCCCAGTATCCTAGATCATAGGAAATACAGATCTGGGGGTCAGATGCAAATGACGTAGGACTTAGATAGAGTCCCCCAGTTATCAGCGTGTACGCATGGGTGGTTATTTTAACGTAATATTTAAGGACGTGAATAGCTAATGACAATTCAGAAGACTTACTAAAGGAAAAAGAAAAGCCAACTTGCAGGGTTCAAAAGGATTGTTTTTACATACAGATTCTTGTTTGTGCAGTGAAGATATTTTGTGAGGTTTCATCCAAGAATATATCTTACTTCGGAATTAGCTTTCCTCATTAAAACACTACAGGGGACCTGGGTGGCTCAGTCGGTTGAGTGTCCAACTCTTGGTTTCAGCTCAGGTCGTGATCCCAGGGTCATGGGATTGAGGCCTGTTTTGGGCTCATGCTAAGTGTGGAGGCTGCTTCATCCTCTTTCTCTCCTTCTGCCCCTCTGCCCTGCTCGCACTCTCTCCCTCTCTAAAATTAAAAATTAAAGGTAAAAACTGTGTATGGTTTTCACTGTGTAATTAGTCATTTCTGTGCATAGTGTTTTTTTTTTTTAATGTTTGTTTATTTTTGAGAGAGACAGAGACAGAGACAGAGCACAAGCAGGGGGGAGGGGCAGAGAGCGAGGGAGACATAGAATCCGAAGCAGGCTCCAGGCTCTGAGCTGTCAGCACAGAGCCCGACGCAGGGCTCGAACCCACAAACCGTGAGATCGTGGCCTGAGCTGAAGTCGGACACTCAACCGACTGAGCCACCCAGGTGCCCCTGTGTCTTTTTTTTATTTGTATCTCACAGTGGTCTTGTGAGACGACCAGAGCACCTGTTAATCCTTCCATTTTATTGATGGAAAATGTATATTTGAATTCCATATAAATTAATAAACTGCAGCTGAGAGAAGGTTAAATGCTTTAGTTGTATTAAGTCATGCCTTCTCCTACGTTGTTGTTACATGGACAAGTTTTGTATAGTTAATTATTTTTCCCTGAAAATATGATCTCCCACATTCTAAGTATTATCACTAAGTGAGTTTTAGTATCTCCATGTGTCAGCAGTAGTAAATGAGAATTTTTTAGTTTGTTTTGTCTGATCTTGCTTGTGTGAAAGCTTTTTTTTCTGTGCCTGAATCTTCCGAATGTAGTTGTTTTACCGTTAGCTTGCTACATGCTAAGCCAAATTTTGGAAGACTTTCAACTACAGAAATAAGGGCTTTATGCCATAGATTTGTATCATGCTCTCATTTTTCAGAGGGCTTCTCAGTCTATAACTATATGAATTCCTTATCCCAAACTCCAGGATACTTCTAGAGACAGTAGAAATTGTGCAGGCAGTCTGCACCATCTCCTCGCTCTATTTAAGTCTTTCTCTTTCATGTTTTCAGTGTACCCACCCATGCAGAGAACATGTTCCTCAACCTGCCTCCAGCCCTGTTTTGTTCCAGGGAGTAAATCTGATAAGATTTTTAGGCTTGTAGGACGCATTTTGAGATTGTAAGCCCTTTAAATCATATCACTTATCACTGTCTAGAGCCTTAGGTTTCACCATGGGGCTTTTGGTTAAGATTAAATAGTCTACTAACTGTGTGACATGGGGCGATGTAGTTAACCTCTCTTTGATGAAATTTCCTCATTATAAAATTGGAACAATACTACTACCTACCTCATAGAGTTACTGGGATTATATAAAGCATTTAGCACAGTGCCTCATCTGTAGTAACCTCGTTTACTCCCTATTACATACATAACTTTTTAAAAGACCAAGGCACGTCTGGGAAGTCAGTGACTAGCTCAGGAAAATAAAATTACACTGTGGAGCTTACCTTTTTAAAATGAATCGAGACTAAAATTCATTCCTTAATGCAACTGCTTAAGGCACCTCCTCACATCTTCCCATTTCCTCCTACCCAGAGCCCCTAGCAACTAACATTCTATTCTCTGTTATGAGTTCAGCTTTTTTAGATGTCACATATAAGTGAGATCACACAGTGTCTGTCTTTCTCTGTCACGTAGCATAATGCTCCTAAGATCCATCCATGTTGTCACAAATGGCAAGATTGTGTTCTTTATTGTGGCTGAATTAACATTCCACTGTGTGTATATGTGCCACATTTCTCTTGATGCATTCATTTGCGTATGGATCCTTAGATTGTTTCCAGGGTTTAGCTGTTGTAAATATTGCCGCCCTGAACATGGGGTGCATAGATCTTTTTGAGCTAGTGTTCTCGTTTTCTTCAGATAAATACCCAGAAGTAGAATTGCTAGATCATATCGTAATTCTATTTTTAATTTATTGAGGAAACTTCACACTATTTTCTACAGTGGCAGCACCCATTTACATTCCTACCACCAGTGCACGAAGGTTCCCTTTTCTCCATATCCTCACCAGCACTTGTTTTTTCTTGTTTTTCTCATCATAGCCATTCTAAAAGGTGAGGTAAAGTCTCGTGGGTTTGATTTGCATTTTGGGGATTGTTTTGTTTTTCCATTACTTCCTTCTTAACAAGCGTATAGAAACACAACTGATTTCTGTGTGTTGATTTTGAATCCTCCCATTTTACTGAATTCATTGATTAGTTCTAACAGGTTTTTAGTGGAGTTGCAGTAATGATTCTCATCTTTATTTTTTTATTTTTTTTATTTTTTGAGAGTGGATGAGGGAGGGCTGAGGGAGGAGAGGGAGAGAGAGAATCTCAAGCAGGTTCCATGTTCGGTGCGGAACCCAACATTGGGCTCAATCTCATGACCCTGAGATCATGGCCTGAGCCAAACAAAGTCAAGAGTCCTATGCTTAGCCGACTGAGCCACCCAGGCTCCTCCGATTCTTTTCCTTTAAACAATGTCTGGACTTTTGAACTAAGAAAGTTGTAGAATAGAAGTTTACTGTGTTCACATGGTGATAAGAGGGCGGGGCTGGTAGGACACAACTTAAAGAACTTAGGAGCAAATGATTGAATTCTTTATATAAAGTTTCAGACTCTTCCCCTAATACGATGTTTCTTGGGCATGAGCTACCATTCTCTGTTACCTAATAAAGATGATTAATTTGGCATAGGTGATTGACAGAATAAATTATACCACCACACGCCTGGATTTGATTTTCTTTTCCCAGAACTGACCAACTGCATTAGTGGCCTACTCTGCCAAGAACAAAATAAGTATACTGGATTTTATGACAGCTAAATATTTTTCAGCCTGGAGCTTTTTTTTTGGCATTTGCTTTACTAGAAAACAAGTTTTTCAGTATCATATCAAACTATGCAGTGATGCTGGGTTTTTTGCACATTGAATATTCTTCATATAAAAGGAAGTGGAACCTGTTATACTAGGAAGTTGAGCTTTTTGAAAGTAAACCAAACTAGTGGAATTTAGTCAAAAGGTAATGTTTTTAGCAAAAGAGAGAAGTAAATAAAATCTCACCTTTTGAAACTTGCTTTAGACTTCTTTTTGAAGATTTTTTGAAAGTCCACTCATCTTTTTGTTCTGATTCAGTTTATATGTGAACTGGTTCTATGTTTTGAGAGATTTTAGTGTCAAAGCATGAAGCAGGATCTATTGGTTATATTATTACCTTATTTTGAGGGGATAGTGTGCTTGACAGTGAAATTAAATACAGCATTAAAGATTTAGAGTAGTGGGGCGCCTGGGTGGCGCAGTCGGTTGAGCGTCCGACTTCAGCCAGGTCACGATCTCGCGGTCTGGGAGTTCGAGCCCCGCGTCAGGCTCTGGGCTGATGGCTCAGAGCCTGGACCCTGTTTCCGATTCTGTGTCTCCCTCTCTCTCTGCCCCTCCCCCGTTCATGCTCTGTCTCTCTCTGTCCCAAAAATAAACGTTGAAAAAAAAAAAAAAAAAAAAAAAAAAGATTTAGAGTAGTATAGGAAGGATTTCTAACAGAATTATTGAGAGAACTGGGAGGGAAGCCTTGAGAAAGGACAGGTAATTATTTGCAAATCTGCCTGGGTAATGTAGAATGGATTCTGTGACCTTTTTTATTTGATTAGAATAAAATCAGCTCCTTTTTTTGATGTTTGTCTTTTCCAGATTGTCAAAAGAGTGGGAAATAGTGAGGAAATGCCAATGATTGGAGACAAAGTTTATGTCCATTACAAAGGAAAATTGTCAAATGGAAAGAAATTTGATTCCAGTCATGATAGAAATGAACCGTTTGTCTTTAGTCTTGGCAAAGGTAAGAGGGTGTTTTTTGAGTTGTGTTTTGCTTAGACTTATTGCTACTTATATTATATAGAAGCTGGTCTATCCTGTATAGGAGCTAGTCGATTTTTAGGGGGTCCATAATGTCAAAGTTATTTTCATAATGTTATTAAGATGTTGTCCAGCTTTTTACCGTGTTGACATTCGCACTGATGGTACAAAAGCTACAGTGGTAAAAACTGCTGCTGCCGTTAGCACAGATCTGGGCTACGGCACCAAACTATATGAGTAATCCGATATTCTTCGATGCCCTCATTCGCTGTTTAAATAAGAAAAAGGAGGGAAGCCCATGTCACTTAATGTCCTTGATAACAGTGTAAAAAATACCAATTGTATTAAATCCTAATCCTCGGCTTTGGCATTGTTCTGCTGTTTTGTGACAGACAGGGAGGCGCACAGGGCACACTTCTGTACCCAAGGACAGTGGTTGTCTTCTGGGAAAGCACTTGTGCACTTAACCTGAGTGAAGAACTGAATGAGGTGCATTTTTCCAGAAAACACCATTTTTATTAGAAAGGGCAAACCGGGGGCGCCTGGGTGGCTCGGTCGGTTAAGCATCTGACTTCGGCTCAGGTCATGATCTCACGGTCCGTGAGTTCGAGCTCCGCGTCGGGCTCCGTGCTGACAGCTCAGAGCCTGGAGCCTGTTTCAGATTCTGTGTCTCCCTCTCTCTCTGCCCCTCCCCTGTTCATGCTCTGTCTCTCTCTGTCTCCAAAATAAATAAACGTTAAAAAAAAAAAAAAGAAAAGAAAGAAAAGAAAAGAAAAAAAAGGGCAAACTGTTATTGTTCGGATTTGATTATTCAGTATTTGGCAGATAACTTTCTTAAAAATGAATGAAGCGAGCCTGTCACTTCAAGGAAAACAGCTGACAGTATTTGTAACCATTGAGTTTTCTTTTTTTTTTTTTTTTAATTTTTTTAATGTTTATTCATTTTTGAGACCGAGAGAGACAGAGCATGAACGGGGGAGGGTCAGAGAGAGGGAGACACAGAATCCAAAACAGGCTCCAGGCTCTGAGCTGTCAGCACAGAGCCCAACGCGGGGCTCGAACCCACGGACCGCGAGATCATGACCTGAGCCGAAGTCGGCCGCTTAAAAGACTGAGCCACCCAGGCGCCCCAACCATTGAGTTTTCAAATGAAAATTCTAGTTCTGGGAAATTTGTATCTGCCATGGTGAGCTTGACAGCTTCCCAGAACTTAAAAGACTTCTGATGAGATCGATGGATGTTCAGGAATGTGGTTTGTAAAATATCATCCAGTGAAATGTGTTAACCTGTGGAAGATCTGTGTAACTCAGTGAACCAATATTTTCCCAATACAAGATGTTACAAAATCACGTGTGACTAAAAAGATCCATTCGTTTTGCAGGCTAGATCAATGGATTTTAGTGTAACATAATACTAACGAAAAGTTCCTTGATCTGCTTTCAGATTCTCCATTGCAACTAACTTTTATGAAACTGCCACTTGTCCAGCTTGCATGTCCTCTCAGATGATTATATTCATAATTATCTGAAAAGGCTGTTAAAGTACTCCTACCTTTTCCACCTGTCTATCTGTTGGGTTTGGATTTTTTCTGTAGATTTAAACTCAGATTGCGACAGATGAATGCAGAAGTGGGTATGAGAATTTGGTTGTCTTCTGTCAAGTCAGACACGTTTTACACTTGTTAAACTGCAAAACAATGCTGTTCTCACTAATGTTTTACAAATATAGTTGCTTTTCATAAAAATTTTTTTGTGTTAACATATATGAGGCTGTTACTATTTTTCAATAATAAATGTACTATTTTTTAATTGGTAAGTAACTTTAATTTTTAAGGTGGTAGATATCAGTAGATAGATAAACAAATTCTTTGGGGCCTTCAATTTTTAAGATTAAAGGGGTCCTGAGGAAAAAGGTTGAGAAGCACTATTTTCAGGTCTTAAGTGTTATTTTTACTAATTCATTTTCAAATGCTTTTGCGTGTCTTTAGTTAATTTAGTACTTTCTTTAATCTTGTGAGAATAATAGCCCATACATCAAACTAGACTTTGTGGACCATGTGGCTTATTGAAAGTTAGTGGCTGAGTTACCAATGTTTTTAATTCTTATCTGCTACAGATAGAACAGATCTCTAGTTCGTTCCCAGATTAAGTGTGGGAGAAAAGGATTGGACGCCCCCCCCCCCCCCCCACCAACCCTGCACTGGTCTACCACCATGGCTCAGTGTTGACTATAACCCCTTTCATTTTTTACTGTACCACCTGAAATGAATTGTTAACCAGGCATGGTCTGGGAAAGAAAAGAGCCAGTGAGGAACTGCAGACTTAAACTCTTTCTGCCTCTCTTGTACCCTGCCTTTCCTGGTACTCACAGGCCTGTGTCCTGTTGACTCCTGCTTCTTGTCCGGCTGTACCCTTCCTGGGCTCTGGTGCAGCCTGTGCCACTGCTCCCTTCTCCTTTGGGTCTTCAGTGAGTTGGTGGCTCGTGGGAGATTAATCTTGTGTTTCAGTACGATGGCAATCAAATACAGATTCTTTTTGTTGAGAAAGCGGATAATGATTGGCAGTTAAATTAGAATTTTTTTTCTTTTTTGTTGATTCAGAGATGTGAACCTCCAGGGCCACCAGCATGGCTGTGGCATCAGCATTTAATTTAGATGACCTCAGAGTAAATGGCCTCATCAGACATCTGTGTTTCCACTGCTCCCCCTGCCCCCTTCAAACTCTTACTCTACCCTTTGAATTTCTGTCCTAAAGAAGTTGATGGATTTAAGCCAACAAGTCTCTTCAGCAGCTATCTTTGCAAGCAGACTTGCTAAGAATTGCTAAGAACTGGGGGGGAAAAAAAGAATTGCTAAGAACTTATGCTGCTATCTTTTCTACCTGCATATTCTTAATAAACTACCCTATGCTGAATGAGTCTTTTATGTTTCCTAGAAATTTGAGCAGAGATAAAAGAGGCAGCTTTCAGTTGACTTGGTACCTATGACACACCTGTCCAGAGACAGTGTGGTCTCTTGGGGAGAGCATCCACCTGGGTGTTAGGAAGCCAGAGTTCCTATCTTCACTCTTCCCTGTGTTATGTTAACATGAGTAAGCCACCTAACCTTCCCCGCTCCTCTAAAAAGGAGGCATCTGTAGAAAAGCATTAAGATTAATTCTGGCTATGATTTCATTCTTGTACCTTCTGTAAAGAGTACAGGAATGAAAACCATAAAAGACTAAGATAAAGCAAGAAACATTGGTAGGCAGTTTATAATTTTTTGTGGGTTTTTTTTTTAAATGTTTATTTTTGAAAGAGTGCACAGGGGAGGGGCAGAGAGAGAGGGAGACACAGAATCTGAAGCAGGCTCCAGGCTCTGAGCTGTCAGCACAGAGCCTCATGCAGGGCTCGAACCCACAAACCGTGAGATCATGATCTGAGCCAAAATCGGATGCTTAACCAACTGAGCCACCAAGATGCCCCTGCCTTGCCTTTTCATTTTAATTGGTCTTTAAAGGAAGAATTTTAATTTTGATGATGTCTACTTTGCTAATTTTTTTTATGGCTCACCTATTATGAATGACCATTTTTGTTTTCATTTGGTTTGGGTTTTTTGTTTACATATGAGGACACTACAGAGAGAAGAAGTAAGCCATTAGCCCATGGTTATACAATAAAGTGGTAGGGCCAGGATTCAAACACAAGCAATTTCTTTCAAGGTGTATGTATCTTAAGGTTTAAAACTAGCTTAAACTAGGTACAAAAACGAAATAGGTCCTCATCCAGCAGTATTTACTGAGTGCCTGCTGTACATCAGACAGACACTTTTCTTACAGGAATGCTGTAGTTACAGAGGTTTATCAAAAGCAAAGTTTTTGCGGGCACCTGGGTAGCTTAATCAGTTAAGTGTCTGACTCTTAGTTTCTGCTCAGGTCATGATGTCGTGGTTCATGGGTTTGAGCTCCGTGTCGGGCTCTGCGCTCAGTGTGGAGACTGCTTGGGATCCTGTGTGTCCCTCTCCCTTTGCCCCTCCCAGCTCGTGCTCTTTCTCTCTCTCCCTCCCTCCCTCCCTTCCTTCCTTTCTCTCTCTCTCTGTCTCTCTCTCTCTCTCAAAATAAATAAATAAAATTTTTTAAAAAGCAAAATTTTTGCTATTTCCTGCTTGATGTTATGGGTTGAATTCCTATTTTGAAAGTTTGTTGTTTTTTTTTAAATTGAAGTATGTTTTTTTCATGCACTTTAAGTCTTGACAATATCTTACAACTGGTAAAGCACTACTAGTAATGGGTAACTGTGTAGCCAACTTCCTGTGGGTTGTTTGTGGTTTAACCATGTGCTCCCTTTAAATTTCTGTTGATGCTTTTGCTCCCACTTAAATATATCCTTAACATCTGGGTTTCTGTTTGTTTGTTTTACATGCAGTTTAGGAGTATTCAGGATTGCTTTTAGGCCAAAATATTTAATTTTTCTAACCTTCTCCAAAAGCGTGAGCCAGAAAGACAGCAAACTTTGAGAAAGTACGTTCTTTGGCTTTACCTGGTGCTTTGCAGTAGAGGAAGAATGCTTTTCATTTCCATTGCTCTGTTAATGGATACCGGGGAGAAGCCTGTTGGGGCAGGGTAAGACTAAACCGTGGGAAGCTAACAAATTTCTAACTCCATTTATATAAAATTATAGCATGGATCCTGTTGTTTAATTGAGTATAATGTTATGGTATTATAGTTTATAATTCTTTAGGAAATAGAAAATAATCAAGACCTGACTCCTGCCTTCAAGTATCTAACAGTTTAGCCTGGCAGAGTTGATGTTAATCCTTAATGAGGCTGTCCCAGGACAGATTATGCTACCATTCCTATTTTCCCTCTCTTTTTAAAAAAATTATAAAGCCATGAGAATGGGAAGATACTCTCCTGTGATCAGTTTTCTTAGTAATCAGAGAACTGCCAAAAATGAATGTAACAGAAGGCATGATCACCTTAGAAGAATCTTAAAATGTAAATTTATTTGTTCAATTCATAATCAAGATACTTTTGGTAGAGAGTAGAGAGGATTATCAGAGCCCTTTTGTAAGACATTCTGAAATAGAACCAAAACAATTCATAAGAGGATAAAGTAAACAGGAAAAGCTAATTTGCTTTATCTAGTATAAAAAGAAGAAAAACATTGTCCATATATATATATATATTTTTTTTTTTAACGTTTATTCATTTTTGAGAGACAGGGAAGTGTGAGTCGGGGAGGGATGGGAGGGGGAGGCACAGAATCCAAAGCAGGATCCAGACTCTGAGCTGTCAGCACAGAGCCTGATGTGGGGCTTGAACTCAAGAACCACGAGATCATGACCTGAGCCAAACTCGGACACTTAACCGACTGAGCCACTCAGGTGCCCCGACGTTGTCCATTTTATAATGATATGCAATTTTCTTTTTTTTTTTTAATAGAAAATATTAGCAAAATACTCATAGAATTAAAATAGCAGAAATTTGTACTAAGTCCTGGAAATCCTTCAATGAAGGTAAAGCAGGAATAAATCAGATGTGTGTTTTTAATTATCTGAAACTTATTAGTGATTATGCTTATATTTAAGAGAGTATCAACTCTTCTGTTTTGAATGGAAACCCTTCTACGGCAAAATTATTTTATCTTTTTTGTCCTCTATTTCCACATTAAAAAGTATTTTTCTATATGATACATCTTTCATCCTGTAGAATTTTAAATATGCTCATATTTCAAATGCATACCTACATTTAAAAGTTATATAGTGAATAATTTTCCCAAGACTAGTTAATAGAGAAAGAACAGTATTTTCAGTGAGGTGCCTGGGTGGGGTGGTTCAGTCAGTTAAGCGTCCGATTCTGGGTGTTGGCTTAGGTCATGATCTCACAGTTCAGGCTCTGCGCTGACGGTGTGGAGCTTGCTTGGGATTCTCTGTCTCCCTCTCTCTGCCCCTCTCCCCCTCTCACTCTCTCAAAATGAATAAACATTAAAAAAATTATAAAAAACAAAACAGTCTTTTTGACAAATGATGGTGGGAAAGCTGGATATTCACATGCAAGATAGTGAAGGTTGTAGCCTTTACACCATATACACAGATTAACTAAAAAATGCATCAAAGGTCTAAACATGAGACCTAAAACTATATTTTCTTAGAAGAAAACATAGAGGAAAAGCTTTGACATTGTATTTGACAATGATTTTTTAGATAGGACACCAAAAGCAACAGGCAACAAGAGTCAAAAATATATAACTTGGACTATATCAAAATTAAAAGCTGTGCATCAAAGGATACAATGACAGAGTGAAAAGGCAGCCTATGGAATGGGAGACTGTTTGCAAATATCTGATCCCTTGTCATTATAATGAACTCCTATAATTCATCAACAACGAAAAACCACAAATAAACTGATCATAAAATAGGCAATGAAAGACATTTCTCCGTGTGTGTGTGTGTGTGTGTGTGTGTATATATATATATATATATATATATATATATATATATAAATGGCCTGACTAGCATAGGAGAAGATGCTCAACATCACTAATAATTAGGGAAATACAGATCAAAACTGCACTGAGATACCACCTCATACCCTCATACCCATCAGGGTGGCTACTATCAAAAAAAGGTGGGAGAGGAAACAGCATGTGGCAAGGCTGTGGAGAAACTGAAAACCTTTGTATGCTGTTGGTAGGAATGTAGAATGGTGCAGCCACAATGGAAAACAGTATGGCATTTCCTCAAAAAATTAAGAATAGAACTACCCCACGACCCAGCAATTTTACTTCTGAGTATGTTCGCAGAAGAACTGAGAGCAGGGTCTCAAAGAGATATATTTGTACACTCCTGTTTGTTAACAGCATTATTCATTATAGCCAAAAGATGGAAGCAGCCCAAGTGTTTATCTCTAGATGAATGGATAAATAAATTCGTGTATACATACCGTGGAATATTATTCAGCCTTAAAAAAGAGGGAAATCTGACACATGTGACAACACTGATGGAACTTGAGGATACACTAAGTGAAGTGAACTAGTCATGAAAAGACAAATACTATATGGGGCACCTGGCTGGCTCTGTTGGTAGAGCATGTGACTCTTGATCTTATGGGTTGTAAGTTTGAGCACCACGTTGAGTGTAGAGATAACTGAAAAATAATAGCTTTTGAAAAACAAGACATACATAATTCCCCTGACATCTAGGTGAATCTAGAATAATCAAATTCACAGAAACGGAGTCAAATGAAATTCTTGCCACAGGCTTGGGGTAGAAAGAAATGGGAAGTTGTTTAATGGGTAGAGTTTTAGCATTGCAAGATGAAAAAGTTTTAGTCTGGTTGCACAACAGTGTGAATATATGTAACAGTATTGATCTGTACACTTAAAAATGGTTGTGATGGCATATTTTATGTTACGTGTATTTTGCCACAATTTTTTTTTTAAGTTTATTTTGTGGGAGGGAGAGAGGAGGAGAAAGAGAAAGCAAGGGATGGGCAGAGAGAGAGAATTCCTAGGCTCTGCACTGTCAGCTTTGAGCCTGGTGCCGTGCTCAGACCCATGAACCATGAGATCATGATGTGACCCAAACTCGGATACTTAACTGACTGAGTCACCCAGGCGCCCCTGTATTTTACCACAATGTTTTAAAATGTTTTAAATCAATAAAGAGAAAAATTAGAATATTCTAAAGTGGTCACTATAGTCTTTATTGTAAATGAAAGTATTCATGATTAAATCAAAATGTATTTTAAAATGTGTTATCTGATTTTTTATTTTATAAATTTATTTATTTTCCAGTATAATTAACATACAGTGTTGTGGTGCCTGGGTGGCTCAGTCGGTTAAGGCTCCAGCTTCGGCTCAGGTCATGATCTCATGGTTCGTGGGTTTGAGCCCCGAGTTGTGCTGACAGCTCAGAGCCTGGGGCCTGCTTTGAATTATGTGTCTCCCTCTCTCTCTGCCCTCCCCTGCTCGTGCTTTGTCTCTCTGTGTCTCTCAAAAACAAAAAAAACAAAAAAAAACATTAAAAAAATTTGTAATTAACATACAGTGTTACATTAGTTTCAGGTGTACAATAAACAGTTCTGTACATTACTCAGTGCTCATCACGATAAGTGTACTCTTTGATCCCCTTCACCTGTTTGCCCATAGCCTGCCCACCTCCCCTCTGGTAACTGTTTGTTCTCTGTATTCAAAAGTCTGGGTTTATTTGATTGTCTTTTATTTCTTTGTTCATTTGTTTCCACATACGAGTGAAATCATACGGTATTTGTCTTTCTCTGACTTATTTCACTTAGCATTATACCCTCTAAATCTACCCATATTGTTACAAATGGCAAGATTTCATTCTTTTTTATAGCTAAATAATATTCCATTGTGTATATAAACTACATCTTTAGCCATTCATCTATCTAGGGACACTTGGGTTACTTTGTTAAATTTTGTTAATATGATTTTTAAAATTTTTTTTAAAGTTTATTTATTTTTGAGACAGAGCGAGATAGAGCATGAACAGGGGAGGGTCAGAGAGAAGGGGAGACACAGAATCCGAAGCAGGCTCCAGGCTCTGAGCTGTCAGCACAGAGCCTGACGCGCGGCTCGAACTCACGGACCATGAGATCATGACCTGAGCCGAAGTCGGATGCTTAACTGACTGAGCCACGCAGGCGCCCCTATGATTTTTTTAATAGACTTTTTAAACTTTTTTTTTTTTTTTTTTTTATGAGAGAGAGAGACAGAGCATGAATGGGGGAGGGAGAGGGGGAGAGTAACAGATTCCAAAGCAGGGTCCATGCTCTGAGCTGTCAGCACAGAGCCCGACGTGGGTCTCGAACTCACAAACCACGCAATCATAACCTGAGTTGAAGTTGGACATTTAATTGACTGAGCCACCCAGGCACCCCAGTAGAATTGACTTTTAAAGCACTTTTAGGTTCACAGTAAAACTGAGCAGAAGGTACAGAGTTCTCATGTATCTCCCATCCCTACACAGGCATAGCTTCCCCCTTAACAACACCCTCCACCAGAGTGATCCACTTGTTAGGATTGATGAACCTACATTGAACCTATAAAATTTTATGTCTTAAAGTGTATTCTTCGATTACACTTTGCAGAAGCAAGAAAAAAGTACAGTTCATTGCTTTGATACTAGTCTTCTTGTATACTTTTAAGTTTTTCAATTGCCTGTGGTTACATATGTAGAGAGAGCCTTTAAACTTAGGGGTAGCTATGCTATAGATTTGTTTAAATATATGTTTTTATTTTCAGTTATGGTTACAAATGAAATAGGACTCCTGAAATTGATAAATTATATTTGAGCTAGTAAAATTGGAAGTCCAGATCAAGTGTGAGAACAAATTACATATTCTTGGTACATGATACCTATAGTTATGATCCTAAAGATCAAGAAGAATCTGTAAAATGTTTATGCTTTGACCCCGTAATTCTGCTTCTACAAATTGAACCTAAGAAAGTATGGTAGAAGCTTGCTTAACCAACCCCGGATTGATGATGCTCCCCGTTCTGTTTGTAAAGATGTTGAGCAATACTGCTGGTTTCCTGTTCTGTGGTGTGGTCCTACCCTGTGCTTCAGCCAATTGAGTGTGCCTTGTCAATGCCCTCCAGCCATAGACCACTAGGAACATAGCTGTCATTGAACAAGCCGGGTTGATTACTCATTGTAGAGGTAAAATGCGCGTGAGAGACTGTGTGGTATTTCAGTAAGAGTGTTCAAAGGGATTTATTTTAGGATTTAGGCTTTTGTATTGGGTGATTTGGGGAAGGGATTAAGGAAGAGCTCCTTTGCTCTGGATTGGATATTGCTAGGATGTGGGGTGATTCTTTAGGGATCTTAACAAATCTTATCTAGGAGGAAGGCCAAATAGACAAGAGACTAAAGCCCTACCTGCTGGAGAAGCAGCAGTCACTCCTGGCTGCCAGGAGAGGGGGATATTTGGTATTTTGTAGGTTGCACAATGACCTTATTTTTTGTCCAAAATTTTGAAGTGTTTTTGTTTTGTCTCACTTTTTCATGGTCTCAGAGTGACCTTGTCTGATGTTGGTATTTAGTGAGATTGTTTGTGTGCACCGGGAGAATAGCATGGCCTAGGTTCCCCCCAGGCCAGCTTCAGACATCAGTAAGGCCTAGCTGTCAGTGTCCAGCAGTTTCTGGATGTTAGGGCCTGCATTTTTCTTCCTCAGACTGTTACTAAGAATCACTTGAAACCTGTTTATAGCCATTGTACTTTTTGTAATTATATAATTTAATTAATATATAAAACACTTAAATTAGTGTAGAAAGAAAGAGGAATTATTTCTGTGAAAACTTGGACATTTTTGGAAAGCCTTACTAAGGTAAATTGCTAAAAGCATTTTGTAAATTGTTGTTGAATTAGGGATGGGTAAAAGGCAAAAACAAGACCTTCAGAACACATTTTACCAGAAGAATTCTATGTACTGATTGCTTTACAAGTATCTTCTGGTTCTCAGTCCACTTTAAAGAAACCCACATTGTAAATTGCAAATGATTTACTCATTCATTGAGAGAGCAGGGGAGGGGCAGAGAGTGAGAATCCCAAGCAACATTTTAAATTATCCTCCCAACTGTATAGCTCTGATTATCAGGTAAGAGGCTTTTATTATACAGAAAAAGTTACGTAAAGATGTAGGTGCAAAATTGTTCATCAGAACTTTTTTTTTTAATTTATGTCTAAGTTAGTTAGCATATAGTGCAACAATGATTTCAGGAGTAGATTCCTTAATGCCCCTTACCCATTTAGCCCATCCTCCCTCCCACAACCCCTCTAGTAACCCTCTGTTTGTTCTCCATATTTAAGAGTCTCTTATGTTTTTGTCCCCCTCTCTGTTTTTATATTATTTTTGCTTCCCTTCCCTTATGTTCATCTGTTTTGTATCTTAAAGTCCTCACATGAGTGAAGTCATATGATATTTGTCTTTCTCCAACTGACTAATTTTGCTTAGAATAATACCCTCTAGCTCCATCCACGTAGTTGCAAATGGCAAGATTTCATTCTTATTGCCAAGTGTGTGTGTGTGTGTACACACACACACACACACATATATATATACACACCACATCTTCTTTATCCATTCATCCATCAGTTCATCAGAACTTTATAAAAGTCAGAAGAATAAAGGAAGAACCTAAATGTTTATTAATGTAATTGAAATTATAATCAGAAGATGAGATAGTTATTAGGTCATTTTTCAAATACTGTCTTTTAACAAGAAAATGCTCATTTAGTGTGAAATATAAAGTAGATCACAAAACCAAATAAACTATGACCAGAATTTTAAGAATGTATATGTAAAAATTTTAAATGCAAACCAAGTGAACATATAATTGGAAAGAAATGTACCAGGAAATTGACAGTTTAACCCAGATGCTGGAATTTCAGAGGTTTTTTATTTTACTCTTTATGCTTTTCTATAATTTCTAGGTGTTCTATAATAAGTATGTATTGTTACTTTTTGTTTTTTTAATCGGGGGAAGATACTTTTTTTTTTTTTAAAGTTTGTATTTAAATCCCAGTTAGTTAACATGCATTGTAATATTAGTTTCAAGTGTACAATTTAGTGAGTCAACACTTCATACATCACCCGGTAGTCATCACAACAGGGGGAAGTACTTTTTTTTTTTTTTTAATTTTTTTTTTTTTTTAACGTTTATTTATTTTTGGGACAGAGAGAGACAGAGCATGAACGGGGAAGGGGCAGAGAGAGAGGGAGACACAGAATCGGAAACAGGCTCCAGGCCCCGAGCCATCAGCCCAGAGCCCGACGCGGGGCTCAAACTCACGGACCGCGAGATCGTGACCTGGCTGAAGTCGGACGCTTAACCGACTGCGCCACCCAGGCGCCCCGGGGAAGTACTTTTTAAGAAGAGTTCCTGGGGGCACCTGGGTCGTTCAGTGGGTTGAGCATCCGATTTGTGACTGGCTCAGGTCACGGTCTCACAGTTCGTGAGTTCTAGCCCTGTGTCGGACTCGCACTGACAGTGTGAAACCTGCTTAAGACTCTTTTCTCTCTCCCTCTCTCTCTGCCCCTTTCCTGTTGACACCTACATTCGTGCTCTCTTTCTCTCTCAAAATAAACAAATAAATTAAAAAAAAAAAAAAAAAAGAAAGTCCCTGGATTGACTATTTTAGAAATATATACCTGTGTTCATTCCAGTCTGGCTCTTTGTTAATGTGTTTTCATTCAGTATTAGGAATTCGATGTAAGAGAAGCTTTATGTTCTAAATGAGAAGAAAAGCAAAGGCACAGGCATGAATTTTTTAGGTCAAGGCTCCTATAGATTTAATCCACAGGCTAATGTTTCCAACTTCTAGGCATAGAGTAGATCTTATCAATGAATTGGGCTTTTGTTGATTGCTCTAACCCCCATCCAAAAGCAAAAAGCCCCTTGTTTATACTCTTTGTTGGTGTTTACCATTGCTTCGTTTAAAGCAAAAACAAAAACAGTGCACTTATCATTCTCTTCCACTAGCCATACTACATTGCACCTTCCTTGGAAGGAAGAAGGGAATGGCCGTCTTTGTATTCTTAATAGCTGGACCTTTGTTCCTCAGTAGTTGGCTAAATAACTTGAAAAAATGTACAGTAGTCCCCCCTCACCCCTCCCCCCCACACACAATATAAAAATTTCCTGGACAAGTATGTCTTAAACTACCAGAGTTGATAGTAAAGAAAAAAAATATTCCTCAAGGGCCCACTCCAAGCATCAGTGACAGGAAAGCAACCTATCAACAGCAGACTTTACATTTCACCTGATGATTCTGGACTGTTTTCACAGTAGAACCATGTGTGAGCGTATAAACTGACATAGCTGGGGCACTTGGGTGGCTCAGTTGGTTAAGCGTCTGACTTTGGCTCAGCTCATGATCTCACAGTTTGTGAGTTGGAGCCCTGCGTCGGGCTCTCTGCTGTCAGCACAGAGCCTGGAGCCTGCTTCAGATCCTCAGTCTCCTTTCTGCCCCACTTGCAAGTGCTCTTTCTCAAAAATAAACATTTTTTAAAAATAAAAATAAATCGATGTAGCCATTTTAGAAGGGCAGTTGGGCAATGTCCGTCAAATTGAAAGTGCACATCACCATTGCATTTCTAGAATATTCTCCAAATATTCTCACACAAAGTAGACAATCCTGTATGGACACATATCCTTATTTAGACTACTGTTAATATGTTTCTCAATAGGAGAGTGACTGGAATATCATGCTGTCATTTAGAATGAACTAGATCTCATTTAATAATTGTATTCAATGTTGTACAAATATTTGTATATTTGTATTTATGATGATGGTGATAATGATGGCTGTTCTTCCATTATTTGTTTATTTTTTTATTTCTAGAAGTAGGCTGTACACCCAACGTGGGGCTTGAACTCCTGTTCCTAAGGTCAAAAGTCACGTGCTCTACCAACTGAGCCAGCCAGGTGCCTGAATAATGACAGCTGTTCTTAAGTGTATATCATATGCCAGTCATTATGTCATGCATTTGACAGATTTTATCTAACAATTCTCATAACAACTATTTGGCAGGCACGGTTATTATCTACATTTTGCAGATGAGAGACTGAGGCACAGAGATTAAATAATTTACACATTACTTATAAGGGGCAGACCTGGTATTTGAATCCAGGTAGTCTGTGGTTAAAACAGTCTACATTTTTAACCTCTAAAATGCATATCCTAAAAATAATGCATATCCTCCTTTCTGCTGACAGAAAGAGATCAAGATATATATTGAATAAAAAGCAGAATTAAATGCATGGTATGCTGTACAGCATGCACCAGAAGGGTATAAAAGGGACAACAAACAGTGTCTTCTTACAAGGAGGGAATGGATGCCCTTTTACTTTGTTTTTTCTCTTGTGTGTGATTGAATAATAGGCATGTATAACTTAAACATTTTTAACTACAGTATCTGATCTTTTGAAAAATTACAATACTTAAGACAAGCTGTAGTCCTGAGTCAGGAATGTTCTATCCATCCCTACTTACCTACTTTAGTATAGAATTCGTCTTATTCTAATAATCCTACCACAGTTCAAGATGATAGCTTTCTTCAAAATTCACTTTCAGGGGTGCCTGTGTGGCTCAGTCGGTTAAGTATCTGACTTTGGCTCAGGTCATGATCTCGTGGTTCGTGGGTTTGAGCTCCACATCAGGCTCTGCACTACAGTGTAGAGCTTGCTTGGGATTATGTCTCCTCCTCTCCTCTCCTCTCCTCTCCTCTCCTCTCCTCTCCTCTCCTCTCCTCCCCTCCCCTCCCCTCCCCTCCCCTCCCCTCCCCTCTCCTCTCCTCCCCCCTCCTCCCACTCCCCCTTCCCCCTGCTTTTCCCCTGCTCTTATACACTGTCTCACTCTCAAATAAATAAACTTTAAAAAAATTCACTTCTGTTGGGATTTATTGTTTACCTGATCCTGCTGTCAGTACTTATGTTTTTGATTGACATAGTACCTCATTTTTGTATTTTACCTCTTTAAATCACCTGCATTTTTTGTTTCCCAAAGGATTTGAGACTGATTATTGTAAGATATAATTACAATTATGTACGCTAGAATAGTTCTACAGTTGAGGAGTAAAGTCAACTTTTAGTTTCCTGGAAGTAGGAAAAAAAATTCTGAGTTCAGTAGTTCTTGTGATTTGACAAAAGGACACATAACCATTTTGTTTAAAAACAAAACAAAAATATTTTTTTTCTTTTTCTAAATTTGGAGATCTCTTTCATGGGCCCTTTTATGCAATTTATACTTTTCCAGTTGTTTTGTTGTTTTTGTCTACTCAACTGAATTATAAGCTTCCTTAGGACAAATTCCATTTCATCCCATACTATTTTTGTTCTATCTGTACCTAGAAAACACACCCTTTATTATGGTTGAAATTGTAAATTAAGCAACAGCTGCAGCCCAGCTACATTTCAAAGATTACATTATTACCACTTTTCAAAGATTCAGTCTTTGAAACTTAGAAATTGATACTACTGTTCTCCTTCTCAGCAGGGAATCTTCTCTGGTCACCCTCAAAAATCAGTTTATTGTCTCCCTCTCTATCTGCCCCTCCCCTGCTCATGCTCGCTGGCTCTCTCTCCTTCAAAAGTAAATAAACATTAAAAAAATTTAAAGGGGGCGGGGCTCCTGGGTGTCTCAGTCAGTTAAACATCTTCCTGCTTCAGTTCAGGTCACAATCTCAGGTTCGAGCCCCGCGTTGGGCTCTGTGCTGACAGCTCAGAGCGTGGAGCCTGATTCAGATTCTGTGTCTCCCTCGCTCTCTGCCCTTCCCCCATTCATGCTCGCTCGCTCTCTCTCTCTCTCTCTCTCTCAATAGTAAATAAACATTAAAAAGAATTTTTTTAATCAATTTATTTCTTGGTTCTTTTTGAGCCCCTGCTAATTGAGTATGTAATGTAAAGGAAATTTATTCAAACTTTTGTTTTATGACAGTTAAATATTTTTAAATACGGCCTATCGCTTTCAACCACCTTTTTCTTTCTCGTAGGCCAAGTTATCAAAGCATGGGACATTGGGGTGGCTACCATGAAGAAAGGAGAGATCTGCCATTTACTGTGCAAACCAGAATACGCATATGGCTCTGCTGGCAGTCTCCCCAAAATTCCCTCGAATGCAACTCTCTTTTTTGAGGTAAGTGTGTGTGTGATGTTGCCTTGTTAGCCTCTGTTCTAGTATAGTGCTGGCTCTGAAGCAACAGGCAGTGGAACAAGGAGCTAAGCTTGCTGTTGAGAATCAGATCCAACTTATTTATTTTGGAGCTTGGCTTCTTGAATTGTTTCCCACAAACCCAAGGGGTGTGTGCCAGTGCTTTCTTAGAAACGTGTTTCTGGCACTGAACGATCATATCCAAATAAACAAAAGACACCAGGCTTAAAAAGAAAGGTTCTGGTCAGTGGTGTGAGTATAACATACTCAAAGTTGACCAGAAGACAACGTTGAAGATGTGGCAGACCAGTGTTGAAATATACCTAAACCAAATGGTAAGATACTTTCATATTATACAGGTTTACAATTTGTCACCAGTCTCGCTTCTTCATTAGAAGCAGTAGGTGGTGATAACATTATTCATTCTGTGTTGAATTACATAGATCTGTCCAAGTGTGATTAAAAAATTAAGGGAGGAAATGCCTGAAATGTCGTAACTGGGTAAAACAAAATAAAACCAAAAAAACAAAAAACACCTTTAGTTGGTTGTAGGTCTGATTCATAGGATTTATTTTTACATTTACAAAAGGGAATTCCATGAATGTGGGGTGGAAAGGTGGTGGCCTCTAGAGTCAGACAAAATAGTTCTGGGCAGCACCTTGTAGCTCTGGCTTTTTGCCCACAAGGCAGCTTTCCTAGTATTTCCTGTCTGTCTTTGCACTGCAACCCCACAGGATGCAGTCCTAGACATTATCGTTACGTGAAGGCTCTTTCCAGGTATTGAAAGTGCAGCGTTCTTTTTTTTCCTACTTTTCCAATAACTGAGATGCATAGATAAATATTAAAGAGTTTTATTTTGTAAAATGAAAGGAGAATCGGTTGTCCTTGTCTTTAAGTATGTTAAGCTGGCTCTGTTTGGTCTTTTCTCAGCCAAATCTTTTTTTCCTTTCTAGATTGAGCTCCTCGATTTCAAAGGAGAGGATTTATTTGAAGATGGAGGCATTATCCGAAGAATCAAACAGAAAGGAGAAGGATATTCAAACCCAAACGAAGGAGCAACAGTAGAAAGTAAGTATTGCTGTGACAGTGAACGAGTCCTTAAAATTGGGTTCCATTTACAGGGATAAAATGGAGATTTCTTTTTAAAAATCTAGAAATAAACAATTAAATATAGCTCAACTCGAGAATAGTTTTAAATTCAACATTTACTTAATAATGACTTTATTTGGTAAATATTCATCCAACATGTCTATGCTAGGTATTTACTGTACCAGCTTTGGTAGACCCAGAAGATGGATAGCATCAAGTCCAAGTCTACGGGCTCCATGGTGTACCAGCCACAATGTTAGTTGCCTTATGGATTTACTCATTTATTTCTCAAAATAACCTTACGAGATAAGATTTATTATCCCCAGGTGAGAAAAGTGAGTTCAGAGAAATTGCCCCAAGGTTACAGAGTTACTGAACAGAGCAGTTGGATTGTAATGTCCTTCAGAGCTCTCAAACCTGTCTCACTGGCTTGTCTCAAGATGAAAAAGTTCATCGTTTTAGTTAGATCAAAATTGGGTAATAGTGTTCATTCCATTCTCTGTCAGGAGATCTAGGTTCATGTTTTGCTTTGCCATTTATTGGGTGACTTACAGCTATTCCATTTTTTTTACTTGCTAAACTGGGGGGAAGGATACTCCCAAGGACCGATTACTTGATCACTCTTCCAGAGCACAATGTATGGACCATGGCGCCCACCGCTTGTCACTTTGTATTGTAGTCAGTGTTTGCCCATTTCTCCAGTAGACGGCTTGAAGCCCAGAATCTTTTTAAGTCTTTTTGTTTCCAGCATTACCTACAGTGCCCTACACACATTGGGTGTTCGGTAGGTGCTTTCTGCATGGATAGATGTTTGAAAGACGCCATTCACTGAGCTTGAAGTACCGTTAAAAAGAGAGTCATGAGAAAACAGAAAAATACTTCCATTAAGAAAACAGAGTACTTGACAATATGAACTATTATAAAAGGCGTAGTTAAAATAAAGAGTTCATTTAGAACAGTAAACTAGAATGGTTGATTTTCTTATCTTTACCATTTGTATATTCTACTTGAGATGCATGTTTCATTCCCTTGGGTCTGGCAAATTAGTTCAAATTGAGTTACTTACTTAGTTGGAAACAGTTGTAAATAGTATTACTGTACTATTGCTGTTGAAGTCTTTAGGTAGCAATCATTCCTGGTAAGTTTTAGAATAAATGAAGAGGAGCTCAAATGTATAATGTTGGAGAAATACCTAGCCCAGGAGCCAGAGGCAGGATTCTAACTTCAGCAGACTCTAACTAGCCCTTGCCTTTCTGGGCTCTGGCTTCCTTTACAATGACACAGGGGTAGACATCTCGATTTCTTTTTTTTTTTTTTTTTTTCAACGTTTATTTATTTTTGGGACAGAGAGAGACAGAGCATGAACGGGGGAGGGGCAGAGAGAGAGGGAGACACAGAATCGGAAACAGGCTCCAGGCTCTGAGCCATCAGCTCAGAGCCCGATGCGGGGCTCAAACTCACGAACCGCGAGATCGTGACCTGGCTGAAGTCGGACGCTCAACCGACTGCGCCACCCAGGCGCCCCACATCTCGATTTCTAAGGTCCTGTTAGCCCTGAATGTTCCATGATAGAGTTCTAAATGTTTATGAAAGTGACTAGAATGATAGAACATCATCTTCAGCACATTAACAAGTATGTAAGAAGGTTATCTGTAACAGATATTTAAATTTTTTATTATGAATATTTTCAAATATCAAAAAACCAGAGGTTTTTTTCCTATGATAGAGTAATTCCCAGATTCAGCAATTTGTAATATATATTTTTAACCTGGAGGCTTTTGTCAACCAAATTAAAAAGAAAAACTTTCCCCAATTATAGGCAATGCCACAAAACTACCATTGCAGAGTTAACTTTGGGGCAGGCTAAATTAAATCCCATCTTGCTTTTGGTAGTATTTTTGGTGGGAGTCCTTATTTTTAACTTTGTTTTGAAATCATTTTCGCCTTACAGACAAATTGCGAAACTAGTACAGAGAATTCACTTATATGCTTCATCCAGCTTCCCCTGATGGTAACATCATCCCTCACCACAGTGCTGCATTTATCAAAATCAGGAAATTAACACCAATAAGATACTATTAACTTTTAGGGGTGCCTGGGTGGCTCAGTTGGTTGAGCGTCTGACTCTTGGTATTGGCTCAAGTCATGATCTCATAGTTTGTGGGATCAAGCCAGCGTCAGGCTCTGCACTGACAGAATGGAACCTGCTTGTGATTCTCTCCCTCTTTCTCTCTGCCCTTCTCCCTCTCACGTGTGTGTGCTTTCTCTCTCTCTTTCTCAAAATAAATAAACTTTAAAAAATACTGTTAATACTATTCTACAGATCTTGTGTGAGTTTCCTCATTTGCTGTACTGATGTCCTCTTCTGGTCATGGTCAGATTCAGGATCCAGTGCTATATGTTGTCCCTCTAGTAGTAGTCTCCAGTCTGTGACAATTATCAGTCTTCCTGTGTTTTTTCATGATTTTAATACTTTTGAAGACAACTGGCCTATTTAGAATATATTTCAATTTGGGTTTGTCTGATGTTCTCCATGATTAGGTTGGAGTTAAGCATTTTTTTTTTTTTTTACATACCATGTAAGTGATGCCGTGCCTTATCAGTTCATCATTATCAGGAGGTACATGATATTGATGTTAACTTGGGTCACTTGGTTAAGGTGGGATCTGCCATGTTTCTCCTTTGTAAAGTTGCTATTTTTGCCTTACTAAGTATCTCTTTGGGAGGGATCTAACTACTAGGAGACCATGCAGGTGTCTTTTGCATCACATCTTCACACACTGATCCATGATTTTTTTTTTTTTTTTTAAGTTTATTTATTTTGAGAGAGAGAGCACAAAGCAGGATGGGTAGGGTAGAGAGAGAGAAGGCGGGGGGAGGAGAGAGAATCCCAGGCAGGCTTCATGCTGTCAGCAGGAGTTCAATCCCATGAACCATGAGATCATGACCTGAGCCAAAATCAGGAGTCGGACATTTAACTGACTGAGCCACCCAGGCGCCCCTGATCCATGAATGATATTTCCATGCAACAGTTATTACTGTAGGATTTACCTAGTGGTGATTTTTCTATTTCCACCGTTCCTTCTACAATTTAATTGGAATTCTGCCATAAGGAAGGGCTGCCTCTTCTTCCCTGTTTATTCAGTTATTTATAATAGTGTAGAGTCATTGGTATTTATTTTATTCTGTAGGTTATTATTCATTGCTACTCTTACTTTGTTGGTCAGATTGTCCCAGATTTGGCCATTGAAAGGTTCTTAACCTAGCTTTTGTGTCTTTTCAACAGACATCCTTTTTTTTTTTTTTTTTTAATGTTTATTTTTGAGAGGTGGGGGCAGGGCAGAGAAAGGAAGACACAAAATCCAAAGTAGGCTCTAGGCTCTGATCTGTCAGCACAGAGCCCGACACGAGCCCTGAAAGAACACGAGGTCATGACCTGAGCTAAAGTCAGACCTTTTAACCCACTGAGCCACCCAGGCACCCCCCTCCTTTGTTTTTTAAGCACTTCCTTACTTTTGGTACAAGATGCTCTAGGCTCATTTTGTAGCTTCCCCACCCCAGGGCTGGAATCAACCATTTCTCCAAGGAGCTCTGATTTCTTTTATTAGAAAACAGTATTTAGAAACCAAGATTTGGGTGCCGGGTATACTCACACTGTGGAACGTGTTGCTTCTTAACTTGACAGAGCTGGGAAATAGATGTACCACAGAAGGCACATGTACACAGCTTTACGTGTTCTTTATTAGCTGTACGTGTTCTCTGTTAGTCCATATGTCTATTAAAAGCTAGGAGCACATACTGATGCCTGCAGTTCCGATCCAGCACCTCATGTTCATCCTTACCTTCTCCCTTCACTTATTTAAAACTTCTTTCTCCAGCAGTGAGAAACCTCTCTCTCCTATCCACGATGTATTTGTTTATTTGCTTAATTGTAGTTTACACAGAAAGTAGTTTCAAAATTGCTAACCCACACCCCTGCAAAAAACGCACTTCGTAAACGCAGGAAGTATTTGTGTAGAAGTTCCTGTAGTCACCAGCCTTATAGCATACATTAAAAACACTGTTTTCCAACTTAGGTTAGTTTTGTGTTCTCACTCCCTTCAGTGTGGTTATGTTATTTATTTATAACGCAGTTATGTTCATTTGTTATGTTTGGATGCCATTTAGGGTCACCCCCCACACTCCGGTTGCTTTTAACTATTTATTTGTGTTCGGGGTAGATGAAACAGTGCCATGGTTCTAAACTAAACAAAAAGATATACACAGAAGTGTTATTCCCCCGTCCTCTGTACTAACCGGTTCCCATTTCCCCATTATTTCCACCTTCCTTCCTGCCTACCTCCTGTAGGTCACCAGTCACATTTCTTCTTGGTTTATACTTCTTGTGTTTCTTTTGCAGAAATGAGCAGGTATCTGTATTTTTTTCTTTTATGTCCCCTTCCTTTTTGTACGGAGGGTAACATACTATCGATGGGTTTTAAAAAAAATACTTGAATAATTCTTTATCTAATTTTGCTTTTTCTGTTTCCTAATATCTTAAAAAAGGGTAATGACTAATCTTTTGTCTCTCATCTTGTTAGATTTTACTTTCTGGAAAGTTTAGAGTAAATGGTTTATTTTTACTTTTTTCATCCAAAAGCCCCATTTGGTTTTCTGGAACAAATCAATTTTATAAAAACATTGTATTTTCACTTATCCCTCTTTGAAACAAGTTCACTGTGTGTGGGAGGAGGACAGAAGGTTGACTTAAAAGTGGTGCCTGTCAAGGGCACCTAGGTGGCTCAGTCAGTTAAGCATCCAACTCTTGATTTAGGCTCAGTCATAATCTCATGGTTCATAAGACCGAGCCCCACGTCGGGCTCTGTGCTGACAGCGCAGAGCCTGCTTGGGATTCTCTCTCCCTGTCTCTCTGTCTTAAAATAAACAAACATTAAAAAAAAAAAAAAAAAAAAGTGGTGCCTGTCAGAAACCACAAGCACTTTGTTCTTTTAAAGTCTTCTCAGGTCTTCACCAGCTTGCCTTTTTTCATAGCATCGCCCGTAACACTTAGATTCAAAGCCAGGAAGAAATCCCCAAACTAAAGCCAGTTCTGCTGTGAAGAGAACAGGAGACAATGATGATCCATTACAATATATCATTATAGGGGAGCCTGGGTGCCTCAGTCGGTTGGGCATCCAACTTCAGCTCAGATCATGATCTCGTGATTTGTGAGTTTGAGCCCCGTGTTTGGCTCTGTGCTGACAGCTTGGAGCCTGGAGCCTGCTTCAGATTCTGTGTCTCCCCCTCTCTCTGCCCCTCCCCCACTCGCACTCTGCCTCTCTCCAAAAATAAATAAACATTAAAAAATTTTTTTTAATTATAATATATCATTATAGACACAGAAGAGTTACAAAGTGTCACTTCTGTGTGAAGGTATAGTGGGTAGTCAGGGAGGGGCACACAGGCTTTGGAAGTGATAGATGAATTTTGAATCTTGGAATCACTAAGTGATATTCTTGTGACTTTAGACAAGTTACTCAACAACCATGGGCATCCAGTTTTCCCATCTGTAAAATGGGAATGATCTTCTCCTATACACACACAGGTTGTGTGGACAGTTAAATGAAGAAAGGTGCCTAGTACAGGATGGAAATTACATTTCTTTTTTCTACCCTGTATATTATGCTTATAGAATTGGTTTTGCTTCCTTAAAATAGATTTAAGGAAGGAAATCCTCGACTCCTCATTCTCTTATATTCTACATCCAATTCATCAGCAAATCCTTTTGGCTCTACCAGGGTTGACCTGGAACTCATGATTAATTTGCCTCTGTCTTTAACACAGTCTTCAAATTAATTATATGTCTTCTTAGTACTAATCGTGCCTAAATCCTATTTCTCCAGGATGTTTGGTTGGTTGGTTTTTGAAGAATAAAGTTACGGAATGAATCAAAAAAGGATTTTACTCACTTGTGATCTTTTGCTTCCTTTTAATTTGTTTGTTGTGGAAGAGAGAACTTAATTAGTTGACAGGATTTATTCTTCCTCAGAGAAATGTTTACCCTCTCTTGTCAGGATCCTAATAATTGCAAGTCGGTTTTTAGCTTCTGTTGTGCTTTTTCTTATGTCAGTTAAGATGACCATCTTGTAATTCTTACTCAGTGTTCTTTTTCCATTAAAAAAGCCACAGGGTTCTAAGGTAGTCCAGTTGACACTGTGATGGCGACTGATGCTTTAGTCACTGTATTTTAGTCGCCAGCAATGGCTGCATTGTCACTTTTAAGCTTAGCTTTCTTAGAAATTGAATCTGACTCACATAAGCCTACCACTCCTCCTACTCTTCCGCAAGTCACCCGTCTTACACATTTTTTGATTGTTTACTTCATTGCTTGGAGTAGACACATCCACATGCCGGCTGTATGTAGCTGTCTTGCCTCACAGTGCTTCACCACATCTGAGTGCAAGGATGCAGACACTTGACAGTGTTTTCAAATGTGAGCCTTTCAGCAGAGCTGTCTGCAGAGTTCGAGTTGTTGGAGTACCCTCCCTCTTCCCTCTCCCCTCTTCCTCTCCAGATCCCACTGAGTAAGATGGGAGAGGGGCTGGAGAATGACTTCAAAAAAGAGTAAGGAGGGGGTGCCTGGGTGGCTTAGTCAATTAAGCATCCAACTCTTGATTTCAGCTCAGGTCATGATCTCAGGGTTTGTGAGTTTGAGTCCCACACTGGGCCCTGCGCTGACAGCACGGAGCCTGCTTGGGATGCTCTCTGTAGCTCTCACTCTCGCTGTGTCTCTGTCCCTCCCGCATGCATGATGTTTGCTCTCTTTCACTCAAAAATAAACATAAAAAAAAAAAAAGAAAGAAAGAAGTCCATAGCCATGCTGGAAAATAGGGAGAATGCAAGAAGTGGATTAGAAATTATGAAGAATTTCTGGAATATGTAAAGTAGATAAAATTGGACTGATGGAAACTAGACTCAGGGAACCCAACTCAAAACAGGTGTAGAGAAGATCTCTGCAGAGGTACATACCATTCTTCTCAACAAGCTTGGGCAGAACTCCAAGCTCACAGTCAGCTAGCTGGTACAAGGGAGCCAAAGTAGGCTATGGGGCAATCATCTGGGTTTTTATAAAACAATATGGAACAGCTGGGCCAGTAAGCTTTAGTAGCAGTACTCAACTTTGGCTGAATTTAGAATTACCTGGAGAGCTTTTAAAATCCTGATGCCCAGACCTCAGCCCAGACCAATTAAATAAGAATCTTAACTCTCACAGGCTGGAACTCCAGGCACAACTTTTTAAATTCCCCAGGTGATTCTAATTTGCAGCCAAGGATTGAGAATTACTCTATAGGGTCTGGCTATGTCTTTTGCTTGCAGGCTAAGGCCTGTAAGGCCAGATTTCTAAAATAAAATAGGGATCCGCCTCAGAAGACTGTGTGTCAAGATTTGGGCTAGAGGTTGAGGACATAAAGTGTCTTTGAACTGTGTTTTTTTTTTTTTTTTTTTTTTTTTAATGTTTGTTTATTTTTGAGAGAGAGACAGAGTGTGAGCTGGGGAGGGGCAGAGAGAGAGAGGAAGACACAGAATCCAAAGCAGGCTCCAGGCTCTGAGCTGTCAGCACAGCCCGACGTAGGGCTCGAATTCATAAGCCATCAGCTCATGACCTGAGCCAAAGTCGGACACTTAACTGACTGAGCCACCCAGGTGCCCTGAAGAGAACTTTTAAAAATACTCGTCATTATCTTTCGAGATGTTTAAGGGACGTTAAGTTAATAAGTCAAAAAACCAGCTTCTTTGAAAAAGGAAAGGGAGGATAAAGTTTCTGGAAATTAAGAATATTATTGGCAAAATTGGAACTCAGAGCAAGGGCCAAAAGGCAAAATGGACAGTCCCAGAATTCTGAATTGGTAATATAAAAAAGTAGTCTATAAGAATATCTCAGAACATAGAGCAAAAAAAAAAAAAAAAAACCCAAAGATACAAAAGGCAAAGAAAGAAGGTAGGGATGAAAAATCAAAGCCCATTTGAATCTAATCAAACATGTGATAGAAGAAAATTTCCTAGAGAAAATAGAAGAGCCTTAAGATTGAAAGGACCTTGGGGTGCCTGGGTGGCTCAGTCGGTTAAGCATCCAACTTCAGCTCAGGTCATGATCTCATGGTCTGCGAGTTCAAGCCCCATGTCAGGCTCTGTGCTGACAGCCCAGAGCCTGGAGCTTGCTTTGGCTTCTGTGTCTTCTTCTCTTTCTGCCGTTCCCCTGCTCGCACTCTGTCTCTCTCAAAAATAAGAACATTAAACAAGAAAACAACTTAAAAAAAAAAAGATTAAGAGTGCCATACAACAGTAAAGAGTGCTTTTTCACCTAGGTACATTCTGGTGAAATTTCTTAATTCCACAGCTTAAAAGGAAATTTTGAACTGTTCCAGGGAGGAACAAGCCTTGTGCAAAGAAAGGAGAATCAGAATGACATCAGATTTCTTAACTCATGACGCTGCATACCACATGACAATGCTTTGAGCATTGTGACTATGAGTATTTTGACCTCAGAGTTCTGTCCTCAGCCAAATCATCATTTAAGTATGAGAACAAAATCAGCTTTTGGGAATATGCAGACTCATGCCCTTTTTGAAAAATATACTATAGGATATACTAAAACATCACAAAAAACAAAACCAAGAAGGAAAGACTTCAAGGCATAAGAAACATTAGTGAGCAAAAAAGTAATTTCCATAACATGTCAGTGAAGTTGGATACATTTATCTTGAAAGATCTCTGAAATGACATAACTATAATGTTAAAAATAATAATGGCTTAACAGTCTGGAGCTAGGTTTTCTGAGTCATTTAAACAAAATGTGCAGATGGGAAGTGGAGAGGGGAGGCAAAATCATCCATAGTTTTATTCCAGGGGACGATTATGCTGATTAATTTGTTAACATTGATAAAAGTATATATACCTTTAAGTGATTTGTTTAAATGTAATGTTAGGTGCTAGGAAGAATAGCATGTAGAACTTCCAAACCAGAACTTGTGGCTCAGTTGGTAGAGTGTGCAATACTTGATCTCAAGGTTGTAAGTTTGAGTCCCATGTTGGGTGTAGAGATTACTTAAAATAAAATCTTAAAAAAAAAATTGGGGGGCAGCTGGGTGGGTGGCTCAGCCGGTTAAGTATCCAACTTCAGCTCAGGTTATGAACTCATGGGTTCAAGCCCCATGTTGGGGCTCTGTGCTGACAGCTCAGAGTCTGGAACCTGCTTCGGATTCTGTCTCCCTCTCTGCCCCTCCTCCACTCACACTGTGTCTCTCAAAAATAATAAACATTTAAAAAATTAAATTAAAAAAACTTTCTTTGGAGTGACGTGAAGAAATAGAGGAACAAGGAAAATTTAATCTAATAAAAGTTATAAAAAAATAACAAGAAAAGATTATATAGAAAACCTAAAATAAGATGGTAGGAATAAAACCAATCATATCAGTGTTACGAAAATATGGATGAGATAAAGTCACCTATTAAAGGCAAAAATTCTCAGAAGTTTAAAACAACAACAAAATCTAGCTATAAATGTTCTTTATAATAATATAATAAAATATAATAAATATTAAAAACAAAATGGTACTGAAAATTGGAAATAGAGGAATGATTTCATGTATGCACATGTTGAGATCTGATCAAACTATGAGGCTTTTTTGGTTTTTTTCACATGCTTCTGAAGTATTTATGAATGTCCTGGTAAATTTTGTCCAGTAAGAAAGAGCAAATTCTTGAAACTGCTTTCTTATGTGTTCTCACAAAATAACGTAGTGTGGTACTTGGTCTAAAATGGATAGTATTTATTCTTTCAAATATCTTGAATTTATATGGCTCCTTCTAAAACAGTAGCTTCAAGTCTTCAGGTAGAGTAAAATCTTAGTAAAAAATAGTCCTTTCTGTTATTAAAAAAATACAGCCAATGGATCATTCATTTTAGAATAGTATTAAACAGGGGCACCTGGGTGGCTCAGTCAGTTAAGCGTCCGACTTCAGCTCAGGTCAAGATCTCACGGTTTGCAAGTTCGAGCCCCACGTCAGGCTGTCTCTGGTGACAGCTGGAGCCTGCTTCGGATTCTGTGTCTCCCTCTCTCTCTGTCCCTCCCATGCTCATGCCATGTCTCTCAATAATAAATAAACGTTTAAAAAGTAAAAAAAAAAATAATAAACAAAAGCTCCATATCAGTGAAAAATTTTAAATAGCCCTTGCAAGTTGTTAAAAATAGGAGTACTGATATATTCAAAAAGGAAAATTTCTATAAAGAGTGAAAATTACTACCATGTTCCTTAATGCCCTGTTTTCAAATTAATTGTTAAATACTTACTCTCTGTCCTTGAACTGTGTGGTAGGCACTGAGGTACAAAAGAAGTTATAAGACATTGCCTTTGCCTACGTACTTAGAGTTTTATTCACACTATGACAGCTCTGTCTGTGGAGCCATTAAGCAGTTGCTTGTACCAAAGTTCTAAAACATGTTTAATCTGGCGTAATTTACCACTAATTGCAGGAAAATAATCATAGCTAACTTCCATTTAGATCATCTATGTGTATCCACACATAGGACAATATTTTCACATCTTAGGTACCCTGACATAGGCATGAACGAATGCCAGGTGCTGGGCTAAAAGCTCTAATTCGGGACCTGATTTGATCCTCTCCACTGTAAGGAGTTAGCTAATATATATATATATATATTTTTTTAATGTTTATTTATTTTTGAGAGAGGGAGAGAGACAGAGCGTGAGTCGGGGAAGGGCAGAAAGAGAGGGAGACAGAATCCGAAGTAGGCTCCAAGCTCTGAGCTGTCAGAGCAGAGCCCAACGTGGGGCTTGAACTCACAGACCATGAGATCATGACCTGAGCCGAAGTCAGGCACTCAAATGACTGAGCCACACAGGCGCCCCTAGTTAGCTGATATTCTTTTCCCTAATTCTGTGGATGAAACTGAGCTTCAGGTAATTGAGATGACCGTGCCCAAAGCCACAGTTGTGAAGTGGCACAATGGGACTGGCACCCAGGTCTGACGAAAGTGCTATACCTGCGTAAAGAGATGCGTGAGGAGGATGTGTGCTGGTGTGGAATTTATTGCCGTGGGTGTGCTTACTATTTAGACGAAGATCTGTAAGCCATTTGCATAAGGGCTATTCTGTTCCAGTGGCCAGGGTCCACGCCCGCTCTCAGCTAGCATCTGACCCTCAGTTCTGTAAGCAGTCGTCTAGTGCTATTTGTTCATGTCTACTAGTGTAAAACGGTGCAGAGGAGGAAGGGAGGCAGTTCGGGGCACATTTGACCACCATGCTTGATGGGAACAGTTTCTCTTCTAATCGGTGATTAATATGCCTCTCCTGATGTTACAAATCCATCTCTGTTTCCTTATTTGCCTTTTCAGGGGGTCATTAAGAATCCAGTGTCTCTTGGATGTTCTGCTCTATTAGGCAGGCAGAGAGAAACTCATTTTGGCATGAATTAGGCAGCAGAACAAACCCTTGCCATGTGGTAGTAACCTGTCACAACCTGGTTTTCTCTGGCCAGATGACTGGTCTTGTCTAGTAGTAATGCCATTACAACATTCCCATTCAGATCCCCATGACCCAGTAATTGTTTTGGGAATGAGTGCAAAGCTATCAGACACCAGCTACTATAATTAGAAAAGGGAAAAACAGACACTTACCAGAGCTAACGTCTTTAGGCTGGAGCATTTACAGCACCTTTTTTTTTTTTTTTTTTTTTTTTTAAGGTTATGGAGCCTCCTTCTCAGTTTTGCTTCCTAAAATACAAATTCTACAGTTTTTGGGTTCTTGCATTCCAGTTTTTGTTACTGCAGTGCACTCTCTTTCCTTTTCCCCCCTATTTTAATCGGAGTACAAATTGCTGTCAGCACATCGAGTTCATGTGCCAGCCACATTCAGAACAGGGTGTTCTGTGCTCTTCAAAACAAAATTGCTCTAGGGCAGTAAGAGAACAATAAGTCAGAGCTCCAGTTTAAGTGATGTTTTGCAGCAGACCCGGCTTACTTGATGTGGTTACACTCGGATTGCGCAGCAAAGCTCGGGTAATTTCATTTGGTTTGACTTCATGGGGAGTTACGTAGACTTTAAGTCAAGGGAAAATGTTCCTTTTTAACTTGTGTATTTTTTTCTTTACCAAAAAAGCCCTAAGTAGAAGCATCCTGTATGTACTTTTATTCTCTTTGGGCACGTCATAGATCATTTACTTCCCGTAAATCATGCTGGTTGGAATTAGCAACAGACCTCCTGAGCCCTAGAGGCTGAGCTCCCAGTGAGTCATGATGGTTATTATTAAATATTTATTAAGTGAGTATTTGCACTAAGAGATGCAAGGTCAAAAGCAACCACAGGTCTTCCTTAGCCAGAGCTGCCACAGTTTTCTTTGGTACCAATTGTTGAGACAATTAAAAAAAAAAAAAAAAGAAGGCACTGGCTCTGTAGGAACCAGGCAGGTTTGCTTCTGTCACCGTGAAGGGGCCCTACAATGGCAGGCCGTTCATGGCGTTTCTGTGGCCCCCTGGGTGGTGTATGAGTTCTTGTCAGCAGTCTTGTAGAACTTGTCACACCAGTGTTCCAAGTTTAGAAACCAGTTAACAGAGCGATAGCCTTTGCTACTTGTAGACCTAAAGAATCAGTGGGCTGTATACCCCCTGAGGCTATGATACCTTCTCTTACTCTGACATTCCAGATTAAAAGGTAGAGGTTTGGGGGCGCCTGGGTGGCTAAGTCAGTTGAGCATCCAACTCTTGATTTGGGTTCAGGTCGTGATCCCAGGGTCATGGGCTCGAGTCCCAGGCTCTGTACTGAGCGTGGGGCCTGCTTAAGGTTCTGTCTCTTTCTTCCTCTACCTCTCTCCCCTGCTCACGTGCTCCCGTGCTCTCTCTCTCTCTTCCTAAAATCTTTTTTTTTTAAAGGTAGTGGCTTTATAAGTACATACGAACTGGTGTATGTGTGTTTGTGCACATGCATGTATCAGTTTAAGATTTTAGGGTACTGTAGATAGTGTTCAGGTCCAACTTAGAAGAGTTAGATTTACCAGAAGAAAAGATTATTATGTATATAAGGTAGTAAGTAAGAATAAGAGTCATTGCAGATTTTTACCTTTCTACTAGGTGGCCATAAACATTGGTTCTATCATTTATTGTCTCTCGTAGACCAGCTGCTTTCATTATAGTTTGCTTGCCTTCATTATAATTTGAACCTTTTTTTTTTTTTTTTGGCTTGCTTGCTTCACTTATCTTTCTCAGTTATGTTCACTAGTAGCCAATCTTTTTTTTTCTTTTCCTAATATCATGGGTTGTGCCATGTAAAGAAAACTTCTGAAATTATTTATGTAATTTTAACATCAAGTACATGCATCAAGCTGAAAACTAGCCTAGGAAACTGACACATGAGCAGGAATCTTTTGCAGAGTCTCTGGATTTCCTGTTTTGAAAACACATTCAAACTTGATCAACCAAAAACCACAATGAATGTACTGATAGTTTCCTCTCCCACTAAATGTACTCTCCTTTAGGGAGGAAGATACTTCTAACAATAAACCTCAGACAGAAAAATCTGTCTGCTAAGTTGTGAGGTAGCAGGATGATAAATCTCAATATTTGAGAGTATTCCACAATTCAAGGACTGAAATTCACTTTGCTCAACATTTTTTTTTTTTTTTTTTTTTTTTCGTGAAAAGTATCATCGCATTGGTCTATATTAGATTTCCTGGGCAGATTTTAAAATATTTAAGAACATAAACTTTCCAGAACTCTCAATTCCTTTAGAACATCATCTTTTATTTATTTTAGTAAAAATATCTTAAACCTTAGACTCCCTGCAGAACCTCTCTAGTACATGTTTGAAAATAATAAATTTATTTTGAAAATACTTCCAATTAAAAAGAATTTTCAATGTGCTATAAGTTGATTGAGTTTTATTTTATCTAGAGCATTCCAAAAGTGACTGTAATAGAGAAGATCATCTACATTTATGACTGTGGGACATAGAGTGAAATTCCTATATGTCAACCCCACCCCAAGAGCCAGTGTTTTTCTTCCCCTTGTTTGGAGAGTCCCATCCCTCTCTAATTTGGCCCAAGTTCATCCTGTGTCTGTGATGGAAACACATCAGGATGATATGAATCCTAGTAAATCAGAACAGGGTAGAGAGCTTCAAAGTATAATGTCCATGTGACATTGTGGCTCTTGATGTCTATATCACCACTGTTTACTTTTCAGTGTTTCATTTCTCAGGGCTGGGCTAAAGGTAACCTGATCAAATGATTAACTGCGGAATTAGCTTTGAAGCTCGTTTCTAGCCTATATCAAGAATTCTATCACTGGGTCATAGATTCTAAAATGCTTTGAAGCATTTTAGAGCTTCACAGGACCTTTGAGATCACATAGTTCAAAAGTAGAGTAAGTTGGACTTGAATTTGTATTTCAAAAATCATAATTGTCTCGTGAAACAAGTAGAACAGAGTGAGTGATTTTTAGTCTCTCTAAAGCAAGTTAAAGGAGAGAAACCAGTGTTAGAAAAGAAGCATTTTAGGAAATTGTTACATTTGAATCTAGTCCATTATGTTATAGAAGTTAAAGAATTTTCTTTTTTTTTTTTAATATATGAAATTTATTGTCAAATTGGTTTCCTAGAAGTTAAAGAATTTTCTTACGAAATACAAATTATTGTATTATTTGGTGACTGTTGTGCTGTTGTATGAGCCATTCATTTTTCTTACTAAGTCAAAGACCTAAATGGAAAAGAATGAATATCTTTAATATGAAAAGTAGTTGGAAAGATTCAGAGAATTGTTTATCCTAGGAAAAAAGTCTAACGGATCAAGAAAAATATACATATCTCTATACATTTTTCATATTTTGTCTTGAAGAAACATAAAAGCTCCTTATCTGTTCTGAAATTACCCTGGAAATGAGCTGAGTGTGAGTGAAGTGAGAAATTAGGCCCCAAGAAATTGATCTTTTAACATTTCAGAAGAGGTGGTTAAGTAATTTGATTTATGAAGTTATAGTAGACTAATGATTCCTTTCACACTTTACATTTATCACTCCACTAAGGGATATAGCTATGATACAGTTACTGATAATGTTGGCTTTGGGTTTTCTGTTTTTACTCAAACATATTTGTGAATGAGATTAAGACTCTTTTTTTTTTTTTTTTTTTTTTTTTAAAGAGCTTTTTTTTATTCAGTTAACCTTTGTATAGCTTTGGGGAAATAGCCGTTTAGTTGTTTTTCATCTAAGCCTCTGAAGTCAAGATGTAGTTATAAATGTTTAATCCCTTATATAGTTGATAATTAAATTTGTGGCACCTTCATAGTTATCTAATATTCTATTTCTTGATCCTGTATTATAGGTGAGGAAGTCTCATATGGTAGGTTTAATTTAAACCTGTGTTTCCACTTTGTTTTATTATCCACTAAGCTATTGTATTGATACAGTTCCTGGTAAGTATAAGTTTAAACTTAGAAATAGGATGGCTCTTAAATTTTCAGACTCAGTAGACTAAGTGTCAACAAGATATACCCATTTGTCTCTTGATGAAATGAGAAAGGAAAATCATCATTTATCACTTCCCTAAATTAACCAGTCCTACGGAGCAGCTTTGTTGACTGACCTGTCTCCTCTCCCTCAGTCCACCTGGAAGGCCGCTATAATGGAAGGATGTTTGATTGTAGAGATGTGGTATTCATCGTTGGGGAAGGAGAAGACCATGACATTCCAATTGGAATTGACAAAGCCCTGGAGAAAATGCAGCGGGAAGAACAGTGTATTTTATATCTTGGACCACGGTAAGCAGCATACCAGTTCAGTACATAGTGAAGTTATCTAAAGGACTGGGGTGTGTGTGTGTGTGTGTGTGTGTGTGTGGTGGTAGTGGTGTAAGAAAGTGGTCCACTTTCGGGACGCCTGGGTGGCCCAGTCATTTGAGTGTCCAACTTTGGCTCAGGTCATTATCTCATGTCTCTTGGGTTTGAGGCCCGCATCGGGCTCTGTGCTGACAGCTCAGAGCCTGGAGCCTGCTTTGGATTCTGTGTTTGCCTCTCTCTCTGCCCCTCGTCCACTCGCACTTTGTCTCTCTCTCTCAAATAAACATTAAAAAAAAAAAAGTGGTCCACTTTCATTCTTTTTTTTTTTTTTTAATTTTTTTTTTTTTCAACGTTTATTTATTTTTGGGACAGAGAGAGACAGAGCATGAACGGGGGAGGGGCAGAGAGAGAGGGAGACACAGAATCGGAAACAGGCTCCAGGCTCCGAGCCATCAGCCCAGAGCCTGACGCGGGGCTCGAACTCACGGACCGCGAGATCGTGACCTGGCTGAAGTCGGACGCTTAACCGACTGCGCCACCCAGACGCCCCGCCACTTTCATTCTTTTGCATGTAGCTGGTCAGTTTTCCCAACACCATTTACTGAAGACTGTCTTTTCCCCATTATATATTCTTACATCCTTTGGCATGGATTAATTGACCATATAAGTGTGGGTTTATTTCTGGGCTTTATATCTTGTTCCATTGATTTATGTGTCTGTTTTGTGCCAGTATCATACTGTTTTGCTTATCACAGTTTTGTAGTGTGTCTTGAAATCTTGGATTGTGATACCTCTAGCTTTGTTCTTCTTTCTCAGGGTTGCTTTGGTCGTGCAGGGTCTTCTGTGGGTCCACATTTTGTGTGTTCCAGTTCTGTAAAAATGCTGTTGGTATTTTGATAGAGATTGCGTTGAATCTGTAGATTGCTTTGGGTTGTGTGGACATTTTAACAATATAATACCTGCAGTCCATAAGCATGATATATCTTTCCATTTGTGTCATCTTCGATTTCTTTCATCAGTGTTTTATATTTGTGACAACATGGATGGACCTAGGGGGCATTACGCTAAGTGAAAGACGGCAGACAGAAAGACAGATACCATAGGATTTTACTTATATGTGAAATATAAAAAACAGAACAAATGAACAAACAAAACAGAGACAGAATCATAAATACGGAGAGCAAACTGGTGGTTGCCAGAGGGGTGGGAGGTTAGGTGAAAGAGGTGAAGGGGGAATTAACAGGTACAAACTTACGGTTACAAGTCATAGGGATGCAAAATACAGCATAGGGAATATAGTAAATAATACTGTGCTAGTATTGTATGATAATGGATGGTAACTGCACTTATGGTGAGCTTAGTGTAACGTGTAGAATTGTCAAATCACTATGCTGTACACCTGAAACATTGTAAGTCAACTATATTTTAATTAAAAAAAAATAGGATACACTTGCTTTTTCAATCAATGTTTTAGTGTTTTCAGTGAAGTTCATGCTAACAGTAGTAACAATTGAATCCGACTATATGATCATGGAGTGAATTAATGGGCCTTGCAATATCAAAGATTTGCGAGGCTGTTTCCGTGATTGTTGTGTGTCAAGGATAGGACTGACAGGCAATTTTTGCTGTTTATTGGTTTGCCTGCCATATTGCCGAGACAGGAAGCTGTTGGCCCTTCTCACGTGATTCTCTTGCCCCTCTTTCCTTTTCTCCAAATTAAGTGGGAGGCAGTAAAACATGTGAGGGGTGGAAGTAGAAGCATTTGGATGACTTATTACTACTTGAATTTGTGCCACCTGTTCTTATACAGAGTCCCTGGGGTGAAAAAAAAGTGTTCTTCCTGGATCTAAAGGCAGCGGAGATGACTCATTTTTGCCTAAATTTTTCCCATCATAAGGATATCCATTAGCACTTCCCAGCTTAGAACTATCAGACACTAACAGTCTCTCTTGTGAAAACATGTTTGGTATTATTTTTAGACCTAAAATTATACCACGAATCTAACCCTTCTATCTTGATAAATGGACCCTTGAGAGAAAGCAGGGTGTTTTGATTCTGTTTGCATGAAAGTACATCAGCTTATCTCGAGTCTCCTCCCTCTTGGCTCCTTGGATTTCAGTCACTAGGATCTGGGGTTATTGACAATCCGAATGACCTGCACTTACCAGTAGGTAGAATTGTGCCTTTTATACGCCTGCTGGCCTTTGTGTAGCCTCAGTGCTAGCCCAGCAGCATATCCCCCCTTGCCCTAACTCTTGAGCCATAATCCTGTTTCCCGGGTGAGGTTCTGGCCATGCCTGCAAACGCTCTACACCTTGAACCCTTTTAGAACCTTCACGGAGGCACCTTTCATTTAATACCTTCTTTTTCTCTATCGTTCTTTTTCCACTATTCTATTCCTACTTTAGTGTGTTTTATTTACATTTATTCTATATTTGTAGTTCACGCTTAGGTAAACTTATTTCTCTCATTCTATAAGGAAAATAGAGGAGGCTGTCTCCTCCATATCCAGGTAATATCTAATTATTTTTAATCTAGCATTCTAAAATTATAGTCCTAGACTCACATAAAGAGAATGGCGTTTATGTCCACTATATGCTTTCAGATTTAAGCTCCCTGAGGATAATTCTGTGTACATGGAGGCATATAATAGTGTATGAATCAGTTTGTTATATTTTAACCTAGCTGACAAGACAATTTGGGGGGCAGATGTCTCAAATTTAGTGGCAAAGAGAAACAAATTGTCCTTATATTTACTAATGCAAATGGTTCCTTGCACATTTAAATTGTTTGTCGTATCATTAGTGGTTAAACCTTGCCATGCCCCGTGTCATCTAGGTCCACTTGTGCAAGTCACTTAACACTCCTCAGCCTCAGTTTCCCCTTCTGTAAAACGGGGATAACCATATCTATTTCATAAAGTTGTGGAGGTCTAAATGAGGTAATGCATGTAAAGAACTTTGCAAAGTGCCTGACAAATGTAAACTCTCAGTATATTAACTGTTACTGCTATTGTGGTGACTCTTTTTCTATGCTGTTTTACCCTCAAGACCACAAGGAAAAGGCGACCCTGTTTGTTTGTTTTTTTATTTTTTTTTTTAACGTTTTTTATTTATTTTTGAGACAGAGACAGAGAATGAACGGGGGAGGGGCAGAGAGAGAGGGAGACACAGAATCTGAAACAGGCTCCAGGCTCTGAGCCATCAGCCCAGAGCCCGACGCGGGGCTCGAACTCCCGGACCATGAGATCGTGACCTGAGTTGAAGTCGGACGCTTAACCGACTGAGCCGCCCAGGCGCCCCAAGACGACCTGTTTTAACATAGGGTACATTTTTCAAATCTTCAATCATAAAAGTAATCAAATTTTCATAAATGTCTAGGTCTAAAAGCTTTTCCATAGTTTTATGGAAATAATTTAGCGTAGTTAGAAAGGAACGTGCTGTTTTCTGAGATGCTGGTTAGCATGTAGAGTCCCATGAGGTGCCAGCTCTGCGGAACAAGACCATCCACGCGTGCACTATGTAACGTTGCCCACGTATGTAGCCAGTCCGCACGCACCAGGTGTGTGCACACGGTGAGTGTCCTTGTCCGGACCTCCACTTACCGCAGAACACCGCGTCCCAGTGTTGCTGTAAATGTGGCTGCTGCACATACATGCTCCGTATTTCTTCTCTGTCCTCTGCATGTCATTCTCCAGAAGACACTCAGGGTGCACCTCTCTGTGACTCTGATAGACTCCTTGGCAGGATGTTTTCACAGTAAATTCATAAAACACTTCCAAAGAACCCATTTTCTTTTCCTCAGTGGGACGGTATGTTTTATATTGTTTTTAATACTGACCGATGCTTCTTTTTCATTTAAAGTATGGCTAGTTACAATTTTCCCCCTCCCCTTCCTTATGTTTCTGTCCTGCACCAACCCCCGACAAAAACACAGACTGCCAAGAGCCATAATGTTTAATTATGAGGCAGTCCGGGTTAAAAAATAAACAGTTTTCTGGGGACACATGGGGTCTGAATTGAAGTCCTGGCTCTGCTACTGCCTCTTTGTGTGACTGTCTGGAAGCATGTCTCTCTGAGCCTTAGTTTGTAAGCACTTAGGGTACAAGTGCTTCTTCTATGCCCATAAAGCCTTACTGGCCACTGGTAATCATTGTTTGTATCTCTGCTGTCTGCAACTGTTCATTCAAGAACATTACTACCAGATTCCTTCTGCTACTATAGCCCATCCTGTCCGTGGGTTAAGTCCTGGAATCCCACTTGTGGTGTTCTTTCAGTCAGAGGAAGATGTGTGCCCCGGGTCCTTCCTTGCCCAGGCTGATCTGGCATAAGTCAGACAGCTTTCTGTGTAACATGGAAGGTCGGGTTAGATGCTCCCAGAATAGTTTGGTGTGAGCCTAGGCCTCCCCGTGCTGGTGTTCTCCACATAAATCTTCATAGAACCTCTTCGTTTGAACCCAGGAGAGACTACAGAAATAATACCCTCCTTCAGTTGTCTTTAATCCCATTGATGATAACTCAGGGCAGTTTGATGCCTTCCTTGACCCAACCCGCATCTCCCCGACCCCCAGCCTTGAGACTTCTGTCTGTGAGTTCCTCTAAGGCAGCTTGTCTCATGCTCAGCACGGCTGACATTTGGAGCCAGGTATTTCTCGGTTGTGGCGGCTGCTCTGTCATTCTAGGACATTCCGCAGTGTCCCTGGCCTCTGCCCACTAGTAGTACTCCCCTAGTTGTGGCAAACCCAAAACCTCTCGACACTGCCTGCTATCCCGGGGGGGGCGGGGGGGGGAGGTTCAAGTCACCCCTATTGAGAGCCACTGGTCTAGGGCAGGCGTCAGACTGTGCTGGGTATGTACCCGTTTAGCACAGGGCTCAGCAAGCATGATCAGCAAGGACTCCCCCACCCACCTGGTTCCCAGCAAAGATTATTCCATTATTTACCAGATGGTAGAAACAAAATAGGAGATCTACAGGTCTAAGAGCTTGAAGTAGAGAACTAGTCATGACTACCTAAAATTGGCCACTGATAATTATGTCCTCTTTGATTTCTTAGCTGAAGATACCCTTTGCCCTGCTATTAAAACTACCACGCCCCATTCCTACCAGCTCTCTTTGTGTCTCTGTGCCTCTCTCTGGCTCCAGCTTTCATTTTCTTGTGTAATAGTGGAGGTGAGTAAGCATTTTCTTCCTGAAAAATTCAGGCAAGGGGTAAAGAAAATGATGTGAACAGCAAAATATGAGTGTTCCAACTGTAGTCTTTTTACCCCAGAGAAAATTAGAAGTATTAGCATCGACCTGGTTTTGGCATCTTTCAACCCATAGCCTGAAGGTTTGCAGTACAATTCCATATACTTAAGAGTAGTTTGGCTTGAGGGGCACCTGGGTGGGTTGGTCAGTTAAGCATCCAACCCTTGATTTCAGCTCAGGTCATGATCTCATGGTGCATGAGATCGGGCCCTGCGTCGAGCCCTTGCACTGACAGTGCGGAGCCTGGTTGGGATTCTCTCTTCGTCTCTCTCTCTCTGCCTCTGCCTGCTCTCTCTCAAAAATAAACAAACATTTAAAAAAATAAATCTTAAAAAAAAAAAATAGTTTGGCGTGAAACAGATGGGAATACAATATATCTCAGCGAACACTTTGATAATATGCCGTGCGTTGTATGTACTAAATGCTGGGAAAACCGTTGGACCCGACAGACCAAACACCACCAGAACTTCCATTCTAGGATGTTCTTGAATGCTTTGGATGTGATCTCAAAATGAAACAGAAAACAATTTATATATCCTTATTTTCTTTAGTAAGTTTTGGCTAAAAGGTACAGTGTTTTCCAGTGCGATAGCCACAGAACTATGAGAGGATTTCTCCTAATGATGTGTTAGAGCTTGCTAGGCTGTTCCTTTTGATGATACGTTTGTTATATCTTTTCTGTGTTCTGGTGTGCTTTTTAAATGTCTTGCAGAAACACTGGGAGGATGAATTTCCTTCCCGATGTGTGAGCCTTCCCCCCGTTTATCTGACTGGAAGTGCTACTGCCGGAAGGAGACCGCACTTTAAAGTGAAAAGCTTATTAAACATAGCCTCTGACGAGCAAGGTTATAACAATTACAGTGCCTGTCTTCTCTGTCCTCCTGCTGATAAAGCTTCGGGGAAGAGTCCTGATGGCCAAACTATGGGTATTTTATAAAAAGAACTAGATATAAGATCAAGCAGAGAGAAAAAGGCAGTGACGTTTAAAATCCCATCAAGCAAGCTTCCCCAAGGAGCACAGGTGTTACATTACGTGTGATTGGGAAGGAGGAAAGAAAGCTAAATCGAGCCCGGTTTCTTCAACACGACAGTGATACGCGGCACTGTAGCTTCTGGTCAACATCTGGTCTGTCTGCGGGGTCTGTGGTATGTGAAGTGTGCAGCCCCGTGCTAACGTGCTGCCTCAGAATACCAGAGGAAGTGCCTGGAAATACAGCAGTTTGTTTAAAGTTTTGTTGTTCTACTCTCCATTTCAGATATGGTTTTGGAGAGGCAGGGAAGCCTAAGTTTGGCATTGAGCCTAATGCTGAGCTGATATATGAAGTTACACTGAAGAGCTTTGAAAAGGTGAGAAAATACCAGCTTCTCCGAAGTCATGGTGGATGTTTTCTCCATGCGCTTTCTAGAAGTTACTTCTCCTGTCAGGTGGTGTGGATGGAGATGGCATTTATTCGCATGCGGTGCTTTTCGTGACTGAAGTTTGTCTCTGGTCTCAGACACGGCCCCGGGAGCGCCGATACCACACGGCTCATCTACAGCTAAGGAGCTCAGTGTTCTGATTTTGTTCCTATGTGTCAGCCTTTTTTTTTTTTTTTTTTTTAACTTTTTTTGGGTAGAATCCAAGACTTGTTCCCTTATTTGTTCCTAGACTTGTTCTTTTTGTACTTTTTTTCCTGGGTTGAAGACAAAAAGGTTCACATTCTGCCAAGCAGCTCCTTGGGGGCGTGGGGTGCAGTTCTCCAGTGCTGAACGGACCGTACCCTTCCCAGGAGTTGTGAAGAGGCCTTCATGTGGCTCCAAGTTGTAATCCAAAAGGCAAGGCTTTGTGGGCCCCCAGGCTGTGTGACAAGGGACACAAGAGACAAACCTGTTCACCCTGCGGCCTTCTCTTTTCCCACCTGTCCAAGTCTAAAAAAGAGAGGTTGTCCGTTGCCTTGGGTTCCGGAAACAGCGTGCCTCCTCGAACGTGTTTCTATCTCAGACCCACCTCTGGAGGCTCCCGGCAGCAGCCCCACCAGACGCACCCACCACATATGTCTGCACTAGCTACCGTGTCCGGCCAAGTCCCCTTTGCATCACCAACGCCCCACTCTTCCCTGAAAGCCTGGAGAACTGCATTTCGTGTGCCCTTTTTATTCCCACAGTGCTGCCTCCGTGTTCTGTACATTAAGCTGTGGACTGGAAATGTAACTGTTTATGATTCATTAGACTCCAAAAGGAAACCATCATCCCGGAGGGCTGTAACTTTGGACCTAGAAAGTCAGGGCAGACTGCTTTGGGATTCGCCCCCAACGGCGATGTTCCTGATCGTACCCCCCACCCACCATGCCCCCACAACAAGCACATGCTCCTGTCGTGACCATCACTTGTTGTCAGGTCACTTCTCCTGAAGGCCTTCCAGCTCAGCACTGATCCTCCAAAACTGTCTTCATAGCACAAAGTTTTTTTATTATTAAAGAGAGAAAATAATCTTTAGCATGTGATTATGTAGACCTTTGGCTTTCCTATTTCCATTTTAGTCAAGTAACCCACAGCCCCTTCCGATCCCCGGCTGTGTGGACATTGCTTGTCGCGGAATATTCTCACTGTGTTGTGCTGTAACGAGCCCCTGCACGCTCACCGCTCCAGGAGCATGTTCCATGCAGCACTGCTGCGTACGCTTGAAACCACACGAGAGTGTGATGTTGTTGGAAAAAGCAACGGGATTTAGTTCTCTGCCTCGTAGTATTAAGAATACATTTATACTCCATAAAGACGGAACTCGGTATAAAAATGCAAAGAGCCCTTGTGACTAGAATTTTAAGTAAAAGAGCTAAGTTGTTAAAAACCACAAAAGACTTTAAGTAAAAGAGCTAAGTTGTTAAAAACCAGAAAGGCTAGTAACTCTCGTTATTCACTTGGTGAGGTGGGTGGCAGCAGGAATACATCACTAATTGTTTTCTGAATAGAATTTTATAGTTACTCACTGAAGTTTCATAATTCCTATGTAGTCAGTAGCACTGACAGAGCCTTTTTCCTTTTCCCTTTTAAAGGATCCCAGATTGTTCCGTTGACTCTTTATGGTCCCTTTAAATCTAGCTGTTCGTAATGACAGTGCGGTTGTCCCTGGATTCATATCTCTAGTGGTGGAGAGCAATAATACACATAATACAAAATAGCAGATGGTCATAAAATCGTTGGTTTATGGCTTTGAAATATTTCTGCATCAGCTTTACCCTCCCTGTTATGTTTTCCTTCAGTCCCCCAGGTATACGTCTGCAAGTTGATACAGTTTGGAAGCTTTAGTTTATCTGCTGGTCCAAAGAGGTTTCAGAGTCAAAAGACAACTACGTGATCTGGAATTTTAAAAATTCTCTGTGAATATACAGCCGCGACTTGACTACCATAGTGTTCCCATTTTAGAGTCGACAGACAGAGGCTAGAGAGAAACAGTTTGCTGAAACTGTAATGGCAGTTTACTGGTGAAGTGTGCAGGAGGGGAGAGGAGGGACGCCGGGTTTTGCTGTGTGTCCTCACCGGACAGCTCTGAAGATGCTCTTCAACAACACACAACAGCCTAGCTTGCTCACTTGTATTTTTGTCTTGCTCCTCCTTGAGCAACATGGGTCACACTGCAGCTTAGTCATCATGGAAAGTGAGTTCTAACCCAGCGGTGAACTGGCAACAGCACGCAGTTTTAAAAGCCAGTGTGTTTTGAGGCATGGGTGTCCTAGAAGTAGCTGCTGTCTGTTCTTACAGGCATCAGCTGATACTTTTTCCTTCTCTCTTCATCTAACCATTGTTACAAATTTACACAACAGGCCAAAGAATCCTGGGAGATGGACACCAAAGAAAAACTGGAGCAGGCTGCCATTGTCAAAGAGAAGGGAACTGTGTACTTCAAGGTGTGTGAGTCCTTGTATAATCTTTTCCATCTCAAAGAATTTATTGAAGTGTCAGTGAATTGTGCTGGTAATCCCTACTCTGAATTCTGTCAGTACACTTCTGGGTAAGAATAAGCCTGAATTTTTACAAGTCTGTCATTTTCAGTGTAGAAATGGTGAGAAGGAATGAATTAATGTGACAAAAGGAGTACAGATGCCTCTTTCACACATCCTACCCTAGATTGTAACCCTCCATGAAGGCAGACCAGGTCTGGCTTGTCCACCCACCAGTGTATCACCCAGGACCTAAGGCATCTTGTTTGGGATGTGGCTGGCACTCAGTAAGCGTTTGTGGAATGAAGCAAAGAATGAATGGAATAATTGGTAGCAAGTGAGAATTCATAGAGATAAGTTCCCCATCATTTTCCTTTCTACTACTCTCTTGGTGAAGCCGCTAAGGCATGTGACAAAAGGAAAGCGAAATTGCAGATTCCAGAAGAAACTGGCAGGAGGAGAATATTAATTTCTTCCAGTGGCCAGGATGATCCTGCCATTGGTTTTGTGAGGAATCTTGAGAAACTCCTGCATGATATTTGTTATCGGTTGCTTCTCCAAAGTCCATTCTTGTAATATCTAGGAATGTGTTACTTTCTCACTTAGATCTTAAACCCCCAGATAAAAGAGAGAAAGAAACAGCACTTGATTCAGTTCTAACCAGAATGTTCTGCCCATTGCTTCACCGGCCCCAGCAAAGCATCTTCTCCACGTCAAGCAGAGAGTGAAAGAACGGAGTTCTTGTCAAGGTTTCTTCTTCTTCTTTCTTCTTCTTCTTTTTTTTTTTTCCTTTTTTTCATGGACTGCAGTCCATGAGCAAAAAAAGTAGATGATGTTTTCAACCATCTAAAACGATGATACATAAATGTACTTTAGCCAGTCTTACTGGAGCGGCTGCTCTAAGACATGCTGTTGCACAGACAACCTTGTCTGGAGGGAGGGGAAGCAAGGTTAACCCCAGTGAAACAACTACAGAATTATGTGAGACCGTTTATAATCAACACAGAATTCACACAGAGGGCAACACGTGTGCTCCTTGTTTTCCGTACTGTAAGAACAGACCCGTTATTGGGTCATGGTCCCAATTTAGGGGAAGTGTATTGCATTAATGTAGTAAAGACAAATTTTGTATCATAAAATTTGTTGTGTGTGAGTGGATTCTGGATCATAACTGAAAACATATTTCTTGCTGTGGGTTATAGCTAAATAAATGTGAAATCTGTTGATTTAGGTAATATATAATTATTTGCATTAATTTATAGCCATTTATTAGATAGACTAAAATAACGTGTCAATCACCAGAAAGCATTGGGGAATGGTGGACTGAGCTCCAAATGGGGAAAGCCAGGCTTTATGGCTCAAAATGATTTAAAGGCGTTTAAGGTCCAAAGAGGTTATTTTCATGTGTGAAAAGTCATACACAGAGTTAGATTAGATGATCCCCAAGTTTGTTTCTAGCCCTAAAATTCTGTGAGTTTTGAAACGCTTGAGAGCAAGTTTGATTTGTTTTTTTAATTCTAATTGAAATATATTGGATACTTCTAAGCTATTCAAGTAAAATTCCACATGAGTAATTTGTAGACTCAAATACACAATACACTGGAATGAAATAATTTTTGTAAAATCCCTTGGGACCATAGGTCCTAAATGGTGTTTCCTGTGTACCTGGAGGTCTATAAAAGTCCTTATTGTATTTTTTATATTTCCTGCAGCTTCTAAATAGAATATTAATAGTTTGGGGATGGAGGATTGAAGTTTTCGCCATGTTGAACAGAACTCTATCAACTCTGTGTAGTAATACAGCTCAGCTGTTCAGAAGCTCTAATTGGTTGCTGATGACTCAGAACTTTGGGGAACATTATTGGTGATGAAATAATGTGGCAAAGCCATGTGTTGTATAGCTGTATCCTAAACATATACAGAGAGATGGCCAGAGTCAGTGGTCGGTAGCAGAGAGCAGTGCTTCAGTGCCCGTACAGATTTAACTTTGTCACTTCTAGGCATCACAATTGCAGTAGTGGTTTGTGTATTTCATAATATTGTGAACCCTTTTAAAATTACTGATCTTTGGATAAAATCTGGATCAGCGGTCACACATATGGAACATATTATTTTTAACATGCAATTTGATAGACAAAACCTGTCAAAACATTAGTCTGTTGGGGGAAAATTAATGGAAGGTTCAGAACCACTGACCTAAGACTTTTCTCCCAGAATGTCTCTGAACATTTTGTACTACTAGAAACTTCCCTGGAGGCACCTTCATAATTATAGGTAAAAGATCCCAGCAGCGATCCTCGTTTTAGATGTAAGACTTCAGAGTGGTAGGTAGTTTCCCGTACATACTCTCTTTTAAAATTTCAGGGCAGGTTTCAATCTGCCACACTGCCCTCCTGGGCCTCATCTTTCCAGAGTGTTTGACTTGGCACGTTGTGCACATGCATAGAGTCCAGATGTGTGGGTGAGAGCAGAGATGGGGTGAAATAAAAATCTACATTTCGTGCCATCTGGTACATTACGGCTCCATTTTTGTTGACCTCTTGGTTTGGTTTACACATCAGTGGGTAAATTTCTCCCCTTTGTGGAGTTGAACTGCACTCAGTTTTAAAATGGGAGTAATTTTGCTGTTTAGATTGTAAACCCCTCATATCAACCCCTGACCACTAAAGAGAAGAAAGGCAGGAGAGGCTCCGGAATTAACAGGTAACAGCATGCCATTGTGCCAGGCATTGTGCAGGCCAATTAAACAGACATGATATTTGCCCTCATAGCTGAATAGGGTTCTGCAAGACCAGAGTATTAACTATCCTACTTGGTTTAGTGGTTCTCTTTTCTGACTTGGAGGCAGAGCCGCAAGTCTGAGGACACTGCAGTGATACGGGGTTCTTGCGCCCCCTTGTGCTCCTTCGGGGAAAAAAAGCATTTCTCAGGCAAACTAGTTAAGGATTGACTGCTGAGCCCTTTTCAGACAAACCAGGCTTTGCTGTGTTTTGACTTTGCTGAACCAAAAAACCAACGCTGTGATTTAGTAACAGGTCATCTAGAATTCTAGGGTTTTAGGTTAAAAAAAAAAACTCCTAAGAAGTCTCCACCCTCCCTTTCTTCTCCTCTCATTCACTTAGTATAGGATTTCTCAATCTTGGCACTGCTGACATTTGGAGCTGTTCTGTTTTGCCGAGAGGCTGTCATGTGCGTCGTGGGATGTTTAGTGACATCCCTGGTTTCTACCCACTGGATGCCAGTAGCACACACACCCCCCTGCGGTTGTGACAACTAAAAAGTGTCTCTAAACATTGCCAGATGTCCCCCAGGGAGCAAATCACCCCCAGCTGAAAAACTCTTGTTTTTGTACATTAGAAGTAGTAATACCACAAAACAAGATTTTTGTTGTCAGAAGTTGAGCTCTAAAAATTATAAGTGATACAGATGAAAGAGCTTTCAAGAAGTTAAAATGCTATATAAATGTAAAGAAAGCATTGTGAAGTCTGTTACTTTGTGGGGTTTTGGGGGTTTTTTTCCTTTGGTTTTGGTTTTTTGGGGTTTTGTGTGTGTGTGTGTGTGTGTGTGTGTATGATTTTTTGTTTGAAACCACAGCCTTGTACCATTCTGATTATTTAGAACCTACTGCAATGATAAGCTCTGGGTCACTGTCGTCCCTGGTCTTTTTCTTTCCCTGTAACAATATACTAGGAGATCGTCAGGAAAGGTAATAGGTACATTTGAGAAGGAGGAAGAAGAAGAAACTAGGCATAACAGGGAAAACACCTGTCCTTCTTACCTAATCGGAATGAAATGATAACCTTTCATTTCTACCCACCTTTCCATTTTTGCTGTCAACCATAGAGAACATTTTGATTCCAGAGTTCTGTCTTTGACTTTAATATTTGTTCAGCACACCTCTCCTCAGGGCCTCTTTGTGCTCAGTGTCTTTGGATATTCCAAAAGGATAAGACACGCTTCCTATCCTCAGATTGCTCACCATCCACAAAAGAAAACACAGTGACGGAAAGAAATGACAAACCCGGTGCCTCATGAGGACTTTTGTGTAGTGTCCCAAAAAAGGAATACTGGGTCTAAGGCTCTGACAGGATGTTAGTGTTCTCTTCATTACCTTGGGCTGCCATAATAAAACAGCATAGTCTGGGTGATGGAGACAACAGTTTATCTGTCACAGTTCCAGAGAGTGCAAGTCTAAGTTCAAAGTTCCAGCAGGGCTGGTGTGTGTGAGAGCACTCCTCCTCGCTGTGTGCTCGGATGAACTATCCTAGGTGCTTACAGACAGCATGGGTGAAAGAGGAAGCGAGTTTGTCTCTTACAAAGGGATGAAGTCCATTGTGAGGGCCTCGCCCTCGGGACCCCGTTTAGGCCTGATCACCTCCCAAAGGCCCCATCTCCAGCTACCATTGTGTTGGAGATAGGCCCTCACCATGTGAATGGGGGTGGGGGGCACACAGTTCAGTCCATAGCACATACAATCTAATTTCCTAAAAAAAATTCAGCATTTACTCTGAGAGGACCTGGTTTCCTATTCTTACAAATAACCCAGATCACAAATCTTTCAGGCACAGAGGATAATAGACTTCGATTCTAATACACTGTTTCTTCAAAGCACTTCGGAATTCTTTTGCACTGCCCTTCTACAGCAGAACTTGTGAGCTCTGTAGGTCTTCTGTTCCCTAAACAAGTCACTGGTGGGGCGCCTGGGTGGCTCAGTCGGTTAAGCGTCCGACTTCGGCTCAGGTCATGATCTCACGGTCCATGAGTTCAAGCCCCGCGTCAGGCTCTGTGCTGACAGCTCGGAGCCTGGAGCCTGTTTCAGATTCTGTGTCTCCCTCTCTCTCTGCCCCTCCCCTGTTCATGCTCTGTCTCTCTCTGTCTCAAAAATAAATAAACGTTTAAAAAATAAATAAATAAAGTGTACCTTATCTTCTAATTTCCCATGCCTGGAGGAACTAATGTCAACTCGTCATGTGATCCTCAAAAAAAAAAAAAAAAAAAGTCACTGGTGAAGAGGGATGTTCAAGGGGGGATGTAGCCATCATTGCTTTCAGATGTAGGCCTTCTGCGGGGAACTGCTCTACTCCATCCTCATCACTAAAAATCAACATCAGGGCTTCTTTCTACAGGTGGAGCTCATGTCTTACGCCAGCCACTTGAAGTCCTTTTTAACAGGAACATCCTCGTAGATCTGCTCTGTGATTTTTCTCTCAGTCATTGGGTGAGCTTTGGAGTGCACGTGGGGAGACAGCTCCACACGGAGATGCACACACTGCTTTGACTGTGGTGGATCCTAGTGACATGATCTAAATACTGTTGGTGGCTCAGACACTGGATCTAAAATCCTCAGGGGTCTGGCTACAGGTCTGGTAGGACATGTCCTCTGCTTTCCATTTTAAGAGTCACCTCCTGCAGAGGCGACTCCTCACCTGTGCTCCCATTTTATTTGTGTGCTTACCGGCTGTCACTTCTTTCTTGCACCTTAAAATGGCAGTGAACATGTCATCTCAGCCCCATAATTTCTTGTATAGAGCATATAGTTAACTCACATGAATTAACTCTACAGTTGTTATTCACAGTTGTTAAAATTATAATCACTAGAGCAACAGTATATTAAAGATTTTTCTCATGTAGTTAGCTGACATCTATGTGATTTATGTCTCATAGTTATTTATATTGGATGCTGCTATTCAGCTCTGTATTTCCGTTGTGTGTAGATCAGAGGTTAGCGAACTACAGCCTGTTTTAGTAATATTCTACCAGAACACAGCCACACACATTTACAAGTGATCCTTGAACAACATGGGTTTGAACTACACTGGTCCACTTATATACAGACTTTTTAAAAATAAATTCAGCATCATAAATGTATTTTATGATTTCCCAAATAACTTCTGCTTGTTTTGAGCTTGTTTTATTGTAAGAATATAGTACAAATATATATATAGTACAAATAACGTGGAAAATGTGTTGAACAACCAGTGGGGCACCTGGGTGGCTCATTCGGCTGAGCACCTGACTCTTGATTTCAGCTCAGGTCATGGTCCCAGGGTCGTGGGATTGAGACTAGCATCGGGCTCTATGCTAAGTGTGGAGCCTGCTTAAGATTCTCTCTCTCTCTCTCTCTCTCTCTCTCTCTCTCTCTCTGCCTCTGCTCTGCTCTTCTCTGCCCACTCTCTCTCTCTAAAAATAAGACTTCCAATCAACAGTAGACTATTTGTAGTTAGGTTTTGGGAGAGTCAGGAGTTATACACACTCATCAGGGAGATGCAAATCAAAACTACAATGATACATCACCTCACACCTACCAGAATGGCTGAAATCAACAATAAAAGAAACAACAAATGTTGGGGAAGGTGTAGAGAAAAAGGAACCCTCCTGCACTGTTGTTGGGAGTGCAAACTGGTGCAACCACTGTGGAAAGCAGTATGGAGGTTCCTCAAAAAGTTAAAAATAGAACTACCCTATGATCCAGTAATCGCACTACTGGGTATTTCCCCCCCAAAATACAAAACACTAATTCAGAGGGACACCTGCATCCCTGTGTTTATAACAGCATTATCTGCAGTAGCCAATGGAAGCAGCCCAAGTGTCCATCGATACATGAATTAATAAAGAAGTGGCGTGTATGTATATGTGTATTATTCAGCCATTTAAAAAATGAATGAAATCTTGCAATTTGCAACAATGTAGGTAGAACTGGAGAGTATAGCTAAGCGAAATAAGGCCAGTCAGAGAAAGACGGATACCCTATGATTTCACTCAAATGTGGAATTTAAGGAACAAAACAAGTGAGCAAATGGGGAAAAAGACCAAGAAACAGACTCTTCACCGTAGAGAACAAACTGATGGTTGTCAGAGGAGAGGTAGTAGGTAGGGGGATGGGTGAAATAGGTGATGGGGATTAAAGAGTATACTTGTCATGATGAGAAAAATGAATACATAAAATAATTAAATCACTTAAAAGATAAATATACACAGATTTCTAACCACATGGGGAGTCAGCACCCCAACCCCTGTGTTATTCAGGGATCGAGTGTATTTATATATTGTCTGTAGCTGCTTTTGCACTATTCTTGACAGAGTTGCAACAGATTGTTCAGCCTGCAAAGCCTAAAATGTTTTTTATCTGCCCCTTTACAGAAAAGGTTTGCCCACTCCTACTTTAGATAACTAAGATTTGCTGTGTTTGTGACTGGCACTTGCCAGAATGTAGTCTACTGTGGAGTGCTTCTTCTCAGGAGAAAAGGGAAGAGTAATTTCCCTTCATGTAAACTAGTGATCTACTCTAAAACTACTCCCCAGCCTTCTGAAAGTCTGAGAAATACTAGCACCCAGAATGTAACCCAAAGCCTTGATGCCGTCCCGCTGGGAGAGCCGTCCCCTTCGTGCTGGAGAACAGCATTCTATAGCACACTGTCCCGAATCAGCTCCCAGGTCACTGGCCCTGCAAAAAGAATGGGGAAAGGGGCCTGGATACCCATCTCCTAAGAGCAAAAGGAAATGATCAAATACCATGGTTTGTATGAGGGGGCTGTTTTCATTTTGAGGATTTGGTTTTCTCAGGGAGGCCTGAATTTATATTTCTTTTGTACCCCCTCCAGACCCTGTGCAACAAGTAATCCCTAGCTTTTTTTCCTCCTAGGGAGGCAAGTACATGCAGGCAGTGATTCAATATGGGAAGATCGTATCCTGGTTAGAGATGGAATATGGCTTATCAGAGAAGGAATCTAAAGCTTCTGAATCATTTCTGCTGGCTGCCTTCCTGAACCTGGCCATGTGCTACCTGAAGCTTAGAGAATACACCAAAGCTGTTGAATGCTGTGATAAGGTAAAGGGTGTCTGCGTGTGAACTGGACTTTCCATAGTCCCAGTCTTTCTCTCCGTTTTCATACTTGGTCTTCGTACTTTGCTTCTTCTTAGCCAAGGGGTGGGTGGTGTTTCATTTGCTTTGTTATATTCATTTGTTTCCTTGGGATTCTTTGTTTCTCCTTATGAATTGGGAAATTCAGAAACATTACAACTATAGTCAGACTTTTCTGATGCCTAGATGATAATACACTATGAAGAAAAGTTTTGTTAAAATTTTTTTCATCCATGACCTTCCTTAAATCTATGGCATCTGGTATCAGATTGGACATAGAACTCCTCATGTTCAATTTACTAAGAACAGATTCAACTTCAGCCTTTCAGGACTTGAGTATGATAGAGTTGAGCTGCTTACATAGAGGTCACTTAGGTATACTTTCGGCATTGTTTCTACAGGCTAAATTTCTAGGAATGGAATATGGAGTCAAAAAATAGATTATTGAGGGGCCCCTGGGCAGCTCAGCCATTTAAGCATCCGACTCCTGAGCTCCTCAGCTCAGGTCATGATCTCATCGTTCGTGAGTTCAGGCCCCAACCCTCATGCGTTCCATGTTGACAGCGTGAAGCCTGCTTGGGATTCTCTCCTCTCTCTCTGCCCCTTCCCTGCCTTTCTCTCTCAAAATACAGGATTATTAGATATTATCCGTGGGGTTTTGTCAATATTATTGGCAACAAAAAATTTTCATTTTTGTTTCTTGGTTCCTAATGAAAGTATCCATCTTTTCATCATTAGCCATTTGCATTTCTTCTATGAATTGCCTATTCAGATCCTCCAACTAGATGATTTGTCTGTTTCATATTGACTGAGGCAGTCTGTACATCATTACTGCTAACCCTTTATCTGACTATAGGGACCTTGTTCTCCTCACTTGCGAGGAAAGTTTTAAATATTTACTTAGTCGAATCTGTCCTTTCCTTTCTAATGAGAAAGCTCTTCCCTACCCTAAGATGATAAAAATAATTCTGTTTGGTACTTGCAAAACCTACTCTACCTAGGTATGCCTTTTAAAAAATGAATTAAAAGTAAACCGTGTTATATTTTGGTGAGGTTTGTTTTTCCATATAGGTATACGTGGTCTAGAATCTTTTGTGTTTTGATGTGATATAACAACTTAATTCTCATTTTCCATGTTCATAGCCAGTGTCTCAGCTCCATTTATTGCAAAGTTAGTCCTTTCCCTACCGGTGTACATTCCCGCCTTTATCACTGTTAAATCTTTTAATGTACATACACATAAATCTGCTTCTGCTTTGTTCTGTTCCGCTGACCTCTTTGCGCACAGACTGGCAGTCAAACTCTTCAGTGGTTTCAGAGTGTATTTTTTTCTGTTGTAGGTCAAGTCCCCTCTCGTTATTTTTGTTCTCCCAAAATTTTCTCAGCCATTCTTGGGCATTTACTTCTTCCATTGAATTTTAAAATGAATTTCTCAAGAGCCTCCTCCAAAGCCCCCTTGGAATCTTTATAGAAATCGTATCAAATACAGAAGTTAACGTGGGCATAGTTAGTTGGATTTTGATTGGTAGTATTTAATTACCTTGAGCCCCATCTCTTCAATATGCTTTTTCCAATTCTCTTGGCCAAGAAGCTTTGGTAAGTGACTTAAATACTGAATTTCTTCAAAGCACACAAGTTACATTCACCCTTTCTAAAAAGTAGACCTCTGTCCCTAGGCCCTTGGACTAGACAGTGCCAACGAGAAGGGCTTGTACAGAAGGGGGGAAGCCCAGCTGCTCATGAACGAGTTTGAGTCGGCCAAGGGCGACTTTGAGAAAGTGTTGGAAGTTAATCCCCAGAATAAGGCAGCGCGACTACAGATTTCCATGTGCCAGAAAAAGGCAAAGGAGCACAATGAGCGGGACCGCAGGATATATGCCAACATGTTCAAGAAGTTTGCAGAGCAGGATGCAAAGGTATGTACAGAACTCTCTCTCTCTCAAGAGAAACATTAAAAAAATTTTTTTTGATAATTTTTAAAAAATGGGTTAAGCATGGGACACAAGGACAGGTAGACAACCCAAGAGATGCAAGAATGGGGAGAATGATACCCGATCTTATCTGAGGCTGGTTTGGATCTGGAAGTAGAACAGGGCTGTTCTACTCACCAGACACAAGAGTTGTGAGGCACTGACACATCCGTGAAAGAAATGAGGAAAATAAGTTCCCTAGAGACGTTCTAAAGTTTATTATTTTTTAAAAGTCAAGGGGCGTCTGGGTGGCTCAGTCAGTTAAGCATCTGGACTTCAGCTCAGGTCATGATCTCACAGTTTGTGGGTTTGAGCCCCACATCGGGCTCTGTGCTGACAGCTCGGGGCCTGGAACCTGCTTCAGATTCTGTGTCTCCCTCTCTCTGCCCCTCCCCTGCTCATGCTGTCTGTCTCTCTCTCAAAAATGAATAAACATTAAAAAAATATATAATAAAAAAAAGTCAAGCACATCAGGTATTTTTTTCAGATAGTACGTCTTTGTTGAGACTTCCCATTTTGCCAGGGATGGGCTGTGATGGGGAAGCCCTGCTATCATACCCTTTACTTTGCCGGCCTCCCCACAGCAGAGTTGTACTCTGGTCCTGAGTTCACCGCCCGCTCCCAGCCTCTTGTTGGCAGCTGTGCCTGTGGCAGGTGGCAGGCTAGTCCCCTCCACCCAGGAAAAGTGAAAGCTGCCCCCTCAACTGTTGGCAGCACTGTCCTGACTTCCCCGGCCGGGCAACCCCAGTAAGGTCGTCGCGTCCCCGTTTCACACCTGACAGCCTGTCGGGAGGAGCCAGGAATTCCTTCAGTGTTTCAGTTCCTTGTTCCTCTGACCCTCTTGATTTCTTATTTTTTCCTCAGGAAGAGGCCAGTAAGGCAGTGGGCAAGAAGACTATAGAAGGGGTCGTCAGCCGTGAAAAAGAACCAGAGGGGCAAGCGATGGAAGAGAAAGCCGGAGGCCACGTATGACACCACGCCAAGGAGGGAAGAGCCCTGATGAACTCGGCCCCCTCCTCCATGGGCTTTCACCCTACTCAGGACTAAACAGTGTTTAATGTAAAGTTTGTTATAGTCTGTGTGATTCTGGAAGCAAATGGCAAAACCAGTGGCTTCCCAGAAAACAGCCACCCTGCTGCTGCCCAGTGCTCTCCTCGAGGGGGTGGCGTGGGACCACTCCAGGTGGAACAAAACGGAAATGACTGTTGGTGTGGCAAGGCTGAGCCAACAGCTCGAGTCCAGCTCATTTCAGTTTATGTCAGCCTTTGACATCTAATTCAGGGTCCCTTGAGATAATCCTAACAATTTGGGGCTGTCTGTCAGGTTTTACATTCGATTGAACTTAAGTAGCACTGCGGAAACCTAAAAATAATTGCTTAATGAGTTTCTCCTTTCCTACAGTTGGGTGGGGGAGAGGAGGAGAAGGTTTGGCTTTTTTAAATGACTGAAGTGCTAGCATTTTTTAACCAACAGAACCCACAGTTGAGGCGTCTGGAATCCCCTCAGGTCCTCAGCAGCCGCCAGACTTGAAAGCCAGAACCTCAGAGGCCACAAGCTCACTGACTCAGCCAAACTCCCTCCTCCCTAAGCCAGCCTCCTTGGGAGAGTGGGTTTCTCCTGCACCCAACCTGGCCCTGGAGGAGGGACCCTGTCATTCCCATAACATTCTTTAGTGACAGTAACGAGCAGAGCAGTGTGTGGGCTAGCTTTCCCTGCCTTAGGTGAAGCTCTGAGATGCCGAAGCGTGAAAATAGCCGTCAGAATTGTGCTTTCCCCCCTCCTCTGGCCCTTCTAGGAGAAATGTGGAGGACAGCCCTGCCTGCCAGCATTGCTATACCATTCACTTTCTTCTTTCCATTCTGACCATTGTTATTACGTATTTAAGACTTGTTCTTATGATATCTGACCTGGAGTGGATTTAGTTACATATCCACTTAGGATCCCCGCGGCTTTTGTTTTTGTCTTTTAAAAATTACTGCCTTGTAAACATGTATACTGATTTATGGAACTTTATTTACACTCCTCTATCATGCAAAAAAAATCGACTTTTTACTACTATGAGTAGCTTAATTTTTAAAAACAAAATCTGTGGAGTTGTAAAAATAAGTTGCTCTTGTGCATTAAGGGTTTTCCTCGCAGGTTTGGCACGCAGTAGCTTTCCCCTCCTGCTGATAGCTTCTTTGTTCTGGTGTGGGTTGTGAAAAAGAATCGAAAACCGCTTCCTGTGCAGGCACATCTCGCCTTGAAAGCTCCAGTACTGGGGTGGTGAATCGGGGCAAATCTTCAAATACGTACACGCAGTGGAATCTTGGTCCTTACGGGTAAGCGAGATTGAGCGTGGCTTTCTCTCCCCACAGCCTGAAGGCTCTCGTGGGAAAGCGCCTGCAACTGAAGGAAACAGTCGCTCCAACCTGGAACATCTCATTTGTAAAATCCTAAAGAACACTGGCAATTAACTTCATTTTTACTTTTATGGTGGTTTTAACAAAACACTTTGGTTGTTAGGTTAGGACCCACGTGGCAACCTAAAAATTAAATCATTTCCTTTTATACCAGTTCTCTGCTCCATGGAACAAACGGAATGAAATTGTGAGTTTCTCTTTCGACAACTAGAATCCTTTTAATTTCTCACTTTTGTCTTTTTTCATGAGATTTCTTCAAAAGCCCCAGTTTCGCCTAGGAAATATGAAAAGCAAAAGTTGATTTTGCTTTGTTTGCTTAACTGTTTAGTATTTGTAGCTCTGTTGACTAGAGCATGACTTCAATGAGGCCAATACTGAGATTCATCCTAAAAAGGCCAGTTAGTGTTTTGCAGGTAACAAACAAAAGAACAATTCCAAAAATTAGATCACCCCAGCCAACTGTCTCCCAGGTGTGTGTTATGGGTCACCGGATTGGGGGGGGGGGGGGGTAGGGAGGGCAAGAGTGCGGGGAGGGGTGTGTGGGTGGTTCTGAGCAAATGATTGTGGGTGCCCATCGCCTCTCGAGAAGAAACTTCATATATTCTTATATCAAATTCAGTGATCTAATTTGTCTAGAAATCAGCAGATGTGTTTGAACCATCTTTTAGACTACATATGGAGTGGTGAGGCAGCATATGAATTAAAAACTTGTTTTTAAAAAAATCACTCAGATACACTTTTTTGTGTTCCTCAAATAAATTTTAAAAACAACCAGACATAAACTTTCCATTATTCTTGGTTTTGCTTCAGTAGTCTTCAGGAAACGTTGTTTTGGTTGGAAAACCATGGGGGCCAAGTTGAAGACATGTGACCTCAGAAAATTGGCTGGAGGCCATATTGTCTTCCTTGCTCTGAGGACAGCTGGAAACCAGCATGGGACTAAAGGTGGCAGGATGATGCATCTTTGTGCAGATGAACCACATGATCAGAGAGACCAGAGGATTTTGTTTTCTCATCAGCCTGTGGATATTCCGCCATTTTAACTGATCATAAGGTTCATTTGGGAAATGAAGAGACTTCGTAGTGCCCTTTAATAAATATGTAAAACATAAGCATGCATCAGGGGATATTCTGGCTTAAGTGTGCATGTCCTCTAAGTAGCATATTTCATCAGATACTCCTGGTTGCATACTCTGAAGGCCAAAGGAGAGGTCACACATATTGCAAAAGAAAGGTGACACGGGGCTGGGGTGGTGACGAGCCTATCTCCACTAGCTCTACGCGCATCTGCGGATAGGTCAGTGCAGGCTCCAGAGACCTTATCTTTTATCCTTCTGAATTCCTTGCTTCATCTCTGGATTTGAATTATACTCCTACCCCTTTGCTGCTAAATTATTTGAAAATGAAATAATTGTCTTTATTTGCATGATTTTTTTATATATATATATTTTTTTACTTATCTTGAGAGGTGGGGGGAGAGAATCCCAAGCAGGCTCCTCACCGTGCAACGTGTGGCTCAAACCCACCAACCATGAGATCGTGATGTGAGCCGAGATCAAGAGTTGGACACTTAATGGGCTTAACCACCCAGGCGCCTCTGCATGTTTTTGCTAAGCAAATAATACTCTTGCTAGGGGTATTAAGGATAGCCAGAGGTGGTTTCCCAGCCATGACCTGGGTAACTCAAGGCAGCCTGCATCCACTCCAGAGATGAGTATTCAGCCTTTTTAGCATGATGCATCAGAATGTAGGACTGGCAACCCTGGGAGACTCACCAGCGTTAGTGACAACATGCACTGAATTCAGACTGATGAGTCAAGATCCCAAAACTAAGAACTCCCTAGCCTAGCTGTATGTTATTTCTATCCGCTGGCTGCTCACATGTTCGAGTAGCAATGACTGACAAAAGTGTACATAAAAGAACATTCCGTAATGGCTTGAAAATGTCTTGAGGGACACCCACTCGGTGCTGCCTTGCATATTTTTCTCTCCTTCATGTCTGATGTTGAGGGGAGGCGGGGAAAGGATACAGAGAAGGCGCAATAATTTCATCACTGCTGTTTGCATAATTTATCTCTTGATCTATAATTGAACATAATCTACACATGTGTCCTTAGTAATACATTGCAAAACAGGAACATCACTGAAGGTAACTCCCAAGAAGATCTTTGTCAGCATTTTGTTGGGGCTAACGGCTGCCTAGAGACGGGACATCTTGAGCCTAGTCCCTGATGCAGGAATTTCCAGAGGACCTTGGGGAATCACATGTGGAGGCCCCAGAATGGTGAAGTGGCCGGCCCACAGTCACCCAGGTCGACTGATGTCCTTACACAATTCCAAAATAGGTCTTTTTCCAGTCTGAAGCATGATCTCTTGGCCGATGGAACGAGATGTTGTTAGTTCTTTAAAATCCCCAAGCATTTGGTTGACCAGAAATGGCAGCAGAGCCATAGGCCTCATACTCCACTTTGGGGTACAAATACGGGAAATGTAAAGCATAGGCATGATTTGCTTTTTAAACAATGCTGGGGGGGTGGGTAGTGCCTGGGGGGCTCAGTCGGTTGAGCATCTGACTCTTGACTTCAGCTCAGGTCACAGTCTCACAGTTCATGGGATCAAGACTCGCATCAGGGTCTGACAATCAAGGGCAAGTAGTAAAATGTTGAGTGACACCAGGCGTTGACAAGGGTAGGGTAGATCTCAGCTGCTAAGAACGGTGCATAGGAAAAGCTGTCCTGCAGTTGCAAGCTAAAACTGGTCATTGCTATTTACTGGGTGCTTCCTCTACAAGGCACTCAACCACCTCGCCTTCTGCTGACCTTCCAAATATAAAAAGAGTATTGTTGCTGCATTGTTTCCACCTTCCAAGTCTCACAAGATCCCTAACCCAAAACTGCAAGGAAGGAATGTATTTCAAACTGGGCTTAGCTGACACGTTACAAATACACTAAGTGTCCAAGGCTTTCTTTAGGTATTAAATATTTCTGGCCTGGGTCTGCTTTGGATCATGTGTTTTCATAAAATAACTCCTTGCTGTACGCATTATGACTTGGCTTTAAAATGATCTCCTTAAAAATGTCTGACCAAGAAAATAAGCTGGGAAGAACAAGTCAATGACTGGTATTTGGGGATGCCACGTCCAATTCTAGTTGCTCTACTAACTTATCCGATGTCTGCTCACAGCCATCTTTTCACACTGAGAATTCCTCATCTCTTTGGTCTAAACACTTAAGCCCACGTGTATACCCTCAGTCTCTACAGATAGACCTAAGTCTTCCTAAAAAATGACACCAGCCTGAGCACACAATTAATATTCATGTGACCACCCCTAAAGGATCCAGGAACTCACTTATTCCTTGACTCGTCACCATGCCCAGCACCCAGTACACCATCACCACTCTAGAACATAGTAGATGCTTAGTAAATTGGTTTCCTGCCCTTTCTCATAAAGCAGCTCCACACCTCAATCTCCGTGGTCCTTCATTCCTGTTACTTGTCTTGGTAATGTGGAGGCCAGTACCACGTGGTTTTCCAGCAGTTACTGCAACATGATTTTGATCTTGAATTCCTTGAGGTGGTGAACAAGGAGCAACTTGACTTGAGGGGGTCATAACTGCAAAACGGGTCTATGGTCTTCAGGCTCTCGTGATTCGAAATCTACCTCCAGTCATCGGAGTTAACTCATGATAACTCAGAGTTCATCAGCCTAAACAGATCAAATGGAGGAGAATTCTGGGAAGATGGCAGAGTAGGAAGCAGCTAGAAATCTCTCCCCACCTAGACAACAGTTGCACCTGCAGACTCTGTCTGATGTAACTATTTTGCAACTCTGGAGTCTGTGGAAGACTGGCAACTTCCTGAGGAAGGCATAGATGGTAAATTGCGGCCAGTTTCACTCAGTTTTGACTCTTAGCACCGTGGCAGCTTACCCATCCACCATTTCAGCGTGGAGCCTGAAGCAAGGATTCATCTCATGACTGAGCTCATGACCTGAGCCAAAAGCAAGAGTCGGACACTAACCAACTGAACCACCCAGGCAGCCCAAAGTAAATACATGTAAAAGCTAGTATTGCAATCCCTATTAAAATAACACCAGTATTCTTCACAGAGCTAAAACAAACAATTCTAAAATTTGTATGGAACCACAAAAGACCCTAAACAGCCAAAATAGTGTTGGGGGGAAAAAATCTGGAGGCGTGATAACCCTGGACTTCAAGCTATATTACAAAGCTGTAATCATCAAGACAGTATGGTACTGGCACAAAAACAGACACTCAGATCAATGGAACGGAATAGAGAACCCAGAAGCGGACCCACAAACGTATGGCCAACTAATCTTTGCCAAAGCAGGAAAGATTATCCAATGGGATAAAAGACAGTCTCTTCAGCAAATGGTACAGGGAGAACTGGACAGTGACTTGCGGAAGAATGAACCTGGACCACTTTCTTACACCATACACAAAAATAAACGAAAAACGGATGAAAGGCCTAAACATAAGAGGAAGCCATCAAAATCCTAAAGGAGAAAACAGGCAACAGCCTCTTTGACCTCGGCCACAGCAACTTCTTGACACGCCTCCAGAGGCAAGGGAAACAAAAGCAAAAAGGAACTACCGGTGTGGTAGGGTCCCCTCCCTAAGGAGAGAGATTAAAAAAGGAGAGAAAACTTCAAGGTAACCTGGCTATGCACCTATGTGACAACATCCCTCATGACCTTGTAAACTGAAACTAATCAGACTACATGTTTATGTGTTACCATATATGGGAGACAAAAAAATAGAAAATGTATTTTAAAAACTATGCCTTGTGATGTTCAGCACTCAGTTCTTTGGGTACGAACCCAACTGAGCGGTGCTGGTGCGAATACAAGTTGCTTCTCGGAAATTAAAAACCTCAGTGTCACGAATCTCTGTGCGAGAATCCTGCTACATTGCGACCTCATCAAGATAAAAGGCTTCTGCACAGCAAATAAAACAACAAAACTAAAAGGCAACTGATGGAATGGGAGAAGATACTTGCAAAGGACTATCAGATAAAGGGTTAGTATCCAAAATCTACAAAGAACTTATCAAACTCAACACCCAAAAAACAAATAGTCCAGTGAAGAAATGGGCAAAAGACATGAATAGACACTTCTCCAAAGATGACATCCAGATGGCTAACAGACACATGAAAAGATCCTCAACATCACTCATCATCAGGGAAAATACAAATCAAAACCACAATGAGATACCACCTCACATCTGTCAGAATGGCTAACATTAACAACTCAGGAAACAACATGTTGGCGAGGATACAGAGAAAGGGGAATTGTTTTGCACTGCTGGTGGAAATGCAAACTGGTGCAGCCATTCTGGAAAACTGGAGGTTCCTCAAAAAATTAAAAATAGGGGCACCTGGGTGGCTCAGTTGGTTAAGTGTCCCGACTTGGACTCATGGTTCGTGGGTTCAAGCCCTGCATCAGGCTCTGTGCTGACAGCCCAGAACCTGGAGCCTGCTTCAGATTCTGTGTCTCTTTCTCTCTCTGCCCCTCCCTGGCTCATGCTCTGTCTCTCAAAAATAAATAAACATTTAAAAATTTTTACAATAGAACTACCCTACAACCCAGCAATTGCACTGCTAGGAATTTATCCAAAGGATGCAGGTGTGCTGTTTCGAAGGGGCACGTGCACCCCAATGTTTATAGCAGTGCTATTGACAATAGCCCAAGTATGGAAAGAGCCCAAATGTCCATCAACTGATGAATGGATAAAGAAGATATGGTATATATACAATGGAATACTACTCAGCAATCAAAAAGAATGAAATCTTGTCATTTGCAATGATGTGGCTGCAACTAGAGGGTATTAGGCCAAGAGAAATAAATCAGTCAGAGAAAGACAAATATATGATTTCACTCACATGTGGAATTTAAAAACAAAAGAACATAGGGGATGGGAAGCAAAAAAGATAAAAGCAGAGGGAGACAAGCCATAAGAGACTCTTAATACAGGGAACAAACAGGGTTGTTGGGTGGGCAGATGGGCTAAATGGGTGATGGGCATCAAGGAGGGCACTTGTTGGGATGAGCCTGGGTGTTACATGTAAGTGATGGGTCACTAAATTCTATTCCTGAAAAATAAAATAAAGACCTATATTTTCTCTGCAAAAAATAAAAATAAAAGCTGGTATTAAAACAGTGGTTTGTAACAGCACTTTTTGTTTTTTACACGATTTAAGAGAATAATACATTTTTACGGGGAAAAAACAGGGGCACCTGAGTGGCTCAGTTGGTTAAGCGTCTCAGTCTTGATTTCAGCTCAGGTCATGATCTCACGGTTTAGTGAGTTTGAACCCCACATTGGGCTCCACAATGACAATGCAGAGCTTGCTTGGGATTCTCTCTCTCCCTCTCTTTCCGCCTCTCCCTGACTTCCTCTCCCTGACTTACGTGTTCACACACTTTCTCTGTCTCTCAAAGTAAATAAACTTTAAAAAAAGAAAAAAAAACATTAACGTAAAAGTTTGTATTTCCGTAACTTTGGTATATAACTCCAAATATGTTTTCCACATAATTTAGGAGACTAATGCACTTAAAGGAGCGATTACTTTATGTTTTGGGTACACAATGTGTAAAGATGTAATTTTAGTTAATTTAATTAATTTAAATTTAATGTTATTTGTGGCATTGACAACCAAAAGGATTGGGGACAGAGCTGTAATGGAACAGTGTTTGTATGTTACTGAAGTTAAGGTGCTATACATTCAAGTTAGTATATTATACCTGTATGTTAAATGTACCTCCCACAGTAACCAAAAAGAAAATAGCTATAAAGTATTCAGAAGAGGAAATAAGAGATTTAAACATTTTACCACAGAAAGGAAAAAAAATCAACTAAACACAAAAGAAAACTGGAATGCAAGAAATAAGAGACAGAAAAGCTATAGGGCATATAGAAAACAAACGGCACAATGATGAGTAAGTCCGTCCTTATCAGGAATTACTTTAAATGGAAATGAAACTCTCCAATCAAAAGAGATTGGATGATGGGGCGCCTGGGTGGCGCAGTCAGTTGAGCGTCCGACTTCAGCCAGGTCACGATCTCGCGGTCCGTGAGTTCGAGCCCCGCGTCGGGCTCTGGGCTGATGGCTCAGAGCCTGGAGCCTGTTTCCGATTCTGTGTCTCCCTCTCTCTCTGCCCCTCCCCCATTCATGCTCTGTCTCTCTCTGTCCCAAAAATAAATAAACGTTGAAAAAAAAAATTTTAAAAAACAAACAAACAAACAAAAAAAACAAGAAAGGGGCGCCTGGGTGGCTCAGTCGGTTAAGTGTCCAACTTCAGCTCAGATCATGATCTCCCAGTTCGTGAGTTTGAGCCTTGCATTGGGTTCTGTGCTGACAGCTCAGAGCCTGGAGCCTGCTTGGGATTGTGTCTCCCTCTCTCTGCCCCTCCCCAACTTGCACTCTGTCTCTGTCTCTCTCAAAAATAAATAAACATTAAAAAAAAACCAAAAAACAAAAAACAAAAAACAGGGGCACCTGGGTCATTCAGTTGGTTAAGCATTCGACTTCAGCTCAGGTCATGATCTCACAGTTTGTGAGTTCAAGCCCCGCTTCGGGCTCTGTGCTGACAGCTCAAGGCCTGGAGCCTGCTTCGCATTCTGTGTCTCCCTCTCTCTCTGCTCCTCCCCTGCTCACACTCTGTCTCTCTCAAAAATAAATAAAGATTAAAAGAGAAAGAAAGAAAGATCCTGAATCAAAAACTCAAATTTAAGGAGCAAGAAAAAAGGAACAAACTAAAACCAAAGCTAGCAGAAGTAGGGAAATAATAAAGATCAGAGCAGAAATAAATGAGATAGACAATAGAAAAACAATACCAAAAAATCAATGAAACCAAAAGTTAGTTATTTGTAAATATAAACAAAATTGACAAGCATTCAGCTAGATAAGACTTCAAAAAGGAGAGAAGACTCAAACTACAAGTATGAGAAGTGAACATGAGGACATTACTACCAGTTCCTCAGAATTACAAAGGGTCATAAGAGGTTACTGTGACAAATTATAGGTCAACAAGTTGGACAACCTAGAAGAAATGAATAAATTCCTAAAAATATGCAATCTGCCAAAACTGAATCAAGAAGAAACAGAAAATCTGAACAGATTACTTGATTCAGTACTTGATTCAATTACTGATTTCAGTAATCAGAAATCTCCTGCTAAAGAAAAGACCAGAGCCACATGGCTTCATGGGTGAATTCTGCCAACACTTAAGAAGAATTAACACCAAACCTTCTCAAAGTCTTCGCAAAAAACCAAAGAGGAAGGAACACTCCCAAACTCATTTTACAAAGCCAGCATTACTGAGATACCAAAGCCAGACAAGGCCACTTCAAAAAAAGAAAACTACAGGCCAATATTCCTGATGAATATAGATGCCAAAAATATGCAAAGCAATATTACCGAATCAAATTAAACACATTAAAAAGATCATTCACCATAATCAAATGGAATTTATCCCTGGAGGCAAGAATGGTTCAACATACACATCAGTCAATGTGATACATAATAATAGAATGAAAAGAAAAATCAATAGAGAAAAAGCATTTAGCAAAATTCAACATCCATTCATGATAAACTCTAGAACCTAGGTATAGGAGGAATGTACCTCAACATAGTAAAAGCCATCATATGACAAACCCATAGCTAAAATTATACTCAATAGTGAAAGGTTGAGTGCTTTTTCTTTAAGATCAGGAATAAGACAGAGTTCTCACTCTCACCATTCATATTCAACATAGTACTGGAAGTTCTGGCCTGAGCAATCAGGCAAGAAACAAAAAAAAGGTATTAGGATTGGAAAAGAAGAAGTAAAATGATCTGTTTGCAGATTATATAATTTTATATATAAAAAACCCTCAAGACTCCTCTAAAACCTGTTACAAATTCAGTAAAGTTGCAGTACACAAGATTAACATAAAAAAATCAATAGCATTTGGGGCACCTGGGTGGCTCGGTTGGTTAAGCGTCCGACTTCGGGTCAGGTCATGATCTCATAGCTCATGGGTTTGAGCCCCACCTCGAGTTCTCTGCTGTCATCGCAGAGCCCATTTCAGATCCTCTGTCTCCCCCTCTCTCTGCCCCTCCCCTGCTAGCTCTCTCAAAAATAAATAAATACTAAAAACAATCGATAGTGGTGGGGTGCCTGGGCGGCTCAGTCAGTTAAGTGTCCAACTCTTGATTTCAGCTGGGATCATGATCTCACAGTTCATGAGATGGAGCCCCGCGTTGGGCTCTGCACTCACAGCACGGAGCCTCCTTGGGATTCTCTCTCTCCTCCGCCCTTCCCTGCTCTCTTTCTGTCTCTCTCTCCCAAAATAAATAAATAAGCATAAAAAAAAAAAAAAAAAGAACTCCTACAACTCAATAGCAAAAAAATGAAAAAAACAAAACAAAAAATAATCCAATTAAAAGTGAGCAACGTACCTGAACAGACATTGTTTCAAAGAAGATATATGGATGGATATATCTTGAATACCAATATATCTTGAGTACCAAGAAAAGGTACTCAATCATCAGGGAAATAAATGCAAGTCAAAACCAAAACAACAACACCCACGAGTTATCTCCTCCTTCCAGTTAAAATAGCTGTTCTCAAAAAGATAAGTGGCAACTAATAGTGGCAAGAATTTGGAGTAAAGGAAACGCTTCTGCACTGTTGCTGGGACTGTAAATTGATACAACCACTATGGAGAAAAAATATGGAGGTTGCCTCCCAAAATTTAAAATAGAACTATATGGTCCAGCAATATCACTTCTAGAAATATATCTGAAGGAAATGATAACACTATATCCAAGAGGTATCTGCACCCCCATATTCACTGCAGCATTATTTACAATAGCCAAGATGTAGGCACAACTTAAGTGTCCGTTGATAAAATATAGTGGTGTATATATATACAAGTGGAATATTATTCAGACATAAAAAGAATAGGAAATCCTGCCATTGTGTCAGTCTGGATGAACCTTGAGACGATTATGCTAAGTGAAGTAAGTCAAAGACAATACCGTATGATCTCACTTATATGTGGAATCTTAAAAACAAAAACAAACCAAAAAACCTAACTCGTAGAAAAAGAGATCAGATTTGTGGTTAGCAGAGGCAGGGGTGGGGGATGGGATGAAAGAAGTCAGAAGGTACAAACTTCCAGTTAAAAGATCAATCAGTCCCAGAGATGTAATGTACAACATGATGACTATAGTTACCACTGCTGAATGGTATATTTGGAAGTTGTTAAAAGAGTAGTTCCTAAGAGTTCTCGTCACAAGGAAAAGAAACATTTTTTTTTGTATCTGTAGGAGATGATGGATGTTGACTAAACTTACTGTGGTAATCACAATATGTGAAAGTCAACTCATTATGCTATACACCTTAAACTTGTACAGTGCTGTGTGTTAATTATATCTCAATAAAAGTTGGGGGGAAAGAATAAGTAAAAAAAAAACCACATCATTCACAGAGTAGAAAGGTTACGGGATGGGAGAAAATACTTGTACTTCATAACTCCGTGAGAAATGAATATCTAGACTATGCAGAGAACTCTCAAAACTCAGCAACAGAAAAACAAACAACTGCTTTGAAAATAGGCAAAGGAATTGAACAGACATTTCCCCAGAGGTAATATACAAATGGCCATGAAATACATAAAAAGTCGCTGCTCAGCATCACTAATCACTGGGGAAATGTAAATCAAAACCACAACCTACCACCTCACACCCATTAGGAGGGCTATAATTTAAGAAAATAACAAAAAAAACGGGAAGCAAGTGCTGGCAAGGATGTGGAGAAACTGGAATGCTCGTGCACCATTGGTGGGAGTGTTAAACAGTGCAGCCACTGCAGAAAACAGTACAGCGATTCCTCAAAAAATCAAAAGTAGAATTACCACGGGATCTAGTGATCCCAATTCTGGGTATATACCCAAAAGAACTGAAAGCAGAGTCTTGAAGAGATATTTGGACACCCATGTTCACAGAAGCCTTATTTGAAAAAGCTAAAACATGGAAGCAACCCAAGCATCCGCTAGTAAATGAATGGATAAGCAGAAGGTGGTCTATATGTACAATGAAATATTACTCAACCTTAAAAAAGGAAGCACATTCTGATGTCTACCACGACATGGGTAAAACTTGAGGACGTTATGCTAAGTGAAACAAGCCAGTCACCAAAAGACAAAGACTTATGTATCTACTTATATGAGGTTTCTAGAATAGTCAAAATCACAAAGACAGACGTTGTAATGGTGGTTGCCAAGGGCTGGGGGGAGGGGAGACGGGGAGTTGCTGGTTAATGGGTTTTCGAGTTTCAGATTTACAAGACAAAAAGACTTGCGGGCATGGATGGTGGTGATGGCTGGGTAGCAATGTGGATGTATTTAATATCATTAAAGCGTACACTTTAAAATGGTTAAAATGGGGGGCGCCTGGGTGGCGCAGTCGGTTGAGCGTCCGACTTCAGCCAGGTCACGATCTCGCGGTCCGTGAGTTCGAGCCCCGTGACAGGCTCTGGGCTGATGGCTCGGAGCCTGGAGCCTGTTTCCGATTCTGTGTCTCCCTCTCTCTCTGACCCTCCCCCGTTCATGCTCTGTCTCTCTCTGTACCAAAAATAAATAAAAACGTTGAAAAAAAAATTAAAAAAAAATAAAATGGTTAAAATGGTAAATTTTATGAGTATTTTAACACAATTTTAAAAAAGAAAGAAAGAGAGAAAAAATATTTCCTTAGAAATATTTATAGGACCACCCTCCTCGCCCTGGGTCCCTCGTCAGCCCACCAGCCAGCCCCAAACATTTATGGCCCATCTGGGTACTGTTCCAGGTGCAGGGGGGCACCGCGGGGAAGAGAGGGCCCCTTGTGCTTGAGCGGCTCACAAATAGGAAACGAGGCGTGCACATGGCTGTCCCACTGCACAGCATCTGCCATCTGCAACTGATACCTTCAAACTCAGAGGAAAGAGCAGGAAGCTTAATTCTGCCTCTCCAGCTTCCCTGCTCATGCAGAACCCTGGTGGAGGCCGAGTCCAGCCAGGGCCCACCCCACAGCTGACAACCAGACACACTACAGGCGCCTGCCCTTCTGCCGGGCTCCCCTAAGCTGGCCACCATTCCCTCTCCATGCTCCTCTCCTGGCATCTGGGCTGCAAAATGTGCCCTGATGTGAAATACCCCCCAGTCCCACCCTGGGCTACATCAGCCCACGTGCCCTGGACCCAGTTTGGTGGGCAAAATCTTAACCTCCTCCTTGGAACAGTACCTTCTCTTAAAAGAAGATCCGGCAGGAGGCGCCTGGGTGGCTTTGTCGGCCAAGTATCTGACCTCGACTCAGGTCATGATCTTATTCTCTGTGAGTTCGAGCCCTGCCATCAGGCTGTGTGCTGACAGCTCAGAGCCTGGAGCCTGCTTCGGATTCTGTGTCTCCCTCTCTCTGCGCCCCCCCCCCCTACTCTGTCTCTCTTTCAAAATAAAATAAAGACAATTAAAACAATTAAACCCTGGGGCGCCTGGGTGGCGCAGTCGGTTAGGCGTCCGACTTCAGCCAGGTCACGATCTCGCGGTCCGTGAGTTCGAGCCCCGCGTCGGGCTCTGGGCTGATGGCTCAGAGCCTGGAGCCTGTTTCCGATTCTGTGTCTCCCTCTCTCTCTGCCCCTCCCCCGTTCATGCTCTCTCTCTGTCCCAAAAATAAATAAACGTTGAAAAAAAAAAAAAATTTAACAATTAAACCCAAATGTTCTAAAATCTCCATATCACCAATACTCATCATTTTCTGTGTTTTTGATAAGTAGCCATCCTAGTGGCTGTGAAGTGATATCTCATTCTGGTTTTGAGATTGCCTTTCCCTAATGGTTAGTGATGTTGAGCATTTTTCCATGTGCTTGACCTTTTGTGTATCATCTCTATTCAAGTCTATTCAATGTCCTTTCTCCCTTTTTTAGTCAGGTTATTTTTTGTTGTTGTTGAGTAATAGTAGCTAATCTTCATTAAGCTCACCTTATAGTGTAGAAACTATGTTAAGGACCAAACTAAGGCAGGTGATGGCTGGCAGGTTAACAATTTGGTGTCCTTTTGAACCCATAGCCAATATTTGCTAACCATTTACTTGGGGGGGAGGGACAGGGAACCACTGATTTCCTGTTATTAAAATTATTTTGGGGAGTGCCTGGATGGCTCAGTCAGTTAAGCGTCCAACTCTTGATTTCAGCTCGAGTCATGATCTTGTAGTGCATGAGTTCAAGCCCTGTGTCAGGCTCCAGGATGACAGTGCAGAGCCTGCTTGTGATTCTCTCTCTCTCTCTCTCTCTCTCTGACCCTCCTCTGCTCTCTTTCTTTCAACCTAAATAAACAAACTTAAAAAAAAAAAAAAAAAAAAGACAGAAAGGTACCCTTCCTGTATCGGCAGGGTAGAAGGCACTCATCATCAGACACAGGAAAACAAGGGCTGAGAAAGGTTATATAAACAAAACTTACTTCACCAATTTACAGCCCCAACCCACACCCATCTGTTCAGTCAATTCTACACAAATTAATTGTTTCTTTGTCTGAAAGGTATAAAAGCTTTCTTCCTGCTTTGGCCGTTTCTTTGACTCTCATATTTTTATGAAGCTTCCATACAGATGAAATTCACTAGGTGTTTATCCTGATAATCTGTCTTATGTCAAATTAATTACGAGACCAGCCAAAGAACCTGTAAGGGAAGGGAAAGTTGTCCTCCCCTACATAATTCATTTATCTAAACTCTCATGCTATCCCATGGTGTAAACTATACATTTATTCATTCCTGTCACTGGGGCACATTTGGTTGCTTCCATGGTTTTGCTATTACCAATTGCCACAATGCATATCCTTGTATTCCTAGCTTTCAATACCTACATTGAAAGTTTACATAGGATATGAGCATCTGCAACTTTACTAGGTATTGACCGATGGCTTCCCAAGCAGTTGTAGTAAGGTGACCCACCCACTAGTGTGCGTACAAGGTCAGGTTTCCCTGAACATTTCCAATATTTGGTCTTAGCAAACCTTAATTGTTACCAATCTTTTGGGACATTATCTCACATTTTTGTTTTGATTTGCATTTTTCTGATTGCAGGTGAGGCTGAGCATCTTTTCATATGAGAGATTGGTGAGAACCCCTAAATGGAAGTCTCTACAGCTCTTTTGTGGGGGGCCGGGCCCCGGCGCCAGGCTGAGACCGGGTCGAGCAACGTTCCCTGTTGACTCAAGCCAACCCGGTGGTTCCCCCTCCCATTCCCCCACTTTCAAGGGTATACGAAAGCCTTGTCAAGGCTGAGAAAGTTAATTCCTAAAGACTGTGGTCTGCAGGTGTTGGCAGTAATGCTACCTCCCTTTTTCTACCCGATAGAAACAAACATGGGAATTGTGTTTTGCTAGCAATCTTATCAACAAGGTCTTGTGACCCGTCTAGAAAATGCACAAGAAACACAGAACTAAATGTTTTGGTTGGCAGCAATTATGTGAAACCTGTTTATTCTTAGAATGACCTAACCCATAAGAGTCTGGTTATAAAAGATTGTGTACAGCAACAATAAAGTCGTCACTTGGGCCATCAGCCCAGGGGACCCTCCTGTTCCCAAACTTTCTCTTCTCTCTTTTTTTCTTGCATTCCCCTACCCTCAGGACCCTGACCTCGGTGTTTGTCGCGCCGGCCGTGACACTCTTTCCTCTTGAGCTGGTTCATTTCCCTAGGGAAGGATTTTTCCCACTTCTTCTTTGGGGAGTGGGAGCCCAGCTGTCTCTGTTCTCAGAGCTAAGTGGGGGCAAGGGCCCTGATGTCAGCGCTCACTACCTCCCATCCCCTCAGCTGTTAACTGCTCTCCATCCTCAACTCGGTCTGAGGTTGCTTCCAACCACCAAGTCCAGAGCAGGTGTGGCACAACCTTGGCAAAGAGGAGTCTAGTTTTCTCCTCGGAGGCGGGTGGGGGGATGGGGGAAGACAGCTGCCTGGCTGCATAGGAGGATGGGGTGGTCTCTTCAAAACTTTCATCTAATCCTTCTCTTGCTCCCATGCTGAATCACCCCCTTCAGAAACAACTGTCACTTCAGATTTCTCAACCTCCCCAGAGTTCTGTGTTACAAACCTCCTTTTATTCCTGGCTTAAACCACCACACACGTAGGTGCCACCTTCTCCCTGCCACTAACTCAGTTACCCTTCAGCCACCCACTTTCCATCTCTTTATCCTTTTGGGTTCATGCTTTTAAAAATTCCTTTACTGTTGGGGCGCCTGGGAGGCTCAGTCGGTTAAGTGTCCAACTCTTGGTTTCAGCTCAGGTCATGATCTCGCAGATCGTGGGTTCGAGCCCTGCATCACACTCTGTGGGCAGCTCAGAGCCCGGAGCCTGCTTGGGATTCTGTGTCTCCCTCTCTCTGCCCCTCCCGCGCTTGTGCTCTGTGTCTTTCTATCTCTCAAAAATAAATAGGGGCGCCTGGGTGGCGCAGTCAGTTAAGCGTCCGACTTCAGCCAGGTCACGATCTCGCGGTCCGTGAGTTCGAGCCCCGCGTCGGGCTCTGGGCTGATGGCTCAGAGCCTGGAGCCTGTTTCCGATTCTGTGTCTCCCTCTCTCTCTGCCCCTCCCCCATTCATGCTCTGTCTCTCTCTGTCCCAAAAATAAAAAAATAAACGTTGAAAAAAAAAATTAAAAAATAAATAAACGTTAAAAAAAAATTTTTTTAATAAACTTAAAAATATTTTTAAAAATTCCTTTACTGTCATTTTAGAGGAGCTTTAGAGTGGAGGCGAGGAAAACGTGTGGTATTTAATCCTAAAATGCATTTTGTATAGTGTGAGGTAGGATCTAACGTTAGCTTTCCAGTAGCATTTATTGCTTAATCCACCCTTTCCTTCATGGTTTGTGATGCCACTTCGATCACAGCCAAACTCCTGTGTGTGCTAGATTTCTTTCTAGGCTGCCAATTCTGTGTGTGTGTGTGTGTGTGTGTGTGTGTGTGTGTGTTCCTGTGTCCAACATCATGGTTTAAGTTACCATAGCTTGACAGTAAGTCTTGACAGCTGGCGGAGCAAGCTTAGTCTTACTCTTCTCCAAAATTGTTTCGTTGGATTTCTGATTCAAATACGGTAGAATAAAGAGACCGTTTTCCTTCCTTCTCTCAAAACTCCCACAAGCACGGCCCAGTCACACCACCAGCGAGCGCCAGGGAAGGGAGTGGGCGTCTGGCCCATGCGCAGGCAACGGGGGGGGGGGGGGAGGGGGGGGGGCTGAAGAACATGCCAACCTCCGGTCCCACTTCCCAGGTGCTTATGAGGATTCATTTTGCAAGCTGCTAACTGAATGAAGGTGGGAATAAATGGAAGCAAGACATCATAAGTGAGGAAAGCGCTGGAGATCCTGATCAAGATGGTAGGGTAGGAGGAACCCAAGCTCACCTCCCCCGAAGGACACATCGGGAGCGCCACACCCTGGGGACCCGCACCAAGAAAATGAGCCTCCATAACATCTGGCTTTGAAAAAATGAATAGGGCTCACCTCCAGGAGATCCGAGGGCTATAAGAAACAGAATCCCCTCTTCAAGGGTCCACACGCAAGCTCACTTGTTCCAGGACCCGGCGCAGAAGCAGCAGTTTAAAAAGTGCACAGGACGAATGTAAAGGAGATTCATCAAATGATCTTAAAGCGTGTGCCAGAGGGACAGGAATCTGTATTAGCTTTCTCCAGGAACAGAAGCACTGGTGGGCAACATTTTTCCTGCCCTCCTTCAGCCTAGCTGGCCGATGCCAGTGGATGCCAGTTCTGACACTTTCCATCTGTATTACTAGCACTGCTTCCTCCTCCGTGGACTCACTCCACCCAAGTGTTCCCTTGTGGACACACCCTGCCCAACACACTCATCCAAGCAGTCACTCCCCTACAAAGCAGAGCAGGGGTCTCAGCAGTGACCAGAGCCCCACCAAAGCAGCTACTCACCCACTACACCCAGCAAGCAGCCTCAGCCAGGACCAGTGTCCCACCAAAGCAGCTGTTGCCTTGCCAAACCCAGCGGGGGGGGGGGGGGGCAGGACGGGTGCACCACCAAAGTGGCCCCGCCCACCAGTGCACCTGCAAGAGAAGAGTCACGGGTGGGCCTCAAAGCCAGCCCCACCCACTAGCGTGCTAGCAGCCGTCACAGCTCAACCCACACAGGAACACCTCTGGAGAGCGTGGTTCTGGTGACCAAAGGTATTCCGTTTCTGAATCCCACAGGATGCCTTTCACATAAGGCCACTCCTGAAACACCAGTAGATACACCCGGTCTATCTAACACGTATAAACAAGCAGAACACAGGCAAAATGAGGAGACAGAGAAATATGTTCCAAATGACAGAATAAGACAAAATTCAAAAAAGGGACTAAGTGAAATGGAGACAATCAATCTACTCAATGAAGAGTTCAAAGTAATGGTCATAAAAATGCTCATCAAACTCAGGAAAGTTATGAACAGAGTGAGCACTTTGCCAAAGAGGGAAAATATTAAAAGGAACCAATCAGAGCTAAAGAATACAATAACTGAAGTGAAAAATACACTCCAGTGAATCAACAGATTAGATGATGCAGAAGAACAGATGAGTGATCTGGAACATAAGGTACTGAAAGTCATTCAAACAAAATAGCTAAAAGAATTTTTTTTTTTTTATTAAGGAGAGGGGTGCCTGGGTGACTCAGTTGGTTAAGTGTCCAACTCTTGATTTCGGCTGAGGTCACAATCTCAGTTTGTGAGATCGAGTCCCTCATCGGGCTCTACACTGACAGCACAGAGCCTGCTTGGGATTCTCCTCCTCCTCCTCTCTCTCTCTCTCTCTCTCTCTCTCCCTCTTTCTCTGCCCCTCTCCTGCTTGCTTGCTCTCTTTCTCCCAAAACTAAACAAATAAACATTTTAAAAAATGAGGATTAGTAATAAGGGTCCTTTGGGACAACATAAAGCACATAACATTTGCATTTTAGGGGTCCCAAAAGGAGAAGAAGGGGGGGGGAGAAAATGTATTTGAAGAAATAATAGCTGAAAACTTCCCTAACCTGGAAAGGGAAACAATAATGAATCATAAAAAGCCCCTAAAATGATGACTCCAAAGAGGTCCATACCAAGATACATAATAATTTAAATGTCAAAAATTAAAGATAAAGGGAGAATCTGGAAAACAGCAACAGAAAAGCAACTAGTTACAGACAAGGAAACACCCATAAGATTAATGGCTGATTCTTCAGCAGAAACTTTATAGCCAGGAGGAAATGGCCTGGTGTATTCAAAGTGCTGAAAGGAACTAAGCATAACCAACCTACAACTAAAAATACTCTGCCTGGCATGGTTATCATTCAGAACTGAAGGAGAAATAGTTTCCCCAGCAACAAAAGTTAGAGGAGCTCATCACCACTAAGCCAACCTTACAAGAAACGTTAAAGGGACGTCTTTAAGTGGAAAAGAAAAGGACATAGCTGAAAGTAAAAAAAAAAAAAAAAAAAAAAAGAACGAAAGAAAAAAAAAAGGAAAGAAAAAGGAAAAATATTACTGGTTAAAGCAAACATATAGTAATGGCAGTAGATTGACCACTTAAAAAGGCAGAATGAAGGTTAGAAGACAAAAATAGTAAAATCAACAATATCTATAATAATTGGTTAAGTGATATACAAAATAAAAAGATATAAAAATAGGCTATCACATACATAAAACATATCTAGGGGGTAAAAATGTAGTGCTTTTGAAACATATTTAAACTGAAGTGACCGTCAACTTAAAATACTGCTACGTACATAAGATGTTATATATGAACCTCATGGTAACCAAAAACCTATCATAGGTAAACAAACAAACAAAAAAAATAGAGAAGGAAATCCAAACATATCATCAAAGAAAGTCATCAAATCACAAGGGAAGAGAGCAAGAGAAAAGAAAAGAACAAAGAACTACTGTAACAACCAGAAAACAATGGACAAAATGGTGATAAGTACATACCCGTCAATAATTATTCTAAATGTAAATGGACTAAATAATCAATAGGCATAGAGTGACTGAATAGATAAAAACAAGACCCATTTACGCTGCCTACAAGAGACTCCCTTTAGGCCTACAGACACATAGACTAAAAGTAAAAAGATGGAAAAATATATTCATGCAAATGGAAACAAATAGAAAGGCGGAGTAGTAGCGTTTATGTCAGACAAAATAGACTTTAAAGCAAAGACTGTAACAAGAGACAAAAAAAGGGCATTTCATACTATTAAATATATCAACCCAACAAGAAGATGTAACAATTGTAAATATCTATATAACCAACTAGGGGCACCTAAACATAAAAAGCAAATATTAACAGACATAAAAAGAGAAATTAACAATAATACAGTAATAGTGGGAGACCTTAACACCCTGCTTAAATCAATGGATAGATAATCCAGACAGAAAACCAGTAAGTAAACAGTGGCTTTCAATGACACATTAGACCAGATGGATTTAATAGATATATACAGACATTCCATCCAAAAACAAAGGAATACACATTCTTTTCAAGTGCATAACGAACATTTTTCATGATAGATCACATGTTAGGCCACAGGACAAGTCTCAATAAATTTCAGAGCTTTGAAATCGCATCAAGTATTTTTTCTTACCACAGCAGTAGGAAATTAGAAATCAATTATGAGAAATTGGAAAAAACACAAACACATGGAAGCTAATCAACATGCTATGAAATAACTAATTGCCAAAGAAGAAATCAAAGAGGAAATTAAAAAAATACCTGGAGACCAGTAAAGATGGAAACACAACAGTTCCAAATCTTTGACACACAACAAAAGCAGGCGTTTTTAAAAAGTTTTTTTTCTTTATTTATTCTTGAGAGAGAGGGTGTGAGCAGGGGAAGAGGGAAACACAGAATCTGAAGCAGGCTTCAGGCCCTGAGCCATCAGCACAGAGCCCGATGTGGGGCTCGAACTCGTGAACTGCGAGATCATGACCTGGGCCAAAGTCAGACGCTCAACTAACTGAGCCACCAGGCGCCCCACAAAAGCAGTTCTAACAGGGAAGTTTATGGGACAAGCCAGCCTCATGAAGAAAGATCTCAAATACACAATCTAACCTTAGACCTAAACTAGAAAAAGAAGAAAAAGAAAAAAAGCCTCAAGTTAGTAAAAGAAAGGAAATATAAACTAAGAGTGGGTTCTTTGAAAAGATAAACAAAATCGATAAGCCTTTAGCCAGATTCTTCAAGGAAAATAAAGAGAGGGCCTGAATAAGTAAAATCAGAAATGAAAGAGGAGACATTACAACCAACCCCACAGAAATACAAAGGATTATAAGAGACCATTATAAACAATTATATACCAACAAATTGGACATCTTAGAAGATATGGATAAATTCCTAGAAACATATAATCTTCCAAGACAGAATCAGGAAGAAATAGAAAATCTAAATGCACCAATTACTAGTAATGAACTGAACTGTAATTAAAAAAAAAAAAAAATCCTAACAAATAAAAGTCTAGTACCTGATGGCTTCACAAGTGGATTCTACCAAACATCTAAAGAAGAATTAATACCTACCTCTCTCAAACTATTCAAAAAAATTGAAGAGGAAAGAATTCTTCCAAATTCATTCTATGAGGTTAGAATTCCCAGATACCAAAACCAGACAAAGGCATTAGATAAAAAGAAAATTACAGGCCGCTATCCTCGATAACCATAGATGCCAAAGTCCTTAACGAAATATTAGCAAACCAAATTCAAAAATACATTTAAAGGATCATACACCATAATCAGGTGAGATTCATTCCACAGAGGTAAGGATGGTTCAATATCTGCTAATCGAACAACACGATATGCCAAATTAACAAAATGAACCATAAAAATCACATGATTAGGTCGATAAATGCAGAAAAAAGTGTTTGACAAAATGCAACATCCATTTATGATAAAAACTTTCAACAAAGTGAATATCGAGGACACATACCTCAACAAAATAAAGGCCATATATGACAAACCTACAAGTAACATCATACTCAGTGATGAAAAGATGGAAGTTTTTCTTCTAAAATTAGGAACAAAACAAGGATATCAATTCTCACTACTTTCACTCAACATAATATTGGAATTCTAGCCGTGCCAATCAGACAGCAAAAAGAAGCAAAAAGAATCAATTGATAAAGAAGTAAAACTGTCACTATTTGCAAATGACATGATACTATACATAGAAAACAGTAAACGCCCCATCAAGAAAAATATCAGAGCTAGTAAATGAATTCAGTTAAGCTGCCGGATGCAAAATGAACATACAGAAATCTGTTGTATTTCTATATACTAATTATGAACTGGCAGAAAAATAAGGAGAACAATCCCTTTTTTTTGTCAAAAAATAATAAAATTCCTAGGAATGAATTCAACCAAGTAGGTTAAAGACCAGTACTCTGAAAACTCTAAGACACTGATGAAAGAAATTACAGATGACACAAACAGGGGCCATGGGTGGCTTTCAGTAGGTTAAGCATCTGACTTTGGCTCAGGTCATGATCTCATGGTTCATGGGTTCGAGCCCCGCGTGGGGCTCCGTGCTAACAGCTCTGAGCCTGGAGCCTGCTTTGGATTCTGTGTCTCCCTCTCTCTCCGCCCCTCCCCTGCTCACACTCTCTCTCTCTAAAAAATAAATAATGTTAAAAAAAAAAAAAGATGACACCAATAAATGGAAAGATATACTATTCTTCTGGATTGGAAGAATTAATATTGTTAAAATACCCAAACTACCCAAAGCAATCAACAGAATCAATGCAATTCCTATCAAAATACCAATAGTGTTTTTCAAGAACTAGAATAAAGAATCCTAATATTTGTATGTAACCACAAAGGATCCCGCATAGTCATGGCATCTTGAGAAAGAAGAATGAAACGGGAAGTAGCACACTCCCAGATTTCAAACCATAAAACAAAGTTTTAGTAAACGAAATAGTGTGGTACTGACATAAAAACAGACACATAGATCAATAGAACAGAGAACCCAGAAAGACACCCACACTTCTAGGGGCAATTAATCAATGACAAAGGACACAAGAATGTACAATGGGGAAAAGATGGTCTCTTCAATAAATAGTGATTTAAAACTGGACAGCTACATGAAAAAGAATGAAACTAGACCACCTTCTTATAGCATATATAAAAGGAAACTCTAAGTGCATTAAAGACCTATGTAAGACCTGAAACCATAAAACTTCTTTTTCATAATTTTTTTTAATGTTTATTTTTCAGAGACAGACAGAGAGAGACCGAGTACGAGAGCGGGATAGGAAGAGAGAGGGAGACACAGAATCTGAAGCAGGCTCCAGGCTCTGAGCTGTCAGCACAGAGCCCGACGCGGGGCTCGAACTCACGGGCTGCGAGACTATGACCCAAGCCAAAGTCAGGTGCTTAACTGTCTGAGCCGCCCCCAAAACCATAAAACTTCTAAAACATAGACAGTAAATTACTAGACATCAGTCTTTTTTACAATTTTATTCTATTATTATTTTTTAAATAAATGTATTTAAACCATTTTTTTAAGTAGGCTCCACACCCAGTGCAGAGCCCAACACAGAGCTTGAATTCATGATCACGAGATCAAAACCTGAGCTGAGATCAAGAGTTGGACATTTAACAGACAGAGCCATCCAGGTGCCCCTAAGATTTTAGTTTTAAGTAACCTCTACACCCAACATGGGGCTCAAACTTACAACCCCAAGATCAAGATTCACATGATCTACTGACTGAGCCAGTCAGGCACCCCCTAGACATCAGTCTTAACAATACTATTTTGGATCTGTCTCCTCAGACAAGGGCAATAAAAGCAAAAATAAACAAGTGGAACCACATCAAACTAAAAAGCTTTGGCACGGTGAAAGAAACCACCAATAAAACGAAAAGGCAACCTACTGAATGGGAAAAGATATTTGCAAATGATGTCGCTGATGGGATTTAATATCCAAAATTTATAAAGAACTCATACAGGGGCTCCTGGATGGCACAGCCAGTTAAATTTCCAGCTCTTGATTTCAGTTCAGGTCATGATCTCTTGGTTCATGGGTTTGAGCCCCGCATCGGGCTCGGTTGCTGACAGCTCAGAGCCTGGAGCCTGCTTCGGATTCTGTATCTCCCTCTCTCTCTGCTCCACCCCCACTAGCACTCTCTTTCTCTCTCAAAAATGAATAAACATTAAAAAAATTTAAATACTGAGAACTGAGGGTTGATGGCGGGTGGGGGAGAGGGAAAATGGGTGATGGGCATTGAGGAGGGCACTGTTTGGGATGAGCACTGGGTGTTGTATGGAAACCAATTTGACAGTAAATTATATTTAAAGAAAAAACTCACATAAGGCAGAGTTAGTATCTATAATATATAAAGAATTTACACAAATCAATACTCAAAAAAAATCCAATTTAAAAGCGGGCAAAAGACATTAACAGACATTTCTCCAACGAAGACATACAGGTAGCCAACAGACGCATGAAAAGATGCTCAACATGACTCATCATCAAGGAAATGCAAATCCAAACCACAGTGAGGTATCACCTCACACCTGTCAGAATGGCTAAAGTCAAAAAACACAAGAAACAGCAAGTTTTGGCAAGGATGCGGAGAAAAAGGAACCCTCCTGTAGGAAACTGGTGCAGTCACTGGGGAAAACAGTACGGAGTTCCCTCTAAAAGTTAACAATGGAACTACCCTACAATCCAATAATTTTGCTACTGGGTACTTAGCCAAAAAATACAAAAAGGTGAGGGATGGTAGAAACAGGTGATGGGGATTAAGAAGTACACTTGTGGGGCGCCTGGGTGGCGCAGTCGGTTAAGCGTCCGACTTCAGCCAGGTCATGATCTCGCGGTCCGTGAGTTTGAGCCCCGCGTCAGGCTCTGGGCTGATGGCTCAGAGCCTGGAGCCTGTTTCCGATTCTGTGTCTCCCTCTCTCTCTGCCCCTCCCCCGTTCATGCTCTGTCTCTCTCTGTCCCAAAAATAAATAAACGTTGAAAAAAAAAAATTAAAAAAAAAAAAAAAAAAAAAAAAGAAGTACACTTGTGATGAGCACCGGCTGATGTATGGAAGCGTTGAATCACTATATTGTACACCTGAAACTAATATCACAGCGTACATTGATTAAAAAATAAAAATTAAAAAACTACAATTCAACACCAGCAATCATCATCATCATCACTTGATTTTAAAAATGGGCAGAGGACTTGAAGAGACATTTTTCCAACAATATACAAATGGCCAACAGACCCAAGAAAAGATGCTCGACATCAATGGCCATCAGAGAAATGCAAATCAAAGCCACAGTGATGGGGCACCTGGGTGGCTCAGTCGGTTGAATGCCCGACTCTTGATTTCGGCTCATGTCATGATCTCATGGTTGTGAGATCAAGGCCTGCATCGAACTTTGTGCTGGACAGTGCAAAGCCTGATTGGGATTCTCTCTCTCTCTCCCCCCACATCTAAAAATAAATAAACATTTTTTAAAAATGGAAATACCATTTCGTTTCCAAAGAAAACGAAAAACACTAATTCAAAAAGACATATGCACCCTTCTGTTTATTGCAGCCTTATCGACACTAGCCAAGATGTGAAAGCAACCCAAGTGTCCTTCCATAGATGAATGGATAAAGATGTGGAATATATACACAATGGGTTATTACTCAGCCACAAAAAAGAATAAAATCTTGCCATTTGCAACAACATGGATGGACCTAGAGGGTATTATTCTAAGTGAAATAAGTCAGAGAAAGACAAATATCATATGATTTCACTTATATTTGGAATCTAAAACACAAAACAGGGGCTCCTAGGTGGCACGGTTAAGGGCCAACTCTTGATTTCAGCTCAGGTCATGATCCCATGGTTCATGGCACTGAGCCCTGTGTCGGGCTCTATGCTGACAGCACAGAGCCTGCTTGAGATTCTCTCATTCTCTCTCTCTCTCTCTCAAAAATAAATAATCATTCAGGGCAGCTGGGTGGCTCAGTCAGTTAGGTGTCTGACTTCAGCTGAGGTCATGATCTCATGGTCCCTGAGTTTGAGCCCCACATCAGGCTCTGACCCACATCAGGCTCTGTGCCAACAGCTCAGAGCCTAGAACCTGCTTCAGATTCTGTGTCTCCCTCTCTCTCTCTCTCTCTCTCCCCCCCTCCCTCGTGCTCTCGTGCACACACACACACCTTCTCTCTCAAAAATACATTTAAAAAAACATTTAAAAACTAAAAATAAAATAAGCATTTTTTTCATACTAAAAAAAACAACAAAACAAATGAGCAAAACTGAAACAGACTCATAAATACAGAGAACAAACTGGTTGCCAGAGGGAGGGGGTTAGAAGGTTGGGCAAAACAGGTGAAGAGGTACAGACTTCAGTTATAGCTAAGTCACGGGGGCGTAACGCACAGCGTAGGGAAGGGAGTCAGTGACAGTGCGCAGGCTCACCTTGTTTCCACTTCACTTTACTGCAGTGTGCAGATACCGTGATTTTTACAAAGTGAAGGTTTGTGGCAACCGTGCATCTAACAAGTCCAGCAGCGTCATTTTCCAAAAGCATTTGTTCACTTTGTGTCTCTATTGATTTTGGTAATTCTCATGATAGTTCAAACTTTTCCACTATTATTGACTTTCTTTTGGGGCGCCTGGGTGGCTCAGTCCGTTGAGCATCCGACCGGCTCAGGTCATGATCTCACGCTTCATGGGTTCGAACCCCACATTGGGCTTTATGCCGGCAGCTCAGAGCCTAGAGCCTGGAGCCTGCTTCGGATTCTGTGTCTCCTTCTCTCTCTGCCCCTGCCCTGCTCGCTCGCTGTCTCTCTCTCAAAAATGAATAAACATTAAAAAAAAAAAAAAAAAAGTTACTGGAGGGGGGATGGGCTAAATGGGTAAGGGGCACTAAGGAATCTACTCCCGAAATCATTGTTGCACTAGATGCTAACTAATTTGGATGTAAATTAAAAACAATAAAATTAAAAAAAAATTTTTTTTAATTTTTTTAAATTAAACAAATTTCCTTTGGTGAGCTCTGATCAGTAATCTTTGATGTTACTATTGTTAACTGTTTGGGGGCCCCACAAACTGTGCCCATATAATGTGTTCTCAACGCCAACCAGCTATGCCCCCATTTCTTTTCCTCTCCTCAGGCCTCTCTATCCCTGGAGACATAACGATATTGAAATGAGGCCAGTGAATAACCCTACAGTGGCCTCTAAGCGTTCAAGAGAAAGGAAGAGTCACATGTCTCTCAAGTTTAAATCAAAGGCGAGAAATGATTAAGCTTAACGAGGAAGGCATGTCGAAAGTGGAGGCAGGCCAAAAGCCAGGCCGCTTGTACAAGTTAGCCAAGTTGTGAACGCAAAGGAAAAGTTCTCAAAGGAAGTCAAAAGTTACTCCAGTGAACACACGCATGACAAGAAAGCCAAACAGCCTTATTGTCGATATGGGGAAAGTTGGAGTGGTCTGGATAGAAGATCAAAGAAGCCGTAACATTCCCGGAAGCCGAAGCCTATTCCAGAGCAAGGCCCTAACTCTCGATTCTATGAAGGCTGAGAGAGGTGGGAACGCTGCAGAAGAAAGCCTTGGTTGGGGCGCCTGGGTGGCGCAGTCGGTTAGGCGTCCGACTTCAGCCAGGTCACGATCTCGCGGTCCGTGAGTTCGAGCCCCGCGTCGGGCTCTGGGCTGATGGCTCAGAGCCTGGAGCCTGTTTCCGATTCTGTGTCTCCCTCTCTCTCTGACCCTCCCCTGTTCATGCTCTGTCTCTCTCTGTCCCAAAAATAAATAAACGTTGAAAAAAAAAAATTAAAAAAAAAAAAAAAAAAAGAAAGCCTTGGTTGATGAAGTTTAAGGAAAGACGCCGTCTCCCTCCCACCACAGCGCAAGGGGAAGCGGCAGGTGCTGATGTGGAAGCTGCAGCAAGTTATCCAGAAGGTCCGGCTAAAATCAATCATGAAGGTGACTGCACTCAACAACAGATTTTCAGCGTAGACTAAACAACCTTCTAGTGGAAAAAGATGCCAGCCAGGACTTTCTAATCTAGAGAAGTCAGTGCCTGGCTTCAAAACTTCAAGGGACAGGCTCTCTCGTTAGGGGCTGATACAGCTGCTGACTTTAAGTAGAAGCCAGTGCTCATTTGCCATTCCAGAACTCCCAGGGCCCTTAAGAATTATGCTAAATCTACTCTGCCTGCGCTCTATAAATGGAACAAAGCCGGGATGACAGCACATCTGTTTCCAACATGGTTTACTGAATATTTTAAGCCCACTGTTGAGACCTCCTGCTCAGGAAAAAAAAAAAAAAAATTGCTTCCAAAATATTACTGTTCACTCAACAGTGCACCGGGTCACCCAAACACTCTGATGGAGGTGCACAACAAGGCTAATGTTTTCATGCCAGCTGACACAGCATCCATTCCACGGGCCTTGGATGAAGGAGTAATTCTGGCTTTCAAGTCTTATTACTTAGGGAATACATTTCATGAGGCTACAGCTGCCACAGACAGTGATTCCTCTAATGGATCTGGCCAAAGTAATTTGGAACGGATCCGCCATTCTAGACGCCATTAGGAACATTTGTAGGGTGCCTGGGTGGCTCAGTAGATTGCGCGTCCGACTTCCGACTTCGGCTCAGGTCACGATCTCACGGTTTGTGAGTTCGAGCCCTGCATCAGGCTCCGTGCTGACAGCTCAGAGCCTGGAGCCTGCTTCGGATTCTATGTCTCCCTCTCTCTCTCTCTGCCCCTCTGTCTCTGAAAAATAAATAAGCATTGAAAAAAAATTTTTAAGAACATTTGCAATTCATGGGAAGAGGTCAAAATATCGACATGAACAGAAGTTTGGAAGATGTTGACTCCAACCCTTGTGGATGACTTTGAGGGGTTCAAGACTTCAGTGGAGGAAATAACCGCAGATGTGGTAGAACTGGCAAGAGAACTAGAATCCGAAGTGGAGCCTGAAGATGGGACTGAGTGGCTGCAAGGTCATGATCAAACTTCAACAGATACGGAGTTCCTTCTCATGGATGAGCGAAGAAAGGGCTTTTTTATTTTTTTAATTTTTTTTAATGTTTGTTTATTTTTGAGAGAGAGAGCAGGGGAGGGGCAGAGAGAGAAAGGGAGGCACAGAATCCGAAGCAGGCTCCAGGTTCCAGGCTGTCAGCACAGAGCCCAAAGCGGGGCTCGAACTCACAAACCGTGAGATCATGACCTGAGCTGAAGTCAGACATTTAACCGACTGAGCCACCCAGGCGCCCCAAAAGTGATTTCTTGAGATGGAATCTACCCCTGGTGAAGATGCTACGAAGACTGTTGAAATGACAACAGAAGATTTAGAATATTCCATAAATGCAGTTGATAAAGCATTGGCAGCATTTAAGAGGGCTCTAATTTTGAAAGAAGTTCTATTGTGGGTAAAATGCTATCAAACAGCATCACCCGCTACAGAAAAATTTTTCATAAAAGGAAGAGTCAATCGGGGCGCCTGGGTGGCTCAGTCGGCTAAGCGTCTGACTTCGCGATCTGTGAGTTCTGCGAGTCCGATCTCGCGGTCTGTGAGTTCGAGCCCCGCGTCAGGCTCTGGGCTGATGGCTCGGAGCCTGGAGCCTGCTTCCGATTCTGTGTCTCCCTCTCTCTCTGCCCCTCCCCCGTTCATGCTCTGTCTCTCTCTGTCTCAAAAATAAATAAACGTTAAAAAAAAATTAAAAAAAAAAAAAAAAGGAAGAGTCAATCAATGTGGCAAACTTCACTGTTGCCTTATTTTAAGACAACAGCTACCCTAACCTTCAGCAACCACCCCCCTAATTGTTCAGCAGTCATCAACATGGAGGCAGGACCCCGCCCCAGCAAAAGGCTTCCAACTCACTGAAATCTCATATGCTGGTTAGCATTTTTTAGCAATGAAGTGTTTTTTATTTAAGGCGTGTGGATTTTTTTTTTAGACACAATGTTATTACACACTTACTAGACTACAGCATAGTCAAAAACACAACTTATAGGCACTGGGAAAGGAAAAACTCATTTGACTTGCTTTATTGGGATATTTGCTTTATCGTGCTGACCTAGAACTGAACTCACAGTATCTCCAAGATATGCCTGTAATAAGTTTGTAGGGTGATAGATGGTAACTAGATTTACCATGGTGATCATTTCCTAAGTATATAAGTGTTGAATCACCACTTTGTGCACCCAGAACTAATGTAATATGTCAACTATACTTCATTTTTTTACTGTTTTTTTATTTTTTATTTTTTTATTTTTGAGAGAGAGAGAGAGAGCATGAGCAGGGGAGGGACAGAGAGAGGGAGACAAAGAATCCGAAGCAGCCTCCAGGCTCTGAACTTTCAACACAGAGCCCAACATGGGGCTTGAACTCACAAACCGCGAGACCACCACCTGAGCCCAAGTCGGACGCTTGACTGACTGAGCCACCCAGGCGCCCCATGTACTTAAATTGCTTTTTTTTTTTTTTTTAATTTTTTTTTTGTTTTTTCAACGTTTATTTATTTATTTATTTTTATTTTTTTTCAACGTTTATTTATTTTTGGGACAGAGAGAGACAGAGCATGAACGGGGGAGGGGCAGAGAGAGAGGGAGACACAGAATAGGAAACAGGCTCCAGGCTCCGAGCCATCAGCCCAGAGCCCGACGCGGGGCTCGAACTCACGGACCGCGAGATCGTGACCTGGCTGAAGTCGGACGCTTAACCGACTGCGCCACCCAGGCGCCCCAAACGTTTATTTATTTTTGGGACAGAGAGAGAGCATGAACGGGGGAGGGGCAGAGAGAGAGGGAGACACAGAATCGGAAGCAGGCTCCAGGCTCTGAGCCATCAGCCCAGAGCCTGACGCGGGGCTCGAACTCACGGACCGCGAGATCGTGACCTGGCTGAAGTCGGACGCTTAACCGACTGCGCCACCCAGGCGCCCCTTAAATTGCTTTTTCTAAACAAATAGAACTTACCTAGGAGCAACACGGTAAAGGAGATATAGAAACATAAAGTCCTTTGCCAGCGAACCTAGGAGCTATCTGAAATCCTGAGCCACAACGGAGGGAGCACCAAACTCGGCAGCAATGAAGCAAAGGGATTAAAGAAAGATAGTGGAGGGGGCCTGTGACCCCAGATAATCAGAGTAACAACGCACCAGCAGTAGCAAATACTTACATGGCATTTACAGTGCACTTGAGGCTCAGGAAGATTAAGTGACTGTCCCAGGTCACACGGTAGGTGGCAGAGCAGAATTCAAACCGAGGCCATCTGGCTCCAGAGTCTGTGTTCGTGAGCTCTCTGTCCCAGGCAGGCTTGTTTCACACTGCCACATACACACGCCAACGTGAGAAGCTGCAAAGTTCGTGACTTTGGCGTGAGGAACGTACCCTCAGGTGTAAAAACAAAATCTCTCGTTTGCAGCAACTGGAACAGATCACAGGTGGTAGGAAGACCCTCCCTGGATCTGCTTTGGTCCTAAAGGAGAGGGTTGGTTGAGGAAGCGCGTAGGCAAGCCAGGTGTGACGGATTAAAGATGGCTACAATTTCTTTGCCACTCTTCTCACAAAGTAGAATCTATTTTCCCTCTCAATCAGCTGGCTCTGTGACATGTTTTGATCAACAGAATGTGTCGGTTGTGATTCTATGTGACTTTCAAGGCTGGTCTTTAAGAGATCTGCCATTTCCACCTTTACTCTTTTTTTTTTTTTTTTTAAGTTTATTTATTTATTTTGGGAGAAAGAGAGAGAATGTGCACACACGTGTGTGAGTGTGGGAGGGGCAGAGAGAGAGAGAGAGAAAATCAATGAGGAGCCCAGTGCGGGGCTTGAACTCGTGAACCACAAGATCATGACTTGAGCCCAAATCAAGAGTCGGACACTCAATCAACTTAGCCCCCCAGGTACCCCTCCACCTTTACTCTTTGAAATACTACTTCTGGAAACCCAGTTGCCGTGCTGTAAGGAAGCCCAAGTTGCCACAGGAAAGGCCCACATTCAAGAGATCTACAGCCCCAGCCACCAGTCAGCACCAGTGATGAGCCATGGGAGTGGGCCATCTTGTAAATGGCAGCCCCATCTGAGCTACTGGATTACTCACTATGAGGAGCAGAGTTGTATCATGCCCCCTGAACCCTGATTAAAATACAGAATTGGGGGCAAATAAATAGTTGCTGCTGTTTTTTAAAATTTATTTATTTATCTTGAGAGAGAGAACACATATGAGGGGATGGGGAAGAGAATCCCAAGCAGGCTCCTTGCTGTCAGTGCAGAGACCAACAACGTGGGGTTTGATCTCACAAATAGTGAGATCATGACCTGAGCTGAAATCAAGAGTCGGTTGTTTAACCAACTGAGCCACCCAGGAGTGCTGGTTGCTGCTGTTTTAAGTCAATGTTTTAGGGTGGTTTGTAATACAGCAATAAAACACTGAAATAGATATTTGCAGAAATCAGACTGTGATGGGAGGAGGGCAGTGGCTTTTCGTTGTTCATTTTGTTGATCTTTTCAAAACTCAATTTTTGGTTTCATCGATTTTCTCAATTTTCTCTTCTCTATTTTATTTATTCTCCCTCTAATGTTTATTATTTTATTCCTTCTGCTTGTTTGGGGTTTCATTTGATCTTCTTTCGCTAGTTTCTTCGGGTGGAAGTTTATGTATTTGAGATCTTTCTCTTTTAATATAGGCACTTACAGCTATAAAGTTGCTCTCTCAGCATTGCTTTCCCTGCATTCTGGATGCTTTGGCGTGTTGCATTATTGTTTTCATTTACCTCAAAGTATTTTCTAATTTCCCTTGTGGTTTCCTCTTTGACTCATGGGTTATTTAGGATTATGTTGTTTAATTTCCACATATTTGTGAATTTTCCAAATTTCCTTCTGTTACTAATTTCTAATTTCATTCCATTGTGGTCAGAACATACTCTGTATGATTTCACATTGTAAATTTATCGAGGCTTGTTTTATGACCTAACATATGGTCAATCCTAGAGAATGTTCCATGTACACTTGAGAAGAATGTGTGTTCTGCTATTGTTGGATGGCTGGTTTGATAAAGATCTATTAGGTCTAATTGGTTTATACTGTTGCTCAAGTCTTCTAATTCCTTGTTGATCTTCTGTCCAATTCTACCCATTTTTAAAGTGGGATATTGAAGGGGCACACTCAATCGTTTGAGTGCCCAACTCTTGATTTCAGCTCAGGTCATGATCCCAGAGTCATGGGATTGAGCCCCATGTCAGGCTCCACACGGAGTGTGGAACCTGCTTAAGATTCTCTTTCTCTCCCTCTGGCCCTCTCCCCTGCCTGTACTCTCTCTCTCTCTAAAACAATAATAATAATAATGGGGTGCCTGGGTGGCTCAGTAGATTAAGAATCTGACTCTTGATTTTGGCTCAGATCATGATTTCACGGGTTTGTAAGATTATGCCCCAAGTTGGGGTCTGCGCTGACAGTGTGAAATCTGCTTGGGATCCTCTCTCTGCCCCTCCCCCCTCTCACACTCTGTCTCTCTCTCAAAAACAATTTTTAAAAAATGTTTAATGGTTTTCTTTAGTTCTTTAATAATATTTAAAATAGTTGACTTGAAGTCTTTTTTTTTCCAGTAAGTTCAGCGTCTTGATGTCTTCTAGGATGATTTCTATTGATTGTTTTTGTTCTGTATATGGGCCATACTTTCTTGTTCCTTTCCACATCTCATAATTTTTTGTTGAAAAATGGACATGCTTGGGGCGCCTGGGTGGCGCAGTCGGTTGAGCGTCCGACTTCAGCCAGGTCACGATCTCGCGGTCCGTGAGTTCGAGCCCCGCGTCGGGCTCTGGGCTGATGGCTCAGAGCCTGGAGCCTGTTTCCGATTCTGTGTCTCCCTCTCTCTCTGCCCCTCCCCCGTTCATGCTCTGTCTCTCTCTGTCCCAAAAATAAATAAACGGAAAAAAAAAAAAAAAGAAAAAAAAAAAAAGAAAAATGGACATGCTCGATAATATGTGGCAATTCTGGGAATCAGATTCTCTCGCTTCCCCACAAATTTACTATAATTGGTGCTTGTTATAGACGCTGCCGTTGGTTAAGTGGTGATTCTGAACTGATTACGTGGCCACCGAAGTCACTTCTTTATTAGCTTAGTGGTCAGCAAATGATGACACCGAGATCTTCTTAATTACATGAAACAAATAAGTCTTTGCCAAGGAACTCCATGTTCATATTGGAGCATGGCTTCAATAATCAGCCTGGCAGCTGATAACCCTGCCTTAGCTATTACTGCCTCCTTACATGAAGACTCAAGGTCAGACAAAGGTGAGAGCTTAGGACAGTCTCAGGTTTTTCCTTATTAGCATGCAGATAACTTACAAATGCGTGTGGACTTCCAGATTCCCAGGAATATGTCAGAGTTTTTCAAGACCCCCAGACACATCTCATTTCTCAGCTTTTTGTATTAGTAGTTTTAGATAGTCTATCTTGTGTTCCTACTGCTTTCCACTGCCTCAGGAAGCCACAAAGTCTTTAAAAGTTGCCTATAATGGTTTTTTTTTTTTTAATGTTTATTTATTTATTTATTTAGAAAGAGAGAGAATGAGGAGGGGAGGGGTAGATAGAGAGAATCCCAAGCAGGCTGCGTGCTGCCAGCACAGAGCCCGACGCAGGGCTCGAATCCACGAACCATGAGCTCATGACCTGAGCCAAAATCAAGAGTCAGACACTTAACCAACTGAGCCACCCAGGTGACCCTGCCTATAAATGTTTTTAACAAACACTCTCATGCCAACGTGCATGAGGAAAAGGCTTTATGCACTGAGTGAGCTCTGAGTCAGTTCAAACACAGATAGCCTTAGAGGCGGGGTCTACCAGGGAGCTGCTAGACTGGCCAAATAATGATAATCCTGTGAGAATGAGGCTGTGAAGTAGCTCTAACCCCCATTCTTCTCCCTTCGGTGGCTGTCACGTTGCTTATTTTCACCGTGAGTGTAGGCTGTTAGTTTTCAAAGCTACTTCAGAGTGGGAGTGTAGGGTATGGCACTAGGGGCAAATTAAAACACTATAGAGCTCAGAGGATTCTGGGACTATGGCAGAGTAGAAAGCACCAAGAATGGGTCTCCCTCCAGACACAATTGCCCTGGCAGAATCTGTCTGATGTAACATTTTGGAACCCTGGAATCTGTGGAAGGCTAGCAACTCCCAGGAAAAGATGTGGATGACAAATTGCAGTTAATTTCATTCAATTTCAGCTCTTATCACAGCTACCTATCTCCCTCCTCCAACCATGTGGCCAGGAGCTGTACAAATTATCCTGGAGCAGCTGCACGGAGCCTGTGGGGACTGGGGAGGGCGAAAAGGACTCTGTCCTCCAAATATTAGATATCTGCATACTGGCTGATGGTTGCTGCATCTGATTCTAGAGGTACAAACAAAGAGGCACAGATAGCCATTGTTGCTGCACCTCCCCCCATTGGGCAAGCCCCTCCCTCTCTAGGTCAAGTGACTGCCAAGAGGATTTAAAGGGCCAACACACTTCCCCCTCCCCCCCCCCCTTCCTTATCTTTCACTATTTCTCCCTTTGGGAGCCAGATTTTAAAGATTAGGACACTCATGGGGCACGTGGGTGGCTCAGTCGGTTAAGCATCCGACTTCAGCTCAGGTCACAATCTCACAGTTCGTAGGTTCAAGCCCCATGTCAGGCTCTGTGCTGACAGTTCAGAGCCTGGAGCCTCCTTTGGATTCTGTGTCTCCCTCTCTCTCTCTACCCCTCCCCTGCTCACACTGTCTGTTGTCTCTCTCTCAAAAATAAATAAACACTTTAAAACATGAAAACAGGGGCGCCTGGGTGGTGTAGTCGGTTAAGCGTCCGACTTCAGCCAGGTCATGATCTCGCGGTCCGTGAGTTCGAGCCCCACATCAGGCTCTGGGCTGATGGCTCAGAGCCTGGAGCCTGTTTCTGATTCTGTGTCTCCCTCTCTCTCTGCCCCTCCCCCGTTCATGCTCTGTCTCTCTCTGTCCCAAAAATAAATAAACGTTGAAAAAAAAAAGAAAACATAAATAAATAAAGATTAGGACATTCAAACACAACTGCATATACAGGGAAAATTAGAAAGTGATCACAAATGTCCAGGGAAAGGCTGAAAAAAGACTTGAGAAGACACTAAGTTCACACCACAGGGTGATCAGCAGCACAGTGATAGCCTACACACAGTCAGGGAAAAAAACAATAAACAAAAATAGTAGCAAAAATATCAAACCCTTGGGAGGGAACCTGGGTGGCTCAGTTGGTTGAGCATCTGACTTTGGCTCAGGTCATGATCTTGCAGTCCACGGGTTCAAGCCCCATGTCAGGCTCTGTGATGACAGCTCAGAGCCTGGAGCCTGCTTTGGATTCTGTCTCCCTCTCTCTCTACCCCTCCCCTGCTTATGCTCTCTCTCTCTCAAAAATAAATAAACATTAAAAATTAAAAAAAAAGTCAAACCCTTGGGAAAGGGGAAAGGGTACTAATTTCTAGAGTTAACACATCTGATTCAAATGGCTTGTATCCAACAACAACAAATCACAAGTCATACAAAGAAACAGCAAAGGATGGGCTGTTCAAAAAAGTAATAAATCGGGGTGCCTGGGTGGCTCAGTTGGTTAAGCATCCGACTTTGGCTCAGGTCATGATCTCACAGTTTGTGGGTTCAAGCCCCACACTGGGCTCTGAGCCAACAGCTTGGAGCCTGGAGCCTGCTTCAGATTCTGTCTCCTCTCTCTGCCCCTCCCCAACTCGCACCCTGTCCTTCTCAAAAGTAAACATTAAAAAACAAAACAAAACAAAACAAAAAACAAACAAAATAATTCAACAAAGTTTTTCCCCAGAAAAGATCTAGTGACATATACCACAATGATTTTACAACAACTTTCTTACAGATGCTCAAAGAATTCAAGGAACATATAGAGAAAGTCAAGAAAATAATGTATAAACAAAATGGAAATATCAATAAAGAGATAGAAAGCTTAACAAGAAGCCAAAAAGAAATTCTGGATCTGAAAGGACAGTAATAAAAATGAAAAATTCACTAGATAGATTCAAAGGTAGAAGAAAAAAATCAGTGAACTTTAAGACAGGACAATGGAAATTATTGAGGCCAAGGAACAGAAAGAAAAAGGACTGAAGAAAAATGAACAGAGCCTAAGGGACTTGTAGGAACCCATCAAGTGGACCAATACCCATATTATGACAGTCCAAAAAAGAGAGAAAGGAGTAAAGAGAATATTAAAAGAAATAATGGCTGAAAATTTCCTAAATTTGATGAAATACAGAACGTAAACATCCAAAAAGCTCAATGAATTCCAAATAAGATGAACTCAAAGAGACTCACACCAAGACACATTATAATCAAATTTTTAAAACCCCAAAACAGGGATGCCTGGGCAGCTCAGTCAATTAAGCGTCTGACTTCAGCTCAGGTCATGATCCCCTGGTTCGTGGGTTCAAGCCCCGCGTCGGGCTCTGGGCTGATGGCTCAGAGCCTGGAGCCTGCTTCGGATTCTGTGTCTCCCTCTCTCTCTGCCCCTCCCCTGCTCACTCTCTGTCTCTCTCTCTCTAAAATAAATAAAACATTAAAAAAAAAACTTTTTTAAATAAAAAATAAAACCAAAAACCAAAGAGCAAATCTTGAAACCAGAAAAAGAGAAGTGAGTCAACACATACAAGCCACCCTCAATAGGATCATAAGTGGATTTCTCATCAGAAAATTTGAGGGCAGGAAAAAGTAGGCCAAGATATTCAGTGCTAAATGAAAAAAACAAACAAACCAAAAAACCCAAAAAAACTATAGACCAAGATTTCTATATCCAAAAGTGCGGGAGAAATCAAGACATTCCCAGGTAACAAAAGCTGAGGGAGTTTGTGATCACTAGACCTGCCCTGCAAGAAATACTCAAAGGAGTTCTGTAAGACACTAGACAGTGCCTCAAAGCCATAAAGGGATATAAAGATATCAATGAAAGTAATAACATGGGCAATTATACAAGCTAGTATTATTGTAACAATGGTTTGTAATTACTTTTTGTTTGTTTTCTACATGATTTAAAAAAAATTTTTTTTAACGTTTATTTATTTTTGAGACAGAGAGAGACAGAGCATGAACGGGGGAGGGTCAGAGAGAGAGAGGGAGACACAGAATCCGAAACAGGCTCCAGGCTCTGAGCGGTCAGCACAGAGCCCGACGCGGGGCTTGAACTCACGGACCACGAGATCATGACCCGAGCCCAAGTCGGCTGCTTAACCGACTGAGCCACCCAGGCGCCCCATCTACATGATTTAAGACTACACACTTTTGAAATTATTAGCGCAAAAACTACTATTACTGCAACTTTGGTTTGTAACTCCAAAGCTGGTTTTCTACCTAATTTAGGAGGCTAATATATTTTGAAGAATTATTCATTTATGTTTTTGGTCACACATTATGTAAAGATGTAATCTGTGATATCAACAACCAAAAGGGGTGAGGACAGAGCTGTAAAGAAAGACTTTTTGTATGTTATTGAAGTTATGTTGCTATAAATTCAAATCAGAATATTATAACTTTGGGATGCGAATTATAATTCCCATGGTAACCACAAAGAAAATAGCTATAGAATATACACAAAAGGAAATTAAGAAGGAGTTTAAACATTTCACTATGAAAAAAAAAAGGTAACTAAACACAAAAGAAGGCAGGAATTCAGGAAATGAGGGACAAATAAAGCTGTAAGGCATATAGAAAACAAATAGCACATGACAGAGTGTAATTACACCTGTACTGAGGTGTAAATGGATTCAACACTTCAACCAAAAGACAACTGGATAAATACACAGATCCAACTATATACTACCTATAAGAGACTCACTGGAGATCCAAAGACATAAACAGGTTAAAAGTGAAAGAATGGAAAAATAGAATCCATGCAAATAGTAACCAAAAAAGAGGAGTGTCCATACTAATGTCATCCAAAATGACTTTAAATACATTTTTAAAATTTTTTACAAGAGACAAAGGACAATCTACATTAATAAAAGGCTCAATACAGCAAGAAAATAAAACTATTCTAAACATTTACATACCTAATGACAAACCACCAAAACATCTGAAGAAAAACCTAACAGACTTGAAGGGAGAAATAGACAGGTCTACAATA